>NC_140959.1:113521796-114721796 GCF_014529385.1 Adiantum capillus-veneris | reverse complement strand
TCAGTTTAACACAGCTCCACTAGGAGAGGTCTCCACACACACTCGGTATTCCTTCATGAGGGAGACGGATTCCATGTACATGGATGAGATATATAGGCAGCTATGCACTCAGGAGCCAAGACGGCCACTAGATGAAGTCACTCAGATAATGACAGAGACGCTCCATGATGCAGCATCAGAGGCATATCCCCACAGTCGGCCTACACGGAAATGATCTGGGAGCATGCCCTAGAACAGCTGGTATGATGAGGAGTGTAGAAACACAAGGATCACATTGTAGAGGGAGGTGATCATGGGTACTACCACACATAGACAGTCACGGATTGTCTTTCGCCGGCTAGTGCAATGAAAGAAGAGGGCTTATATATCTCAGCTAGAGCGAGATCCGTATAAGCTATTTAGGAGGCATGGAGACTATTCCATGAGCATTCACCACCACCAACCATCACCTCCACAGAGACATGGGGGGAATATGCCACATCTCTCTACACAGCATCAAGGCAGCCACCTTTGCCAGACCCTCAGAGACATGCCCTGAGACATGTATTTTCTTTACTGTTGAGAGAGTAAGGAAAGCCATTGACAGGATGAAGATAGGGAGAGCACATGATCATGATGGTTTGGTAGCAGAGTACTTCATCCATGCCAGAGATATGCTTGCAGAGCTACTTGCTATGATGTTTAATCAAGCCATGTATGAGGGCTTTCCTACTTGGAGTATGTCCACACTTTTGTACATATTTTCAAATCAGGAGATCCCATGATTCCCGGAAATTATCGCACCATCATGGTTGGTCACACATTGGCTAGGCTGTATGTATCTATTCTTGAGGAGGAGCTGAGTAAATGGGCAGAGAGAGTGTATGTCAGACATGGTCCACTCCACTAATGGGGTGAAGCAGGAATGCCTCCTATCTCCGACTCTTTTTCGAATGTATGTGGATGAGTTTTCACGTTATGTAGAGTGGGAAGGAGATAGAAGTGCTCAGCTAGCAGGGACATGGATTTCGATGTTGTTATACGCTGATGATATAGTGTTGATATCTAACTCTCCGGAGGGGATGCAACACCATTTGGATGCTTTCACACATTTGCTCATGATAGTGGATTATCTGTCAACCTTGGGAAAACCAAGGTTATGGTGTTCAACACCACATCGGAGTGGGTCAGGAGGCCAACACCCACATTTACGTATGGCCAGGAGACAGTGGAGTACACGGATGCATACACCTATCTTGGGGTAGTCTTCAGTGGACCGGTGTTTTCATTGAGGAGAGCAGTAGAGACTAGACTGACAAAAGCCTATGCCGCCTTAGGAGGATTGGAGAAGATGTGTTCGCAAATTCAGTTTCAGGAACTGCGAACAAAGCTCTAGCTTTTTGACACTCTAGTGGCTTCAGCTATGCTTTACGGAGTTCAGATATGGGGACCCTCAATAGACCACCATGGCAGATGATCCAAGCCGAGCTAGCCTCTCCACCCCTCGTGGTCGATCCCAATTTCTTTTCTGATGCAAAAAGATGCACCATTTCATAAGCCTATTGGCTGAAATTCATCATACTTGTAGCCGAAAATGGCTATGTCTGCTTCATACTATGATTTTCTGCGCGGAAGGAGCTTCTATTGATTTCTTCTCGCATGAGGGATGCCCACACGAGTTCTCCTTGGCTAGAATCTGCTTCAAGAACGTGCCAGAGTGCTAAAGTTTTCGTGGGCAGATGGTATTGTGCTTGTCTGAGTGCGGCTATTCCCCGCACGGACGCACACAAGCTCCTATGGCTGCACTCTACCTCCGCGACGCGCTTCACAACCTCTACATTGCCTTCTCAGACACCAAAGCAAAAAAATCATGAGGAGAGAGAGAATTGGCTGAATGAGAGTGGAGAGAGGAGGTTCTCTGTGTGAATGGAAATTGCTTCAGAGTATTGCCAAGAGGTAGCACTAGCTCTTCTATATCCTAGCGCCGGAGGCAGAGTAACAGGGAACGGGCGGAACGGGCCCCTCCCATTCCCGGAACGCGTTCCCATAGGGGTCAGACAGCCGGAACGAAAACGTGGCCATTTCGGAACGTCTGCCGGAACGCTCACCGGAACGGCGGCCGGAACGCACCCCGGAACGGGCGCAACGCCGACGGAACGGCAGGCCTGGCGGAACGGCAGTTTTAAAAAAACTGTCCGTTAGTCCAAAAACGGGCGTTTGGGTTTTTTTTGAATTTTGAACGCCATGGTTTTGGGGGGAGATCTTCCCTATATAATGAGGCCATGCTCAAGGCAATGAAGCAAGCCAACTTCCAAGGCTCAAGGCACTTGAACTTTGAAGGCACTCTAGTCTCTAGTCTCTCTCTCTCCCTCTCCCAAGGCACTCTCTCGAGTCTCTCCCTCCCTTGGGTCTCAAGGCTTTAAGCCTCAAGGCTCAAGCTTGACGCTCCACCTCTCCATCTCTCTCATTCATCACCTCTCTTGAGTCTCCTCTCCCTTGGGCCTCAAGGCTTTAAGCCTCAAGGCTCAAGCTTGAGATTCAAGAATCAAGACTCCACCTCTCCATCACTCTCTACCGCGCCATCATCCTCTCTCTCTCTCTCTCTCTCTCTCTCTCTCTCTCTCTCTCTCTCTCTCTCTCTCTCTCAAGAATCAAGATTCCTTCCTCTATCGAGTCTCATCACTTATTGCGCAAGCTTCCGCATCAAGTGAACATGATCCCTTGGGTGCCAAGAAGAAGAAAGACGAAGCATCATGGTGGGATGAAGTGCATTCCCGAGAGTTGGGAAAGTCCGGTGGTGCACGCGCATGGAAGTGCAAACTATGCGGCTTCGAACGGCAATCCGGTACAACCAAAGTCCGTGCTCATCTCCTTAAGCTTGATGGACAACAAGTAGCATTATGCAAGGTCGTCAACGAGCAACAGTTGAAGGAATTTGAAGCCAAGGATGCCGCCATGAAAGCCAACAAAGAAGAGAGAGAATCGGCAAGGCCTAAGCGTTCCGCAATCAACCCCAACAACTTGGTTTTTCCCTCTTCTACACCTTCTTCATCGGTTGGTGGTGATAGCAATGCGACAACGACGGAGACGACGGCTACATCTTTTTCACTCAAAATGCCTAATACTACTCCGGTCTCCACCCCCAAATCTCAACAACGCACCCTACATACCACTTGGGATCCAAAAAGGAAGGAGGATGTGGATGCAAGTGTTGCCCGCTTTTTCTATCACGATCACATCCCCTTCATAAAGGCTCGGTAAGACTTACTTTCATTTTCAATACCCTCAAATAGTAAATTCTCAATTAAATAGTAAATACTAATACCTCTTGTGTGCAATGTCTAGGTCGGAGTACTTCAAGACCATGTGCACGAGGATTGGAGAGTATGGGGCACGCTACGTGCCACCCTCTTACGAGGCCCTCCGCACTACTCTACTCGATAGAGAGAAAGCCGTAGTGGAGATGGCAACCCTCAACATAAAGAGGCAATGGACGAAGTATGGAGTGACCCTCATTGCGGATGGATGGAGCGACACTAGGAGGAGGTCCATCCATGGCATTGTTGCCTATTCCAAAGGGAAGATGTATTTTGCCCACTCCCATGACGCCACGGAGACGGGAAAATCAGCAGATGTCCTTGCAGGTGAGTGGGCCTCCGCCGTAGAGACCATTGGGTTTGACCTTGTGATAGGTTTGGTCACCGATGGAGAGGCATCAAACAGGGCAGCCGGAGCTATTTTGGAAGGCACTTATCCTCACATCACGGTGTCTTTTTGCATGGCACATTGCCTTAACAACCTCTTGAAGGATTTCAGCAAACTACCTTGGAGAGAGCCTCTCATTGCATCCACGTCCAAGGTGGTTGCTTTCATCAACAACCACAACATACTTCGAGCCGAGTTCTTGAAGCGGTCGGGGGACAAAGTGCTTCTAAAGTATTGTGAGACCCGCTTCGCCTACAACTATCTAATGGTGAGCCGCTTTGTAGAGTGTCAAAGTGCAGTGCGGCAGCTCTTCATCAGTACAGAGTTTGCTCAGACTACCCATGCAAGTACAGTCGCAGGGATCATTTGAACAAGGAAGGTGGAGGATCCCGAGTTCTGGGAGTCCCTAAAGAGTATTGACAAAATGGTGAAACCAGTGATCCACTTGCTTAGAGTGATGGATGGTATGCAACCTTGCATTGGCAAGGTCTATGAAGCAATGGATCGCATGGTCGAGGCCCTTGAAGAGTATGAGCAGGACCCAGATAGGCTCGAAGAAATCAAAGAGCTTTGCAGTAGTTGGTGGAATGCCTATAGTTCACCTCTTCATGGTGCAGCTTTTGTGTTGGACCCAGAGTTCCAGGGTGCAAGGCAGGAGCATGATTCGGAGGTAAATACACATTGGAACACCATCTTGAAGAAGCTTCACCCTGAACGTGACATGCAACGCAAGATAAAGGATCAGCTTGCATTTTACAGGGATATGCGAGGATCATTTGGGACAACCGATGCCCAAATTGATCACACCAAGATTTCCTCCGTCTTGTGGTGGCAAGAAAATGGTTCAGATGGTCTCGATCTTCAGCGACTTGCCGTCCGCATTCTCAGCCAAGCGGTTAGCTCCTCTTTCTTGGAGCAATTGTGGAGTGTATATAGCCACATTGCATCTAGAAAGAGGAACCGACTTGGAGTGGAGAAAGCAAATGACCTTGTTTTTGTCAGTGCAAACTTATGAATGCTTTGCAAGTCAACATCCAAAGTGATAGATCCCTTTCTACAGTGGGAGATGGAGGCAGAGGCAGAGGTGCTTGGTGAGGCAGGAGGATCTACGCATGAGGATGAGCCTATGCAGGAGGATTGATATGATATTCACCACGTCCAGGACTCCACTACAAATTGGGAGGGGGGATGCTCTTCTGCCCCTACCTAGTGGTGAACTTCAGGCATGAGTCATGATTCATTGCTCATTGTTTTTGATATTTGTTTCCTTTGTGGCCGCCGGCTTTGCCCCCCTTTTTGTATTGCACTACCATATGAGTGATTGAGTCTTGACATGTCACCTATTGACTCTTACAGTTGTTATTTAGCACTCTTGAGTCTTAGCCTCTACATGTCTTTTAAGTTTTTGTAGCGCCTTGGCTGGCCTTGTAAGCCATCTTTATAATCTATGATCTATCATCTTTTTCCTCCAAGCTTTTGTGTAGAGCATGGACTCTAGATTCTATTCTTCAACTCTGAGTTAATGTTCTTTCTATGAAGGATCAAGATTCAAGATGCTTTTGTGAAGGATCATCCCAATTTATGTATTGTGTATTGCGCAATCGTGTGTAAGCCTAGACTGAAGAATCATTGCAGAGGATGCCTGAATAGGATTCTACTTGGACTAATGGGTGTGTATGGCTCTGTACTAACATATAGGTCAAATCCAACCTAATTTAAGCATATTTTAAACTTACCGTTCCAGGCCCCGTTCCCGTTCCGCCTTTTTGGGGGGCTGCGTTCCGGAAACGTTCCGGAGGCCCCCGTTCCCGTTCCCGTTCCGGGTAACTTTGGCTCGAGGTTTTCCTTGCCAGATGGCGCCAAAGAGACAGAGAGAGTCAGAGATAGATAGCTAGATAGATAGTTCAATTATCGTCCTCGAAGGTCAAATATGACCTATGGGACCAAATGAACATGTCACGTGGTGTGAGTGGAGGTCATTAGTGACTCTCGATGCTCAAAAATGGCTGAAATGAGCGTCGCAATAGAGTCGACATCGTGGTTGGGAGAGGAAGGTATGTAGGGAGAGCTCATGGCTGAATATATGGGAAAAAGAGGACCTAATGTGGTCAAAAGCTGAGCACTCAAGTAGTGTGTAGTACTCACTCTCTCACACTTGACGAGGGCATAAGGTGCAAAGTCGATGAGAACTTTCGGCAGTGCCCCAACGTCATGTCTCTCAACGTAGAGAATGGGAGCTAAGACGAATGGAGGCAATGATGCGGATCGCACTCAACGCGATGGGCTCAAGGATATAGGGATGGGTTCGGTTAACTCGTTCGGAGAAGAAGAGAGATTTGTAGTTTGGGGCAACGTGTGTGGTGTAATGGCTGAAGGGAGAACCTCCGGATTTCTCCCAAGCCGTGATACATTGGCGTTGTAAGAAGGCCTCATTAACTTGGGAGTCGATCGACGCATCCTTGACCAAGTGACATGCATCCCATCTTCCAAACCATTTCTTGATGTCAAGCATCCACCTCGAACTTAGTATTTTGCTCTTGCATGTCTTTTGAACCTTTTGACTTGCTTCATATGCGATTCTAGGAAGTCGATGCAAAGGGCTACGTTGTGTCTTAAGCATGTACTCCACAACCCTTTGCATGCCCAAGACCTCAATGGGAAGCGATCCGGACTCGAGAAGTAAGAGCATGTAGGGTGTTTGTGTCTTGACTTGGAGAAAGTTGGTGAGAAAACGCTTTTGGACATTCTCAAACTCTTTCCAAGTAGACTTTGTGATGCTTCCACCTCACACCTCCACTCCATAAAGAAGCACCGGTGTCACCAATGTGTCAGAGAGAGAGAGAGAGAGAGAGAGAGAGAGAGAGAGAGAGAGAGAGAGAGAGAGAGAGAGAGAGAGAGAGAATTGCCTCACAAAACTGCTAATGCTGGCTTCTTTCTAAAACTTATGCTAGAGCTGAGTTTTTAGATCTTATTTTAATGTTAAAACTTTTGTCCGCTTTCATACTGACCCATTTTAAAAGGTTTTAAACCTTAGTCTTAAAAATGAGCGCTGGAACGGATTTTTCTAGCCAATCTAGAGCATTTATAACGACTTTACAACTCTCCCGACTCAATCTACCGACTCCCGCCAGGTCATGTTTCTACTGTGCCCGGCGGGTGACGTCTTGGGCGACCACCGCAAAAACTATTACATTATAGCTTTTTTGAGCAAACTGGGGACACCATCTTATTCATGTGCTTGTTCTGAACTATTCTGCACTGCGTCCGGCTACTTTTCTACTTATCATACTATCCGAACACGGATAAATTTCCAAATGGCACATTGCACCGAAAAATGTACCAATAAATTCATAAATTCATTCTTTGTGCACAAAAATCATTTTCATTTATCTGTAGCCGTAGCTAAAAATATTACAAGGCTTGAGCAAAAAACTGAAAGAAGTAAGCTGCCAGGGGACATCCTGTCGAGCTAATCCAAACAGAGGAAAGCGTCGTCCAATGTGGCCTCTACTTGTGACAGCACTCGAAGCAGTATGGTATAATGCAGATACACCTTTGATCCACTGCATGGGGAAACTCATCCTTTGAATAGTGCCCTCCAAGAAACCCCAACCTACTCCATCATAAGCCCTTAGCCTTCTCAAAATCAAGAAGCATGAACGCTATAGGCTGTTCCGTCTGACGAGCCCACTCAATTGCCTCATAGAAAGTGAAGATGTTATCCAAAATACAGTGGTCCTGCACAAAACCTATCTGTGATACATGGATGAGATCGGGCACAAAGGGTTTCAAGCGCATACTAATCATGCATTAAAGATCTTATACATGGCAGGCATGAGAGTGATAGGTCTCCATTGTCGAAGGAAGGATGTGTCTCTGCCTTTAAATATAAGAGAAATAAGTCTCGAACACATAGAGGAAAGCGTCTCTCCTGTGTCAATATTTTTTGTAAACCTGAAAGCATAACAAGGCTGCGAGCATCCAGAACTACCAAAAGAACTGTCGAGTCGACCCATCCTCTCTAGGACAAAAGGCACCATCTAGGCCAACCACTGTGTCATACATCTCCTACATAGAGAAGGGTGTTAGTAACGTATGGCACATACCCTCTGTTACCAAAGGTTGTACATGAGACCAAACCTCTTCTTTGGCACGCAAGACGTCCTTAGTAAGCTGATTGGCAGTGAACAAATGCTCAAAATATTCCAAAACTATGTCAAGGACCTCATCCGGATCTGTGTGTAGCCTGTTTGCAGAATCATGTAACGCGCTAGTGGAAGTCCCGTAGGACGCTCCCGGAAGTGTGCAAAGAAATCCTTATTCATCCTATCCGCTGTCAAGACTGAAGCATGATAGGCGAATTCGGATTTCTCAGTCTCAATGTGACTGAGTGTCACCACCATATACTTGGCAATTGATATACGAGCTAAACCCCTTGGCACCATTAGAGGCACTCACCAGCCATCTCTCATCCATCTATCAAGCTTCAGCTATTAGCAACTTCTCACCACTCCATGGAGGAGACACCACACCCTCTGGAACCATTGCTCCAAAGAAGATCATACGATGACTGATCATACGACGATGAGTGCCGAGAGCATTATAGACAACTCCATGCAAAATGTGCATTGGGAGAGATCATACAACGCCAGGCTCGCAAACAGGGAGAACCCACCTAAAAGAGGGGGGCGGGGGGGGATCAAGGAGGCTCAAGGGTTAGAGTTGTTCCACTTACTCATGAGCAGAGATGCTGACCATAACATCAAGACAATGTAGAGGCATCTGATCTCGCTCTCAAGCTTTGGGATGAAAACTAGAATATCAAACTAATGAAAGAGGACAAGGGTTCAAGCCATCAACAAATTTGAAACTTTGCAAATAGTCAAAGTGTAGTATTGCCAACACAAACTTTTTGTGCCCCTTCCTCGAATGCCTTGGCATCCAGATATCCTAACATTCAAAAAGCATCATCCATAAAGTGGCTGTTGATGTGCATGGTTGTCTACAAAAATCTGAACACAAGGGTGGTGGTGAACAGAGCAATGCTCAATTTTTATATGCCCGGGAGATTCCAGAAGTATAAAAGTGCAGCCCTAGTCAGCTCCATCCTGTGACAATGGACGAGTCTAATTTGTCATACATGGGACAGCCCGCTGTGAGGACCATGCCCATCACGAGGCCACTTATCCACCTCTCCTGGATATGTCTTTGGTGTAGTGCTCATATGTCCTGAATCCCCCTCTTGCATGCCAGTGTGATGGTCTATAGGAAGGAGCTCTTGGAAGACTGCAAGCTCTAATCTGCTTCGCTCAAAGAAGAGTGACCCCCTGCTGCACTGTTGTCACCGGGGGAGGGGCGGCAAACAATGGCAAACAGATGACTTTTCACATACAAGCCAAAAATTGTTAAACTGCAATATGTCTGGTACATCCAAGAAAGTGGGAGACATGAATAATCAAGGCCTGTTGGTCTTCCAATCAGATAGCATGCTTGGTTGAGACAAGAAAATATTACTATGTAAGCATTTGTCTCACTGCCTACAATGGCACTTTTCTCCCGCATACAAATATGATCATATACTGAAATTTTCAATGCTTCAAATGTCTAGGGTCTGATTACTAACATCACATATGCCAGGTGGGCAAAAGTAAAGGACAACAAAAAACACTTCAATAAGGACAGATTAGTACAAATAAGGCTCAAGTAGCTTTCTGACTGAACATGAAGTCAGAGTTTGTACAAAAAGGATGTAATCTTCAAGCACCCTTACATCGTTGCAATGTGCACATCTTCTGGCCCAAGCACAGCCTTTTGACTGGACTCTGTTTTTCTTAGACTCGCATCAAACTTTGGTAGCCGAATGATCCCTCCTGCCG
This sequence comes from Adiantum capillus-veneris, assembly GCF_014529385.1. Classification (NCBI taxonomy): domain Eukaryota; kingdom Viridiplantae; phylum Streptophyta; class Polypodiopsida; order Polypodiales; family Pteridaceae; genus Adiantum; species Adiantum capillus-veneris. The sequence goes on along the minus strand of NC_140959.1, from coordinate 114,712,236 downwards.
AGAACTGCAAAGGTCAACACAATGTGCATTAGCAAGCAGATACCAAGGCCTGTAAGAGGAACACTACTAAGTCATCTGTATTAACAAACTTACCTGGTAGCAAAGAAAGGTCTTACACTGCACCCCTGATGCCAGAAGAACTAACCTGCTTTCGTGTGTGTACAAAAACCAGCTCACCTGAGAAGGCTTGACATCCACCAGCTTCACTGAATCCAATCTAGAAGCTAAAGAATAAAGCTCAAGTCCACTGTCATGATCATTAGAGAAACAAACATGTAAATTATTGTCTTCCCAAGCATTCTCTGAATATCACAAGTTTACTTGCGCGCAGCAGACTGACCCGCTTGTTACGAAGACAATGTCACAAGTTGGACAATCTGTCCAAAACATGCCCAATATCCGCTCTGTGCGGGACCGACAAAGCTGTTTGAACTTCAAGCCATTTTCTCTGTTGAAAAAAGATACTTCATGATCTGAGCTTTGAATGGCCAGAATTTTTCCATCCAAAGAGAAACGTGCAGACAATACAGGACCACCATCCACTGTTGTGATACTTGGACTGTCCGGGTGTGAATTCCGGGTAACAGGCCACGAAAAAACCTAAAAACAGTAAGATTAAGTGCATTAAGATCTCCAAACTAAGGTTGAGAAATTAAAAAGATTGTGAAAATTACACGAAGCTATAACAAAGAATTTTAAGCAATACAGTGAAAATGTCCCAGCCAATATCCTTGATTCAGTGTAATTAGATTAAGCAATCACTATCATTAAGTATAACATTCTACACACACTTTATACCAAAGTTAAGATCATAGTAACTACTGCAGCTATTTCAAAGTCACAAGTAAATGCTTACCTTGTTTGGCGAAGGCACAAGTAATAGTCGATTCCCATCATCATACATCATTTTTGAAGAGCCTGGTATATTGCATCGAAAGGGAGGATATTGAATGTAGACATGAGATAAAGCTCCTGAACCCACCATTTTTCTGGCCCTTTGTGAGGATGATGCTGCCATAAGTTTTCTTCCTATGCTGAACCGTACCAAATGTCAATCTGCAACATTCCTAGAGCTCCAAAGAGAGGGCTATTCAAACAAACAATGTGCTCGCTCGGTTAATTTGGCGTTTTCTTGTTCTTCAGCTGCAATTACCAAGACACCCCGAGTCAATCGAGACACAACCAAACAACACCGTGCAAAACATGATGAATAAACAGTTATCCAGGATAGGCAGCTGTAAAAAGTGTTATTAAAGACCTTCTAAATTAACTTGTGCCATTTTAGACAGTATGTATTGGACTGACTCTCTCAGCAAACTTACAAAGCATGCTCATCTACTTTACAAAAAATGCATGGGTGATTATTGATGTTCATAGTGCATATTATCTGCCAGCATACTCACCACAAGAAATGGAAACGGAAAAGATTGGAGTTTCGATCCAGGCCGAAATGGTTAAGAGACGGCGTTTCTTTCAATTAAAAAATTAACTTATCGCGTCTCGCTCCCTCGACCTGCTCACCCGTCTCCTTTGCTGTGGTCTGATTTGCAGCCTATTGGCGACAGAGTCGACACATTCACCCCCTCCTCGAGAGCAGAAGACACAGAATGGCGACCCCTGCTCCACCACAGAGGGACTCCTTAGAGCCCCCTCGCCCGACGCCGAGGAGCCGACTCTTCAACTTGCTCTTTCGCCATAAGAGCAAGCGAGCTTGATGGCCGAGGTGGAACGCTTGCAAGCCTCCTCAGTTATCAAGATTATTGGCACTCTACCCAGCTGAGGCGAGGTTCGGGATTTACTTCAAGCCCGACTCCTCTCCGATGTGGGCAAGATCACCGATGTCCAGATCCTCGGGAGAGGGTATTATCAGATAGAGTTCGAGTTTCCAGAGATGACGGCCAAGGTGATATCGATGAGCCCACTCGGTATGCAAGCAGCTCGAGCTTACTTCAGACGATGGCATCATGGTTTCGACCGTACTACAAATGTGTTTGAGGAGGAGGCCGACTTGCCTATCTCGGTCTGCTTCCCAGGCCTGAGGAGAGAGTACCTCCCTCTTCTTCCCAGGATTGGTTCCATGTTCGAGACGATTTTGGAGTCACTACGCACTGCAGCTTCAGTTGTGGCCAAGGCCGCCGGTTTACCTACTATGCGGGTTCTTCTTCGAGACACACTCCCTCCCAAAGGTGATATTGTTGCCTCGTGTGAGCAGGGGTTGGATCAGCCAGAGTGTGGAGTATTTGGGTCTCCCAAATCAATGCTTCATTTGCAGGCACATGGGCCACTAGAGAAGGCCTGTGCTCGCTGGAGATCTCGACCCACAGCGCATGCGCAGCCTCCCAAGGTTGAGCCAGATACCCAGGACACACAAGCTGGTACCTCGACAGAGGCCAACGATCAGGCAGCCGACGGTTGGCAGCAAGTGCTTGACCGCCACCGACAGGGACGATCTCTTGGTGGTGCTTTCGCTACCACTCGCATGGCTTGGCAGGGACAGCCCCATCTGAGGCCGCCTCTTCTAGTTCAGACCTCTCCTTTTGCAGCGGTCCCTCGGGGTTTGACCAGCTTTGACATTCGCAGACGACGGACTTCTTCGATTACAGTTTCACTCGCTTCCTAGGTGATTCTTCTCCCGATTTGGAGGAGTCTTTCTTTCGAGTCCATGTCCTCTTTCTAGCAGCCCGAGTCACTGAGGCTCTGGATGCAACGGTAGGTTTCTCCTTTCCGCTATGTGGCAAGGATCCTACAGAGTGGATCCTGCACACAGTTCTTGACTAGCTCCAGGTCCAGGCCACTGAGTTCTGACACCACACAGGGGACCTAGGGGTGACAGACATGGTACAGACACTTTGGCCTTTAGACAAGTTCAGTGTGACGCTGCCGGATGCAACAAGTTGCAGGCACATTGTGGTGTATTTGTTTGCTGATACTCACAGCCCCCCTTGCTATGTATTTGTACATGAGGATTCTTGGACAAAGGATGTAGCCCTACTGGCTGCACGCTCGGCCTGGGCCTAGGTGGAACAGTCACTTCAGACACGCTTGTCTAGAGGTCGCTCGGATGCGGATTACTCCCCATCTAAACCGACCTCAAAGATAGCGAGGTTGGTTGCTGCTGCAGCATCTGTTTTTTCTCACTGACTCCATGAGGATCGTCTCATGGAATGTGCAAGAATAAGGAGGGCCCCAGTTTCAGCGTTAAAGGGGTCGGTTGCATCAGGAGCTTCAACGATGCCTTGTGGGTGGTGAGATTGATATTCTTATGCTACATGAGCATCATCAATGTGAGAGCCACATTAGACGATGTGGCCAGATTTTGCATGGTCGCTATGAGACGTTTTGGTCAGCTGCATTTGGACCTGGAAGTATCCAGGAAGGGGTATGTATGACTATTGTGGATTCTTGGCAGCATGCCATTGTGGGCAGAGTTATTATTGTGCCAGGCATAGCTCAATGGATTACTATGCAGGTTCAGGATTGCCTCATGGGCTTTCTGAACATATATGCGCCAAATGTGGCAAGTGCACGAGCAAAGTTTTGGTCTCATGTTGTTGAGTTTTTGCCGCATGTAGAGCAGTGGTGTGTTGGGGGGGACTTCAACATGTTGGAGGACCCCTCTGACAAGATGGGAGGTGGCCATGCTACGATGCATGGGGCTGAGTTGGCAGCTTGGGAGCGGCTATGTATGACTATGAGGGTTTCTAATGTTTGGCAGCACTAAGTTTTTGTAAGACCCCCACACAGCCTGTCTTTCTCTCGCTCTGACCACAGGATAGGAGGAGTGAATCTATCTCGGATAGATCGCTTCTACGCCAATGACCACATTTGTGACATAGGGGGATCTGTTAACAACTTGGCAACGACTACTTTTTCCGACCACTCGTCAATGATTCTCACTGTGACAGACCAGCATAGGAGGGGGGGTGCGATGCTACGCATCCCCGAGAGGATCTTGCTGGATCCAAAGCTTAGAGAGCGAGTGGAGGCACTTTGGACAGAGAGTCTGGACACGCAGGATGTTAGGTGCAGCGGAATGAATGTTGAACTTTACTCAAAATGAGTGCTCCGAACTATGCTCAAGGTTCCTTTTTACTTATGGAAGGGAGAGCCTTCCGTTCCTTAATGAGAGAGTGCAATGGACACAAACAAAGTGAATGGACACTGTGCGTGAAGGTGAATGAGACTGAGAGATAGAGAGAGAAGAGAATACGACACCGGAAAGTTGTCAAACCCTCCTCCAAGGGCCCCACTCTCGATGGCGAGAATGGTCTACTATTGATTGCACAAACACGTACAAGATGCTGATGCAAATGTAATGACTATGTCGAGGCCGACGGTGTGGACGACGAAGACGAGACTATGGCTAAACACTGAGTGCTTTGAATCTGCAACTGCTTGCTGAATTTCTACTACAACAACGCTGACTATAGGTTGAAACCGGCCTGTTCAATCCAAAAAGGGTGGTAGACTTCACTTCAAACCTTGATTTAGCTTTCACCCATTATTAGTCGTCTATTTTACCTGTACTTTCAAGACACAACAAAGGGGAGAGGGATACAAGCTGCTGGATTGCACCTGTATGAGTAGACGGACACCAGATTGGCCCCTAACTTAGGCGCCCCTTTCGGTATTTCTTTATTGTTCAAAAGAGGGAATAAACGCTGTGGTTCCCTACAAGCTGCCCCGTACAAACTCGGCTGAATTTCCACTGTTCCAGCCCGATTTCGGCAACATAACTGTACTCGAACCCTTCACAGTCAGTATTCCCACGCATTGGCCGACTTTCCCGACGCATACGGGCACTTTGCAAAACCTGGCGAGAATCTGCAACACGCTGAATTCTCTGTTTTCAGCCCTGAAAATGCGCCAGATCACCTGTACACCGGTCCCCTTGCGTCCCCGAACCTCCTGGGGGTATTAGGGTCCGTTTAGGGCCAAAACCCTAAACCTGCAAAAATACACAGCAGGCTGTTATTTACTGTCTCGGGCTCCGTTTCGCGTGCCGGTCGCATCCTTAGCAAGTCCTCGAGCTCCCGCACCTGTAGGGCTACTTGCCCTTTGAATCGGACGAGATTTCTGGTGTGAAACCTCTCCGAATTCACCTGTACCTGCGGGGGGATTAGCTGCTAGCTAATCCAGTACCTATGCAAGAGGCTCTTGCCTCGGCAATCGCGCATGAACCCACACAACTGTACATTGGTCAAATGGAGAGCCCACTAGAGGGGCATAACATACTGCCAAAGGGGAGAGAGAGGGCAGTGCGTAGCGTGCAGGGCATCACTCCTGGCACTGCACTGTACATAGGAGGGAAAGCAAGCACTCCATAGCTCTTAACCTGTGACAGAAACTTGCAAAATGAGCCTCCCAGCTATAAATCACGTTTTTGCCTTCTCTATGAGTAGTAAACTGGCCTCATAGTGCCAAGTGTCACTCATTTGTGCATTTTCCCGCTTTAGACCCTCGGGTCTAAAAATATCTCACTTGCAGCCTCTGTTGACTTGGCCACAGAGTAACAAAATGATCCCCATGTCAAACTGCACGTAATGACGCGAAGACATTTTCAGGTCCCAAAATAGCAGTTCCCTAAATTTTAGGAGATGCTGCCATTGTATCTTTCTAGGTCATCCGACCCTCTTTGTACACTGCGGCCACATCCAGAACTGAAATGTAGCCTATGTAGCAAAGGATTCCACTTTGGCTAGTCAATGACCCCACTTGGCTAACCATAGTCCTTGTCCAACCCTAGTGCTCTCTTGCCCTCAGGCCTGGACTCCCTCTGGACAGTTCCACACTAGAAAATTCCATGATGGATTCTGATGGGAATGCTGATGATCATGCTGTGTGCAACCGGAGGATATGCATCTACTAAGTGTCTGGTCTTGCACGGTCTGCGAACAGACTCACAAAAGTGCAAGATCACTTCCTATTCTAGATTGACTTGACTGAACTGACACATAGGGTTGGATGTGTCACGTGACACAGGGCACCCTACTGGTAGAGTGGCCACAGGATTGGCAGAGCTTAGTCGCTTCTTCCTTCAGGAGTCTGCAGCTCGCTTGGCTACAACCAGTTGTTGCTTGCAACCAGGGAAGAGGAGAAGCGTCTTCGACGGGGCATTGTTTCCTTACAGAGGATGCAGGAGCAACATCCAGACAGTCCATGGTTGGAGGAGCAGATGCAGTAGGCTAGGCAGGAGTTGACTAGCATTGAGGAGCGGTGTCGTGAGTTTGCTTAGTGGACTTAGGTGGGTGACAGAGTTACCGGGGAGTTTTTTGAGACAGTGGGGCCACGCCATGCGGACACCAATGTTAGACAATTGAGAAGACCTGACGGATCACTTGCTTCAGAGCCTGAGGATATGCGTGCAGTGCTACTGACTTCTACCGCGATCTATTGTCAATTGAGCCTCAGTCAGAGCGCCAAGATGCATACAGAGAGCAAGTTTGGGCACGAGCACTCCTCCGAGGTAGTCGTCCAGGAGAGGATGGTTTGACTCCCATCTTTTTCTTGGAGTACCGGGACTTGGTTGGTGCAGATCTTTGCAGCGCATTCCACTACGTTTTGTACACTGGCAAGATGCCTCTGACAGCATGAGTGAGGCTTTAATCTACCTTATTCCCAAGGAGGGCCGCTCCTTGGATGAGATTCGACAGTGACGACCCATTACCATCCTCAACTCATCCTACAAAATTCTAGCAAAGGCTCTGAGCTTGAAGATCCAGCCACTACTAGAAAGTATTATACATGGGACCCACACAGGTTTTGTCAAGGAGCATAGTATCCTTGACAACATCTTCACTTTTTGGGAGGCGTCATCCCTCGCACGTCTCCGAGGGAGGATTTGGTGATACTCCTCGATTTTGAGAAGGCCTAGGACAGAGTTGATTGGGACTTCCTGAAGGGCACTCTACGCAGGATGGGTTTCACAGATGCTTGGATTAGAGGTGTGTCGTTTCTCTATAGGCGTGCGCACAATCAGGTGCTCTTGGCGTGCGCACAATCAGGTGCTCTTGGAAGAGGGAAGCGCTTCTTGCTCGTGCGTTTGGTCAAATAGGGTTTGCCCTCTTGCCCCCTTCCTCTTTTTGTTCTATGTTGAGGCAATGAGCGATTTTTGACTTCTTAGCAGGCTGGCCTACTGGTCTTGAGCTCCCTCTTAGGGCAGATGAGCTTCTTGCTTTGAGTTTGCCGACAACTCAGCTTTGTACTTGGAGGGCCAAGAGGCCAATTTGCACAGGTGTGAGCAGGCTCTTGATTTAGCCTCACTGTACATATTTTGTTTACTCACTGGGAGAGTCTCCCCATGCTTTTGATGTAGCCCTCTCTAGTAGAGGTGGTTTGTAGCCCTATGGGCAGTTTTATTAACTAATGAAAGGATCTTTTTCTCGGAAAAAAGAAAAGTATCCCAAAACTTCTGGCAGTAGTCATCCAACGTGTCTTTCTTAGTCATCCTCGGAATATGCCAAGCCGTGATGACATCTGTCACGAGGACGTGGAAATTGCTAACTTGAGCTGTTGGTTTCTTTCCGATGATTTTTTGTTTAATTTATGGGACCCTCTTTTTGAAGTTGCAAATGGCCGGATATTGTATGGCCAATGTGAAACAGCCGACGATTGAGAGTTTCACCCCCGCAGTCGGGAAGGGTACGTCGCCACGAGACGGTCGGGCCAGTCGGCACTGGAATCCGATCAGTAAAGGGTGTCTAGGCTCAATCCAAAATCATTTAGGCCCCTCACGCACTTATAAGTTGGTGGGTACTAGGAAATTAACTCAAAAAAAGGCATAAGGGACACATGACGGCTCCAGATGCATCTGCCAGAAGAATCAGGAAGAGGGGGCGCCCATTTCAAGACAGGGGGCTGATTTGACTTGAAAATAAGTGTGCTACAGTGTGTTAGTAGTGGGTGCAGGTGCTCACAGCTTTAGTGAAAAGCTTGCCTTCTCCCTTGCTCTATGTAGCGCGTCGATTTGTTCTCGCGCATCTCTCTCTCCTTTGCACATACAGTAATGCCCCTCTAGTTGGGCTTCTCATATGACCATGTACAGTTATGGGGGTTTTATGCACGTTTGCCAAGGCAAGAGCCTTCTGTTCAAGAACCAGATTAGCTAATTCTAATCCTCTTAAGGGATGCACAGTTTTATCGCGAAGGAATGCGAAACGGAGTGTTTTCTCGCATGAAAACTCGTCCAATTTGAAAGGGAACTGTCCCATTGCGTGCGGGAGCCTCTGAGACACGCGTAGACGTGATCGCTGCGCCCAAAATGATGCAAAACAGAAAAATACAGCCTACTGTGTTTTCCTGCCTGTTTAGGGTTTCACACCTAAACGACAAGATATCGCCAGGGGAGCCTCGAAAAGGCCTTGGGTGCTTATACACGACAGTTTAGAGAGATTCCCCACGAGGAATCTCGTCTAATTCAAGAGGCAAGTGACCCTACAGGTGCGAGAGCTCTAGGGCTACCCAGAAAAGTGATCGACACGCGAATCAGAGCGCAGAACAAAGAATTACAGCTTGCTGTAATTTTTTTGTAGGTTTTTGGTTTTGGCCAGTTTTGATCTACAGGTCCCAAGAGCTTTGAGGAAGCTAGGGAATCACCGAACAGGTGTTTTGGTGCAAATTGAAAGCCAAAAACAAAGATTTCAGCGTGCTGTAATTTCTCGCCAGGTTTTGCATAGTGCTCTAAAGTGCATGGAAAGTCAATGTTTACTTGGGATTTTGTCCGTGGAGACTTCTACTGTGGTTATGCTGCCGAAATCGGGTTAGAGTAGAGGAATTTCAGCCCAATAAAAGTGGGACAGCTTGTAGAAGTTTACAGGTTTTTCTCAAGTTTAATAAGAATAAAGAAATACCGAAAGGGGCGCCAGTCTTTGGGACCAACAGGGTGTCGTTGTGTCTGCTTGGCAGCGCTCTAGCTACCAAGTCGTGAAATGTCTTGAAGTGTTGAATTCCAGTCACAGGCTTATCGTGAAGTTCCTTTGTGTCGTAAGTTGAAAGCCAAAGTCTACCGCCCTACGGGCCGGTTTCATGGTTCCGTTGACAGGACAGAATCACTTTTTCCTCAAGAAGTAAGCCTCGGTTGATTTTTAAGCAAAGACACAAAGCACAAGAACTTGGAATTACACTATGGCTGACATGACGGATGACACCAGGGAAGTGGGTTCCTCTTCACAGGACAGTCAAGAAATTTCCCATGTTCGCCCTTCCAAAAAGTGGTCAAATTAGGGTTGGTTTTCAACTGCGTTTTAGGGTTTGCAAGTATGAACCAAGATGAGATAGGGAGAGGTGTCACGGTGGTAGACTGCGGGAGTGATGTGGGTCTGCCAGGTGGCACGCTACTCAGCGATTCTCTGAGACGATTGCTTGGATTCTTTCACGCATCCGTAAATCATCTTGAAATTTGAGCTTACATGGTCGTGGGTAGTACGCTACAGTGTTTGGAATTATGCTCGTTTGCAGAGGCAAGAGCCTCTTGCACAAGTAAAAGTTAAGGGACAGGTTGCAAGATGCTATTTGGTGAAGTTCAAGAACTATCCACCTATGGATGCAAAGTGGATGGTAGCGCATGGACTGTCAAAGTCACCAAATGTATTGCAGCTTTACTGGGAGGTCTTTGGGTTATAGCCTACGTATGCCCCACCCCTACGTCTGCAAAGGAGGGGTAATGATAGAACTAGCACATCAAATGTACTCATGGATTCAGTGCAATAGCAGTGTACATTGTTTGAAAAAACTATGAAGGTCGCATTAAGTCATTTGTACACATGTTTTGACAGTCTTTCTTGCGGATACATGCGATGATAAAAGGGTGCTTACCACACTAAATCATCTATGGCATGTATATATGGCACGCAATCGAGGACGTTTGCAATTTTAAGAGGGTGGTATGTCACGAGGACGTGGCAATTGCTAACTTCAGTTGTTAGTTTCTTTTTTATGATTTTTGTTTAATTTTTGGGACCCTCTTTTTAAAGTTGCAAATGGCCAAACATTGTATGGCCAGAGTGAAACGGTCGACGGCCGAGAGTTTCACCCGCAATCGGGAAGGGCACGTCGCCACGAGATAGTCGGGCCAGTCGGCACTGAAATCCGAGCAGTAAAAGGGTATCTAGGCTCAATCCAAAGTCAATTAGGCCCCTCGGGACACTAATAAGTTGGTGGGTACTAGGAAATTAACTCAAAAGAGGCATAAGGGACACGTGGTGGCTCCAGATGCATCTGCCAGAAGCATCAGCAAGAGGGGGCGCCCATTTCAAGAGGGGGCTGATTTGACTTGAAAATAAGTGTGCTACAATGTGTGTGAGTAGTGGGTGTGAGTAGTGGGTGCAGGTGCTCACAACTTTAATGGAAAGCTTGCCTTCTCCCTTGCTCTATGTAGCGCGACGATTTGTTCTCGCGCATCTCTCTCCCCCCTTTGCACATATGGTAATGCCCTTCTAGTTGGGCTTCTCATATGACCATGTACATTTATAGGGGTTTTATGCGCGTTTGTCAAGGCAAGAGCCTTCTGTACAAGAACCGGATTATTAGCTAATTGCTAATCCTCTTCAGGGATGCATAGTTTTATCGAGAAGGAATGAGAAACCGGAGTGTTTTCTCGCGTGAAAACTCGTCCAATTTAAAAGGGAACTGTACCATTGCATGCGGGAGCCTCTGAGACGCGCAGACGTGTTCGCTCTGCCCAAAATGATGAGAAACAGAATATTACAGCCTGCTCTATTTTCCTGCAAGTTTTAGGGTTTCGCACCTGAACAACAAGATATCGCCAGGGGAGCCTCGGGAAGGCCTTGGGTGCTTATACAAGACAGTTTAGAGAGATTCCCCGCAAGGAATCTCGTCTAATTCAAGGGGCAAGTGACCCTACAGGTGCGAGAGCTCGAGGACTACCGTGAAAAGTGATCGGCACGAGAATCGAAGCGCAAAACAGAGAATTACATTGCTATAATTTTTTTGCAGGTTTTTGGTATTGGCCAGTTTTGTTGCCTACAGGTCACAGGAGCTTCGAGGAAGCTAGGGAATCACCGAACAGGTGTTTTCGCGCAAATTGGAGGCCAAAAACAAAGATTTCAGCGTGCTATAATTTCTTGCCGAGTTTTGCAAAGTGCATGAAAAGTCAATGTTTACTTGGGATATTATCCGTAGAGACTTCTATTGTGGTTATGCTACCGAACTCGAGTTAGAGTAGAGGAATTTCAGCCCGATAAAAGTGGGACAGCTTGTAGAATTTTACAAGTTTTTCTCATGTTTAATGAGAATTACAAAAAACCGAGAGGGGCTCCAGTCTTTGGGGCCAACAGGGTGTCGTTGTCCGCTTGGTAGCGCTCTAGCTACCAAGTCGTGAAATGTCTTGAAGTGTTGAATTCCAACCACAGGCTTATTCATGAAGTTCCTTTGTGTCGTAAAGTTTAAATAATGTTTCGGGTGAAAGCCAAAGTCTACCGCCCTACGGGCCAGTTTCAAAATCTTCTTCATATTCGTCTAATATCCAGGTGGACATGAGAATTCTCTTGACCCACGTCGCAGGTGCTTCTCTACGTGACAATAGAGTAGACCACCATGTCTGTGCATTTTCTTTCAAGATGCCGCCCTTCGCACCTTGGAGCGTTCCAAGAACCGACCTCCGACCTCCTCAGAAGGCGACGTCAAACTACTGTATAACTCAAGGGCTCGATGGGTGTCCTGGTAGCCTTAAAATGTGTCAAACCTGACGGCCTGACCCCCTTCCTTGAATTCCTTGGTCTTCTTGCTCATTCAATCACTATGAGAAGAGGTGGAGCTCTCGTCCTCAGAACTGCTAGATGGCCTCGCATGCCTTCGAGATTTTTTCATAAACATTCTATTCTTGCTTTTTCTCATCCTCACTGGAACTAGAGGACGACGAACTGTCAGAACTCTCTAAAGACGAAGAAAAATCAGGGTCATCCTCGAAACAAGCACCCTTCTTGGAACTGCTTGCCACCTTGAAAGTCGACTTCCAACCCATATGACCAAGGAAATCCATTGATTTCCTCTTCTTTTGAGAGTGCTTCAAGCCTTTCATTATCTATATATATAGTTCATCTTCGTTTCAAGAGCTCTGTCCAGCTCTTTCTGCAAGTACGGTTTTCACTTTTTTGCACTCGGCTTGTATCTTAGCTTTCTTCCATACTCGAGAAGAATCAATGGCCTCAGGTCATCTCGAGTGAATCTCATCAATCGGGTAATTCTTGAGGTGTTTCGCAAGTTTTAGGTCTCTAGAGTACTTAATCGATCTTTTCACACACGTGTCAACATGAAATTGACGTTTCTACTCCGTTCTAGCAAACTCCCCGGCCTAAAATTTGTCCGTGGCTGGCATTTCAGGGTGCCCTCCAATCTTGGGTTCTTTATGCTTAATTGACCACCTACAATTCCTTGAGCAACTGTCTCATCAGGTGTGAGTTGAGGTTTATCAGATTTTCCTTTACCCTTATCCTTATCTTTGTCACTTTGAGATTGAGATGTAGATGGAGAATTAGATTGAGACAAAGAAATTAAAATGTTTTTATATCTTTAGAGGAATCATGAGACGAAGAGTTACCATTATCGTAAGCCGTCTTGAGCTTACCCTGATTGTGCTTCATCTCTTGAAGTTGAGCCAAGCAATGTCTTTGGATCACCGGCTTTTACATCATACCTAATCGAGTGGTCCAATCCAGAGCAGAGAGGCCTCCAACCTTTCGTCATCCGATTTTCTCAATTGTCCACCTAACTAGGACACACGGTTAGCATACGACATCACAGGTTTACCTTGTTGAGACAAAGCCCGAAAATCCTCCTTCAATCGCTTCAGGTATTGTGGAGGCAAGAAGCAAGTCTTTAGATCCTCCTCAAACCCCTCCCAACTAAGATCGAGAGGGGTAACGAGGAGACTCGTAATAGCCCGCCGTGTGGGCTTTCTCCTCCTTATCAATCCACTCATCTTTCCAGGTGATGACTTCACCCCCAGGTGATGACTTCACCTGTGAGATGCATGGAAGCCAAGGGGACTTTGTTAGTATCAAACTTTTTGCCAACTGCAAATAGGATGTGAATTGATGCAACCAAGAATAAATGACAACGGCATCCATCTTACCGTCATACTTCCTAAACATAATCTTCTCGGGAAAGGGTTCCTTGGTCGTTCATGTAGCATTGGTCGCCTCCGCGATGGTCTTGGCAAGCTTTTCATAATCCGGCTCCAAAGATGAGGTACCGGATTGGATCGCCAAAGTTGTGATAAGATCACGCATGCATTCTGAAATCGGCCTGTAGCCTCACTAGAGGGCGGTAAACTTTGGCTTTCACCCAATCTTTATACTGTTTAGCTTTTTTTTTTTTTTCCAAGAAAAAGATCCTTCTATTAGTTAATGAAAACTGCCCATAGGGCTACATCCACCTCTGCAAGAGAGGGCTACAACAACCATGATGGGGAGACTCTCCCAATGAAAAAAACAGCATATATACAATGGGGCTAGATCAAGAAATGGGGGGAGGGAAGAGCCACACAGGTGGACAGTAGTGCCATCTGAGCACCCCCTGGACCATGGTGTAGAAAGGCCCAGGGCGCCAGAGTCGAAGGAAAGCCTCGTGGCGCTCCCGCATGCGGTCGGAGCTGCCCTATAGTCCCTCAAGCTGTCCTCTGAGAGTATGGATCAGCTCTAGCCAAAAGTCACGAACAGTCTCTGCTGGTGGCACAGGGCAAGCCTCAGAGATGCGGAAACAACGGGCCCGCCAGATGAACCAAAGAGCTAGGCCGCTGATGAGCTCCCAGCACTCCTCTCTCTCACTGCACCACTCCTGTGGAGTAAGGTCTGTAGCAGACTGGAGTGCAAGCCGCCCGCCCTGTATCACTATCATCCTGCTGGTGGAAGATAGCTCAGACTGTAGTGCCGGGCCCGTGAGAGTGGACCAAGCCGCTGCCCCCCAAGTATACTGTCGAGCCGCGGAGAGGGCAGGCATCAGCCGAAGAACTCATAGCCACACCTGCAGGGCCGAAGGACAGTCCCAAAGACAGTGTCGCTGACTCTCCACCAACTCGTCACAGGTTGTACATGCGGCCGAGAGACCACTATGCACAAGCCAGCTCCCTACTGCTGTGGCTCTGTGTGCAACCAACCACTGGAACAAAGTGACGCGCCTCGGCTGTCTGGAGTCCCACAGCCTCTGCCACAAAGCTGCCAAGAACTCAACTGTGAGACCCTCCTCCTGCCAATGACGTGCTGCAGCGGGGCGGGCCTCTCTCTGCGCTGCAAGTATATGACGTCCAAGCCGAACAGTGTACTGAAAGAAAGGGACTCCTGGGCCGTCTGCAGAAGAGAAGGGGTCCCTCCATAGCCACTCACCAGGATCCCACTGTACTCGTGCCAGTGGACAACACTCCCAAGCCAATAGCCTCCAGTGTCCTGTCTCGAGAGTTGCTGGGTCAGGGTCTATGACGCAAGTCCTCCCACAGATGCCCACAACTCGGATCCTCTGGAAACAGCACTCTGCTACCTGCGGGGCCTCTACTGTAACTCGCTGTAATCATCCCCCACCTTGAAGCTCAAAGAACAGGGCTGGGACAGTCTCTGAACAAGCCCTGACTGAGATGAGAACCTCCAGTCATGTGAAGGCTCCCATCCATCGGGGTACTACTCGCTCGAGAGGTGTGAGCCACTCAGCTGGAACTGACTCTGAGATGTCCTAATACATGCTCTAAACCCCTCTCATGCCCTGTAGCTGGACACCCTGCATCTCCTCTGACAAACCTGTGAACTCTAGCCAATCACCTAGAGAGCGCGCTGGACCTGCTGGCATGGGACCCCATGAAACATGAGGCCTACTCCCAACCAGGTGGCCTCTCTGAGTGCTACCCAAAGGGTTCCAGACGAGGGGCTGTTGTAGGCGCTCCTCCGTGCATGTCAATTGTCTCTCCTCTAGGCCACGCCGTAAGAGCTCCCAAGAGCGAAGCAAACTCACAGCGAATCGGTCCTCCAGTCTCTTGCTCAAACCAACTCGGCGCAACTCTGTAAAGATCCATCTGGTCGAAGGTTGCCAAGGGCCTCCTGACTAAGGCACCCTGACACGAAGCCTCTGTAGCAAGAACTCTTTCCAAGGCTCCTCGCCTGGAAGAAGTCCTCTGACGACGAACTTCCCAAGAAGGGCTCTACTCTGCTGTGCTGGATCAATGATCCCAAGCCCTCCCTGAGAACAAGGAAGTGTGATGACCTACCAAGCCACCTTGGCTCGGGCAACCTGAGTGTCGCGACCTGACCAAAGGAAGTTCCTGATCAGCCTCTCTACCTCGCTGATACAAGAACTCGAGAAGATCCAGCAAGAAGTGATGTACCACATACTTGCCAACAACACCTGGTTGGCAACTACTACTCTACCAGCCAGCGAAACTCGTGTTGAGCTCCAGTGGAACACCTTTCTCCTGATGGACAGGAGAAAAGAGCAATCTGCTGCTCGAGGGACAAGTCCAAACCAACCTGACAACCCAAGTATCGAACTGCAGTCCCTGGGGGAATCCACCTGAAACCCTCTCCTGGCATCCAATCTGGCACAGGAGCACTGCCAACCGAGAAAGCCACTGTCTTTCTCCAGTTGATCAATGCACCCAATGCACAACAGAAGGTCTCAAGAGCCTGCCCACACCTGTGTAAATTGGCCTCCTGGCCCTCTAAGTACAAGGCTGAGTCGTCGACAAACTCAGCGTCCAGAAGCTCATCTCCCTGTATCGGGAGTGCTAAGCCCCTCAAACCAACCTGCTGTGACACCAAAAATCTGCTCATCGCCTCCGCATAGAACAGAAAGAGAAAGGGGGCATGAGGACAACCCTGTCTGACCGATCGTGTGAGCATGAAGCGCTCACCTCTACCTCATGCGAAAAGCACCTGGCTGTGAGCCTGTCTGTACAAAGCCGACACCCCTCTGATCCAAGCATCTGAAAAGCCCATCCTGCGAAGCGTGCCCTCTAGAAAGTCCCAGTCAACTCTGTCGTATGCCTTCTCAAAATCGAGAAGAAGAATCACAAGGTCCTCCCCACGGAGACGTGCCACGGCAGAAGCCTCCCAGAAAGTGAAGATGTTGTCAAGGATATTGCGTTCCTTGACAAAACCTGTTTGAGTCCCATGTATAAGGCTCTCCAAAAGTGGCTGAATCCTCAAACTCAGAGCCTTGGTAAGAATTTTGTAGGCTCAGTTGAGGATAATGATGGGGCGCCACTGTCTAATCTCATCCAAGGAGCCACCCTCCTTTGGAATGAGGTAATTCAAGCCCTCACTCATGCTATCCGGCATCACTCCTATGTGCAGAATGTACTGAAAGCCACTACAAAGATCTAGGCCAAGCAAGTCCCAGTACTCCAAGAAGAAGCTGGGAGTCAGCCCATCCTCACCTGGACAACTACCACGAGGAAGGGCCCTAAGAGCCGTGCGCAGCTCCTCAAGCTGAAGAGACATCTCTAGTCTCTTACGCATCTCCTCAGTCACAAGACAAGGCATCTGTGCCCAAACCTGGTCCCTGCATGCATCCTGTCTCTCTGATTGGGGCTCAGCCGACAGTAGCTCACGGTAAAAGTCGGTAGCAACTGCACGCATATCATCAGGCTCACAAACAACTGACCCATCGGGTCTCCTCAGCTGAGTGACCTTGGCATGCGAGTGCCGAGGTCCTATTGTCTCAAAAAAGGCACCTGTCACTCTGTCACCTACCTGAGTCCACTGAGATGCCTGTCGGTGAAAGGCAAACTCATAGCGCCTCTCCTCTGTGCAAGCAAGCTCGTGTCGAGCCTGCTGTAACTGCTCCTCCAACCATGGACTGTCTGGATGCTGCTCCTGCATCCTCTGTAGTGAAGCAATGCCTAGTCTGAGACGCTGCTCCTCCTCTCTCGCTGCAGCCCGTCGAGCCAAAGACTCCTGGAGAAAAAAGTGGCTAAGCTGAGCTAGGCCTAAGGCCACTCTGTCTGCCGGTAGAGCCTGGCTATCCATGCCCTCTATCCAAAGAGCCTCTACCCTCTCTCTGAGTACTGTGTCCAACAAGACCCGCTCTGGGATGCGAAGCATCGTGCTCCCACTCCTCTGCTTGTCTGCCACTGTGAGGATCACTGGTGCATGGTCCGAGAAGGATGTCCCTGCCAGGATGCCCACTGATCCCCCAAGGTCACTGAAGTGGTCACTAGTGTAGAAGCGATCTATCCGCGATAGATTCACTCCTCCCACTCTGCGGTCTCATCTACAGAAGGCAAGACTCTCGAGAGGCCTCACAAAGCCAGAATGCTGCCATGTATCCGAGACCCTCAAGGTCATACACAACCTCTCCCAAGCTGCTAACTCGACTCCATGCACAATAGCATGGCTGCCTCCGATCGTGTCAGAAGGGTCCTCCAACATGTTGAAGTCCCCTCCTACACACCAATGGTCAACCTGTGGCAAGGACTCAACAATCTGTGACCAAAACTCTGCACGAGCACTCGCCACATTGGGCGCATAGATGTTCAGGAAGCCCAAAAGGCCACCCTGAACCTGCAAATTAATCCGTTGAGCCCTGCCTGGCACAATAATCCCTCTGCCCACAATGGCCTGCTGCAATGTGTCCGCAATAGTCATAAATACCCCACCCTGGATGCCTCCAGGTCCAAAAGCAGCTGACCAAAAGGTATCATAAAGTCCACGCAAAATCTGACCACAGCGCCGGATGCGGCTCTCAGACAAATGGTGCTCCTGAAGCATAAGGAGATCAATCTCTCCCCCCACAAGGCAACGCTGAAGCTCCTGCCGCAATCGGCCCCGCTGTCGCTGAAACTGGGGCCCACCTAATCCCTGCACGTTCCATGAGACGATTCTCATGGGGAGCGAGATAGAATAGATGCTGCAGCAACAGCAAGACGGGCTATCTTCGAGGCAGGCTTGGATGGGGAGTAATCCGCATCCGAGCGTCCTCTAGATAGGCGAGCCTGTAGTGAGTGCCTGGCCCAAGCCCAAGCAGAGCGAGCCCAGCGTAAAGCAACCTCCTCTGTCCAGGAGTCCTCATGTATGTATACATAGCAAGGCAAACACTGTGTATCAGCAAAAAAGTACACCACAATGTTCCTACATCCTGCTGAGTCTGGGGGTGTCACCGCAAACTTGGCCAGTGGCCACAAAGTCTGCAGCAAATCTATAACTCCAAGTTCTCCCATGTGGTGAGAGAACTCAAGAACCTATGTATGCAAGCATCCCACCATTGAGTGGAGGGACCACTCTGTCTCGGTCCTACCGCAGAGAGGAAAGGAGAAACCAACTGCTGAGTCCAAGGCCTCTGTCCCCCTTGTGGCGAGGAACAGAGCGTGGACCCTGAAGCAGGCTGCCTCGTGGTCTGCTGCGGAGTCGCCGAGAAAGCGAGTGAATCCGTAATCGAAGAAGTCCCAGCGGCGTCGGAGGTTAATGCTCGTCAGACCACGAGGGATAGCTGCAAGGGAAGATGTCTGAATCTGCAAAGGGGGCCGCAAGAAGGGCTAACCCTCTCTCGCTAGGCGACTCGTGGCAAAAGCGCTGCCAAGAGATCTCCTAGCCGCCGGCGAGGGACCAGTCTCCTGAGTCGACTGTGGTACTGAAGCAGGAGGAGGGGGAGAAGGAGCTGGGGGGGGGGGCGGAGGAGAAGGGCAGCGGGGGGGGACGAGAGAGACAGGGGGGCGAGGTGGGGAGTGGGCGGGAGCAAAGGGCGGGGGAGGGGATGAGGAGGAAGAGGGGAAATCTGAAGGAGGAGGGGCTGGCAAGGGTGAAACGGAACAGAAGGCTAGCGTAGGAGGCTCCTCCTGCTCAGGAGGACCAAAGCGGTTCCCCGTGGGAACTCACTGCTGCTGAGTAGGCACCCGAGGGCCACTCTGAGTGCCAGGCGGTCGTTGTGGCCCCTGGCGTCGACGGCCACGGGCTTGCTACCACCCCTCCTCCGCTGGAGCCCCAGGCTCGGAGGGTGGCTCAGAATCTGTGCGCTGTGTCGCTGGCTGAGGCTGCGGCCCGGCCTTGGTAGGCTGGGGCTGAGGCTGAGGTGCAGGTTGTGGTCTCCTCCGTGGACAGGCCTTCGCTAGGTGGCCCATCTGTCTGCAAATGAAGCACTGGTTCGGGAGACCCGAGTACTCCACACTCTGCCTAAACCAACCCCCACTCACCCGAGGCAAAAGGATGACCTTCAGGAGCGTGTGGGTATCTCTGACCAAAACTCGAACTGAAGGGATGCCGGCCGCCTTGGCAGCTACTGATGCTGCCGTACGAGGTGTCTCCAGAACAGTCCCGATGGCGGAGCCAATCCTGGAGAGCAGTGGAAAGTACTCCCTCCGTAAACCCGAAAAGCAGACTGAGATGGGGATGTCTGCCTCCTCTACGAGCACATCCGAAGTCGGGTCAAAACCGTGTCGCCACTGTCGAAAGTGGGCGTGTGATGATCGAATAGCCAGTGGACTCATAGCTATGACCTTGGAGGCCATCTCGGAAGTCTCGAACTCGATCTGGTAGTACCCCCGTCCGAGGATCTGGACATCCAAGATCTTGCCAAGTCTGCGAGAAGGCGGGCCTGGAGAAGGTCACGCAGCTCTCCTCTGCTAGGTCGGGTGCCGAGAATCTTGCAAATGACCGAGGTCGCCTGTAGACGCTCTACCTCATTGGCTAGGCTCGCTTGCTCTGTCAGTGAGAGAGCAAGTCGAATGGTGGGCTCAACGGTGTCGGGCGAGGGGGCTTCGGAGGAGTCGCTCTGAGGTGGAGCATGAGCCTCCATTAGTGTCTGCTGCTCTGAAGGAGAAGGGCGGACGAGAAGGCCAACGCTTGAGAGCTCAGCAAGGAGAAACCAACTGAGAATCCACTGCCAGGCAATTCAAACGAGGCCTTCGGAGGAGGGGGGGGAGGGCGGGGGGCGTGGGGATAAGGGGCTGGAGCGGCGAGGCAGCGGGCAGCGAACAACAGGGGGGGCAACGGGCGGGGCTGCACTCTGGCTGGGCTGCGCGCAGGCTGGGTGTAAGCTCAGCAGCGCGCGTGGACACACAGCGCGCAGGCAGGGGCAGCCCGAGGGCGAGGGCGAGGGCGAAGGGGGGGCTATGGCGTGGGAGAGCAGGAGCAGGCGGGGGGGGGGGGGGGGGGGGGGGAACGCGCAGGAGCAGCAGCGAGCATCCAGAGTGTTTTTCACAATAGTAGACCTAATGAAATACTGTTTAGCTTCTTTAATTGTACTTTACGACACTAAGTAACTTCAACACTTCAAAACAAACCACGAATCGGTAGCTACAGTGCTTCCAAGTAGACAGTGACACCGTATTGCCCCCAAAGATGGGCGCCCCTTTCGGTATTTCTTTATTACAATTAAGCTTGAAGAAAACATGTAAACTCCTACGAGGTATCCCACTCCTATTGGGCTGAAAATTGCAAACTCTAGCCCCATTTCGGCTGCATAACGATAGTAGGAGGCTTCACAAACAAAATCCCCATGTGCTAGGTGAAATCGGCCTGTAGGGCGGTAGGTGTTGGCTTTCACCCGAAATTCTTTACTTTAGACACACACAGAGAGAACATGCAAAGGAAACCTGCGAACACTTATGCACACACACGGCTCAGAAGCTAGAATGCTTCCGAGCCGTGCAGACGCCGACAACCTGTAGGCCCCAAAATTGGTGCCCCTTTCGGTATTTCTTTATACTTTGAGAGGGAAAATTACAAAGTAGCGTCTTGGGAATCCTTTACCTATATCCCACTAGATACTACCTGTTTTGGCCAAATTTCGACAACATTGCAGCGCCCCAAAACTTGCGCGAAACCAATTCCCCTGCTAGAACTCACTTCCAATGGCATAAACCTGCCCAAAAACAGTAAATTCAGCACACTGTATTTATTGGTTTTTGCCCCGTTTCCAACCCTAAACAGTACCCGAACTGTCCTCTTCCAGTGGGGCACGATTCCCAATGGTTCTGACGTCCGTATGGCTGAAAAACAGTCAATTTACAATGCATATACAGCGCTGAAAATGCACCTGTACGGTGAAGTTATGACCCTCACCGGTGCCTGCTTTGGAGTAGCAGTCAGCTACCCCTGTTCCTGCTCAAGGAGGCTCTTGCCTCAGTACAAAAGCATGAAACCACACAGCTGTACATCAGCCAAGTGAAGAGCCCTCTTGTGGAGCATCACATAACTACACATAGGGGAGAGAGAGAGAGAGCAGTGTAGTGTGCAGGTCATCACTCCTAGCACCACACTGTACATAGAGAGGAAAGGAAGCACTCCATAGCTCTTAACCTGTGACCGGTTCTCAATGAATTATCCCCCGAACATAAATCGAGCGTCCCCTCTTCTACGCTGGACCTGTAATGCATATGTGAACAAATAGATGCAAAAGGGGAAGATTTCCATGGCTGCCAAAACCTGCGTATCGCTGAAAACGCAGCAAAACAGCCTTGTAAACGTGTATCCGATGCCTTCCAATGCTGAAAATGAGCTCCTTGGTCCTAGGTAAAGTCATGGTAAGCTCAAAAATGGAGAGAAATGGTTGATAATCAGAGTTATCAGCCTCCAAGACTGCTCCAAAAAGTTAGTTACAAGTTCTGTTCTCCCAAACTTGGTAAATTGTCCAAAAAGTGCCACTTGGCACTGATGCATGCAATTTCCCCACACTGGGCTTCCTGGTTAAAAATCTCTCAACTGGTGCATGAGTTAACTTTGAAGTTTGCAGCAAAGTAATAAAATGCTCCCCTTGTCATTCTGAAGCTAATGACGCGAATAGATTTCGTGGCCCAAAATAGTAGTTCCCTAAATTTTAGGAGATACTTCCGTTGGGCTCCCACTGGTCTTCTGACCATCTATCCTCATTGGACCGCATCCAAAAGTGCAATGTGGCCACCCTGTCGGATACTTTCTGTTGGTGATCCCACCTTGACTTTATGCCTTTATTGAGTTCACTTTCTAATATCCACCAACTTGCTAAGTGCGACGGGGGTACCTACATGATCTTGAACTGAGCCTAGATATCCTTTTACTTTACGAGTTCCAATGCCGACCAACTTCCCGTCTGCGGATGAAACTACCGTTCACATTGGCCATACAATGTCCAACCATTTGCAACTTCAAAAAGAGGGTCTCAAAAATTAAACAAAAATCATTGGACAGAAAGCAACAAAGGTTAGCAGTTGCCACGTCCTCGTGACACTAGGTGACTTTCCACACGAATTAGAGCACTTTTGCAAACCTTGCGAGAAAATACAGCACACTCAATTCTCTGTTTTCAGCCTCTAAAACACTCCATAACATCTGTTTGACAATCCCCTAGCTTTCCCGAAGCTCTTGGGACTCTTAGGCATCAAAAAGAGTCAAAACCTAAACCTACAAAAAAATTATAGCTCGCTGTTTTGGGCTCCGTTTTGCGTGCCGATCGCATCCGTAGAAAGCCCTCGAGTTCCTACCGTCAAGTGCGCAGCAAAAATGAAATGGTGAAGGTCTAGTTTTACACTTCCACAAAATCCTTTAACTTCTTTCCTTGCGTTAGTGATTGCTTTGTGCTTGAATGATGGTTCCTTTCACTTTCCCTTGAAGAGAGGGGCCAAGAGAATGCAATAGACATGTGTAGAGGGAGAGAGAAAGAGAGAGAAGAGAAGAGCGACACCTGATGGGGTCCCAACCAACCCTTTCAAGGACCCCCCACACCATTATCGATGTGGTATTTGCTTTAGATTGCGTAAATGGAATGTATACACAATGCAATACCTCAATGCAGACTCTACTGACCAGAATGATGACTGTAGCAGTGGTAACTCCTCCGAAAGAGGCACCTCCGGGGCTGATTTGATACACCTTGGATCCTTCTCGATGTGGGAATGTGGATGGCCACCAAGAGGCTGATTTTCCCTAGATCTCGACGAGGCCAATGATGGACAACAATGGAGCACTCGATGACGGCGAGGGAATGGGCGAGGTGAGGGCCCAATCGGCTGCCGAAGTACCGGACCGCATCTGGCAATGGCAGTGATTGCAAATCTCACCCGCACTGCGATGACGGTGGGCTGAAAACTGAAACGCTGGCTGATCTGCTGGCTGGAATCTGAGCGCTAGGGCTAACTGCTGAAAACGCTGGCAAATCTGCTGTCCAACTCCCAAAATGCTGGCTGTCATGCAGGCTGAGAACACTAGGGCTGCTGATCTGAAAACGCTACTGTCTGGCTGAGTTCTGCAAAACGCTGGCTTGTCTTGTTCAAAACGCTCACTGAATTTTGCTCTTTACTCTAGCGCTTCTTCACTTGGTTGCAAACGCTAGGCTGCATGCTCCTTATATAGGTGAAGGTTAGGCAATCTGAATTTAATTAGGCTTGCGAGGGCAACTGTCCACCAGACCTTCCAACAAATAAATCATTAAATGATTTGTTGTAAAAATAGGTCCAAAGGTCCAGATTTGGGTGAAACTGTTGCACATCATGTCACAAAATGTTGTCACAAACTGGTGACATGGCACTGTCCCAGATACAAACCCAGACCCCCACAGTGCTGACGTGGCCAACTATACGGCAATTACGAAAATTCCGACAAGAAATCCGTTGGCATGCTGACGTGGCACAGTGTACGGACAGCAATACGAAAATCCTGCTTTTACGCTGTACAGATTTTTGCTGGCTGAACCTACGCAAGCTTTTGGGAATTGGACGCTTTATTTTTAAAAGCTTTTAAGCTTACTGCTTTTGGGGCTCTGCTTTTGGGCATCCCTTGTAACATTAAATAAGTGGGCAGGGCCTCATTTCTCAGAGCATCTGGACGTAGAGTCTGAGAGTGAGCACCCTCCCACTCCCTTGTACTTTGAACACAGATTAATACAAAAAGAAATACCGAAAGGGGCGCCTGTCTTTGGGGCCAATACCTCTAGGCACGGAACTATGCCGGGCCGTGTCGACTCAAGTGTGAATTGTGAACTATTTTGAAGTGAATCTCTGCTGTGTCGCGGTAGAATCTTGATTTGGGTGTCCAAGTTTGTTACAGTGCTATCAAAGCACAGAAAGATTCTTCTTCTACGGAGGATCCGATCCTTTATGCAGCGCACACAGCTTTTGGGAAAGAATCTTCGAGCCCCGACCCCGAACTTATTAGGCACTCCCACCCTTCATACATCGCACATCGGGCGCGCTCCCGTCTTCATCGCTCTGTCTTAAAGGCCATAAAGCCATAAAGAATCCCAGATTACACATGAGTTCTCGTGAAGAATCTAACAGAGATGACACCTCTCAATGGGAAGGCAAAGAAAAGTTGAAAATCCGACGTGGGCACTGAAGAAAAGAATAAAGAATTTGGGCAAATTTTTTCGAACAAGTTTGCCAAAAAGGAGCACAAACGTCAACTACAGATTGGCATATGTGTGAATAGATTGATTAACTACTCCAAGGACCCGAGATTGGCGACACACCTAAAGAATTACACGATTGATAAGATTTACTCAAGATGGCGTGTGGCCATCGCTTCCCTCGCAGGTAGGGAGGAAAGCCGAAAAGATAGACGAGTGCAGAAAAGCAGAACCTGTACTCGCATAAAGACATGGAAAAGCACTCTGGAAAAGAAGCACTTCTACAGTGCCAACCAACATGACTTCCTCAAAGACAAGAGCAAGAAAACAAAAGAATTTAAAGAAGGTGGACAGTTGATTAAATTTGAATCCTTTTCTAGGTTCCGAGATGCTCGAACATGGTGGTCCACTCTTCTTCGGAGGCAAGAAGCTCCAATTAAATGGTTGAAATTCAAAAGGCTCTTTAGTTCTGCTTGACTGACTCAAGAGTATGAACAAGATATACGAACCGCTTGGAATCATCTTCGAATGACCAAGGGAGATTCTCTGGACGCTTATTGCAAGAGATTTTGAAACTCTTTTCTACCGACCTCTTCATTTAAGAAGGTTTCGTTTAAGAAACAGAATGAGCGGTTTTGCTGCGGACTTCCTCCAGCGGTTTGAGACTACTACTTGAAACAAAAGTCAAATTCTATTCAAGAATTGATCGGTCATGCGAAACGGGGTTTTGCCATACATTCAAGCAATCTGACTTACCCCACAAATGAGATCTTGACTCAGAGAACCCAACAGACTTCTAATAATGAAAGTAGAAAGAGAAAGAGTTCCCACAACAAAGAAAAGAAAGATACATGTCCCCGACAGACTCTTAGAGAAAGGACTATCTATCTCAAAGAGGGGAAGTGTTTTGGTTGCGGGAAATTGGGACACATCTCCGCAAAGTGCCCCAAAGAGGCACAACAAGAGCAAACTGAAGACAGGCCAGAGCATTCTAGAGCAGCAGAGGAACGTGGCAGAAAAGGCAGATGAAAGCAGAACTGGTACCACATTGCGTGGGGCCCGAACCGAATCCGACGCACGAAAGTACAAAACTTTGCCGCACTTACAAAGTGAAAGATCAGGAAGCCCTCATTTTCTGTGATGGAGGAGCCAAGGTCAACTTCTTTTCACTTGAATTGGCGGCTCCATCTGGCATTACGCCCGATAGGCTGAGGCCACAGACGGAGGCAGTTCTAGCGGAACCCGGACGGGATGTTTCCATTACACCAACCATTGGCAAACTTTGTTTGCAATGTCAGGGGTGTTTAGGTGTAAGGTCAGCGGAATGAATGTTGAATTTTGCTCAAAATGAGTGCTCCGAACTGTGCTCAAGGTTCCTTTTACTTATGGAAGGGAGAGCCTTCCGTTCTTAATGAGAGAGTGCAATGGACACAAACAAAGTGAATAGACACTGTCAATGGAAATGCATGAGACTGAGAGATAGAGAAGAGAATATGACACCAGACACGTTGTAAAACCCTCCTCCGAAGGCCCCACTCTCGATGGCGAGAGTGGTCTACTATTGATTGCACAATCTAGTACAATGACTGAATGCAAATCTAAGGCTATGTCGATGTCGACACTCTGCTGAAAACTGATGCGGTGCTGCTGTCCAAGGATGCTATGTTCAGCTGAAATCTGGTGCTTCAAAACGCTATAGAGGGCAGCCCCAAAAACGCTGGTTGATGTCGCCAAAAACGCTGATTATATGTTGTTGAAAAATGCTGGCTGTGCTTGTCAAAAACGTTGGTCCATGCTACGCGCTGATTTGCTGATCTGGGAACACTATGCTGCTGAGGCTATAGCGATGATGGTAGGTGCTGGAAACGCTAGGGGGAGTGTGCTGTAGGTCGCGGGTCTTGCTGGGGGAAATCGCCACCAAAAAGGGGGAGTCTTGCTTGAGAGAGAGAGGGAAAACCTGCTGCCCTTGGCCTGCGTTCTCTTTGCTCTTCTGCCAAATAGTGCTAGCCTAGGTTTGCTTATATATTATCTTGCCCAATTTTCCCTACTCAGTTCCCAACAAAAGTCACTTAATAAATAAGTGAAAAATATCAAAAATAGGAAAAATAGGTTTAATGCACTGGAAATTTCCCCTGATGGATTCTGAAGGGAATGCTTATGATCATGTTGTGTGCAACCGGAGGATATGCATCCAATCTAAGTGACTCGTCATGCACGGTCTGCGAACACATTCACAAAAGTGCCAGATCACTTCCTATTCTAGACTGACTTGACGGAACTGAACCCTGGTCATGCTGTAGCTTGTCCACGAACACATAGGGTTGAATGTGTCACGTGACATCCCCTCCTTTTCAAAGTGAGGTACTGGTACCGGACTGTATGGCATCGAGGGAGATCGCCAATAGCATCCGGAATCCTAGAAGGGACTCTTCGCCGGCCCACTCTGATGTGTGCGTCGTGCGGTACTTGAACTTCATAAAAGTCTGCAATGCTTGCTTCTTTGGGCCACGCCGAAAGGGACACAGTCTTTTGTGGCTCTTTCAATGCTTCAACTTCGTCTAGAGTCATGCTTCTTCCGTCTTCAAGAATCTCCATGGCTGAAAATTCCTGAAACCACTTCCAACACACAACCATGAACATACCTAGACTGTGCATGTAATGTAGATGAAAAAAGAAACGGAGTGCCAAACCGTCCACCACAAACACGCAAACAATGAGATCGAATCTTTCTCTTCTGGTCTAAAGCAATCAACTGTGGCAATTCACAACGGAAATGCCCATGCTTGGTGCTCATACTTTTATGTGCTCTTTCCACAACTGTGTCGTACCAAGGAAGAGACATGAAATGTGACTTCCTTGAATGCATACTTTTCAGCTTTTCATGAACAATCCGCATACATTCGTGCTCATTCACAAGTGAAACGTGCTCAACGTACAATATGTCATGCCAGGGAAAAGGGATCACATAAAGAAGCTGACTAAAATACGGGAAATGATCACGAATGAAACACTCGTACAATGCGTGTTGACTAATCATGCGAACACATAGTACTTCCTGTAAGGGTTCTTTGGACCTAGGCTCGAGAGCCAAGATCTATTCGTCGTGTTTGATCAAATCTGCCTCGGGGGTTGTTGTGGACCTTGACTCGAAAGTCAAGATCGATTCTTCGTGATTGATCGAATCTGAAACGAGGTTAGCTTCACTAGAAAAAGCACAACAAAACCATCATCCTTGTGAACAATCACGTCTTGATCATACAAATCATCATGCTTGTGAGAAATCACATCTTGATCAAGCAAATCATCATGCTTGTCATTGGCATCCAAATCATCATGCTCATAATTATCATTCAAATCAGCATGCTTATCATTATGCAAATCCTGTGTATCATGCTTTGAAGAAGAAGAGACCGAGAGAGTCTCCTTCTCTTGAATCCGTTCAATCTTCGCCTGCACATTAGAAATGAGAGAGGGAGAATGAACAACTTGCTTTCCACAAATGACAATGGGAGAGTCACTTTTGGCATTGAAAGTGAACGTATTTTCCGCCCAATCAATGAGAGGGTTATGCTCACGAAACCATCGAATGCGCAAAATCATATCACATCCTGAGAGAGGAGAGACAAAAAAAATTCTACGGGAAGCAGCTTGTTGAACTGTAAACAACACATCAAGCCACTCTTTCGTGATGAGAGAGCCCATACCGGGAGTGAAGCCAGAGACCTCGAGAGGAGATTTCTGACTAACCTCTAGGCGGGCTCTCTCAACAAGAGAGGGACTGATCACATCATGCATACTGCCTAGGTCAAACAATATGACAAAACGCTGCCCCGTCATATGACCATAACATTTAATGAGAGACTCATCAATGGGAGGGTCAGGAGAAACATTGTTGCTAATTGGACTATTTTCTTATTTTTAATGATTAATCTCTTTTTAGGATATTTTATTATGTGCACTAAGAACTGTTAAAAGATTGTAGCTACAGAAACTGCCATCAAGAACGGACAAACTCTGATGTGTCATTTGATGGGTGACGGTAAACATCGCGAAGGAGTTTCCATAAGTTCGGTGGAAAGGGCCGGGTTACGAGTACCTCTGATGCGTCACATGATGGGTGACGGGTGCATCAGTAAGGGGGCATTCCGTGAGCTAAGGAGGAAATCCGAACTGAGTAAGAAAATACGCGTAAGAACGCAAGCACAAGAATAAAGATGGTTTCAATGAAGCTTTTTACGAAAAGCAGGATCAGTCGCGGGAGGACAGATGTTTTCCCGCGAGGAGTCTGTGTCTGCATTGCATCTGTGCCGTGCCCTGCACCCGGGGACGCCTGGAATGTGTCCGTGTAGCATTGTTTTCACTAACGGAGTGAGTTTTTAAAGTTTGAACAGGTTCACACTTTATTTTATAAAGTGACCGGTCACTTTTAAGTGACCGGCCCCTTTATTAATAAAATAAAGCAAGCAAGGCCATTATAAAAAAAAGCCAGCGCTAAAACCAAGGCTGGGGGCTGATTTGCGATCTCTCTCTCTCCTCTCTCTAGAAAACGCGATTTTCTCTCTCCTCTCTCTAGGAGCGCCCAGCTCTGCTTTTGGACCCCTATTCCTACCGAGTGTCAGACCCTCTAAAAGGGCAGCCAGCGTTTCAGTTTGGAGGGCTGGAAGCAGCAGAAAAGCACTAGCGCTAGGATTCTGGAGGAGAGACTGGCGACAGAATTTTTCAAGTGTTCGCGTGACGACTGAGTACGGAGGTCGATTCTCCTCGCAAGGAGCGACAGGTATAAGGTGTTGATACGCATTGAGAATTGTTGCTCTGTGTGGTTTGTTTTGCAAGAAACTCCCGTCTCACAGGAAGGCCCTTCACGAAGGTACGGCTTCACGCCTAAGTCCCTTACGGGAAAGTACGGCTTCGTGCCTAAGTCCCTTACGGGAAGGAATGGCCTTGTGCCCAAGCCCTTTACGGGAAAGCACGACCTTCGGGTCTAAGATTACAGAACGGAGGGGTTTCCTCCGGTTCTCGTGCTTGTATAAGAATTCTCCCCGAATAAAAGAATACTCTTTACGGGGGGGTACCTGCCCATCTTCTGGTCCCCAATACTGTGTCGATCTTCTCCCTTCTCTCATGTTTTCAAAGAATTATAATTTTCAGATTTTCTAAGTGCTCGTGTACGCTCCCTTTTTGTGACAGTGGTATCAGAGCTCGGACTCCTCTCTTTCTCTGAAAAGAAGAACGATTCCGGGAAGAACGAGAAGAACCATGTCGAGCCAAGGGAGAAGCGTTGAAGAGGAACTTCAACAAGTGCAAGCTCAGCTTGCGGAGTTGCAACAAATTTTACTGTTGCCGGACGTCCAAAAGCTTTTGGGCGGAATGAAGAAAACGAATGGAACTAATGCAGCCAAGCATCCAGACAACACTGTTGGTGTGAGACCACAGGAGGCAAGAGAAGAAGAACGTGCCGAGGTGCACAAAGGATCTACGGATCGGAATGAACGGCCTACTTCAAGGAAAGGCCAGGAAAAAGCGCTCTCTCTGCTAGACAAGAGCAAGGACATCTCTATCTCATCTCCATCTTACTCTCCTGATTATACCTCTACTTCTCGATCATATCGTCAGAAGAAGGAAGCCGCTACTACTGCCACTACCCTACATCAACCTAAAGATAAGCCTCGATTCAAGAAGCATGGTCGCAAGTCTCAACATCGCATGAGAGTCTTCAAATCGGGCGACAAGGACATCAAGTTCGAAACTTACAACGGACGGAGAGACATCTCCAAAGCACTGTCCTTCATCAGACAGTTTGAAGTTGCCTTTACCAATGGGCACTTCACAAAAAGATCCAAATTACGCCATGTGGGGATGCACCTCAAGGAAACGGCAAGTAATTGGTGGTTAGCCAAGATTCTGGAAGGTTCTCAGGCCAAAACTTGGGAGAGCTTCAAATCTGAATTTTATGAACAATTTCTTCCACCTGACTTCGAGCAGGACATACGAAAGGAATGGGACTGGCTTGCCCAGAAGGAACATGAAAGAGTAACGACTTATGTGGACAAGTATTGGTCGGTTCTTCTGAAGGTCACTCCCTTCATGAAGATTGCCAACGAGGAAAAGAAACAAAAGTTCGAAGCGGGTCTCCAACCGCAGCTTCGAAAGAGTATGAAGGTGTATCCGCATGATACTCTTCAAAGGATGATGGAGTCAGCAATCATTGCTAAGGATTTGCACTCAACTGGGACGCCAAGAAAGATGGAGGATAGCACTTACCGTGCAAGACAAAGAGGGGTCTACGATGACCAAGGGGGCCAAGGAAGAAAACGTCCTCCATCTAGAGACGATGATCATTCTAAGAAGCCAGAGGGCACTGGCAAGCGAACTAAGTACCTTTCTCCTACTCAACTTCAAACTTTCAGGGAGGAAGGAAGATGCTTCTACTGTGGCGAGAAAGGACATATGAAACTGGACTGCCCGCTAAAGCAGCAACGGCAAGAACAAGCCTCTACGAGGCAAGAGAAAGCAAGGAAGGAACCCGCACCACCAAGCTCAAACTCAATTCCAGATGTTCAAGGAAACACAGAAACAGAGAAAGGGAAGCGTCAACTTCTGAAGGGCTGGGGGTCTCTGAACACCCAGCGAGTACTGATTCTTTATGATCCAGGATCCACGGATCACTTCATCTCCCTGGATACTGCGGAACGATTGTGCCTCACACCGGCTCAGCTTGGCACACCGGTTACATCCGGATCGGCATTCGAGGGGTTGACAACCAATGCAACTCCCGTGCAAGGACAACTCAATCTTCGGATTGGCAAGTACAAGGACCGCGAATCATTTTTGATGGCACCTATCGAGGGATGTGATATCATCTTGGGTATGCCATGGCACTTCCACATGACACCTATTCCCGATTATGTGGAAAAGACCCTCACTTTTGATCATGGGGGTAAGAAAATAAAGATTCAAGCTGATGCAAGAGATTGGCAGTTCCCAATTATAAGCCATATCTCCACTACTTGATTTTTGCAAAGGATAAAACTAGTAGGGACTCTCTCTCTAGTCTGGAAATTAAGCGTCTTCAATTTATTGAAAAGTACAAGGATTGTTTCACGGAAACACTTCCTGATGAACTCCCTCCGGTACGCCCGAAAGATCACCGCATAGATCTCATACCGGGTAGCTCGCCTCCCAATCAACCCCCTTATCGGGTGAGTCTTGCTCAGCAAGAGGAAATTTTGAAGCAAGTCAACGAGCTTCTAAAGAAAGGGTTAGTACGGCCAAGTGCTTCACCCTACTGCTCTCCAGTTCTACTGGTGCAGAAGAAAGATGGCGCATTTCGAATGTGCATAGACTATCGGTCTTTAAACAAGATCACAATCAAGAATCGCTTTGCGATCCCTCGGATTGATGATATACTTGATAAGTTGCAGGGTGCAAGTGTCTTTAATCGCATAGACTTAAAGAGTTGGGTATCATCAGATACGGATCGCCCCTGAGGATGTCCATAAGACTGCTTTCCGCACAACCTTTGGACTATATGAATTTTTGGTAACGCCTTTCGGCATGACCAATGCTCCTGCGACGTTCAATCGCATGATGGACCGCATTTTCAGCCCGTATCGAGCTTTTACGGGAGTATTCTTTGACGACATACTCATCTTCTCTAAGTCAGAAGAGGAACATCGGAAGCACTTAGACTTAGTGTTTTCAAGAATTGCGAAAGCATGAGTTGCATGTGAATGCAAAGAAGAGCGAGTTCTTTCTCTCAGAGATACACTATCTCGGCCATATAGTCTCTCACAATCGAGTGAGTATGGATCCTGCCAAGATCCGAGTGGTAGAAGATTGGCCTATTCCCACTACGGTACATGATGTACGTAGCTTTCTGAGATTATGTTCGTAGTATCGAAGGTTTGTCCGAGGATTTGCTCATGTAGCAGGACCCCTTCATCATTTGACAAAGAAGAAGATTCCTTTCAGATGGGGATCGAGACAACAAGGAGCTTTTGATCGGCTCAAGTACTTACTAAGCCATGGACCTATTTTGATAGTGCCTGACTTAAGGAAACCATTTGAGGTTCACTGCGATGCTTCAGGCGATTGCATCGGAGCAGTGTTAAACCAAGAAGGCCATGCAGTGGCATATGAAAGCAGACGGCTTAAGGATGCAGAGTTGCATGCATCAATCTACGAAAAGGAACTCTCGGTTGTGATTCACGCCTTATCCAATTGGAAGCACTATCTTCTAGGAGCGGATTTTGTGATCAAGACTGATCGCCAGAGTTTGCGGTATTTTCTTACGCAAAGGAAACTATCTGAGAAGCAGATGAGGTGGGCAAACTTTTTGTCTATGTTTCACTTCCAGATCCTTCACACGGCTAGGAGTAAGAATGTAGTCGCAGACGCATTGTCTAGGCGGCCAAGTGTGAACGCTATCACTTCGGTGTATCACCAAGAATTAGAAGCACTACCGAATTTGTATCCGAATGATCCAGACTTCTCCACCATTTGGGGAAAGCTACATCGCGGAGAGAATGAGTTTCCCTATTCCATTCGGGACGGTTATCTCTACCACCATCAGGCCATATGTGTGGCGGAACCAATAAGAAAGAAGATCATGGATGAAGCACACGCTTCACCTTATGCGGGTCATCGGGGTATTCTCCCTACAACCTTAGCAATGGAAAGATATTTCTTTTGGTCTAGCCTTAAAGCAGACATTGATAAGTATGTCAGGGAATGCTTGGTTTGCCAAAAAGTGAAGTATGATCGGCATAAGACGCCTGGGTTGCTACAACCTTTGCCTGTGCCTAATGAACCTTGGGAAAGTATTGCCATGGACTTCATCATGGATCTCCCTAGAACTCAGACTGGAAATGACGTGATCTGGACCATTATGGACAGGTTTATCAAGCAAGCACACTTCATACCAGTCAAGAAAACGATTAAAGCAGATCATATGGCTAGGGTCTTTCTAGCACAGATCTTTACGCATCATGGAATGCCTAAGTCTATTGTGAGTGATCGAGATCCTCGCATGACATGAAATTTTTGGCGTGCCTTGATGGATAATCTTGATACGAAGCTGAATTTTTCATCTGCGTACCATCCTCAAACGGACGGGCAAAGTGAGATAGCCAATTCCACATTATTGGATATGTTAAAAGCTGGCAATCTGACTGGGAGAAATATTTGCCTCTTGTCGAGTATGCGTACAACAATACCATACACTCATCAACGGGGAAAGCACCTTTTGAGATTCTCTATGGTAAGCCTTTGCTCCCACCCATCCTTTTAACTAAGGATAAGATCTTTGCAGCAGATGAATTTGTCCGGGATTTGGACGCAGCCTACGAGCAAGTTAGGAGAGCTATTCTACGCTCTCAGGAAAAGCATAAGAAAGCTGCAAACAAGCACAGAAGGAATCTAGACTTAACAGTCGGACAGCTAGTCTTACTCAAGTTTGAGAAGGCAAGACTTAAGAAACAAGCGTCTCATAAGGGGAAAGTGGTAAAACTTTCTACCCGTTATTATGGGCCGTTTAAGATCACTGAGCGAGTGAATGATGTCCCTTTCCGATTAGAGCTACCGCCTAATTGGAAGATCCATAATGCTTTCCATGTCAGTTTACTCCGGCCGTATGTGGGACCGCCCCCAAGCCAGCCTAGCGCTGAGGAACCTCCTGAGGTTGAGGAAATAGAAGAAATACTCCAACCGGAGCAGATAGTAAGTCGTCAGGAGCGGTCTCTCAAATCCGAAAAGATAACAAGGAAGTATTTGGTTAAGTTTAAGAACTATTCGAAACTAGATGCTCAATGGATGACGCAGGAGGAATTAGCAGCTTATCCCGAGATACTGGAGGTATACGTCCAAGCACTACAGTTGAGGTCAACTGTTTAGAAGCCAGAGGGATGTTGCTAATTGGACTATTTCCTTATTTTTAATGATTAATCTCTTTTTAGGATATTTTATTATGTGCACTAAGAACTGTTAAAAGATTATAGCTACAGGAACCATAGTTACATGGGACGGCGGGTTGGGGTCGGGAACGGGGTCGGGACGGCAAAAGTCAGGAAACGGGGACGGGGGTCGGAACGGCAAAAAAAAAAGAGAGTTTTTTTGGCATTTTTTGACCTACACACATGCCACACACATAGAGCATCACTTTGACCATAAATTTACACTAAATAGACCAAAGAACACGAGTCATATAGGCTGAAATGTGGTAATAAAACATCGATGATCGATGGATACAAAATGAGAAGTGCATGCCACAAGGGCTCAAGAGTCAAAAAGCCTAAAGGACTTAGGACAAGCCTGAGGCCTCAAGGATAACAAAAAGTACAAAGGGCTATGTAGTAGGTAGAGTCGTAGACTCAAGAGTCTAGACTCGAGAGTCGAGTTATCAATGATCATCAAACTCAAGAAGTGCTCGCCTGCTGAATCTCCACATCGTCGTCGTAGTCGAGGTCGTCAGCAACGTATGAGGGCTCCGGCTCGGGAGGCTCGCATTGAGGCTCGAAATCCTCCTCTAGCTCCTCCAAAAGAGTATCGGCCATAGATGGATTCTCTTGTGCCATCTCCCACTCAGTGAAAGGATCTGCCTTGTGTGTGATGCTCTTGGCAAGCATGCGCAAGTTAGCGCTCACAAACACCAAATCATTGGCCCTCTGAACGCCAAGGCGATTCCTCTTCTTAGAGGCAATGTGGCTGTACACACTCCATAGTTGCTCCAAGCAACTAGTGTTACATGCTTGGCTAAGGACACGAACAGCCAAGCGCTGCAAATGTGGGCCATCTCCTCCATAGTCCTCCCACCACAAAACCGAGCCAATCTTGTTGCGATCAAGCTGTGCATCTACACATCCATAGGAGCCCTTCTTTTGCCTGTAGTTGAGTAGCTCGTCTCTAATCTTGCGCCTAATGTCACTGCTAGGCTCAAGGCGCTCCAATGCAAGCCGCCATCCTTTGCTCACCTCCTTGTCGGTCTCTTGACGCCTTCCTTGAAACTCAGGGTCAAGCACATAAGCTGCCGCATGAAGTGGAGAGTAGTATCCATTCCACCTCGACTCACACAAGCCATGAATCTCCGCATACTGAACAGGGTGAGGCACAAGCTTCTCAAGTGCCTCTATCATCCGATCCATGGCTTCGTAGACTTTGCCAATGCATGGCTGCAAGCCATCCACCACTCGAAGTAGGTGTAGAATAGGCTTGACCATGGCGTCAAGAGTCTTCACCTCCTCCCACCAAGCGGAGTCGTCGGCCCATTCTCAGCATTTCAATCCTACTGCTGATGTAGACTCCGGCATGGCCTGGAACTCATCACTGAGAAAGAGGCCCCTTAAGGCTCCGCCACATGTAGACAAGCGGCCTAGCATAAGCCAATTGAATGCAAATCTTGTTTCTGAATATTTGAGCAAAGACAAGTGGCTCCTCTTTGAGAATTCATGGCGCACTTTTTGATGGTTGAGCACAAAGGAGACAATTCGAGAGGCGTCACCAATGGTGGGTGAAATCCATGACAAGTTCCCTATGTCCTTGAGGAGGTTATTGAGGCAATGCGCCATGCAAAATGTGACATGGATGCTGGGATACATGCCCTCAATGATAGCTCCGGCTGCCCTATTTGACGCCTCTCCATCTGCAACCATACAAAGGACATTCTCCGGGCCGGTGATCTCTATGGTGCTTGTCCACTCCGCAGCAAGCATCTCGGCGGCCTTGCCACTATCGGATGCATCATGTGACTCCACAAAGTACATCTCCCCCCGAGAGTAGGCCACCACCCCGTGGATGGACCGCTTGCGGATGTCGCTCCATCCATCTACAAGAAGAGAGACGCCATTGGTCTCCCACAAATCCTTTGTTGCTTGGGCCGCTTGCTCCACGGCAAGCTTCTCTTTGTCAAGAAGGGTGGTGCGAAGCCTCTCCGATGAAGGTGGCACATAAGAGGAGCCATATTCCCCTATTTTCGTAACCATGGTTCGAAAGTATGGAGACCTATCCACACAAAATAGAGCATGTTGCGTTAGTATGGAGAGTCGAGAAATTATAACCCATTATGAATACAAAATGGAAGATTGCAATGTGCATATGCCAAGGGAAACTCACCGCGAAGCATGGAAGGCAATGTGGTCGTGGAAGAAGAATCGGGCAACCGACCTATCTACCTCTTCCTTCAATTTAGGATTCCATTTTTCGTTGAGAGTGGTTTGGCGATGCGGAAGGGAAGAGGACGGTGTAGATCCATGGCTCTTGAAGGTTCGAGAGATGTCGTCAAGGTTGGCTTCCCTTTGCTCTCGCGGTGTTGCCGTGGCGGAGGGATCAACGGCAACAAAACGGCCCCTCTTGGCCGCTTCCGCAACCTCATACACCGTGAGTTTCTCAAGAAGATCCAACCTCTTCTCAGGAGCTACATGAGGGCAAAACTTCACCTCGTGACCGGGTTCATGAAGAAGATGGGCTCGCACTTTGTTTGAACCACCCGATCTCTTGTATGGACATAGCTTGCACGTCCATGGTCTTGCACCGCCACCTTTGCCACGCGAGCTAAAGTCGACTTCATCCCACCACGACCACCTTTGCACGGCGGGCCTCCTTCGAGAAGAACCAGCTTGAGAAGTGGAGTTGGCTTGAGATGACATGATGGTGGAGAGACTCGAGAGAGTAGAGCTTAGAAGTTAGAAGGGTTAGAGGAGAGCTTGTGTGGAGAGAGAGTAAAGGAGAGCTTCATAGTGGGTAGAAGAGGGAGAGGAGAGCTTCAAAGTTCAAACTTGAGCCTTGAGCTTGAGGGAAATGGAATGAGCTTGAGCCTTGAGCTTGAGGGAAATGGAATGAGCATTGAGCATTGAGACTATGAGTATTAAGAGGCCCAAGGGAGCCTTTTATAGCCTCCCAAGGGCCAAGGCTTAAAAAATATGGCAGTTGGGGCTGCACAGAGCCGTTGCAAACGGTCAAAAACGGTCACTTTTTTGAATCCGACGCCGGTCCGGCCCCGGCCGTCCCCGGTCCGTCCCCCCTACGACCCGCCCGTCTGGCCCGTTTTCCGTCCGTCCCTCGGCGTTCCCAGCCGTTCCCGGCCCGGTTACGGCCATTCCCCGGCCCGTCCCCCCCGTCCCCTGTAACTATGACAGGAACTGCCATCAAGAACGGACAAACTCTGATGTGTCATTTGATGGGTGACGGTAAACATCGCGAAGGAGTTTCCATAAGTTCGGTGGAAAGGGCCGGGTTACGAGTGCCTCTGATGCATCACATCATGGGTGACGGGTGCATCAATAAGGGGGCATTCCGTAGGCTAAGGAGGAAATCCGAACTGAGTAAGAAAATACGCGTAAAAACGCAAGCACAAGAATAAAGATGGGTTCAATGAAGCTTTTTACGAAAAGCAGGAACAATCGCGGGAGGACAGATGTTTTCCCGCGAGGAGTCTGTGTCTGCATTGCATCTGTGCCGTGCCCTGCACCCGGGGACGCCTGGAATGTGTCCGTGTAGCATTGTTTTCACTAACTGAGTGAGTTTTTAAAGTTTGAACACGTTCACACTTTATTTTATAAAGTGACCGGTCACTTTTAAGTGACCGGCCCCTTTATTAATAAAATAAAGCAAGCAAGGCCCTTATCAAAAAAGCCAGCGCTAAAACCAAGGCAGGGTCTGATTTGCGATCTCTCTCTCTCCTCTCTCTAGAAAACGCGATTTTCTCTCTCCTCTCTCTAGGAGCGCCCAGCTCTGCTTTTGGACCCCTATTCCCGCCGGGTGTCAGACCCTATAAAAGGGCAGCCAACGTTTCAGTTTGGAGGGCCGAAAGCAACAGAAAAGCACTAGCACTAGGATTCTGGAGCAGAGACTGGCGACAGAATTTTGCAAGTGTTCGCGTGACGACTGAGTACGGAGGTTGATTCTCCTCGCAAGGAGCGACAGGTATAAGGTGTTGATACGCATTGAGAATTGTTGCTCTGTGTGGTTTGTTTTGCAAGAAACTCCCGTCTCACGAGAAGGCCCTTCACGGGAAGTACGGCTTCACGCCTAAGTCCCTTACGGGAAAGTACGGCTTCGTGCCTAAGTCCCTTACGAGAAGGAACGGCCTTGTGCCCAAGCCCTTTACGGGAAAGCACGACCTTCGGGTCTAAGATTACAGAACGGAGGGGTTTCCTTGGGTTCTCGTGCTTGTATAAGAATTCTCCCTAAATAAAAGAATACTCTTTACGGGAGGGGACCAGCCCATCTTCTGGTCCCCAATACTGTGTCGATCTTCTCCCTTCTCTCATGTTTTTAAAGAATTATAATTTTCAGATTTTCTAAGTACTCGTGTACGCTCCCGTTTTGTGACAAACATGGGCACACTCGTGTTGTCATTGATTGCATTGACAAAGGAAGAGGGTTCTATGGATTCTTGAGATTCATTCGATTCAAGCTTTAGGACATGGTACTTTTTATGTGACCCTTAATGTGACAATGAAAACAATGACCTTCCTTAGAATAAGTGCTTTGCTCTTCCGACGTGATGTATCCTCCTAGAATTCCTTGTGCTACCTTTTCATCTGGAGTGAGCTTAGATTTAGCAATTGTGTTAGCCTTACCCTTAGGTTCACTTTGAAAATTCTTTTCTGAGAGACTATTGGAAGATTGGTTAGAAGAGTTACTGTTCTTACCATTCTTACCGTTCTGAGGGTTCTGAGAGGTACTTGTGGAAGTCTTGTTCTCCTTAGGCTTTCCCTTGTTGTGCTTCATCTTTTGTGCGAGAGCAATCGCTACCGCCTTGTTGAGATCGACTGGATCGAGCACCTCGACATCATACTTGATATACTCGTCCAATCCATAAAGGAATGCCTCTTTGCGCTCATCATCCGACTTGCGTAATTGGGTACCTAGCTGTAAAACACGATTAGAGAAAGACACAACTGGCATACCATTTTGCTTGAGAGAGCGCCAATCGTCCTTCAATCATGTGAGGTATTGAGGTGGCATAAACCGCGCCTTGAGCTTGTCTTGGAAATCAGCCCAATTGAAGGAAAGGGGCATGAATCCGTCGGCTTCCTCTAGGTGTGCGGCTAACTGTGCCTCTTGCCATGCATGGTACCAATTGATGGCATCACCGGCAAGGTACATAGCTGCCATCAAAACCTTGCTATTTCCTGTCTTCTTAGTTGTCGCAAAATAAGCATTAAATTGATGCAACCAAGAATGAATAACCGTAGCATCCATCTTATCATCATACTTACTGAAAGTCAACTTCCAAGTTCTCTGTGACAAGATTGTT
Source organism: Adiantum capillus-veneris (assembly GCF_014529385.1). Classification (NCBI taxonomy): domain Eukaryota; kingdom Viridiplantae; phylum Streptophyta; class Polypodiopsida; order Polypodiales; family Pteridaceae; genus Adiantum; species Adiantum capillus-veneris. The sequence goes on along the minus strand of NC_140959.1, from coordinate 114,672,731 downwards.
GGAGTCCGAGTCGCGGCCTGCACCACTTCACAACATCTTTGGTTGATTCGGACTTCGAGGCAAGAACCTGTCGAACCAATTCTTGCGTGCGTAGGTCTCTCTGAGCCTCACGATCGGCCTCAAAAGCCACTCGTCTTGCTTCGGCGTCCTCCTTTCTTTGTGCTTTTCTTTCTTTTCGTGCTTCCTGCTCGCGTTCCAAAGTAATGCGAGTAGTTTCTTGTTGTGCCAACGAGACGCAATTCGCTTCTTATTGTTGTGCCAACGCAACGCGATTCGCTTCTTGTTGTTGTGCCATCATGTCCATCATTGATTTCACCAAAGCCTCCACAGCGTTCGGTGCAATCCCTGGCGTAGTGTCACGTGACACATCCCAACCCTATCTGTTCTTGGACAAGCTACACCACAGCAGGGTTCAATCAGTTCAGTCAAGTCTAGATTAGCACTGATCTGGCACTTTTGTGAGTCTATTCGTAGACCGTGCATGCCCACTCACTTAACATAGATGCATATCCTCCGGTTGCACACAGCATGATCATTGGAATTCCCATCAGAATCCATTAGCATCAGTTAGGGAAATTTTCGAGTGCATTTAGCCTATTTTCCTATTTATTGGTTATTTTCACTTATTATTTTTAAGTGACTTTCCAACAAAAGTAGGTAGGGCAATTTTGCTAAGTTAACATATAAGCAAACCCAAGTTAGCACTTTCTGGCAGAAGAGGCAGCAGGAGCTTCCCGCTCGACAAGCAACTTCTCAGCAGTACCCCCCCCCCCCCCCCCCCCCCCCCCCCCCTCAGCACCCCCTAGCGTTTTTCAAGCATTACCATCGCCATCCTCACCCCATCCTTGGCATTTTCCCCCTACAGCAAGCCATCGCCCACAACCTCCATTTCCTTGCGTTTGTGTCCCCTTCAGGCAGCCCCCAGAGGCCAGCGTTTTTAGGATTGCAAAGCATCAGCAGAATCAGCGTTTTGACATCAGCAATTTCAGCCAAGCTAGCGTTTTTGCCTTGCGCAGCGTTTTGACCTTCAGCCCCAACCTGCCGCAGATACACAGCATTTTAAGCCTTTAGCAAGGTAGCAGATACTTTCCAGATTGGTTGCAGAAGTTCCCCCATCTTTAGCCCAAGAAAACGCAGCCAAAACAGTCATTTTCAGCCACCGAAACAGTCCCGTAATTCAGTGATTGGAAGATCTCAGATTTCAGCCTCCAAGTCGTCGTCGTCATCACCGTCGCGTCATTGGCATAGTCCGATTGCATCAGTCCATTGCATACGCCTTGTACACCTTTGTGCAATCAAAGTAGACCACTCTCGCCGACGAGAGTGGGGCCTTCGGAGGAGGGTTTTACAACCTCTCGGGTGTCGTATCTCTTCTCTCTCCTTCTCTCAGTCTCATTCACTTGCACGCACAATATCCACTCACTTTGTTCGTGACCAAAGCACTCTCCATAAGACGGAAAGCTCTCTCTTTCCCTAAGAACTAAAAGGAACCACAAGAATTTTTTTTGCTTGTTGCGGTCGCACGAACCCAATCGTGTTCCTAATCGTGGCGATTCCTAATTGTGTTTTGTTGAAGAGTGACACGAATCCCAAGAAAGAAGGGCTTGTCTAGCCTCCCCTTGTGTCTCTTTTCACTCATTGAGAGCAGACCGTGCACTTAGCGGCCGGCCAATCGACGTGAGGTGGGAAAAAGCAACCTTGATGTGAGCGCAAGGCCGCCAAGGGGTGCGCCCGCAGAAAAGGGTAGAACTCGGGTGAAGAGAACATCCTTCTCCAACGCGATTTGCAAGCGAAAGGAAACCTCAAGATCCTCAAGAACGCAAGATTCTCACGAATCAAGGCCTCAAGAACCTCAAGACCCTCAAGAACCCAAGTTCCTCGCGAGCTTAAGAACCCAAGATCATAGTGCATGGTCGTCACCCGAAGCGGAATGGATACTTCGCATACAGGTGATGAGCATGAGAGAGGCAACGAAGACTCGTCCCCACCCGGAGATGATTTCTTCAACCCTCCCCCTTCGCCATCTACACCACCAAGTGCACCAGACCCTATGGAGGCAATGATGAAGCAGATGATGGCCATGATGGATAGACCGGAAGACAAGCGCCTTGCTTTAGAAGGCAAGCGTGACGCAAGAAAAGAAAGAAAAGAACTAAGGAAGGAAGAAGCGGCAGCCAGAAACGCGGCACTGGAGGCCGATCGTGCCGCTCAAAGATTGGCTTTGGAGGCCGAGCGGGAAGCTCGACAAGAGCTACGCACTCAAGAATTGATTGCCCAAGTCCTAGCCTCGAAGACCGAACCACCCAGAGACACAGTCTTTAGAGAAGACTATTTTTTTCCTTCACTTTACATAGAATGGGAATGTTCATGGTTTTGTGTTGGACATGGTTTCAAGAATATTCAACCCTGGAGATTCTTGAAGATAGAAGAAGCACGACTCTACACGAAGTTGAAGCAAGGACGGAGATTCAGAAGATTTTGTGTCGCTTTCGGCGCGGCCCGAAGAAGCAAGCGTTGCAGACCTTTATGAGTTCAAGTACCGCTCGACCCACACAGCAGAGTGGGCCGGCAAAGAGTCCCTTCCAGGATTCCGGATACTGTTGGCGATCTCCCTCGACGCCATATAGTTCGGTACCAGTACCTCACTTTGAAAAGGAGGGGATGTCACGTGACACATCCCAACCCTATGTGTCCGTGGACAAGCTACACTACAACAGGGTTCAGTCAGTTCAGTCAAGTCTAGATTAGTAGTGATCTGGCACTTTTGTGAGTCTATTCGTAGACCGTGCATGCCCAGTCACTTAGCATAGATGTATATCCTCCAGTTGCACACAGCATGATCATCGGAATTCCCATCAAAATCCATTAGCATCAGTTAGGGGAATTTTCCAGTGCATTTAGCCTATTTTCCTATTTATTGGTTATTTTCACTTATTATTTTTAAGTGAATTTCCAACAAAAGTAGGTAGGGCAATTTTGCTAAGTTAATATATAAGCAAACCCAAGTTAGCACTTTTTGGCAGAAGAGGCAGCAGGAGCTTCCCGCTCAACAGGGAACTTCTCAGCAGTACCCCCCCCCCCCTTCAGCACCCCCTAGCGTTTTCCAAGCATTACCATCGCCATCCTCACCCCATCCTTGGCGTTTTCCCCCTACAGCAAGCCATCACCCACAACCTCCATTTCCTGGCGTTTGTGTCCCCTTCAGGCAGCCCCCAAAGCCCAGCGTTTTTGGGATTGCAAAGCATCAGCAGAATCCGCGTTTTGACTTCAGCAATTTCAGCCAAGCTAGCGTTTTTCCTGGCGTTTTTGCCTTGCTGCAGCGTTTTGACCTTCAGCCCCAACCTGCCGCCGCAGATACACAGCATTTTCAGCCTTTAGCAAGGTAGCAAATACTTCCCAGATTGGTTGCAGAAGTTCCCCCATCTTTAGCCCAAGAAAACGCAGCCAAAACAGTCATTTTCAGCCACCGAAACAGTCCCGAAATTCAGTGATTAGAAGATCTCAGATTTCAGCCACCAAGTCGTCGTCGTCATCACCGTCGTCGTCGTCGGCATAGTCCCATTGCATACGCCTTGTACACCTTTGTGCAATCAAAGTAGACCACTCTCGCCGACGAGAGTGGGGCCTTCGGAGGAGGGTTTTACAACCTCTTGGGTGTCGTATCTCTTATCTCTCCTTCTCTCAGTCTCATTCACTTGCACGCACAATATCCACTCAGTTTGTTCGTGACCACAGCACTCTCCATAAGACGGAAAGCTCTCTCTTTCCCTAAGAACTAAAAGGAACCTTGAGCAATAAAGATCACTAATCTTGAGGAAATACAACATTCATTCCGTTGCACCTTACATGTAAATGGCGAAGGGGGAGGGTCAGGAAAACCTCCCTGGTGAGAAAATTCTTCTTCACTACTTTCATACCCATCACCTCCATGCGAAGTATCGATTCCGCTTCGAGTGATGACCGTGCACTGTGATCTTTGGTTCTTAAGTTCACGAGGAACTTGGGTTCTTGTGGGTCTTGGGTTCTTGGGTTCTTGAGGGTCTTGAGTTCTTGAGGTTCTTGAGGGTCTTGAGGTTCTTGCAATTTGTGTTAGAGAAGGATCTTCTCTTCACCCCAGTTCTGCTCTTTTCCGTGGGCGCACCCCTATGCGGCCTTGTGCTCACACCAAGGTTGCTTTTTCCCACCTCACGTCGATTGGCCGGCCGCTAAGTGCACGGTCCGCTCTCAATGAGTGAAAGAGGCACAAGGGGAGGCTGGATAAGCCCTTCTTTCCTGGGATTCCTGTCACTCTCCAAAACCACGATTAGGAATCGACACGCCCAAGTGAACTTGGGTTCGGGAGACCTCAACAAGCAAAAAAAATTATGTGGTTCTTGTGGTTCTTTCCTTGAGTGATACAAAACACTGTCAAAGCTCTGATACAAATGTAAGGTGCAGCGGAATGAATGTTGAACTTTGCTCAAGACTAGTGCTCCGAATTGTGCTCAAGATTCCTTTTACTTATGGAAGGGAGAGCCTTCCGTTCTTAATGAGAGAGTGCAATGGACACAAACAAAGTGAATGGACACTCTAAATGGAAATGCATGAGAGTGAGAGATAGAGAAGAGAAAACGACACCAGAGACGTAAAACCCTCCTCCGAAGGCCCCACTCTCGATGGCAAGAGTAGTCTACTATTGATTGCACAATCTGGTACAATGGTTGAATGCAAATCTAAGTCTATATCGATGTCGATGGAGTGGACGACGAGGACGATGGTAAGGCTGAAAAACGGAGTGCTTCGACTCTGTCTAGGGCTGAATTCTGCTGCGTCAAAACCGTTGTTGTGTTGCTGTCCAAAAACGCTAGGTATGCTGAAATTTGCTGATGCAAAAACGCCACCTGCAGGTCCTTTAAACGCTGCTGAAAACTGATGCGGTGCTGCTGTCCAAGGATGCTATGTTCGGCTGAAATCTGGTGCTTCAAAACGCTGTAGAGGGCAGCCCAAAAACGCTGGTTGATGTCGCCAAAAAAGCTGGTTATATGTTGTTGAAAAACACTGGCTGTGCTTGTCAAAAACGCTGGTCAATGCTGCTCTTTGACGCGCTGATTTGCTGATCTGGAAACGCTGTGCTGCTGAGGCTATGGCGATGATGCTAGGTGCTGGAAACGCTAGGGGGAGTGTGGTGTAGGTCGCGGGTCTTGTTGGGGGAAATGGCCACCAAGAAGGGGGAGTCTTGCTTGAGAGAGAGTGGGGGAACCTGCTGCCCTTGGCCTGTGTTCTCCTTACTCTTCTGCCAAATAGTGCTAGCCTAGGTTTGTTTATATATTATCTTACCCAATTTGCCCTACTCAGTTCCCAACAAAATTCACTTAATAAATAAGTGAAAATGTCAAAAATAGGTTTAATGCACTTCCCTGATGGATTCTGAAGGGAATGCTTATGATCATGCTGTGTGCAACCGGAGGATATGCATCTAATCTAAGTGACTAGTCATGCACGGTCTGCGAACAGACTCACAAAAGTGCCAAATGACTTCCTATTCTAGACTAACTTGACGGAACTGAACCTTGGTCATGCTGTAGCTTGTCCACGGACACATAGGGTTGGATGTATCACGTGACATTAGGGCAAGAGGACTTATATGTAATGCCCTTGGGAGGTTGTGAAGTCCTCCTAGTAATCCCTTGGTACCACAAGAATAACACCGTGGTTGACTCTCTATAATAGACTTGCACTCCAAGTCAAGAATCTACCGCAACAGCACCAAATAACCACTTCAAAACAGTTCACAGTTCACAGTTCACAATTTATTCGACACTGGCCCGGTGGAGTTCTGTGCCTAGAGATATTGGCCCCAAAGACTTGAGCCCCTTTCGGTATTTCTTTTAGTAGTAATCTATGTTCAAAGTACAAGAGTGCGGGCAGGCGCTCAAACTCGGACTCTGCGTCCAGATGCTCTTAGTTGTGAGGCCCCTGCCAGCTTATTTAAAGAGTAGAAGGGATTCCAAAAGCAGAGCCCCAAAAGCTTCTTTTAAAAGCTAAAAAATCAAACTAAAGCAAAAGCTCTTTTTCTCTCTTTCTCCTATACTTTATTAAAATAAAGCAAGAACTTCTCCCTCTCTCTGGCTGCATTGCGTAGAAAAAGCAATGACCAAAAGCTGGCGCAAGCTGCCGCAATTCACGCCGTAAAACACAGACGTTCGTACATGCTGCCACGTGGCATCCTTTCCGCAGATTCCAGGTGCAGCCAGCCAGGTCAGCCATTAGGGTTTCTCTACAGCCAGCCAGGTCACCATTTATGTAATGGGCAGCCACGTCATTATCAACAGGGAATGTCTGTGTGTGTTGTGGCACGCCACGTCACCAGTTTGTGACACTCTCGGGGTACAAAAGCGACTTTTGACAAATGCAAGGCAAGAGAGATTGTACTTGATGAAATTCAGTTTCTTTACTCAAGTTTCTCGAGAGAACTGAATGATGATTGAAGGTCGAATATGTTTTGACCTCGAAAAAGAGCGCCAAGATTTTCTCCACAATCATGCCGATTGCTTTTTTGCGTGCCTACCAAGCAAGTTGCCACCATCTCGTTTTGAGGATCATACTATCGATCTGATACTTGGAAGCACACCACCGAACCGGCCACCTTATGTTAGGGAATAAAGGCCTAAGTGCATTGTACTTATAACTTATAAGTTAAAAGGACTTATAAGTGAGGGGGCCCAAGTGTGAATGGCCCCCTAGTCACTTACTCATATACTCAAATGTGAAGCCCAAAAATACACCAGCGTGCGTTTTTCCCAAATCCAACGAGCTCTCTCTCTCTCACGTTTTCTCTGCGTGTGCTTCTACAACGCCTCTCTCCTCTTCTCCTTCACTCTCATTGCATAGGACAGCAAGTGGGCTCTCTCTCCTGCTCCCCCACACATGGTATCAGAGCTTTAGGGTTTCCAAGAGAGCCATCTTCGCAACACAGGTCAGAATTCTGTTTTTGCTCGCTGCGGGAAGGATATTCAACCGTTTTCGATCAACTCTGTCGCGAAGGGATCCTCTCACCGTGTAGAATCGACCTCCGGTGACAGTTTCCCCAAAATTAGGGTTTCAAAAACTGGCGAACAACAGCCTATTTCTGCTAAAATTGACCAATTTCGGGGTCAATTTGATGCAATTTCATTAGGGCAAGTCTCACAGGTCAATCTTACAGGTGTTTCCACCAACGAGGTTCTGAAAATTCAGCAAAACAGGTGTTTATAGGTCTGATTTTTGCCCTAAAACAGGGAATTTCAGCAAGCAAATGATGTATACACCTTGTGGAAACCTTTGGTAAGGGTTTGGCAGTGAATGTACGCTGTTTTGGGGTGATTTCGCGTGAAATTTGCTCGCTGTTTTTCTGTAACAGCAAGCTGTTTTTTGCCCGATTGCGCACATTTGGGCGTGTTTAGGTCGGCAAAACAGGGTTTCAGTGTTTGCAATCACTCAGAATGGCTTCTAGCAGTGAAAGTGGCAATTTGTTGCACATTCGCAAGCTTGAAGGGGCCCATAACTTTGCTATATGGAAGAAGCAATGTTATAATGTGATGTTGCAGAAGAAACAGGCGAAACCTATTAAGTTACAGGGTGTGAAACCGGTTGATATGGAGATTGAAGAATGGGAAGAAGTGGACGAGTTGGCTCGCTCCACGATCATGCTTTCGGTGTCTGACAATTTACTCTTCAATGTAGAGAATGAGCAGACAGCATGGGGCATGTGGAAGCGTTTAGACGAGTTGTATGCACAGCAGAGTGCTGCCAGTAAAGTGTATTGGCTTAAGAAGCTTATGGATCTCCGTATGAAGGAGGGCACGCACATGTCAGTGCACCTCAATGAATTCAATTCTATATTCAGCCAACTGACAGAGCTGAAATTCACGATTGATGAGGAGTTCAAAGCTACTTTTCTGCTATGCACATTGCCCGAGAGTTGGGATGTATTCCGGACAGCTCTTAGTAACTCAAGTGCGTCACTTAAGTATGCAGATGTAGAGAGTTCTCTCTTGATGGAAGAGATGAACAGGAAGAACACCACAGGTGGGTCTTCTAATGCATTGCACTTGAGAGGCAGGTCTCAACAGAGGGAGAAATCTGACAGTAAGGACAGGGCACGCAGCAAATCTCGTAGGAAAGATGTTGTGTGTCATCATTGTGGAAAGAAAGGGCATTATAAACGGGAATGCTATGAGTGGAAGAAAGAGAAGAACAAGGGTGCTGAAACTGATGCAAAGGACAAGGGAAATGCCAAGAAGAGCACTGTGTTGATTGAGGAAATCAATGTTGCTAGTAGTTGTGACAGTGACAGCAGCACTGATGTACTCAATGCCTCTTCTGTGGATGCACATACCCTTGCTATGGGTTCTGATGTGGACATGCATACTTGGATTCTTGATTCAGGTGCCTCCTTTCATGTAACACCTCATAGGGATTGGTTTACACAGTACTCAGGTGAGGTGCAGGGCACTGTTTATTTGGGAGACAACTATGCATGTGACATTGCAGGTATTGGCAGTGTCCAGTTTTCCTTTGCTGATGGTATGACTTTTGTTTTGCACAAAGTGCGTCATGTGCCACAACTCAAGAAGAGTTTGATTAGTACAGGGCAGCTAGATGATGCAGGCTATCACACCACTTTTGGTGATAGCAAGTGGAAAATTTGTAAAGGGGCCCGGATTGTAGCCAAGGGTTGTAAATCGGACACTTTGTATCCTTTGCATGTATCTAGTGTGCGTGACCATGTTGTCGCCGTAACCGAGCAGCCAAGTGTTTCTTTGTGGCATGGCCGGTTGGGACACATGAGTAAAAGAGGAATGGAAACTCTGTCTCGTTGTGGTTATTTGTCGTGTTTGAGGTATGCTGATTTTTCTCATTGTGAGCATTGTATTTATGGTAAGCACAGTCAAACACCGCACAAAAGGTCACTTTCTTTGAAGTCTGACAGGTTAAACTTAGTGCATTCCGATGTATGTGAAATGCCACAGTTGTCCTTAGGGGGAAAGAAATATTTTGTCTCGTTTATCGATGATGCTACACGTAAGGTGTGGGTTTATCCAATACGTGCTAAAAGCGATGTTTTGGATACTTTCAAGAAGTTTCTTGCGTTTGTTGAGAATCAAACAGACAAGAAGCTTAGGTCTTTGCGCTCAGACAATGGGGGGGAGTATGTATCAAAAGCATTTATTGACTTTTGTGCTACTAAAGGTATTAAAAGAGAGCTCACGGCTCCTTTTAATCCCTCTCAGAATGGAGTTGCAGAGAGGTTGAACCGGACTATGCAAGAGAAAGTTCGGAGTATGCTGTCACATGCTGCATTACCTCATGGTTTTTGGGCAGAAGCTGTGCAAAAAGCTATTCACTTGATTAATCGCTCACCTAGCAAGGCTTTGGGTGGAAATGTGCCTGAGGAGGTGTGGTCTGGCAAGCCACCCTCATATGCACATTTAAGAGTGTTTGGTTGTGAGGCCTATGTTCACATCCGGAGTGAACTGCGCACCAAACTAGAACCAAAGTCTCATAAATGCATTTTCCTAGGATATGGTGAGGATGGTGAAATGGGGTATAGATTATGGGATCCCGCATTACGGAAAATCATACGCAGCAATGATGTCATCTTCAATGAGGATTGCATGCACAAACAGCCCACAAAGGTCGAGGAAGTGCGCCGGGTTGTTTTTCGTGAAGATGTTACATATGGACAGCCAAGAAGGCCCAATGTTCAGCAGCCTTTACATGCTGAAAATGGTGCTGAAAATCAGCCTTTAGTTGCTGAAAATCAGCCCCAACAAGTTGCCATTGATGCACCACAGGTAGGGGAACAGGTTGATGCTCCTAGACCGCCCGTTGTTGCGATGCAACCGGTTGAACAGCCTGCTCTTTTTGATGGTTTACAGGCTGAAAATCCACCTGTTATGGATCATTGGGTGCGTAGGTCTACTCGGGTGACAAGGCCCCCCGATAGATATGAACCGTCTTTGGACTATGTCATGCTTACTGATTGTGGTGAGCCGTCTTGCTATAAAGAGGCTATGCAACGAGAAGACAGTAAGAAATGGTTCAAAGCAATGGTTTCGGAAATGCAGTCTTTGGGGAAAAACCATACATGGGACTTGGTTGATTTGCCTAAAGGACATAAGGCTCTGCCATGTAAATGGGTTTACAAGACCAAGGTCACATCTGATGCTTCTTCTAAGTACAAAGCACGTTTGGTTGCTAAAGGGTACAAGCAAAAGCATGGTGTTGATTTTGATGAGATTTTTTCTCCTGTTGTAAAGCTTGCCACATTACGTCTTGTTTTGAACTGGTTGCTTCTGAAGATATGGAGTTAAAGCAAATGGATGTCAAAACAGCGTTTTTGCATGGCGATTTGCTTGAGATGATCTATATGATGCAGCCAGAAGGTTTTGTGTCAAAGGGGCAAGAGAAGAAAGTATGTAGACTCTTGAAGAGCTTGTATGGTTTGAAACAGTCTCCCCGTGCATGGAATCACAAGTTTGATATATTCATGAGGTCTCAAGGATACAAAAGAAGTAATTCTGATCACTGTTTGTATATCAAAACGGCAAGTGATGGATCTCTTCTATTGCTGATTTTGTATGTTGATGACATGCTTATTGCGGGTAAAAATGTCACGGAGTTAGATGCATTACAGCAAAGCTTAAAGAATCGCTTTGACATGAAGAATCTTGGTGATGCTAATCATATTTTGGGCATGCGTATCTCTCGAGATAGACCTAACAGGCGTCTGTATCTATCTCAACGAGATTATGTTAATAAGGTGCTACATCGTTTTCATATGGATGGGGGAAAGGCACTTGGTACTCCGCTGTCTCCATATGTAAAACTGACTGCACACGACTGCCCAAACACAGATGATATGCGGGCTGAAATGGCCAAGATTTCTTATGCATCAGCCGTTGGCAGTTTAATGTATGCTATGGTTGCTACACGTCCGGACATTGCATTTGCGGTGGGAGTGGTAAGCAGGTACATGAGCAATCCTGGCAAAAAGCATTGGGAAGCAGTGAAGTGTATCTTGAGATACTTGAAAGGCACTAAAGACTTGTGCATTTGTTTTGGGAAGAGTGAGACATCTGTGCATGGCTTTTCAGATGCAGATTTTGTTGGACATCCCGATTGCAGGAAGTCTACCTCTGGATATGTGTTTACATTCACAGGAGGTGCAGTTTCTTGGATTTCTAGACTGCAAAAATGTGTTGCTTTGTCTACCACTGAGGCTGAGTATGTGGCTGCCACTGAGGCATGCAAAGAAGCTTTGTGGCTCATGCGTTTGGTAGAAGAGCTTGGCATTAAGTCACCGGTTCCTGTGCTACACTGTGATAGTCAGAGTGCTATTATGCTTGCAAGGAATCCTGTTTTTCATGCCAAGACAAAGCACATAGAGGTGAAGTATCATTTTATCAGGAGTGTGCTTGATGACAGAGCATTACACTTGTCAAGGTGCACACAGATGACAACCCTGCAGATCTTTTGACCAAGAGTCTTCCAGCAGAGCGGTTTGCATATTGCCGACACATGATGGGTGTTGGATGAGTAAGTGCATGATCAGCTGATGTATTATAGTTAGTTGATTCTTTGATCTCCGAAGGTACATTGCCTTTAGGTGGGAGGTTGTTAGGGAATAAAGGCCTAAGTGCCTTGTACTTATAACTTATAAGTTAAAAGGACTTATAAGTGAGGGGGCCCAAGTGTGAATGGCCCCCTAGTCACTTACTCATATACTCAAATGTGAAGCCCAAAAATACACCAGCGTGAGTTTTTCCCAAATCCAACGAGCTCTCTCTCTCTCACGTTTTCTCTGCGTGTGCTTCTACAGCGCCTCTCTCCTCTTCTCCTTCACTCTCATTGCATAGGACAGCAAGTGGGCTCTCTCTCCTGCTCCCCCACACCTTACCGTGTGAGCCGAGCCCAGAATGAAGAGATTATGAACCAAGTGAAAGACCTCTTAGAAAAGGGTCTTATCCAACCGAGTACTTCAAACCGAGTACTTCACCTTACTGCTCTCGGGTGTTGTTGGTTTTGAAGAAAGATGGATCTTGGGAAATGTGCATTGATTATAGAGCTCTCAACAAAATCACCATCAAGGACAGATTCCGATTCCAAGGATCGATTATATTCTTGAAGGACTACAATGATCCTCTTGTGCTTCTTTCCTTGAGTGATACAGAACACTGACAAAGCTCTGATACGAATGTAAGGTGCAACAGAAGTGAATGTTGAACTTTGCTCAAGATGAGTGCTTCGAACAGTGCTCAAGGGTACCTTTTACTTATGGAAGGGAGAGCCTTCCGTTCCTTTAGTGAGAGAGTGCAAATGATCACAATCAAAGTGGCAAACACTGTGAATGAAGGTGCTAAGACTGAGAGAGAGAGAGAGAGAGAAGAATACGACACCAGAATGTTGTCAAAAGTTAAAACCCTCCTCCGAAGGCCCCACTCTCTATGGCGAGAGTGGTATACTATCGATTGCACAAATCTCTACAATGCTTGGACTTGTCGACGACGACGAGGACGACGACGAAACGGACTGAAATCTGAAAACGCTAAGGGCTGAAATCTGTAAATCTTGTGTCTGTTGAATTCTGACTCTATGTCAGTGACGACGGTGATGACGACGATGCAACGACGACGCGCTGAAAACATAGATGTTGAATCTGCGTTTTCTGGGCTGAATCTGCAAACGCTCGTTGATCTGACCGTGCGACAAGGATCTCCTACGGGAAGGTGAGATCCGCGAGGTTCGAGACTTGTTCTGCGGTGTCTTGATGCTGAAAACGGAAAACGCTGGTCTAACTGATGATTCTGTCGTGGTAGCTCTACAAAAAGCAGAGGCAGATCTGCAAATCAAAAACGCTAGGGCTGAATTGGAGTCTGCTGCAAAAACGCTAGGCTTTGCTGGTTCTGCTACCACCGGTTTGGATTTGCAAAAGCAAAACGTTGGCTGATCTGCTTGCAAATGAAAACGCTGGCTGATCATGTGTAACTAAGTCAGACTTTGTAAATAATTAATTTATTTACGAGAAAAGAATTATCTAATTAGTTGTGTGCACACCAGAATAGACCTAGCAGTTCTAAGGCCTCAGGTGAGCCTAAATGCGGGCCACAACACCTCAGAGGGACCTTAGCAGAAATTACCCTGAAGCCCTAGTCATTTGGAAATCGGGTCTTCAGAAAGGGGTAAGCAGTAGCCTCAGATTTTAGGCTCAGGAAAAATACGCACGTCAGTACAAGCACATGAATGAGATGGGGTCCTTAGAACAGTGACCCTAAGGCTAATAAAGCTAATAAAGCCTTAGGGTAAGTTTCGTTAAATTAAATTTAACGGTCCGTGCCCGGGCAGGCGGCCGGACAAGTGTGAACAGGTAAAGGCGGTGCAGTGCAAGTGCGGCATTGCGCCGGCAGACCTTTGGTATTCTCATAATAGAATCATTGGTAGCATTTGTTAGTTAGTTGCACATTTTTAATTAATGAGCTAGAAGTTTTTAAAGTCAAAAGTTGAATGGTTTTTAAGTTTTTAAAGTAAGTGTGCCAAGTGGCACACTTACCAATGCAAACTAACTCTCTCTCACTCTCACTCTCACCCTCTCTCTCTTCCTAGCGTCCCCTCTCCCTGATGGCTATTTAGGAGCCCCCCTCCCCCATTTTCAGGGCTGGCAGTGCACCTACCCCCCCTAATGTGAGCGTGCTCTACGCGGTGGATCCCTCCATTGAAGCTTGAGAGCAACCCCTTGCGACATATGTGGTAGCCTTGTGCTCCCATTGTCAAGAACAACGGATCTCACAGTCATAGACACCTTCTGGTGAAGTTTCATCGCGAGAAGCTGCTGTAGACGCTCTCTTAGCAGAGTGCGGCTGCTGTAATTCTCTGTTTTCAATCCCTAATCACCTCGATTAGGGCTGTTTTCAGCAAATCAGCCATAGAAATTCTCTTCTCTCTCCTTATCCTAAGTCTACATCAAGTTTGGCGCGATTCCATCGCGAAGAAGACCTCTGTTTCGGCATAGGGGTGTGCACAGGTAAGAATTTCAGGTTATGTGCAGAAAATTACAGCAAGCATGTGCGTGTGCATTTTGCTTGTTTCTCTTTTGTGTTCGATGCATGAATGAATGAGCATGAAGGCAACACATAACGGAAGATGGACTCTCCTCTGTGAGAGCTTCCGATGAGCTATTTTGGAAGATAGACTCTCTTTTCGAGAGCTTCCAACCAGTCTCGCAGAAGATGGGAAATCCCCTAAGCAGAAAGAAAGTGGAAACACTTTCTCAGTCACTAGTCAGAACAGAACAGAAGAAAGAATAGAGGACGGGCGTATGCCCCGTTCCTGTGCTTGTAAAGATTCTCCCTTAGTAATAAAGATATTCTCTTTATGGGGGGGGACCAGCCCATCTTCTGGTCCCCAATGGAGTGTCAAGTTTTCTCTCTCCCTCTAATTCTCTTGAGTATTTGAAGTGCAATTAAACGTCAGTTTACGCTTCTGTATTTTTGTGACATCATGCTTGCAAATGAAAACGCTAGGGTTTCCTTGCGGTTCTTGCTGAGAAGTTGCACTTGATGGCGGTCTCCTACCTCTTCTCCCAGAGAATGCTAGCAATAGGTTTCTTATATGTTAACTTGCAAAGTTTGCCCTACCTAGTTCCCAACAAAAGTCACTTAAAAATAATAAGTGAAAATTGGCTAAAATAGGAAAAATAGGTCTATGCATAGTAAAAATGCTCCTGATAGGTTCTGATGGAAATCTGATGATCATGCTGTGTGCAACCAAAGGATATGCATCTACTCTTAAGTGTCTGGACATGCACGGTCTACGAACAGACTCACAAAAGTGCCAGAATACTTCTTAGGCTAACTCAACCCTGTCATGAAGTAGCTTGTCCACGTACACATAGGGTTAGATGTGCACGTGACATCCCCTCCTTTTCAAAGAGAGGTACTGGTACCGAACTGTATGGCGTCGAGGGAGATCGCCAATAGCGTCTGAAATCCTGGAAAGGACTCTTTGCCGGCCCACTTTGATGCGTGGATCATGCGATACTTGAACTTCATAAAGGTCTGCAATGCCTTCTTGTTTGGGCCGCGCCGAAAGCGACGCAAAGTCATCTGTGGCTCCTTCAATGCTTCAACTTTGTCTATAGTCATGCATCTACCTTCTTCAAGAATCTCCGAGGATGAAAATTCCTGAAACCACTTCCAACACAAAAACATAAACATACCCATTCCATGTAAAGTGACTGGAAAAATTCTAGTCTTCTTTAAAGACTGTGCATGCAATGTAGATGAACATAGAGACGGAGTGCCAAACCGTTTATCAAACACACGCAAACAATGGAATTGAAACTTTTCTTTGTGATCGAAATCAATCAACTGTGGCAAATCACAATGGAAATTCCGATGCTTGATGCTCAATTCTTCTTGTGCTCTCTATGATACTGTGTCATGCCAAGGAAGAGACATGAAATGTGAATTCCTTGAATGCAAACATTTCATCTTTCCATGAGTAATCCGCATACATCCGTGCTCATTCATGAGTGAATCGTGTTCAACGTACAATATGTCATGCCTATGAGAAGGGATCACATAAAGACGGTGACTAAAATACAAGAAAGCATCACGAATGAAACACTAGAACAATGCGTGTGACTAATCATTCGAACACAGAATACTTCCTGTGGGGGTTCTTTGGACCTTGACTCGAGAGCCAAGATCGGTTCTTCGTGATCTATCGAATCTGCAATGAGGTTAGCTTCAATAGACAAAGTATCAACTAAACCATCCTCCTTGTGAACAATCACGTTTCTTCCTGCAAATCATCATGCTCGTGAAATCACATCTTGATCATGCAAATCATCATCCTCGTGAATAATCACACCTTGACCATGCAAATCATCATGCTTATCATTATCATGCAAATCATGTGTGTCATGCTTTGGAAAAGAAGAGACTGAGATAGTCTCCTTCTATTGATTCTTTTCAATCTTCGCCTGCACATTAGAAATGAGAAGAAGTATCAACAACTTGCTCACCACGAATGACAATGGGAGAGTCACTCTTGGCATTGAAAGTGAACGTATTTTCCGCCCAATCAATGAGAGTGTTATGCTCACGAAACCATCGAATGCCTAAAAGCATATCACGTACTGAAAGAGGAGAAACTACAATTTTTTTGCGGAAGGATGCTTGTTGAACAGTGAACAAAACATCAAGGCACTCTTGCGTAATGAGAGAGTCCATCCGGGAGAGAAGCCTGACACCTCGAAAGGAGATGTCTTGCTAACCTCTGAGCGGGCTCTTTCGACAAGAGTCATTAATCAAATCATGCATACTGCCTTGGTCAAACAATATGACAAAACGTTGACCCTTCACATGACCATAACACTTAATGAGAGACTCATCAATGGGAGGATCATGAGAAACTTGGGTCACACTCGTCTTCTGATTTATTGCATTGACAGAGGAAGTGGGTTCTGTGGGTTCTTTAGAGTCATTAGATTCAAGCTTAGGACATGTTCTTTTTATGTGACCCTTGATGTGACAATGAAAACGACAACCTTCCTTAGAATAAATGCTTTGTTCTACCGACATGATGTATCCTCCTAAAATTCCTTGTTCTGGCCTTTCATCTGGAGTGAGCTTAGGATTAGCAATTGTGTTAGCTTTACCCTTAGGTTCATTTGGAGAGTTCTTTTCTGAGAGACTATTGAAAGATGTACCGTTCTTATCATTCTTACCGTTCTTACCATTCTGAGAAGTCTGAGTGGTACTTAGAGGAGTCTTGTTTTCCTTAGGCTTTCCCTTGTTGTGCTTCATCTCCTATGTGAGAGCAATCGCTACCGCCTTGTTGAGATTGATTGGGTCGAGGACTTCGACATCAAACCCGATATAGTCGTCCAACCCGAAAATGAAAGCCTCCTTGTGCTCATCATCCGATTTGCGTAATTGGGTGCCGAGCTGCAAAACACGATTAGAGAAAAACATAACTGGCATACCATTTTGCTTGAGACTCCGCCAATCGTCTTTCACCCGTGCTAGGTATTGAGATGGCATAAACCGCGCCTTGAGCTTGTCTTGGAAGTCTGCCCAATTGAAGGGAAGGGGCGTGCCATCCTGGGCTTCTTCTAGGTGCGCGCGCGGTCAACTGTGCCTCTTGCCATGCATGGTACTAATTAATGGCATCACCGGCAAGGTACATAGCTGCCATCCAAACCTTGTTATTTCTTGTCTTCTTAGTTTTCGCAAAATAAGCATTAAATTGATGCAACCAAGAATGAATAATCGTAGCATCCATCTTACCATCATACTTATTGAATGTGATCTTCTTTGTGACAGGGTTGTTGGAGTCCCAATCTGGGCTTGCGCCACTTGATGAACTACCAACATCTTTGGCCAGCGCGGGTTTTGAGGTGAGAACTTGTCAGACCAACTCTTGCATGCGTAGGTCTCTCTACGCCTCATGCTCAGCCTCCAAGGCCGCTCGTCTTTCTTCGGCCACCTCCTTTCTTTCTTCGACCGCCAAGCGCGCTTGCTCACGCTCACGTTCAATAGCTACCTTTCTTTCTTGCGTGCTTCGCGCTCACGCACCAAGGCAACGTGATCCGCTTCTTGTTGTAACATCATGTCCATCATTGACTTGACCAAAGCCTCCATAGGATTTGGTGCAATCCTTGGCGTAGATGGGGAAGGGGAGGGTCTCCTGGTGGGAAAAATTCTTCTTTGCCACTGCCATGCTCATCATCTCCATGAGAAGTATCCATTCCGCTTCAGGTAATGACCATACACTGAAGTCTTGGGTTCTTAAGTTCACGAGGAACTTGGGTTCTTGTGGTGGTTCTTGAGTCTTGAGGTTCTTGAGGTTCAGGAGTCTTGAGGTTCTTCTTTCGCTTGTAATATGTGTTAGAGAAGGATCTTCTCTTACCCAAGCTTTTCTCTTTCCCGCAAGCACACCCCTTGGCGGCCTTGCGCTCACACCAAGGTTGCTTTTTCCCACCTCACGTCAATTGGCCAGCCGCTAAGTGCACGTTCCGCTCTCAATGAGTAAAAAGAGAAACAAGGGGAGGCAGGACAAGCACTTTTTTCTTGGGATTCCTGTCACTCTTCAAAAACACGACTAGGAATCGACACACCCAAGAGAACTTGGGTTACGTGCGACCACAACAAGCAAAAAAAATTCTTGTGGTTCTTTCATTGAGTGATACAGAACACTGTCAAAGCTCTGATACCAATGTAAGGTGCAACAGAAGTGAATGTTGAACTTTGCTCAAGATGAGTGCTCCGAACAGTGCTCAAGGGTTGCTTTTACTTACGGAAGGGAGAGCCTTCAGTTCCTTTAGTGAGAGAGTGCAAATGATCACAATCAAAGTGGGAAACACTGTGAATGAAGGTGTTGAGACAGAGAGATAGAGAGAGAAGAATACGACACCAGAATGTTGTCAAAACCCTCCTCCAAAGGCCCCACTCTCTATGGCGAGAGCAATCTACTATTGATTGCACAAATCTCTACAATGCTTGGACTTGCCGACGATGTCGACGACGATGAGGACAACGACGAGACGGACTGAAATCTGAAAACGCTAAGAGCTGAAATCTGCAAATCTTATATCTGCTGAATTCTGACTCTATGTCAATGATGACGGTGATGGCAACGACGCACTGAAAACGCAAATGCTGAAATCTGCGTTTTCCGGGCTGAATCTGCAAACACTCGTTGATCTGGCCGTGCAGCAAGGATCTGTTGCGGGAAGGTGAGATTTGCGAGGTTCGGGACTTGTTCCGCGGTGTCTTGATGCTGAAAACTGAAAACGCTGGTCTAACTGATGATTCTGTCGTGGTAAATCTGCAAAATGCTGAGGCTGATTTGCAAATCAAAAACACTGAATTGGGGTCTGCTGCAAAAACGCTAGGCTTCTGCTGGTTCTGCTACCGCCGGTTTGGATCTGCAAAAGAAAAAACGTTGGCTGATCTGCTTGCAAATGAAAACGCTGGCTGATCTTGCTTGCAAATGAAAACGCTAGGATTTCCTTGCGGTTCTTGCTGAGAAGTTGCATTTGATGGCGGTCTCTTGCCTCTTTTGCCAGAGAATGCTAGCGCTAGGTTTCTTATATATTAACTTGCAAAGTTTGCCCTATCTAGTTCCCAACAAAAGTCACTTAAAAATAATAAGTGAAAATTGGCTAAAATAGAGAAAATAGGTCTATGCACTATAAAAACGCTCCTGATGGGTTTTGATGGAAATCTGATGATCATGTTGTGTGCAACCAGAGGATATGCATCTACTCTAAGTGTCTGGACATACACGGTCTGCGAACAGACTCACAAAAGTGCCAAAACACTTCCTAGGCTAATTGAATTGACCCCCTATCATGAAGTAGCTTGTCCACATACACATAGAGTTAGATGTGCACGTGACACAGAAGCCGTTGGTCTTGGCTATTTCCGCGATTCATCATAGAAGCTAAGAGGACATGGTCGATCAGTACACCACAGATCCAGATTTTTTAGATGTATTCGGTCGAATTGAGAATGGCGAGGTAGTAGCGGGATATTCCATTCGGGATGGCTACTTGATGAAGAAAACGATGTTGTGCGTTACACAGCCATTGAGGGAAAAGGTTCTAAGCAAATGCCACTGTCCACCATTTCCGGGTCACCGCAGCATTGATACCACCTTGAAAGGTGTTGAGGGGTACTTCTATAAGCCGAGACTCAAGGACGTGGACGATTTTGTACGCAGTTGCTTGGTATGCCAAAGAAGATCAAGTTTGACGGGCCTAAAGCATAGGGATTGTTTCAGCCTTTACCCATTCCCACCCGCCCTTGGGAAAGTATTGCTATGGATTTCATTTTTGATCTCCTGAAGACACAGAGTCGATCACAAACAGGAGTGCATAGCAGTATAAAATATATTTGGATAAATAGAATTTATCACTTAATACTGAAGCCAGATGATATGAGAGAAATAGATAGAGAGAGAGAGAGATAGAGAGAGAGAAGATCTACACAGTACTGGGACCAAAAGATGGGCTGGTCTCCCCTCGTAATAGTATCTTTATTACTGAGGAGAAGTTTGTACGAGCACTTGAACCGAACGTATTACCACGTTTGTTCTAGAATAAGACTTGATGATTCCCGAAAGCCTCGGCTTCCTATTCCTAGGGTAAAACCCTATTCCAAGGAACTTCCATTCCTTATTCCAAATCCTCGAGAATCAAGGTTCTCGCCTCTGAATCTCACCTTCCAGACTCGGGGCATGGCATCCCTTGCAACTCTTTTTCCGACTCGGTTTCCAGAGTCCTCTTCTTGCACAATAACTCTGCTTTCCTGGACACGAAGTCCTTGCCTTGAGAATTTTAGTTTCCAGATCACATCTCGAGAGTCTACCACTCTCGGATCCGTGAATCTACTTCCCAAACTCGGGTACGAAACCCTTGCACTGATCTAGCTCTAATTCCTCAAAGCGCTTTCTCCTGCAGAGGCTCATACCTTCCTCTGCTCCTACTCCCTCTTTAAGAGGAAGTACACCAGCAAACAAATACTTAGAGATCACAACGTGAAAATCGTTACCTTCAAAGTCTCAACGCTAGAAACGCAACTTGGTTCTCGAAAAGAAATCCCCCGGAAGAGATCTCTACATAGAAAATCCTCTCTTCCAATCCTACACACAAAAGAGGTGTATTCTCGAGTTCCTTCTCATAAATCAGCCTCGTCTACGACGTTTATGGGCTGAAAACAGAGAAAAACAGGAGCTTGTCGCGATGGAAACACGCTCCGTAGGCACTTCTTCGCGAGGGAACTCGCACGCTGAGTCTTGGCGACATCTGGTACACTTGGGGCAGACATGGGCATCACCGGTAACGTCTTCTTTGCGGCTGAAATCTGCAACAGCATCTTCTTCTTGCGAAAACTGATCTCCTCCTCTGAGTGAGGGCATGTGATGCTTTTATAGCTCCTGGCCACCACGGCACGAATAGTTGAGCGCAGGCTGCTCGCATAGAGATCACAGCCGTTTCTCTTTTTTCTTTTTTTCTTTTTGTGCGTTGTTATGCCAGAAAAAGAGAGAGAGAGAAAACAATGGCTTGCCTGTTGCCTTCTTAATCAGATGGCTGCCCACTTATTAAGTGGGCGGCCGGCGTGTTTTAAAAATAGTCTGAATCTACCAAAAAACTCAATAAAACAATATAAGTTAAAAACAATGCTTCACAGCACTTCCCAAGCATCCCTAGATGCAATCACATGCACAGTTGCAATGCAGACATAGACTTCCTCGCGGGAAAGCATCTGCTCTCCCGAAAGCAATCCCGCTTTCTCAGAAAGCATCCGTTTTTCCTTAAATTTTCCTCTGAACCCATCTTCATTCAAGTGCTTGCTTTTCCTTGTGCACAATTCTAACACAATTCGGAATTTCCTCCTGACTATGGATATTCCCTTTCCGATGCAGCCGTCACCCACCTTGTGACGCATCAAGTATTCTTTCCTATTGAACTTACGGTACAATTTCCTTCGTGATGCTCTATGTCACCCATCCTATGACGCATTAGAGATGTCCGTTCCCGGATGGTCAGATACTTCTTCCCGATGCTCCCTGTCACCCATCCGATGTGACGCATCAGAAGTACCCGTTCTTGGTGGCCTTTGTTACTCTAAATGACGCCCTAGGAATACTTTGTACTCGGATGTCTCCAGTGAGAAAAACCCTCTCACTTAAAATTCCATAATTCATTTCGAATTATTTTTCTTGGTGTTCCAAGCGAGAAAACCCTCTCACTTATAAATCCAATAATTCATCTATAATTATTTTTATGTCAGATAAAGCCAATTTGGTAACAGAGTGGGCACGATGGTATCTGGACTGTTATTGACGGATTTAGCAAGAAGGCTCATTTCATTCCAGTGAAGCAAACAGTCAAGCCGGATCATTTAGCGAGATTGTTCATTGCCCAGATATTCAGATTACATGGCATGCTTGAGACAATAGTCTCTGACAGAGATCCCCCATTTACGAGTTTGTTTTGGAAGGCTATTTGGGAGAACATTGGCGCACGGTTGCAGTTCTCGTCATCTTTCCACCCGCAGACAGATGGGCAATCTGAGATTGCAAATTCAGTCGTACTGGTTTTATTGAAGTCTTACATTTCGGATCAGCAGACTCAATAGGAAAAGTCCCTACAATAACACGATCCACTCTTCGACGGGGAAGGCGCCATTTGAGATTATTGAAGGTGCTACGAAGGTTCCACCCTTCCTAAGCACGAAAGATAGGATTTTTGAAGCTGATCAATACACGCGGGACGTGGACACCGCTTTTGTCAAGGTCAAGAAGGCTTTAGAGAAATGTCGAGAAAGACATGAGAAGGCACAATTTGAAATTAAAGGAGAACGATTGGGTGCTCTTACGTTTTGAGAAGGCACTTCTAAGAAAGAAAAAGGGAAAGGAGCGGCTTTTTCCAAAGCTTAGCATGAGATACTATGGACCTTTCCAGATAAAAGAAAAGATAAATGATGTCTCCTTTTGTAGCAGGGCTACAGTGTCCTTCACGGTACAGTGTCTTTCACAGGACAGGTCTAGGCTGGTTCACACTGGACGGACCCGCAGGGCTGGGGAGTGACACGTGGCAGGGTACCGACGGTGGTCTAGTGGACCTCGTGGCCAGGTCACCACATGGCTGACATTTATGAGCCGTTGGTGGCTCTTTATGGTGGTACATATGAGTAGTAGCGGTTGGTTATTCGATTATCTTCTTCACCTCTGACCTTGTACGTAGTGGTCTAGAGTGAGTGAGTCTTTACACAGAGCACGTCTTCACCATCCCTGCACATCTGAGCCTCGACGCCCCATTGTACCTGTGAGTCCTGGGCTGGAGCTGAGTGTGCTGCCACGCCAGAGTCTGTATCAGTCTTTGAGATAGTCGAGTCATATGTTCTGTTCTGCTATTGTGTCTTTGTGAGCTCTGTTGACGTCTATTGTTCCTTTCTGTTCAGTCTGTTTGAGGGAGATTCAATCTGTTTGAGTGAGATTGTCACGCACATTGCACTGAGGACCACCCACTATAGAGAGCACGACACATTATCCACGCTACAAGTGCTCTCATTTTGGCGATCCCGGTGGGACCTCACATGAAGTCTCACTCTCTGTGGAGATAAAAATCGTGAAGCTAGTTCGTTGTTTGGGTGTCGCCCCTTTGCTTGCATTTGGGTTGCTAGTCTGTTGGTCTGGTCCTCTCTCGCCCTGGTCCAACCAATCCTCGTCGTCGTCTTTGGTCCTCGTCTCTCGTCCTGGTCCTCGTCTCTGGTCCTGGTCTAGTCCCTAGTCTCTGGTCCTCGTCTCTGGTCCTCGTCTAGTCCCTAGTCCTAGTCCAGTCCTTCTCGCCTGGGTACAGTTCTCCTCGTCTTGGTCCAGCTAGGTGGTCTAGTCATTGGTGGTCCTGGACCAGGTGGTCTGGTCATTATCCTCACTTGTCATAGTCTAGACCTTTGTTGTTCAGCCCACAGTTAAGGACCCTTTTTTGCCAAAGTTGGTTGGATTGGTAGTCACTGCATGACACATACAAGGCGGTCAGTCGAGCGTCAAAGCGCACTACTGAGCCCTTTGAAGTACTATCACAGAAGACGACCTTTGACACCTTGTAGAAGTCCATCAACCTCATCACTTATACCTACACATATGACATCACCCATTCCTTCATCAGGTTCCGCATCTTCTCGATCACCTTCTCCAGTAAAGCTCTCTCCTATTCTGCTACAGCAGGCTATTGTGCAACAGGCTACACAAGGGGCCATGGAGCCGTTAGCTAGTGTTTTGGCCAAGGTAAATATCAAGTTCCCTACCTTCAAAGGACTCTCTTCAAAAGATGCTGACGACCATGCAAGAAGGTTTGTCTCTCTTTGTAGGGGTCGTGGTCTGAACAGAGAAGATGCTTATTTGGTACTATTTCCATCCACCTTGGATGGCTTAGCAGATAAATGGTACAGCCAATTTGTAGAGAACCATTTTGCAACTTGGGCAACCTTAAGACAGCAATTATGTGCAGCTTTCAGGCCAGGTGACTACCAGGAGAAGGTGTTGGATGAGTTGGCCAACATGGTGCTCAAGCCAGAGGAGACTTTTGCAGAGCTTATGACTAAAACTAAGTCGCTGGTGGCCAAGCTCCCCCAACAACCCGGTGAATTCATGGTTAAAAAGTGGGTGGAGAAGGAACTTCTCAGCAAAAACTCCGAGAGAGTCTCCGACCCGACGCCACTCTCGAGGAGTTTATTGCAGCTGCTACTAGGATAGAGGGGGCTAGGAAGCTGTTCAACAACTCCTTTTCCATAGAGACTCCCTCTGTGTTTTCGGAAAGTAGTCCTGCTGATCCATTGACTTCTTTGCGCAGAGAACTTGAAGCCCTAAAGTTACAGAGAGCTCTTCAACAGGAGAAATCAATATCCCTCAGACAGGAGAAGCCCCCACATCACAACGCTTTGGATCAAATGAAGAGAGAGCTAGAAGAGCTTAGGTCTCAGCAGGAGACTAAGGCTATGGTATGGTGCAGCTCATGTCACTCTCCAGGACACACTCCACAGGACTGTCCCCTTCGAGTTTACTGCCACTTCTGCGAAAAGTCGGGGCATGAAGACAAGAATTGCTACTACCTCAAGGGGTTGTGACAAATACAGCAAAGTCTTGGTCCTAGTTTTCAACAAGGGCAAGCACCTGCATCCAACATGGTCTCTCCATGTGGCCATCCACACCACATGCCACCTTTATTGCCAGCTCCTCCAATGCAAGGTATGCAAAGCACTTTTCCCTCTCAGAGCTTTTATCACACCCATGCTCCCTCACCTCACAGCTTCTATGCCTCCACCTCCAACTCCATGGAGCAAGGACCACCTCGTCCTTCGACTCGTACATTGAATCGGCCCATTTTGTGCTACAGATGCAGGGAATATGGTCATTACCAAAGCAAATGCCCTTTGCCCGAAGGGTCTCCTCCCTGCCGTCATTGCCTTGATATGAAGGATCACTACAGTAAGGATTGCCCTAAAATTCGTGCATCCACGGCTTCGAACCCAAGTCAAAGCCAGACTAAGTTTGCCTTTCCCAAGCTCAATTTGATAGCAGTTAGCACTGTTTCTCAGCCGCCCCCTTCTACCCACGTGGTTACTCCTAAAAATAAGCCGCCGCAGTTGGCAGAGGAGCTATCGGGCGTCCTCACCCGCGCCCAGAGAGCCGCTCTCGGTCTTAGCATTCCAACAAGTTCAACTCCCCCACACAGTCTCACACCATTGGATACCCTGCTTGCAACTGTTAACAAGCCATCCCCCAGTGCCATGAAAGAATCCACATCTTTGCTCTCCGATATTGATGAAGCTTTCTTGGAAGCAGTTTCCGATCTACAAAAGATCAAGGTACCCGCGAAACAATTGGTAGAATAGGACAAGCTTACAGCAGAGTCAGTCTTGAAGAACACCTTCTAACAAGTGTCCCTCTATGACATGCTGCGACTAGATGCAAAGTTTAGAAGTGATACCCTTGCTGTTATTCAATCACTTTATCCTGGAGCAGGTCCTAGTGGCGGGCACCTCCCAGTGCGACCATCAGAGTCCTATATGATATCCAATCCCACTGCTCCACTCACTGATTATAGAAGCCCTCACCTGACAGTGTCCGTTTTGGGTCGGCAATTCTCAGGAGTGATAGTGGATGGTGGATCTGGCATCAACTTGATGCCCGAGTTCACTATGTTAGCTCTAGGTCTACAGCCTACTCGCCCTGCTCCATTCACAGTTACATTGGCCGACCAGCGGACGGTCTACCCAGTGGGCATAGTGGACAATGTGCCTCTGCAGGTACAAGACTTTACTTTTAACTTGGATTTTGTTGTGGTTCGTCTTCCCCAGATTGAGGGCGGATTTCCTTTGCTCATTGGAAGACCATGGTTGTGACACACTAAAGCACTTCATGATTGGGGAAACGACGCAATGTGGATACAAACTTCTGGCTCCCCGATGCAACCCATCCTCTTAGAAGGAGGTATGGATCCAGTGGTGCAACAAGTTTCATTGTCAATGGAAACCAACCCTGAACAAGAAAAGCCTACTACACTTGATGGGTCTGACGAAGATCTGATGGAGTGGTTGGAGGCTACCAAATCTATGCCTTGTTATGCAGTCTCTATTCACTCTTTGCATAGAGGTACACCTTCTTCCAATGTTTCCACAGTAACTAAACCCAATGAGCCACCTGAGCCAGGTCAAAGGTTGACTGTCATAGAAGTTACCCCGGATGCGCCCTTGGTGGAAGTCTTTGAATTTGGTGAGCCTCTGTAGGATCATAGAAGCGGGCAAAAATCTCCTCTGAGAACAAAGCTCCCTTCACAGAGCTCATCCTACCTAATGAATTCCATTCTCATGATAGTTGTCTTGCTCATGGTGGCTGCGCTCCGTAGCATCTCCTTTTTCAACCAGTGGTACATGGACTTCATCTACAGCCCTAGTCCCCCTCACACCTCCTCGCCCTTGCCCTCCCCCTACTCGCCCTCTCCCTACCTCCTTTGCCCTCGCCCCCTCCCTAGGCCTCGCCCTCTCCCTACCTCCTTTACCGTCGCCCCCTCCTTAGGCCTCGCCCTCTCCCTACCTCCTTTGCCGTCGCCCCCTCCTTAGGCCTCGCCCTCTCCCTACCCTCGCCCTCCCCATACCTACCCCCTCGCCCTCACCCTCACCTACCCCTAGCCCTCTCCCTACCTTCCTCGCCCTTGCCCTCGCCCTCGCCCTCCCACCCACCTACCTACTCCCTCGCCCTCCCCCTCCCACCTACCTACCCCCTCGCCCTAGCCCCCCTACCAACCCCTCGCCCTAGCCTCCCTACCTACCCCCTCACCCTCGCCCTCCCCCTCCCACCTACCTACCCCCTCGCCCTCGCCCTCGCCCTCGCCCTCCCCCTCCCCCTCCCACCTACCTACCCCCTCGTCCTAGCCCCCCTACCTACCCCTCGCCCTAGCCCTCCTACCTATCCCCTCGCCCTCGCCCTCGCCCTCCTCCTCCTCTTTCCCACCTACCTAACCCCTCGCCCTCCCCTTCCCACCTACCCCTCGCCCTCCCCCTCCCACCTACCTACCCCTCGCCCTAGCCCCCCTACCTACCCCCTCGCCCTCGCCCTCGCCCTCCCCCTCCCACCCACCTACCCCCTCGCCCTAGCCCTCCTACCTACCCTCTCGCCCTCGCCCTCCCCTCCCACCTACCTACCTACCTCGGATTTCAAGCATTCACCTAGGTACTACATACCCACCCCTCGGCTTTCAAGCATTCACCTGCGTTCCTTGTGGCTTTCAAGCATCCCATTGTTGTTAACGCTTTTTGTTATTCCATTAAGATAGAGCTTAACCTCACCTGCGTTATTACTCGAGCTTCTCATCATCAGTCTTTTCAACAATTTCATCTGCAAGTGAGGACCATGTCATTTTCTTCTCACTATGGTTATGGAGGATAAAGATGCGCTGGATCCAAACCGAGCATATCTCTTTGCTGAGGAGCCAAGCTGTCTGTTTTGCCGATTGGGATTCTTGGACTATGCAATCATATTGGGTTCTTGCCTATTAAAAGGCTTAAGGCGTTGCAAGCAGGGTAGTGTTTTACTCCACTTTTGAGGCATGTAAGGTCATGGTTGGGCCTAGCACCTACTTCAAGGAATGTACGGATGCAGTACCTAGTGGTTTTCTTTCACAGTTTTTTTCAGTATTCCTCTCACCGAGACGTTGAGCGGTCTTGTGGCGGGCAACCTGTAGCAGGGCTACAATGTCCTTCACGGTATAGTGTCTTTCACAGAACAGGTCTAGGCTGGTTCACACTGGACGGACCCTCTAGGTTGGGGAGTGACACATGGCAGGGTACCGACGGTGGTCTAGTGGACCTCGTGGCCAGGTCACCACATGGCTGACATTTATGAGCCGTTGGTGGCTCTTTATGGTGGTACATATGAGTAGTAGCGGTTGGTTATTCGATTATCTTCACCTCTGACCTTGTACGTAGTGGTCTAGAGTGAGTGAGTCTTTACACAGAGCACGTCTTCACCATCCCTGCACATCTGAGCCTCGACACCCCATTGTACCTGTGAGTCGTAGGCTGGAGCTGAGTGTGCTGCCACGCCAGAGTCTGTATCAGTCTTTGAGATAGTCGAGTCATATGTTCTGTTCTGCTGTTGTGTCTTTGTGAGCTCTGTTGACGTCTATTGTTCCTTTCTGTTCAGTCTGTTTGAGGGAGATTCAGTCTGTTTGAGTGAGATTTGTCACCCACATTGCACTGAGGACCACCCACTGTAGAGAGCACGACACATTATCCGCGCGACACCTTTAGACTGATGCTGCCCGATACTTAGAGAATTCACAATGCTTTTCATGTGAGTCTCTTGAAGCCTTTTAAAGGCGATGTGCCCGATGATGGGGAGCCTGATGGGCAACCCAAAGTGGAGGAAAGCGAGGAGATACTCATTCCAGAACAGATACTGGCACATAAAGATAAAAAGATAAAAGGTAAAGTGATGAGGCGGTTCTTGGTTAAAAACTATCCCGCATTGGATGCGAAGTGGACGGAGGAGGACCTAGCAGATACTCCTCAGATTGTGAACCTTTACCTTGAAGCATTCGGTTTAGCATAGTCTACTTCGATAGAACCCCGATTTCAGCATGGGCGAATCTAGTGCAGTGGGTATGCACAAGAGGGAAGTCACTCCGCTCCTTTATCGACAAATTGCCCCGATATTTTGATTTGCTATAGAGTCACTAATATCCCTTTGGGTTTCAGGGATACTGCTGAGCTGACAGTATTCTGCTGTATGACTTTATGAACTGGAATTCCTGAAAATGAATATGATACTGATTGATTTCTACTTGACTTGTTTGAGTGCAGGAACTGATAGACGAAATGACTACAACATTTCGGTCTCATAAATCTCTATAGACATGATTGCAGTATGGATTAGTTAATCGGGCATCTGTGAGGTCCAGACTGGATCTAGATGCCATTGCTAAATACGTTGCCGATTCATGATCTGAGATTTGGAATGATATTTGAATGTGATTTGTCATGTGATGTCCTGTGATGTCTTAAGATGTGACTGTCGATTGGTACATGTGCTAGATGTATTGTTCCTAGTGCGTCGGTACTAACAATCAGTGTCTGCTAAGACAGTTTATGACCTCAGTCTGTTTTGCAGGCGTAATCGAGGGCGATTACAATGCTTTCAAGAGGGGGGTATGTCACAAACTAGTGACGTGGCACTGTCCCATATACAAACACAATAGACCCGAACCCCCGCAATGCTGATGTTGCCAACTGTACGGCAGTTCCGAAAATTCCGGCACAAAATCTACTAGCATGCTGACATGGAACAATGTATGGACAGCAGTACGAAAATCCTACTTTTACGCTGTACGGATTTTTGATGGCTGAACCTACGCAAGCTTTTGGGAATTGGATGCTTTATTTTTAAAAGCTTTTAAGCTTACTGATTTTGGGGCTCTACTTTTGGGCATCCCTTGTAAGTTTGTAACAATAAATAAGTGGGCAGGGCCTCACTTCTCAGAGCATCTAGACGCAGAGTCTAAGAGTGAGCACCCTCCCACTCTCTTGTACTTTGAACACAGACTAATATAAAAAGAAATACCGAAAGGGGCGCCAGTCTTTCAGGCCAATACCTCTAGGCACGGAACTACGTCGGGCCGTGTCGACTCAAGTGTGAATTGTGAACTGTTTTGAAGTGAATCTCTGTTGTGTCGAGGTAGAATCTTGACTTGGGGTGTCCAAGTTTGTTACACATCCGCCCACCCGAGAATCCGATCAACGCGGGGAATGGCTCGTTGGATTCCTCTAACCTAAAACTACATGCTCGTCATACCAGATGCCCACAGTAGTGTAATAGCATCTGTCAAAACACGTGTACAAACCATTTATGCAAGAGGGTTCCAAAACTGAAAAACCTAATCTAATGGACTTGTCCGAACATGCAGGTCCTACGAACAGGCTCACAAAATTGCACGTACTAATCCTCCTACGATGACATCCCTATCTAGGCAGAAGAGGAAAACTGGCTCTGGAAGTTGATGAAGCATGTCCACGTGGCACATAGAGCCCTGTGCACGGGACAATTGCACCTATAATCAGCTTGTATGTGTGCTTGGGATTAGCGGCTAGCTAATTCGGCTTAAGAACTGTTTAAGGCTTAGGTAGCGCAAAACCTATGTCAAAGTTTATAAAAATAAAACAATAAATTGACTTATTAATAAACTTGACCAAGATTAAGTAGTAGGTGAAACTGTCGCACATCTGCCCACCCGAGAAGCCGAAGAATGGCTCGTTAGATTCTTCTACCTAAAACTACATGCACGTCATGCCAGATGCCCATCGTAGTGTAATAACATCTGGCAAAATGCCTGTACAATCCATTTATGCAAAAGGGTTCCAAAATTGGAAAGCCTAATCTATTGGACTCGTCCAGACATGGAGGTCCTACGCACACGCTCACAAAATTGCCGTACTAATCCTCCTAAAATTCTAGACACTCCTATCTAGGACCAGGGGAAAATTTGGCTCTGGAACATGGCACATAGAGCCATGTGCACGTGACACCTGCACCTATAATCAGTTTTTGTTGCACCTATAATCAGTTTTTGTGTGTGCTTGGGATTAGCAACTAGCTAATTTGGCTTAAGAACTTAGCGCAAAACCTATGTCAAAGTTTATAAAAATAAATCAATAGGATTAAGTTTCTACGTGAAACTGTCGCACATTTCCCACCCGGGAATCCGACGCAAAGAATGGCTCATTAGATTCTTCTAACCTAAAACTACATGCACGTCATGCCAGATGCCCACCGAAGTGTAATAACATCTATCAAAACGCTTGAACCGTCACATTTCATTGCAATACTTTAATGCAAGACTACACTCAACTCGAATTGTCACGTGCACATGGCCACATTGGCATACTTCATCAACTTCCAGAGCCAAATTTTCCCCTGGCCCTAGATAGGAGTGCCTAGAATCCTTGGAGGATTAGTACGACAATTTTGTGAGATACGCCAAGAACAGTGATAGAAACCCTATGTGTGAACATTGCACTTACTAATTGGTACTTCATTTACTAGATTGGAAGATGACCACTGGAACTCGAGATGACCTACCCCTATAAAAAAATCACCTTCCTCACTCATTTACTCATATTTTTCCAGGGTGCCCAGCATTCACCCGTCCTTGCGTTTTTCTATGCACCGTCACCCTACCTATTTGCTAGATGTTTTTGATGCAAGTCGCAGCCAACCTTGGATCTGTGTTTTCAGCACTAAAACAACCGCATCTACTGCAGCTTATAGGCACTCTTGCCAGCCAATCTTCTTCATCCCTCGACGCCCCATTGCTCCTTGGCGAAAAACCTCTGCTCCCCATCAACCACTGCGTTTTCAGCCCTACTCAAAGCCTCAGATCTGCTGCATTTTTGTGTTTCAAGTTTTTGCAGCCAGCACTCTGCCCTTGAATCCTCTCACATCAAGTGTGTAAATCAGCCCTAGATCTACCCCGTGGTGGCCATCCGCAACCCACGTAGACCTGGACCAAGCAAGTGCATCAAAACAGCCCAAAGGTGCTTCATCTTGAAATTTATTGCAGCTACATCACCCATTTGAGTCAAGTAGAGTCTTGCATTGAGGTATTGCATCCATGTACCTTCCATTTACACAATATAAAGCAAATACCACATAAGTAACGGTGTAGGCAGGGGGGGCTTGAGAGGGTTGGATGGGATCCTGTTGCGCTCTCTCTCTCTCTCTCTCTCTCTCTCTCTCTCTCTCTCTCTCTCTCTCTCTCTCCATGCCTGCCCGCCACCGTCCTCGCCAGCCCTGCCCCACTGCGCAGCCCCTGTACCCCCTGTAGCTGCTGTAGCTGCGTGGACCCCCGCCATTGCTGTGGTTCACCCCTGTGCGCACCATTGTAGCAAGTGTCCAGACTCATATGAATGAGTGAACCGGTTAACTTGCGGGAATCGAGAAGTGGGTTGTCCGTGCGATCGTCACCGACAAGAAACATGACGAATGCAAAGGATAAACAAACACCCCCACCCAAGATGGATACAGGTACAAGTACAAATACAGGGACAGGTAAAGACAGGTGCAGGAACCGAGAAATCTATGGTATGCTCGATGCAAGACATTTGGGGCTTTATCTCATCCTTACAGGAAATGGTGATGAGGCAAGGTGAGGACATTAAAAACCTTGCACTAAAGAATCAAGAGTTGGAGCATACAATCCAAATACAGAATATGAAAATGCAAACATCAAGATGAGAAAATTCATGCACTGCAAGATGCATTAAGCAAACAGGTCTCCAATGTGCAAGACACTCTAGCTACACACGATGAGAAGCTTGCACACATGAGTGATAATGCAACAGGAAATATGACATCCTGGGCACATGTAGTAAGAAGTACTCCAAATGCTATGCCGCAGACACATGAGACGTATGCAAATGTAGATGACACAGAGTATAATGAGCAAGAGAAACGCAGTATGAATATTGTGATTCGAGGCATACCCGAATCTGACAATGAGAAAGTACTCATGTTGAATACGGAGGTCACGGACCTCCTTGCAAACAAATTTGGCATGCATGATGTAGTGGTGTATGGGGCACACCGTGTGGGTAAGCAGAGGCCTGAGAACAAATGCGCAATTGTTATGCACAATGTTGGATGCACGTAACAGAGCCATCATACTCGAAAATGCTCGCATTTATCTAAGGGACAGCCCAATTTACATCAGTGAAGACAGGACACCCGCGCAACAAAAAGAAAGAAGACAGGCATATGAAGAACGAATGAAAAAGAACACCACCCCCACAAGGGCAACATCACCAGAAGCATGACAGGGGGAAACCCATGGGACCACGAACATACACGTCACAAGTTGGAATTGCCGAGGTTTCCCTTGGCACAAACGGGAAGGATTGACAGAGGTTCTACCACAAGCAGACATACTTTTTCTACTTGAAACCTGGGAACAGGACACATGTAGACTGCCAAGTATTCAAGGATATATTACACACTCGGTTTGGTGGCCTTGTACCAAGATGCGCGGGCAAGGGGGTGTTGCTATAATGTACAAGGAGGAAATGCA
The DNA here is from genome assembly GCF_014529385.1 of Adiantum capillus-veneris. NCBI lineage: Eukaryota > Viridiplantae > Streptophyta > Polypodiopsida > Polypodiales > Pteridaceae > Adiantum > Adiantum capillus-veneris. The sequence continues at coordinate 114,639,580 of NC_140959.1, read as the reverse complement.
AAATCAGGTTAAGATATGCAAGATAGATGAACACAAACGAATAATATGGGCTGAGATATGTACATCAGGGAGATCGATGTTCATTGCGGGATGCTATATCCCACATCGGGAATCCCCGTTCTATGATCTGCATAATCTCTCCAAGAATGACTGACCCTTTTGCCGACTTATATGCAGATATTGCAACCTACACACCAAAGGGGGCAGTGATGATACTCCGGGATCTTAATGCTCGCATAGCCAACATACAGGTTCAATTGGTTGACTACTCAATCCATCCCGCAGACAAAGATGGCGATCTTGTATTAGATGCAATGTGGGATAGATGCTCATGCGATCACCTCATGAATGAACAAGGTTCGGCTTTGATATCTATGATGAATTCTATGCAACTTGTAGTCATGAATGGCACCAAGAAATTTGCAAGCTCCGGAGCATACACATGCTATACATCAAACCATGGAAGAAGCACTAATGATTATGCGTTAGTTAGCCACAATGCATTGGATTTAATTGGACACTTTAAAATTGGTGCTCAGTCACCGAACCCGGACCATACTCCAATTCATGTATGTCTAGACCTCCCACACATGCCTACACAACGCCTCCAAAAGGCGACAAGTTGGGCATATCGAATGCAAGTTACAAAGAAATTTCATTATGCCACTTTTTTGGACAGCCTATTGAGTATACAATGCATATCCCAGGACATTTCAGAAAATTGAGCTACCTTTTGTCAAGCAATAGAAGAGGCAGCAGAGGTCACTATGGGGCGATCTAAAAGAGACCAACAACAAGTGAAGGGTCTCCCTCATAACCCATGGTTTGATGAAGAGTGTAAAGCAGCCAAACGCAAGCTAAAGTGCTTCAATAAGTCCACGAAAGAGTGGGAAAATGCAGCCAAGGAATACAGAATGCTGAAAAGGAAATAGAGAAGGATGCATGAACTTTTGAAGGAGCAAGAGGTGATTCGATTTAAGAAAGAGCCCAAGAAAGCATGGCACAACATGAAAGGTAAAAAGGAGGATATACTCGGAAATTTCAGCATGGACGAAATGTATGTATATGCACAAACACTCTATGCTCCCACCGATGCTCAAATAATGATGAATGTTGAAATTTAGGTTGACACTAAGGAACCTATAACTTTTGCAGCGGCTATGAGAGGTTTGAAAAAACTAGCCACTGGGAAGGCCTCTGACATTTTGCACTTCAACTCCGAAATGCTGAAATGGTCGGGTAATGAAGCTAAGAAATGGATACACTGCATGATGAATCAAGCTATTCACCAAGGTATGCCTGAAGATTGGCAAGAGAATTGGGTCAAAGCTTTGTTTAAAGAAGGAGACCGTAACCTACTCACGAACTACCGCACCATCATGGTGCGTTCTTGCATGGCAAAACTTTTTGGGAGTCTGATAGAAAAAGATATTAGCACATGGGCTGAAGACAGTGGAAAGAGGGCTATCGGTCAAGCAGGTTTTAGAGCAAAACATAGTACCATAGACCACTTAATTACAATCCGGATATGATGGAAGAGGCGCGACTCAAAGGGGAAACTATGTACTTTTGTTTTGTGGACTTTAAGAAAGCATTTGATACGGTATCTCGTCATGGGTTATGGTCCCGCATGGAGACCATTGGGGTTCCCATGCATTTAAGGGTTGTGGTAGCACGCCTATACCATGCGGTTCGATGTAAACTGAAAACACAAACAAGCTTCTCCAAAAAGCACGGCTTGAGGACTTTATATGCCAAACGATGCAAGATAATGAAGATGCACCAAACATAGGCCTCATTACTTTGCTGCTACTCATTTATGCTGATGATGTGGTTCTTTCAGCGCATAGCATATCTCTTTTGCAAAAACTTTTGGATGCAGTACATGCTTTCTGCGAAGCTACAGGACTCTCAGTGAATGTCACAAAAACAAAATGTATGGCGACTTGTACACACAAATCAAAGGATCAGCCCGCCCTTATGTATGATGGACAAGAGTTCAAGCAGTTGACAGCTTTAAATACCTGGGCATCATTATACCTTCGAATCATAGACGGGGGCAATGTGCAAAAACAAGAATTGAGGCAGGACAAGCAAGGTATTACGAGTTTGAAACATGTGCAAACAATGCGTGTTAGGTGCAGCGGAATGATTGTTTGCGCTTTGCTCAAGATGAGTGCTCCGAACTGTGCTCAAGGTTCCTTTCAGTTCTTATGGAAGGGAGAGCCTTCCGTTCTTAATGGAAAGTGCTATGATCACAACAAAGTGAATGGACATTGTGCGTGCAAGTGTATGAGACTGAGAGATAGAGAGAGAAGAGAGATACGACACGAGAGACGTTGTAAATACTAAAACCCTCCTCCGAAGGCTCCACTCTCGTCGGTGAGAGTGGTCTACTATTGATTGCACATAGTGGTACAATGCGTATGCAATGGACTGATGCAACTTGGGACTATGCCGATGACGATGATGGTGATGACCACGACGACTTTAGGGCTGAAATCTGTGGTCTTCTATCTGCTGAATTTCGGGGCTGTTTCGATGGCTGAAAATGACTGTTTTGGCTGCGTTTTTATGGGCTGAAAACGGGGGTATTCTGCATCCAACTAGGGCTGAATTGCCTGCTGTCCAAGAAGCCTAAAAACGCCGCTGTTCTGATGCGGAATAGGCTGAAAACCAAAAACGCTGATTTGACTTCCTGGCGTTAGTGAAAACGCTATGCAGTTCTGATGTGCTGGCGATGACGGGGAGGCTGAAAACGCCAAGGATCAGGTGCTGACGATGGTATGCAAAAACGCTACATAAGCTGGTGATGATGGCGATGATGCAACTGAGAAACGCTGGGGCTGATGTGTCTATGGCGAGGATGGAGGAACCAAAACGCCAAAAGGTTACTGCTGGGGGTTCTGCTGAGAAGGTGCTTGTTGAGCATGTGCTCCTGCTGCCTGCTGCCTCTTCTGCCATTTAGTGCTAACTTGGGTTTGCTTATATATTTTCTTAGCAAAATTGCCCTACCTACTTTTGTTGGAAAGTCACTTAAAAATAACAAGTGAAAAATAGGAAAAATAGGCTAAATGCACTGGAAAATTCCCCTGACTGAATCTGATGGATTCTGAAGGGAATACTGATGATCAGGCTCTGTGCAAACAGAGGATATGCATCTATGCTAAGTGACTGGGCATGCACGGTCTACGAATAGACTCACAAAGTGCCAGATCACTTCTAATCTAGACTTGACTGGACTGACTGAACCCTGATCATGTTGTAGCTTGTCCACGGACACATAGGGTTGGATGTGTCACGTGACATCCCCTCCTTTTCGAAGTGAGGTACTGGTACCGAACTGTATGGCATCGAGGGAGATCGCCAATAGCATCCGGAATCCTGGAAGAGACTCTTCGCCGACCCACTCTCATGTGCGGGTCGTGTGGTACTTTAACTTCATAAAGGTTTGCAACGCTTGCTTCTTTGGGCCGCGCCGAAAGCAACACAAAGTCTTCTGTGGCTCCTTCAATGCTTCAACTTCGTCGAGAGTCATGCTTCTTTCTTCTTCAAGAATCTCCACGGCTGAAAATTCCTGAAACAACTTCCAACACAAAACCATGAACATACCCATTCCATGTAAAGTGAGTGGAAAAAATCTTGTCTTTCTCAAAGATTGTGCATGCAATGTAGATGAACATAGAGACGGAGTGCTAAACCATTCATCACATACACGCAAACAATGAGATCGAATCTTGGTCTTTTGATCTAGAGCAATCAACTGTGGCAATGCACAACGGAAATGCACATGTTTGGTGCTCATACTTTTATGTGCTCTTTCTACAACTGTCATGTCAAGGAAGAGACATGAAATGTGACTTCCTGACAGACATACTTTTCAGCTTTTCATGGAAAATCCGCATACATTCGTGCTCATCCATGAGAGAAACATGCTCAACATACAATATGTCATGCCTAGGAAAAGGGATCACATAACGATGCTGACTAAAATACAGGAAACGATCACGAATGAAACATTCGAACAATGCGCGCGTATCAATCATGCAAACACATAATACTTCCTGTGAGGGTTCTTTGGACCTAGGCTCGAGAGCCAAGATCGATCCTTCGTGATTGATCAACTCTGCAACGAGATTAGCTTCGCTAGAAAAAGCATCCACTAACACCTCATCCTAGTGAACAATCACATCTTCTTCATGCAACTTATCATGCTTGTGAGAAATCACATCTTGATCATGCAAATCATCATGCTTATCTTTGTCATCCAAACCATCATGCAAATCATTATCATTCAAATCTTCATGTTTCTATAATCATGCAAATTCTCTGTCATGCTGTGGAGAAAAAGAGACTGAGAGAGTCTCCTTCTCCTGAATCCTTTCAATCTTGTCCTGCATATTAGCAATGAGAGATGGAGAATCAGCAATGTCCTCTCTATGAATGACAATTGGAGAATCACTTGTGGCATTGAGAGTTATAGTGTTAGTCTTAAAATCCATGAGAGCGTCATTATCACGAAACCATCGAATGCCCAAAATCATATCACATCCTGAGAGAGGAGAAACAACAAATCTTCTAGTGAAGGCAGTCTGTTGAATTGCAAACAACACATCAAGGTACTCCTCCGTGATGAGAGCGTCCATACCGGGACGAAAGCCAGAGACCTCGAGAGGAGATCTCAAACTAACTTCGAGGCGGGCTCTCTCAACAAGAGAGGAACTGATCACATCATGCATACTACCTGGGTCAAACAATATGACAAAACGGTGCCCCGACGTACGACCATAGCATTTAATGAGAGAATCATAGATGGGAGGGTCCTGAGAAACTTGGGGCACACTCGTGTTATCATTCATTGCATTGATAGAGGAAGTGGATTCTGTGGATTCTTTAGATTCATTTGATTCAAGCTTAGGACATGTTCTTCTTATGTGCCCCTTAATGTGACAATGAAAAAAACGACCTTCCTTAGAATAAGTGCTTTGCTCTTCCGACGTGATGTATCCTCCTACAATTCCTTGTGCTACCTTTTCATCTGGAGTAAGCTTAGGTTTAGCGATTGTGTTAGCCTTACCCTTAGATTCATTGGAAGAATTCTTTGCTGACAGACTGTTGGAAGATTGGTTAGAAGAGTTATCATTCTTACCGTTCTGAGGGTTCTGAGAAGTCTGCGAGGTACTTGTGGAAGTCTTGTTCTCCTTAGGCTTTCCCTTGTTGTGTTTTATGTCCTGTGCGAGAGCAATCGCTACCGCCTTGTTGAGATTGATTGGATCGAAAAACCTCGACATCGTACTTGATATACTCGTCCAATCCAAAGAGAAAAGCCTCTTTGCGCTCATCATCCGATTTTCATAATTAAGTACCTAGCTGCAAAACACGATTAGAAAAAGACATAACCGGCATACCATTTTGCTAGAGAGAGCGCCAATCGTCCTTCAATCGTGCGAGGTACTAAGGTGGCATAAACCGTGCCTTGAGCTTGTCTAGGAAATCAACCCAATTGAAGGAAAGGGGCGTGAGTTCGTCGGCTTCCTCTAAGTGCGCGGCTAGCTGTGCCTCTTGCCATGCGTGGTACCAATTGATGGCATCACCGGCGAGGTACATAGCTGCCGTCAAAACTTTACTACTTCCTGTCTTCTTAGTTGTCGCAAAATAAGCATTAAATTGATGCAACCAAGAATGAAGAACCGTAGCATCCATCTTACCGTCATACTTACTGAAAGTCAACTTCTCTGTGACTGGATGGTTGGAATCCGCGTCGTGGCTTGCGCCACTTGATGAACTCCCACGATGTTTGGGTGGTTCGGTCTTCGAGGCAAGTACCTGTCGAACGAATTCTTGAGTTCGTAGTTCTCTTTGACCCTCTCGCTCGATCTCCAAGGCTGCGCTTCGTGCTGCCGCTTCCTGCTTTCTTAGTTCTTTTCTTTCTTTTCGTGCGTTGCGTTCGCGTTCTAAAGCAAGGCGATTGTCTTCTTGTTGTGCGGCAAATCTTGCGTTTCTTTCGTCGCGCTCGCGGTCCTTAGCTACTTGCTCAAGGTCCTTAGCTGCTTGTTTTGCGGCAAGTTTTGCAATTCTTTCGTCGTGCTCACGGTCCTTAGCTTCTTGTTGTTCTGCTTTGCTTGCGAGTTGTGCCAACGCAACTCGATTCATTTCTTGTTGTTGTGCCATCATGTCCAACATCGACTTGACCATCATCTCCATAGGAGTTAGTAGAACTCGTGCCGTAGATGGCGAAGGGAGAGGGTCGAAAAAGTCTCCTGGTGGGGAAAAATCTTCACCGCCTCTCTCATGCTTGTCACCTGTATGCGAAGTATCCATTCCGCTTCGGGAGACGACCATGCACTATGATCTTTGGTTCTTAAGTTCACGAGGAACTTGGGTTCTTGAGGGTCTTGGTTCTAAGGTTCTTAGTGTTTTCTTTCGCTTGCAGATCGCGTTTGAGAAGGATATTCTCTTCACCCGAGTTCTACTCTTTTCTGCGGGCGCACCCCTTGGCGGCCTTGCGCTCACACCATGGTTGCTTTTTCCCACCTAACGTCGATTGGCCGGCCGCTAAGTGCACAATCCGCTCTCAATGAGTGAAAAGAGACACAAGGGGAGGCTGGACAAGCCCTTCTTTCTTGGGATTCCTGTCACTCTTCAACAAAACACGATTAGGAATCGACACGCCCAAGCGAACTTGGGTTCGTGCGACCTCAACAAGCAAAAAAATTCTTGTGGTTCTTGTGGTTCTTTCCTTGAGTGATACAGAACACTGTCAAAGCTCTTATACCAATGTTAGGTGCAGCGGAATGATTATTTGCGCTTTGCTCAAGATGAGTGCTCTGAACTGTGCTCAAGGTTCCTTTTAGTTCTTATGGAAGGGAGAGCCTTCCGTTCTTAATGGAAAGTGCTATGATCACAACAAAGTGAATGGACACTGTGCGTGCAAGTGTATAAGACTGAGAGATAGAGAGAGAAGAGAGATACGACACCAGAGACGTTGTAAAACCCTCCTCCGAAGGCCCCACTCTCGTCGGCGAGAGTGGTCTACTATTGATTGCACAAAGTGGTACAATGCGTATGCAATGGACTGATGCAACTTGGGACTATGCCGATGACGACAACAGTGATGACGACGACGACTTTAGGGCTAAAATCTGTGGTCTTCTATCTGCTGAATTTCGGGGCTGTTTCGGTGGCTGAAAATGACTGCTTTGGCTGCGTTTTTATGGGCTGAAAACGGGGGTATTATGCATCCAACTAGGGTTGAATTGCCTGCTGTCCAAGAAGGCTGAAAACGCTGTTGTTCTGATGTGGAATAGGCTGAAAACCAAAAACGCTGATTTGACTTCCTAGTGTTAGTGAAAACGCTATGCAGTTCTGATGTGCTGGTGATGACGGGGAGGCTGAAAACGCCAGGGATCTGGTGCTGACGATGCTATGCAAAAACGCTCCACAAGTTGGTGATGATGGCGATGATGCAACTGAGAAACGCTGGGGCTAATGTGTCTATGGCGAGGATGGAGGAACCAAAACGCCATGGGGTTACTGCTGGGGGTTCTACTGAGAAGGTGTCTGTTGAGCATGTGCTCTTGCTGCCTCTTCTGCCATTTAGTGCTAACTTGGGTTTGCTTATATATTTTCTTAGCAAAATTGCCCTACGTACTTTTGTTGGAAAGTCACTTAAAAATAATAAGTGGAAAATACCAAAAATAGGAAAAATAGGCTAAATGCACTAGAAAATTCCCCTGACTGACTCTGATGGATTCTGAAGGGAATGCTGATGATCATGTTGTGTGCAACCAGAGGATATGCATCTATGCTAAGTGACTGGGCATGCACGGTCTATGAATAGACTCACAAAGTGCCAGATCACTTCTAATCTAGACTTCACTGGACTGACTAAACCCTTATCATGCTGTAGCTTATCCACGGACACATAGGGTTGGATGTGTCACGTGACAATGCGTCACTAGTAGGTGGAAATAAAGTCCATGGCTTTCAATGCGTGTGTGGTCCAAACGATATTGTATGGTATAGAGGTATGGGGACCAAGTATTCCGGCAAGCACATGGAATGACATTGAGAAAATTCTAAAAAAGTTCTTATGTAGACATATGGGGATAAAAACCACAACACCATACTCAATGACGCTGACTAGAAAAAGACCATTGGACATGCTTGCTTTGCAAAGAATGCATAGATATCTCTTGAAGGTGAAGTTGATGCCTAATAACCATTTGCCTCACATAGCATGGGAGGTAGGATGTAAGCCGCAAAAGAACCACAAAAGCAAGTTTCTCACCTCTAGCCTTGTTGAGGACATCAGGAAATGGTTCTCTAACTAGAATGTGGGAGCATATGTGCACATGCATGTAGAGGAAGGTACCGAGCATGAGCACAAACTGAATTTTGAACTACAATTACTTGAGGTCCTTCATAGCAAATGGAAGAATGCAATGCACAGGTCCAAGTTTGAATACTATTGCAAGCACATAAACACACGATACTGGGAAGAATAAAAAACCGGGGAAACCCAAATACACATCAAGACACCCATGTCCTACCGTGCGAGACGGGCCATCACCTTGATGCGGATAAGATCACACATGCTCAAAAGTGAAACGGGAGGATGGCTGAATATTGATGCAAACATGAGGAGATGCACTCAATGCGACTTGAATTCATTGGAAAATGAGGCACATGTAACCCTTGAATGTCCAGTATATGCGCACATTCAGGTCGACTTTCCTCAACTTATTCAAGGATGTACTACATTTGAGGAGCTTCTCTCAAGAACACATCCCTCTCCAGTAGCACTAGGCATCTATCTTGCCAAAGTGCTAGAACATCACACCACACTCACAAACAAGATCACCACACAATCATGACACGCCCCCTCCTTCACATGGGAAGGGGGGAGTCTCATATATGAGATTTTGGGTCCCATGGGTCATTCTGGCCCCCCGAGGACGTAAATACATCATCATCATCATCATTTTGGGTCCCATGGGTCATCCTGGCCCCCTGAGGACGTAAATACATCATCATCATCATCATCATCATCTCTCTCTCTCTCTCTCTCTCTCTCTCTCTCTCTCTCTCTCTCTCTCTCTCTCTCTCTCTCTCTCTCTCTCTCTCTCTCTCTTCTCTCTCTCTCTCTCTCTCTCTCTCTCTCTCTCTCTCTCTCTCTCTCATCTCTTTGACTTTCTATCCCTATCTAAGTATCACATTCACTATAGCAGATCTCCTCCTCTAGTTACAATTTGCCTAAGTACTTGAGAGATCTAGCTCTCCATATACTTTCTCCACTCATTTTTGGGAAAAAAAAACATGAATAACGCAACTTAACAATAACGCAAAGTTGCATTCATTAAGGAAATGAAAGAACAAGGGATTGTGGAAGTGTGAATTCTCGCTTCTATCTATTCCCTCAAATCTGTTGCATCTAATTCTCGCTTCTATCTATTCCCTCAAATCTGTTGCATCTAACACAGCGTGTAATAACAATCGTCAAACATGTGTACATACCATTTATCCAAGAGGGTTCCAAACCAACGAAAGACTATATGATGGCCCTGCCCGAACATGCAAGTCTTGCAAACATGCTCAAAAAATTGTTGAAAATAAATCCCTTAGACTTTGTAGATAAACCTTGGCTCCGCAAACGTAGTAGCAACGTGTCGAGGTGGCACATAGAGACATGTGCACATGCTGTTAAGGTCTCCTGGGATTGTTCCTGCACTGTTAAAGCTTCTCTTCTTCCTTTTCTTCTTCTTCTTCTCTTCTCTCTCTCTCTCTCTCTCTCTCTCTCTCTCTCTCTCTCTCTCTCTCTCTCTCTCTCTCTCTCTCTCTCTCTCTCTCTCTCTCTCTCTCTCTCTCTCTCTCTCTCTCTCTCTCTCTCTCCGCCCGCTAATATTTCTAGATTCCACTTCACACTTTGGCAATAACAACCTTAGGATGCTATACTTGAGTTCCATCTTTTGTCCATTGGTGGCTCTAGTATCTTCGACGACCAGATTAGGGAGAGAGGGTTGTGTTGTGGTTGTGCCCGGCCGTATTTGAGGAAAACATAACTTTTTTGACGATACAAGTCATGTATATGCCCACCTGATAGGCTGGGATAAGGTAGAAACCCTATTCCTAGGTCTGTGTGGGATCAAAGTCTCAATATATTTTGCGGTCTCTTGCCATATTTGATTTTATAGCTGACTCGACATATTTATTCCTAGGATGACCCCTATTTTTGGGTTGTCAGATTTTAGAGAGGAGGTCAAGCAAATTCAGGTGGTCATAATATAGGGACCCACCCCCATGTATTATGTCATTCACAAATGTTGTATAGCAAGCGTTTAGGTCTCTCTATAGCATTTTGCAAATATGGATTGACAAACTCTGTAGAGTTTTTTCCTGTAGCGTTCTCTCTCTGACATTGCGGTCTCTCTCTCTTCAGCGCTCCCTTTCCCCCTGTGCAATGTGTTGCATTTGCAAGTCTTGCTGTCACGTGCACATCTAACCCTATGTGTATGTGGACAAGCTACTTCATGACATGGGTTCAGTTCAGTTAGCTTAGGAAGTGTTTTGGCACTTTTGCGAGTTTGTCCGCACACCGTGCATGTCCAAACACTTAGAGTAGATGCATATCCTCTGGTTGCACACAGCATGATCATCAGATTACAATCAGAACCCATCAGAAGCATTTTTACAGTGCATAGACCTATTTTCCCTATTTTTGCCATTTTCCACTCATTATTTTTAAGTGACTTTGTTGGGAAACTGGGTAGGGCAATTTGACTCAGCAAGTATACAAGAAAACCTAGCGCTAGCACTTTCTGGCAGAAGAGGCAGCAGGGACCAGACATCGTACAGTGCACCTTCTCAGCAAGGATCCCCCCCCCCCCCCCCCAAAGCAGAGAGTGATCAGCCCTAGTGTTTTTGCATGATGCAAGATTGCTAGCGTTTTTCAGTTTTCAGCCCTACGACTTCGCAACATAGCCATTGCGGTAGCACATCCTTACCGCCTTGACTTGCCCGCGACAAACAGACCCTAGCGACAACAGATTTCAGCTTTGCTTGCATTAGCAGATTTTCTCAGCACATCACTAACATTTTTGGATCAACAGCACAACATGGCGTTTTGCAGATTCTCGCGACAGAACCAGCATAGGCATCAGCGTTTTCAATTTTCAGCAGTCAAACTCCGCAATAGAACCCCCAAACCTCGCAGACCTCACCTTCCTGAGCAGATCCTCGCCGCACGGTCACATCAGCCAAGGTTGGCAGATTCAGCCCGGAAAACGCAGATGCTAAATCTGCGTTTTCAGTGTCATCATCGCCGTCGTCATCGACACAGAGTCAAAATTCAACACATAAAAGATTTGCAGATTTCAGCCATTAGCGTTTTCAGATTTCAACCCGTCTCGTCGTCGTCCTCATCGTCGGCAAGTCCATTACATTGTAGAGATTTGTGCAATCAATAGTAGACCGCTCTCGCCATAGAGAGTGGGGCCTTCGGAGGAGGGTTTGACAACATTCTGGTGTCGTATTCTTCTCTCTCTCTCGTAACCCAAGTCCTCTTGGGCGTGTCGATTCCTAATCGTGTCTTTCAAGAGTGACAGGAAACACAAAAAAGAAGGGCTTGTCTAGCCTCCCCTTGTGTCTCTTTTCACTCATTGAGAGCGGACCGTGCACTTAGCGGCCGGCCAATCGACGTGAGGTGGGAAAAAGCAACCTTGGTGTGAGCGCAAGGCCACCAAAGGGTGCGCCCGCGGAAAAGAGTAGAGCTAGGGTAAGAGAAGATCCTTCTCTAACACAGATTGCAAGCTAAAGACGAACCTCAAGAACCTCAAGGACCCAAGTTCCTCGTGAACTTCAGAACCCACGACTTCAGTGTATGGTCATTACGCGAAGCGGAACGGAGGTGATGAGCATGGAAGTGGCGAAGAAGAATTTTCCCACCAGGAGGTTTTTCTGACCCTCCCCTTTCCCCATCTACGCCAAGGATTGTACCAGATTCTATGGAGGCTTTGGTCAAGACGTTGATGGACATTATGAGACAACACTTAGAAAGACAGGCCGAATTGGATCGTGAACACGAAGAAAGAGTGTCACCAGCCAGTGGCAATTCCATTTTTGTTTATTTTCTCTTTCTTTGGGGAATTTCGTTTGTTTTACCTTTTGGAAACACCCCTCTCGAAATCTAACTGCCCTACATTGAATAGCCAGTGTGGAACTGTTCAGAGAGAGTCCAGGCTTGAGGGCTAAAGAGCACTAAGGTTGGACAAGGACTATGGTTAGCCAAAGTGGGGTCAATGGCCAGCCAAAGCGGAATCCTTTGCTACATAGGCTACATTTCAATTCTGGGTGTGGCTGCAGTGTACAAAGAGGGTCAGATGATCTAGAAGAATGTAATGGCAAAAACTCCTAAATTTTAGGGACTGCTATTTTTGGACGGCAAAATGTCTTCGCGTCATTACGCGCAGTTTGACATGGGGATCATTTTGTTAATCTGTGGCCAAGTCAACAGAGGCTGCAGGTGAGATATTTTTAGACCCGAGGGTCTAAAGCGGGAAAATGCACAATGAGTGACACTTGGCACTCTGAGGCCAGTTTACTACTTAAAGAGAAGGCAAAAACGTGATTTTCAACTGTGAGCTCATTTTTGAGTGCTGTCACAGGTGGGAGAGCTTCAATGGAGTGCTGGCTTACCCTCTATGTACAGTGAGGTGCAGGATGTCATGACCTGCACACCTCTCACTGCTCTCTCTCTCCCCTATTCTTTATGGTTATGCCCCTCTAGTGGGCTCATCAAATTGACCATGTACAGTCTTGTGGTTTGATGCTCTATTGCTGAGGCAAGAGCCTTCCTGAACAGGAACAAGAGTAGCTAACTGCTACTCCAAAGCAGGGAAACGAGAGGGTGATAACCTCTCAAGTAAACACACAAAAATCAGCACTGTTTTATTGCTGATTTTGGGCTGTTTTGGGACTGTTTTGTGCTCGGAATCATGCCAGAATCAAGGGGCATGTAGTCCAAGGCATTGGGAACAATGCAAGGACAGTTGACAACTATTAGGTCAAAAACAGGTCCTAACCAGAAAATACAGCGGTCTGAAATTTACTGTTTTACAGCCGTATGGATGCCAGATGCATTGGGAACACTGTCCAATTGTCAAAGAACGCTTCTGGGAAGTGTCGGGGCTCAAAACAAGTGAAAAACCAGAAATTCCAGCCAGTTGTAATTGCTCTTTTTGAGTTGGAATCACAGGGTTTATGCCAGTGGAAGTGGGTTCCAGTAGGGGAATTGGTTTCGCGCAAGTTTTGGGGCTGTTATGCCGCCGAAATTTGGCCAAATCAAGTGGTATCTAGTTGGATATAGACAAAGGATTCCCAAGACTTTGTAAATTTACCCTCTCAAAGTATAAAGAAATACCGAAAGGGGCCTATTTAGGGGCCAATCTAGTGTTTGACTCGCATACAAATGCATTCTAGCATCTGTATCCCATTCCCCTCTTTTGTGTCATTATAGCACAGGTAGAATAGACGACTAATAATGGGTGAAAGCTAAATCAAGGTTTGAAGTAAAGTCTACCGCCCTTTTTGAAGTTAACGGGCCGGTTACAAAGAGTGGCAGCCAGAGAGCGTGAGCGCGAGCAAGCACGCTTGGCGGCCGAAGAAAGAATAGCCGAATTGGATCGCGAGCGCAAAGAAAGACGGTTAGAGCGTGAAGCACGGAGAGGCCAACACAAGCAAGAGTTGATTTCACTTTTTTCTAATGTGCAGGCGCAGATTGAAAAGAAAGAAGAATAAGGAGACTCTCTCAGTCTCTCTTTTCCAAAGCACGACACACATGATTTGCATGATCAAGATGTGATTATTCACGAGCATGATGAATTGCATTATAATGATAAGCATGATGATTTGCAGGATAGAGATGTGATTGTTCACAAGGATGATGGTATACTTTTTTCTAGTGAAGCTAACCTCATTGCAGATTCGATCACTCACGAAGAACCGATCTTGGCTCTCAAGTCAAGGTCCAAAGAACCCCCACAGGAAGTATTCTGTGTTCGAATGATTAGTCAGCACGCATTGATCGAGTGTTTCATTCATAATGCTTTCCTGTATTTTAGTCACCGTCTTTATGTGATCCCTTTTCATAGGCATGGCATATTGTACGATGAACACGATTCACTCATGAATGAGCACGGATGTATACGGATTACTCATGAAAAGATGAAATGTTTGCACCCAAGGAATTCACATTCCATGTCTCTTCCTTGGCATGACACACTATCCGAAAGATCACAAGAAGGATTGAGCATCAAGCATCTGCATTTCCATTGTGATTTGCCACAGTTGATTGATTTAGATCAGAAAGTCAAGATTCGACCCCATTGTTTGCGTGTATTTGATGAACAGTTTGGCACTCTGTCTCTATGTTCATCTCCATTGCATGCACAGTCTTTTCGAAAGACTAGAATTTTTCCAGTCACTTTACATGAAATGGGCATGTTCATGTTTTTGTGTTGGAAGTGGTTTCAGGAATTTTTATCCTCGGAGATTCTTGAAGAAGGTAGACGCATGACTATCAACGAAGTTGAAGCATTGAAGGAGCCACAGATGACTTTGTGTCGCTTTCGTCGCGGCTAAGCGAAGCAAGCATTGCAGACCTTTATGAAGTTCAAGTATCGCATGACCCACGCATCAGAGTGGGCCAGCAAAGAGTCCTTCCCAGGATTCCAAACACTGTTGGCAATCTCCCTTGACACCATACAATTCGGTACCAGTACCTCACTTTGAAAAGGAGGGGATGTCAATTGCACATCTAACCCTATGTGTACGTAGACAAGCTACTTCATGACATGGGTTCAGTTCAATTAGCTTAGGAAGCGTTCTGGCACTTTTGTGAGTCTGTTCGCAAATCGTGCATGTCCACACACTTAGAGTAGATGCATATCCTCTAGTTGCACACAGCATGATCATCAGATTCCAGTTAGAACCCATCAAGAGCATTTTTACAGTGTATAGATCTATTTTTCCTATTTTTGTCATTTTTCACTTATTATTTTTAAGTGACTTTGTTGGGAAACTGGGTAGGGCAATTTGACTCGGCAAGTATATAAGAAAACCTATCGCTAGCACTTTCTGGCAAAAGAGGCAGCAGGGACCAGACATCCTACAGTTCACCTTCTCATCAAGGCCCCCCAGCAGAGACTGTTCAGCCCTAGCGTTTTTGCATGATGCAAGACTGCTAGCGATTTTCAATTTTCATCCCTACAACTTCGCGGCATAGCCATTGCGGTAGCAGATCCCTACCGCCTTGACTTGCCCGCGATAGACAGACCCTAGCGACAACAGATTTCAGCTTTGCTGGCGTTAGCAGATCACTAGCGTTTTTGCATCAAGCACAAATTCAGCCCTAGCGTTTTTGGATCAGTAGCACAACATAGCGTTTTGCAGATTCTCCGCAACAACCAACATAGGCTACAGCGTTTTCAGTTTTCAACAGTCAGACTCCACAGTAGAAACCCCAAACCTCGCAGATCTCACCTTCCCCAGTAGATCCTCGCCGCACGGTCAGATCAACCAAGGTTTACAGATTCAGCCTGGAAGACCCAGATTTCAGCATCTGCGTTTTCAGCGCGTCGTCATCGCTGTCGTCATCGACATAGAGTCAGAATTCAACAGATAAAAGATTTGCAGATTTCAGCCATTAGCGTTTTCAGATTTCAACCCGTCTCGTCGTCGTCCTCATCGTCAACGACATCGTAGGTAAGTCCATTGCATTGTAGAGATTTGTGTAATGAATAGTAGACCGCTCTCGCCATAGAGAGTGGGGCCTTCGGATAAGGATTTGACAACATTCTGGTGTCGTATTCTTCTCTCTCTATCTCTCGGTCTCAGCGCCTTCATTCATAGTGTTTACCACATTGTTTGTGATCATTTGCACTCTCTCACTAAAGAAACGGAAGGCTCTCCCTTCCGTAAGTAAAAGGAACCCTTGAGCACAATTCGGAGCACTCATCTTGAGCAAAGTTCAACATTCACATCCGCTGCACCTTACACTTGCACATCGGAGGGCTCCCTTAGGCCTTGCACTCGTGCTATAAAGGGTTTCCCATTGTTGGAAGCTAATTCAGAGGGTTCAATCATGGTAGATCCAAGATTCGGTGGCTTCCCTTGATCAAGAGGAGTTTCGCTCGTTATATCATACTTGATTGTTATCTAATTCACCTTTCTATTGCACCTTTGGCATGATATGAGAGCCACGGTGTGCTCTCAAGTTGGATTGGTGATCTATGTGAGTTTCTGGTGCTGATTTTACGCGACAAAGAGGAGCATGTGACTAGTTGCTGTTGTTTTTCACCCTCTTGAGAGAAATTTTGCTTGAGGTTGCGGACTTGATTGTCAACGAATTAACCTTTCCCTTGCACCTTTGACAATACTAACCTCTAGCTCTAATCATCATTTAAAAACACCATGTGAATAGCCTACGCAATCGATGAGCCGAGTTAGAAATTAATATTAGCTTCCATCAATCCATACTACTTTAAGGGAAACAAGAAGAACTCACACGAAAATTAGAACTTTCCAATTTCTAATTTCTAGCTATTGGAATTTGAATATACCAACCATATCATAGCCCGCTTCAAAAAGAAAAGCGAAACAAACAAACAAAAGGAAAATGACAAAACATGAGTCTGGCATGAAAACATAACAAGGGCTTACCACTTCAATAATACACCTGTTGAGGGCCAGAAATTCTTCTGAGCACATTCCCTGCTCTACGGCCGGAACCTTTGATGCAACACATTGACCGTATGCTTTTAGCTGCAAGAGATGATAACTCTCATTGATTCAGATGCATAAAACAAGCAAGTCAAGACACTCTATCCAAGCAAAAAGCAATGAGATGGGTGATCGATTAGGAGCTCAAACCAAGGGCAAAAACCCTCACCTCACAAGAACAATTGACAAAGACCTGCCTGAAGTTACTGGGGATGTTTGGCCGGTCAGGCCTTGGCTTTCCCATCCTAAACCTGGCCACAGGACAACAATGCAGAAGATACTCTCTCTCTCTCTCTCTCTCTCTCACACACACACACACACACCACCTACACCTACCATAAAGACCACCATCGCACGAAAGTGGTGAAGTTGTCGATCACAATCGCTGTGCGAAGCAAGCGAGCAAAACTCTTATTATGCTCGAGAATGTTTCCTTCCAAGGGTGGGTACACTAATTCGTGTTTCCTTCCGAGGGGATGAAGGGAGGTGTGTTGACAATGGTTTTATTACAATTGAAGCCTAGATGTGGTCTAGGGTGGAGCCATAGCTTGTTTTTTATGATGATTCAAGGCATGTTCATGGAATTTCTTGTCAAGCCCACTGTGGGAGTCTTTCAGAAAAGCATGCATCCACAATTCACTCTTTGAATACGATGGATGCTTGGTACTAATTAGATTGATCATGTCATACTTGTTGAGAATATTATGCTCAAGCTAAAATCTAAGACTCCTCTTTGATATGTCTACTATGCACACTTGTTGGACTATAAGTTTTGGCGTTCTATGTTGAGTATGCTCCAGATGTTCTAAAGAGGGCTAGATGGGTTACACAAGAAAAGGTGTGTGCACTAGCAAGAGTTGTAGCCTCGTTTATGCACCTATAAGTAGAACACCATTTGTTAGGAGCAAAAGAGGAGTATGTTGAAGACCATGAAGTACATTTTTCGAGCTCTGCATTACAAGTATTCCTTAAGGCTCGAGCAATGGACCTCTTGCACTACACTTGTTTATCTCTCTTGACTTTGCATCCAACTCACTCTTCAATGGCCAATTGCTTATTTTTCTTTGTTACAACAACATTTTTAGAGGCTTTTCTCTCTCTAGAAATGGTGGTTGATGGGCTTGAGTGGTAATTATGAGATTAGGCTAAGCCCAAATGTCAAGCGAAGGGTCCAGTTTAAAACCTCTCTCTCTCCTCCTAGCATCTTGCCCTTTTTATAGGCAACCCCCGTGTTGCATTCTTTGGAGATTCCCAATGGTAAATGGGAAAGTATCTCTATGGATTTTATTGTGGGTTTACCAACCATTATACGAGGTCATGACTCGGTATGGGTGGTAGTAGATTGGTCAACTAAACTTTGTAAATTTATTACGACCAAGTCCGCAATTAAAACTCTAGAGTTAACGAAGTTATTTGTTGACAATTTTTATAGACTATACGGATTGCCCATCAATATTGTGAGTGATCATGATCCCAAGTTTAACAGTCATTTCTGGAGGGTTGTGTTTTAACGATTAGGTATACAACTCAACATCAATACTGCTGACCATCCAAAAACGGATGATTTGATTGAACGTGTTAATCAAGTGCTAGTGGATATGCTAAGAGCATACATTAGCAAAAAGAAAATTGATTGAGAAGATCGTCTCCCTATTCCAGAGCTTTCTTATAATAGTGCAAAGCATGTGACAACTGGTTCTAGTCCTTCCATGCTTATGTATGGTTTTCAACCTAGATCACTCATTACGATGGGGTGGCAACTGAGAAAATTAAACAAGTCAAGGATTTTCTTCAAGATCGCATGGATATGTTGAATCTTTCTCATCAAAATGTTCGACAAGCATAGGATAGATATAAAAAGTATACTGATGAGAAACGTCGGCAAGTAACCTTCATGGAAGGGAAAGAGGTATTTTTATGTGTGCCAGAACATTCGAAAAGTCTAAAAAATGGCCAATATCTAAATTATCTCCAGGATATTGTTGGCCTTTTAAGATACTCAAGTGAGTTGGAGACATGGCTTACGAACTAACTTTACATGCGGACTCTCGTATTCATCTAGTTTTTCATGTAAGATGTTTACGTAAACGTCATTGACCAACAAATTTTGGTTGATTTCATTGAACCTCCAACCCATCCGCGTGAACTTGAGCGTATTCTTGACTATCATGATTTATATACTCATCATCATGTACGTCGTCAAACAAGCATTAGTCGAGTGGAAAGACTGACTTGAAGAAGGCGCCACTTGGGAAAAAATTAATGTTCTTAAGAAGAAATTTTCCAATTTTGTTTTTGAGGATAAAAACACTTCTCCGAGGGGGCAGGCCAAGGATCTAATCCAAGACCATAGCTTGGGGGTTTCCTATAAAAGGGGCAAGAGGTTGGAAGGAGAGAGAGGTTTCAAAGCCCAAGGCCTCACACCAAAGACCTAAGAAAAATCCGAGAAAGCTTGGGTTTCGACGTGATTTTTTAAACCAAACTAAGTGAAAAATGACGCAGTATGGCCATTTTCTCTCTAATCAAATACCAAAATTATTGAGTGGATATGAGTGGGGACATGTACGATAATAGCCATTAAATGCCATACATAATGTTGGTCAACCCACAGAGTGTTGAAGACCCAAGTTCATATCATCTCTCCCATTTGGGATAGTCCTTAGAGATATTGTTGAACTTGAGGGAGAGAGTGAGAGAGTACATAGAGTAGAGAGAGACATTGTGAGGTGTTAGAACATCTTGTAAAGAGTATTGTAGTTGGAGAACACACTGCTTGTACTTGGGTCTATAGCCTTAGCATTGGGTTTGGGGATCATCCCATCAGTCTCTCTCTCAGTTCTAGTATTGTGTATCTGGGTGGTTCATAGTACTTGCGTTCGTACTTACAATACCAAACTTTGGTACTTCCAAAGTACCAAATTATTTATTTGGTAATATTAGCTCCCTACTATTGATACTGTGAAGATTCTATTACAGTACCAAGTTTGGTGGTATGTAGTACCAGTTTCGGTACTCGAGAGTACCAACATTGTATCCAATGTAGTTTAGCTATGAATAAATCTATTCCTCTCATTATACCATCGTCTCTCTTATACCTTTGATTACATATTGGTTCTCCTCTCTTGTATATCTTGGCACAAAGATCCAGACACACTTCTACATGTTTTCACATGGTATTAGAGCCCACTTTTTAAAACATAGACCAATCAAAGAGACCATGACATGTAAGTGCATGTGTCCATGAGACCTTAGAACTCTCAAAGAAATATAATTCCACTTTGTCTATTTAAATCTATGAGAATTTATTAGTGTATTATGTAGTGACATGGTAGTGAACACACTCAAAACTGTTGGAAAACCTTTTTCCCTTCCTAGGAGGTTGTTTTCCCCAATTTGTATACACACCCATCACTCTAGGGCAAGACTTAACTTTTGTATTAGTACCTTCAGTAATAATACTTCCTACATTGTGTGCTCTTGAACTCTCCTTCATCTTCTCTAGTGGAGCTAAGGATGAGCAATGTAATGAGAAAAAACATTTTGCGAGACTAAGGTTTTTAAAAAAATATACATGGAAAGAGATGAAATCAACAAAATCAAGTAACACCTCAAGGGCCTTAATTATTCATCAAGCCCTAAAAAAAAGGTCTTTGGACTACAAATAAAACAAAATAGCATTGTAGCAAGATGAAACTCCCATTTCTCAATGTTGGGGTAACGACGTTACGCCTTTTGCCCTGGGCCGGACATCTGGTGTCCGCCGGCCGGCCGCCCACATTTGTACATACCTTTATTCTTCATATACATGAGAATAAGGAGCACCTCACTCTTATTTCCCGAGGTTGCTCCAGCCACACCGGTCTTGTGCTCTTTCCCTTCCCCGCACGCATCGCATCACGCATGCACACACTCACAAGTGGTATCAGAGCTTTGGTTCAACGGCAGCGGCGATCTCTTGGCGACGACGGAGCTTGGTTGGAGCTCAACGCTTCGTAGCACCAGATTGGGTTGATTTGGGGCGGATCTAGAGGAGATTGCGGGATCTTGGAGTCCAAGCACGTGCAGCCTCCCCTTGGAGAAGGGAGATCTTGAAGATTCAAGGAATCGGAGGAAGAAAGAGGGAGCTTGCAGCTCTACAGGTTTTGAGCAGAAAGGGGAAAGATGGTCGACAGCTTGGATCTTGGAAGGAAGCATCAATTTTTTGCAAGCGTGGAAGCAGTAGGAGATCTGCAGAGTTGGAGCTTGAAGCTAAGCACTTGGAGCAGCAGATCTCAAGTGAGCATTGCATCGAATTGAGCAGGAGGAGAATTTTGAGCAGTAGCCAATCGAGCATGATTTTGTGCAGCACGTTCTCGGCAGGGGCATGAGAGCTCAACCAGTTAAGGCTTGCAAATTGGAGCTTTGAGTGTAGCTGAGAACCAAATGACAAGAAGGAATCGAGGCACTTAGTAGTGAATTTTGAAGTCGAGGGGCAGCCTGTACCGCGTTGTAGGGTGGTAAGAGCCTGAGCAAATCCGAGCAGAGGAGCTAGGGAATCGAACGAGCTTGGCATCTAAAATGAAAGCTTGGGGTATTTGGCAGCCAATTGATGCAATTGGGGAAGGACATGACACAGAGTAGGGGAATCGAGTCGAAGGAAAGCAAGGAGTGAGAGAGTGAAGCAGGCACATGAGGTCTCGGGCAACGTTGCTCAAATTTTCAGTGAGCTGCAGGGAATGAGAAGCCATTGAAGTCTAGCAAGGGAAAGCCGCATGTAGCAGAGTCGAGAGCTTGTCTCACACACATAGGGCAATTCAGTAGGCAGTGACGAGATTGACAACATTGGAAGTTGACACACTCGTCAGAGCTCGACAGTCTGTAAGCTCCACAATTCAATAGGACATTGATTTTCTTTTTTTAAATGACCTTACACACGTTGACTTTGTGCAAGAGTCCATTCCCGTGCCCCCCCGACTCCCACAACACCGCAGCCCCTTCGCCTTTCTCACACCCCGACTCTCTCACCTCGGAAGAGAGAGAGCAGATAGGCCCTCGGCTCAAACCCGGTATCGACGAACACACCCCCAACGTGGAGATAGAGCAAGAAAGCCCGAGAAAGAGAGAGAGAGAGAGAGAGAGAGAGAGAGAGAGAGAGAGAGAGAGAGAGAGAGAGAGAGAGAGAGAGAGAGAGAGAGAGAGAGAGAGAGAGAGAGAGAGAGAGAGAGAGAGAGAGAGAGAGAGAGTGCTTTTGGCGAGCGCTCACATACACAGGTATAGACGTGTGCAGGTATGGGTGAGTAAGCCCGGACATCACCCCGTTTTCTCGGCGTTCTCCTCGACATCGAAGACTCCCGTGCGACAGCGGAAGGCGACCTCGACATCAAGTTTTGACACTGTTTTTTACGGCCTTTCTCGGCGTTTCACATTGGCTCGGCATCGACGGCTCAGCACGGGCCTCGAGCATTGACGGCTCGGCTTGGCGCATCGATTTTGACACGATCAGACAGCTAATCGACTAGCGCGCTTTCGCCTGACGGTGGAAGTTGGCATCAAGCGTTCTCTCTGTAGTTTTGGCGCTTCTGCCCAGTGGTGGAAGACGGAATCGACTTCGACGTTCTCCAGTTTTTCGGCTTCGACGGCACATACCGACATTTATGGCTCGAACTACCCATTCCAGAGTGGGTTTTTCCTAGAGCACACTTAGCTCTTGGCAGGTGTTTCCCGTCGACGTGTTTACCGATCGATGAGGTAGTAGTTGTCAGTTTTCCACTAGTTTTTGCTCACAGGTTGCAGTGCAGTTCGTGTGGAGCACTAGAGAGCAGTTTTTGCACGCTCTTATGCAATTTCATGCTATGTATGCATATGTGGATACAACTTGTAGCTCGCAGGTAGCAGATTTACAGTTTTGTAGTGGTTTTTGGACATGTACACGTCTGTAGAGCCACTCCGTGAGGAGTGAGCCAGTTTGCCACGCTTTTGGCTTCACATGTAGACCAATTTGTGGATATGTTTACCGAGACACTGAGTGTCTCTTCTTTATGCGACTTGGTAAGACTTTTTTGAGTTTTGGTTCAGTTTATAGGGGAAACGCTATCAGATTTTTCCCAAGATTTCTCGCCATGGTTTATGCGTATTCGCAGTTTGCTCTCTGATGGTTTAGTGGTTGAGCTAGACTCCCACTTTGATAGTAATCGAGTGGTCACTCTCACTTTTGACATATTTTGGCAGTTTGGACATGGTTTGGTGTTCTTGTACCCACTCTAGCAGGAGTGAGGATTTGGGTATGCTTGTGTGGCTACAGACAGGTAGTCACAGGTTTCATAGATTTTCGCAGATTTGCAGGAAATTTCTCTTGTGGGATGCATTTTGAGCTAGTTGGCTCTCTACTTGAGTATATTGTTATGCGCTTTACGCTCGGTTGAACTGTTTGTTCCAGTTTATGCTTACAAATAGCACATTGTGGAGTTGCTTTATGCATATGTGAGCGTCAGTTTTGATGCGATCGATCATGCTTTTGAGCATTGTGTAGTGGTTGAGTTACCTCCCACTTTGTAGCCAATTTTTGGCATGGTTTATGGTTGAGATTATACTTGAGGTTTTGCTCAGATTACAAGGGAGATTCTACCAGAATTTTCCCAAATTTCTCGCCATATTTTGGTTCTTAGCCATTCACTTATGGTTGCAGATATGTGTGACAGTGTAGAGTCCACGACGGTGACTCTTGAGAGACGGCAATCTCATTCTTACCGATACTTGCATTGTTGGCATTGCGGTCACACAGGGAAGATTAAACGTCGTTGTTTCAGACGTATGAAGCAGCAGCTGAGATGTATGCATAGTGCAGACACGGCTTTGACACATGTTAGAGAGGCAGTTCTAGTGGCAGTTTATGCCAATGACAGTGATGTCATGCTTGCCTCCAGTGTACCTCTTGCAAATTTGTCTATGGTTAGCACACTTTCTCCAAAGTGGTTACTAGATAGAGATGTTGCTTTCCAGGTCACACCATGTCGTGAGTGGTTCAACACAGTTTCTAGTGGGAGACTTGGCTGTGTGCACTTGGCCGGTGGTTTGGTGTTTGACATAGAGGGTGCAGGAGACGTTTGTTTGTCTTTGCCCAGTGGTGCATCATACACGCTACGGCATGTGTGCTATGTTCCTCAACAGAGATAGAGCTTGATCTAAGTGAGACAATTTGCTAGCAGACTTTGGTTGTCGGATACTGCTTAAAGAGCAGTCTTTCCAGATGCATTGTGGTACACTAGTGATTGCCAAAGGAGCCCGTAGTGTCCTGGTATATCCTATGCATGTGTCTTGAGGTTCGAGATGGCATAGCCTCAATTTTGTTGTTGGCATGCTTTGAGCGAGAGACGAGACATGTCGTTTTTGTAGGTGAGCTCCACCATGCTCACGAGATAGAGCATTTAGTTGTGCAGGATGTGCCCGTAGACTCTGTAGAGACAGAGGTAGAACAGCAGTGCTCTAGCGAGACACAGCAGGTGTTGTTAGAGTTTGTACATGCAGAGGTAGAGTAGGTCTACTCCCTAGAGACACAAACAGAGCTGGCAGACATGGAGTTCTTTGACACGCTCTTGTTAGAGGCTGATGTGTTTCTACCAGGATGCACAGTTTTGCCTATGGGTGAGAGGGACGTAGCTTCCCCAGCGTTGGCGTTGACACGTCCATACACGATGGGTAATCTTGATGATGCAGTGATTGCAGATAGAGTAGGAGAGGCGAGTACAACCAGGTTTGCACAGATTCTGTCAGCATTTTGGCGTCTCATGTTCGACCTGTTAGTGTCGAGGCCCGATCTAGCAGCTGCAGTGGGAGCATTTGTAGGAGGGGTTGTAAGTCGTGTGATGGTTGGCACTAACATGATGCATAGTGGAGTTTTGCAGACCATACATAGTAGTCTGCGGGATTTACATGCAGGCTCTAGCATGGGTACGCACACTCTCCTACCACCAGAGCCGATACGACTGTGTGTAGATCGATAGAGTGACCCAATGGGCATAGGTTGACAGGGTCTCTCACCTAGTTTCTTGTACATACTAGTAGTTTAGCTAGTAGGTCTCACTTATCGATGCATCGCCTTTACATGGGAGATTGTTGGGGTAAAGGCGCTATGCCTTTTGCCCGAGGCCGGATGTCCGATGTCTGCTTGCCCACCTACATCTGTACATACCCTTATTCTTTATATACATAAGAATAAAGAACACCTCACTCTTATTTCGTGAGGTTGCTCCACCCACACCGGTCTTGTGCTCTTCCCCTTCTCTGCACGCACCGCACTGCGCACACGTGCACTCACACTCAATGCAAATATTGCTCAATGCATGAAAGTTTGTTCAACCACTTGGCAAGCAATTCATGCACAACATAGCCATACAGGAACTAAATGCAAACGACACTTTAGTAAAAATATCAATCACAACTGATCTTCACATGGACATGAAATATATTAGATTTTTGCTAGACAATGTACCTAATACATTGTTTAATTAAATTGGACAAACTGCATTGGCATAGTTAACTACTTTTGCGTACTCACGATGTGGGTAGGGATGCTATAGGGAAGCTATGCATGGTAACAATGATAGTCATAATATTTTTCTATGGACAAATGATCCACTATGGCCCCGTTGGAAATCTTAAACACACCATCATGGCATGAGGAAGAAGGGCACGCGACTTCAATGAATTCTTAAATTTGTAAGGTCCATAATGGCATCCACAATGGAGTTAGTTAGCTATTTAGAGAAGCTAATCACACAACTTTAGGTGATCATGCTTCCTAATGCATAGCATAACTCCTAGAACTAGTGCCACTAATGTGTTGATTGGGGTAACTAGAAGATGGAGAGTACAAGAGAGAATAGCAATGATTGCAAGAAGCTTTGGTTAAAGACAATAGTATTACTCTCAATTAACAAACTCATACAATGATTGTGAGGACATGTATGCTACCTTTTTTGCCATGTGTAAATATCTATAGCTAGATCTTGATAGAAGTATCTAGAAGGTTTTTGAAAAATGCCAACAAAATACGTTTTGAGCACTATATATTATTTTATGAAAAGGGCATATGCTATGGAGTCTAGATTATTCCACAAACTAAGGATATTTCCCACGCAGAACATGCACACTTACTTTCCAACATTCTCCCTTTGAGGTGTGGTATGTGATATGTCTACCTCATGTCATTATGTTTCCCCATAAAGATGTTACATGCACAAGATAGTGGGAAGGTCTTACCTCAATTGAAGCAATGTTTAACCCCATATATAATATGCACAATGCTATGGAAGGTCTTACCCTTGTAGCATAATTCTAATCCCTTTACAATGACAGATTATTTATATTATTCTAGGTAACAAACCAATGGCTTTGCAACCCGTACATAACTTTTCTCATGGTAGAAGCTTGGTGAATATATGTCATATGATCTATTGTAGACCAATACGAGATTCAAATTATGTAGCACTTTAGGGATGCATCAAAGGTGATTAGAATTTCTTAATGAATAGTATAATCCCTAGGGTGTGCAACATTAACTAGAAAATTAGGGCCAACAAGATAATGGACATGTGAGAGAGAATAGCCATGAACTTGCAATAGCTAGGGCTAATCGCAATGTATTACCCTCAATCAATAGACTGCTTACAGTGCTTGTATGAGGGCCTTGTTAAAAGCATATAGAGGTTGAGATAATATTTGTAATCTACAAAGCTATTCACCCATGTAGACATCCTACTTGGTAGATATGTAAAAAAGACATCTGGAAGTGGCAAGAACTATCTACAAGATTTTAGGGTTTTCTTCAAATCTATAGAGTTTGTCAGAGGTTTTAAGAAAGCTATTTGGGAGATGCCATTGGAATATTTTGTTAGCACTAGATATTCCTTTGGTATGTGAAATATGTTATGAGGATGGCACCGTCTATGGAGTATAGCATATTCCACCAACAAAGGGTGTTTTCCACTTCAAACATGCACACCTCTTTCCAACCTTCCTCCCTTGAGGTGTAGCATGGGATACATCTACATCATGTCATCATGTCTCCCCTTAAAGGTGTTACATCATAAGCTACTAGGAAGGTTTTACCTCAAACGAGGCATTGTCTAATCCTATGTTTATTTGCATAATGCATAGGGAAGGTCTCCCTTGTAGGGTTGGGCACCGCCTAGTGCGGAACCAGTGCGGGGGCCTACATATAAAGATAGACAGGGATGGTTAGGAGGAACATTAGGTCCCCTTCCTTTAAGTCTCTCACTAATGTCATAGCTAATTTTAGGATATCTTTTCTTGTCTTGAATGCAAGGGCATTGGCAAGAGAAGGGAGACGAAGAGAACTTGCTCGATGGTGTGCGGCATGTGTAGCTTCTCTAGCACACACACTAGGCCCGCATGCGACCTCCACCATATCACGTGCAAGTACTCTTGATGGATTCGTGTTCACTTCACAACAATTTTTTTCACCACAGCACTATGATCCGAGTTGCATACACAATTGTCCTTTCTCTCTTTTGGCTTGTATTGGTATGTGCCATATTTGGATCTTGGAAGCTTTTGTTTCACACTCAAAGGCCCAATAGCCTCAACCTTTGGTCTTTGGGGGTATACAAGCGTGATCCTCCTCATGGGTGGTCTGCATCAAGGGCAAGTAGGTATCGGCAAACTTCAAGCTCCAAAGCCACCAAGGCAAAGCCTTGTGCTCGACTTTTTTTCTCAAAGCAAACATTCGCAACTAAAAATTTCAGCAAGTAAGTCAAAGTTCAACACTCATAGAGCGGATTATCCAAGTTGTTGATTGCGGCAAGAGCAATCATATCATAAGATTTCAGCACACAGTTTGGCTTTAAGCAAGCACTCTAGGGTTTCAAATTGGACTTTGACCACTTCAAAAAGCAAGTTTGGGGCATCGAAGCCCTCACGGCTTCACTTTTGTAGCCAACAAGGAAAGTCGGTGTTGTATCTAACCTTGATAGTTCTTTGGCGTCCAAATTGATTTCAATAAGGTAGTTTGGCATAGGGATTTGATATGGCACGACCACTCAGATTCCATGGCTTGCTGATGAACCAGGAAGCACTCCAATGACTCAACAAAGCTTCACAAGGTGTTGTTTTTCACAAGGTACTCATTTTCCCCCCTTCATAGTAGCATTGCACCATACATGTTTTACACTTTGAGAGCATCCATCACCAGTTAGTTCTACCATTGCCCCACAACAAGATACTCTGATGGAGAATACCCGCATGAGAACTGGCACAAATGACCAAATAGAGTTGCTTAACATTTAGGAATTTGGCACGGCAATCACGCATGCCTATGTTAGAAACAAATTTTGCACATTTGAACGAGAATATCACTAAATTGTTAGATCTAGTAGTGAAATTCATGAATTAGTAGGCCAAAGGTAATGCAAGTGAGCTGCCTAGGACTTTTTTGGGCTCCAAACCTAAAAATTTGATATGTAGCATGCTAGAACAAGACTTCAATCTAGACCATTGCAAATTCTTACTCAAAAAGAGGTGGATGAGCTATTGAAAAACATGAAACCACCATTCTTTTAAGGGGAGGAGAAAGAACATAACAAAGTAAATGGGATGCTATTCACCAGCTTCGTCAAATTTTGGATGCGATCAAGGCACTACAAACTAGCTTGACACTAAAAGTCAAAGCCTATAAACGGTGGATGTTGCTCAAGGAGAAGGGAATCATACCACGAGCATGGGCTGCTTTCAAGGATGCACTCAAAAAAGAATTTCTTTCTACTGATGAGAACAATAGAAATTTGACAACATGGGATAAGTATTATATGCAGCAGCATAAGACACTGATTGAATATATCTCACATTATAGAGATGTTATCCTCAAGCTGGAGGGTATAGATGGTTTCCAATAGGTACGAGGATTTATCCATACATAAACCCCTAAGCTTAAGAAGCATGTTAAAACCCAAGATCCCAAAACACTCCAAGAAGTTATATTGCACAACAAACACATATTCATGACGATTGTGATGATAAATCATTGCATAACATACATATGCCTAGTAGTTCGGATGCACATGCATATCATGGTGATAATCAAGCACATAATAAAAGAAAACTTGTGGCAGCCTCATCTGATGCGTCTAAGAAGCCAAAGGCTATGTTTTACTTACATGGGAATGGGCATGGCAAAAAGAATTGTCCAAAGGGGAAATGTGTTACCTAAGGTAAGGAAAAAGCCATGCACATGGTGCAATTGCTTCTGCTAGCATCCTCCTCTCATTATTACAATGTGGAGGTAGCACAAATCAAAGCGGTTCATGAGTGTTGTATCATAGTCTCTTTGTGGCAATTAACATTTGACCCGCACATGCTTGTGAGAATCCATGGCTATATCCAAGGTCACAAGGTGAGAATCCTAGTAGATAATGGAGCCTCACAATTTCATTAACTACAAGCTAGTGAAACATCTCAATTTACCTCAAATGCCTAG
This sequence comes from Adiantum capillus-veneris, assembly GCF_014529385.1. NCBI lineage: Eukaryota > Viridiplantae > Streptophyta > Polypodiopsida > Polypodiales > Pteridaceae > Adiantum > Adiantum capillus-veneris. The sequence continues at coordinate 114,610,335 of NC_140959.1, read as the reverse complement.
TTCACTACAAGGTAGCTATGATAAATGGCCATGATGCTAAAGCCAGGGATACACAAGTTGAAGTGTACCTTTAGATCCAAGGGTATCAGACAGCCTTCGATTTTTAGGCAATGAACTGTGTTGTTAAGTCAGGAATGGTTTTCTAGGTTAGGATCATCATTATGTCGTAGCTACGAGCATAACAATCTTATGTTTGAATCCAAGTACACATCTGCTACTATTAGAGTAGAACGATGTACCTTCTCACCACTCATTTGTATAGCATTGAGCTTATAAAGCTCTCTTTGAACAATGAAATAGAAGGTCTGTTTTTTAAACTCTTTGTGCCATTTGTTATCAAATATTGATATCAAATTATATGCTAAAGAATTCAAGCGTGATTTTTTAAAGACTGAAATTCACTATTTGGGGCATATAATTTTTGTTACAAGCCTTCATACGGATCAATCCAAAGTGGACACCATTTGTAAATGGCCTTCTCTTAAAAATTTGAAAGAGCTCCAATTTTTCTTAGGATTTGTAAATTTTTATTGCCAGTTTGTTAAAAACTATGTCAAAAATTGATGTTTCTATGATGGACCAATTGAATACCAAGGGCAAAGCATTTAATTGGGGAGAAGATCAGAAACCCAATTTTCATGTTGTTGCTCTAGCTATTGCACCCATATTAGCTATTGTGGATCCAATGAAACCTTTTGTGCTTGAGACAATTACCAACAATTGAGCTACTAGAGCAACTCTTCTTCAAGAAGAAAGGCTAATGGATTTTAAAAGTAAAAAACTTGATTCTTCACAACAAAATTACTCTGCTTATGAAAGAAAGATCTATGCAATAGTGTACGCTCTGAAAAGTGACGACATTTTTTGTGTGGTGCTCAGTTTGAAACAATGTTTGACCATGAAAGCATAAAACGGTTTACACAATAGTCTGATTTGAAGGGTCGGAAGGCCAGTTGGACTCAGATTATTTAGGATTATGACACAAAGCTCCAGTATCATAAAGGACGATACAATATGGTAGTTGATGCTCTTAGTCAAATCCATGAGATCAACTCTCTTTTATTCACAAAACTTAAAAGTGAGTTTTTGGAGTCTCTTATGGACAAATGTGAGCATGATCATTCTTATCTCAATAAGATAGATGAACAAGGTGCTACAACAAAACATATTGCTACAATGAAGCTCCACCCAAACCTTGTGTGCCCTCACCCGTCTCTCCCTCTTTGTATATACACATTTGCTCGCCTTCACTACTTTGGGGTTAGTTTAAGATTTAGATTTAAGGGTTAGTTTTGGGTAGTTAAGGGTTAGTTTTAGTTTAGATTTAGGGATTACTTTAAAATTACTTTACTAATCACAAACATTGAAACTAATACCAAAAACTATTTTTAAACACTAAATTTAATAAGTAATACTAAAATTGAATCCGAAACACTTAACCTAATTGTAAACCTAATATCAAACACTAATTTCAAATAGTAAATCTAATACCTAAAGCTAAAATTGATTTCAAACACTAAATCTAATCTCAAACCTATTGCCATGTGGCCATAGTACCCTATATCTATAGTTTATCAAGTATTTTGTGTAGTTCTTATGGGTAACTTAAGGGTTAGCATTTTAGGTTGAGGTTTAGTTTTAGGTAAGTATTCTAAGTGTACTTTGGGTTTCAAATTTAGGGTTTGTATTTAAGTTTTTATTTACATTGTAGGTTTGTGGTTTAGTTGAATTTTAGGTTTATGGCTTGCATTGTATGTTTATGATTTGCGATCAAGGTTTTTGTTTGTTTTGTATTTCCATTTTTAGCTTAGTTTTAGGTTTGCGTTTTAAGTTTACATTACAGTTGAGATTTTACAGTTTGCATTATAGGTTTAGGGTTTGAGTTTTGGTTTGTGTTCTAAGTTTATGGTTTTCATTGTAGATTTAAGAATTGCATTTTAGTTTTGCGTTGTATTTCAAATCTTCCTTTGAGTTAAGATTTGGGTTTAAAGTTTAAGTTTAGTTTTATGTTTACATTGTGGTTTACATTTATGATATGCATTATGTAGAGTTAAAGTGGATCATTTAAGACTAGCATTTATGGCCAATGAAAAAGTTAATTACACAATAGAGATATAGTAGAATGTATGTGCGAAACTAGATTGATCGATTCAACTTGAGAGTGTGTACAAAAGGCTCATTATATAGAGTTGGCTAAGCATCTCATCTGGCATCATTGATGACATCATACAAAGGCTCCAAATCAGCCCATCCAACTTGCAAACTTGTGGGTGACCTTTTAAGTCACTTTAGCAATCCATTAACTAGCTCTAGGTGAGTTCACACCCTCTAGTAATGACCCCCATGGGTACCCACACCCTTGAGTACCTTTTCCACATGATAACACATAGTTTTGTGCCACCTATGCATCCCAGTAGGATAGAGGAGATACACACCAACATAGGACAAAGCCCACAATTCCCAAAAACCCTCCCCTTGGTGTTTGAACTAAGAAGAAGCTGAAGAAACTGACATCTCCGACACACTCCAATCCAGAAGCAAAAGGACATCCCCAATCCAGGAGACCATCCCCAATCTAGGAGACAAACTATCTCTAATCCAAGAGACACTCGACACCTCCCCACAAACAGATGTATAAAAAAGAGACCAAGCTAGTCCAACCTATCTCCAAAGAAATACAATTGAAGGGGAAAGGCAAAACAAAAGCTAGAGAATGTCGTCGTAGACTAGAAGGCTAATGTCGCCTTCTTCTTCATCTTCATCTTTGTCGTCTTTTGCCAAATAGACTTTGGGCCTCATATTTTTTTTGGTGCTTCCTCTGTCCTTTTTGAAACACTTGGAAGGAAGGTGACCCTTCTTCCGGCAAATGCTGCAAGTCTTTGATGCCTGACAATCCTTTGCTATGTGCCCTTCTTTGCCACATTTGAAACAAGTTCTATTACTCGAACTAACTGCAAAAGCTCCTCACCCTAAAGTAGCATTCCTACTCCTTGGACATTAAGGAGTTGATTACATCTTGGAAATCTGGTGTTGGATCCTTCTCCTCAATGATGGTCGGTCAAATCGAGGAAGTAAGACTGCTAGAAGAACCACAATTTTGTCCTCCTCTGGCCATGCACTGTTTACATAAGCTAGTTGTGTGGTCATGCTTTTAAGGCGATTGACCAAGCTTGCAATATCTGCTAACATGCCAATGACAAAGTTAATTACACAATAGAGATAGAGTAGAATGTAGGTGCAAAACTAGATTGATTGATTCAACTTGAAAGTGTGTACAAAAGGCTCATTATATAGAGCTGGCTAAAGCATCTCATTTGGCATCACTGATAACATCATACAAAGGCTCCAAATCAGCCCATCCAACTTGCAAACTCGTGGGTGACCTTTCAAGCCACTTTAGGAGTCCATTAACTAACTCTAGGTGAGTTCCCACCGTTTAGTAATGACCCCCATGGGTACCCACGCCTTTGAGTACCTTTTCCACATGCTAACACATGGTTCTATGCCACCTATGCATCCCAATAGGATAGAGGAGATACACACCAACATAGGACAAAGCCCACAATTCCCAACACATTGTAAGTTAAGGGTGATTTTAGGTTTCCATTATTGGGTCTATGGTTTGAATTGTAGATTTAACATCTGCACTTTAACTTTGAATTTGAGTTTAGCTTTGTCTTTTTGGTTTATTCACATTTTAGGTTTTTTAAATTAAACTTATGGTTTGCATTTGTAAGTTTTGGGTTATAGTTTAAGTTTGGATTTTGTTAATGTTTGAGTTTAAATTTACATTTTAGGTTTAGGGTTTGGGTTTAGGGTTGCAAGGACGGCTTTGTGAAAGCAGGAGCAAAAGACCATGCTTGATACCATCCCAGAGAATATGAGTCGTCCTTGGGAAGATCCCATGCTAGAAATAGGAGAGCGTTATCTCATTCAAGAACTTTAAGTTGTAGGACACTCCAAAACCTTGGAGATTATTGGAGTGGACCTTGGAATTTGGGCAAGTAATTATTAATAGCTATCATTGTAGCTCGCTCCTTTGTATTTATTTACTAACCTTTACCTATTTCCCTTTGTGCCACCTTAGACTTAAACTACATTCATCACATAAGATTTACAATTGACAAGGGAGAATCTACAAACTGATGGAAAAAATCCCATGTCAAATAGTCATGAGATTTGTTGGCTACATCCAAATTTCCATTTGTATGCATTTTCTTGAACCGCACAACTAGACTATGGGGTAGGGCATGGCTTCCATTCCTTGTAACTTATGGGAAGAAACAATGTCGAATCCCCACCAACTTTTGTATGGCACCTTTGTATGACATGCACTAAGTGGTTCGTAGCTTGTGCCATTTCCTCATTGCATGGCAAAAAGTGGCGAAAAGTTTAACTAGTCTTATGATTTTCTTGTATCTTGACAAAACAACGTTACCTGCCTTGAACACTTAACTACCATGTCAATAGTCCAATTGATTTTTCCATCTCTACAAGGATAGCTAGTTTCTATAAATGAGGATCCTCAGCTCGTACAATTAAAAAATATAAAAATACTCAGCCCAACCAAGCATGACTAGTTTGGTCTTGCAATGGGCAAGGCATTGACGAGGGGAAATAAATTCACGATGAGGTTGTCAGAGAGTGGCAATGGCATTAAAAAAATGGGACTTTTAATAATGCTTCTGGCCATCATGTATGCCAACTGGTGCACTTTTGAAAATACAACTATTTCTTGATGATTGTATTGTTTGGCATGTGGTGTCTTGGAATGCTTGACCAAGGATGCATTGGCCTCTTTTTAGCACATGCGGAGTGAGGGCTTCTCTCTAGTTGTAATCCCTTGACCTTCACTTATAGGAGGATATGCCCATCAAGGATTGGCAAAGGCAGCTATGGGTCATTCTCAATAGATGATATTTGTGATGTGGTCTCGTGGAAGGCTTGATTAGAAGATCTGTAGCAAGGGCAGATCAAGCAATGTGGAGTGACATGTATGCCAAGTGTGGTGTACTTTTGAGTTCTTGATAAGCAAGATTGAGTGTGCTATGTGCTATGCAGTCTCAAGGAATGTTAAGGCTTCTCTCTGGATGTGTAATTTCCCAGCCTGCACTTAGATTAGGATATGCCCATCAAGGACTAGAAAAGGCAAATATGGATTTTTTAAAATGGATGCTAGTCTTTATTATGCTAGATGTGGGCTCCTAAAATGCTTGATTTCAGAATACGCCCAATAAGGGCAAATAATGGAATTTGAAGCGATGTGTATGCCAAGGATGGTGTACTTTTAAGTCCTTGATGAGCATATTGTCTAAGATTCAATGTCTTGCAAGGTCTCATTTTGCGAGTGTCTCCATTCATCGAGCGAGACCCATCGAGTGAACCAAATTTTTGAGCAAGTCTAGTATGCAAACAACATTTGTAAAAAACATGTATACCAAGAACATACCATGAACATATTTTTTCATCATAAGAGACTTCTATCACAAGAACATAGGAGAAGTAGAACAAATGAGACTTCTATACCAAGCATATGTACTCCCATCATAAGAGACTTCTATTACAAGAAGAAGACTATCCCAAGAACATCAGAGAGCTCTATCAAAAGATCATGTGTTCCCATAAAAAAAGGCTTGTATGACAAGAACATAAGATACTTCTTTTACAAGAACATGTATTCCCATAGCAATAGATGACCTCTCAATTCCACAATGACCTCTTTTTATAACTCTCAAGTTCTCTATGCCACATGCACTTCCTAGGAATTTGTAGAATCGCATCAAACCTCAACACAAGAGATAACTAGGCATAGAGAAGGACACATATGCTTTTTTATGTCACATGTATTGTTAGGACAAGGGCAAGGCCAAGGACTCACGGACTGGGCCAGGGGCCAGACTAGGCAGTGTGGACAAGGGAATCTGGCTAGGGCAAAAGGCTAGGAGCGTGCCTTTATAATGGGAGGTTGGGAGGTGGATTCTAGGTCTAGTCACCCAGGCATTACACTGGTATAAAGAGCCAAGTTGCTTTTTTTGGACACAAGGGCATGGAGAGCCCCACTTTTTTGGGAGATCTCTTGCATGTTCATGAGGGCGTGCCTTCTCCCCACCGTAGCCTCGATGAGAAGGAGCCTGTGGGCAACACCGCTTGCAAGGAAGGCTGATGACGGGAGCATCTGCTTGGCACGGCTTGAGTTTGGCCTTGAACGGTGCACATGACCCTGTTGAACACAACACGTCTCTTTGGCGACCCCATTTGAGCACCACATAAGGTGCTGCGAGTTCCCTCGTCTACTCGGCAACCTGCAGCAGTGGCCGTAGCCCTATACAGGAAGCTTTTTTCACACTTGCCCTAAGGCGCAAAAATTTGGGCAAATTTTTTTGGACTTAGGGTGCATGCTAACCCCGACACACACCCTTATGAGACGAAAGGCGTCTCGGCATATAACAAGGGAGTCACGGACTCGATTCACAGCATCCTGTTCAACAGGCAAAGAATTCATAAGCGGCACAATTTTGCAAATTAATCACGGTACAGCAAGGGGCGCGAACTTCTTCAACTAACGTCAATTTCTCGTTCCTCCTTCCAAACTGCCAAAATTGTAGCATCGCATTAACATTCGTTGACGACGACTCTTTCAAATTAGTATCCAACATAATTAGCAAGGCTAATTATCGACTGTGGTGCCAATTACGACTACGGGATTCTTTTTTGACTCAAGGTATTTTTCTCTCTATTCCTTCTACTGCACGGTGTTGCCATGGATTCAGATATCAATCTGACTTTTGATTTCGAGCATCATACGCCTGATCCTGCCCATGATGGCTCACGGCCGGATGCTCTCATGGAGGGTGCCCGCGACGCTACGGGAGGTGATGACCCTTATGAGTTGCTTGATATTCAAGAATTTTGTGCACTTCAGACACGCATATCAGTAATGGAAGGAAATTTTGCATCTCTAAATGAAAACGCCACTAAATTAGTGATACAACTTACGCAGCAGCAGGCCAAGGGCCCTGTTGACACACACATGCATGAGCACACTACTACTCACGGGCAAGGCCCTTTTGATCATAGACAAGGTCCATCTCCAGATTATTTGCACACTCTCACTGCAAAGGAGGTGGATGAGGTATTGAAAAACACAAAACCACCGACTTTTAAGGGGGAAAACCGAGATTGCAATAAGGATGCAGTGAATATCTTTCTTAGCAAGTGGGATGGAATTCGCGCCTTACGGCGTACTCCGGACGCAACCAGAGCACTGCAAACAAGTTTAACTATGGAAGGCAAGGCCTATAAATGGTGGATGTCTCTCAAGGAGAAGAATATCATGCCACAGAGTTGGGAAGCCTTTGAGGCTATGTTTCACAAAGAATTCTTGCCTACAAATGAGGTAGATCGGAATTGGACGGCTTGGGACACGTGTTCCATGCGCCATTACTTGAATATATCTCTCACTATCGAGATGTTATCCTCAAGTTGGAAGGACTAAACACCTTTCAGCAAGTACATGAATTTATCCGCGGTCTGACGCCAGAGCTTAAGAAGCACGCCAAGACCCAGGACCCTAAAACACTTGAGGAGGCCATAGTGAAAGCACACATTCATGATGATCCAGATGAAAAGAAATCACATAATAATCACGTGCCTGCTAATACACATGGTAATACACGCACACAGTATGGGCACAGTAAAAGGAAATTTATAGTAGCCAATTATGAAGCAGCTAAAAAACCCAAGGGGTCTCGTGGTCCTCTCTCTCCCGAGGACTTTGATAAGGCTAAAAAATAAAATTTATGTTTTCAATGCTTGAGAAGTGGTCATGGCAAAAAGGATTGTCCCAAGGGGAAATCTGCTGTTCATGGCATGGAGAAAGCAGTGCACACGGTGCAAGTGCTGCCTCTTGAGTCTTCCTCACGATTCTCTACAGTGGAAGTAACACACATACACCGAGGTGGTGCATGAATGCTGTCTCACAGCTTCCATGTGGCAATAGACCTTCGGACCACATGAGTTAGTCGTATGCACAGATCTCTGCAAGGGCACAAGGTGCGCATCTTGGTAGATGACGGTGCTACTCACAATTTCATTAATTATGGATTGGTGGAAAAACTCAAATTGCCTCAAACTCTGAGTTCCCACCTCTACAAGGTAGCAATGATGAATGGATATGATGCCAAAATCTGGGATACTCAAGTCCGAGCTGTACCGTTGGAAGTACAAGGATACTCCACATCCTTGGATTTTCAAGTTATGAACATGGAGAGGGTAGACGTGGTACTTGGTAGGGAATGGTTGCATAGCCTAGGACCATCACTGAAGCGTAGGTATGAGCACAACAACTTGATGTTTGAATCCCATGGCGCACATGTGTTGTTGTTAGGAGAGAAGGATGTGCCTTCCTCCCCACTGATATGTACAGCTGAGCTTATGCAGCTCATTTCTGATAATGAAATAGATCAAGTTTTCTTGTGTTACTCATTGTCTCATTTTCTGTCTAACATTGAATCCGTTGAACATTCCTCAACGCCGCAGGCTTCTCTCTCATCTCTTTCACCAACGGCTACTTCTCAACAAGCAAAGGTTGCTAGTGATTTAAACAATTTATTAAAGGAATTTCACGACGTTTTTCCTAATGATTTGCCATCAGGATTACCTCTTATATGATCGGTGCAACATAGCATCGATGTGGTTGGTAGGCAGTAAACCAATAAGTAAACCACCCTACTGCATGAGTTGCTCTGAAGCTGCTGAGGTGGAACATCAGCTTGCTGACTATCTTAGCAGAGGGTTTATCCAACCAAGTCCTTCACCATGGGCTTCTCCTATCCTATTAGTGAAGAAAAAAGACGGTAGTATGCGCATGTGCGTAGACTACCGTGGCTTAAATGTTAAGAACAAGTAACCATTGCCACGCGTGGATGAGTTGTTCGACAAGCTCACACATGCATGTATTTTTACGAAAATAGACTTGCGATCGGGTTATCACCAAGTACGTATTTGACTTGCTCATATACCCAAAACTGCATTCCGAACAAGGTTTCGACATTACGAGTTTTTGGTTATCCCTTTTGGGTTAACCAATGCACCCGCAACATTCATGACACTTATGGATAGCGTCTTGAAACCGTACTTGGATAAATTTGTCATCGTTTTTCTCGATGACATTCTAGTATATAGTGCTTCTGAAGAAAAACACTTACAACATCTGAGGCAGGTGTTTGAATTGTTACGAACAAACCAATTATATGCCAAGGAGTCTAAGTGCGATTTCCTGAAATAGGAAATTCACTATCTTGGGCATGTTATTTCGCTACTAGACTACACCTGGATCAATCCAAAGTGGATACCATTCGGCAGTGGCCTTCTCCTAAAAATCTGGAAGAGTTACATATCTTTTCAAGATTTGCAGGTTTTTATCGAAGGTTCATTAAAAACTATGCTAATATTGTTGTTCCCATGACGGACCAACTGAAAGGCAAAGGCAAGGCTTTTCAATGGGGGCCCGCTCAACAACATAGTTTTGATACACTCAAGGATGCATTAGCTTCAGCTCCAATCCTCGCTATTGTAGATCCTTTGAAACCATTCGTTTTGGAAACAGATGCTAGTGACCGTGCTATTGGAGCAGTCCTGCGCTACAAGGACTGCCAATTGCATTTGAAAGCAAGAAGCTTGATTCAGCACAACGGAGTTATTCTGCTTATGAATGCGAACTCTATGCAATAGTGTCTGCCTTGAAAACATGGAAACATTATTTGTATGGCGCTTAGTTTGAGATTGTGTTTGACCATGAAAGCATTAAATGGTTTACACAACAAACTGATTTGAAGGGTCAAAAAGCCAGGTGTTGTGATTCTTCAGGAATATGACGCAAAGCTCTGGTAACGTCAAGGACGATACAATGTGGTGGCTGACGCTCTCAGTCGTATGCTTGAGATCAATTCTCTCTTGTTCACGGAACTTCGTAGTGAATTTTTGGATTCTCTAAAGGGAAAATATGAGCAGGATGACGCATATTCCAAGGTGTGGAGCCATGTACAAATGAGGCATCCTTCTCACTCCAATGTTGGTAGTGCATCGTTAACCTCCATACACAGTTCTCCTCTGTCGAGTGATGAACTACATAAGGGGAGAGTTTGTGTGCCGACGGACACAGACATTCAGCGCCAAATTCTTTATGAATGTCATGACAGTCCAAGTGCAGGGCACCCGTGTATTAGAAAGACTTATGCTCTTGTACGACGACAGTTTTACTGGCCAGGTTTACATGGCTTGTTTAAGATTATGTCTTGCATTGCCAAAAATGTCAAGTTAACAAAGCAGAGCGCCTGAAAGCAGGAGGACTCTTACATCCTTTGGAGATTCCCAATGGTAAATGGGAAAGTATCTCTATGGATTTTTATTGTAGGTTTACCAACCACTGTACGAGGTCATGACTCAGTATGGGTGGTCGTAGACCTGTTGACTAAACTATGTAAGTTTATTCCAACCAAATCAACGATTAAGGCTCCAAAATTAGCCGAGTTATTTGTGGACAACCTATACAAGTTGTATGGCTTGCCAAGTAACATTGTCAATGATCGTGATCCCAAGATTAACATTCATTTTTGGAGGGCTACGTTTAAACGATTGGGTACGCAACTCAACCTCAGTACAGCCGATCATCCAAAAACGGATGATCAAACTGAACGAGTTAACCAAGTGCTAAAGGATATGCTACGCGCATACGTTAGCAAGAAACAAACAGACTAGGAAGAATATCTACCTGTTCTTGGGTTTGCTTGCAACAGTGCTAAGCATGTCACGACTGGATTTAGTCCTTTCATGCTCATGTATGGTTTTCAACCTAGGTCACCTGTTTACGGTGGGGTTGGCGACTGAAAAACTCCCACAAGTTAAGGATTTCTTCCAATACCACATGGATATGCTGAAACTCGCTCGTCAAAACGTCCGACAAGCGCAAGATCGGTATAAGAAGTACGTTGATGAGAAACGTCAACAAGTTACCTTTGAGGAAGGGGAGGAAGTATTTTTACGTGTGCCAGAGCATTCAGAAAGTCTGAAAACTGGGCCAACACCTAAATTATCTCCACGATATTGTGGGCCTTTCAAAATACTCAAGTGAGTGGGTGATCGTGCCTACAAACTATCGTTACCTACACATTTTCGTATCCATCCGGTGTTTCACGTAAGCCGTTTACGTAAGCGATTACATGGGGACGACAATGTCATTGACCAACAGATTCTGGTCGATTTCGTTGACCCTCCTACTTTACCGCATGAACCAGAATCAATTCTTGACTATCATGATTTACGTACGTGTCATCATGTACGTCGACGAGCTTTAATCAAGTGGAAAGATCGACCTGAGGAAGGTGCCACTTGGGAAAACATTAGTGCTCTTAAGAAGAAGTTTCCCACTTTTGTTTTCGAGGACGAAAACTCTTCCTTAAGGGGGGAGTAATGTCAGGAGAAGGGCAAGGCCAGGGAGTCGCGGACTGGGCCAGAGGCCAGACTAGGCAATGTGGACAAGGCAATCCGGCTAGGGCAAAAGGCTAGGAGCTTGCCTTTATAATGGGAGGTGGATTCCAGGTCTAGTCATGCAGGCATTACATGTATGACACACAACCTCATATCGAAAAACTATTGAATGAAAAGAAATTTAATTAATGAGACCGTACGAATAGTTTCACATGATAAACGATTACCATAATTACCATCTGATTGCCCTCACAAGGTCTTACATATATACCATTGCATTAACATATAGACAAGCATGCAGGTAAGATTAGGCGGTGTCACACTCATCGTCAATAAACTAGAGACGATACTTTTGATGATCATGCAAGGGAGCATCAAATTGAGGGTCCCTCTCTATGCGTCTAGCTGTGGCCTCTACATAATCTGGCAAAACACTTCAATAAAAAGACCCACAAAATAACTACATGACCCATGTAATTTTGCAAAAGTATAATATAAAATTATACTACCAAACTCAAAAGTAAGAGTCCCCATTTAATGAAAACTTGTTCATAGCAATGCAAAAGTCCTCACTAGCCATAGGGAGTGAAGCCCCCCACGGGATCCACCTCATCATCTACATCTCTTGAAGTGCCGGCAAGGGTCAACGATCGTGTAATATGCATACTCGAAGAAGGAACCACATGAGATGAGATGATGTATCACTCTCTATCAAGGGACACGCAAAGGTGACCCAATGCAAGACATCCTTGCAATAAAGGAGCGGTGCCACAACCAAGATCTAAGAAAATAGCATCCGGCTTCGAAAGCATATCCATAAAAAAAGCAATAAAAGACACGCTCCTCTCCATCACTCCTCGCCACTCCACCCCTATATTTGTGCGAGCTCTTGAATTTGAAGGCAAGTAATGATAAAGCATAGAGTCGCTTGACTTCATGCCCAAAGCATCAAAGCATGGAGAGGACTCCTACAAGAACATAGGAGGTGTAGGTCTATGTCTACAAGCCATGCAAAGTGTAGAGGGCATGTACTTCACACAAAGTTCCAAGCTATCACCAATGTTGCAAAGTCTCAAATCACATAGAGCATTGCATAAAAAGTTTTTTACTAACCTTTGTGGTTGTAGAGGCACTATGCCGAATGCTCCTATATGGTGCATGGTGCATGACAACAATGCGTCTAGTAATTTGCAAATCACTAACACGACAAAATCACCCCACATTTCTTGAAGCTTCACCTACAAGACAATAACAATGAAACAAAGCAATAAAATAGAAAAAAATGCATAAGCTAAATCTTATAAGATCTCACCTCCTATGGATGCCATCATGAGTACCCATCCCGAGTCAGAGATGGAGGCAGTCGCTAGTGATATCCCATATCGAACACGATCCTCGGTAAGCTCATCCCAAGCTGGATGAGTGGAAAATCCATGCAAATCATGACCGCAAGGTAAATCAAGGAAGATGAAGTCTACAGCCCACTTCACAAGTTTGCCTTTCTTTGTATAATGTTTACTTGGAGATCTATGTTGCAACATGTGTTCACGGATCCTTGTGTAAATGGATTCTTGTTTCCCTCAGCAAAGTCCTTCCCTATGAGCACATAGTCTTTGATAACGGCCATGGAATGCACACTTCCAAAAACATGCTCTCTCACCCATGGGGCATAAGAAAATGAAACTATTTTTGTGTTCTAAACACATGTGAAGCTCCTGTCAATGAAAATTCCAATAACTTTGTGTAAAGAAATCACACACTTTTTCATTTTAGCAAGCATTTCAAACATACCCTAAATTAGGAATCCAATTCTTTTAGATCATTCACCTTCTCACCTGCCATGTCTATGGTTTCTACATTGTCATCTCTCCAAAACCCTCTTGAAGACCATCCATGCCACCTCTGGGAGGACCGCTTGCACAAATACATTTTGACCAAATAAGGAATAACAAACCTACACCAAATAACAGTGCACTACCCACATAACATATAGCAAATGAATGATTGAGGATTTTACCTTGAGACTTATCTCTTTCCTTTGTGTTGTGGATTCTCTCCCTTCTCGACCACACATTCCTTGTCTCTTGCTTGAGTCACAACTTTCCCATGAGTTGCATATAGGTCTTTCTCCCTCTCTAGGACATGACCTTTCTCCAAATTAACACACCATGGGCAATTATCAATCTCCCATGGATTTAGCCCTTGCATCTCAGTGAGATACATACAAGTTGCAATGTCAGAGACCTGTCCAGTTACGAGCCAAAACAGTTATTGAAGGTATATCTCCGTGATTCTTCAATGCCATGAAATACCTATATTTGACTTGATTTAAAGATACATTTCATAAAGCCCAAAATGTTTTATAACGACATGAAAAATTGGAAATTACATGTACACCAATCATTGTCCAACTTTTTGTATCATCTCTATAATCCTTTGTGCCATGTTGGCAATGCTTTCCTCCTTATCTCTCCTTGAGACTCCAAAGGAAACATCAACTTTCTCTTCTCCAATTTAATTGCCGTGTAATAATCATACAATATAAATGCTGGAGGGAGCACCAATCCTCCAGGAATATCTACAAAATCTTTTAGCACCGCCTCTGCTTTTTAAATTACTTTGTCCAACAATCGCTCTCTGCGAATCCAACTACAAAAGAGAAAAAAGACAAATTGGAGACAAAAAACATAGACATAGCGTAACATAGCGTTGAAAAAAAATTCACATACTGATTGTAGTGACGGTCTCCACGTTGCAAGTGATACAATGCTTTTATTGCTTTCTTTGCTTCCAAGAGTGATAGCCAAAGAATCTTGGTATCAATGCAAGCATCAGCTAAGGCTATGAGATTCAGTTTTTCAAGAGTTGCAAAGCTCTCTCTATCCCAACGAAGAGCAAGCACCTTGTCTCTCCATATATGAATCAAAAGGTGCATGACGATAAATCTTGGGAGAAATTTGACAGAGTCTCCCTTGTAACTGAGAAAAATCTTAAGCAAAATCTCAACCATAAACCACATTAAAGATGCCAAAGTGAGAGGTCACCTCAACCATTATACAATCATAACTATGATCAACACATATTTAACTTGTAGCTCAACATAGCTCTACCAACGAGACCTGCAACTTATCTGTAAGCTGTAAGTAGTAGACTCACGATCAAAATATCGATTGATAAAAAATAGCACATAACTTGTAACTTGCAGCCACTACAAGCATACACTATGACTCACTCTTGCGAGAGTGACTATAAGAACACTAAATCTGTGTCCGAATTGACAAAATGTGTCAAATGTGAGAGTCAAACTCAATCACTGTCAATGTGGGAGTCACACTTGATCGCTAAAGCATTAGAGAGTAAACTTGAATACATAGAGACTATGGCAAGAATCCTAGAGAAAACTTGATAGAGTTTCCTTGTAATTTGAGCCATTTTTTTTTTTAAAATGACCAAAAACTAGCATACACAAAACTTGTGAAGGACGAGTATCTCTCTGGACAACTCCACATGTCCACAAGTTGTACACTTGTGAATCTGTAACTTATGAGATGTAACTAGCTCATATGTATCTGCATATGATACACGTAACCATAAACCGCACAAAACCATGCATATAACTCTTTGAAATCCCACACAGTTTCAATGCACACAAAAACACATCCAAATGTGTATCAATCCAAAAGCCACATCCCAAACCAACACTTTCTTACAAAAATGCAAGACAAATTATCTCTTAAATAGCACCATAGTGTGATATACATATCCAAAGATGTAAACTATATAATGCTCTACAATCTAGGAGTCCAATTGTGAAAGCGTATATATATAAAAACTACTGCACGTTGCTGAATAAAATTTAGCCTTCAAAATTTTAAAATTTTGATATCGCCAACGCATCCAAAACATTGAGAATCCTCGGGGCTCTTAGATCATATAGATTTAAGTCCGAGTGTAAGAGATATGCCAAAAACAACGTTTTGTGGCTCGGAAGTGCAAAAGAAGTCTGATGCTCCATATGCTGTAATTTTGAACAAAATTTTAGAAAATAAACATCGCCATTGCATTCAAAACGAGCCAAAACCCCAACTTAGACTTTTGGATCATATCCATCTGACTCTGTGTGACAGAGACATGCAACAAACGGTATTTTAGAGCCCGAAAATGGCAAAAACGAGTTGCAAAAATTCTTGTTCTAGCTTTTTCTCCACTTTCCATGACACGATGTCAAGGTGCCATTGCCACTCTCCCTGTGCTTTGATACTAGTTGAAAAGCACACCAATGTGGAATCTATGCGGTGTGCGTGTGCGGTGAGTGCACATTGATAGACTGTGTGTGTGGGTGGACTACTCACTACTAAATGAGTGAGACCCCTTATTCTTTATGTGGAAAGAATAAGGTCAGTGGTCAGTGAAGTCAGTGGGTGGACACCAGTTGACCCCAAGACAAAGCACATGTCACCTTTACCCCAACACATTGAAGGCACGTGCCACCTATTTTGTGGGCTATATAAGCTCAATGCATATGAAAAAATGTGAAAGATTCAAGATGTATAATTTTTGATTCTAATGGTCTTGCACGCTGTGGTTGTCTAATATTTTCCGTTTTGTTGCGTTTGGTAAAATCTCATATGATTGCTTCGATTCCACCATTTGAAATGTACATGAAGGTTGTAATTTTTGGAGTGTGTTTGCGCTCTAGACCAAAGAGTGTTAGGACCAAAAGGGTAGTCCCTTTGAGGATTGAAGGCTGTATTGTAGGCAAGCACAACATGAGAGAGAGAGAGAGAGAGAGAGAGAGAGAGAGAGAGAGAGAATTTTTGAAACGTGGGGGACGTGGGCGTCTGGTGGCGACCTCTACATGCACAAGTGGTGTAAAGTTGCATCAACTGGTCAATGACTTTCATGACTCACTCACGAGTGGGGACTTGCTCTTACTCAATTTTGGCTTCATTTTGACATGGGCTAATCGGATGGGGATCGACGGTTGGGAGCACGAGGGCCGTCCGATGCATTTCTGTCAATTCGGGCAGCGTTTTAACGTCTATGGTTCTTCGTTGGCAATGCAAGCCAGCCCGCCACCAGGGCGATACAAGGTACGCATCTCTCCCCCGCCCCCTTCAGGATTATCGAGAAGAAGAAGACGGGAAGTTTTAACGGCGTAGGGACAATCTTAGAGACTTCAAAGGTCTATCTGATGAGAATGAGAGAGAGAGAGAGAGAGAGAGAGAGAGAGAGAGAGAGAGAGATTTTCATTAATGTCTAAGAGACAGGCCAAAGTCGCCCTTCATTGTTGCATATGTCAGTGTCTTCTAGCATCCAGGAAAATGGAAGTAGAATGACTGACAATTATGGGTGTGGTAAAGGATGGAGCTCTATCTTCAGGGCCGAAAATGCAACACTCCATTCATCAAGTGTACAATCATGCTATGCGGGTCTAAGTAGCGGCATCCAATAGTATAATGGGGTCCCAACCAACGAGCCCCCTTACTCCAGTGCTAGAGTTGTATTTGCTTTGTATAGAAGAAACAGATTTTACAAGAGATGATACGAGATGCGCGCACCTTCAAAGTGGTCTCTTAAGTGGGTCTTCAACAGTGGGTGCTTTCTTAGGACAATCTCGTTTAATGTGATCTTTGGTATGAGACTCAAAACATCTTTTGTCTCGTGCATATTCGGCTCGTTCTTCAAGAGTTAACCTACCTCCTAAAGATTCCTTGAGCAAGTTTTTCATAGGTGTCAACTTAGGGGTGTTCCGAGTTTTAGCCTTTCCTTTATCATCAATATGAGAATTCTGTGCTCAAGGTGAAGAAGAAGAATTACAGTCATGCTTACCAATGGCTTACCATTCGGTTGCTCTTGAGAAGTACTCGATATGTTCTCCTTCGACTTGCCATGACTTGCCTTTGTTGTGCTTCATCTCTTGTGCTAAGGTAATTCTGACGGCATCATTATAGTCTTTAGGCCTGAAAACTTGCACATCAAACTTGATGTACTCGTCTAACCCAAAGAGAGAAGCCTTCTTGTGATCCTCATCTGACTTACGCAAATGAATGGCAATCTGTAAAATACGATTAAAAAAAGACATAACAAGGGACCCATTTTGCTTAAGACCACACCAATCTTTTTTTAACTGATCTAGGTACTGCGGTGGCATGAACCGAGCCTTGAGCTTGCCTTGGAAGTCGACCCAATTGAAAGAGAGAGTTACGCCTTCCTTGGCACGCTCAAGATGCTCAACCAATTGTGACTCCTGCTAAGCTTGATACCAAGTAATGACATTATCTGCTAGATACATGCCAACAGTCAACACTTTACTGATGCTTATTTTCTTGTTAGTCGCAAAGTAAGCATTAAAATGATGCAACCACGAATGAATCAGATAAGCATCCATCTTATCGTCATACTTATTAAACGTCAACTTCTCAGTGACTGGACTGTTGGCATCTTCGTCTATGTCTGTGCTACCTGATGACTTCTCGACCTCGTTGAGTGGCTCGGACTTCGAGGAGAGTACCTGTAGGATCAACTACTGCATGTGTTGGTTTCTCTATGTCTCTTGCTCTAACTCCATAGCCTCTCGCTTCTCTTCGGTTGCTATGCGTTGAGTCTCGCGTGCTTGCTCATGCTCGAGCTCCATAGCTGCTAAGCGTGCTTGCTCACGCTCACGCTCCATAGATGCCCTTCTTTCTTGCATGGCGGCGCGTTGCACCTCTTGTTGTAGCATCATCTCCATCGTCGACTTGACCAAAGCCTCCATAGGATTTGGTGCGATCCGTGGCTTAGATGGGGATGGGGAGGATCGGGGAACAATCCTCCTGGTGTAGAAACTTCTTCTTCTCCAATTGTACTCTCATCACCTTCACGCAAAGTATCCATTCTCCTTCGGGTGACGACCATGCATTGAGTTCTTGGATTCTTGGGTTCTTGGGGTTCTTGAGTTCTTGAGGTTCTTGACTTGCAATTTGTGTGTAAAATGGCTTTGCTCTTAGCCAAGCTCAACTCCTTCCTGCGGGTGCACCCCTTGGTGGCCTTGCGCTCACACCAAGGTTGCTTTTTCCCACCTCACGTCGATTGGCCTGCCGTTAAGTGCAAGGTCCTCTCTCAATGAGTGGAAAAGAGGAACGAGGGGAGGTTGGACAAACCCTTCTATCTTTGGTTACCTGCCACTCTTCAAAAACATAGATTAGGGATCGACATGACCAAGTGGTCTTGTGTTACGTGCGATCACAACAAGCAAAAAAAATTCCTGTGGTTCTTGTGCTTCTTTGAGCCTCAGATAGCGAGTTTTTGCATTCTCAGCCTTGCTCGCATTGACAGTTGTAGATCAGCCCCGTAGCTCTGCATCAGTAGCAAATCCACAGCAGGACACCTAGCGTTTTTAGTTTTCAGCCTTGACGTCGTCGTTGACATCATCGTTGTGTCGTCGTCATCGTTGTCGTCAACATCATCGTCGTGTCGTCGTCATCATCGTCGTCCACATCATCGTCATCAAGTACCACAACATCTAGAAGCGTTGTACTAGACTTTGTGCAATCTAAAGCAAACACCTCTCTAGCAATAGAGAGGGAGGTCCTTGGAGGGGGGTTTGGGACCCAATCTGGTGTCGTCTCTTTTCTCTCTCTCCCCCTCTACCACTCTCTTGCACTCTCACTCACAATTTGCATTCCACTCGTGTTTTGGTCATTGCACATTCTCTCATTAAGTCAAGGAAGGCTCTCCCTTCCCGTCAGTAAAAGGAACCTTGAGCACCCACTGATCACTCGTCCTGAGCCATATACCATCATTCACTTCCGTTGCACATTATCAGAACATGAGAGTGGAATGCAAACTGTGAGCGAGAGTGCAAGAGAGTGAGCGAGTAGAGAGAGTGCGAGAGAGAGAGAGAGAGAGTGATGAGAGAGAGAGAGAGAGAGAGAGAGAGAGAGAGAGAGAGAGAGAGAGAGAGAGAGAGAGAGAGAGAGAGAGAGAGAGAGAGAGAGAGAGAGAGAGAGAGAGAGAGAGAGAGAGAGAGAGAGCCCTGTCCTGCCGCGACCTGCATCTGCACTGCCTGCGCGCGAACAGCCTTTGTCCTCTGCGCGCGATTCTGTCCTGTTGCCATGCGCGACCCTGCAGCTGCCTGCCTGTGCGAACTTGCCTGCCTGCACGAACCCTAAACGTCGGCTGCAGCCTGCGCGTACCTACTGCAGCCTGCGCGAAACCCTAACAGCCCGCAAACTGAACGCTGCGAAACCCTAATTGCGCGAAACCTAACAGTCCGAAACCCTAACTGCCCGAAACCCTAACTGTGAGAATCCCTAACTGTGCTCTGCGCGCATCTATCTACTGTCGAGAGAGAGAGAGAGAGAGAGAGAGAGAGAGAGAGAGAGAGAGAGAGAGAGAGAGAGAGAGAGAGAGAGAGAGAGAGAGAGAGAGAGAGAGAGAGAGAGAGAGAGAGAGAGAGAGAGAGAGAGAGAGAGAGAGAGAGAGAGAGAGAGAGAGAGAGAGAGAGAGAGAGAGAGAGAGAGAGAGACCCTACCGGCGCACATGTATCATTCTTTGAGTATACAGTCAGAATTGGAAGATTCGCATTGATGAGACAGCACCCAGAGCAGCCCACTCGTATGCGTTTTTGGTTACATTCAGGTCTCTCACACGCCTATCTACGGCAATTTTGGTCAGCCATCTGGGATTTACATGTGGCTCGTCGTATTTCCTTTTTCCTTTGGATGATTGCACATGCAGGACTTCCAGTTGGGACTTGGTTAGCTTCTGTGGGTCACGATCCGTTATGTACTCGATGTTCTTTGCGCCTACCTGAGTCACCTGCGCATTGCCTTTGGTCATGCTCGTCTTCTCATGCAGTTTGGCTAGCAGTTGGTTTTTTACTTAGCAGAGCTGGAGTTCAGCATGGATTTCTCACTTGGGGATCTGTTTCTTGGTTGATGCCGATGCCCGGACCGCATCTTTTCTGCGAGGGCTCAGACACAGATCCAACTCTTATGCTTACCGCGACTGGTTACAGACGAGGGACTTTGGCTATGTTACCACAGATTGCTTGGCAAGGAGATCCTCAAACACGTGATGAAATCTTCTCAGTAATCACCAGCATTGCACTCTGGAATGTTTGGAGAGCTCGTTGTCTTCATATTCTCAGTGCGGCACCGTAGCTCCTTCAAGATACCCTCACTGTCATTTGGCTGGACATCATTCACACCCTCATCTGGTAGTGGGATTCTTCCTCAGGCACATCTAGAGCAGCCGAGGCTCGTCGATTTGATTTCCTTCGGCGTTGGGCAAGATCTCCACTCTTCTTCACACTTACAGGTGGACAGATTACATGGCATTATGCGCCTCCTGAGTGGTTTCTCCTCCACTCATCACACAGACCACCATGAGATTGTACTAGTCGAGTTGTCACTATAGTGGCTCTCATCCTTACATTCAGCTTGTACACCCCACGTGACAGGCTATTTTGGCATCCGTTGGGGATTCTATTGTACTCAGTAATATACAGCCCTGATTTTTCCAAAAGAGAGAGAGAGAGAGAGAGAGAGAGAGAGAGAGAGAGAGAGAGAGAGATTTTTTAACGTCCATAAGAGGCCGAAATCGGCCTATGAGACAAATCAAAGTACATGGGGGTAAGTGTCCTCTGGATATCGTGTGAAGGATAAAAGGTACAAAGCAAAAAATAGCTATCTTGTGTAATGACTGGGAGAGAAGGGAGGTGGTACAAGGGTAGGGGGGGTGGAGCTCTAAACCAGGGAAAAAATGCAATCCTATATGCTGGGGTATATACAATCATGAGAGAAAGTGCTATCATATCTTTAGCTCCATCCAGTCCCGTAATCAGGGTGTAAGACATGATGCATGGGTGGGTGAGGTGTGAACAATCCCCGTAGGATGGCGGCTGGGTCTGCAAAACCCGGATGCGTCTCTCCTCTAGAGATCTGTAGTAGCGCTCCTGAATCTCCTGGATCTCTCTCTCTGGTGAAGTCGGGGTGCCCTACGTCCGTGGGGACATGGACGCCTGCGAGTTCGGACCTCCTCAGCCTGTTGTAGAGTCACTCCTCTCTGAGTAGTTTGGGATGGTGGTACTACTTTGTCCCTCTGGAAGAAGTCTGTGAGCTGTGTCTGGCGCTCGTCTCTCACGACTGATGATGTCTGAAGGAGAGAGTCCCTGTGCTGCTGTGCCTCTATGAGGAAGCGGCCGAATTGTCGCTGGTCTCTAGACTCAAGAATCTGATGTAAGGTGGGCTGATCTGCAAACAAGGTCGGGTATCTGCCTCTGATCTCCTCATATGCTCTGCATCTGCATACAAAATGCTCCTCACTCTCAATGTCTGCTGTGCAAAGTCTGCATATCCTCTCTACTCTGGGGACATGTGCAGCTCTCCCTGCCTCAATCTCTAGCTGGTGTGATGATACTCTAAGCTGTCCAATGGCGACCCGTGCTTTGTGCGGCATGTAGACATCCATGTACCTCGGTCTCTGGATGAACCCATATGCTAGGATTGTCAGGAAGTGGTCTCTGTAGTACCGCCTCTTTGTAGGAAGAGTCTCTCTGGGTGTGATCCATGTCTCTCTGATGTATAGCTGCTAGAGATCCTGTCTGAGAACTCTATTCCTCTCATGGTGTGAGAGGCGTATGTGTGGGGAGTCGGGATCATATTGAAAAGGAGGCAAGTCTGTGATGTCTAGGCCATGTGATGTGAACCACTCTGTGACCTGCGAGTACCATGCTCTGGCGTCCCCCTCCTCGTGTAGCTGTATCGATGCCTCGAAAGCTTTGCGGGTGAGTCTGTCTGGTGGCAGCTCTCGCATGCGCTGGATGAAGCAAACTATCTGGAAGAGGGCTTCTACTAGCATTGGGGGTGCCGCTAGCTCTGCTCTGATGATGTCGTGTGGTACTGATGGTTTGCTATGGAGCAAACGAGAAATCATAATGATCTGTGGGCGCTCTATCTGTGTCCAGAGAGATGCTGGTAGCCCTTGTGCCCATACTGCGGCAGCGTACATCATGGCAGGTGTAACTAGTGTCAAAAAGCCACCCCTTGGTACGGGGCTCTTGGAAGTGGGCCTGGTGGCATCTGCGCTCTAAGGTGGCCAGTGCTGCATATCCTCGTGTAAGCCGGTCTCTGGCTGCCTGGGTCATGGAAAATCTGCCAGTGGTGCCAGTGAAAGTCACCCCCAAGTATACATATGAATCAACTACCTCAACTTGTCCACTTGCTACAATGAGCACTGCTCTACTTCGGACTGTCCTGGAGGTGTGGAAAATCATGACCTTGGTCTTGCCAAGGTTCACTGTGAGCCCTCTATGTGTGCAGAAATCATCCAAGGCGTGTAGGTGGCTCTGTAGTCCCTCCTGTGTCTCAGAAACTAGAATAATATCATCTGCATAGAGCATATGGACTGGTGTACCTGCCAAGTCGGAGCCCGCCCCGCCTGCTCGTAGGATGTAGTTTGCTATCTCGTCGATATAGAGGCCAAATAGGGTCGGGGAGAGGGGGCATCCTTGCTTCACACCAATGGTGCTAGCAATGGGGTCCGATACTCCACCTGGGCACCGCACTCTGCCTATGACCTGTGCATACAAAGAATGAATGGCCCATATCATCTTAGATGCTATCTGTAGCTCCTGGAGACGTTGAAAGAGTCTCTCTCTAGGGATAGTGTCAAAAGCCTTGCGGAAATCCACAAAGGAGCAGTAGAGTTGTCTCTTTTGTGCTTTCGCTCTGTCGATCAGGCAGCGAAGCACGAAGATGTGGTCGATGGTCGAGAAAGTGCGTCGAAACCCTGCCTGTCCTGGTGCGCGTAGCCCTGATGCCTCTGCGTATGTGCTGAGCTCTGCCTCAAGAATTGCTCCATATAGTTTGGCCAATGTGTGGCCAATCATGATAGTCCTGTAGTTCCCTGGGTCCAAGGTGTCACTTGATTTGTGGATAGGCACGATGTTGTGCATCGTCCACTCCTCTGGTAGTCCCTCAACCAAAGCGCGGTTGAAGAGACGTGCTATCAAGGGGGAGAGGGTGTCTGCTGCATAGATGAGGTGCTCACTCTGTAGTCTAGTGTGGTCGGCTGAGCGGCCATGCTGGAGGCGTCGAATAGCCCTCTTCACCATACTAGATGTGAAGAAAGTCGAGGTGGTAGGCCGGGGGTCGGATGGCTCCGGGATCAGTGGCTGCCCAGGTATCTGGTATAGGCGCTCGGCGTAGTCATGCCAAATCTAAGGATCCTCCAAGGGGGTGGTGGGGCGTGGCTCTCTGAGAATCCTCCATGCGGTGGCACAGTCAGTACTCATGAGAAGATGGTATAGCTCAAGCTCCTGCGCCTCTTCGAAGGCCCGCCGTTTACTGCGTGTGATGGCCTTCATCTGTCGCTTGACCTCGCTCTCAGTGATCTCCTCCAAGGCTCGTCGAGCCCGTAGTTGCTTGTATAGATCCCTACACTCCTCATCGTACCACCGGTTCTGGGGCATCGTCCCAGAGGGTGGAGGTCTACCAGTGTGGGTAGTATGTGGAAAGCAGCTGAGGGCCGAGGTGTGTAGAATTGCGGAAAGCTGGCTAGTGAGTGTAGAGAGTGGTGTATTTGGGTCGAGAGTGTAGATCCCCTCGTAGACATGTGATGAGTAAACTCTGGCTAGCTCATGTGTGAAATGTATGGTGGTGTGAGTGTAGGTGGTGTGTTCGAGATGGGTGAGCCAGTGAAAGAGAGAGCAAGATATGCATGGTCAGCCCCAATAGGTAATGGGGGGATGGTGAAGGATGTGAGGAGGTGAGCTGCCTCTCTGAAGCCGATGATGTAGTCCACTGTACTGCCGCCGTTGGGTACTGATGGTGGTATGCAAGTCAGGCCTCCAGATGATGGCCATTGTGCCATCCCGTTGTAAATAACGAGACGGTGCTGTGATCCCAAACGAAGTAGATGTCGCCCGTATGGTGTCGGTGTGGTGGTGTCTTTGGAAGTCCTCTTTGCCTCTGTGTTCTCCATGGTGGAGAGTAGCTCTGGGTCGTCAAAGTCGTAGATGTCACACTGTCTACTCTGTGTCCTTGCATTGAATCTCCCGTGAGGAAAACTTCTCCTAGCCTGGAGTATTCCATGATCTCCTCCCTGAGACATGCATATGGTGAAAGTGTATCATTCTCCTCCTCCCCGCCCTGTGTATGAGCCTCATCTGTCTCTCCTCCGCCCGTCTGTGCGAATCTAGAACCACTGGGTGCAAAGTAGCAAATGGCAATGTAGAGAATGTGTTCCTGAGAGAGCTCAGTCCGCACCCACATGTAGCGTGCTCCTGGGTCACGAGCTACTATCCGTATCCTGCTATGTAGCAAGCGGCGGTAGAGGATTGCTACTCCGCCAGATCCTCTAGTGGTGTTGTGCCGTGTGCACTTCTTGTGTGTAGACTCCCACTGATAGTCCTGTACTTGAGGTAGACCTCTCTCTGAGCTCTCATGTGTCTCTGTGAGGAGAATGATGTCTGTGTTATGCATCACCTCCTCCAATCTCCCTGGGTGTGTCCACAAAGAGCCATTGCAGTTCCAAATTGCTATGTGCATCTCCTCATATAGTTTCCCGTAGGCCGCGAGTTCCTATGCTACGGCCTTGCCATCGATGATGACCTGGCCGTCATGATAGGAGGCTCGTTTTCCTTCATTGCGCGCTTGTTGGATCCGAGGCATGCATGCTCTTCTATGCTCCACTTGCATTTTTGTGAGGTCATCATCTAAGTAGATAGGGGGGCCCGTGAGACCTCGTAGGATTACCCTCTTTTGGATGCAAAGGGTGCGTGCCTCTTCCGATGGGAATTGGAGTATAAGAGGCCTCTTCTTGGTGAGGTCTTTGCCGGCTCGCAAAGCTTTGGTGAAGGGGGTTGGGTTTTCTATTTTGTAGCCAAGTGTGTTGCATAAGGTTTTACCATCTTTCTCGGGGGTGGATTCCTTCCCGTCTTCAATGCCGGTGACTCGTATATTGAGGCGACGGGCATTCCGCATCTTCTCCTCTTCAAGGGTGGTGTGCACAAGGAAAGCTTCTTCCTTGTGGGCGTCCTCTTTCGCTTCTTTCTTGAGGTTCTTTTTGACCACTTCTACCCATCCCTCCTTCGTGGCTTTGAGCTTGTCTTCCAAGCTCTCGGTAAGGGCTTTAGTGAGTTCTTCTTTGATGGCCTCCTTTGTGTCATTGTTGATTTCCCCTTCCTCGGGGGTAAGGGATGCGATTGAGGCCTTGAGGATGGCCATTTGCTCATGCATCTCTTCCTTCTCCTCCTTCCATCCTTCTTGGGCTTTCTTCCATCCCTCAAGCTCTCTTTTTTTCCTCTTCTTTAGCTTCCTTCACCCTTGCCCATTCTTCTTTCTCTTTGTTCAAGACTTCTACTTCCTTCTCAAGTTTGGAGAGGCGGTTGATGATATTGGTGATGGCGGAGTCGGTCAATTTCTTGTTTTCTTTAATCGTGGCGTGTAGCTTGTCCTCCATCTTGGCCATGTCGTCCTTTGTGGCCCCTTTTACCATAGCCGGGTCGGATTCAGGACGGTTCAAGGGGAGTGGCTCAAAGGGTGAGGCCCATTGGTATAAATGACGAGCAGCGGCAGGGGAACAGGCGATATGCTGGGTATCTGTTGATTGCTGACGGGTAAAACAGGGTTTCTGGTAAATGACTGTTGACGGGTTCAGTTGCGCAGACAGGCTGGGCGCCGTACTGTTGATGGGCAGGGCCTTGCGGGCAGTAGTGGGAACAGGTTCAGTCGCGCGAAGCAAGACTAAGCAGTTGAGCGAAAAAAAACCCAAGCAGTAGCTTAGGCGCGTAGAAGGGGCTGCGCGCGCAGGGCGACCTGGCCTGACAGGGGAAGACCTGCGCGTGGCCCGACAGGGGGCAGACCAGCACGAGAGAGAGAGAGAGAGAGAGAGAGAGAGTCCAAGCTTCACTTCGGGTCTTGCTTTTACCGTTTGCCAGTCTCGCCCATTCTTCATGGTGGCTTGCCGGTCTCGAGTGCTACACACGACGCTCCATCACCACTTGCCAGTCGCGTGGACTGCACTGGCGACCTGTTGACACGCATTGACTCCAAAGTACAACACTTGGCTCAGCATGCCTTGGTTGGCCGAATGATTGGACAGTCTCCACCTCGATCTTCTATACGTGATTGGTGTAAGACTGCATTGGGCACTACTCAGGGATGGATCTCGGAGCTTACATTCCTTGGCAGGGGCATATTCATGGTACGTCTTTCAGATCCTGCCACTGCCTCAGCTCTCCTGGCTCGCTCTCCGATACTCTCTGATCTCGCAGGATGATATACTTGACGAGGTGGTATCCCAAGTTTTCCACTGAGGAGTTTGACAGTCGACACCTTATTCCCAGATTCCCTCTGACGCTCTCCTTCCCGGATATGCCTCTCCATTTTATTGATGAGCATCTCCTTCAGATGATTGCTGCTCATTTTGGCACGATAGTTCCAGGATCCTGCATCTTCTCATCTGGACCACCTCGCATTCAGGTCTTGGTGTTTGGGGATACTTCATTACCAGATACAGTTACTGTGGCTGTGCGCGATCGAGACTACTCTCTCCGAATGGTAGTCACTGGCCGCCCAGGACAGTGCCTACGCTGTCACGAGATGGGACACTTGGCGCGAGATTGCCCCACCCTGCCGCGCCATCGGCGGCAACAATAGTCGGCTCGTGGCACTCATGCTCAGCCACGTGGTCAGTGTCAACAACCGGTTCCTCCTACTACTACTCGAGCACCTCAGCAGCCTACAGGTGCTCCTCGAGCTCCGACCCTCCATGTTCCTCCCTCCGCTTCAGCTCCCACTGAGGTAGCATGGCAGAGAGTGGGTCGTAATCATTCCTTCCGTCCTCGTCAGCAACCAACAACGCAGCCAGCCCCCAGTGTTACCTCTCCTGCTCCCTCTCAAGTTTCCACCACCCCCTTACCCCCTGCATCTCCTCTCCATTCTTCTTCCTCGCCACAGGATCACTTACCTCTGCTACCAGCTCCTCCTTCACCTGCAGTTCCCCCGCCCGCTCCTTCCCCTCTTCCCTGTTCCCATGCAGATGGATCATTCACCGCTACTACCTCTCCCTTCTCCTCCTCTTCCTCTCGCCCTTACTCTCCCCCCTCCACCTTCTGGTCCTCCCCCTCCCTCAGCAGCTCTTACTTACGTCCCACGCAGTTTTCTCAGCTCCTGCCCTCTTTCCTGGGGCACTCATCGGGCTGAGATGTGCGGTGACTCAGAAGGACCATTGCGGGTGCAGCTCTACCTCATGCATCACAAGAGAGGTTGTGTTCCCTCTTTAATAGGCAGTCGCTCTCAGCCTACCCATTCCTTTTTCCTTCCATTCCACGTTGCTCAGGAATGGTCCAAGGATCAGGTTCTACATTTTGTGCATGCACAAACTATGGCTCAGATTCATTTATGGTTGTCTACTTCCGCTCCTGATGTTTTGTCTCGTCATTACCCTTCATGTATTGGTGCTATGGAGTGGATTGATGTTTATGCTTGCTATTCATTGCCTATGGTCATTCATGTATCCTCAGATGTGGTGCTTCCTATGTCTGCGCATTTGGGGTGTCAAAGCTGCAACATCGGTAATGCAATGTAAACAAGCTGAGGTCCGCAGTTGGTGCAATGAGACACCATATCTTAGAGAGGGCTTGTGGGTTGCTTTCCTACCGCCTGAAGCTCACCCCTTGGATGGCCCAGCTGCCTCCAAGAAGATGCACAGTTAGTCAGATGCTCTACAAACTCTTTCATGCAGTCTATGGATTTACATGTAGTTTCTTGGAATGCTAATGGTTTACAGACTTCTCGGGTAAAAGGTTCCCGTAAGCTTTTACTTCGCAGAGATTTACACGCTCATGTAGTGGGCACTTTGGATATATTACTAGTACAGGAGCATAAGATTGCCACTCCCTTTGGCAATCTCATGCCCTCGGGCGCCCGTACTTTTTGGGAGCCTGCTCTGGGCCTTTATGGACAGAGTTGCGGTGTATGCATCTCAGTAGGGCCACGTTACTTGGCCTCAGTTCAGCAGCATGGTACCCTTGTCGCTGGCAGAGCAGTTTATGTTTCTATTCGGATTCGGGAATCTATCATTGGTTTTATGTCAGTCTATGCACCCACTACCCCTCGAGAGAGGGCTACTTTTTGGTCCTCCTTGGCTGTTGTTCTACCTGCCGTAGACTCTTGGGTTGTTGGAGGTGACTTCAACAACGTTGAGAGCGACTTTGATTGGCGAGCCATCACACCTCCAGTTCTATCATCCATTTCTCCCGATGAGCAGCCAGCTTGGGATCGATTTCTTCTAGCTATTCATGGTGTTGACGCGTGGCACTTACCCTCTTTTGGTCACCACCTTGCTACACTTCATTACTCTTGGGGGTTTCAGAGACAGCAAGGGAGATTATTAGAGCGACTTGATCGTTTTTACATTGGCCCTTGGGCAGCAGCTCTATGCGGATTTACTACTATATGGAGAGGGACCAGCCTCTCAGATCATTTACCCATCTCATTGTTTATCTCCTTCACTAGATCCTCTGCACAGAGACGAGGCTGCCGCATTCCTGACAATGTTCTCACCACTCAAGTATTGCAGCAGCAGATTCGTGACTTATGGTCCACGGATGCTTCTTATTGTGGACCCCCTAGAGAGTTTCTTGCTCATTGCATTACTTAGTCTAGTATTTACTGCCGTGACCAGGCTGCTATTATTCATCGTCAGTTGAGAGTACGCGAGTCTAATCTTCACATCCCTCTTGGTTCCACTCAGTGCCTGCTTGAGGAGTGGCCTCAGGATACTTATCTCGCTGCTAGACAGACAGAGCTCACAGAAGAGATTCGTCGCGTACAGGAGGCCAGGTTTGAGTTCACTCGTCACGCTTCAGTATCTCATTGGATAGCTAAAGGTGATCGAATGAATAAAGACTTCTTCGCTGCGCATAAAGAGCGCCCTTCTGGCACCACCCTTCGGACTTTGTGCGATGCTCAGGGGACACTACATATGCATCCTGATGTTATTCTTGATATGTCTGCAGATTATTTTGAGACATTGTTCACTGCTGATGTATGCACTACTGAGGTTTTACTTGCCCGTGAGTAGATCTGGCATCACACTCGACACCGTTGTACAGACACTATGGCAGAGATCTTGTTGGCACCCTTCACACTTGCAGAGCTCCATAGTGCTATAGAGAGTCTTGATCCATCCTCCTGTCCAGGAGAGGATGGCCTCACTAGAGCTTTCTTTTTGACATATTGGGATGTATTACATATACCACTGCTTTGCAGCTGTAAGGACATCTTTGCATCAGGATATATGCATCCGGATCTTTGTTCAGGTCTCATATCTCTTATTCCGAAGGGGGGAGACACCACTCAGCTCTGACAGTGGAGACCGATTACCCTACTCCCTTCGGTCTATAAGATATTAGCGTTACTGATCAGCCATCGCTTGCGGTCGTTCTTACCAGATATTATTCATACTTCTCAGACAGGCTCTGTCATGGATCGATGCATCCTGGATAATATCTTCACTTTTTATGAGGCACTAGAGTGGGCCATATCATCTTCTGAACCTCTCGCTTTTTTCATCCTTGACTTCGAGAAAGCATACGATTGTGTTGAGTGGGACTTTCTTGAAGGATCTTTAGCCAGGATGGATTTCCCTTCGAGATGGATCTCAGGCATTTCCGCTCTCTTCAGAACATCTAGCAGTGCTATTACTATTGGTGGCCGTGCCAGTCGCAATTTTCAGCTTTCTCGATCTGTCCGTCAGGGATGTCCTTGAGCAACATATCTGTATCTGTTTGTAGGAGAGACTATGTCCGACTTTCTTCGTGCTCAGAGTCATGCATTTCGTGGCTTGACCATGCCAGTACCTACAGCTCCAGACCTTATCGATCAGGAGTTTACTGATGACACTATGCTCATGTTGTGCTATTTGCTAGCTGCTCTCGACTCCATGCTGGGAGGCCCTAGAGGTTTTTTGCATTGCCAGTGGTGCACGCATTAACTGGCATAAATTCTATGGGTTACTGGTTGGCAGTGATGACATACCTACTTGGGGGGTAGCTAATGGTTTCACATGGCTGCAGCCGGGTCAGACATGCAGATATCTGGGCTTTCAGGTTGGATTTGATGTTTCCTCACGGTAGCAGTTTGCACCCGTACTACAGTCTATTCGCAGGAAGCTATGCCATTGGTCTTCACGTCATCTGTCGTTGGCTGGCCGTGCATTGGTCGCCAACCAGGTCATTTTGGCTATAG
Organism: Adiantum capillus-veneris; assembly: GCF_014529385.1. NCBI lineage: Eukaryota > Viridiplantae > Streptophyta > Polypodiopsida > Polypodiales > Pteridaceae > Adiantum > Adiantum capillus-veneris. The sequence goes on along the minus strand of NC_140959.1, from coordinate 114,579,607 downwards.
TATGGTATACGGCCTCTTGTTGGATGTTACATTCCGGTGTGATAGCTCAGCTCCGCCGACTAGTGCGGAACTTTTTATGGAGTGGCACAGATGGGACTAATGATACTCGTGCTCGAGTTCACTGGTCCACGATTATTCGTCCTAGGTCAGAGGGAGGCCTTGGCATTATTGATCCAGAGTTACAGAGCCGCGCCCTTCTTACCAAGCTTATTGTTCGGGGTCTTTTTCCTGGCCAAGAACCTTGGAAGATGCTTCTTTAGGCCGCACTTTGCACAGTGACTCCATGACTCGGCACTAGAGACGGTCATACTTGGCATACAGGGTATCGTTTTCTCTTTACGGATGCCCCCTTGTCCACCACCACCCTCTCACCCTTCATCCGATCGCTCCTTCAGATTTGGGTTTCCATGCGATGGGCTATCATACGCTCACCTCCCTCATGTCGTGAGGAGATTGAGCGCAAGCCTCTCATTTGGAATGCTGCAGTTCTTGACTCTTCGGTTAATCCACCCCGTCAGCTTGGAGAGAGGACTCACATTGACTCGGCTGCTTGGGACACTGGCCCTGCTGCCTCTATGCGGTTGTTTCATGAGACACGTATGTTGGATGCAGATTTTGTGGCAGAACATTATGACATTGGTCGCGGGGTGACAGACAAACTGCTTGAGATTGATTCTGCCGTTCCTTCACAGTGGGATGCAGTCATGCGAGGCACGGTTCAGATGCCTCCCCATTGTGGCTGGGAAGGCCTCTTTGCTCAGAGCACTGTCTTATTAGTTCGTTTAGACACCATGCTGTTCACAGTTGATACTGACTACTCTCAGGGGATTCATACTAGATTGACATATGATGCCACCTCTCTGCACCTTGTCTCCCCCGACGCTCGATGGGAGGCCATACGAGTAGTTGGCTCCCGCGGGAAGCGTCGTTGTGTTGACCCCCGTTTCGCTTCCGTTGATGCTGCACTTTGGAGGCTTTGGGTGTGGGAGGGTCGTGTCCTATCTCAGCTTTATTGGGACCCAGGAGAGTGGCATTGGCCTCACTCTGACCCCACCGGTGCACCTGTATCATTCTTTGAGTACACTATCAGGATTGGAAGGTTAGCATTGATGAGACAGAAACTAGAGCAGCCCACTTGTATGTGTTTCTGGTTACATTCAGGCCTCTCTCATGCCTATCTGCAGCAGTTTTGGTCCTCCATCTGGGATTTACATGCGGCTCGTCGTATTTCTTTTTTCATGTGGATGATTGTACATGCGGGACTTCCAGTTGGGACTTGGCTAGCTACTATGGGTCATGATCCGTTATGTACTCGCTGTCCTTTGCAACTACTTGAGTCACCTGCACACTGTCTTTGGTCATGCTCAGCTTCCCATGTAGTGTGGCTTGCAGTTTGCTTTTTACTTAGCAGAGCAGATGTTCAACATGGATTTCTCACTTGGGGATCTGTCTCATGGTTGATGCAGATGCCCGGCCCGCACCTTTTCTACGAGGGCTCCGACACACATCCAACCTTCATGCTTACCTCGACTGGTTATTGGCGAGGGACTTTGGCTATGCTACCACAGATTGCTTGGCAGGGGGATTCTCAGACACGTGATGAAGTTTTTTCAGTCATCACTAGTATTACACTATGGAATGTTTGGAGAGCTCGTTGTCTTCACATTCTAAGTGCGGCTCCACAGCTACTTCAGGATACCCTCACTGCCACTTGGCTGGACATCATTGACACCCTGATTTGGCAGTGGGATTCTTCCTCAGGTACATCTCGAGCAGCGGAGGCTCGCCGATTTGCCTTCCTTCGGCATTGGGCCTGATCCCCACTCTTCTTCACACTGACAGGTGGCCAGATTACGTGGCATTATGCCCCTCCTCGGTGGTTTCTCCTCCACTCATCACAACGATCACCATGAGATTGTTCTAGTCGAGTAGTCACTATAGTGGCTCTCCTCCTTACATTCAGCTTGTACACCCCACGTGATAGGCTATTTTGGCATCCGCTGGGGATTATATTGTACTCAATAATATACAACCCTGATTTTTTCAAAAAAGAGAGAGAGAGAGAGAGAGAGAGAGAGAGAGAGAGAGAGAGAGAGAGAGAGAGAGAGAGAGAGAGAGAGAGAGAGAACACCATATGTAAGGTGCAGTGGAATGAATGTTGTATTTTCTCAAGATTAGTGATCTTTATTGCTCAAGGTTCCTTTCAGTTCTTAGGGAAAGAGAGAGCTTTCCGTCTTATGGAGAGTGCTCATCACTTCCAAGCGAAGTATCCAATCCGCTTCGAGTGATGATCATTCTGAAGTCGTGGATTCTTGTGGGTTCTTGGGGTCTTGGGTTCTTAAGTTCACGAGGAACTTGGGTTCTTGAGGGGCTTGGTTTCTTAAGTTCACGAGGAACTTGGGTTCTTGAGGGTCTTGAGGTCCTTGATTCGTGAGAATCTAGGGTTCTTGAGGTTCTTGAGGATCTTGGGTTCTTGGGTTCTTGAGGTTTTCTTTCGCTTGTAAATCGCGTTGGAGAAGGATCTTCTCTTCACCCGAGTTCTACCCTTTTCTGCGGGCGCACCCCTTGGCGGCCTTGCGCTCACACCAAGGTTGCTTTTTCCCACCTCACGTCGATTGGCCGGCCGCTAAGTGCACGGTCCGCTCTCAATGAGTGAAAAGAGACACAAGGGGAGGCTGGACAAGCCCTTCTTTCTTGGGATTCCTGTCACTCTTCAACAAAACGATTAGGAATCGCCGCGCCCAAGCGAACTTGGGTTCGTGCGATCGCAACAAGCAAAAAAATTCTTGTGGTTCTTGTGGTTCTTTCCTTGAGTAATGCAGAACACTGTCAAAGCTCTGATACCAATGTTAGGTGCAGCGGAATGAATGTTGTATTTTCTCAAGTTTAGTGATCTTTATTGCTCAAGGTTCCTTTTAGTTCTTAGGGAAAGAAAGCTTTCCGTCTTATAGAGTGCTGTGGTCACGAACAAAGTGAGTGGCTTGCGCGTGCAAGTGAATGAGACTGAGAGAAGGAGAGAGAGGAGATACGACACCCGAGAGGTTGTAAAACCCTCCTCCGAAGGCCCCACTCTCGTCGGCGAGAGTGGTCTATGTCTTGATTGCACAAAGGTGTACAATGCGTATGCAAAGGATTGATGCAATGGGACTATGCCGATGACGACGACTTGATGGCTGAAATCTGAGTTCTTCTATTCGTTGAACTTTGGGATTGTTTCGGTGGCTGAAAATGATTGTTTTGGCTGCGTTGTTATGGCTGAAAAATGAGGTTTCTTAGGGCTGAAAACTGATGGTCTTTACGGGCTGAATCTGCTACACTTTAGGTGAATGATGCTGGTCTTAATTTGCTGCTGAAATCCAAAAACGCCAGGGGCTGAAATTGGTCCTTCTGTCGCCGGGGTTCTGCAAATGCAAAAACGCTAGGCTGATTTGCTGTGTCGTGATGATGCCGGGGCTGATCTGCTGTGCACAAATCGCCAAGAATGATCTGATGCAAAAACGCTAGGTCTTCTGTGGAGAAAACGCCAGAGTAGTCGCGGGGGTTGGTCTTGCTGAGAAGTTGCCTGTTGAGCAAGGTGCTCCTGCTGCCTCTTCTGCCAGAAAGTGCTAACTTGGGTTTGCTTATATATTAACTTAGCAAAATTGCCCTACCTACTTTTGTTGGAAAGTCACTTAAAAATAATAAGTGAAAATACCAATAAATAGGAAAATAGGCTAAATGCACTGGAAAATTCCCCTAACTGATGCGAATGGATTTTGATGGGAATTCCGATGATCATGCTGTGTGCAACCGGAGGATATGCATCTATGCTAAGTGACTGGACATGCACGGTCTACGAATAGACTCACAAAAGTGCCAGATCATTGCTAATCTAAACTTGACTTGACTTGACTGAACCCTGCTGTGGTGTAGTTTGTCCACGGACACATAGGGTTGGGATGTGTCACGTGACAAGATACGACACCGAGAGGTTGTAAAACCCTCCTCCGAAGGCCCCACTCGTCGGCGAGAATGGTGTACTTTGATTGCACAAAGGTGTACAATGCATATGCAATGGGACTATGCCGATGACGACGACGGTGTTGACGACGACGGCTCTATGGCTGAAATCTGTGATCTTCTAATCGCTGAATTCGAGGACTGTTTCGGTGGCTGAAAATGACTGTTTTCGCTGCGTTTTCTTGGGCTAAAGTTGGGGGGACTTCTGCAACTCAATGGGGTCTGATCTGCTACTTTTCTATATGCTGAATTCTGCGTTTTTATGGCTGAAAATGGGGGAGCATCTGCAACCAACTGGGGGTGGTTCTGCTACTGTGTATGACGCTGAAGACGCTGTGAATCTGAGACGGTTGAGGGCTGAAAACCAAAACGCTGGCTGGTTCTGCCTCCTTGCCAGAACGCTGGCCTGCTGGGAATAAAAACGCTAATGGCTGATGTCAAAAACGCTGATCTGCTGAGGTTTGAAAATGCTGGAACTGCTGATGTTGCATACCGTTAGTGAATGCTGAAAACACTAAGGCCTGAGGGTGGTTGGTCGCAGGAAAAACGCCAAGGATGGCCTAGGATGGTGATGGATCTTGATGCTGAGGGGGGTACTGCTGAGAAGTTGCCTGTTGAGCGGGAAGCTCCTGCTGCCTCTTCTGCTAGAAAGTGCTAAGTTGGGTTTGCTTATATATTAACTTAGCAAAATTGCCCTACCTACTTTTGTTGGAAAGTCACTTAAAAATAATAAGTGAAAATAACCAAAAATAGGAAAATAGGCTAAATGCACTGGAAAATTCCCTAACTGATGCTAATGGATTCTGATGGGAATTCCGATGATCATGGTGTGTGCAACGGGAGTATATGATCTATGCTAAGTGACTGGGCATGCACGGTCTATGAATAGACTCACAAAAGTGCCAGATCACTGCTAATCTAGACTTGACTGAAGTGACTGAACCCTCCTATGGTGTAGCTTGTCCACGGACACATAGGGTTGGGATGTGTCACGTGACCAGATGGGGTCCCAAACTCTCCTAGAAGGGCCCCCGTCTCTATTGCTAGAGAGGTATTTGCTTTAGATTGCACAAAGTCTGGTACAATGCTTCTAGATGCTGTGGTACTCGACGATGACAATGATGTTGACGACGATGATGACGACTGTCATAAGACGGGCAACACGTGGCAACGGAAAAGAACAACCTGAACAACTTTAAGCACTTCTATAACAACTGAACTGAAAGAAAGAGATGACACGGGGAGTGGCGAAGTTCCACCCCAAAGAGTGTTGGCCCCAAACCTTTGTGTCCCTTTTGGTATTTCTTTATATTACTTGAACTCAGTGCGATGCGAGTACTCCACCCTCTGCATTTTTCGTATTGAAGCATGCCAGAGAATGAGCCCTTTGCACATTTAAAGGCCCTTGGCCTCAAAAGCAGTTACATAAAAAGCAGTCAAACTCAAAAGCAATTGGTCCCAAAAGCTGGCGCTGAGAAGTGCCCAGCGTAAATAACGGAAATCCATTTAGGCTGCCACATCAGCAGGTCAGCGTAAAATCCGAAAATCCGTATAGGCTGCCATGTCAACAATCAGCGCAAAATTCGGAGATTTATAGTGCTGCCACGTCATCAACTAAAACGTAAATAAGCTTGTGTGTGTGTGCGCTGGTCCTGCTTTATTTTAACATCTTTAGGTCACTTGGGCCCCATCGGACGGGGTCCCATAAGTTGGTCGGAACTCTTCTTTAAAAATAGGCCACTCGGCAAGACTAGGAGTGAAAGCATCTCGAAGGTGAACATAATGCTGTGACACATTATACAATCATTTTTACGAAAAAGGGTTGTCCTCTGGAGACACAGATCTAATGGATTTGCGTGGATATGCATTCTTGGAAACATATTACAAAGGTGCATGGCTAAGATCTGAAGAAGGTCCACATGGTACACAAAGCCAGGGTGCATGTGGCAGTTAGGGAGTACAGGTGTATCACAATGTGTTAGGAGTGTGAGTTTGCCGCCCCCCCCCGGCGGGTGGAGGGAGTGAGAAGTGGGTGTTTGGCCAAGGGAAACATAAAGTGGATGGAACATAACTTGCTTGCGGTCTTGAAATCTATTTAAACATGTTGTTTTTAATGTTTTCAGTTTACAGAATCTTCAAGAAATCATTTATGACAACTCAACTCTATTATAATGGTTCTAATTGCTTGATCTAGTCATAAATAATTTGTAGAGTTACTTGGCGCACCCAAAAAGGAATGAAATGAGCTCTTGAATTATTATTAAATGCAGGAGCAGGGGAGCTCATTTAAGTTTATACAAATCTCTGAGGAAATTTCTGTTCAACCAAAGCTTCTGCTCAAATTTTGTGGATTGAGCTGGAAGTTTGTGCCTTCCCAAAAAAAGTCATAACAAAGGCTACCAGCTCAGATAATGGGCTATGAGCAAGTTTTTGAAGGATGCATGAGATCAAGTGTGGAGCTCAGAAGAATAAAGAATGCAAAGGTTACAGCAAAGAGGCACAGGTAATTTCTATGCACACCACAACTTTTTACAAAAAATTCATCCCGCCAGATCAAGATTACTGCTGGGCCTCATTTGGAGACGTAGTGTGTGCAGTTCATTTCCATAATTTCAGTGTAGCAACAACCTTATCTTGAAGACAGTAGGCCATGGTTATGCATGATACACCTCTTTGCATTCATGATGTCGACTTAAGTGAGTTAATTTGGTAATTGTTGGCGAATGGGAGATGTAAGGACTGGAGGACATTTCAAGTGATTGGGATTTATGCTGCAAATACAATACATCAGTAATGGAGGTACCTATTTGATTGTTTTCAACACCCAGCTAGCTTCATGATCCCAGCTTGACTATTTTGCATCTCTCTCCTGGATGATGTACATGTTTCTATTTCATCAAAATATATATTATTGATGGAGGGCATGGGTGGGAGCTTGACACCATCTTGGTATTTATAAAAGGATGAGATAGTGACATGTTGTGCATGAGACATAGTGGACTGTGTCATGCTGTGCAGAAAACAGCCCAGTTTAGGGCTGATTCTTGCATTCTACAAAGCTACCACATCATCACAATAGTGATACATGGCATAATTGCTAGTAAATGTGCCACATCATCTAGAAATGGGACAATCGGACCACTAAAGGGTCAGATGAATAATAATGGGACAATAATGATGGATTAAGTGGGCTAAAAATGCATATGCAAGGCCAATGTTCTCTACAGCCAAAATGCCACCGTATGATGATGACATATCTCCAATACCCTCTTCAACGTCAGATCAGAGGTCCAACTCCATTGTTGAAGAAGTGAATCCAAGTCTAGGTTGAGGTAGAGGGTTGGTGAGAAGATCTCCAAGATTGTCGATGGTGGGAAAATACTCCAACCCGAGACGACCATCCTTAATGTGATTCAAAAGAAAGTGATAATGAGCATCGATGTGTTTAGTTCGTCCACGCGCACCATGATGATCGGCAAGAGTAATAGCAGTCTGAGAATCTGAATAAATTGTCGTAGGAGATGAAGGTGCCCTAGCAAGATGATCCAAAATATGTCAAAGCCATAAAGCTTTAGACGCAGTGTCAAGAAGGAAAGGCAACAGTGTTCAGCTTCAACCTCAGTAGAAGGAAAGGCAGCGGTGTTCAGCTTCTGACATTTTCATGATAGAAGTGCATTACCAAAGAGAAATCAATAGAAAATCTGTTGTGGTCCCGAAGGCAAGCGAGGGCTTCAAGGGATCTTCTGAAGTTGCCCGGCTCGTTGCTGCTCCTGCGCGTTCCCCTCCCCCCACGCCTGCTCCTGCTCCCCTGCGCCATAGCCCCCCCTTTGCCCTCGCCCTCGCGCTGCCCCCTGCCTGCGCGCTGTCTGTCCGCGCGCGCTGCTGAGCTTACACCCAGCCTGCGCGCAGCCCAGCCAGAGTGCAGCCCCGCCCGCTGCCCCCCCTCTTGTTCGCTGCCCTCGCCGCTCCAGCCCCTTATCCTCACGCACCCCCCCCCCCCCCCCCCCCCCCCCCCCCCCCCCCCCCCCCCCCCCAAGGCCTCGTTTGAATTGCCTGGCAGTGGATTCTCAGTTGGTTTCTCCTTGCCGAGCTCTCAAGCGTTAGCCTTCTCGTCCGCCCTTCTCCTTCAGAGCAGCAGACACTAATGGAGGCTCATGCTCCACCCCAGAGGGACTCCTCCGAAGCCCCCTCGCCCGACACCGCTGAGCCCACCATTCGACTTGCTCTTTCACCGACAGAGCAAGCGAGCCTAGCCGCAGAGGTAGAGCGTTTGCAGGCGACCTCGGTCATTTGCAAGATTCTCGGCACCCGACCCAGCAGAGGAGAGCTGCGTGACCTTCTCCAGGCCCGCCTTCTCGCAGAGGTGGCAAGATCTTGGATGTCCAGATTCTCGGACGGGGGTACTACCAGATCGAGTTCGAGACCTCCGAGATGGCTTCCAAGGTCATTGCTATGAGTCCATTGGCCATCCGAGCATCACGCGCCCACTTTCGACAGTGGCGACATGGTTTTGACCCGACTTCGGATGTGCTAGTAGAGGAGGCAGACATTCCCATCTCAGTCTGCTTTCCGGGTTTACGGAGGGAGTACCTACCACTTCTCTCCAGGATTGGCTCCGCCATCAGGACTGTCCTGGAGACACCTCGTACGGCAGCATCAGTAGCTGCCAAGGCGGCTGGCATCCCCTTAGTTCGAGTTTTGGTCAGAGATACCCACACGCTCCTGAAGGTCATCCTTTTGCCTCGGGTGAGTGGGGGTTGGTTTAGATAGAGTGTGGATTACTCGGGTCTTCCGAACCAGTGCTTCATTTGCAGACAGATGGGCCACCTAGCGAAGGCGTGTCCACGGAGGAGGCCACGACCTGCACCTCAGCCTTAGCCCCAGCTTGCCAAGGCTGGGCCGCAGCCACAGCCAGCGGCACATCGCACAGATTCAGAGTCACCCTCCAAGCCTGGGGCTCCAGGGGAGGACGGGTGGCAGCAGGCCCGTGGCCGTCGACTCCAGGGGCCACAGCGACGGCCTGACACTCAGAGTGGCCCTCAGGTGCCTACTCAGCAGCTGTGGGAACCTCTTTGGTCCTCTTGAGCAGGAGGAGCCCCCTACGCTAGCCTCCACCTCCGCTTCACCCTCGCCAGCCGCCCCCCCTTCAGAGTTCCCCTCCTCCTCCTCATCCCCCCCCCCCGCCCTTTGCTCCCGTCCACTCCCCACCTCGCCCCTCTACCTCTTTCGCCCCACCCCGCTTTTCCTCCCCCCCACCCCCTCGAGCTCCTTACCCCCCCCTCCTGCTCCAGTTCCACAGTCGACTCAGGAGACTGGTCCCTCGCCAGCGGCTAGGAGATCTCTTGGCAGCGCCTTTGGCACGAGTCGCCTAGCGAGAGAGGGTCAGCCCTTCTTGCGGCCCCCTTTGCAGATTCAGACATCTTCCCTTGTAGCTATCCCTCGTGGTCTGACGAGCATTGACCTCCGACGCCGCTGGGATTTCTTCGACTACGGGTTCACTCGCTTTCTCGGCGATTCCGCAACAGACCAGGAGGCAGCCTGCTTCAGGGTCCATGCTTTGTTCCTCGCCGCTAGGGGGACAGAGGCCTCGGACTCAGCAGTTGGTTTCTCCTTCCCCCTCTGTGGTAGGACCGAGACAGAGTGGTTTCTCGACTCAGTGGTGGGATGGTTGCATACACAGGTTCTCGAGTTCTCTCACCACATGGGAGAACTTGGAGTTACAGATTTACTGCAGACGTTGTGGCCACTGGCCAAGTTTGCGGTGACACCCCCAGACTCAGCAGGATGTAGGCACATTGTGGTGTACTTTTTTGCTGATACGCAGTGTTTGCCTTGCTATGTATACATTCATGAGGACTTCTGGACAGAGGAGGTTGCTTTACGCACGGCTCGCTCTGCTTGGGCTTGGACAAGGCACTCACTACAGTCTCGCCTATCTAGAGGACGCTCGCATGTGGATTACTCCCCATCCAAGCTAGCCTCGAAGATAGCCTGTCTTGCTGCTGCGGCAGCATCTGTTCTCTCTCGCTCCCCATGAGGATCGTCTCGTGGAACGTGCAGGGACTAGGTGGGCCCCAGTTTCAGCGACAGCGGGGCCGATTGCGTCAGGAGCTTCAGCGTTGCCTTGTGGGAGGAGAGATTGATCTCCTTATGCTACAGGAGCACCATCTGTCTGAGAGCCGCATTCGGCGATGTGGTCAGATTTTGCATGGACGATATGATACCTTTTGGTCAGCTGCTTTTGGACCTGGAGGCATCCATGGTGGGGTATGTATGACTATTGCGGACTCATTGCATCACGCCATTGTGGGCAGAGGGATTATTGTGCCAGGCAGGGCTCAGTGGATTACTATGCAGGTTCAGGGTGGCCTTGTGGGCTTCCTGAACATCTATGCGCCCAATGTGGCGAGTGCTCGTGCAGAGTTTTGGTCATAGATTCTTGAGTCTTTGCCACAGGCTGACCATTGGTGTGTAGGGGGGGACTTCAACATGTTGGAGGACCCTTCTGACAGGATTGGAGGCAGCCATGCGACTGTGCATGGAGTCGAGTTAGCAGCTTGGGAGAGGTTGTGTATGACTTTGAGGGTCTCGGATACATGGCAGCACTCTGGCTTTGTGAGGCCTCCAGAGAGTCTTGCCTTCTCTAGGTCGGACCGCAGAGTGGGTGGAGTGAATCTATCGCGGATAGATCGCTTCTACACTAGTGACCACTTCAGTGACTTGGGGGGATCAGTGGGCATCCTGGCAGGGACATCCTTCTCGGACCGTGCACCAGTGATCCTCACAGTGGCAGACAGGCAGAGGAGTGGGAGCACGATGCTTCGCATCCCAGAGCGGGTCTTGTTGGACTCAGCACTCAGAGAGAGGGTAGAGGCTCTTTGGACAGAGGGCATGGACAACCAGGCTCTACCTGCAGACAGAGTGGCCTTAGGCCTAGCTCCGCTTAGCCACTTTTTTCTCCTGGAGTCTCTGGCTCGACGGGTTGCAGTGAGATAGGAGGAGCAGCGTCTTAGACGAGGCATTGCTTCACTACAGAGGATGCAGGAGCAGCATCCAGACAGTCCATGGTTGGAGGAGCAATTACAGCAGGCTCGACTGGAGCTTGCTTGCACAGAGGAGAGGCGTCATGAGTTTGCCTTTCACCGACAGGCATCTCAGTGGACTCAGGTGGGTGACAGAGTGACAGGTGCTTTTTTTGAGACAGTGGGACCTCGGCACTCGCATGCCAAGGTCAATCAGTTGAGGAGACCCGATGGGTCAGTTGTTTGTGAGCCAGAGGATATGCGTGCAGTTGCTACTGACTTTTACCGTGAGTTACTGTTGGCTGAGCCCCAGTCAGAGCGGCAAGATGCATGTAGAGAGCAGGTTTGGGCACAGATGCCTTGTCTTGTGACGGAGGAGATGCGTAAGGGACTAGAGATGTCTCTTCAGCTTGAGGAGCTGCACACGGCTCTTAGGGCCCTACCTCGTGGTAGCTGTCCAGGTGAGAATGGGCTGACTCCCAGTTTCTTCTTGGAGTACTGGGACCTGCTTGGCCTAGATCTTTGTAGTGCCTTTCAGTACATTCTGCACACGGGAGTGATGCCGGATAGCATGAGTGAGGGCTTGATTTACCTCATTCCAAAGGAGGGTGGCTCCTTGGATGAGATTCGACAGTGGCACCCCATCACCATCCTTAACTCAGCCTACAAAATTCTTGCCAAGGCTCTGAGTTTGAGGATTCAGCCACTTTTGGAGAGCCTTATACATGGGACTCAAACAGGTTTTGTCAAGGAACGCAGTATCCTTGACAACATCTTCACTTTCTGGGAGGCTTCTGCCCTGGCACGGCTCCGTGGGGAGGACCTTGTGATTCTTCTTCTCGATTTTGAGAAGGCATACGAGAGAGTTGATTGGACTTTCTAGAGGGCACTCTACGCAGGATGGGTTTCTCAGATGCTTGGATCAGAGGGGTGTCAGCTTTGTACAGACAGGCTCACAGTCAGGTGCTTTTGGGAGGAGGTAGAGGTGAGCGCTTCATGCTCACACGATCTGTCAGACAGGGTTGTCCTCTTGCCCCGTATCTCTTTCTGTTCTATGCGGAGGCGATGAGCAGATTTTTGGTGTCACAGCAGGTTGGTCTGAGGGGCTTAGCACTCCCTATACGGGGAGATGAGCTTCTGGACGCTGAGTTTGCCGACGACTCAGCCTTGTACTTAGAGGGCCAGGAGGCCAATCTACACAGATGTGAGCAGGCTTTGGACACCTTCTGCTGTGCATCGGGCGCACTGATCAACAGGAGAAAGACAGTGGCTTTCTCGGTTGGCAGTGCTCCTGTGCCAGATTGGATGCCAGGAGAGGGTTTCAGGTGGATTCCTCCAGGGACTGCAGTTCGGTACTTGGGTTGTTAGGTTGGTTTGGACTTGTCCCCCGAGCAGTAGATTGCTCCTCTTCTCCTGTCCATCAGGAGAAAGCTGTTACATTGGAGCTCAGCACGACTTTCGCTGGCTGGTAGAGTAGTAGTTGCCAACCAGGTGTTGTTGGCGACTACGTGGTACATCACTTCTTGCTGGATCTTCTCGAGGTCTTGTATCAGCCAGGTAGAGAGGCTGATCAGGAACTTCCTTTGGTCAGGTTGTGACACTCAGATTGCCCGAGCCAAGGTGGCTTGGTCGGTCATCACACTTCCTTGTTCTCAGGGAGGGCTTGGGATCATTGATCCAGCATAGCAGAGCAGAGCCCTTCTTGGGAAGTTCGTCGTCAGAGGACTTCTTCCAGGCGAGGAGCCCTGGAAGGAGTTCTTGCTGCAGAGGCTTCGTGCCAGGGTGCCTCAGTCAGGAGGCCCTTGGCAAGCTTCGACCAGATGGATCTTTACAGAGTTGCGCCGAGTTGGTTTGAGCAGGAGACCGGAGGACCGATTCGCTGTGAGTCTGCTTCGATCTTGGGAGCTCTTACGGCGTGGCCTAGAGCAGAGACAGCTGACGTGCACGGAGGAGCGCCTACGGCAGCCCCTCGTCTAGAACCCGATGGTTAGCACTCAGAGAGGCCACTTGGTTGGGAGTCGGCCTCATGTTTCTTGGGGTCCCATGGCAGCAGGTCCAGCGCGTTCTCGAGGTGACTGGCTTGAGTTCACAGGTTTGTCTGAGGAGGTGCAGGGTGTCCAGCTAGAGGGCATGAGAGGGGTGCAGAGCATGTGTCAGGACATCTCAGAGTCAGTTCCAGCTGAGTGGCTCACGCTTCTCGAGGCAATAGCACCCCAGTGGATGGGAGCCTTCACACGACTGGAGGTTCTCATTTCAATCAGGGCCTGCTCAGAGACTGTCCCAGCCTTGTTCTTTGAGCTTCAGGGTGGGGGACGATTACAGCGAGTTGCAGTAGAGGCCCCGCAGGTAGCAGAGTGCTATTTCCAGAGGATCCGAGTCGGGGGCATCTGTGGGAGGACTTGCGTCATAGACCCTGATCCAGCAGCTCTTGAGACTGGACACTGGAGGCTATGGGCTTGGGAGTGTTGTCCACTGGCACGAGTACACTGGGATCCTGGTGAGTGGCTATGGAGGGACCCTTTCTCTTCTGTAGACCGCCCAGGAGTCCCCTTCTTTCAGTACGCTGTTCGGCTTGGACGTCATATACTTGCAGCACAGAGAGAGGCCCGCCCCGCTGCAGCACGTCATTGGCAGGAGGAGGGCCTCATCGTCAAGTTCTTGGCAGCCTTTTGGCAGAGGCTGTGGGACTCCAGACAGCCGAGGCGCGTCACTTTGTTCCAGTGGCTGGTTGCACACAGAGCCACAGCAGTAGGGAGCTGGCTTGTGCATAGTGGTCTCTCGGTCGCATGGGCAGCCTGTGACCAATTGGTGGAGAGTCAACGTCACTGTCTTTGGGACTGTCCCTCGGCCCAGCAGGTGTGGCTACGAGTTCTTCGGCTGATGCCTGCCCTCTCCACGGCTCGACAGTACACTTGGGGGGCAGCGGCTTGGTCCACCCTCACGGGCCCGGCACTTCAGTTTGAGCTATCTTCCACCAGCAGGATGATAGTGATACAGGGGGGGCGACCTACACTTCAGCCTGCTAGAGAGCTTACTCGACAGGAGTGGTGCAGTGAGAGAGAGGAGTGTTGGGAGCTCATCAGTGGCCTAGCTCTCTGGTTCATCTGGCTGGCCCACTGTTTCCGCATGTTTGAGGCTCGCCCTGTGCCACCAGCAGAGACTGTTCGTGACTTTTGGCTAGAGCTGATCCATACTCTCAGAGGACAACTTGAGTGACTACAGGGCAGCTCCGACCGCATGCGGGAGCGCCGCGAGGCTTTCCTTCGACTCTGGCACCCTGGGCCTTTCTACACCATAGTCCAGGGGGTGCTCAGATGGCACTACTGTCCACCTGTGTGGCTCTTCCCTCCTCCCATCTCTTGATTTAGCCTCATTGTATATATGCTGTTTTTTCATTGGGAGAGTCTTTCCATCATGCTTGTTGTAGCCCTCTCTTGCAGAGGTGGATGTAGCCCTATGGGCAGTTTTCAGTAACTAGTAAAAGGATCCTTTTCTCGGAAAAAAAAAAAAAAGAAATCAATAACTAGCGGTGGATTTCTGCGTGTCAACACTATGAGCATAGTCTTACTCTGACGGATGGGATGTCACCTGTCCGGTTCGTCCTATCCGTTCGTCCGATCCATTTGGTTCAAAAATTATGACCGTTTTTGACCATTTGTAGCCATTGGGGCGAGTTTGAGACATCTTTTGGGTGCCCTTTGGGGGAACTTTTAAGCCCATTTTGTGAGGCATTGTAGCTGCAACTCTCAAGACCACATACTTCTAGCTATATGCAAGGCATCCCCTCTATACAAAGTACACTCTAGGATGATATATGTATTATGAGGCATGGCACATCACTCCTTTGGGCAAGGCAGCTCTCTCAAGGGCCTCAAGCATCTTTGCCCAATGTAGGGTGCAACGGAAACGAATGTGTATGGCTCAGGATGAGTGAACAGTAAGTGCTCAAGGTTCCTTTTACTTAGAGAAAGGGAGAGCCTTCCTTGACTTAATGAGAGAATGTGCAATGAACAAACACGAGAGTGGAATGCAAACTGTGAGTGAGTGTGCAAAAGAGTGCGAGAGGTATTTGCTTTAGATTGCACAAAGTTTGGTACAATGCTTCTAGATGTTGTGGTACTTGATGATGACTATGTTGACGACGATGTGGACGATGACGGTGGAGAAGGTCTGCAATGCTTGCTTCTCCGGGCTGTGTCGAAAGCGACACAAAATGATTTGTTGCGGCTTTAACTTCGTCTATGGTCATGGGTCCACCTTCAAGAATCTCCGAAGAGGAAAATTTCTGAAACCATTTCCAACACAAAACCATGAACATACCCATTCCATGTAGAGTGACTGGAAAAATACTATTCTCCCTAAATGATTGTGCATGCAATGCAGATGAACAAAGTGACGGAGTGCCAAACCGTTCACCAAACATACACAAAAAGTGAGATCAAATCTTGACCTTTCGACCTAAACCTATGAACTGTGGCAAATCACAACGGAAATGCCAATGCTTGGTGGACAATCGTGCTCGTGCTCCTTCTGAGACTGTGTCATACCGAGGAAGAAACATGTAAAAGCGATTGACAAAACGGACAATCGGGAAACAACGTGAATTCCTTGAAAACAAATGTTCTTTCTTTTCGAGAGTGATCCACATACATTCGTCCTCATTCGTGAGTGAATCATGTGCATCGTACTTCAGAGAAGAAAGGACCGAGAGAGTCTCCTCACGTTTCTTTTCAAGCTTTTCTAGACTGTGGGACTGTGTACTGAGAGAAACAATCATCTACGTGTCTTAACCTCTTTCGAATCATGAGAGTGAGATATTAATGACCTAGATTGAATATTCGTGTTGTAGCGAAGGATCACTGGAGTGATACTTTCAATTGCAAGAGAGGGTGTATTTTCTTTCCAATCAATCCATGGATTATAATGCCTAAACCATTGGATGCCAAAAATCATGTCACTTTCAGAGAGAGGAGAAACTACAAACTTATGCCAAAACCCAATGTTTTGAACTTAGACTATCACATTTGGACATTCATGCGCGATGGAAGAGAGCATGCAAGGAGCTAATCCATAGACCCCTATCGGATCTATTGAAAGAGCTTCTAAGCGTGCACTCTTCATGAGAGAGTCACTAATCACATCATGCATACTACCAGAATCAAACAAGATCACAATGCGTTGACCATTCACATGACCATAACACTTCATGAGAGACTCATCAGCTAGATGATCATTAGAAACTTGGGACACACTAGTGTTCTCATTTATGGCATTAACAGAGGATGTGGGTTCTGTGGGTTCTTTAGGTTCGTTGGATGCTTTCTTAGGACAATCTCTTTTCATATGACTTTTAGTGTGACATTCAAAACATCTTTTGTCTCGTTCATATTCGGCTCGTTCTTCAAAAGTTAACCAACCTCCTAAAATTCCTTGAGTAGATTTTTCATCAGGCGTCAACTTAGGGTTTTCTTGACTTTTAGCTTTTCCTTTTCCCTTAGGTTCATTGTGAGAGTTCTGTGCTTGAGAAATAGAGGAAGATTGATTAGGCGAAAATCCGTTTTTCTTATCGTTCTTACCATTGCGGGTTCTAAGAATTTTGAGTGGTACTGTAAGAAGACTTGTTCTCCTTAGGCTTCCCTTTGTTGGGATTCATTTCCTGTGCAAGAGTGAAAAGGAAGGCCTCTTTGCGTTCTGCATCCGATTTGCGTAATTGGGTGCCGAGTTGCAAAACACGGTTAGAAAAAGACATAACGAGATGTACCATTTTGCTTGAGGTTACGCCTGTCTTCTTTAACTGAGCTAGGTACTGTGGTGGCATGAAACGCGCCTTGAGCTTGTCTTGGAAGTCTGCCCAATTGAAAGAAAGAGGCATGCCTTCCTCGCTTCCTCTAGGTGCGCGACCAACTGTGCCTCTTGCCACTCTTGATATCAATTAATGGCATCACCAGCAAGATACATGGCTGCCGTCAAAACTTTGCTGTTGCCTGTTTTCTTAGTTGTCGCAAAGTAAGCATGAAATCGATGCAACCAAGAATGAATAACATTAGTATCCATCTTACGGTCATACTTACTGAACGTCAACTTCTTAGTGATTGGGTGGTTGGATTCTGCATCTCTACCTGTGCTACCTGATGAAGTGCCAATGTCCTTGATTGGCTTGGATTTTGAGGTGAGTATTTGTAGACCAACTCTTACATGCGTTGGTCTCTCTACGCCTCACACTCCAACTCCATAGTTGCTAGCTTTTCTTCGGCCGCTATCCGTTGAGCTTCACGTGCTTCATCGTGCTCAAGCTTCATGGTTGCCCTTCGCCAAGCGCGCTTGCTCACGCTCACGCTCCATGGCTTCTAAGGTGGCACGTTGCACCTCTTGTTCTAGCATCATCTCCATCATCGACTTGACCAAAGCCTCCATAGGATTTGGTGCAATCTGTGGCGTAGATGGGGATGGGGGAGGATCAGGGAACAATCGTCCTGGTGTAGAAACTTCTTCTTCTCCAACTCCACTCTCATCACCTTCACGCAAAGTATCCATTCCGCTTCGAATGATGACCATACATTGAGATCTTGGGTACTTGGGTTCTTAACTTGTAATCTGTGTTTGAGAAGGCTTTTCTCTTACCCGAGCTCAACTCTTCCTTGCGGACGCACCCCTTGGCAGCCTTGCGCCCACACCAAAGTTGCTTTTTTCCACCTCACGTCGATTGGCCGCTTGCTAGTGCACGCTTCGCTCTCAATGAGTGAAAAGAGGAACAAGGGGAGGCTGGACAAGCCCTTCTTTCTTGGGTTACCTATCACTTTTCAAAAACAAGATCAGGAAACGTCACGCCCAAGTGGACTTTGCTTACGTGCGATCAAAACAAGCAAAAAGATTCTTGTGGTTCTTTCTTGGAGTGATGATACAAAACACTTTCAAAGAGCTGAGCTCTGATACCAATGTAAGGTGCAACAGAAGCGAATGATGTATATGGCTCAGGATGAGTGAACAATAAGTGATCAAGGTTCCTTTTACTTGGAGAAAAGGAGAGCCTTTCTTGACTTAATGAGAGAATGTGCAATTGTCACAAACGGGAGCGCATAGCAATATAAAATACATTCGGATAAATAGGATTTATCACTTATTACTGAAGCGAGAGGATATAGAGAGAAATAGACAGAAAGAGATAGAGAGTGAGAAGATTGACATAGTACTGGGGACCAGAAGATGGGCTGGTCCCCCTCGTAATAGTATTTTTATTATTGAGGAGAAATTTATACAAGCACTTGAACCGAACGTATTACCACCTTCGTTCTAGAATAAGACTTGATGGTTCCTGGAAGCCTCAGCTTCCGATTCCTAGGGCAAAACCCTATTCCAAGGAACTTCCGTTCCTTATTCCAAATCCTTGAGAACCAAGTTTCTCGCCCCTGAATCTCACCTTCCAGACTCACGGCATGACATCCCTGCAACTCTCTTTCCAAACTCTGTTTCCAGAGTTCTCTTCCTGCAGAACAACTTTGCTTTCCCGGACACGAAGTCCTTACTTGGGAATCCCAACTTCTGGATCACAAACTTGAGAGACTATCTCTCTCCGATCCGTGGATCTACTTCCCAAACTCGGGTACGAAACCCTTGGGCTGATCTGGCTCTAGTTCCTCAGAGCGCTTTTCTCATGCAGAGGCTCATGCCTTCCTCTGCTCCTACTCCCTCACGAAGAGGAAGTACACCTGCAATCAAATACTCAGAGATCATAACATGAAAACCGTTACCTTCAAAGTCTCGATGCTCGAAACGCAACTCGGTTCTCGAAAAGCAATTCCCCGGAAGAGATCTCTAAATAGAAAATCCTCTCTCTTCCAATCCTACACACAAAGAGGTGTGTTCTCGGGTTCCTTCTCATAAATCAGCCCCGTCTACAACGTTTATGGGCTGAAAACAGAGAAAAACAGCAGCTTGTCGCGATGGAAACACGCTCCGTAGGCACTTCTTCACGAGAGAACTCGCGCACTGGGTCTTGGCAACATCGGGTACATTTGGGACAGTCATGGGCATCACCGGCAAACGTCTTCATTGCGGGTGAACTCTGCAACAGCATCTCCTTCTTGCCAAAAACCGATCCTCCCCTCTGAGTGAGGGCATGTGATGCTTTTATAGCTCCCAGCCACGGGCACGAATAGCTGCTCGCGTAGAGATCGCGGCCTTTTTTTTGCGGTGTTCTGCCAGAAAAAGAGAGAGAGAAAACGTTGGCTGATCTGTTGCCTTATTTATCAGATGACTGCCCACTTATTAAGTGGGCGGCCGGCGATTTTAAAAATAGTTTGAATCTGCCCAAAAACTCAATAAAACCTTATAAGTTAAAAACAATGCTTTCACAGCACTTCCCAGGCATCCTTGGATGCAATCACATGCACGTTTGCAATGCAGACATAGACTTCCTCGACTTCCTCGCGAGAAAGCGTCTGCTTTCCCGAAAAGCAATCCCACTTTCTCAAAAAGCATCTGTTTTTCCTCAAAGTTTCCTCTGAACCCATCTTCATTCTAGTGCTTGCTTTTTCTTGTGCACAATACCAACATAGTTCGGAATTTCCTCCTGACTATGGATATTCCCTTTCCGATGCACTCATCACCCACCTTGTGACGCATCAGGATTACCCATTACCTAGTCCTTACCTACTGAACTTTCGGTACAATCTCCTTCGCGATGCTCTATGTCACCCATCCTATGACACATCAGAGATGTCCAATCCCGGATGGTCGGATACTTCTTTTGGATGCTCCCTGTCACCCATTCGATGTGACGCATGAGAAGCACCTGTTCCTGGTGGCCTTACAGATATTCCCTTTCACAGTGCTCCCGTCATTACTTTGAATGGAGCACTAGGAGTACTCTGTACTCGGATGTCTCCAGTGAGAAAATCTCTCTCACTTAAAATTCCAATAATTCGTTTAGAATTATTTTTCCTTGGTGTTCCAAGCGAGAAGACCCTCTCACTTATAAATCCAATAATTCATTTAGAATTATTTTTCTGTCAGATTAAGCCAATTTAGCAACATCCCTCTCACTTATAAACAGTTGTCCTCAACTGCAGAGGTCCAACTGAACTGCCGGGGAGAAATTGAAAGATTCCAAATCTTGCTCAATAGTGAGTTGAGCTAGTCGTTTCTCAAAAGAGAACTTAAAAATTAAATTAAACAAAAATTCAATAATTCACTACTTACCTTACCGGTTTATGTCGTTCCTCTAGTACCTCGAGGATATCCTTCACCATTCATCAAACTAACGAGCCACGTAAGAACTCATCATTCACGTCTTTCGGAGAATCCTTTAACTCAATTCCACCTTCTGAATCCCGAGAAGAATAATGCTTCTAGAAATCAATCTAGGTCTTTACCCTTGCGCATAACCTTGCACTATTAGTCCTGAGGATATTAAACCTCTTGTGTCCTCTCGCATAGGGCATGTCGAGAGCATTAAGCTCATGTGAATCTTCCTGTGGCAGACAAAGTGTGCCATCTTACCGAAGTAAGTTCTTATTCTTGAGCCTTTGCTTTGGGTAGGCCAATTGTTTTGATCCAAAGTTTCCTTATCCGAGACTCTGTTAACTTGATTCCGTCTTCTCAAATTCTAGAAGAATAATCTTCCTAGAAATCAATCTAGGTATCTATCCTTGTGTATAATCCTGCGCTGTTAGTCTAGAGGGTATTAAAATTTAAACCTCTTGTGTCCTCCCACATAGGGAATGCCCAAGTCATAGAGCATTAAGCCTGATGTCTTTCTTTCACAAACAAAGTTTGCGATCACCTTAAAGGAGGTTCTTGTTCCGGGCCGTTGCTCAACGTAGGCGGGCGGTTCCAATCCGAAGATTCTTTGTGCATGGTGGCACTTCCTTCCAATCTTTTCCTCCTGCGAGTTATTACCACCAGCAGTGTTTTCTCGATGCCCATTAGCGTGTCTTCCTTACAAAATCATAAAAAATGATTCACCTTGCGAGCATCAATGACGACTTGCAAAATCTCAGGCAGATAGGATTCTAGCTATAGCATTTTCTGAACGTACGTTCAAACCCGGTTCAATAGAGCAAACCCTCTTTGATTCTCAGGGATGTTCTCCCATATGTAATTCTTATCATTTTGAGACGGTTGGCAAACTATATTCTTACGAACATAATAGTTCGAATTTATTCCGGCAGCGTGTAAATGCTACTCGACCTGCATGGAGAAACATAGCGTACTCAATGATCAATGACCATTAGAAAACCTCTTCTCCGTAGAGAAACTCAAATTCCTTCTATCGAACACATCTCAAATAGAGATTCTTGTGTCGGAATATCCTTGCGCGCAAAAAGGCGCTCAAGAGAGTATAACAAACTCTCGTCTAGTTCCTTGGCATAGGTCTTCATCTTTGTGTGTTATCCATGTACTCAAAGGTGTACATAATTCTTAAGCTGTGTTAGAGTTTCGGTGAACCTGGGAAATTTACTTCCCTTCATAAGATCCTTAGAGCGAAGATGCTCAACCTGACGATTCCTTGGCTCGTTTTTAGAGCAAAACCCGCTCATAAAATAAGCTAGGATTTCAATCCTTGGATTCCTGGAGCACAAGCAGTAGCAGTCTCTTGCTCCTTTACTCATAAAGAGAGTGTTCATTCACTTGTGCGAAAAGCACTACCATACCTTCCCGGGTAAGGAGTGTTGGTTCATAAGGTACTCAAGCTTAATGAAAGCTTTTCTTGCTTGAAATCGCCAAATGATTCCTTCCTTTTTGCCGTCCTACCCGCAATAGCAGGTAATTTGTTGGAGAACTACTGGATACTAGATCAATAGTTGACCTTTCGGCTAGTTGAGCAAACCAATTCATCTCAGAAAACAATGTTTCAAATTGATCCTACTCTCATAAATACTCGAGAGTGATTGTCCTGGTTAGACACATGCATATCTCGTGCATAAAAGCAATACGCATTTTATGAGTTCCTCAAAGATTTAACTTTGATCAAAGACCTGCCCTCTCACTTAAAGTGTGAGGGTCAAATACTCAGGAGTTAGATTGAATTCCCTTACTCCAAACATTCTCTGGATAGCAATGTATCCTTCGAGGAGAGGTAACAAAAATTCGTTGTTTCTGTGTTCAATGGTTCTCGTCCCGCTGCGGGGATTGTATTCTATGTACACTAAGGTGTAAACTTTCAGCTTTTATTGCTGACTCCACCATCTGCTGCAAAGTATCTTGCAGATGGGTTTACAAAATTTGGACAAAAGTCCTTCGTTAAATTTGTTCATCTTTCCTTCCTCAGAGAGGATCAAGAATGGAGCTACCTTGGCAAGAGTGAACCACTACTTGCTTTGACTCGCTCGTGTTCCTATTGGGCAAACTGATCCCAATCTTCTTGGATGCCTTCCTCAAAGTGTAGAGGAAAAAAAAAAAATTGTCGAAAAATTCAGCCTTGAATTGAATCCAAGTCTTGCTGTAAGTTCCTTGTAGAGCTTTGGTATACCACCAAGTACTTGCAATCCCCTTGAGGTGTTTGGTTACAATGCCTTACCTGCGACGCTTCTCAGAAATTGCCGTTTGCAAAGGCAACTTCAAACTGTCGAATGAAAGCGGTAACTTTCGGAACATCTTCCCTTCTGTCAAAAGTATGAAACTTTACCGGAGTATTATGAAGTCTAAAGACCTTCTTCATATCCTTCCCGAAATATTTCTTGGCTATGGTTTTGGATTGACGTTCATAGATATTTTCTGAGTTCTGAAGTATCTTGAGCATTCCGCTCCTTGGATTCTCTAGGTTCTTGAGCATCATGCTCTTGTCGCCTTCTCAAAGAATCCCAAGTCTTGTGTCAACTTCTTGCAGAGAGAATTTTTTTTTTCCTTAACTCTGCAAGCTTTTCCCGCAGGACTTAGGTTTCCGCCTGCTTACTTCTCTCTTGACTTGTCATGGCTTCTTCCCGTATCTTCCCAGAGTCGTCCTCCTTTACAGAGAAAGAGAGGAGACCATGCTTTGATACCACTATCCCAAACGGGAGCGCATAGCAATATAAAATACATTCGGATAAATAGGATTTATCACTTATTACTGAAGCCAAAGGATATAGAGAGAAATAGATAGAGAGAGAGATAGAGAGTGAGAAGATTGACACAGTACTGGGGACCAGAAGATGGGCTGGTCCCCCCCCCCATAATAGTATCTTTATTACTGAGGAGAAGTCTATACAAGCACTTTAACCGAACGTATTATCACGTTCGTTCTAGAATAAAACTTGATGGTTCCCGGAAGCCTCAGCTTCCGATTCCTTGGGCAAAACCCTATTCCAAGGAACTTCCGTTCCTTATTCCAAATCCTTGAGAACGAAGGTTCTTGCCTCTGGATCTCACCTTCTAGACTCAGGGCATGACATCCGTGCAACTCTCTTTCCCAACTCTGTTTCCAGAGTCCTCTTCCTGCAGAACAACTTTGCTTTCCCGGACACGAAGTCCTTACTTGGGAATCCCAACTTCCGGATCACAAACTTGAGAGATTCTCTCTCTCCGATCGATGGATCTACTTCCCAAACTCGGGTACGAAACCCTTGGGCTGATCTGGCTCTAGTTCCTCAGAGCGCTTTTCTCATGCAGAGGCTCATGCCTTCCTCTGCTCCTACTCCCTCACGAAGGGGAAGTACACCTGCAATCAAATACTCAGAGATCATAACATGAAAATCGTTACCTTCAAAGTCTCGACGCTTGAAACGCAACTCGGTTCTCGAAAAGAAATTCCCCGGAAGAGATCTCTAAATAGAAAATCCTCTCTTCCAATCCTACACACAAAGAGGTGTGTTCTCGGGTGTTCCTGGTTTTCATTTAAAACACTGGGCAAGCTATCTGGTTGCACTTTGCACTTGTGCATTGAGCGTGTCTTCTGTCTCCTGTTTTTACTGAGTGCCCACTAGGTTTCTTTTATAATTTCTTAGCAATTTGCCCTACCTACTTTTCCAACGAAAGTCACTTATTAATAAATAAGTGAAAAATGTGTACTTTGGAAAAAAGGGTTCAATGCTTTAAAAAATGCTCATGCTTGGTATTGTATCATGATACTAATGATCCTGGGTTGTGCAATCAGAGGGTATGCAGCTACTGTAAGTGCGTGGACATGCACGGCCTGCGCACAGGCTCACAAAGGTGCCAGAACACTTCCTAGGCTTCCTAAACCCTAGAAGTAGGAACAGCTTGCCCACATACACATAGGGTTAGATGTGCACGTGACACCCAAGCTCTCTACTATAGGAGAAGCGCTTGCCTTCTCCACTCAAGTGCTCCCATCTCTTTCAAGCTCTTATGCCTCTCTACTCCAAGCTCTCTTTATCACTCCATCTCCTACTTCGTTCTCTCCACCAATCCACACTCCACACTAAACTCCCACCTCTCAAGCTCTAGTCTATCCATCTCTAATTTCTCTAGTATCCATCTCTGTCTTAAGCTCTCAACCTCCCCCATGTCAAGTGGTGGTCGCGGTGCTCCAAGGCAATCTATTCCTATGCAAACTTCAGGTGGAGTCTCCGGTCCGCTCTCTTTTCTCGAAGAGAGGCAGAGGCAAGGAGATAGAGATTGTATGCACCATCATTGAGTGTATTTCTCTTTCCATTTTCTTTGCACTGAACGATGGAGAAAATAGTGAGGACAATTGCCACCGTTTGCCACTCAAGTTATGAATCTGAGGGAAATTGTCGGCTCTCTTGGGCCCTCCCTCCATGTTTTGAATTAATTTTGTAGTATGTACCCATCAAACATGGTTCTCAAGTCTCTAACCCCATAGCTAAAGAGAGTGCTCATACAATTGGATAATGAGAATGAGGAGCAAAGGGTCGCTTATATGTTGATAAAGTAACCTAGAAGACTGCAAAAAAGACGGCACCGAATTTAGGGGCTGTTTTTTGTAGTCTATAAAGTTTCCTCATCATCAAAATAATTACACATGGCATTGAAGCTATTAAATGTGCCACATCATCTTAAACTGTGGCATCTGCAGTAAAATAGGGTCAAGTGACTGATGAAAGGTCTAGGACCATAATAATGGACCAGAATGGGCTAAAAATGCATATGCTGGGTCAACGTGGCCTACATTAATGAGATGCAACCTAGAATGCCAATTGTATGGTGATGATATATCTCCAATAGACACCTCTTGCACAGAGAAGAGGAGAATCCAATGGAGGAGTCTATAGCCTCATCTCTCATGGTGGGCACCGAGAAGATACTGACTTTGATCAGAGATGGTGCGACATTTGCCTCTTGTGTTTCTTCCTTTCTTTCCGTCCACATCTACTTTAGTCTTTCAAGTTTCAAGCATCAAGGCTTCATCATGTCCTCCCTCGAGCTCCCCTTATTAGTATTTAGTACCTTTCTCTCTTCTATTAAGAAACACCTCAAGCGCGCATAGGTCAAGTAAAAATGTTACGATGATGATCACTATATTAGAGTTGTAGTCCCAAAAAAGAATGTCCAAAGTATCCAAAACTCTTCTATTCATTCTTGTAGCACAGATAGTGTGTCGTGCTCTCTACAGTGGGTGCTCCTCAGTGCAATGTGCGTGACAATCTCACTCAAAACAGACTGAAAACGAAGGAAGAATAGACAACAACTGAACAACTGAGCTCACAGAGACACAACAACAGACCAGAACATATGACTCGACTATGTCAAAGAACTGATACAGACTCTGGCTTGGCAGCACACTCAGCTCGAGCCCAGGACTCACAGGTACAATGGGGTGTCGAGGCTCAGATGTGCATGGATAGTGAAGACGTGCTGTGTGTATAGACTCTATGCTCAAAACGACGACGCTGGACCATATATGAAGCAGATGATAAAATGACCCAACAGCTCCTACTCATATGTACAACCATAAAGAGCCACCAACGGCTCATAAATGTCAGCCATCTAAGTCTATCCCGAAACTGAGTGGTGCTGACCTGGCCACGATGTCCACTAGACCACCGTCCGTATCCCTGCCACGTGTCACTGTCCAGCCTAGAGAGTCCTCCCAGGCGGCCAGGTTATGGACAAGATCGCCCTGTTCATTATGCAAGTCGCCTGCTTACCAAAGGTTGGCTCCGTTCTTCAATGGCTTGACATGTCAGCAGTTTGTGACATCCCCCCTTCTTGAAAGAAAGTAATTGTCTGTGATTCCAACATATCTGCAAAACAACACAAGTTAGCTCAAAAATTTTCGAGGGTCATTCCGAGGGACAATCAGTTTTCTCATTCCAAATCAGAGCTCTTTGGATTTCCTGGGTCGTCATCCAATAAGGAGTCTCATTCCAGGTCGGCACTCTTGATATCCTGGGTCGTTGACTCAGAAGTATCTCATCCAATAAGGGATATTCAGTGGTTGACACATCACAATACAAAACAAATGCTCGCATATGCATGTTACAAGACACAACAAACAATGCCATCGAGCATTCCCCCAAGATAAACGGTCTGTGGTATGAAGCTACTCAACGACTACGTCGTTTCTCTCCCCGGAAATAACCTAAAAAGGTCTGGGCCATGAGCTCAGAGGACTGGTACAACCAAACGCTCCCTAGACCGCAACCTGTGTCGCTTGGAGGTTCAAGCATACAACCAAACGCTCCCCAGACATCCCGTCTGCGTCGTTCGGAGGTTTTCTAGCATACAACGAAACGCTCCCCAAACATCCCGTCTGCGTTGTTCGGAGGTTTTCTAGCATACAACGAAACTCTCCCCAGACATCCCGTCTGCGTCGTTTCGAGGTTTTCAAGCATACAACGAAACACTCACCAGACATTCCGTTTGCATCGTTCTGAGGTTCAGACAATACCAAAACAACAATTCTCACTTCTTCACCCGGGAGTAAAATCACCAATCATTGAAACCAGTATTAAAACCAGAGTCAAACAATTCAAATCGGCAACAAGACAAGTTCAAAACAGGTACCATCCATTTCAAACAAATTTCAAAGAGGATCACCAAACAAGTTCCCAAACAGAACTCAAAGTTAAAAAGCAATCTCGACATCAGTCGGGCTCGAAAAGTTGACCGACTTTCCATCCTGAAACCTGCACCAAAAATGGAGCAGCGGTGATGGCGAGGAAGGCAGGTGGGGGCGAGTGTACCAGTAATGAGCTGTTTTTTCTCTTGTCTATGAGCGAGGCTTTTGATTTTAGCAATGCCTATTCCTTTAGCGCGCGTCGAATCAGCAAGTTGAATCTTGTGCAGTGCATGCTGCACAAGAGTCGAGCCACTCCACTCCTTTGTCACAGGTTCCCTAGATTGAATAAAATCACTAATTTCTCCATGAGATTGTAGGGGTACCAATAGGCTGATGGTATGTTGCGGTATGACTTTATTAAAAGATGCACATTGAAATTAGAATTCCTAGATTAAACTTGTTATATGTGCTCTTTCATGTGTGTATTGTTAGAGTATATGTGGAAGGATGAAAAATCTGCATCATTTTGTCTGATGATTGATATGATGAATTTGTGCATCTAGACATTTGCTAGAGATCGATATGTGCCTAAAATCCCTACCAGGAGGGTGAAAGGCCAACCCACAACCAAGGGCCCGAGTTTAAGTTAGAAAAGCTAGAACACAGAAAGGAAAGGTTTGGCTATGGTGTATTCTTTACAAAAGTTTCGTCATTACTTGTTAGGGGTTCACTTCACTATCATCACGGATCATCATGCGCTACGCTATCTTCTGAATAAACCCCAAGTTGCAGGAAGAGTCTAGAGGTGGCTACTGATATTCCAGGAATTCGACTTCGAAGTAGTTCTTAGTCCAGGCAAGCGGCACGTCATGGCCAACCATCTCTCTCGCATACATACAGATGAGCCTGATACTGGGGTTGATGATGACTTTATAGATAATCATCTCTTTAAGGTCGACACTACCCCAGAATGGTATGGAGATGTGTTACATCTTCTCTCTACTGGCCTATATCCTGAGAATGCCTTCTCCCTTGCAAAAAAGAAGACTCTTGCTGAAGTCTAGACCCTTCTCTTTGATTGGTGGACAACACTACAAATCTGGGCTAGAAGGTGTGTTGCGCAGGTGCGTCTCCCCTCACGAAGTAGACCATATTCTGGAAGATGCACACAGTGGTCCTACAGGTGGCCATTCTCCTGGTCACATCACGACGCAAAAAATCTTACAAACAGGCTTATGGTGGCCCTACATATTTAGAGATGCTATTGCTCATGTCAAGATTTGTGATGTCTGTCAGCGATGTGCGCCCAAGCCTAGCAAGCAATCCAATGGCAATTTGTAGGTATCTATGGCGTGGTTGCCCTTTGAGCAATGGGGCTTGGACTTTGTTGGTCCAATTACTCCACATGCTCAACCCGGCAATCGTAAGTATCTCTTGGTAGCAACGGATTATGCAACAAAGTGGGCCGAATTGGTGGCTACCATCGATTGTACAGCCGCGGCCCGCCACTGTCGCAAAATTTTTGTATGAAAATATTTTTTGCAGGTTTGGGTGCCCTCTGGAAATCATCAATGATCGAGGTAGTTATCATGGGGACGTGGTAGCTGTTAACTATGTCACGAGGATCGCCCTGTTCACTATGCAAGTCGCCTGCTCACCAAATCACAGCGCAACTACAGCACCACAGAAAGGGAAGGTTAGGCTATGGTGTATTCTTTACAAAAGTTCCGTCATTACTTGTTAGGGGTTCACTTGACTATCATCACGGATCATCATGCGCTATGCTATCTCTTGAATAAACCACAAATTGTAGGAAGAGTCTAGAGGTGGCTACTGATATTCCAGGAATTCGACTTCGAAGTAGTTCTTAGTCCAGGCAAGCGTCATGTCATGGCCGACCATCTCTCTCGCATACATACAAGTGAGCCCGATACTTGGGTTGATGATGACTTTCCAGATAGTCATCTCTTTAAGGTCGACACTACCCCAGAATGGTATGGAGATGTGTTACATCTTCTCTCTACTGGCCTATATCCTGAGAATGCTTCTCCCTTGCAAAAAAGAAGACTCTTGTTGAAGTCTAGACCCTTCTCTTTGATTGGTGGACAGCTCTACAAATCTGCCAGAAGGTGTGCTGCGCAGGTGCGTCTCCCCTCACGAAGTAGACCACATTTTGGAAGATGCATACAGTGGTCCTACAGGTGGCCATTACCCTGGTCACATCATGGCGCAAAAAATCTTACAAACAGGCTTATGGTGGCCCTATATATTTAGAGATGCTATTGCTCATGTCAAGATTTTTGATGTCTGTCAGCAATGTGTGCCCAAGCCTAGCAAGCAATCCAATGGCAATCTGCAGGTATCTATGGTGTGGTTGCCCTTTGAGCAATGGGGCTTGGACTTTGTTAGTCCAATTACTCCACCTGCTCAACCCGGCAATCATAAGTATCTCCTGGTAGCAACGGATTATGCAACAAAGTGGGCCGAAGTGGTGGCTACCATCGACTGTACAGCCACCACTGTCGCAAAATTTTTGTATGAAAATATTTTTTGCAGGGCCTAAAGGGCTTCGCGATTACTGTACAAAGAACAGAGTGGCTACCCTCACTCAGCTTATGGAAGTTGCGAACACTGCTCTTGCCTTGTTGAAAGGAGAGGACAGTTGGTTTCTAAGCAACGACAAAGGAGGGCAGCAAAAGAAAAATTCAGCGAAGAAGCCCTTTGTGAAAACGGCTCTTGATGCGTCATAGGGGTCAGAAAAGGCCACCAAAGACAAGGATTCAGCCGGGACTTCTGGAGCAAAGAAACAGAAAAGGAAGCCTTTTGTGCGCAAGTCGCTCGAGGAAAAGAAGGTCCTAATGGCTGAGAACAAATGCTTTATATGCGAGCAGCCTGGTCACTTTGCTACCAATTGTCCACAAAGGAAATGACCAGCTGACTCAGAGGATAAAGAAGACCAGAAAGGCAAGAAGCCTAAACCCACGGCAGGTTTAGTGCCAGACATGGTGGGTGACAGCCCAACATAGATGCCAGTGAGTTATGTAGGGCATGGGGTAAAGTTAGGGATCAGACGGCACTCATCTTCTTTGATCCAGGTGCCAAAGCCAACTTTATCTCACCAGAGTTAGCTATGAAGTTGGGCATCAGAGCTGAAGAGATGGGGTACACAACAGAGGCAGGGTTGGCATGTCCTCGCCACTCAGAGTGTGTTACTCCCATCATTGGAAAGCTGCGTTTGCATATTCAGTCGTATGTGGACACAGAAGAGTTCTACATCATGTCGCTGGAAGGATGTGACGCCTTGTTGGGGATCCCGTGGATGTTTAGAGTGCATGGAGTCTTGGATGCCTACAACAAAAAGATCACTGTAGAGCATAGGGGCAAAACTCACATCTTGGATGTAAAGCTTAAAGGAGAGTCAGTCCCTATTGTATCTGCTTCTGCTATCACTTTTGTAATAAAGAATCATCTTTCTGTGTACTTGATTTTTGCACGTGATGTCTCAGATAGTGATCAGTCAAATTTATCTGTGTTAGATAAAGAAAGGTGAGCATTTTTACAAAAGTTTAGTAACTGTTTTTCTGATTCATTACCGCCGCAATTGCCGCCAGAGAGACCTGAGGACCATCGGATAGATTTGGTGCCAGGGTGTAGCCCACCAAATAGACCTCCCTACAGGGTTAGCGCGGCGCAACAGAAAGAGATTATGGGCCAGGTTGAGGAGTTATTAGAGAAGGGGCTGATTCAGCCTAGTTCTTCACCCTTTTGCTCCCCAGTGCTCCTAGTGCAGAAGAAGGATGGCTCATGGCGCATGTGTATTGATTACCGTGCGTTGAATAAGAATACCATCAAGAATAGGTTTTCTATTCCTAGAATTGATGATATTCTCGATCGTTTAGAGGGTGCTGCAATTTTCAGCAGGATAGACCTTAAGAGTGGGTACCATCCACCAGCAGGATGATAGTGATGCAGGAGGGGCGACCTACACTCCAGCCTGCCACAGAGCTTACTCCACAGGAGTGGTGCAGTGAGAGAGAGGAGTGTTGGGAGCTCATCAGTGGCCTGACACTCCGGTTCATCTGGCGGGCCCGTTGCTTCCGCATCTTTGAGGCTCGCCCTGTGCCACCAGTAGAGACTGTTCGCGATTTTTTGGCTAGAGCTGATCCACACTCTCAGAGGACAGCTCGAGGGACTACAAGGCAGCTCCGACCGCATGCGGGAGCGCAGTGAGGCTTTCCTTCGACTCGGCGTCTTGGGCCTTTCTACACCATGGTCCAGGGTGTACTCCGATGGCACTACCGACCACCTGTGTGGCTTTTCCCTCCCCCCATTTCTTGATTTAGCTCCATTGTACATATGCTGGTTTTTTTCATTGGGAGAGTCTCCCACCATGGTTGTTGTAGCCCTCTCTTGAAGAGGTGGTTGTAGCCCTATGGGCAGTTTCAGTAACTAATAGAAGGATCTTTTTCTCGGAAAAAAAAAAGAGTGGGTACCATCAGATTCGTATAAGGCCAGAGGATGTGCACAAGACTGCGTTTAGAACGACATTTGGTCTTTATGAGTTTCTAGTGATGCTGTTTGGGCTAACAAATGCTCCTGCTACGTTCAACAGAATGATGGGCCGGATTTTCTGCTCGCATCAACAGTTTGTTGGGACGTTCTTCGATGACATGATAGTGTATTCGAAGAATGAAGAGGAGCATAGGCGTCACTTGACCATTGTGTTTGAAGAGCTGAGCAGTCACAGGTTGCTTGTCAATCCTAAGAAAAGTGAATTCTTCCTCGAAGAGATCCACTTTCTTGGCCACATAGTCTCAAAGGATGGTGTTAGAATGGATCCCGCAAAGGTCAAAGCTATCAAGACATGGCCAAACTTCAAGACTGTGCACGATGTAAGAAGCTTCTTGGGATTGTGTTCCTACTATAGAAGGTTTATCAGAAATTTTGCAGAGATAGCATCGCCTCTTCACGCATTGCAAAACTTTCAGATGGACCCAAAAAGAGATTTCAGCTTTTAGTCTCTTAAGGAAAAGTTGACTTCAGATCCAGTAATCGTTTTACCAGATCTCAGGAAGTCATTTGTGGTCCAGTGTGACGCGTGTGGCAGTAGCATCGGAGCAGTGCTAATGCAAGACAGACGGGTAGTAGCTTATGAAAGCCGAATTTTGCAAGGGCCAGAGAGGACTATGCAAGTCTATGAAAAAGAGCTCTTGGCCGTGATTCATGCGCTTTCTAGCTGGAAGCACTACCTCTTAGGTGCTGATTTTTTTTGTCCAAACAGATCATCAGACCTTGTGATACTTCTTGACACAGTCAAAGTTATCCGAAAAGCATATGCGATGGGCAAACATTCTTTCCATGTTCCACTTCCAGATTATGTATGTGGAAGGCAAGAAGAATGTTGTGGCTGATGCGTTATCAAGAAAGCCACAAATTTCAGCTGTGTCAATTCCTTATCATCATGAGCTAGATGACATGAAGGAACAGTATACTGCTGAGGAAGATTTTGCAAGGATCTTTGAACAGTTACAAGAGGGGGAACATCATGAGCACTACCTCCTCAGAGATGGTTTTATGATGATGCATGGCAGACTTCGTGTCACAAGGCCACTGCGACATAAGGTCATGGAAGAGAGTCATGTCCCACCGTATGCAAGGCATCATGGCATTGATGCAACTGTTAAAGCTGTAGAGACATTCTTCTATTGGCCTACCTTGAGGAGAGATGTGGATGCCTTTGTGCGAGCATGCATAATTTGCCAAAAGGTCAAGTTTGACAGGCAAAAGGCACCAGGGTTGTTACAACCACTGTCGATTCCGGATAAGCCATGGGAAAGCATTGCTATAGACTTTATCTTTGATCTTCCAAGAACGCCAAAGAGGGAATGATGGTATATGGACCATTATGTGCATGTTCAACAAGCAGGCCCATTTTATCCTTGTCAGGAAGAAGATAAAATCTGATCAGATGGCACGCTTGTTCATGTACAATGTGTTTTAAGTACCATGGTATGCCACAATCGATTATCAGTGATTGTGATCCTCGCATGACCAGTTTGTTCTGGAAAGGATTGTTTGAGAACATGGGCACTACGCTCAAGTTCTCGTCTTCGTTTCATCCACAAACTGATGGATAGTCAAAAGAGGCTAATTCTACTGTCTTAGATCTGCTGAAATGCTATGTGTTAGATAATAAGGGCAAGTGGGAATAGTATTTGCCTATGCTTGAGTATGTGTACAATAATACGGTGCATTCGTCTACTGGCAAAGCACCTTTTGAGATTGTTGAAGGCGGCAAAAAGGTTCCTCCCATTTTGCATACAAAGGACAAAATCTTTGAGGCAGATCGATATGTTGAGAACATGGATGAGATGTATAAGAAAATTAAAGTTGCCTTGGAGAAGACTCGGGCAAAGCAGAAAAAGGTTGCTGATGGTCACCGTCGTGAATTGTTGTTATCACCTGGTGATTGGGTTCTGTTAACGTTCGAAAAGGCAAGGTTAAAGAAAATGAAGGGCAAGGAACGGCTGTTTTTTAATCTCAGTATGCGTTACTATGGGCCTTTTCAAGTGCTTGACAAGATCAGCGAGTGGCTTACAGGCTGAAATTGCCTGATGCATGGAAGATTCATAATGTGTTTCATGTGAGTCTTCTAAGACCCTTAGTGGGTGATGTGCCAGAAGATATGCCAGATGAGGAACTTGATGAGATCCTGGTACCTGAGCAAGTTTTGGCACATAAGGACAGAAAAGTTAAAGGACAGGTTGCAAGACGCTATTTGGTGAAGTTCAAGAACTATCCGCCTATGGATGCAAAGTGGATGGAAGAGCATGAACTGTATGAGTCACCAAATGTATTGCAGCGTTACCTTGAAGCCTTTGGGTTACAACCTACTTATGTTCCAACCCAACGTGTGCAAAGGAGGGGTAATGATAGAGCTAGTACATCAAATGAATTCAGTGTAATAGATGGAAATGACAAAAGTATGAAGGTCTCATTAGGTCATTTGTATCTATGTGTTACGACCTTTCTTGCGGATACATGCGATGATAAAAGAGTGTTAATAGCACAAGATCATTAGTGGCGTGTATTTATGGTATGCAATCGAGGACGTTTGCGATTTCAAGAGGGGGGTATGTCACGGGGATGTGGCAGCTGTTAACTATGTCACGAGGACGTGGCAACTGCTAACTTTAGTTGTTGGTTTCTTTCCAATGGGGTTTGTTTTATTTTTGATACCCTCTTTTTGAAGTAGCAAACGGTCGGACATTGTATGGCCAATGTGAACAGTAGTTTCACCCGCAGACGGGAAGTGGTCGGCACTGGAATTTGTATAGTAAGAGGATGTCTAGGCTTAGAGAAAGATCATATAGGTACCCCCATCGCACATAGCAAGTTGGTGGATACTAGGAAGTGAACTTTAATAAAGGCCTAAAGTCAAGGTGTGACTACCAACAGAAACTATCCGACAGTTGGGCCACATTGCATTTTTGGATGCGGTCCCAATGAGGATAGATGGTCAGATGACCAGTGGGAGCCCAACGGAATCATTTCCTAAACTTTAGGGAACTGCTATTTTCGGCCGTGAAATGTGTTCGCATCATTACCTCCGGTATGACTAGGGAAACATTTTACAACTTTGCCGCGAAGTCAACTGAGCAACCAATCGGGAGATTTTTAAGTGGCAAACCCGAACCGGGAAAATGCTTGTAAATGCGCCAAGTGGCACATTTCTGTGCACTTGCTTAATGCAAAGAAGAAGTGGCGCTGAATTTATAGCTGGGAGGCTCATTTGCAAGTTCCCTGCCCACAGGTTAAGAGCTATGGAGTGCTTCCTTTCCTCCTATGTACAGTGTGGTGCCAGGAGTGATGCCTTGCACGCTACACACTACTCTCTCTCTCTCTCCCTTACGTGCAGTTATGTGATGCCCCACAAGAGGGCTTTTCAATTTGACTGACGTACAATTGTGTGGGTTCATGCGCGATTGCCAAGGCAAGAGCCTCTTGTACAGGTACTGGGTTAGCTAGTGGCTAATCCCCCGCAGGTACAGGTGAATTTGGAGAGGTTTCACGTGAGAAAGCTCGTCCGATTCAAAGGGGAAGTAGCCCTATAGGTGTGGGAGCTCGAGGTCTTGCTATAGATGCGACCGGCACACGAAGCGGAGCCTAAAACAGGGAATTACAGCCTGCTGTGTATTTTTGCAGGTTTAGGGTTTTGGCCCTAAACGGTCCCTAATGCCCCCAGGAGGTTCGGGGACACGAGGGGACCGCTGTACAAGTGATCTGGCGCATTTTCGGGGCAGAAAACAGAGAATTCAACGTGCTGCAGATTCTTGCCAGGTTTTGCAAAGTGTCCTTATGCGTCGGGAAAGTCATCTATTGTGTGGGGATATTGACTGTGAAGCGTCCTAGTACAGTTATGTTGCCGAAATCGGGCAAGAACAGGTGTTTCTTAACCTAGATTGTGTGGGGCAGCTCGTAGAAGATCACAGGGTTTATTCCCTTTGTTAAAGAATAAAGAAATACCGAAAGGGGCGCCAATTTTGGGGCCTACAGGTTGTCGGCCTCTACTCGGAGCATTCTAGCTTCCGAGCCGTGTGTGTACTTAGGTGTTAATCCCCGTTACAGGTTACCTTTGCAAAGTGCTCTGTGTGTGTCTATAGTAAAGAATTTTGGGTGAAAGCCAACGCCTGCCGCCCTACGGGCAGGTTTCAGTAGTCATTTCGTCAACGACCCGATCTCCACACTCCTCACTAACTATAAGGTTTTCCATCGCAAATCTTGCTCTTACTATCCTAGAGCAAATGGGCAAGCTTAGAGTACTAACAAAGTGCTAATCGCGCTTCTCAGGAAAGCTTGCCACCTGCATCCAATTTCTTGGACTCAGGCTATCCTCGGCACAGTTTGGGCTTATTGCACCTCCTTCAAGGCAACCACTAACTACACCCCATTCCAGCTAGCTTTCGGTCTAGAAGCAATTGCACCATATGAGTTCAACTCAGGTTCAACAAGACTGGGAAGTGTTCGCGTCACAGCGGGGATTGCTTCCGCAAACCTCTCTCGTCTCTCAATGTTAGAAGAAAGCTGGATGTTAGCTTCACATGCTCTCCAAGCCGAGCAACTTCGTCGCAAAGCGTGGCATGATCGCCATCTCAGAAAGCCGAAAATAACGCAGGGAACACTGGTGCTACTCTATCAAGCTAAATATATGAAAAAAGCTAAAAAGCTGGTCCCAGCTTGGCAAGGGCCATTCATGGTACATGAAATTTTGCCACAAGGAGCAATCCAATTAGTAACTTTGGAGGGTGTTCCATTGCCGTTGGTAAATGGCTCTAGAATCAAGTGCTATTATTCCTCTGAGTAAACATCTCGGTAAACAGTCTGCAACTGTTTCGCCATCTGTAATGGTTATGTCTAATAGGTTCTAATCTCCCATGTCTCTCCTCCCCACTACCTTCCCACCATAACGGGTGTTCTGTTACTGTCTCTGTCTCTGCAATACTCTCAGTCTCTGCTATGCTTGTAGAAGTTTCCACCTTTCCTCCTAAGGTATCCTTTCTCCACTCAGTAAACTCTATAATTGGGGTATTGTCTCGAACTTCTTAAAATCCAATCATTCTTTCTCTAAGTGTTTCTATCATCAGCGTTGTTTGACGTTCTTACTAAGGTCTCTCAAGTTGAACTCCTCACCTAGTCTGTTTTGTGATAGTTTCTTTAAGTTCACACGCTTCTTTCTGTAGCACGGAGTTGTCTGTCTCTATTGTATGCCCTTGCTCTCTCTACTCTCTACTGCCCCAATCCTGTGCCTTAGCCTTGGTGTTTTCAAAACACATCCTCTAAGAAAAACTTCACCTCTACTTACTTCAAGGCGCTATAGTTGCAATATCATCCCAACCGACTAACAGGCTCCTGTCCTCCAGAGGAACAACCACAACTGCAAGTGTATCACCCAGTTTACCTCTACTCTCATACGTACATCGACATATCCACTGTCATGCCCATCAACATGCTGCTTTAAGCTCTCACAATTATGGCCATCGCAAATTCGTGGTTACAGCTAGTATTTTGAGCAAGAAGATACAGACCTTGCACTATAGAGAGACGCAGATTTCGGGTTCAACTTGAGGACTATCTGATTGACCTCTGTAGATAAGTTTTAATCCCAATCCCTCTCTATCTCCCAATTCGCCCCCTCCCCCTCTCTCCAAATTCGTCCTACTCCCCCCTCTCCCAATTTGCCCCCTCCCCCTCACAAATTCGTCCCCCTTTCCCTCTCTCCAAATTTGTCATCTTCCCCAATTTGTTCCACCCTATCCCAATTCGCCTTACTCCCCCTCTCCCAATTCCACCCCCCCCCCCCAAATCCAGATTCAGTTTTTTTTTCCTCTTTTCCCCAATTCATCCCCTCCCAATCCCAACTTGCCCTCCCTCCCAATTCGTTCCGCTCTCGCTGCTCCAAATCCGCCCCCTTTTCCCCTCTTTGTCCCCCTCCCAATCCCAACTCGCCCTTCCTCCAAAATTGTCCAATTCGTCCCCCTCTCCCCTCTCGCCCTCCCTCCCAATTCGTCCCCCTCTCCCCTCTCCAAATTCGCCCTACGCCCCCCTCTCTCCCAATTTGCCTCTTTTGCCCCAATTCGCCCCCCTCCCAATCTCAAATAGCCCTCCCACCCATTTCGTCCACCCTCTCCCCTCTCCAAATTCGCCCTACTCCCCCCTCTCCCAATTCGCCACCTCCCCCTCACAAATTCGTCCACCTTCCCCAATTCGTCCCCCCCCCCCCCCCCCCCCCTCCTCTCCCCTCTCCAAATTCGCCCTACCCCTCTTCCCTTAACATAGTCGACCGTAAAACAACTCGACTTTTTTAATTGCCCGTGCTTAACCTCCAAGGAGCCCTATTAGCTAACATCTATTGCCGCGCTACCTAATTTGACCACTTTCGGCCTCTTCGGTTTCTTTCAGCAGTTCGGCTTCTTCCTGAGAACATACATACATACAGAGTAAAGCAGTACGCAGTACCAGTAATTGAAAAGTTATCACATGTATGCAGTGTATGCAAAGTGGATCAGCTTTTGAGTGTCTGACGTTCTTTTGGCTATGCATCAGAACAACCTAAGTTAGTCAGCAGAGTCAATCAGCAGGGCGACGGCTATACTCATCAGTTAGTGTCAGAAGTTTTGTAATTTCCATGGCCGGTAGCAGCAAACGCTCCAGAAAAGAAGGCTTAATAAAGAAGCCACCACCTCAGCCGCCGAGTTCTCCTGAAGAGGAGGATGTCTCAGAAAGTAGTGGCCAAAATCTGGATGACTTCACTTCGAGTGATGCCAGCGATGAAAGTTACAAAGCGTCCCCAACTTCGGAGTCGGATTCAGAAGTTGTCTCTGAATCGGATGCGTCAAAAGAAACAAATGTAAAAACAGCAAGTAAAAAGAAACGCAATCAGGAAATCATCCATCATGAGATCAGTAGGCCAGCTACATCTAAAAGTCGCACACCATTCTCCTTGGCCTGGGCCTGGGCCTGCGCCTGCGCCTGGGCTTGGGCCTGGGCCTGGGCCTGGGCCTGGGCCTGAAACACTTGTACTTGTGCTTTAAGGTTTTCAATGATGTCCGACTTTATTTTCAAAGCTTGTTGTAGTGCGAAAATCGTACCATCTCGATCCGAGATGGCACTTTCGGCCACCTTCAGAGATCCCTCCATAGCTGCATATATGGTAGAGTGGCACTGGTGCGTGGCAGCTAACTGTTCCGCTCCAAGCTCTATGGTGGCGATAGCATTCCTGGAGTCTTTTAATACTTTCTCCGAAAGGTGTAACAGAGAAGTAGAGTCGGCCACCTGTGAAGATGATACTGGAGTACTCCTAGTGGCACAGGTGGCTCACTAGGAGTAGGTACTACTGGTGGAGTAGGAGCTGAAACGGGAGCTGAGATGGTAGTTGAAGGTGGAGTCAGATCTATATGGGTGAATATTTGGGAAAGAAGGTAGAGGAATCTCCAAGGGAGAAGCCGTCGATTTGTCATGAAGTTCGGAAGTGGACACTGGCCCAGTACAGAGAGGGGTGGAAGACAGAGAGCGCCGCGGAAGATGTGTTACTTTAGTCTCTTGGCTCTCAGATATTGGCAAAGACAGTAGAGACTCTGCTGTATCTTTCCCCACCTTTGCTTTGATCTTCTTTTTCTTGTTGATTTTAGGATCAGCATGAATGTTTAAGCATTTCCTTTTCCCTTGCACACTTCGTGTATTATCATCTACTTCGTCTGGTGTAACATGTATACTTATGACCCACGTCAAGAGAGGGCTGCGAAACATTTGAAGCTGAGCTACACAGATCTCATCTGGGTCGGAAACCTTTTGGCCCTAGACTGTAAAGATGAAAAAAGGATCTAGTGAAATCCACCGGGTTGGGCATGGAGCAAACAATAAAGGCCATCCCAATTGGATAATGTAGTGGGCAGTTCACATTTCCCTTTATCTTCTTTGTCATCCCTAGCTAGAAAGTAGTATCTAAAGATTGCCAAGAGCTGTTTGTTTCTTTCGTAATCCGGGTGATCCGTACTGAGCATTTCCTCACATGCCTGAATGGTGGCCTCCTTTGAAAGCTGAGAGAAGGTTCGGGTAGCAGGCTTCACAGATGGAAAGGTGGTCCTACCCACAACATGGGCTAACCTTGTAGCGGTGAATTTATGACCCCTGACCTTGGAAATGTTCTTCAGAAGATCATGAATCATCTCTACAGGAACAGTGGTTGGGAGATCTTCGGCCATTGCTGTGAGACCCATAGTCTGTAGTAGCTGGTCCTTGGAGAGGATTTGGCTGAGAGATGGTCGAGGCGGCTGTAGATAAGCCGCCAAGGAGAATGGTGTGCGAATTTTAGATGTAGCTGGCCTACTGATCTCATGATGGATGATTTCCTGATTGCGTTTCTTTTTACTTGCTGTTTTTACATTTGTTTCTTTTGACGCATCCAATTCAGAGACAACTTCTGAATCCGACTCCGACGTTGGGGATGCTTTGTAACTTTCATCGCTGCCATCACTGGGTCATCCAGATTTTGGCCACTACTTTCTGAGACATCCTCCTCTTCAGCAGACCTCAACGGCTGAGGTGGTGGCTTCTTTATTAAGCCTGCTTTTCTGGAGGGTTTGCTGCTACCCGCCATGGAAATTACAAAACTTCTGACACTAACTAATGAGTATAGCCCACACCCTACTGATTGACTCTGCTGACTGACTGAGGTTGTTCCGATGCACAACGAGAGGAACGTCAGACACTCAAAAGCTGATCCACATTGCATACATATCCACAACACACACTGCATACATGTGATAACTTTTCAATTACTGGTACTGCGTACTGCTTTACTCTGTATGTATGTATGTTCTCAGGAAGAAGCCGAATTGTTGAAAGAAACCGAAGTGGCCGAAAGCGGTCGAATTAGGTAGCGCGGCAACAGATGTTCGCTATTAGGGCTTCTTGGAGGTTTAGCGCAATCAATTAAAAAAGTCGAGTTGGTTTACGGCCGACTATGTTAAGGAAAGAGGGGTAGGGCGAATTTGGAGAGGGGAGAGGCGGACGAATTAGGGCGGGGGGGGGGGGGGGGGGGGGGGGACGAATTGGGGAAGATGAGGAATTTGGAGAGAGGGGAAGGGGGACGAATTTGTGAGGGGGAGGTGGCGAATTGGGGGAGGGGGGAGTAGGGCGAATTGGGAGAGAGGCGGGAGTAGGGCGAATTTGGAGAAGGGAGAGGGGGACGAATTGGACGAATTTGGAGGGAGGGCCAGTTGGGATTGGGAGGGGGACGAGTTGGGGAAAAGGGGGCGAATCGAGAGAGGGAGGAGTAGGGCGAATTTGGAGAGGGGGACGAATTGGGAGGGAGGGCGAGTTGGGATTGGGAGGGGGACGAATTGGGGAAAAGGGGTAAAAAAAGCAGAACCTTGATTTGGGGGGGAGGGGGATCCGGAGAGAGGGTGTAAGGCAAACTGGGATAGGGGGAAAAGAATTGGGGAAGATGACGAATTTGGAGAGAGGGGAAGGGGGATGAATTTGTGAGGGGGAGGGAGCGAATTGGGAGAGGGGGGAGTAGGACGAATTTGGAGGGAGGGGGAGGGGGTAAATTGGGAGATAGAGAGGGATTGGGAGTAAAACTTATCTGCAAAAGTGGATCAGATAGTCCTCAAGTTGAACCCGAAATCTGCGTCTCTCTATAGTTTAAGGTTTGCATCTTCTTGCTCAAAATACTAGCTTTAACCACGAATTTGCGATGGCCATAATCGTGAGAGGTTAAAGTAGCATGTTGATGGGCATGACAGTGGATATGTCGCTGCACATATGAGAGTAGAGGTAGACTGGGTGATACACTTGCAGTTGTGGTTGTTCCTCCGGAGGACAGGAGCCTGGTAGTCGGTTGGGATGAGAGTGCAACTATAGCGCCTTGAAGTAAGTAGAGGTGAAGTTTGTTTTAGAGGATGTGTTTTGAAATCACCAAGGCTAAGGCACATGATTGGGGAAGTAGAGAGTAGAGAGTAGAGAGGGCAAGGGCATACAATAGAGACAGACAAGTCCGTGCTACAGAAAGAAGAGTGTGAACTTAGAGAAACTATCACAAAACAGACTAGGTGAGGAGTTCAACTTGAGAGACCTTAGTAAGAACGTCAAACAACGCTGATGATAGAAACACTTAGAGAAAGAATGATTGGATTTTAAGAAGTTCGAGACAATACCCCAATTATAGAGTTTACTGAGTGGAGAAAGGATACCTTAGGAGGACAGGTGAAACTTCTACAGGCATAGCAGAGACTGAGAATATTGCAGAGACAGAGACAGTAACAGAACACCCGTTATGGTGGGAAGGTAGTGGGGAGGAGAGAGATGGGAAATTAAAACCGATTAGACATAACCATTACAGATGGCGAAACAGTTGCAGACTGTTTACCGAGATATTTACTCAAAGGAATAATAGCACTTGAGTCTAGAGCCATTTACCAGCAGCAATGGAACACCGTCCATAGTTACTAATTAGATTACTACTTGTGGCAAAATTTCCTGTACCATGAATGGCGCTTGCCAAGCTGGGACCAACTTTTTAGCTTTTTTCAGATATTTAGCTGGATAGAGTAGCACTAGTGTTCCCTGCGTTATTTTCGGCTTTCTAAGATGACGATCATGCCACGCTTTGCGACGAAGTTGCTCGGCTTGGAGAGCATGTGAAACTAAATCCTTCTTTCTTCTAACATTGAGAGACGAGAGGTTTGCCGAAGCAATCCCCGCTGTGACGCGAACACTTCCCAGTGTTGCTGAACCTGAGTTGAAGTCATATGGTGCAATTGCTTCTAGACCGAAAGCTAGCTGGAATGGGGTGTAGTTAGTGGTTGCCTTGAAGGAGGTGCAATAAGCCCAAATTGTGCCGAGGATAGCATGAGTCCAAGAAGTTGGATGCAGAAGCGCGATTAGCACTTTGTTAGTGCTCTCAGCTTGCCCATTTGCTCTAGGATAGTAAGAGCAAGATTTGCGATGAAAAATCTTATAGTTAGTGAGGAGTGTGGAGATCAGGTCGTTGACGAAATGACTACCTCGATCATTGGTGATTTCCAGAGGTCACCCAAACCTGCAAAAAATATTTTCATACAAAAATTTTGCAACATTGGCGGCTGTACAGTCGATGGTAGCCACCACTTCGGCCCACTTTGTTGCATAATCCATTGCTACCGGGAGATACTAACGATTGCCGGGTTGAGCAGGTGGAGTAATTGGACCAACAAAGTCCAAGCCCCATCGCTCAAAAGGCAACCACGCCATAGATACCTGCAGAGGGCGATTGGATTGCTTGCTAGGCTTGGGCGTACATTGCTGACAGACATCACAGATCTTGACATGAGCAATAGCATCTCTAAATATATAGGGCCACCATAAGCCTGTTTATAAGATTTTTTGCGCCGTAATGTGGCCAGGGTAATGGCTACCTGTAGGACCACTGTGTGTATCTTCCAAAATGTGATCTACTTCGTGAGGGGAGACACACCTGCGCAGCACACCTTCTGGCCCAGATTTGTAGAGCTGTCCAACAATCAAAGAGAAGGGTGTAGACTTCAGCAAGAGTCTTCTTTTTTGCA
Organism: Adiantum capillus-veneris; assembly: GCF_014529385.1. Taxonomy (NCBI): domain Eukaryota; kingdom Viridiplantae; phylum Streptophyta; class Polypodiopsida; order Polypodiales; family Pteridaceae; genus Adiantum; species Adiantum capillus-veneris. The sequence goes on along the minus strand of NC_140959.1, from coordinate 114,536,576 downwards.
AGGGAGAAGCATTCTCAGGACATAGGCTAGTAGAGAGAAGATGTAACACATCTCCATACCATTCTGGGGTAGTGTCGACCTTAAAGAGATGACTATCTGGAAAGTCATCTTCAACCCAAGTATCGGGCTCACCTGTACGTATGCTAGAGAGATGGTCGGCCATGGCGTGCCGCTTGCCTGGACCAAGAACTACTTCGAAGTCGAATTCTTGGAATATCTGTAGGCCGCCTCCAGACTCTTCCTGCAATTTGGGGTTTATTCAGAAGATAGCATAGTGCATGATGATCCATGATGATAGTGAAGTGAACCCCTAACAAGTAATGACGGAACTTTTGTAAAGAATACACCATAGCCAAACCTTCCCTTTCTGTGGTGCTGTAGTTATGGTCTGCTTTGGTGAGCAGGTGACTTGCATAGTGAACAGGGCGATCTAGGTTGTACTCCTTACTAGGCTGAGTCAACACAGCATCCACAGCCAGTTGACTGGCATCACTATGCACATGAAAAGGGAGAGACCAATTTGGAGCCACTAAAATACGTGCTTCAGTGAGGCATTTTTTGAGGTATGCAAATGCTTCAGCGTCCGGTTTTGACCATTTGAAGGGTACAGTAGCACTAGTGAGTCGGGTCAATGGTTGAGCCACCTGTGCATACATTCGTATAAACCTGCGATGATAGCCTGTGTGGCCTACAAAACTCTGAACACCTTTCGGATTGATGAGAGGTGGTAACTTCAAAATGGCCACGACCTTCTCGGGATCAGGCGCTAAACCTTTGGCAGACACCACATGGCGTAGAAGTGTGCCCTCAGTGACCAAAAAATGACATTTGTTAGGATTGAGCTTTAGGCGCGCCTGCCTGCACTCGAGGAAGACAACAGAGAGTTGAGCTAGGTGCTCCTCTAGATTCTCCACTGGGGTTGAACATTGAGCCCTGCTCGATTGAAGGAAGGTGGAGCGTTTTTCAACTCAAACGACATTCAGTGTAGATAAAAATACCCCAGGGAGTCACGAAGGCCGTTTTTAGCCAATCACCTACATGGATGCCCAACTGATTGTATCCACTGAAACCATCCATGAAATTGTACAATACATGCCCTGCTACATCTTCTAGCACCCGCTCAGTAAAAGGTGTGGGAAAACCATCTGGGATAGTTACCTTGTTCAGAGCGCAGTAATCGACGCACACACGGATTTTATTGGACTGCTTCTTAGGCGCTATCACCATGGGTCATAACCACTCAGAGTGCTCCACAGGTACAATAATCCCTGCCTCTTGCATTTTTTCGAGCTCTGACTTGACAGCCTCTGCATACTTCGGGTTGAGCTTGTAAGCTCGGCCTCAGAGAGGCTTAGCCCCTTCAACCAAAGGGATAGTGTGGACACCCAATTCTGGTGGGATCCCTTTTAAATCCTTGTAGGACCAAGCAAAAACACCTTTAAAAGAGTGTATAAGAAAAACTACCTGATCAAGTAATGCAGGATGTTCCCATAGCCAAGCTGCTAAGAGGACGTGCTGAGGGTTGTCAGGGTCCCCCAGGTTGACTTTTTTGCCCTGGTCAGGAGGTGTAACTGTGGAGGGTACTTTGGAAGTTGAGAAGTGAGCTGCCTCTTGGAGCCCCGAGACATCATGTGCTGGTGTTTGATCGATTGGAAACTCTGCATACTCTTCTTGTAACCATCCTAGTGGAAGCTCCTCGAAGGGTAAATCTTCAGACACAGCCGAGTGCTTTTGAGGGGGCGAGGCATCTGACCTGGGAGATGTTAGAGGAAGGGGGGGATCATTGGCGAGCTCATGCAAAGGAGATTTTTTCCCCCGTCGGTGATGTGTTATAGGTTCACCAAGGCCGACTGCTTCCATTAGAGGAACACTTGAATCATGGGCATCAAGGACTAACACACTTACTTCTTCGACTGACACACATTTTGCTGTAGGGCTTGGGAGAGAGAGTGTTACAGACACAGGAGAGGCTTGAATAGAGACCACATAGCATGTTATCGATGTGGTAGCTTCCAACCACTGCAGCAGGTCTTCGTTAGACCCGTCAGGTGGGATAGGCTGCTCGGGGTCGGGGTTGGACTGTACTGACAATGAGCTGTGATGAACCACTGGATCCATACCTCCTTCGAGTCGAATTGGTTGCATGCAGGAGCCAGGAGTATGTTTCCACATGGAGTCGTTTCCCCAATCATGAAGTGCCTTAGAATGCCGCAACCATGGTTTACCAATAAGCAAAGGAAATCCTCCCTCCACCCGAGGAAGACTGACCACCACAAAATCCAAGCTAAATGTGAAGTCTTGTACCTTTAGAGGCACCTTCTCTACTATGCCCACCGGGTAGACTGTCCTCTGGTCCGCCAATGTAACAGTGAATGGAGCAGGGCGGGTAGGCTGCAGACCTAAGGCCAACATAGTAAATTTTGGCATCAGATTGATCCCAGATCCACCATCCACTATGATGCCTGAGAATTGATGCCCAAGAATAGACACAATGAGACGAGGACTTTTGTAGTTAGTGAGGGGAGCAACTAGATAAGAATCCACCATCCACTATGATGCCTGAGAATTGATGGCCAAGAATAGACACAATGAGACGAGGACTTTTGTAGTCAGTGAGGGGAGCAACTAGATAAGAAATCATGTAGGACTCCAAGGGCTGTACAGGTAGGTGCCCGCCACTAGGCTTTGCACCAGGATATAGAGATTGGATGATGGAAAGGGTGTCACTTCGAAAATTTGCATCAAGTCGAAGCATGTCGTACAGTGACAATTGCTGAAAGGTGTTTTTCAAGATAGACTCTGCTGTAGGCTTCTCTCTTTTGATCAGACCTTGCTCTGGTATCTTAAGCTTCTGCAAGTCCTCTACTGCTTCCATGAAAGCACCATCAATATCTGATAGAAGAGAGGTAGGTTGGCTCTTGGCACTACCGGCTGGTTTGCCAGCTACTAAGGGAGTTTGAGTCGTGGGTGAGTGGCGACGAAAAAGTTGGACCGCCAGGAAGGCTGAGACCAAGAGAAGCTCTCTGTGCGCGTGTGAGCACACCAGCTGGCTCTTCCACCTGCTTCAACTCATCTCAAGAGGCAACTACAAGATTGGAATGCGGGGCCTATGGAATGGTGCTTACAGTGATGAGGTTAACCTTTGGGAATGTAAACTCTTGCCGGTTCTGGCTTGTGCTTGCAGATGTGGATGCACGTTGTTTTGGGCAGTCCTTACTATAGTGATCCTTAGCTTCAGGGCAGTGTCGGCAAGGAGGGGACCCTTCTGGCAACAGACATTTGCTCTGATAATGTCCATACTCCCCGCACCTATAGCACAAAATTGGCCTATTGGCAGGGGGAGGTGGTCTCGGCCCTTGCTGCATGGGGCCGGATGCTGACGTGTAGAAGCTTTGGGGAACTGAAGGAGTACTAGTCTGATAAAAGGTGGGGGATGCAAAGTTGTTGTGCATACCCTGCATAGGTGTTGTCAGCAGAGGTGGCATCGGGTTTTGATGGCCATAGGGTGAAACCATGTTGGATGTAGGTGCTATCCCTTGTTGTTGGAGAGAAGGACCTAGACTTTGTTGTATTTGCCGCAATCCCTTAATATAGTAGCAATCCTTGTCTTCATACCCAAACTTTTCGCAGAAGTGGCAATATGCCCGAAGGGGACAATCCTGTGGAGGATGGCCTGGAGAGCGACACGAGCTGCACCATACCATAGCCTTAGTCTCTTGCTGAAACCGAAGCTCTTCTAGCTCTCTCTTGATTTGATCCAAAGCCTCAAGATGTGGTGGTTTCTCCTGTCTAAGAGAGATTGATTTTTCCTCTTGAAGCGCGCGCTGTAGTTTTAGGGCTTCAAGTTCCCTACGTAAAGAAGTCAATGGATCAGGAAAACACAGAGGGGGTCTCTATGTGAGGGGAGTTGGTGAACAGCTTCCTAGCTCCCTCTATCCTAGTAGCAGTTGTGACAAACTCCTCTAGAGTGGCGTTGGGTTGGAGACTCTCGGAGTTTTTGTTGAGAAGTTTTGGGAAGAGCCTTCTCCACCCACTTCTTAACCATAAATTCACCGGGTTGCTGGGGAAGCTTGGCATCCAGAGACTTGGTTTTTGTCATAAGTTCTGCAAAAGTCTCCTCTGGCTGGAGCACCATGTTGGCCACCTTATCCAAAACCTTTTCCTGGTAGTCACCTGGCCTGAATGCTGCACAGAAGTGTTGTCTTAAAGCTGCCCAAGTTGCAAAATGGTTCTCTGCAAACTGACTGTACCATTTGTCTGCTAAGCCATCCAAGGTAGATGGAAAGAGTACCAAATAAGCATCTTCTCTATTAAGACCGCGACCCCTACAACTGTTGTCTTAAAGCTGCCCAAGTTGCAAAATGGTTCTCTGCAAATTGACTATACCATTTGTTTGCTAAGCCATCCAAGGTAGATGGAAAGAGTACCAAATAAGCATCTTGTCTATTAAGACCACGACCCCTACAAAGAGATACAAACCTCCTTGCATGGTCGTCTGCATCTTCTGAAGAGAGTCCCTTGAAGGTAGGAAACTTTTTTTTTTTTTCAAAAGAGAATCTTTTTATTAAAATCACCTCAAGGGCACAGACCCAAGGTAGAATTACATCAGAATAATACAGAGAGAACACCATAAATGGTATCACCAAAAGATAAAATCCTAGGGCAATCTAAGATACAAGATTGCCTCAATTCAAGGCTAGATATGGGGGTTAAGTCTTGAAGACCTCCTAGGCGTCTTCAAAGACTCAGCAGACTTCTTAGCACTTTCTACCAAAGAAGGAAAATGCCGCTCATAAGCTGAATTTATGCCTTCGGAACTGTTGCTAATATCCAAATCACTGCCTGAGAATCAACTGGCGGATTATGAAGAGCTGGTGAAGAAGTAGTATCCGAGGAGAGAGGAGAAACGTTTTCTCTTCTTCTATACACACACAAGCTTTGGAGCCTCTATCCTCCTAGCTCGTCGTCTTCTTTTCTTCCCTTCCTTCCTCCTAGCTTTCTCTGCTTCACTTCTTCTCCTTACCAAGTGATCTTCCAATCCCCCATTTGCATGAAGTGCCTCTTGTTTTGAAGCTTGCTGCCTTTGATCAAGAGAAATCCTGCGTCGAGTACAATCTACAACAACATGGCCTTTTCTGCCACATACAAAGCAGTGACCAGGAAGACCTATGAAGAAAACCCTCTGTAAAATTTCTCCCCCATGAATGGTCGGGAGCGAAATAAATTGCAGAGGGTTCTTCGCCAAGGATGGGAAGAGCACCATCCTTATGGAGATTGCGCGATCCTCATCATCAGGAATCACAGCATCTCCAACCACAAAACCCATACATCTCCCAATTTCATTAACATGCGGAGCAAATTCTGGAAGAAGTCCTAGGAATCTAGCTGTAACTGCAGTTCCACCTACAAGTCCATTTAGATCCATTCCCTGTGTCCATCTGGCAAGAAAGCCTATGGCAAAATGAAAGTCCACAGGGCCCTATGCTAAGACCTCCATGGCTTGACTTTCAGACTCGAATTGCACCCTGAAGAAGCCTCTCCCGGGAGGGGAGACATTCACAATCTTAAAATTGACGTGAAGAAGCGAAGCTTGAAAGTAGTCCTTCAATAGCCTTGCTGAGCATAGAATTCCCACCACTTTACAGGCCAAAGAACAGGACTCCAAGCTCACGATAGATTCGTGAATGGCGCGCAAGGTGTCAGAAGAAAGATGAATACCTATTGCAGAAGCGGAAGGGGGGGGGTCGGAGGGCCTCATAAGGGTCTCCTGAAAAGGTTTCTCGAAGAGGAACGTCCGCCCTTGCAGCATCCATCTCCTTCCCGACATAACTCTCCATATCAATCCTTTTGTAGCTGCGTGTGTGTGTGTGTGTGCGTGGGGGGGGGGGGGGGGGGGGGGGGGGGCGAGCAGCTAGGGGGGGAGGGGGATGGGAGGCGGGGGGGGGGGGGGGGGGGGGGGGGTTATTATGGCGAGGGCAGCAGACAAGGTAGGCAAGCAGGTATGGAGGGCCAAGGTGGGGGGGGGGCGGGGAGGGGGGGGGGGGGCGAGCTGGAAGGATGAGGCGAGAGAGCAAGTGGGGATGGGGCGATGGCAGCTACAAGGATATCAGCGCGCGGCTTCAAGAGAATTTTCCTTTATCTTTGTCATCAGTTCTCCCTATCTTGGACTTTGAAGGTAGGAAACTTGATGTTTACCTTGGCCAAAACACTAGCCAACGCCTCCATGGCCTCTTGCTCAGGAGCCCGTTGCTCAATAGCCTGCTGTAACAAAATAGGAGAGAGCTTTACTGGGGAAGGTGACGTGGAAGATGTGGAACCGGATGGAGGAATGGGTGATGCCATATGTGGAGGTATGGGTGATGAGGTTGATGGACTTCTACTCTGTACCAAGGGTCGTCTTCAGAGGACTTAGTAGTGCGCTTTGACGCTCTAATGACCGCCTTGTATGTGTCATGCAGCGACCACAAATCCAACCAAGCTTTGGGCAAGAAGACCTTTAACTGGCTGAAGACAAGTCTAGACTCTACTAGACCAGGCAAATGACTCGACCCAAGCTGGACGAGGGACGAGGAGGACTAGACCAGGGACGAGGAGGGACTAGACACGGGACGCGGGCTGGTTGGACCAGGGCGAGCGAGGACCAGACCAGCAGACTACATAGTGCCAATTGCAAGGCAAAGTAGGCGAAGCTAGGTAAAAACCAACCAGCTTCACGATTTGTACCTCAACAGAGAGTGAGACTTCAGTTGAGGTCCCACCGTGATCGCCAAAATGAGAGCACCTGTAGCGCGGATAGTGTGTCGTGCTCTCTACAGTGGGTGCTCCTCAGTGCAATGTGTGTGACAATCTCACTTAAAACAGACTGAAACCGAAGGAACAATAGACAACAACTGAACAACTGAGCTCACAGAGACACACAGCAGACCAGAACATATGACTTGACTATCTCGAAGAACTGATACAGACTCTGGCTTGGCAGCACACTCAGCTCCAGCCCGGGACTCAAAGGTACAATGGGGTGTCGAGGCTCAGATGTGCAGGGATGGTGAAGACGTGCTGTGTGTATAAGACTCTATGCTCAAAACGACGACGCTGGACCATATATGAAGCAGATGATAAAATGACCCAACAGCTCCTACTCATATGTACAACCGTAAAGAGCCACCAACAGCTCATAAATGTCAGCCATCTAAGTCTATCCCAAAACTGAGTGGTACCTGTCCTGCTATGCAGTGGTATTTTGTCTACAGCATACACTCTTGGCACTGCTGAGTCATTTCCTTCGTCGCACCATTGCAGCCCAGTTGTAAAATTTTGCTAGCATCACTCTCTATTCTTTTTTATTTAGTGTTATTCTGTGGTCACTGGTCTGTGTTTCACTCAAAGTTTATTTTTATCTACACTTTTCACCCTGCTCGTGGAATGGCCCTTTGGTCATCACTGTTTTCATTTCCCATCCCGTTTTACAATGATGTCATGGCGATCCAGAATGAAGCGCTACTTTGATCTCTGCCTTCACTCAATTTCTTTTGCTCAAAGGACGTAAAATTGTTTCTTCGATGCGTTTATGAATTGAAGAGATACAAGGTAGCCAAGTTATTTTTGCCCTTCTTTTTTACCCAATTGATTGGTCAATGCTTGGATTGTTGGTTGATTGGTTTATAAGTGATTAGTCAAAAACATTCTAACTCTATGGTCACTGAAAGGATCTTCGGTATTGATTGTCGCGTAAACAGCAAAACAAAAAAAAAAGCATGCCTTGTGGTACCTAAGAGCTTACTTTTGCAGGAAATGGCAAGAGGTGCGCCTCCAAAGAGAGGCAAGAGAAAAGAAAGCAGCTGACGAATACTTGAAAAGACGAAGAAGAGAACGAGCTCAGCTGGCAGCTTACATATATACAAATGTTCAAAATATGCATAGAGAGTGTGGTACAAAATTTCAATCCTGCCAAGAGCATACCAACAAAAACCAAGCGATAGCAATGAATAAAAAAGATGATTTTATCAGTGCAAAGAACCAGCTTATTCAAAAAAATAAGTTAGATGAGGATATCAAGCTTGATGTGTGCAGACTACCGGCTATTTCCTTCAAGAATGAGTCTTGTTGTAGGCCATTGCAGAAACAGTAAGATTGCGAAGCTTATTTAATGAAGCAACCTCTTCCCTATGAAGTTTGAACTTTCTGGGGCTGTCCAGCTCATCCCTTTTGCTCTCTTACAGCAATTGAGGGTTGTAAGGTCAAAAGTTTTACTAATAATAGCTGGAAGCAAGTACAGAATTCTTGTCCACTTTAATGGAACCTTATTATGTCTTTTTTTCTTCATGGGGAAATAGGGGTCCTCATAGTTTGATACATAGCTTCACACAGACATAGGCGGGAGTTTCAAGTTATTGATTGAGGAATCATTCTTTGGCCCATTATCATCAGATGGAGCTGATTAGGATCATATCGAGCAAGATTTACTTACACTTGCATATAGATTTTCATCTGTGCCCATAAATATAGATCTCTACTGCCAGCTCGATGTTGTCATATTATCCATATTAGCTGTTTAATGGTATTATAATAAAAACGAAGAGTGTGTGTGCATGCCTTCTTGTTGCAGCATGCCTGAGGGGCTCCTTGAAAATTCTTGTGCTCGTAATATCTGATAGAGAACTGTCATGGTTGGAGCCTTGGTGCAAAAGTCCATTGTAATGTCTTTCGGGGGCACAAAGGACCCAGATAAGGTGCTCTTCTTTATTTGCTCTGGTGCCCTGAACCACCCTACCCCTACCTCAGCATGGGCACATCACATCATTGGTAGCCTTCCAAATGAGTTACTTTGGACTGAGCAAAAGAGACACTGTTGGGGAGGTATTCACGTCCACTGGGCTGGCTCACCTGCAGCATTCGATGCATGGTGTTCTGGGCTGAGCAGAGTTGTTTAGTCCTTGCCCTTTCTCGGTTTACTCGTAGTAGCCGTACGTACACATACAGTTTTAGGGCCCTAGGCTTTGTTTTTACTTAGTAGTCTACTGGATGGTTGTCCTTCAAGAGAACTTATTTGTGGATGAACTTACCATGGTCTTATAGGCCATTTTGGCCTTTTGCAGACCTTTATATATCTTTGTTTATCCTTTGCTGTGTGAGAAGGTGGATGCTCTTTGGATGTCTATTGTGGGAAAATGGTTGAGCTTTATTGATGCTTTAAAAATTATATAACTTGTTTTGTGCCAGTTGTTGATATCAGTTGGTACAGCCACGCAGGTGATGAGAACAGGGAAACAGAAGCTACAAGAGATTTTGTTCAAGAAGCTTTACAAGAGCGCTTAAAGAATGAGGCAGCTACTAGTCATCTTATTGCAGAAATTACTGATATGAGGTCACGGCTGGATGATTTTCTTTCAAAACCCTTGGCAGGTGACAATAAGAGTTGAGTAAAAGACTTGTTTTCATTTTTACAGGAGTAAGAGTTCATCACAATGTATTGTAACAGGACACAATGAAGGTAGGGAGGTATCTGGGCTGGTTTCTCACGCACTAAGTGAGCAAAGCCATGAGGAGAATACAAATACTTGGTTGCAAGGAGTTGCAGATGACTCTGATTATCGAGATAAAAGAGGCACAAATTGCTCTTTACATGAAAGTCTTGCCACAATTCACCTAGCTAGCAAAAGATTGAATTGCTGGTCACAAAAAAATAGCGCGCTGGGCAATCATAAGGTCAATGAAGTTATGCCTCACCCAGATAGAGGTTTGTGTGCAGATGCTTTCGCATGTGATCAAGATACAATTCTAGCAGGGAAGCAGTTGAGATGCCATCCAGAGAGGCCCTCATTCCAACAGAAAAGGGATGAAGACAGATTTCTTTTGGAAAAAAAGGGCTGCTCAAGAGAGAACGGTAATTCAATAATGGGCAGTGATAAAGAGAACATCATTCAATTTGAACTTTGTCATAATGATGTAGCTGAGGAATGCTGCATTCTGCAGAGAATGTCACAAGAGTCTTGTGAGCAGGAAACTCAAAGAGAGATGCTCTCTGACAGGGAAGATGACATGCATGAAACATTGCGTAATACTGAAATGCTTGCAGGATGTAAACCTATTAAGGAGCACCCAGTTCAGAACGCAAGGGTTGTTAGTAGGCCAACATATATGCAAGCAGCTTCAAATTTATCACCAAGTCACAAAGCTCCCCCTTTAAAACAGCACTGTGTCTTGAGGCAATGTGAGGACTCTGTATCTTTTTGCTTCAAGAGTAGGAGAGATTCCGCCAAACTTCTTGATGCTGAGAAGTCTCTTCTTGCTTCATTAGAGAGACTTGATGTGAAGCTAGCTATGGCCTCTGCAAATAGTCACAACAGTAGCAGAACGTCTCTGGCTTCAGCTGGACACCAGTCCACAAAGTCAGCTCCTTGTATCATTAGACAGAAACCAGGCAGTGATGCATACTCAGTCAACAGTACCATGTTTCTTTCAAGGCCAACTGTAAGAACCAGCTGTTTCTCACTTTCTCCTTTTAAGTAATATTGTGAAAGAGCTGAACATTCTATTCTGTTCAGCTAACAGAGGTTCTGTAAAATTTTAGCTTAATGGCATTAAATCTGGTTTGAAATATCGTATTGAACACAATTGTCTTTCAAGAGATAAACACAATGGGTAATTCTAAAAAACATGCAACTCCAGCAAAGCACAAACAATGAAAGGCCACAAAAGGGATGACGTTGCTGTTCTACCCGCCGGCCGAAGACCGAAGAGAGAGAGGGAGAGACTTGCCAGAGGAGTGATGACGTGGAATTTCCATATGGATTCTGACGTGGCATCTCCGTACAACACAGCGATATTCCGGATGCTAACGTGGCCAAGTTTTACGCCAGTGTAAACAGCTTTTGGGGCATCAGCATTTTGAAAAGCTGCTTTTGGAGCCAGCGCTAGCTGTTTGATCTGTTGCTTTTTTCGGCCAAGGGCCTTTATAAGTGAGCCTAGAGGGCCACTTCTGCAGATCATCTTTGGTAGCAAATTGTAGAGTGGACCCTCCAGCAGTAATACAAAAGAAGTATCAAAAGGGGCACCAGATTTTGGGGCCAGTGCATCTGCGAAAGGAACTCATGCACTTCGTGTCGAGATTGCTTTGAGTTTTGAACTTAAAAGTTCTCAGTTCTGTTCATGTGGTGTTGTGAGATTAGTATGTTGTCAGTGCCAACCTGTTACAGGAAACCTTATGGATGCTAAACAAGAATCTATTTTGGAGATGCATATTCCCATCTAGGTTGACCTTTCCCCCTCTCAGAATTTGTGTGAGCTTGTAATTTTTTTTTTCCTGTTTAGAAGAGGTGTTACTAGCTTGCACACCATATGCACCAGCCAGTAACATCCTAAAACATAACAATGTGATGTTTTGTATTTGACAAGATTCTTACAATCGACGAAAGGAACTCCCCGAGAATGCATCAGCAATTTCCAGCCCAGCCCAGCCCAGCCCAACAGGATTGGGCAGTCCTTTCTTCCTTACCACTACAAGAAGATACACACATTATCTACTAATACATCATGTGAGAAAATCCCATCTTTCGCCCATAATTGGAGGAACACTATCACGAGGAGCTGTATCTTGGTTTCTAATTGTCAAAGATGCAGCAGAAAAGGCAAATTGGATGATGTCCGAGCCTGCAATCGGTGAAGTGGGACTCTCTCGATCAAGGACAGCCATTGAACCTTGACAATGCCACGATCAAACCTCCTCCGAATCAGCCCGAACCGTGGGCAGCCCTTGTGTATGGTACACGACCCTCGTGTAAGACACGCAAGTGCATCACTGTGGAGAGAGAGGGCGATGAGAGAGAAGAGAGCAGGTTGCAGCTTGAGAGAGAAAATGCTGCGAGACACAAAAACCGTAGATAGAGGAAGCGCTCCAGAGATGAATTGAAATGTTATATTAAACGTCTTCAAAAGGCCAAAATGACCCATGAGACCAAACTGATACAATCTGGGTGGATCTAATACAATGTCTGGGTACAAAATAAAATGAAGTAAAGTAAAACCTAAAACGAAAATGATGATGATGATCATCATCAATGTCCGAGGATGCCTGGCATCGAGCGCTGTCCGAGAATATATTGCATCGGTCGTTGAAGAGCATCGCCAATGTCCGTCTATGTGAATAGTTGTACTGGACATCTCCCATGTCATGCTAGAATAGTCCCGATCCTCTGATGGAGCCTCAGTCGATGTCGTGGTGGCCCTTGTAGACGTGGGCGTCTAGCTCTTCCAAGCGCAATGGCTCTGTCAGTTGATATACATCTGGTATAGGTGGGCTTTGGGGTCTGCTGTGAAGCTTTCTCATCTGACTGCCGAGTCTGTGCTAAAAAAAATCAGTGATCTCCCTCTGTGAATGTCTCCCATTGTTTGATCTCCTCAAGAGACTCTCCCTATGTTTGCCAGCTCTAGCAAAAACAACCGGAGGCATCTCTGATCCTCATATCTCATGACTAGCATCCAAAGCCCTCTATGAATAGACAGTGAAAGCGGCCTCGTATCTTACAGTATATTGGACAATGACATATGTGATGTAGCTCTGTCTCTGGCTCTATATGACACAATTGGCAAATTCTGGCCTCTGCTGGGCACATCGTATCCTATGGGACAAATGAGTGTCCAGGTTGGTTGTTCAGAATTCGATGATGTTTCCGCGTTGGAATTTCTTTTCAAATTAGATGGATTTGGCTTCTTTGGACATTGATACCATCTATGGTCACCATCGAAAATTATACATAATCTATCCTTCTTTGAAGTCGAAGATGCATTTGAGGAAGAGCCTTGCTGAGTATTAGAACGCCGATCTTGAGAAAAATCACGTCCTTTACCACGATCAAGTGGAGGAACATTTGAAGAAGATCTGCTTTGAGATTGTCGATCTTGAGAATAGAACCTTGAAGTTGAATAAGACGCTGTGGCTTGCTGTCTGAACTGAGATTGTTGCTGTTGACTTTAGCTTTCTCTGCGATCGCGCTGTGAAAAGTGAGCGCTATTTGAAGATCTGTCACCAGGGAGAAAATTCCATGTAGAGCGCCGATTATCGCCAAGACGCTCCATATAGGCAATTGCATTATCTAAGGTGGTAGGGTTGTATTTGTGCACATCGTCCTTTAGGTTGGGTTCGAGTCCGCCGATAAAGCTGTGAAGTTTATCAGAGGAACTAAGGGTCTCTATCTCCAGAGTTAGCCTTTGGAACTCTGTGACGAACGCGTCCAAGGAACCTGTTTGGCTCAGACGGCGAAGAGAGGACCGGACATGAAATCCGCAATGGCAGGTTCGAACGCCTTGCGAATAGCGCACCGGAATTTATCTCAAGAAGGTGTGTGTTTACCGTCAGCAACTTGTAGTTGCCACCAAAGAAATGCTGTGCCCTTGAGCAGAAAACTAGCAAGTGCAACTTTTTTACTCTCGATTAAATCTGTGTTTGATAAGTAGACCTCCATTTTGAATAGCCATTGGTCCAGAACCCACTTGTCACGACGGCCATTATACGGCTCATGCAGTTTAACATCAAGCTGCTTCTTTTGTGCAAGATTAAAATTTTATAAAGTAATTGAAGTTCACGACTGTCTACCTCTTCAGTTGGATATAGTTCGTTTGGTTCGTCCACTGAAGCTTCGGAAGAAGGTGGTGGAGAAGCAGCATTAGTTGTCCGAGACGTCGTAGGATGACTCTCATAATTGTTTTGCGTCTGCATTTGATCCAAACGAGTGTGTAGTGATGTGAGGCTTGTGGAAAGTGTGGCCATGTCACGTGCACATCTAACCCTATGTGTACGTGGACAAGCTACTTCGTGACAGGGGTTCAGTTAGCCTAGCTTAGGAAGTGTTCTTGCACTTTTGTGAGTGTTCGCAAACCGTGCATGTCCAAGTATTTAGAGTAGATGTATATCCTCTCGTTGCACACAGCATGATCATCAGATTTCAGTCAGAACCCATCAGGAGCATTTTTACAGTGCATAGACCTATTTTTCCTATTTTAGACAATTTTCACTTATTAATTTTAAGTGACTTTGGTTGGAAAACTGGGTAGGGCAAATTGAGTCAGGATGTACATAAGAAAACCTAGTGCTAGCACTTTTTGGCAGAAAAGGCAGCAAGGACCTGACATCCACAACGCACCTTCTCAAGCAAGACCCCTCCCGGCAAGAAGACTCAGCTCAGCGTTTTCAGCCAAGAATAGCCAGCGTTTTCTACAAGTGCAGATTCAGCCCAGCGTTTGCAGTTGCAGATCAAGCCGGACATTAGCAGACCCAGTAGAAGCCTAGCGTTTTTGCAGCAGCCCCAAATTCACCCTAGCATTTTTGGTTTGCAGATCAGCCCCTAGCGTTTTGCAGATTCATCGCGACAAGATCATCAGAAGCACCAACGTTTTCAGTTTTCAGCAGTCAGACACTGTAGTAGAAGTCCCGAACCTCGCAGATCTCACCTTCCCGCAGCAGATCCTCGTCGCACAGTCAGATCCATCGAAGTTTGCAGTTTCAGCCCGGAAAATGCAAATTTCAGCATCTGCGTTTTCAGCGCGTCATCGTCACATCGTTGCCATCGACACCATCACCGACATAGAGTCAGAATTCAACAGATAAAGATTTGCAGATTTCAGCCATTAGCGTTTTCAGATTTCAGCCGTCTCGTTGTGGTCCTCATTGTCGTCGACATCGTCGGCAAGTCCAAGCATTGTGCAATCAATAGTAGACTGTTCTCGCCATAGAGAGTGGGGCCTTCGGAGGAGGGTTTGACAACATTCTGGTGTCGTATTCTTCTCTCTCTATCTCTCAGTCTCAGTACCTTCATTCATAGTGTTTGCCACTTTGTTTGTGATCATTTGCACTCTCTCACTAAAGGAACGGAAGGCTCTCCCTTCCGTAAGTAAAAGGAACCTTGAGCACAATTCGGAGCACTCATCTTGAGCAAAGTTCAACGTTCACATCCGTTGCACCTTACATTTGTATCAGAGCTTTTGCAGTGTTTTGTATCACTCAAGGGAAGAACCACAAGAATTTTTTTTGCTTGTTGCGGTCGCACATAAACCAAGTCCACTTGGGCGTGTCGATTCCTAATCGTGTTTTGAAGAGTGATAGGAGACCAAAGAAAGAAGGGCTTGTCCAGCCTCCCCTTGCTTCTCTTTTCACTCATTGAGAGCGGACCGTGCACTTAGTGGCCGGCCAATCGACGTGAGGTGGGAAAGAGCAACCTTAGTGTGAGCGCAAGGCCGCCAAGGGGTGCGCCCGCGGAAAAGGGAAGAGCTCGGGTAAAGAGAAGATCCTTCTCTAACACACATTGCAAGGAAAGAAGAACCTCAAGAACCTCAAGAACCCCAAGACCCTCAAGACCCTCAAGAACCCAAGAACCCAAGACCCACAAGAATTGAAGTTCCTTGTGAACCTAAGAACCAAAGATCTCAGTGTATGGTCATCACCCGAAGCGGAATGGATACTTTGCATGAAGGTGATGAGCATGAAGAAGGTGAAGAATAATTTTTCTCACCAGGAAGTTTTTCCGACCCTCTCCTTTCCCCATCTACGCCACGGTTTGCACCAAATCCTATGGAAGCTTTGGTCAAGTCGATGATGGACATGATGGCACAACAAGAAGCAAATCACGTTGCCTTGGAACGGGAGTGCGACACGCGCAAAGAAAGAAAGGTTGCCTTGAAGCGTGAGCGTGCTTGGCGGCCGAAGACTGACGAGCGGCCTTGGAGGCAGAGCGTGAGGTGCAGAGAGACCTATGCATGCAAGAGTTGGTCCGACAGGCTCTTACCTCGAAACCCGAGCCGACCAAAGATGTTGGTGGTTCATCAAGTGACGCAGGCAGAGATTCGGACTCCAACAACCCCGTCACAGAAAAGATCACGTTTAGTGAGTATGATGGTAAGATGGATGCTACGATTATTCATTCTTGGTTGCGTCAATTTAATGCTTATTTTGCGACAACTGAGAAGACAGGAAATAGCAAGGTTTTGACGGCAGCTATGTACCTTGCCGGTGATGCCATTAATTGGTACCACGCATGGCAAGAAGCACAGTTGACCGCGCACCTAGAGGAAGCCGAGGAAGGCACGCCCCTTTCCTTCAATTGGGCCGACTTCCAAGACAAGCTCAACGCTCGGTTTATGCCACCACAATACCTAGCACGGTTGAAAGACGATTGGCGGAGTCTCAAGAAAAATGGTATGCTAGTTATGTTTTTCTCAAATCGTGTTTTGCAGCTCGGCATCCAATTATGCAAATCGGATGATGAGCGTAAGGAGGCTTTTATTTTTGGGTTCGACTATATCAGGTTTGATGTCGAAGTCCTCTACCCTCTCAACAAGGCGGTAGTGATTGCTCTCGCACAGGAGATGAAGCACAACATGGGAAAGCATAAGGAAAACAAGACTTCCACAAGTACCTCTTAGACGTCTGAGAACCCTAAGAACGGTAAGAATGGTAAGAACGGTAACTCTTCTAATCAATCTTCCAATAGTCTCTCAGAAAAGAACTCTCCACATGAACCTAAGGGTAAAGCTAACACAATTGCTAAACCTAAGCTCACTCCATATGAAAAGGCAGAAAAAGGAATTTTAGGAGGATACATCACGTTGGAGGAACAAAGCATTTATTCTAAGGAAGATCGTTGTTTTCATTGTCACATCAAGGGTCACATAAAAAGGACATGTTCTAAGCTTGAATCTAATGAATTCAAAGAATCCACAGAACCCACTTCCTCTGTCAATGCAATAAATGAGAAGACAAGTGTGACCCAAGTTTCTCATGATCCTCCCATTGATGAGTCTCTCATTAAGTGTTATGGTCATGTGAAGGGTCAGCGTTTTGTCATATTGTTTGACCCAAGCAGTATGCATGATTTGATTAATCATTAGTGACTCTTGTCGAAAGAGCCCGCTTGGAGGTTAGCAAGACATTACCTTCGAGGTGTCAGGCTTCTCTCTCGGTATGGACTCTCTCATCACGCAAGAGAACCTTGATGTTTTGTTCTCTGTTCAACAAGCGTCCTTCCGCAGAAAATTTGTAGTCTCTCCTCTTTCAGGATGTGATATGCTTTTGGGCATTCGATGGTTTCGTGAGCATAACCCTCTTATTGATTAGGCGGAAAATACGTTCACTTTCAATGCCAAAAATAACTCTCCCATTGTCATTCGTGGAGAGCAAGTTGTTCATTCTTCATCTCTGATTTCTAATGTGCAGGCGAAGATTGAAAAGAATCCGGAGAAGGAGACTCTCTCAATCTCTTCTTTTTCAAAGCATGACACACATGATTTTTGCAACGCGACTCAAAGAAGCATGCGTTGCAGACCTTTATGAAGTTCAAGTATCGCATGACCCACGAATCAGAGTGTGCCAAAACACTTCCTAAGCTACGCTAATTGAACCCCTGTCATGAAGTAGCTTGTCCACGTACACATAGGGTTAGATGTGCACGTGACATCCCCTCCTTTTCAAAGTGAAGTATTTTGTGAGTCTATTCGCAGACTGTGCATGTCCAGGCACTTAGAGTAGATGCATATCCTCTGGTTGCACACAGCATGATCATCAGATTTCAGTCAGAAGCCATCAGGAGCATTTTTACAGTGCATAGACCTATTTTCCCTATTTTAGCCAATTTTCACTTATTATTTTTAAGTTACTTTTGTTGGGAAACTGGACAGGGCAAATTGAGTCAGGATGTATATAAGAAAACCTAGCGCTAGCACTTTCTGGCAGAAGAGGCAGAAGGGACATGACATCCACAGTGCACCTTCTCAAGCAAGACCCCCCCCCGCGAGAAGAAGACTCAGGGTTTTCAGCCAAGAATAGCCAGCGTTTTCTACAGGTGCAGATTCAGCCGAGTGTTTGCAATTGGAGATCAAGCCCGACATTAGCAGACCCAGCAAAAGCCTAGCGTTTTTGCAGCAGCCCCAAATTCAGCCCTAGCGTTTTTGGTTTGCAGATCAGCCCTTGGCGTTTTGCAGATTCATCGCGACAAGATCATCAGAAGCACCAGCGTTTTCAGTTTTCAGCAGTCAGACACCGCAGTAGAAGTCCTGAACCTTGCAGATCTCACCTTCCCGCATCAGATCCTCGCCGCACGGTCAGATCCATCGAAGCTTGCAGTTTCAGCCCGAAAAATGCAGATTTCAGCATCTGCGTTTTCAGCGCGTCGTCGTCGCATCGTCGCCATCGACATCATCACAGACATAGAGTTAGAATTCAGCAGATAAAGATTTGCAGATTTCAGCCATTAGCGTTTTCAGATTTCAGCCGTCTCGTCGTGGTCCTCATTGTCGTCGACATTGTCGGCAACTCCAAGCATTGTAGAGATTTGTGCAATCAATAGTAGACCGCTCTCGCCATAGAGAGTTGGGCCTTCGGAGGAGGGTTTGACAACAGTCTGGCGTCGTATTCTTCTCTTTCTATCTCTCAGTCTCAGTACCTTCATTCATAGTGTTTGCCACTTTGTTTGTGATCATTTGCACTCTGTCACTAAAGGAATGGAAGGCTCTCCCTTCCGTATGTAAAAGGAACCTTGAGCACAATTTGGAGCACTCATCTTGAGCAAAGTTAAACATTCACATCCGTTGCACCTTACAGGCCATCCGTTCCTTGATAAGAGTAAGGGCATCGTCAGATTGACCACCTACGTCCTGAGAATTCGGCATGGTTACGTGTTATGTCGCGCTCACAGGAGAGGGGATCTAGCCCAGATGCCGTCGGGATGGGCGTCCAGTGTCCGGGCGGACGTAGTGTAAACACGGCTAGTGTGGCCGGCCATTATTATAAAAGGGAGGCCAAGGCCTCATTTGCAGTTATCGACCCCCATTGGCAGAGTGCCAGTGGTTAGCCCGCGAGGCTAGGAGTGCGCGAGGTCACCTCGAGGAGGTGAGGCCGGGTGGTATGGGACTCTCGGTCTTACAGGTGCACGCCTACGTCCTCGGACGTTGGCCCGAGCACGGGGGAGGTGCCGGATGGTGGCTATGGTCGGGTGGTTCGTCCGACGCGTATCAGTAGGCGGTCTGTGTAGCCGGGAGATCCATCTCCTCGTTTGTTTCATGGTATCAGAGCCGGCTTGGGTGCACGAAGGACAGTGTGCACACCTACGGATCGGTTTGAGTCCGGGAACCTCGAGTTCGCGTAATTTTTAGTGATTAATTTGCTGAAATTACTTACTTTTCTTCTCGAAAGCATGTTTGCAGGCAAGAAAATAGTGTTCAGTTGCTGATTTTTAATGAAAATCAGCAAATTGGCAGGTGAAAGTGTTGAGAATTGATGGGTTTTTATTGCTTCTGCTGGTTTTCGATGAAAATTAGTAAACCTCTCATTAATTTGCTGAATTTACTCTAAAGTCAGTGAATAAAAGTTCTAATGTTTCTCTCTGCTCCTCTTCTGTATGTGGTGTGTACACATAGAGAGAGAGAGAGAGAGAGAGAGAGAGAGAGAGAGAGAGAGAGAGAAAGATTTTATTTACGTCTTCAAAAGGCCAAAGAGAACTGGCCTATGAGACAAATCAATGTACAAAGTATATATCCGCTGGATATCCTGTGTGCGTGCAAAGTAACAAAAATGTGGGGTGTGACCGGGTAATAATCGAACATCCGGTATATACAATAGGGTGTGTGACCGGGTAATAACAAAGCATCCTGTGTACAAAATGTAGTGTGACCGGGTAATAACAAAACATCCAGTATACATGATAGAATATACAACTGTGATAGGAGGGAGGAGGGTGTAGGGTGTATGTGGGTGAGTCAGCTCCAGCCAGTGGTGAGGGTAGGGTGTAGTATCTTATACATCTGCGAGCCTGATGTGATGAGTCTAGCTATGTGAGCTAGGTCAAGCGTCTGCTCTGCTCTGCTTTGAATGTGGGCTGCATGTCGTGCCCTGATGGCCTGAACCTCTCTCCTATGTCTCTGGGATGCTCGAGAGCGATATCCTGGTAGCCGTGGTCTCCGTCTAGCTCGTGCTAGAGTCATCCCCTGGTATGTGGGTGGCTGTGGCTGCGTCTGTGTAGGTGCTAGAGCCTGGAAGTAATCCGTGAGCTGTGGCTGTCTGTCCTCAGCTCTCTGTCCTCAGCTCTACCCTCCCCCATCTCAAGGGCTCGCTCTCTGTGTTGGTGCATCTGTATCAAGAATCTCCCCAGCAGCCTTTGATCCAATGATGTCATCACTGACTGTAGTGAAACTCTCGGTCTATCAAACAGGATGGGGTATCGTGATCTGATCTCAGCATAGTGGGGACATCTGCACAAGAAGTGTCTCTCACACTCTACCTCCTGTCTGCACAATCTGCATAGCCTGGCCTCTCGTGGGATGTGGGCTGCTCTGCCACTCTCTATCTCTAGCTGATGTGATGATACTCTGAGCTGTCCAATGGCCACCCTCGTGCCATGCGGTAGATATATGTCCATGTATCTAGGCCGCTGTATGAACCCATGCTCAGTGAGCGTGAGGAAGTGGTCTCTGTAGTATGCCATCTTCGTGGCCAGTGGCCGCGAAGGTGTATTCCAGGTCTGCTCTGTGTATCTCTGTATGAGCTCATACCTGATGACTGTGTTCCTCTCAGTGTGTGAGAGGACCTGGCGTGGTGCATCTGGATCATACTGTGAAGGAGGCAATCTGTCCATAGAGTAACCATAAGTTTGAAGCCACCTAGTCACACTAGCATACCATGACCTCTGATCTCCTGAGTCTGCTAGCTCTCGAGACGCCTCTAGAGCAAGGCGAGGTAGTCTGTTTGCTCTCATGTCTCTCAATCTGTGAAGATATCCCACAGTTTGGAATAGTGCCTCCACTACCATAGGAGAGTAGGAGAGAGGGAGAGAGAGAGAGAGAGAGAGAGAGAGAGAGAGAGAGAGAGAGAGAGAGAGAGAGAGAGAGAGAGAGAGAGAGAGAGAGAGAAAGAATTACCTCTCTCTAGAGGAGTTTGCAGCGTGAGTGCCTGCACAAGGAAGGGGTCGCTAGAGAAGCCAGCGTGGCTTTTTCTTGCATGACAGCTGGCTCCGACTGGGCGCTCATTAGCGTGGTGAACACACGCACCCACGTTGGGTGCACGGGTGTTTTTTTTTCCACGCGGCATCTACAAGCTACAGTAGCGCACGATTTTTTCTTTCAGCCAGCGTTGGAGTTGTTTTTTTTTACGCTGCCTTGTGTTAATACATGACCACGGACTGTTTTTAAAAGTGAGTGACTTGGTCACTTGAGTTTTTTTAAAGTATGGTCTGGACATTTTGGGTTTTAAAAAAAATAGGTATGAAACCTGTACCTCATTAAAAACTCACTTACATACATTTGTAGAGCTTACAGAGAACTCATTTCTCAAGTCTTCTGCTTCTCTCTCGCGCTTCCTCTCTCTCACCTGCTCGCGCTCCCGCGCTCCCGCCATCACCTGCTCGCCTTCAGATGCTCACGCCGACGCGTGGAGCTCCTCGAACTTCACTTTTTCGCGACCGAAAAGTACAGAAAAGGCCCGGTTTCGTGTGAAAATTCCAGTTTTCACGCACTTTGCCATGGATTCCTCCAGCTCACATGTGCAACGTGACGACGCGCCAGGTAATATCCAAATTCCATTCACGCATGCTCTCTACACATAGGATTACAAGTACTTTCCAGAGTTTCGACCAACGTGTCACCGCTCTGGAAAACGCAAATGTTCAGATGAACCTTCGCTTGGCCTCTCTCGAAGGGGTCGTACAAGGGCTCAGTTCCCGACTTTCTACTCTCGAAAATATGACTCAGTTGACGACTGCGCGTATTTCCGAGGGCGAAACCCATCTTTAGCAATTGCGGATGCAGATTGTTGCTTTTGGGCGTTCACAGGGTAGTCCGACTGCCACGATTCCGTACAAAACTACGAATTTCTCAGGCGAAGAGGAGTGTACGGAACTGGCCATAAATAACTGGCTGCACCAGTGGAGCACATACGTTGATCTCCATGGGGAGCATGATGAGCGGAGGATTCAGACGATTCCTCTCTATCTGCGCAGTAAGGCGCTTACCTGGTGGTGTGACATGACAGAGAAGCCTACGACGTGGGCTGACTTTTGTGTGAAATTCAAGAGGGATTTCGCCAAAATGGACCCTTTGAAAGCTTATGCCAAACTGCAGAGTCTTTCGATGAAAATTTTGTCTTTTGATAAGTATAAGATAGCTTTCAAAGAGACGCTCACCTTCTGCAAGGTGGATTCTACGCACGCTGTGCACATGTATCTGCTGGGATTGCATGAGGACTACCGTTGGGCCTTAATTAAGGACAAAGCCCCGACTGATATCAAGGATGCAGTGGCAAAGGCCAGGACGTTCCATTTGATAAATGGAGCAAATTATGAGAAGAAAAGAATTGCAGACCATCAATCCGGTGAGGGTGCTTCGAGGAAGCGACCCCGATTCCAGCATAAGTCAAAATCACCGCCGAGATCTTCTCAGGAGAAGAAGAAAGCCAGAAATGCTTCAGTTGCTGATGCAATGAAGAAGTGGGTTTGCTTCGGATGTGGCCAGACGGGTCACCAAATCAAGAATTGTCCCAAGAAGAAGAAGACGCAGAAACCGCAAGGCCGTCCTTCGGTTCAGATTCACGAGATCTCAGGTAACTCTGATGTTGTTCAAGTTGAAATCCATCATTTAGTGCACAGTTCATGCACTAATTGTACTTTTAGCACCAAAGTGTTTGATAAGCACGATCTTCTCCGTTTCCCTGGGAAGATCAATGGTCACGACGTGACCGTACTCCTTGATAATGGAAGCTCACACAATTTTGTGGATGCAAAATTGGTGCAGAAACTGAGCCTGCGGACGCGGGACAGTGACCATGAGTATCGTGTGAAGATGGCTTGTGGCGTGGATACGGATGTATGGAATCGGATGGTTCCAGACTTGTCGCTCGAGCTGGCTGATTACAAAGAGAACCTGGATTTCCACATCATGCGCCTGGACAGAGCAGATGTTATTTTAGGAATTCCATGGTTTTATGATAAACAAGACTCATTGTATATAGACTATGTACATCACTCTCTTGTTTTTGTTAAGCAGAACATGCCTCATGTATCTGTGTCGCTTTGTAATCAGAAGTCTGTAAATAATGGTTTTGCAATACCAGTTGTTACTGCTTTGGAAATGTATAAAGAAATAAAGTCTTCTGATGTTGACTTTTATCGATGTGTACCATCTGCTTGGTTTGATTCATTAGTGCTTGGTACTTCTGTCACTGAATTTTGTAAAAATGTTTCATGTTCTTCTATTGAACTTGGGGATTCCGAGAATCCAATCTTATCCGAGAAATCATGACTGATTTCAAGGATGTTTTTCCTGATGATCTACCTCCTGGCTTGCCACCTTCGAGAGGAGTAGATCATGGCATTGAATTGGTGGCTGGTAGTCAGCCCTTCTCAAGACAACCCTATCGGTTTAGTAAAACCGAGGAGGACGAGATTCAGCGACAGCTGAAGGATTATCTCGACAGGGGTTTTGTTCGGCCTAGCAAATCTCCGTGGGGAGCGCCAGTGCTACCCTCTCGAAAGAAGGATAATACTATGCGCTTGTGCGTGGATTACAAGGGGTTGAATAAACTCACTGTCAAGAACAAGTATCCGCTCCCGCGCATGGACGATCTGATAGATCGGCTCCATGGAGCGTTGTATTTTACGAAGATAGACCTGCGATTAGGCTATCATCAGATACGGATCAAACTGGAAGATATTCCTAAGATAGGCTTCCATACGCGTTATGGTCACTACGAGTTTTTGGTCTTGCCTTTTGGTTTGACCAATGCTCCAGCTACGTTCCAGCAGATGATGAATGATTTGCTGAGACCATTTTTAGGCAACTTCGTTGTTGTATTTCTCGATGATATCTTGATCTACAGCCGAAGTTTGTCTGAGCACCTAGTGCATATACGCACTGTTCTCGAAGAACTGAGAACTGAGAAGCTTTACGCTAAGGCTTCTAAGTGTGAATTCTTTAAGAAAGAGCTTCTGTACTTGGGTCACATCATTACTCGCGATGGAATTCGCGTTGACCCTGAAAAATTGGATAGAGTGCGAAATTGGCCCATTCTGAAGAATGTATGCCAAGTAAAGTCCTTTTTAGGCTTTACTGGATTCTTTCGCAAGTTTATCAAGGATTACTCTAGTTGCTGCTCTGCTTATGCAACTTTTGAAAGGAGGGGTGAAAGGGCCAAAGACTTCGGGTCCTCATCGTAAAGGTAATCCCCCTGTTGTCTGGAATGAGCGTCTCGACGAGAGCTTTCGGACACTAAAGCACTTGGTGACTATTGCGCCAATATTGCACATTGTGGATCCTAGCAAACCGTTTGTGGTTGAAACGGATGCTAGTGATTATGCTATTGGTGCGGCATTATATCAGGATGGACTTCCTGTTGCGTTTGAAAGTAAGAAGCTTTCTGACGCTGAGATGTGTTATCCAACGTATGAGAAAGAGCTTTACGCCGTAGTCCACGCCCTGAGGAAATAGCGGCATTACTTGTATGGCTCTACATTTGTTGCATGGACAAATCATCACTCCTTGCGCTATCTGTGATCATGGTGATCTCAGAGGCCGGAAGGCTAGATGGGTTGAGCTTATGCAAGAGTTTGACTTTGAGATCCGTTATAGAAAAGGATCTAGCAATCGAGTTGCCGATGCGCTCAGCAGGATTCCTGAGGTCAATGCCTTGTCTATGGCTGAAATCTCGACGGATTTCTCTCTCTCTCTCCGAGGGCTATGTCGTTCTGATGGCCATTTTGGCAAGATATGGAACGAGGTCGAAGCGGGGCATGACTCGCATACAGGCTTGGGTGGTCCCGAGACCCAAGTGAGTCGTCCTGGAGAGACGAGACAGCGACAATATTCCATTAGAGGTGGACTATTGTTCAAAAATGGTAAAGTGTGCGTGCCGAAAATCGATGAGATTCGACAAAGGATTTTGTGCGAATGCCACGATGTTCCTAGCGTTGGGCACCCAGGCGTCCAAAGAACTTTGGCTTTGGTCAAGCGATATTTCTATTGGCCAAGAATACGCTCTTACATAGAGAGCTATGTGAGATGCGCTCAGTGTCAGGTCAATAAGGCAGAGCGCCTTAGGAAAGCTGGCCTGCTACACCCATTGGAAATCCCAGATGCCAAATGGCAGAGTATTTCCATGGACTTCATCGTTGGTTTGCCTAATACTAGTCGGGGCAATGATGCTATTTGGGTTGTGGTCGATAGACTCACAAAAATGGCGAAGTTTATATCAATGAAGTCGACAGTAAAAAGCCATGAGTTGGCGGTTTTATTTGTCGATCAGCTTTATAAGCTGTATGGTCTCCCAAAGGATATCGTCAATGATTGAGATACCAAGTTCACTGGCCGATTTTGGCGAGGTGTGTTCGCTCATCTTCAGAGGAAGTTGAGTATGTGGGCTTTTGACCATCCTGAGTCCGACAGACAAACTGAGAGGATGAATCAGACGTTAGAGGACATGTTGAGAGCCTATGTCTCTCATAGGCAATCTGACTGGGAAAGGTATCTTCCACAGTTAGAGTTTGTCTATAATAGTAGCAAGCATTCTGCTATTGGATTTAGCCCATTCATGCTGATGTATGGATTCGAGCCTAAATCCCCAATTGCTATTGGCTTAGAGAAAGTCAAGGAACACCAAGCTCGTGATTTCCTGTATAACATGCAGGAAATGCTCGAATTGGCCAAGGATAGTATAAGAACGGCTCGTGACCTAGTCACTACTTATGCTAATCAAAAGAGATCTCCAAGGACTCTAGATGTGGGACAATGGGTCTATTTGAAGATACCCAAGGATTCCAAGACTATGCGAACGGGAAAGCATTATAAGCTTTCAACTAGATATTGTGGTCCTCACAAAGAAAATTGGCCAAGTTGCCTACAAACTGGCTCTTCCTTCGGATGTTAGTGTACATCCAGTGTTTCATGTCAGCCGCCTTAAAGTGAAATTGGGAGAAGCCGACGTTGTTGTGCCTATCGAGGAAAATATATGGCAAGATATGCAAACTAAGTATATTCCTCGAGAACCAGAAGCAGTTCTAGATCATCGTACCCGTCATTCGCGTCATAAGGCTTATGATGAGTACTTAATTAAATGGAAGGGTCAATCTGAAAGGTTTGCTACTTGGGAACCTGTTAGAGCTTTGAAGGCTCAGTATCCCCACTTCATTGATGAGGACATCAATGGTTCTTAAGGGGGGAAGTATGTTATGTCCCGCTCACAGGAGAGGGGATCTAGCCCAGATGCCGTCGGGATGGGCGTCCAGTGTCCGGGCGGACGTAGTGTGAACACGGCTAGTGTGGCCAGCCATTATTATAAAAGGGAGGCCAAGGCCTCATTTGCAGTTATCGACCCCCACTGGCAGAGTGCCAGTGGTTAGCCCACGAGGCTAGGAGTGCGCGAGGTCACCTCGAGGAGGTGAGGCCGGGTGGTATGGGACGCTCGGTCTTACAGGTGCACACCTACGTCCTCAGACGTTGGCCCTAGCACGGGGGAGCTACCGGATGGTGGCTATGGTCGGGTGGTTCGTCCGACGCGTATCTGTAGGCGGTCTGTGTAGTCGGGAGATCCATCTCCTGGTTCGTTTCATGACGCCTCAAAGGGAACTCGAACAGGTGTTGAACTAGGTTCTGGGACGGGTACTTCGGAAATTCAGCCCACAAAGGGGTGCGCTAAGGGGTACGTCTCCTTGGGGAAAGGGTGCGAGCATGGGCGAAGGTGTGGTTGCCTGCCGGGTCTGTGCCCTTTCACATGATTGGGTGGGAGTGTGGGTTTAAGAGGTATCACCCGAGGGAAGGGACACACGAAGAGTCACCAACAGACATTCACCGGTACGCCATACAGACATATCTGTATTCTCTCTTTTATATGTAGAATTGAACAAAAAAACAAATTCAAGTTACCTCATATGGTCGTATGTACCATCTTTCTTCTGCTTCCATGCAGTCCCGGGAAGTGGGTAGAGTGTAGCTGCGAAGGTGAGAGGCTCACAACCTTCGGGTCTCGGGAAAAAAATTTGCTCTAATACCACTGTGAGGATTAGTGGTCCTAATTCTATAATTAAGACTTAAAACTTCATACTTAAGATCAAACTGAGACTCAAGAGTCTGAATGTGTGTTTGATTGATTGAATGAATGCTTGAAGATTGAGTACAATAGGCTCCTTATATTGGAGACGAAGAGATACAAATGAAAAGACACGTCTCATGGTGAAGAGACGTGACTTTAGATGAAAAGACACATCCTTTCGGCGAAGAGCTGCAATTATTGGATGAAGAGTCGTAACCGTGTGACCAGTCGTCGAAGGAGTGTGGCTTTTGGTGAAGAGGCATGTCTCTTGAGCGAAGAGTCGTGGCCATCCAAGCGTAGGGGTTCTCCTTGGCATGGCACTTTGCGTATCTGCAACTAGGAGTGTATGTAATACTGCAATAGTCACAATCGTGACATCTGGGTACTCCCATCTCCTGTAGTCTCTGCATCAATCGAGCTCTGGAAACCCTATCAAATGCTTTGCAAAAATCCACAAAGGTATAGTAAATACTCCTACCATGCGATCTTCTTTCCTCAATAACAGCTCTGAGTGTCAATATATGATCAAGAGTAGAAAAGCTTCTCTTGAAACCTGCCTGGCCTGATGCTTGAATGCTTGCTCTCTGTGCCCATCTAGTCAACCGCTGCTCAAGAATGGATGCATACAACCTAGCTAGTGTGTGCCCAATCATGATAGTACGGTAATTCTCCGATATCATGAGGTCTCCTGCCTTGAAGATAGACACAATAGTAGACATGCTTCAAGTATTTGGAAAACCCCCACACATGGCTCCATTGAACATTACTGCAAGCAGCTGTGCAAGCATATCTATAGCATGTATGAAGTGCTCCGCTATCATTTGAGGAGTGGGCCACTATGTGTTGACATGGTTTGTTGTAGCAGCCAGGAATACGTCACTTTTTACTTGGTCCAAGGAAAGCTCCCATGATCAGAATCAGAGGACAGGTTTTACATGAGGGCTCATTTTGGGCGAGGGAGGCTATTTAGGATAACATACAGGAGCAGATGATGGTTGAGGCCAACTGTTTTATGGATATCAGACAGTTTGCAGATTTGTTAGAGAGATGTGCATCTTGGTACCTGCAACTTGCTTACTTGTATGTGCCTTGTTTCTTTTGTATGTGAAGCTTGTGCTTGTGGATTTGCATGTGCTTGGGGTGAGTGCGTTCTGCATGACCGCTTGTGGTTGAGGTGTATGTGCATGTATGTTTGTTTGTTCTCCCTGTTAACTGCTTGTTCTTTTTTTTTTTCTCCTGTTTGATGGGTGATTTAGGTTTGGAATTGGTTTGATGAGTATGGGCTGGTGGGTCTGGGATGTTTCTGCCTCGCCTTCAGATTTGCACCATATAGTGCTTCCGCTTGCAGGTTGAAGAATGTCATAGCCTTGTTGATCATTGCCAAGGATGGCTAGAGGCCATCTCTCTCCCGATTTTTTGGTGCAAAGTTTTCTTGCGGTGGTGATGTCTCTTCTGCTAGGATGTGCCATCGTATACGGCCTTGGAGATTTGGAGTTGGCTATCAGAGATTCTTTGGTGGAGTTTTCGGCCTCCTCTCGACATCAGGGTGGCCTGTTTCTACTTCAGCGCTCTGTTACTTTCTTCCCTCGCTCCCTTGCTCCTAGCTTTTGTTGTATCACCCATCTTTTGTAACTTTGCATCATTGGTAGTTTTTTCCCTATGGTTTGTAAACATTGAATATCATAGGGGTTTTTTCACTATCAAATCTATTATCCTTGTATGCCTACAGACTGCTGTAATGCCTTCGAGCGTATAATTTTGATTACGTAATGCAAAAGGGTACCAAGCCCCACTTCTTTGAGAGAGAGAGAGAGAGAGAGAGAGAGAGAGAGAGAGAGAGACCCAAATGCTGGCAAACTGGTCATGCAACATTGAACAAATACAACTGGGGGTGGCTTCTGCTCCCTATAGCAGGGCCCACTGGCAATGCCCGACCTCCCTCAAAATACCCAACGACCCATACATGGGGGGGTGCCCGGGAAAAATACCACATCACCAAATAATCAGCCGCACACGATTAAATATGACTCTTGGCATATTTAGGCCATCTTTCTTTCCGGACGCGTTCTATCGAGGAACCATACTCCCGGACGCGTTCGAGTCCGATTGACGTATGATTGGGTTTTTCGGACTTCAAGGCTCCTTTTTTTCCCGAGGCTCCATGTTTTGGCCTCCTCATTTTATTCTTTGCCTAGATTCTAAAATTTCTATGGTGTTTCACTGCACTCTATTGGGCACCTTTGTATCTTTTGAATTGTCATATAGAGTGTGTTTTTAGTGTGCCATCATAGGGCCGAGACCTGGTTTCAGCCACAAAACAACCCCCACTCCCTAATATGCTCCTAAGAGATACTGAAGCCACCAGTGGACATGAGATGAAACTCTAATAGCATTATCCTTGGACCTCTAGGTCTTGGCCACTTGCTTGTTTCAAGAGCTTAGGGGGAAAAGAAAGAAGATAACTAAGCCACAGTGTGTTCTCGAGTTGGATTGGTGGTTGGTGTAAGTGTTTGGTGCTGATTTTTCTCGACAAAGAGGAGTGTAAGGCTGGTTGCTGCTATTTTTCACCTTCTTGGGGATTATTTGGTGGTGATGTGGGCTGATTTGGGGAACCCTCTTCACTTTTGATTGTCCTAGCCAATTCACATCTTCAAGTATTCTTCAATCATGGAGACCGATGAAGGTTCAAACAAGGATACTATCTTTGATGAAGAAGTACCAAAGCATGTTTCAGAGGATGGGTCCAAATGTGACGAGGAGTGAGGAGATTGATCGCATTTCTATTTCCAGGATCGAGACCAACCAATCAAAATCCTTTTGTACCCACATTTCCTACGGATTGGCAATTGTATAGCAAGAACTATGCTATTTGGCAAGTGATATTGATCAACTCATACGAGCTTGGAGGTTTTGTTTGTAGCTATTTCAAGAGGCCAAAGGATCCAACGAGAGTGAAGTAGTGGAGGCGTGTCAATGCTAGGGTTTGGTCCGTCATTATCATCAATACTACGCCATCAGTTATTAGTCAATGATCAAATGATGTTTGGGATCCTCCTTTTGCGTTCCCTTTTTCTATTCTAGTCCGTGTTGCTTGCCACACTTTTTGAGTATGTCATAACAGGGAATGGAAATTTATGCTAGTTCAAGTTCCGCGTTCCCACGATCAGTTTTGCATTCCATATGACTATGGTTGACACAAAGAGCCCAAATTAGAAAAGCATAGAATACAACTATGGCCAAACCGAGTCTCAATTGCTAATCTGGATTTGGCTGATTAGTGCCATGAATCATGATTGTTTTGTAAGCTACCAAGAAGCATAAACCCTTCTTTTCAATAGAATCTATGGGTCAACATTAGCAGGTGGGCTAAGCGATCATTGTTTCTCGAATCTTAATTAGCATAACATTAATTTATGTTTGAAGTGCAATTTTCTTTTGAGAGTGTTTCTAATGCGTAAGAGTGGTGTACTTGGTTTTCCTTTGACCATGTTAAGCAAAACGTCCATTCTAATTTGTGTTTATCAATCTTTCTCTCTTTTACTAATGTAGACTTCTCAATTGGGAGGGACTTCGCTATTTTCAAAAAGACGCCAAAACATTGGAGCAACAAATGTTTCTAAG
This sequence comes from Adiantum capillus-veneris, assembly GCF_014529385.1. Taxonomy (NCBI): domain Eukaryota; kingdom Viridiplantae; phylum Streptophyta; class Polypodiopsida; order Polypodiales; family Pteridaceae; genus Adiantum; species Adiantum capillus-veneris. The sequence goes on along the minus strand of NC_140959.1, from coordinate 114,505,903 downwards.
GACATAGTCAATCATTTTCAAACATGGTATGAGTTGCACATTTATGCATACAATCTTCAAAACAACATGGTTTAATTTTTGTCCTCTAATGTGTTTGCAAGTAATGACAGAGAATTGTGTCTCTTTTCTAGTGTACCTAGTGGACTCTCCATCTTGTTTGAACTTGTCACACGTAGAATGTGTATACACCAGATTTTTAGTGTTTACCTACTATGTGTGTGTGTGTCGTTCTTGATGGTGAGCTGACTTGGTTATGGGATCTTGGTAGATTGGTCAGGCAAGGATGCCCTTTGAGTGCTATGTTGTATGTTATTGCTACACATCCTCTGTTTTTGTATCCGAACTCCTTAACGACACCTGGCCATTTACATGGATTGGAATTGCCGTCTCGTGATCATTTTGTGGCACAAGCGTATGCGGATGATGTAACAAACTTGGACACCCCAAGTTAAGATTCTACCGCAACACAACAAAGATTTACTTCAAAACAGTTCACAAGAGACTACACGGCCCGGCGTAGTTCCGTGCCAAGAGGTATTGGCCCCAAAGACTGGCGTCCCTTTCGGTATTTATTTTTATATTGATCTTTGAGCAAAGTACAATGAGCCCGTGGGTGCTAACTCTCAGACTCTGCGTCCAGATGCTCTGAGAAGTGAGCTCCCCTTGGGTTACTTATAAACATTTCAAGGGATGCTAAAAGCAGAGCCCCAAAAAGCTTCAAACTTAAAAGCAATGATCTCCAAAAGCAACTGGTCAAAATCTGTCAGTAAAAATTGCCAGCACTAAAAAGCATGTTTCCATACAACTGCCACGTAAGCATGTCAGCGTAAATTCAAGGAATCTGTACGCACTGCCACGTCAGCAAGCCAATGCAATTTACGGGATTCCGTACAGTTGCCACGTCAGCCATCATCGTATAATTCGAGCGTTCGTATTGGCTGCCACATGTGTATGTGTCCGGGCACTGTTGCCACGTCACCATCTTGTGACATACCCCCCTCATGAAAGAATTGTAATCGCCCTCGATTATGCCTGCAAAACAGACAGAGGCCATAAACTGCCTTAGTAGACACTGACTGTTAGTACCGACGCACTAGACACGACACATCTAGCACTTGTACAAGACGACAGCCACATCACCGGACATCACAGGACATCACTTGACATCACATGACAAATCATATACAAATTCATTCCAAACTCAGACCATGATCAATCAGCAACGTATTTAGTAATCGCATCTAGATCCATTCGGGACCTCATGGATGCCCGATTAACTAAATCCTTATTGCAATCATGTCTATAGAGATATATGAGACCGAAATGCTACAGTCATTCGGTCTTTCAATTCCTGCACTCAAACAAGTCAAGTATAAATCAATCATTTTCATTTTCGAGAATTCCTGTCATAAATTCATCTAGCAGAATACTACTCAGCCCATGAGTATCCTTGAAATCCAAAGGGGACATCAGTGACTATTCAAAATTCGGGTAATCCATTCACAAAGGAGCGGAGTGACTCCCCTCTTGTGTAAACCCGCTTTACTAGATTCACCCTTGCTGAAATTGGGGTTCTAGACTATGCTAAACCGAATGCTTCAAGGTAAAGTTCCAAAATCTGAGGAGTATTTGCTAGGTCCTGCTCCTCCATCCACTTTGCATCCAATGCAGGATTGTTCTTGAATTTAACCAAGGACTGCCTAATCATTTTACCTTTTATCTTTTTGTCTTTATGTGCCAATATCTGTGCAAACTTGGACACCCCAAGTCAAGATTCTATTGTGACACAACAGAGATTCACTTTAAAACATCACAAAAGACGACACTGCCCGGCGTAGTTCCGTGCCAAGAGGTATTGGCCCCAAAGATTGGCGCCCCTTTCGGTATTTCTTTTTATATTAATCTGTGTGCAAAGTACAAGAGTCCGCGGGAACTCACACTCAGACTCTGCGTCCAGATGCTCTGATAATGAGGCCCAAAAGACTTATTTATTCTTACAAGGGATGCCCAAAAGCAGAGCCATACAGATCTCGGCAAAATCCGTTGACTGCTGACGTGGCTGGATCTCTGCAAAATGCGTTGAGTTGCTGACGTGGTAGTACGTACGGATTTTTGGACTTAAAAGCAATGATCTCCAAAAGCAACTGGTCAAAATCGGCCAGCACTAATAAGCAGGTATCCGTACAATTGCCACGTCAGCCTGTCAACGTAAATTCAGAGAATCTCTACACACTGTCACGTCAGCAGGCCAACGCAATTTACGAGATTCTGTACAACTGCCACGTCAGCCAGTCAGTGCATTATTCGGGCGTCCGTACCGGCTGCCACATGTGTGTCCGGGCACTGCTGCCACTGACCCATGTTCTGTTGTTGTATATGGACTCCTTAACGACATCTGGCCATTTACATGGATTGGAATTGCCGTCTCGTGATCATTTTGTGGCGCAAGCGTATGCGGATGACTCCATGTTTTGCCCTAGAAATCGACTTGAGGATGTTCAATGTATCATGGAAGCACTACATGTTTATGGCTTGGCTAGTTTGCAAGTGAATTTTCGAAAATCTAAATTGTTACCGTTGCATCAAGTGGATTGGCACTCTGTATTATGGTCAGGTGACATAGTGAAGCCTCATCAAATTGTGAGGTATCTTAGATATTTGTTGGCTTGGTTAGTTAACAATGTAAAAGTATTGGATTGGGTTGAGAATAAATTGAGGTCTAAATTACACTATTGGGAATTGTCTACTTGGCCGCTACATGTAAGACTCAGAATAGTGCGTTCTATCTTGGTGGCATACATGCAATTTTTCCTACCATTGTTGTTATCAGAGGGCTGCTTCCAGGGGAGGAGCCTTGGACGGAGTTTTTGCTTCAGTGGCTTAGAGCTTGAGTGCCACTGGCATGAGTGCAATGGGATCCTGGAGGGTGGTTTCGGAGGGACCCTTTCTCCTCAGCCGACTATCCAGGGGTCCCTTTCTTTCAGTACACTGTTCGATTGGGACGTCACATACTGGCAGCACGGAGAGAGGCTCGTCTTGCTGCAACACCTCATTAGCAGGAGGAGGGTCTCACAACTGAGTTCTTGTCAGCCTTTTGGGCGAGGTTGTGGGACGCCAGACAGCCGTGGCGAGTCAGTTTGTTCCAGTGGCTAGTTGCACATAGAGCTACAACAGTGGGAAGCTGGCTAGTACATAGTGGCCTTTCGGCAGCATGCGCAGGTTGTGACGATCCTTTGGAGAGTCAGCGTCACTGTCTGTGGGACTGCCCTATGCCACAACAGGTTTGGCTTCGGGTCCTTCGGCTGATGCCAGCTCTTTCCATAGCACGACAATACACTTGGGGGGGCAGCTGCTTGGTCCACTCTCATGAGTCCTGCACTACAGTTTGAGCTATCCTCCACCAGCAAGATGATAGTGATATAGGGGGGTCGACCTACACTATAGTTTGCTACAAGGCTTACCCCACAAGAGTGGTGCAAGGAGAGAGGTGTGTTGGGAGCTCCTCTATGGCTTGACACTCTGGTTCATTTGGCGGGCCCGCTGCTTCCGCATCTTCGAGGCTCGCCTTGTGCCACCAGCGGAGACTGTTCGAGATTTTTGGCTGGAGTTGATCCATACTCTTAGGGGACATTTCGAGAGACTTCATGGCAGCTCTAATTCCTTCGACTCTGGCGCCCCGGGCCTTTCTGCACAATGGTTTGGGGTGAGCTCAGATGGCACTACCGTCCACCTGTGTGGCTTTTCCCTCCTCCCATCTCTTGATTTAGCCCTCATTGTACATATGCTGTTTTTTCATTGGGAGTCTCCCCTTATGGGTGATGTAGCCCTCTCTAGTAGAGGTGGCAGTTTTATTAACTAATAGAAGGATCTTTTTCTCGGAAAAAAAAAGTGGATGGTAGAGGGTGGAGTAGGTTTGTATGAGATGGTGGCTCGATTGAAAGAAAGACAAGTAGGCATGGTTGGCTCCGATGGGGATGGATGGGATTGTGAAAGAGCTAACGAAATGTATAGCTTCTTGAGTTGCCATACTATAATCCCCCCCCCCCCCCCCCAATCGCCGCGTTCTGCGGCTCTATGTGGCATGCATGTCAGAGCGCCAGACGTAGGCAAAAGTGCCATCTCGTTATATATAACGAGACGGTGCTAGGAGCCCAATCTGAGTAAATGTCGTCCATAGGCAGTGGGGTGGTCTGTGTCTGCGGAGACTCGGTTGAGGTTCTCCTCCTCTGTAGTATGTAGTATTTCTTGGGCCTTGAAAGCATACGTCCCACATTGGTGGCTGCATGTATGAGCACTGAAATATCCCTTGAGGAAAACTTGCCTGAGTGGAGTAATCCCCTCCATCAAACATGTGTATGGTGAACCACACCCCCCAAACCCTTTTCCACCCTCCTGGTCAGTGGTAGCGACTTTGGAGCCTGTGGGTGCAAAGTAACATAATTTGGTCTCTCTTAAGCAGATCCAAATGAAACGGGCTCAAACCCTCAAACTTGGGGTTACATCACAAAGGCCCAACCAACTGAGCTACGCTCTTTGGGTTCGATAGTATTTTTGATTTAGAAGTTGATCTGCGTGACACTCAGATTTTAACAAAGTAGTGTGTTTTAGAAGAACAGATGTTTACATGTGCAGGCATGCCTATGCTTTTTCATGTTCTCAATGCATTCATGATCACTCCTGCTTTGCTTCATGGGCATAGTCTGATATTTAAAAAGGGGATGCTTTACTTGTCAAACCATGAGCTATAATGGGTCATTGCCAAAGAGTTGTTCATGCTGTGGATTCCTTTAAAAAGCTCATTATTTGCTTATTTTGCAGCAACTTGCAACATGTTAAAAGGGCGCCTCTTTCATCTGGAAGTCAAAAGGACGAGAGGAGACCTGCTGCTGGGACTATCATTGTACATCAGAATGCAGAGTTTCTTTTCAATTGAAGGTTTGGGCAGATCACTTAATACAGCTTTGAATGGTTTGATTTGCAATGCCACATTTTTTTGTACAAAGGGTGCGAGGCAGCTTATTGTTGTATGAGAGTGAAGCAATCAAATATAGCCACTTCCTCTGTAAATGTATAGGATCACTAAGAAAACCCTCCATACAATTTTGGAGCCATTTGAATCTATAATGATAGGGAGAGCTGTTCACAAGCTTTAACATTGTTGTATGGCCTGTTTTTGGGTCTTTTTTTTTTTTTTTTTTGGGGGGGGGGGGGGGGGGTTTCAACACTAATTCCCACGGGGTCTTAAATGAACCTCGCGAAATGGGATCGACATCGAAGAACTGAGCGCGCAGACCTCGCGGAGATTGGCTGTCAAACAAATTGTCCACCACATAGTTGGTTGCCCCCTGGACTCGAACCTGAAACCTGCGCTATGGCAGCCCAATGCCCTATCCACGCGCTTGCGTGCCTTTTGGTGTTCCCAATGCCTAAACAAAAACCTATAAAGTAAACCTCGAGAGACAGAAGTAAACTAGGACAGAAAAAGTAAAATCGGACGACCGGGTTTACCTCGCATCTCCGCCCTCACTTCGTTGCGGTAGATCCCACCATCCGAGCATAGTGATAGATTAAAGCATCTCATCCTAATAGATGATAATGATCCCATTTTGAGGTTCCTTTTAAAGAGGAGAGAAAGAAGGTTTATGCTACATGCATCCATATGACGAGACAAATCATTTCATTATCATGTATGTGTCTTCCACTTATCAGAAGACCTATGCCACTTTACCTCCTACAGAAGATCTTAACATATTTGTTCATCTTAAATGGATAAATTAATTATACATTGTTGTACTTCTTTGGGCCAAGGATGTGATGAAACACTAAGTTGCTAGAGTTTTCACGTAATGTTGATCTTCTTCTTCTTCTTCTTCTTGAAAAAGACTAAAGACATGAAGTCGGAATCACCAGTAATCGTCAAGTAGCCACACTCTGGAAGTACTAAAGAGTGGTAACAACGAAGTCCACTGCTGGTAATTTTTAGAATGGTTGCCTTGCCAATTCTTGGTTTGGATGTACTGTTTATATATGCAAAATATTTGCATGTGCAACCATTCTAGGTTGCTTCGGCTACTAAATGAAACGATGCTTTGGCTTGGCTGTCTAGCTCACATAGCTCAAAGGATAGAGGACCCTATCAAAAAAGAAGCAATGACATACCAAAACTCTTAGTTTTTAGCCGACATCCAACGGTTTTTTGAGGGGGGAAAGCTTCAAAGCGAACATGTCTTTTTTTGACCTTCATGAAAATGTGCAAAAAAAGGAAATGAAAATGAAAACACTTAGTTGCTAGAGTTTTCACTTAATGTTGATTTTCTTCTTCTTCTTCTTGAAAAAGACTAAAGACATGAAGTCGGAATCACTAGTAATTGTCAATTAGCCACACTCTTGAAGTACTAAAGAAGGCGCTAACAACGAAGCTCTGTAGCAGGTCTACAGTGTCACTTCACAGGACAGACAGACAGTTGGACAGTTAGTTACGGTTGGTCTGGTTCACACTGGACGGACCCTTTGGGCTGGGGAGTGACACGTGGCAGGGTACCGACGGTGGTCTAGTGGACATCGTGGCCAGGTCACCGCCACCACTCAGTTTGGAGATAGACTTAGCTGACTGGACATTTATGAGCCGTTGGTGGCTCTTTATGGTTGTACATATGAGTAGTCGTTTTGGGCCAGTTGCATTATCTTGTATGTAGTCGTCTAGAGTGAGTTGATTCACAGAGCACATCTTCACCATCCTTGCACATCTGAGCCTCGACGCCCCCATTGTACCTGTGAGTCCTTGGCTGGAGCAGAGTGTGCTGCCACGCCAGAGTCTGTATCAGTCTTTGAGATAGTCGAGTCATATGTTCTGGTGTGCTGTTGTGTCTTTGTGAGCTCTGTTGATGTCTATTGTTTCCTTTCTGTTCTGGTTGTTTGAGTGAGATTGTCACGCACATTGCACTGAGGATCACCCACTGTAGAGAGCACGACACATTATCCGCGCTACAGGTGCTCTCATTTTGGCGATCATGGTGGGACCTCAACTGAAATCTCACTCTGTGAGGTGTAAATCTTGAAGCTAGTTAGGTTTATCTAGCTTCGCCTACCTTGCCTAGCTTCGCTGACCTTGCCTTGCACTGTTCTCCTATAGCGTGGTCCAACTGGTCTAGTCCTCTCTCTCCTAGTCCAACTGGTCTAGTCCTCTCTCGCCCTGGTCCAACCTGTCCTCGTCCCTGGTCTAGACCTCCTCGTCCCTGGTCCAGCCTGGTCTAGTCACTTGCCTGGTCTAGTAGAGTCTAGACCAGTCTTCAGCCAAGTTCAAGGTTTTCTTGCCCGAAGGTTGGTTGGATTGGTGGTCACTGCATGACATATACAAGGCGGTCAGTCGAGCGTCAAAGCGCACTACTGAGCCCTCTGAAGTACTATAATAGAAGACGACCTTTGGTACCGAGTAGAAGTCCATCAACCTCATCACCTATCTCTCCACGTGCATCACCCATTCCTTCATCCGCTTCCACATCTTCCAGATCACCTTCTCCAGTAAAGCTCTCTCCTATTCTGCTACAGGCTACTGAGCTACAGGCTCAACAAGGGGCCATGGAGCCATTGGCTAGCGTTTTGGCTAAGGTAAACATCAAGTTCTCTACATTCAAAGGACTCTCTTCAGAAGATGCTGACGACCATGCAAGGAGGTTTGTATCTCTCTGTACGTGGTCTTAACAGGGTAGATGCTTACTTGGTACTCTTTCCATCCACCTTGGATGGCTTAGCAAACAAATGGTACAGCCAGTTTGCAGAGAACCATTTTGCAACTTGTGAAGCCTTAAGGCAACAGTTCTGTGCAGCTTTCAGGCCCGGTGACTACCAGGAGAAGGTGTTGGATGAGTTAGCCAACATGGTGCTCCAGCTAGAGGAGACTTTTGCAGAGCTTATGACTAAGACCAAGTCTCTGGTTGCCAAGCTTCCTCAGCAACCCGGTGAATTCATGGTGAAGAAGTGGGTGGAGAAGGCGCTTCCCAAAACTTCTCAACAAAAACTCTAAGAGAGTCTCCGGCCCGACGCCACTTTGGAGGAGTTCATCGCAGCTGCTACTGGGATAGAGGGGGCTAGGAAGTTGTTCAACAACTCCCCTCACATAGAGACCTCCTCTGTGTTTCCGGAAAGTCCTGCTGATCCATTGACTTCTTTACGTAGAGAACTTGAAGCCCTAAAACTACAATGCGCTCTTCGATAGGAGAAAAATATCTCTCTTCGCCAGGAGCAACCCCCACATCTTGAGGCTTTGGATCAAAATCAAGAGAGAGCTAGAAGAGCTTCGGTCTTAACAAGAGACTAAGGCTGTGGTATGGTGCAGCTCATGTCGCTCTCCAGGGCATCCTCCACAGGACTGTCCCCTCCGGGCTTATTGCCACTTTTGCGAAAAATCTGGGCACGAAGACAAGGATTGCTACTATATCAAGGGGTTGCGGCAAATGCAACAAAGTCTAGGTCCTTCTCTCCAACAAGGGCTAGCACCTGCATCAAGCATGGTCTCACCCTATGGCCATCAAAACCCGTTGCCACCTCTGCTGACAACACCTCCTATGCAGCAAGGTATGCACAATAACTTTGCATCTCCCAGCTTTTATCATGCTAGTACTCCTTCAGTTCCCCAAAGCTTCTCCACATCAGCCTCCGGTCCCATGCAGCAAGGGCAGAGGCCACCTCGCCCCTCAAATAGGCCAATTTTGTGCTACAGGTGCGGGGAGTATGGACACTATCAGAGCAAATGTCCTTTACCAGAAGGGTCCCCGCCTTGCAGACATTGCCCTGAAGCTAAGGATCACTATAGTAAGGATTGCCCAAAACAAAGAGTGTCCACATTTGCAAGCACAAGCCAGAACCAGGAGGAGTTTACATTTCCAAAGCTTAACCTCATCACAGTAAGCTCCATTCCACAGGCACCGCCTTCCACTCTTGTAGTTGCCTCTCAAGAAGGGTTGAAGCAAGTGGAAGAGCCGGCTGGGGTGCTCACACGGGCACAGAGAGCTGCTCTTGGCCTCGGCCTCCTTGGTGGTCCAATCTTTCCATCTCCTGTCACACAAATGAGTCAAACTCCAGTAGTAGCTGACAAACCAGCAGGTAGTGTCAAGAGCCAACCTACCTCGCTTCTATCAGATATTGATGGTGCTTTCATCGAAGCAGTAGAGGGCTTGCAGAAGCTTAAGGTACCTGAACAAGCTCTAATCAAAGGAAACAAGCCCACAACAGAGTCTATCTTGAAAAACACTTTTCAGCAAGTGTCACTGTACGACATGCTTCGACTTGATGCAAATTTTAGAAGTGACACCCTTTCCATCATCCAGTCTCTGTACTCTGGTGCATGGCCTAGTGGCGGGCACCTACCTGTGTAGCCCTTGGAGTCCTACATGATTTCATATCTAGCTGCTCCCCTCACCGACTATAAAAGTCCTCGTCTCACCGTGTCTATTCTTGGGCATCAATTCTCAAGCGTCATAGTGGATGGTGGAGCTGGGATCAATCTGATGCCAGAATTTACTATGTTGGCCTTAGGTCTGCACCCTACCTGCCCTGCTCCATTCACTGTTACATTGGCAGACCAGAGGACAGTCTATCCTGTGGGCATAGTAGAGAAGGTGCCTCTGATGATACAAGACTTCACATTTAGCTTGGATTTTGTGGTGGTCAGTCTTCCTCAAGTGGAGGGAGGATTTCCTTTGCTGATTGGCCGACCATGGTTGAGGCATACTAAGACACTTCATGATTGGGGCAACGACGCCATGTGGATACATACTCCTGGCTCCCCCATGCAACCAATTCGGCTCGAAGGAGGTATGGATCTAGTGGTTCATCACAGCTCACTGTCAGTACAGTCCAATCCCGACCCTGAGCAGCCCATCCCACCTGACGGGTCTGACGAAGACCTGCTGCAGTGGTTGGAAGCTACCGGCTCGATGCCATTCTCTGTGGTCTCTATTCAAAACTCACATGTACCGGTAATACTATCTCTTCTAACTCCTCAGGCGGACACAGATGTTAGGAAGTCCTACAGTAGACAGTAGTCCTACAGTAGACAGTGGACCAGTCCAAGAAGTACATGGGTCAGCCCCAAATTCTCAGGATTCAGATGATCCTCCTATGGAAGCCCTCGGCCTCGGGGAACCTATCACACATCACCGAAGGGGAAAAAAATCTCCTCTGCATGAACTCGCAAATGATTCCCCCCTTCCTCTAACATCTCCCAGGTCGGATGCCCCGCCCACTCAAAAGCACTCTGTTATGTCTGTGTCTGAAGATTTACCCTTCGATGAGCTTCCACCAGGATGGTTACAAGAAGAGTATGCGGAGTTTCCAATCGATCAAACGCCAGCACATGATGTCTCGAAGCTCCCAGAGGCAGCTTATTTTTCAACTTCTGATGTACCCTCCACAATTACACCTCCTGACGCTGTCAAAAAAGTCAACCTAGGCGACCCTGACAACCCTCAGCATGTCCTCTTAGCAGCTTGGTTATGGGAGCATCCCGCATTACTTGACCAAGTAGTTTCTTTTATTCACTCGTTTAAGGATGTTTTTGCTTGGTCCTACAAGGATTTGGTAGGGATTTCGCCAGAATTGGGTCTCCATACAATCCCTCTGATTGAAGGGGCTAAGCCTGTCAGAGGCCGAGCTTATAAGCTCAACCCGAAGTATGCAGAGGCTGTCAAGTCAAAGCTCGAAAAAATGCAAGAGGCAGGGATCATTGTACCTGTGGAGCACTCAGAGTGGTTATCACCCATGGTGATAGCGCCTAAGAAGCAGTCCAATAAAATTCGGGTGTGTGTAGATTACCGCGCACTAAATAAGGTAACTATTCCATATGGTTTTCCCACACCTTTCACTGAGCGTGTGCTCGAAGATGTAGCAGGGCATGTTTTGTATAGTTTCATGGATGGGTGTAGTGGGTACAATCAGTTAGGCATCCATCCAGGTGATCAGCTGAAAACGGCTTTTGTTACTCCCTGGTGTATTTTTATCTACACTAGAATGTCTTTTGGGTTGAAAAACGCTCCACCTTCTTTCAATCGAGTGGTATATCTCATCTTTTGTCCGCTGCTTACGGATCATCTTCGCATCTTCATGGACGATTTTTCGACCTTCTCAGGTGCTCAATGTTCAACCCCAGTGGAAAATCTAGAGGAACACCTCGCTCAGCTCTCTACTGTCTTCTCCAGGTGCAGAGAGGCACGGCTAAAACTCAATCCTAACAACTGTCACTTTTTGGTCACTGAGGGCACACTTCTAGGCCATGTGGTGTCTGCCAAAGGTTTAGCACCAGACCCAGAGAAGATCGTGGCAATCTTGAAGTTACCACCTCCTATCAATCCAAAAGGTGTTCAGAGCTTTGTAGGCCACACAGGATATCATCGTAGGTTCATACGGATGTATGCACAAGTGGCTCAACCATTGACCCGACTCACTAGTGCTGCAGTACCCTTTAAATGGTCAAAACCTGAGGCTGAAGCATTTGAATACCTCAAAAAGTGCCTCACTGAAGCACCTATTTTAGTGGCTCTAGATTGGTCTCTTCCTTTTCATGTGCATACGGATGCCAGTCAACTGGCTGTGGGGGCTGTGCTGACTCAGCCTAGTAAAGAGTACAACCTGGATCGTCCTGTTCACTATGCAAGTCGCTTGCTCACCAAAGCAGAGCGCAACTATAGCACCATCAAAAGGGAAGGTTTGGCTATGGTGTATTCTTTACAAAAGTTTCGTCATTACTTGTTAGGGGTCCACTTCACTATCATCACATATCATCATGCGCTACGCTATCTTCTGAATAAACCCCAAGTTGCAGGAAGAGTGTGGAGATGGCTACTCATATTCCAGGAGTTCGACTTCGAAGTAGTGCTTAGTCCAGGCAAGCGGCACGTCATGGCCGACCATCTCTCTCGCATACACACAGGTGAGCCCAATACTGGGGTTGATGATGATTTTCCTGAGTCATCTTTTTAAGGTGGACACAACCCCAGAATGGTATGGAGATGTGTTACATCTGCTCTCTACTGGCCTATATCCTGAGAATGCTTCTCCCTTGCAAAAAAGAAGACTCTTGCTGAAGTCTAGACCGTTCTCTTTGATTGGCGGACAACTCTACAAATCTGGGCCAGATGGTGTGCTGCGCAGGTGTGTCTCCCCTCATGAAGTAGACCACATTCTGGAGGATACACACAGTGGTCCTACAGGTGGCCACTACCCTGGTCACATCACGGCGCAAAAAATCTTACAGACAGGCTTATGGTGGCCCTATATATTTTGAGATTCTATTGCTCATGTCAAGATGTGTGATGTCTGCCAGCGATGTGCGCCGAAGCCTACCAAGCAATAAAATCGCCCTCTGCAGGTATCTATGGCGTGGTTGCTCTTTGAGAGATGGGGCTTGGACTTTGTTGGTCCAGTTACTCCATCTGCTCAACCAGGCAATCGTAAGTATCTCTTGGTAGCAACAGATTATGCAACAAAATGGGCCGAAGTGGTGGCTACCATCGACTGTACAGCCGCCACTGTCGCAAAATTTTTGTATGAAAATATTTTTTGCAGGTTTGGATGTCCTCTGGAAGTCACCAGTGATCGAGGTAGTCATTTTGTCAACGACTTGATCTCCACTCTCCTCACGAATTACAAGATTTTTCATCGCAAATCTTGCTCTTACTATCCTCGAGCAAATGGGCAGGCTGAAAGCACTAACAAAGTGCTAATCACGCTTCTCAAAAAAGCTTGTCATGTGCATCCAACATCTTGGGCTCAGGCTATCCTCGGCACAGTTTGGGCTTATCGCACCTCCTTCAAGGCAACCACTAACTACACCCCATTCCAGTTAGCTTTTGGCTTAGAAGCAATTGCACCATATGAGTTCAACTCAGGTTCAGCAAGAGTGGGAAGTGTTCGTGTCACAGCTGGGATTACTTTAGCAAACTTCTCTTGTCTCTCAATGTTAGAAGAAAGCAGGAGGTTAGCTTCACATGCTCTCCAAGCCGAGCAGATTCGTCGCAAAGCGTGGCATGATCGCCATCTCCGAAGGACGAAAATAACGCAAGGCTCCCTGGTGCTACTCTATCAAGCTAAGTATCTAAAGAAAGCCAAGAAGCTGGTTCCAGCCTGGCAAGGGCCATTCAGGGTACATGAAATTTTGCCACAAGGAGCAGTCCAGTTAGTAACTTTGAACGGTGTTCCGTTGTCTTTGGTAAATGGCTCCAGAATCAAGTGCTATTACTCCTCTGAGTAAACGGTCTACAACTAAGAAACTATTCCGCCATCTGTAGGTTCTATATCCCATCTCTCACCTCCCCACTATCTTTCCACCAGAATGGGTGTTCTGCTACTGTCTCAGTTTCTGCTATGTCTGTAGAAGTTTCCGCATTTTCCTCCTAAGGTATCTTTTCTCCACTAAGTCTTGGTAATTGCGTATTGTATTGAACTTCTTCAGTCCAAACACTCCTTCTCGAATTGTTTCTATCCTCAGTGTTATTTGCCGTTAAGTATTAAGGTCTTTCCAGTTAAGCTTATAGTCGGGAGTCTCCAAGGGTCGTGGCTCTGTTCAGTTGGAACAAGTGGACTCTGCTCAGATGGCGATTGAGAAAGTGAACGATATGTAATCAGGGACTGGATGAGGCTAAGCATTCACTAATGTCTATGTGAAGAAAATGGTAGAGTTTATGTCAGATAAGACTGTAGGACCGTCTTTGAAACCTTTGGTCCCATTAGCAGTAAAGTTCTTATTCTAGCTCCAGGAATGGGCCATTAGAGCTTCTTTACTTTTGTGCTCCAAAACTGGCTACGAGTAAGAGTAAAAATTGCTTGGGCGAGCCTTAATCCCTAATCGCCTTCTTTTCTCTAAGCTTCAATACCAACATATTAAATTATCCCACTCTGCAAGCATCAGCTTCTCTTCCTTCTTTTCTTCTTTTCCCGTGTATCTGCCCATTGCGTTCTTCTCTTCCCGGTGTAGCTGCAAACTCGTCAGATTCCATACCTCCCACTACTCTTGCCCCTACCCCCTACCCACCCCCTCGCCCCTACCCTCGACCTTCTCCCTCGCCCCTATCCTCTACTCACCCCATCGCCCCTACCCTATCCTCTACCCACCCCCTCGCCCCTACCCTCTACCCCTACGCTCTACCCACCCCCTCGCCCCTACCCTACCACCCCCTTCGGCCCTACCCTCTACCCTCGCCCTCGCCCCTACCCTCTACCCAGCCCCTCGCCCATACTCTCTCCCTCGCCCCTACCCTCTACCCACCCCCTCGCCCCTACTCTCTCACCACTCGCCTTACCCTACCCACCCCCTCGCCCATACTCACCCCTCGCCCCTACCCTCTACCCACCCCCTCGCCCTACTTTCTCTCTCTCTCTCTCTCTCTCTCTCTCTCTCTCTCTCTCTCTCTCTCTCTCTCTCTCTCTCTCTCGCCCCCTACCCTCTCCCATACTCACCCCCTCGCCCCTACCCTCTACCCGCCCCCTCGCCCTACTCTCTCCCTCGCCCCCTACCCTCTCTCTACCTGCCCTACCCTCTCTGCCCTTCGCACCTATCCATCAGAAATCTCCAAAACGCACCTACTAGAAATCTCAACAATGCTCCCTACCAAAAATCTACCAGAAATCTCCAAAACGCGTCTATAGAATCTTCTACTCTTCATGTGTCGAGATCTCGTACTTGAACATTCTACCAACTGCACTCACTATGGCAGGAGGTAGCAAGAAACAGACAGCAGAAGGTGGTAGCAGCGAAAAATAATTATTGCGAAAGAAGAAAGCTGTGGCTGTAGAATCAGAGGAATCAGAGAGTGAGGAGATGTCAGCAAGCAGTAGACACGGCTTGGATGACATAACTTCCAGCGACCCCAGTGATGAAAGCTACAAAGCAGACTCGCCCTCTGAGTCTAAGCACACTCCGAGTCAGATGCTTCGAGTGATCAAGAGGACCATACAAGAACAACTCAAAAGAAAGGGAAACAACCAATCATGAGTCATATAATCAAGAGGCCCGCAACATCCAAAAATCGCACCGCGTTCTCTTTGGATTTTTATTTACAACAGCCTCGACCATCTCTGAGCAAGGTATTTTCCAATGCTCAGCTGCACACTCTGGTGATGCCAATCTACCTAACACTGTTCCTGTGGAGATGATACATCAAATGTTAAAGGATTTTCCCAAAGTAAGGGGCCACAAGTTGACAGCTGAGAGGCTTGGCCATGCCATGGGAATGACTAGCTTTCCATCTGTGAAGCCGGCTACACGCACTTTTTCTAAGCTGTCCAAGGATGCCACAATTCAAGCATGTCAAGAACTGCTCAGCTCGGATCACCCAAACTATGAAAGGAACAAACGGATTCTGGCAATCTTCAGGTATTACTTTCTCGCTAGAGAAGCCAAAGAAGATAAAGAAAAAAATGATCTTCCCACTATCTTCTCCCACTGCGACGGCCTCTACTGTTTAATCCACACCATACCGTGTGGATTCCACCAGATTCTCTTTACCTCATTGCAGTCTACGGCCAGAAGATTCGGGCCCAAGTGCAATCTGTGCAGTTAAGCTTCAAATGTTTTGCAGCACCTCTTTTGGCATGGGTCATAAATATTGAAGATCCACAGGAACCCTCGAAAGGGAAAAGAAAATCTGTAAGCATTCAGGCTGACCCTACAGTTACCAAGAGAAAGAAGATAAAGGCAAAAGTGGCGAAGGATACAGTGCAGTCTTTACTCTCCTTGCTAGTTTCAGAGAGCGAGTAGACTAGGGTGACGCGTCTTCCTAGTCACACTCCATCTACTTCTACCCCTAGTTCTACTGTGCCAGCAGCACCAGCACCAGTCTCTACTTCCGCCCCTCCTCAGAGCAGGGTGGCCGCTGCGACCTTACAGGATCCTCTCCCTTCTTCTCCCATCTTCACTCATACTCCAGTCAACATATCTCACTCTCCATCTACAATAACCATCTCAGAGGTACCTACCACACCAGTTGTACCACCTCCTAGCTCGCCGGCTGTGCCACTTACACGTCCTCCAACATCCCATGCATCTGAGGGATCTTCAGGGATGCTCGACTCTACTTCTCTATTTCAGCTTTCTGAGAAGTTACTTCAGGACTCACGGGATGCTATTGGCACCATAGAACTAGGTACAGAGCAGCTAGCTGCCACGCACCAGCGTCACTCCGCCACATATTCAGCTATGGAAGGATCTCCGAGAGTCGCCGAGAGTGCCATCGCAGATAGAGATGCTACGATTTTCGCACTACAACAAGCATTGAAGATTAAGTCAAAGATTATTGACGACCTAAGAGCACAACTATCAGGATTTCAAGAGACGCTTTTGTATGGTAATAGGTCCACACAGGTTCCTGTGGGATACAGATGGACTGGGCCAGGGACAGAGGTCTAGACTCAGGTACAGACTCCTGCAGGGTATGGATATGCAGGAGCAGCAGGTCTCACTCAGCAGTTCTTGGGATCGTACACACAGCCAGGGACACAGGTCCAGACACCTGCAGGGTATGTAGGAGCATAGCAGGTCCCTCTCAGCAATTCTTGGGATCGTATACGCAGCCCCCAGTCCAGTACTATACTTCATTGGGGCCTCAAGGTCAGATACCACAGAGCGTTCCTTGCTGTGACGGTGCTGCTGGTGCACACCGCCATGGTTGTGTCACTAGGCGTCCGGAGTACACTTCAGGGTAGGTGCTTCCATCCGTTGTGGAGCAGGTGGCTTCTCCAACCACAGGGAGCCAGTTTGTTCAAAACATAGTCCAACAACCGCAACGTTACACGATCGATTTGATGACTCCCCCGGACGTCGAGACTTCCGGTGCGGCAGTGGCGACGACACTTTCTCTTGGATGACAGGACCGCACTACTTGCTACTCCTTTCATTGTACATATGGTTACTTTTTGCAGTTTTTCAGGGTTTGGTTCACCGAGACGGTGACCAGTCTTGTGGCGGGCAACCTGTAGAGCAGGGCTATAGTGTCACTTCACAGGACAGACAGACAACTGGACAGTTAGTTACAGTTGGTCTGGTTCACACTGGACGGACCCTTTGGGCTGGGGAGTGACACGTGGCAAGGTACCGACGGTGGTCTAGTGGACATCGTGGCCAGGTTAGCTGACTGGATATTTATGAGCCGTTGGTGGCTCTTTATGGTTGTACATATGAGTAGTCGTTTTGGGCCAGTTGCATTATCTTGTACGTAGTCGTCTAGAGTGAGTTGATTCACAGAGCACATCTTCACCATCCCGGTACATCTGAGCCTCGACGCCCCCATTGTACCTGTGAGTCTTGGGCTGGAGCAGAGTGTGCTGCCATGCCAGAGTCTGTATCAGTCTTTGAGATAGTCGAGTCATATGTTCTGGTCTGCTGTTGTGTCTTTGTGAGCTCTGTTGATGTCTATTGTTTCCTTTCTGTTCATGTTGTTTGAGTGAGATTGTCACGCACATTGCACTGAGGACCACCCATTGTAGAGAGCACGACACATTATCCGCGCTACAAGTTCACTGCTGGTAATTTTTAGAATGGTTGCCTTGCCAATTCTTGGTTTGGATGTACTGTTTATATATATGCAAAATATTTGCATGTGCAACCATTCTAGGTTGCTTCGGCTACTAAATGAAAACGATGCTTTGGCTTGGCTGTCTAGCTCACATAGCCCAAAGGATAGAGGACCCTATCAAAAAAGAAGCAATGACATACCAAAACTCTTAGTTTTTAGCCGACATCCAACGGTTCTTTGAAGGGGGAAAGCTTCAAAGCGAACTGACCTTTATGAAAATGTGCAAAAAAAGGAAATGAAAATGAAAAAAAAATAATGGTAAGGGTCCAATACATTAAAAACATACTCCACAATTGTTATGTCATATCCCAAGGTAAATAATCAAAACTTGTCATATATCATTCTTAATTTGGATTTAGAATCCTATCCAAGCATGTATTTTGATTTTGACCAACAACAATTTCACAAATTTCAAAGCGAGCATGTTTCATTCTCGGTTTTAATGAATCAATCCCAAAGTATATATGGTTTTTGCCAATCATGCATTCCTACTTACAATTGTTCTCATATCATTGAAAGATGGTCAATTTCCTCCTCATATGAAACTTATGATGTTACTCGTTATTTGTTTTAAAGGTTTCTTTGAAGATTGTTGTGCCATAAATTGTGTATAAGGATACAATGTGCTCCACTACATGTAAACCAAGTCCTTTTTATAAAATAAAACCATGCCCATCACAAGTTTAGGATTCTAAGGAGTAATTCAACTTTAAATCATTTACGTGAAAGTAGGAAATAGCTACCCTAATATTGAACATTCTTGGCCATAATCCTAAGGATGCCAATTCTATAGAGCAAGCATTCGTCCCTTCATTGGCTCACACCTATATTTTCTTGGTAAGCCTATGCTAATGGCAAATTGTGCAACATATCTCTATGCTCAATTATATGACCATGATGTATTAGCATGATGCCTCACGATGTGTTTTCATGTCTACCATGTCCATGACGCATTGCATGATGCAACCCATGACGCATTGCATGATGCAACCCATGACTATGTTAGCCATGATGTACTCAAATTCCAATGCTTATAAAAGTGGCAACCTTGTATTCATTGTATGCAAGTGATATAAATAATTTTAAACTTTCCTAGCATTATTTGTGTTATTGAATTTTCACACACTAGTACCATGAATGCCACCCTTGTACGACCACTCTATCTCCAACCAACTCCTAATGGGCAGCCCCTTTACACACCATGCATAACACGAAATGATAAGAAACAACAGAATTGGCAACACCTAATGTGTCGAATGGTAGCGATTAGTTGATGAAGTGAGCACCCAACCTTGGGTAGCCAAAGCTTGGTTTTCCATAAAAATCTCCTCAGGATGGGCATGCATTTGACATCCAATTAGCACACAATGATTTTGGGCATATTCGCTTGTGTCAAGGGTGAAGGTAGGGCGTGCATTTTTATTGGTTGTAGCACAAGCTCTAGACTTGACTTAGGATAGGCTCCCTCTTTTGGCTTGCCAGTGGCAAAGGTCTTAATGTTTGGTTGGTTTTGTTCAGATTTGGAGATAAATCCTACCTTCAAGTCATTGTTTGTTCTTTAATGCTAAATCTCGTGATTGAAAAAACCAAGAAACTTTTCTTTTCTTTTGAACTCTCCAAGCTTCCAATTTGAAGGTAAGATCTAGAGGCCTTCATCTCTAGGCCTAATCATGGGGATTTAGCTCTACCCATTTGAAATTTTCCTCGATTCCCTCGTTGAGACTAGCGAGCTGCGCCCCTCTTGGTCATCCCTCCTCCACCCTCTTATGTTTTGGTTGGTGACTTTTTTGAGAATATATTATCTCATGTTTTCCACTTGCCAACCCCTTCCGCTCACATTGCAGTCCGATCATGGCCACTAAAGGCAATAACCAGTTTGAGTTGCTTCGTTAAAATCCTTTCTCTAGGCCTAATCATGGGGATTTAGCTCTACCCATTTGAAATTTTCCTCGATTTCCCTCGTTGAGACTAGCGAGCTGCGCCCCTCTTGGTCATCCCTCCTCCACCCTCTTATGTTTTGGTTGGTGACTTTTTTGAGAATATATTATCTCATGTTTTCCACTTGCAAACCCCTTCCGCTCACATTGCATACACTTGGTAGTCCGATCATGGCCACTAAAGGCATTAACCAATTTGAGTTGCTTCATTAAAATCCTTTCTCCTCTCTCCCAGTCCCTCTACCCAAATCAAGAGTACCTCAAGCCTTTGCCCCTCATAAGAAAGCTCATTGAACAAGCTACACCCAACGCTCAAGCATATCCTTCATACACACTTGTTCCTCTTGAAAAAAGTAGTTGATGGCTTCTTGCATGAAGAACTCTGATAGTTTCTGATCTTGATAGCTATCAACCCCCTCCTAGTCAAACATATAAGAAGCTTCAAAGAACTTTCAAGCACAAAGTGTTTGAAGCCTTGTTGTGGGAGCGAATCACACTACCCATAAAGTGCATGTAACACAACCTAGATCAACATAATGTCAATCAAGGACACATATGACATGATAGGCACACGTAGGAAATCTCTTTAGCTTGTCAGGCTAAGACCATCCTACACATACAACACTCTAGAAGGCCAACTAAACCATAATATAGAGTCTCACTACTCTCAACTACACCACCTACCCACATACACACAAGCGGAAGGAAACTAAC
Source organism: Adiantum capillus-veneris (assembly GCF_014529385.1). Taxonomy (NCBI): domain Eukaryota; kingdom Viridiplantae; phylum Streptophyta; class Polypodiopsida; order Polypodiales; family Pteridaceae; genus Adiantum; species Adiantum capillus-veneris. The sequence continues at coordinate 114,485,688 of NC_140959.1, read as the reverse complement.
TAAATCATGCCAGAATCACACGAAACTTAAGGAACACCATCCTTACTACTCTCAACTAGACCACCTACCCACATACACACAAGCGGAAGGAAACTAACTAAATCATGCCAGAATCGCACGAAACCTAAGGAACACAATCCTCTCCCTAGGATACACATGTCCCTAAGCCTCTACACCCAAAACCCTAGCTCTAAACCCATCTGCGAAAAACACATACAAAGACAGCCGGATTCTGAAAGTGCCCGAAACTGAAATATATGAGTAGCTATGCGTAGCTTATGTTGCTACGATTCTAATGACTACTTGCACACAGAAAATAAACATCGTTTGATATACACTTACGGACACAAATAGCTCGTAGATGCGCGAGCGTGTTCAATCCGTTCTGCGAGGAATGCTTGGCATTGTCGCATAGCTCTTGCCGAGGCTAGCATGATGGTGCAGTCGGATCTACAATGTGATGAGCAAGCGGGGAGTAGCTCCAGGATGAAGCTCACACTCTCTCTCTTGCTCTCTCACACATAGTCGAGGACAGGTCAAAACTTATGATTATGATAAAAAGTTCTTTACAAAAGTGACATAGGTACCTTATATACTAAGGCTACCTTAGGTTAACCAAAAATAGAGTTTTGAGGGGTCAAATGGCTTGGTATTTACAATCTAGAAGTGCCATTGTACCTTGGCTTCTACAACTAGACTACCTACTTATTACAATTCATGTTTCTAACCATAATCCGTAGCATTTCATGACTCTCAACGAATAAGGCTTTGGTATGGAAATTGAGTTATGGCGTGTTGTTGACCTAGCCGTCAACACTCCCCTCTCTGTGTTCATGTCGTCCCTGGCATGACCTGGTTGTTGATGTCGATGTGGTCTTTGTTGGCGTTTTGCTGTCGTGAAGAAAGTAGAGGCTCTAGCCTTTGCCCGAGCTTGTCCTGTTCGTGCAATCCAATGTACATAGTCTTCACATGATTCAAGAAAATTATAATTGATGACGAACATTTGCCAATTTTGTGTCTCTCATTTTCATTTCTACAATCTGTAGAATTGAGTGATTGGCTTTTAGATCTTGTGAACCAATGATAGCTTTGCAAGGATTCTACATAAATTTGATGGCTAAACCTTCAACTTCTTTAGGCCAAGTTACACTCCAGTGCAAAGTCTTGTTGTCAGGAGGCCAAATCTGGGAGATGATTTTTGATTAGAGGATAAAACCCATGTCGAGTAATTGAACCGCCTCATCAAGGACAAGATATGTAACCCTGCAAAGGTTGGTGTGTCTACCACTTGTGTTTGCTCTTCTTTGTTGGTGACTCCCGTGTTCCTGCATCAAGGTGATCCAAGTCGCATTTTACACTGTTAGCTTTTGTGTGCTTTGTAAATCATTATTCTGCTTCTACTTGATACATGACTTAATTATAGCCCGACAAACCCCAGTTAATTTCCCAAGTTAGTAACTTGCTTCAAAAGGGCTTTATCCGACATCATTCGTGATAGATGATCGACATCTATGAGATATCATTGTCCATTTGTCTTCAAAACTCATATATGTGATGTACAAGGTATGTAGATGGCTTTCATGGCTTCATATTTGAAAAAATTGCATCTTTGGCTAGAGGCTAGATCCTTTTTTTTTGAAACCCTTAGTTTGTACTCTCTATGCACTGCCTTCTGACAAAAGTTGAGCTTGATTTGGACTTACATTTGGCTTTCGAAGCTTAGCTTATCGGATTTTAGTCTGGAAAATGATTGATGTCTATGATACCTTTTGTCAGCCATTCAGATGTAGAACCAATGATGATGACCAGAATTTGGCTTGATCCCTGGTTGCTCCTGCAGACATCGATCACAATAGATGAGTGAACCGTCATCTCTGCCCCTTTTATTCTTGTCAGTATTGTTGGTCCCTTTTGTTTGTTAGGCTTTATTAAGTCACATACAAGATAGAAGATTTACAGTATAAAGATCTACTCCCTGTATATGCCCTTGTAGTTGCATGAAGTGGCTGATAGGCAACTTTACACTTGATGGGTGCTTTCGTTTAGTCGCATCACCAACTCTCTTTTTCCTTGTAGTCCATCCTAGATTTTTATCACCATTCTTAGTCATGTTGTCTCATGTTGTTGTTGAAGACTGATCATCATTCTTTTCTTACCTCTAACATTACCCATTGTGTGTATGACTTTTGAGGCATACCTCATGAAGTTTCGTCATTTTTTTGTACCTGATTCTCTTTGTACTACTTGACATCTCTTCAATCTTTTCTTCATCTGCATTATGGTTGTTTCTTATGGTTTTCTCAAGAAAATCTCAAAAAAAACTAAATAAAACCATAATTCAACTCAGCTCAAAAAGCAAAGTCAAGTTGATAGAAATCTAAACGCTAGGTACAATGTACAATGTCCCTAGGGTCTCATATATGGCTTTTGTCCCCATATTCCTCTTGTAACTCTACTATGAGGGCATATACTCTGAATTTTGTCACAAAATGTCACAATCAAACGCAAAAATTCAATAAAACTCACAAAACATTGCCCTCTAATATTCATAATATTAGGTCCGCATTTAGAATGCCTCCCCCCCTCCTATTTGGAGTCCTCCTTGACGACAGGGTATTGCCAAGGGTATGTGTTGTGCTTGGGCAATCAAAATTTGTGTCTATGTAGGCCTTGTAATGTAGCCCTATTATGCATACATAGTCAATGCATTAAAAAGGTTTATGCTATGCAAGATGTGGGTATAAGCAATTTGCTTATTGGCATTTGTTGGCGAAGCTTCCAATTCTAAGCAATGTGATGTTCTTTGAAGCTCCTATGTTGTTTGTTTGATTGAAGGTTGTAGAGCTTTTTTCAAAGGCTTACTTATCTATTTGATGCTTTTGAAAGTATTTTAGCCTTGTGGTTGGTTGTCATATTTGGCATTGTTTGTCAGAGTGGGTTCTTTGCTAACTATACTGTAATCGTAGGAGGAATTGGAAGAATTCAAGCGGCGGTGCAGTAACAGCAGTGTTATTGGTTTCCTTTGGGACCCACCTCTTTGTGAATACTGGCTACTTCGTTGATGCTGCTCGTTTGGAAATCCATACTTGTCCCTGCTTTATTTGTGTTTGAAGAGAATTTTTTGGGATCCACCTTGTCTTTGTGTGAGACTTCATCGGTCTTTGCTTCAGCTCTTGTACACTTGGTTAAGGATGAGATCCAAAATTTGAGAGTTGATACTTTAACTGTTTTGGGAATCCATATGAACTCTTGACCTCTTTGTGCTTGAGTCAACTTCTTTGAAACCCAAATCTGAGTTACAAAAGCTTGCGCCTTTGTGTTTTTGTTAACTAAGTCAACGTCAGCTAACAGAAGCTGCTAAAGACCAAAGACGTACGGATACACATCGAGGATGAATACGAAGAAACAATAAAGATTGAAGTTATACATTTTTCACGTTTTCCCAAACTGGTCACGTATTGTAAATTCTCGATTTATTTCAAGCTATTGTAATATTTTTAATGTGTTACGGGCTCAATGGGAGTTCCAAGATGTAAAGAATAGGTCAGTTACTGTGACTAAGTTGCATATACAATAAGTGGTGGAGCCCTAAAGGCCTTGGATGCCCGGACATTGCATATTTTTACCCTAGGTATATAAGGTAGTGTGTAGAAGAAATTAGGGTTCTCAAGCTCATTGGTTGAGAGCACTCTTTGGTGAGAGCTCTTAAGGTGTGTGGCTATGGAGTTTTTGAGCTTCTCCTTGCTCCTGAGACTTGATTAACACTAATCAATGATTCATTCTCTTTTACTATGCCTCTCTCATGCTTCTTATGATTGCCTATAATGCTTAGATTAACTAGATCTTAACTAATTAGTGGTTAATCCCTCTTTAATTTTGTGTGATTTCCCTCTTTTACTTGTGTATGCATGTAGGTTTGATTGGAGTGTGGTGCTCGATAGATCTGTGTATGTGTGCTTGCGATTAGTGTGTTGCATGATGGATTAGTGTTGTGTGCGTTTTGCAATCGTAGTGTATGTGATTGGGTTGATTAGAGGTGAAGAGAATTGGATATGGAGATTACCTTTCATTGTGGCTTAGCTCCTCCATAGGCCGAGAAGCTCACCTCATAGAGTTAACCATTTGTGTTGCCACGATTATCTCACTAAGCGTGTGAGTGTTTCCATGCCCTAGCAAGGTAGCTCATTCCTCCGGATTGATAATTTTGTTGGTCATTGGAGCTATTGCAACAATGGGACCCCCAACATTTGGCGTTGTTGCCGAGAACGATGGCCTACGCTAGTGTAATTGTGGCATAATCGAATGTGTTCCCTCACTAATTTCACTTATGTGTTTATGTTTTTGTGGATTTCGAATGTGTGTGCATGAAGCATTGTGTTCATAATTACCTAATGTGTAATCGTATCTTATCAATTGTGTGTTTACACACTCTAATTTCACACTAACCCCTTACTAATTTGACTAATTTTTGTTAATTTACTAATTTGCTATGAAGAATTGGAGCATTCGACCATTCAATTGATCTTCAATGGAATAGTAATTAAGGTGGTATTTTCAACCTCCTTAGAATCTAACGATGTGTAGAATTGTGTAGAAATCCAACCATGATACAATGTACTGTGATGTAATGCAATGCTATGCTATGTGGATGCAATGCAATGTTGATGTTATGGATTGAAAATTTTGCGATTATTCATTTTCACGTCGTCGTAATGTCAAAATTTTTAAGAATTGGTGGCACATGAATTTGACGAGTTTCAATTGCTAATTGATGATTGTGGATTGCTAATTTGGTGCCTAATTGAGTTAATTGCATGTTTGGATGATCAATTTCAAGTGTGTGTGCACTAAAATCAAGTGTGCATTCTAATTGAGTGTGTATGCCTAATTTTAGGTGTGCGTGTACTATTTTGCCCATGTTTGTGCACCTAAAAATCAATGTGTGCGTTATGATTTTCCAATTGTGATGATTGATGTGTGTTGTGCTCATGCCCAACTAATGATTTGTAAAGTCACATTGCAAATCCGACAAGTTTAACTCTTTTGTGTGTGCACCTAAAGATTGGTAAAAACTGTCAATTTTTTAGTGTGTGTGCGCCTAAAAAGTGTTTAATTTGAATGATTGATTCATATTTTGATTGCATAATTGATGTGTGTAATGATTAATTTCTGCATTTTTGTGCTCAAAACAGGGATTTACACATTTCAATTGCGTCAAATTTTGACCTATTTTTGTCGGTTTAATTGCCTAGTTTTGATTTTATTGATGAAATAGTTTGGCAATTGAATTGATGTGATTCTAGCAATTTTATTTGTCTGCACTATTTTCCAATGTGTGGAGAATTTTTTGAAAAATTTTGGGTATTTTTCGGATAATGTTTTACAAATTTTTCATTAATTTTTGGATAATTCCATAAAATTTTTGATTTTGCCATCTTTGCGAGCTATTTTGTGTGTGTGTGTGTGTATTTACGACATCATTTTGTTCGCATTTGTGCCCTCCGTGGTCGAGTTTTGAGCATTTTACTATTTTCGAGGATCGGGTGGACAATTTTATTGAAATTGGCGTTTTTGGAAAAAATTGCTATTTTGGGTGTGCATTTGCGTGTCGGAAAATGCTCAGTTGTGAATGTCGGTGAGTTTCTAAGATTCCTAGAAATTTTTGAGAATTTTTGGACTTTTTTGGCAAATTTTGAAATTTTTTGGCGATTTTTGGGAATTTCGGGTGAATCTTAGCGTTTTCGGTTAATTTTCGGCTTAAGTTTTGGATTTTTGAACGATTGGAAACTAAAAAATAAAAATTTAATAAAAAACCGGGTTCGAGTTTGATTCCGTGCCCGGCACATAACTTCCGGCGGATAGATCTTAACGGCCTGCATGGATAATTTTTGCCGACTGTAAATTTCTCTTCTTCTTCGTCTCGTTCCGCGGGAACATACCCCACACCCCCTCACTCTCTCTCTTCCTGTCACACTCCCTCATTTTCTCTCTGTCTTTGCTAGCGTGCAATGTTAGAAAAAAACCGGGTTCAATCTATTTTAACCGGCTGAAATCCTAAAAATTCCGGTTAGATTTGAGCTTGCCTTGAAGAAAATCGGCAAATTTACGCAAGTTTTTGTGTAAATATCGGCAAAAGCTTCAAATTTTGACCTAAAAACGGGTAGAATTTCAAGTTTGTCCTTATTTTCTTCAGTAAGAAAAAAATGTATTTTTCTAGCTCTGCGGGCCTCTCTCACTCTCTCTCCTCTCTAAACCCTCTCTCTATTCTCTCTCTCTCTCTCTCTCTCTCTCTCTCTCACCTTGCCCCCGTGCGTGAACCCCTCTCTCTCGTATTTTTGTTTTTTTTCCTACACACACACACACACACACACACACACACACACACACACACACACACACACAAGGTGACAAGCGTTTTCGCCCTTTTTGTCTCTCTCTCCCACGAGCTCTGTCGACTGTCCAGCCCTGCTACACGCCAAGCAACGAGGCTCCGCCAGTTGCTACGCGTGCTGCCTCGAAATTGTTGCCATCAGCGTTGGAATCCGCAGGCCAATAAACAACGCGCTCACACTGTCACACACACGCGTGCGCTCAATCGCGCCATCCTCCGGAGTCAATGCCTTTGCCATCATCGCTGCCAGGTAAGTGCAAGGTGAGGTTTAGATAGGTTAATTGGTTAAATTTGGTTAAGTTTTTTTTTATAAAAAAAAACAAAACAGAAAGAACAAACATTAAAAAACAAAATCCAATTGAAGAATTTAAAAAAAGGGGATTTAAAAAATAACAAAAACTCATCAAAAAGTTCAATAATAAATAATTAAATAAATAAAAAATAGAAAAGCACAAAAGAATCCATAAAAAAGAGAAAAACATTAAAAAATCCAAAAAAAATTAAAATAACTCATAAAAAAAGTAAAAATTTCTTAGAAAATTCTAGGAAAAAAATTTCGATAGAAAAAATCACAAAATTAATAAGAAGCTCAAAAAATTTCTAAAAATTCAGAAATGTATCATAAAAAATCCCAATATTTCAAGAAAATCTTTAAAAATTCAAAAACTCCACAGATACTTCTAAGACTAACTGGGAAAATCCCAAACAACTTAAAATTATAAAATACTTAAAAAATCATAGTGACATTACAAAATTAGGAGAAAACTTATAAAAAATTAAAACTTTTCCAAAAAAATTATTAAAAAATCATAAAATTACCAAAAAATAGAAAATTTAAAATTTCACAAATAGTTAGAAAAAGAACAAAGAAAGTCGCAAAAAGTGCCAAAAAAGACAGAAAGTGCAAGAAAAAGACAAAAAAGCCGGAATAAGCTCGAAAAAAGTCGAAAATAGCAAAAGCAAAGCCGGAAAGAGTACTGCACACCGGGCAAACTCCGCAAATTACGAAAACTGTGCCGAAGCGAGTCCAACTAGCCGAAAAAAGCTGAAAACGATCAACTCGAAGCTGTGAGGGACAGACAAATTTCTAAATTTGTCAAAATTAAGCTGAAAATCGACAAATCACGGTGGATTGCAGATTAATCTATTCAAGGCTTAATTTTTCATCGTTTCAAAAGGTTGGAATTAATTTTGAAACTGTCGATCTAGAGTTAATCAACTCTTGTGAGATTAAAGAGCAGTCAACTGCAAAAGTGCTTTGACACAAGCAATTTTATCAAGCCGGACATGAGAAATATTGATAAGCAACGTTAAATTTTGCCAATTGACAGTTTTTGTAGATTGAGCCAACATGGAACACCAGGGTGGTGTACAACACCCTCATGGCTTCGCTGGATTGGTTCTAGCCCTTGAACAAACAATGGTGCAAGAAATGGCCAGAGGCAAGGTGGGTGTTAATAGTTGAGAACATCTGATGCCCAAGATAGCTGCTTAGGATGAAGGTCAAATCGAATCGAGAATTCAAGTACAACAGAGCAAACTAGTAGCAGTGACAACACATGCACAACTATAAAAGAGCAAGTTTTGCAGCTATATGGCTACAATGGAGATAAAGTCTTGTATACAGATTCAAAAGGCCATAGATACTTGGTGAGCAGTAAAAGCAACACATGAGCCAAGATCCTATTGATCATAGTAAAGCCAAACTTAGAGAACTCCCAGATATTCACAGACTTCAGTGGAGCTAGGTATTGCAAGCTCAAAGATGAAGTGCAAATAGAAGTGCAAAAAATCAACCCAAGTGGTTATCCAGAAATCTGCACAAGCCAACAAAACATACAGTTTGTGCATATGCAATCAGGATCATTGCACATGGATTACCGTGGTCAAATCTATAATCGAGAACCAGAATTCCAAAATCCAACAGATCAACCAATTGAAGCCAATCTAATTGGAGAATCGCGAGTCAAAGCCAGTACAAACGTCAAGATGGAGCAGTCTACAGCTTGATGCTCACTGTTCTAAAAGAAGTCACCAACTTGGTCAGCGTAGAAGCAGAAACTTCTCTGCAAGAGCTTGACAGGACAAAACCAAATGACATACCACCAGTCATGGCATATTGCTCAGATTGTGTGGACGAAAAGGTGGACATTTTTCTGAAAATTGTCCAAGAAATCCAGACAACAAGGACACATCAACTGCCTAGCAAGGTACATAGCAAATTGGAAATGCGAATCTTGAGGTAACTGCATTTAACTCATCACTTTTAATGCAATTGGATGATTCTGCATTACGATTAGAAGCACCAGTAAAAACTGTGCAAGTTCAAAATGAGCATAAAGATGCACACGCACCTGAAAAGCTTAAAATTGATTCTTTGAACAACAAATTCTTGCATGAATTTAGTCAAGGTGTCGAGATATCACCGAAGGTTGAAAAGACTGTTAGGTTTGCAAATGATTTTGCATCCAATGCCACAAGTGTGCAATCATTCACGAGTCTAAAAGACACATCAAACAGAATGATGTTAGCTTTATATGGTACACATAATTCATATGTACACTATGTAGACCAAAAAGGAAAACTGTACAAAAAGGATCAACCAGTGTTTGAGCAGCAGGCATACCAGTTCATAGAAGTACGTCCAGTGATAGATCAAAAAGGTGATTCATTTCAGAGGAAAGAATCTATTATAGCCCATCCTCTCTAGAGTTGAAGGATATTACCCGAGTGAACCTAAAAATCTGTTCAGAGCCAAACTCTCCTCCATCAAAAATCAAACTTTGATGTTGTGACCAAACGAGAATATACTTTGACCAAAACAGTCGTAGATATAGACGAGAGTCTAGCATCTATGATGCCTTGGGTCCTGAAACCACAGAAGCTCATATCATAGGAGACCCATGGGATAGACAATATCAGGGCAAAGATAATGCTATTTACAGGTTAACTTGGGGTCATGTTTCAAGGAGATACATAGGAAACTATGTAGAAGGTTTGTCAACAATGCTACCCAAAGTGTACCTTCATAGTCCCAAAAGGTGAAACTAAATCAGAGCCAAATAATTTTGAACTCTTATAATGAAGCAGGCTATAGTGATCACCCTAGAAAGGGGGGAGATGTAAATCCATCAAACTCAGCTTATGTACCATAAAATGCTACACCAGTTAGAAGCCCTAGAGCTTCTAGTCAACAGACCCCTTCAAGATAGAAACCATTGAAAGATCATATGGTTGTTGGAAGTTTCCAATTGACCAAGATCCCCTCAGAATCTGCAGACAAATGCCTATATGAAGATCATCAAGGACAAAAGTTTCAGCTGATCTCCACAAGTCAAAGTCAAAAGCCGACAAATCCCACAGTGTTCAAATAGTTACATGTGACCAAGCTCATATATGCATATCAAGATGCACATGGTAACGAATATCAGCAAGGTCATGACCTTGTACAAATCCCTAAGGATGGTACGACTGAAGTCAAAGACTATCTGAAGATGATGCGAAGCCTCAAGCTACCAAACAAGTGACAAAAAAGTCAAAGTCAATGGGAGCAAAAGTCTAGATAGCTACACAAAGATCACCACCAAAATCTCCTCCAAAGAGACAGATTCTGCCAGAAAGTACAGTGGATTTATTAAGATCAAGAGTTACCCAGATGTAGGAGGACAATGCTCAACAATTGCAAAAAGGTGCAATATCACAATCATACGAGTCAACATCAACGGAAGTAGTTGGTCAAAGCAAAGAAGTTGAAGAAAAAGTTCAATTTGAGGACGCTACACAGCAAAAGCAATCAATTCAGACACGAATCCTGAGACAATCAAGTGCAACATTGTTGGTGAAAACGAAGAAAAACTGTCAAGAGAAGTAAAGCTAGATTTTCAGCTAGACAAGAATCTCATGTCCTTTCGCACTTGGAAAAGATGTGGCCAACCACAGCTAGAATATGCTCCTAAATTTGTGAGCATATCAGGAAACAAACGAGCAGAATGCTGGGGAATCATCTCCACCACCATTGAAGTAAGTTCATAGATCATCATAGCTCAATTCTATGTGATCACAACAAACGATATGCCAGATGACATCATAATGGGAATGCCAATGGCTCAGAAGATGTTAGAGATACAAAATGTAAACATGATGCAGCCTTTAGAGACAACCAAGAATGAAGACCAAGACTGGTCACCTGCAGACGACAGCACAAAGTCCTCAAGCAACACAATTAAAATGGAGACTAATACCAAAGCAAATCTTATTGAAGATGATTCATGTCCATCAATAAAAACTTTAGAAGAGATTCAAGAAAATTAGGCAATAGCCAGTGCAAATCAAACAAAACAAAAAGCAACCATGATAGCTATTGAGCAGAGAATGCCACTTGTTGGAATTAGGATTGAAGAGAAATGCACACAGCTTGGAGAAGACGAAGGAAGCTCAAGGCACACAATAGAGAGTGTGTTACTTAGTGTGCAATGGAAAGATAGATAGCCCTAGAGAGTGGTGGGTGTATATACAATGCTCGAGGGAAAAAACCTCCTAAAGAGGGAAAAAATGCCCCGGCGGTCCTAGTGTGTTCACACACATCACTACCACATGTATATGTTAACAAATCCCCCCTAGAGCGATGCGGTGAACGAGAGATGGCACATGAGTAAAGGAAAGGAAAGTGCCATGCCTTGAGGACATGATCAGTCCACAAAGGGGAGTAAGACCAAAGCTTTGCGGAAAGCTTCAAGCTTCTCACGAGACAATGCCTTTGTGAAAAGATCTACAAGGTTGTCCTGTGTTGGCACATAAACCAAGCTGATCTCTCCTATTGAGCGCCTCTCCGTGACATAGTGGTAATGCACCTCAATGTGCTTTGTGCGAGCATGAAAAACTGGGTTCCTCGCAACTGCCAATGCGCTCTGACTGTCAGTGTAGATAGTGTTGGCAGTGTCCTGTTCAACACCCAAATGAGCCATAAGGCGTCTGAGCCATACACACTCAACCGTAGCTGTGAAGACTACCCTATACTCAGCCTCACAACTCGAAGTGGCCACAATAGGTTGCTTCTTGCTCAACCATGATATAGATGAACTGCCAAGCATGAAACAAAAACCACTTGTGGACACTCGCGTGTCAAAACAACCAGCCCAAGCTGAGTCCGAAAAAGCATGTAAGTCTGGCGGCAATGATCCCTCCTTGGGATAAAACAAGCCAAGATGTAAAGTGCCACTAAGGTAGCAAAAAATCCTCTTGACAGCCTGCCAATGCTTAGACCCTGGGCTATGCATAAATCTGCAGACTTGTGAGACTGCAAATTGAATATCCGGCCTCGTGTTGCATACATAAATGAGGCAGCCAACAACAATTTGATAAAGATTGACATCAGCAGGATCGCCAACATCATGTAGACTCAACTTCAAACCTGTTTTCATGCGAGTGGCAATAGGTTTGCAATCCTCAAGTCCAAACTTACATAGAAATATCTCTATGTAACTTTTCTGACACAAGGCAATACCAGCATCACACTACTTAAACTGTATACCCAAGTAATGATGGAATAGCCCCAAATCTTTCATCTTGAAAGTAACATTCAAATCAGACTTAAATTCAACAATATGTCTCTCATTTGGTCCAATGATCAACAAATCATTGACATAAAGAACCACAATGAGAAGTACATCACCTTCATGCGTTTCATACAATGTTCTTTCTGTTGGACTGTTACGAAAGCCTTGTTTGACCAAATGAATGTCATCTTTCTCATACCAAGCACGAGGAGATTGCTTCAACCCATACAAAGCCTTCTTACATCTGTACACTTTGTTCTCTTGTCCTTTTATGAGAAAACTGCGAGCCTGCGTTACATAAACTTCCTCAAATATATCACCATTCAAGAAAGCAGTAACAATGTCTGATTGATGTACATCCCAACCAAAATGAGCTGCCAATGCACATAGAAAACGCACAGCAGTCATATGACAAGTGGGAGCAAAAGTCTCTTCATAATCTATGCCTTTTTGCTGTGCATAACCCTTTGCAACAAGTTGAGCCTTATGGCTATCGATCTCACCATCCAGCTTGCGTTTCAACTTGTAAACCCACTTCATACCAATGGCCTTTTTGCCAGGAGGCAAATCACATAAACTCCATGTGTCATTTTCTATAAGTGCATCATATTTTGATTGCATGGCAGCCATCCAATTTTCTGAATTCTGCGCTTCATCAAAAGACAGAGGCTCCTCAACATCATGTAAGCTAGACACAACCAAAGCATAACAATCTGATGCATAAGATGCATGGCGAGAGCCTAAACGAGTACGACTAGACAAAGGTGCATCCAATTTACTGTCACGCAAAGTGTGCACCAGCCATTTTGGCATACCTCTAGCCTGCTCATTTTCAGCCCTTTCCTCATCAAGTACATCATGTACATCTGCATCAATAATAGGCTGATCTATAACATTTTCAGAAACCCCCATAGGCTGTACATTTGCCTCACTGGAACTTACATTCGTATTTCCACCACTGAAAAGAGGCAACAAAGTGTCAAAAATGTCCTGTGAGCTTACATTACTGTCTCTAGTACATGACAGCAAGGGTTGAACAGAATCTTCCACAAACACTACATCCCGTAAAACCAGAATACGTTTTGTTTGTGGATGATACAACCTGTAACCTTTGCTTTCAGCACTAAAACCAACAAAAATACATTTGACAGTCTTATCATCCAATTTTTTATGTTGTGTTTGTGGCACCAAAGCATATGCCAAACAACCAAAAACACACATGTGCTCAATAGAAGGCTTTCTATCATATCATGCTTCATATGGAGTAATAGACTGCAAAGCTTTTGTAGGACACCTGTTTAGTACATAAGTGGCACACATGATGGCCTCAAGCCAAAAAGAATGCGGCAAAGCTTGACTTTTGACCATACATCGTGCCATTTTCGTAACTGACATGTTTTTCCTCTCAGCAACACCATTTTGTTGAGGTGTATAAGGCACTATACATTGGTGTTTTATCCCACGACTAGCCAAAAATGCATTGAATTCGTGAGACATATACTTCCCCGCCTCAATTGGAACGGAGGGTGCCCATAGTACATTTCGAGACATTTTCAACCATAGCCAAAAATTGTTTGAAGCACATAAAAACTTCGGACTTCACTTTAAGTGGAAATACCCATCCATGCCTAGAGGAATCATCAATGAAAGTCATGAAGTAAAGGTAATTGCCCAAGGATGGAGTTTGCATGTGCCCACAAACGTCACTATGCACAAGCTGCAAGCTGCAACCTGCATGTGGCCCGAACTGAACCATCCTTTGGAAACTTAGAACGCTGCATCTTACCCAAAATACATCCTTCACAAACATGTTTGACAGGTGCTTCAAGAGGCGGCAAAGAAGCAACCATATCAAATTTCTGCAAACGTAGCAAACTGGCAAAATTCAGATGACCAAAACATGCATGCCAAAGTTTTGCATCTGAAATAGCCCTTGAATCTGCAATAGAATTTGCAAAATTTTGTTCACACTTGTCATACAAAGTGAGCTTATACAGCCCACGACACAAAAGGCCAGATGCAACAATTTCATCACCAAAACTGAGATCATGAACTGTACATCTGTCATCCACAAATTTGACTACATGTCCAAGTCTAGCAAGTGCGGATATGTGTAAAGAATGAGGATGCAAGAGAGATACACAAGACAAGCACAAAGCACACAGAGATGGAAAGCTTCTTCTTCTTCTTCACAGAAAAGAGAGTACAAAATGACTAAATGCTAAACCTGAAAAGTAGCACATATGTACATGCGGTCACTGAGTGTGAACTCGCTAGAAGCGTACTAGGCTGGCACTATAAGTGTAGTCCAGCTGTTGAATCACTGGCAGAGATCCTCCGTGTCGGTCACCTAACGCGCCAGTGAGTAAATGTCGTAAGCGGCCAAGACCCGTAGTGGATGCTAGCTCAAGATGTAGAGCTCAACATCTCAACACTCCCCCTCGAGCTCTGCATGTCGCAGAGTCCAAGCATAGTCCGGAAACGTCGAAGCTTCTCAGCTCCGAGGGCCTTGGTAAAGATATCCGCTATTTGCTCCTCTGTGCTGACGTAGACCAAGTCGATGTCGCCCGCCAACACTCGCTCTCGAACGTAGTGGTAATGGACCTCTATGTTTGTGGTCCTGGCATGGAACACTGGTTCCTAGCCAACTGCATGCTGCTGAGGTTGTCACAATGGATGACAATTTGCTGGTCCACCTGCACTCCCAAGTCCTCAAGTAATGTGCGTAGCCAAGCTACCTCGCATGCCGCAACTGCTGCACCTCTGTACTCGGCCTCTATGCTCGATAAAGCAACCGTAGGCTGCTTTTTGCTGCTCCAAGTAACAACATCACTCCCAAAAGAGAACATGAAGCCACTCGTAGAGCTCCTATCAACAATGCTACCTGCCCAATCTGCATTTGTATACCCATACAATGCTAATGGCACATCTGCTGCATAGAACAATGCGTAGTCAAGAGTCCCTTGCACATACCTAAGTGTGCATTGTACTCCATCCAAATGTGGCTTCCTCGGAAGCTGCATGAACTGACTCTCCAAGCCTACTGTGTAGCTCAAGTCTGGCCTCGTGATAGTCAAGTGGATTAGACTACCCACCATCTTCCTGTACATATTGACATCCTCAACAACATCACCCTTCTCTGCACTCAGCTTTTCATTCACATCCAAGGGAATAGAAATTGGCTTACAATCAGCCATACCATACTTTGACAACATGTCCAAAGCATACTGTCTCTGTGACATCCATACACCCTCTGGATTCCTGATCACCTCAATGCCAAGAAAGTAGCGCAAATCGCCCAAATCTTTCATTTCAAACTCCTGTTTGAGAAGACCCTTCACATGGTCAATCTCCATAGCATTGTCACCCACAATAATAAGGTCATCTACATATATGGTAATGACCACAATCCCCACATCACTCTCACGTACATAGAGTGAATGATCAGCATGAGCTCTCCTAAACCCAATACTGACAAGATACTTGGCAATCCTGTCATACCATGCTCTAGAGCCTTGCTTCAAACCATACAAAGCTTTGAGAAGCCTGCATACATAATCTGGGTAACCTGGATTGACATAACCAGGTGGCTGATCCATATACACTTCCTCTTGCAACTCACCATTCAAGAAGGCATTCTTTACATCCATTTGATGCATAATCCATCCTCTAGATGCAGCCACTGCTATGACAGCTCTCACAGTCGTTATCTTTGCCACTGGAGCAAAGGTCTCCTCATAGTCTATGCCATACGTCTGTGCATAACTCTTTGCGACCAGCCTTGCCTTGTGACGCTCAATGTTACCATCAACCTTATGCTTGGTTTTATACACCCATTTACAGCCAATAGCTTTCTTGCCACTTGGCAATGGCACCAACTCCCATGTGTCGTTTGCTTCCAATGCAGCCATCTCTTCATTCATTGCATCATCCCAATGCACATTTCCAACTGCATCCTCAAAACATGTGGGCTCCACATCCTGTATCACCTTAGACATGTAGGCTTGGTGATGCGCTAGATACCCATCATAAGTCAATTTCTGAACTGGATTTCTGACTCTATTAGATCTGCGCGGTCCTGGGTCACTCCTTTTCCCTCTAACATCTTCTTGTACTTTCCTTACACTAGGTGTCCTGACAGCCGGAATTCCAAATTCCTCATCAAGACTTTGTTCTGAACCATTTGAATCCATGTCTACATGTGAAAAACCTGATGATGCATCAGCCATAAAAGGAGGTTCATCAACCTTTTCCTTTCCTTTTCGTGATACATTCCCTGTACCTGCTGGTGGAGTAACCTGCGTACGTAGTCTACCATTCCATGGCTTCTCAATAGAGCCACGAGAAGAGGACTCTTGTGGTCCACTCAAAACTTGTGACTGTGGCCTCACATTTTGTACAACCACATCATCTTTTACATCAGCCCCAATAGTGCCATGTGCATTACTGTACCAGCTGCTCATCTCATCAAAGACTACATCTCTGCTCACTCATAATTCTCGTGTAGTAGGATTGTAGCACCTATACCCCTTTTGTTCAAGGGAATATCCCACAAGAATACATTTCTTTGCTTTAGGATCCAATTTCCTATGCAACTCATCTGGTACATGCACGTAAGCTATGCAGCCAAACACTTTCAAGTGTGCCAAATCAGGCTTTGTACCTGTAAACTTTTCCTCAGGTGTTACATCATGCACCGCAGCTGTAGGTGTCCTGTTCATAATGTACACAGCTGTATTTACGGCTTCAGCCCAGAAATGATGAGGCATGTTCTTCTCATTCATCAATGCACGTGCAACCTTTGCAATGTGCCTGTTTTTCCTTTCTGCGACCCCATTCTGCTGTGGAGTATATCTGCATGTAAACTGCTCGCGTATACCATGCATTCACAGAAAATCTGAAAAATCATTGGAGAAGTACTCTCCCCCTCCATCTGACCTCAATGTCTTGATTTGCATATTTGTCTCCTTCTCAATCATGACTTTGAAGTCCTGAAAGTGACCAAACACTTCACTTTTGTTACGCATGAAGTAGACCCATACTTTCCTTGTATGGTCATCAATGAAAGAGACATAATACCTGCAACCATGTATACTTGCAGTATCGGTTGGACCCCAAACATCTGTGTGCACCACCTCAAGTAGCTTTTTACATACATTGCGCTCATGTGGAAATGAGCCCTTTGACTGTTTTCCAAACTGGCATGCTGCACACACTTTATGCATACCATCCACCTTGAATTTGGGCAAACCTTTTACTATCTGTTTTGATTGCATGCTACGCAATCTCTGCTCATTGACATGGCCAATGCGTTTGTGCCAAATGTCAACATCAGCCACAACACCTGTGCCCTGTGCAAATAATGCAGCTTTTACCTCAGGCATGTCTACATTCAACGTAAACATTCTGCCCACACATTTGCCCTCTGTGATCAGCTTACAACCATTCTGGAAATCTTCTACATAACAGCCATTTGGATTGAAGCGAACCTGCAAACCCTGCTCAACCATTTGTCCAACAGAAACAAGATTCTTTGTAATGTTTGGGACATGAAGTACATCTGCTAAGTACTTTGATTTCCCACTCTTCGTATTTAGAGGTATGTCCCCTATATGAGCAATGGGGTGAGCTGTGTCATCTCCTGTCTGCACATAGCCTGACACATCTGGTTTGCGCATATCTCTAAACCACTCTCCACAAGACGTCATGTGATTAGAGGCACCTGAATCCACATACCAAACATCATCTTGGGTGGAATTCTCTGCAGTCATTGTATTCATTACATGCTGCATAACAAACATGCGCTCGTTTTTGCTGTCATCTGCATCTCTGCTAGTAGATGCATAGTTGCCCTGTTCTCTCTTTCCACTTGCTTTTCCCTTTGGACAGTCACGTGACATGTGACCTCTTTCACCACAAGTCCAACATTCTCTGCTATTTGGAGTATGTTGCTGCCTGCTTGATCCTGCACCACGACCTCTTTGACTCCCCCTGCCTTGAAACTGGTTTCCCGTGCCACCTATATTGTTTTGATTTGATTGACCTTCCAGAAATTGGCCCCTGCAACCCCTTGGGCCTCGACCACGACCTCTACCTCTACCTCTGTTGGAGTTAGAATAGAAGGCCTGTTTAGAATTATTTCTGCCATGAGAAGAAGATGTGTCAAGGTTCTTCTCCTCAAGAATAAGCATAGAAATCAAATCTTGGAACACGGGGATGTCGTCTCTTGTATTCATGGAAGACCTAAAATGTACATACTCATCTCCTAGACCATCCAAGCAAGCACGAACAATGTCATCGTCTTCCACTGAGACTTTAATAGATCCAAGAGCCTCAATGATACTCTTGATCTTCAAGGCATAATCATTGATTGAGAGGTTGTTCCTCTTAACCTGATTTAGCTCCGACTTTAGTTGAAGCTTCCTGGCCTTGGTGTTCACCTCGAACACTCTGCCTAAGTTTCTCCATGCAATGGCGGGGGTTTCAGCATCATGTAGATAGCCCATCATGCCATCTGTGATGCTCATAGAAAGCCAATACATCACTTTGCTCTGGCCTTGTTGCCAATCCCTCAAAGCTTTCCTTTGTTCTGCTGTAGCATTTGCCTCAGGAATCTCTGGTTCCTTTTCATTGTCTCCTTCTACATAGTCCCAATAACCTTTTCCTTTTAGGAAATTTGTTATTCTGAACTTCCATGCAGGGTAGTTATTTTTCTCAAGCTTCTCAGTAACAATCTGACTGAAACCGTCAGACATCTTGAAGCACTAAGACAAAATAGCTGCAATCTGCAAAAACCTGCAAATCTGTTAAACCTGCTATCGTGGTACCTGTAACGCTTTCTACACTCAACGAGTGTCCACAATCAAGCGTACATACAACCACTGTACTTGTACAGTAAATCTCTGTATATAGCACTTTGGAGACCTGTTCAGAAACTGCATCTGGTCGTGGATTGCGAATGAAGGGATTGTGATGCTCTTGCTCTCTTAGCCTCTCTTGCCTACACCAGGCTCTGATACCATGTAAAGAATGAGGATGCAAGAGAGATACACAAGACAAGCACAAAGCACACAGAGATGGAAAGCTTCTTCTTCTTCTTCACAGAAAAGAGAGTACAAAATGACTAAGTGCTAAACCTGAAAAGTAGCACATATGTACATGCGGTCACTGAGTGTGAACTCGCTAGAAGCGTACTAGGCTGGCACTAAAAGTGTAGTCCAGCTGTAGAATCACTGGCAGAGATTCTTCGTGTCGGTTACCTAACGCGCCAGTGAATAAATGCCGTAAGCGGCCAAGACCCGCAGTGGATGCCAGCTCAAGATGTAGAGCTCGACATCTCAACTATATAGACAAGAGATTCTTCTTGATCCCAGGTACATAAAGTGCATCAACAAGTGTGAAGAAACTACCATTTGCAGTAGTAAGCACAATCTTTCCAACTCCTTGAACTGGATAAGAGGCATTGTCGGCACAAGTGACTGAATTCCCATGAGAGACAGACTCGAGAGAGGTGAACAATTCAAGATGCGAGTGCTTTGTAGCACCATTGTTGAAACACCACATATGTGATCTGCAGAAACTGACAAGCATGCATCATGGACAACAAGATTGTAAGTGCACTTGTGTTAAAAGCCCATTCTGCATCAACATCAGCATTACAGTCTCCTTTTTTAGAAGACTCAACAATGGGTGCATTTGTAGTGGAACCAACATTTGCAGTGGAACCACCCTCTTTCTTCTTAGCCTCTTTGGCCTTCAACTTAGGACATTGCTTGATCAAGTGATCATTAGCTTTACAATAATGCCACCAGAAGCATTAGGAACAAAATTTTTGCCACTCACAGCAGAACCATAAGAAGTGGCTGCATTGCTGTTACCACCCTTTCTTTGAGAAGCAATAAAAGCCTGTTCAACTGCACGCTGCCTAGTCCTGTTTTTTCTGGAAAGTGACTCTTGCAACAACAATGTGCATAATGCATCAAACTTGAAAACTTCAGGATTTCCTTGGGTCATCAGTCTCCAAGTACTAGCAAAAGTCTGGTAGGAATCTGGTAAGGCATCAAGAACAGTCTGCACAAGGGAACTGTCTAAAATGACTTCACCTGTGCTCATTGATATCCTTGACACCAACAAGGAAAGTGTCCATATCATCTTCCTCATGCATAATCTTCGACTTCTGCTCTTTACGCAGCAAAGCAATTTTAGCCTCATTGCGACTTCCATAAAGACCAGCCAATATATTCCAAGCCTATTTTGCAGATTTTTCTGAACGGATGTGAGGAACAATGGTGCGATTCACAGACAATGCAATCAATGCATGAGCCGCACATCCTTTACATCCCAACGAGCTTGTTCTACTTTCGGCAAAACAACTCTAATAGCAGCAATCCTTGCATCAAGACCTGCAACATCTTCAACATCGCCTGCATCCTCAGAACCAGGAGGTACATCAATGCCCTGCTCACTATTCCAGACGCCCTTTGACACAAGAACATGTTGCATCATGTAAGCCCACATAGGGTCATTGTCCCCATCCAACCTATCCTCAGTAGCAAACATCTTGAACACATCTATGTTGTTGTCAGCCATGGTAAATGTTGCACCTGATGTGAAAACTACCCAAAAATAGGAGAAACGGAGTGGGAACAACACATGCTATATAGCACAAACCGTAGAAGACTGTAAGGCACTTGTTCTGCAAAAAACGGCACTGACAGAAATTTTGCACAAAATGACAAAATAGCCTGTGCAGTACTGCCTGTAGTGGAAATGGAGGCCGAAATGAGCCCGAATCAAAAATCTGAGCAGACTGAGCTCTTCGAGCACGCCCAAAAATTTTGTCGACCTGCGAGAGAAAGTGAGCAGGCGTGTGCTGGAGCAGTTGGCGATTAAGCCCAAGAGGATGCAACCTGCTCTGATACCAATTGTTGGAATTAGGGTTGCAGAGAAACGCACACAGCTTGGAGAAGATGAAGGAAGCTCACGGCACACAATAGAGAGTGTGTTACTTAGTGTGCAATGGAAAGATAGATAGCCCTAGAGTAATGGGCGTATATACAATGCTCGAGGGAAAAAACCTCCTAAAGAGGGAAAAAATGCCCCGGCGGTCCTAGTGTGTTCACACACATCACTACCACATGTATATATATGGTAACACCACCCTAAGCCTCTACACCCAAAACCCTAGCTCTAAACCCATCTACGAAAAACACGTATAAAGACAAAGTCGGATTTTGAAAGTGCCAGAAATTGAAATGTATAAGTACCTATGCGTAGCTTATGTCGCTATGATTCTAACGACTACTTGCACGTAGAAAATATACATCGTTTGATATACTTACGGCCACAAATAGCTCATAGATGCACGAGCACGTTCGCTCCGTTCTGTGAGGAATGCTTGGCGTTGTCGCATAGCTCTTGTCGAGGCTAGCGTAATGGTGCAGTCGGATCTACAATGTGATGAGCGAGCGGGAGTAGCGCCAGGATGAAGCTCACGCTCTCTCTCTTCCTCTCTCACACATAGTCGACGGTAGCTTAAAACTTATGATTATGATAAAAAGTTCTTTACAAAAGTGACCTAGGTAACTTATAAACTAAGGCTACCTTAGGTTAACCAAAAATAGACTTTGAGGGGTCAAATGGCTTGGTATTTACAATTTGGAAGTGCCATTGCACCCCGGCTTCTACAACTAGACTACCTACTTATTACAATTGATGTTTTTAACCATAATCCGCAGCATTTCATAACTCTCAGAGAATAAGGCTTTGGTACGGAAATTGAGTTATGGCATGTTGTTGACCCAGCCGTCAACAAGCGTTCTAAGATTTCAAGGGCTAGATTTGATTCAAGTTGAACTAAGAAAGACTACAACCAATCTCAACTTCCATTGAAAGTCAAGCTCCATACAAGCAAGATTGGACTCTCTCAAATCAAGTTGGAATGTCATACCAAGTTAAATTTTATCTACACGGTCTTTCTTTTTACGGGAAAAAACTCTCTTTGCTCATCAAAATCAGATTGCAAATCTGAGTTACAAACAAATCTTCATCTCAAAAGCTAAGCTTTTGCATTTCACATGTGGACATTTAACAAATGATCTTCATAAACCCTCCTTCAACACAAATTGTTATGGATATAGATACTTCCCTCTAATAGATGTGTGAGAGGTAAGACCTCCTCAATTAAAAAGGCCTTATCCCTTGTCATTTATACACAACACTTAAGCTCACTCTATGCCTGTTTTTTTATGGACACACTCTCTTTTACATACATACTTTCTGTGAGGAGTCGCTCCTTGTACTAGAGCTCACATCATCACCTGGCTCTCTTTTCATGTCATTGTTACTAGGTTTCTTTCTCTAGAATATCATTTCTATCTATCTAGCCAATGGAAAAAGGCATCATGGAAGGATTGTTGGTAAGCCTATGGTAATGGAAAATTGTACAACATATATTTAAGGTCAATTATGTTAAATGATGCTTTTAATTTAGCATAAGTACCATGTCCATAATGTACTAAATGATGCAATCCATGACTATCTCACCCATGATGTACTCATATAAAAGAGGCACTCTTGTATTCATTTCATACAAGCAACATCAATTCTTCTTCTTCTTTTCTCTCCTTCTCCTTCTTCTTCCCTCTCTCTCTCTCTCTCTCTCTCTCTCTCTCTCTCTCATTATTTTTGTTGTTAAGTCTATAAAGTGTAGTGAAAGGTGTGGTGACAAGAGAAAACAAGGGAGAGAGAAGAGAAGAGGAAATAAAAAAACGCTAGAGAGAGAACATGGACAGGCCTACGAGGCAAACTCTACTATCACAAGAGAGTACAAGGCTTTGCAAATGCTACATGGAGAGAAAGAGAACATGGATAGGCCTTGTGGGGAAAATTCTACTATCACGAGAGACTACAAGGCTCTACAAACACTACAATGCCAAAAGGGGTCGCTCTCCCTCCTCCTTCCTCCAAGATCCATTCCCATCTTTGGTTTATAGAAACATTGAACCCCATAGGAATCCCCAAAAACGTGAATGACTACCACTCTTGAATCTTTTGACATCTAGCTTGTACTATTATGGGAGGGACCCTCATGTAACCTGTTTCGGCATGATTAGTCATGGAACCACTAGCAAGATAGAAATTCTTCAGACAGTTCCAAAATTTTTCCACATATTCATTAACATCATGAATCAAACCGTTGGTGTGCATCTAGTACCTTAATCCTATGTGAACAATCTTGTACCAACTGTTAGGTTTATGGGATTTATCCTATGCCTGTGTGTAACACCTCTTGTTTACTAGATGACAAATTGGAAGGAATCATGCGGTAGCATGTGGAAAAGACACCTAAAGGGTGCATATACCAATGAGGGGCATTTCTAAAGGGTGTGGACTCACCTAAACTTAGTAAAAGGGTTCGTTAAATAGCTGAAAAGAGCACTCACAACTTCTCAAGTGGATTTGGGTTGATTTGGAGCTTCTTATGTCACACTCTACTACAATCTCTATTGTGCAATTAAGTGTTGATTATTATGTTAATTCTATGAATGATTCTCTATTTTATCCTCCATAATCTCTACAAATGGTATCAGAGCTTGTTGCATGATCAACATATCCTAATCATTAACTAGATCCTTAATCATTAGACTCTACTCTCTCTACTTTACCTCTCATGCCTAGTTAGTGCTCTGTTAGCTAGATCGAGCATGATCTTGGGTTGAAGTTTTAAGTTCCTTGGGCCACTACTCAATAGTTAAATGGATGCCTAATTAGCATTAGAGATCATTAGCTTGTCATTGTGACCTTTCTTAATCACATAATTACTTCCTTTTTTCATCTTCTTTCACCCTCACCATTAAGAATCTCCTAGAATTCTTTGGTACATTCACCATGTGTGCTAGAAGACCTCGTCTAAGAGCTACCATAAGAGCCCTCAAGAGATTCATTTGGATGAGATTATCCCCCTTAGACTTTGTTCAAAATTAGGTGTGTGGGAAGAGGGGATTTTTGAAGGAGAGGAGCTGGGAGCACATCAAAAGAGGAAGATGAATACGCACACACACACTCACACACACACCACCATAGCCACACACATAGGTTGGAGGGGGAGAGCCGACAAACACTGTGTGCCCCCTTTCTTTCTTCTCTATCTTATGCACTTATGCACAATACACACTCTACTTTGTGTTAGTGGCTCACACAATATAGCTGTACACTTAGGGTTAGTAGCAATTAGTGATGGGCGGTCAGCCACATGGCCATTAAACCTAACATTATCCCACTTGATGGCCAATGTGGGAGACCATAAGAATGGAAGATAACCACGCTTCACCCAATGCCCATCAACTCATGAAAGTGATGAAATTGATGGCCGGAGAGACTTTTAGTGAGTGCATCCATTGTGTTCTCTGACGCAGGAATTTTCACTAAATCAAGGCTCTTGTTTGCTAGGCATTCACGACTGAAGTGATAACACACATCAATGTGTTTCGTTCTTGAAGGAAACACTAGATTGCTAGCCAAGGCAATAGCACTTTGACTGTCACAATGAAGAACTGGTGTACACTGCTCCAATCCAAGATCTTTCACTAGGCGAGCAAGTCAAATAGCTTCTTTGCATGCCTCACTCAATGCAACATACTCTGCCTCTGTGTTAGAAATGGATGTATAGTCTTGAAGAACGGATCTCCAAGGAATAGCAAAACTAGCAAATGTGTAAATCCAAACTGTTGTTGATTTACGACTGTGAACACAGCCTGCATAATCATTGTCTACAAGTCCATGAATGGACGACCCTCCACGACCATAGCATAACTGTCTGTCTTGGAGTGCCACTCAAGTATCTGAGAATCGACTTGACAGCATCCCAATGCTTTTTACCAGGGTTAGACATAAATCTGCTACAACTTCCACTGCATACGCAATGTCAGGTGAAGCATAAGGAACCTTAGCTCACAGCTTTTTCCTCAGCAAATTTGGGACAATCGTTCTTGCTAAGTTTCAAATATGTAGGCAATGGAGTACTCAAAGCCTTCCCCTTTTGCATGTTGAAACGATCAAGAACCTTGTGCACATACTCTTTTTGAGAAAGGTACAACAACCTCTTTGTACGGTCACGAGTAATGCGTATACCCAAAATGTGATTGGCTTCACCCAAATCTTTCATGTTAAATTGACTTTTCAACTTGGTTTTCAAGTCAGCAATGTCCTTCTTGGAATGACCAGCAATAAGCATGTCATCTACATCAAGGATAAGCATAATAAGCTATCCATTAGGTTGTCTTTTCATGTAAAGACATGGATCCTCATTACTACGCTTATAGCCTAGGGAACGCATAAATGCATCAAACTTTTGAAACCATTGTCTGGATGATTTCCTCAAGCCATAAAGACTTTTCAGACGCTTAAAAACCAAATGTTCCTTGGCCTTTAGCACAAACCCTTCAGGTTGCTGCATATAAATCTCTTCCTCGAGATCACCATGTAAGAAAGCTATATATGACATCCATTTGATCAAGCTCCATATCTTCAGTGGAAACCAAAGCAAGAAACATTCTCAGTGTGGTCATCTTTATCACTGGAGAAAAGATTTTCTAAAAGTCGACACCATATTCTTGCTTGAAACCTTTGGCCACTAAACGAGCTTTGTAATTGTCATTCTTCTTGTTGTAAACCCATTTACAAGGCAATGCTTTCCTACCTTTTAGCGGAATAAGTTCCCATGTTTTGTTCTTTGTAATACTGGATAGCTCCCTCTTCATAGCATGTTCCCATTGAACCTTATCATTGGCTAGAATAGCCGCTTTGTAACAAGAAGGCTCACCACTATCTGTCGGAAATGTTACCATATACATGTGGTAGTGATGTGTGTGAACACACTAGGACCGCCGGGGCATTTTTTCCCTCCTTAGGAGGTTTTTTCCCCCGTGCATTGTATATACGCCCATCACTCTAGGGCTATCTATCTTTCCATTGTACACTAAGTAACACACTCTCTATTGTGTGCCTTGAGCTTCCTTCGTCTTCTCCAAGCTGTGTGTGTTTCTCTGCAACCCTAATTCCAACAATTGGTATCAGAGCAGGCCACGTCCTCCCGGGCTTAGTCGTCGGCTGCTCCAGCACACGCTTGCTCACTTTCTCCGATTTCAGTGAGCTTTGGCAAGCGTTCGCAGGTCGACAAATACTTTGGGAGTGCTTGAAGAGCTTAGTCTGCTCAGAATTTTGATTTGGGCTCATTTTGGCCTCCGTTTCCAGTACAGGGAGTATTGCACAGGCTATTTCGTCATTTTGTGCAGAATTTCTATCAGTGCCGTTTTCTGTATAACAGGTGCCTTATAGTCTTCTACGGTTTGTGCTATATAGCACAGGTTGTTTCCGCTCCGTTTCTCCTATTTTCGGGCAGTTTTCATATCAGGTGCAACATTTACCATGGCTGACAACAACAACACAGATGTGTTCAAGATGTTTGCTGCTGAGGACAGGTTGGATGGGGACAACTACCCTATGTGGGCTTATATGATGCAACATGTTCTTGTGTCAAAGGGTGTCTGGAACATTGTGCAGGGCATTGATGTACGTCCTGGTTCTGAGGATGTAGGCGATGTTGAGGATGTTGCAGGTCTTGCTGCAAGGATTGCAGCTGTTAGAGTTGTTTTGACTATGGCAGAACAAGCTCTTTGGGATGTTAAGGATGCGTAGGCTCATGCATTGATTGCGTTTTCTGTGAAGCGCACCATTGTTCCTCACATCCGTTCAACAAAATCTGCAAAACAGGCTTGGGATATTTTAGCAGGTCTTTATGCAAGCCGCAATGAGGCTAAAATTGCTTTGCTGCGTAAAGAGCTGGAGTCGAAGATTATGCATGAGGAAGATGATATGGACACTTTCCTTGCTAGTGTCAAGGATGAGCAGCTTATTTCTATAGGTGAAGTCATTTCAGACAATTCCCATGTGCAGACTGTTCTTGATGCCTTACCAGATTCCTACTAGACTTTTGTTAGTACTTGGAGACTGATGACCCAAGGAAATCCTGAAGTTGTCAAGTTTGATGCATTATGCACATTGCTGTTGCAAGAGTCACTTTCTAGAAAAAACAGAACTAGGCAACGTGCAGTTGAACATGCTTTTATTGCTTCTCAAAGAAAGGGTGGTAATAGTAATACAGCCACTTCTTATGGTTCTGCAGCGAGTGGCAAAAATTCTGTTCCTAATGCTTCTGCTGGCAGGACTTCGTCTGGAAATTCTGGTGATAAGGGCAAAAAGAAGATGCGTTGCCATTATTGTAAAGCCAATGATCACTTGATCAAGTCGTGTCCTAAGTTGAAGGCCAAAGAGGCTAAGAAGAAAGAGGGTGGTTCCACTGCAAATGCTGGTTCCACTACAAATGCAGCCATTGTTGAGTCTTCTGTGAAAGGAGATTGTGTTGCTGATGTTGATGCAGAATGGGCTTTTAGCGCAGAGTGCACTTACAATCCTGCTGTCCATGATGCATGCTTGTCAGTTGCTGCAGATTCACATGTGTGGTATTTCGATAGTGGTGCTACAAAGCACATTACCTCACATCGTGAATTGTTTACCTCTCTCGAGTCTGTCCCTCATGGGAATTCAGTCACTTGTGCCAACAACCCCTCTTATCCAGTTTAGGGAGTTGGAAAGATTGTGCTCACTGCTGCTAATGGCAGTTCCTTCACACTTGTTGATGCACTTTATGTACCTGGGATCAAGAAGAATCTCTTGTCTGTATCCGCACTTGCTAGACTTAGACTTGTAGTCAAATTTGTGGATGACAGATGTACAATTAATGGTCTCAGTTTTGGTGATGAAATTGTTGAATCTGGGCTTTTGTGCCGTGGGTTTTATAAGCTCACTTTGTATGACAAGTGTGGACAAAATTTTGCAAATGTTGTTGCAGATTCAAGGGCTATTTCAGATGCAAAACTTTGGCATGCACATTTTGGTCATCTGAATTTTGCCAGTTTGCTGCGTTTGCAGAAATTTGATATGGTTGCTTCTTTGCCGCCTCTTGAAGCACCTGTCAAACATGTTTGTGAAGGCTGTATTTTGGGTAAGATGCAGCGTTCTAAGTTTCCAAAGGATGGTTCAGTTTGGGCCACATGCTATGTAAGTTTGGACTTGAGGATTGCAAACCTATTGCCACTCCCATGGAAACAGGTTTGAAGTTGAGTCTACATGATGCTGGCGATCCTGCTGATGTCACTCTTTACCAAACTGGTGTTGGCTGCCTCATTTATGTATGCAACACAAGGCCGGATATTCAGTTTGCAGTCTCACAGGTCAGCAGATTTATGCATAGCCCAGGGTCTAGGCATTGGCAGGCTGTCAAGAGAATTTTCTGCTACCTTAGTGGCACTTTACATCTTGGCTTGTTTTATCCCAAGGGGGGATCATTGCCGCCAGACTTACATGCTTTTTCGGACTCAGATTGGGCTGGTTGTTTTGACACAAGAGTGTCTACAAGTGGTTTTTGTTTCATGCTTGGAAGTTCATGTATATCATGGTTGAGCAAGAAGCAACCTACTGTGGCCACTTCGAGTTGTGAGGCTGAGTACAAGGCAGTCTTCACAGCTACGATTGAGTGTGTATGGCTCAGACGCCTTATGGCTGATTTGGGTGTTGGACATGACATTGCCAACACTATCTACACTGACAGTCAGAGTGCATTGGCAGTTGCGAGGAACCCAATTTTTCATGCTCGCACAAAGCACATTGAGGTGCATTACCACTATGTCAGGGAGAGGCTCTCAGCAGGAGAGATCAGTTTGGCTTATGTGCCAACACAGGACAACCTTGCAAATCTTTTCACAAAGGCATTGTCTCGTGAGAAGCTTGAAGCTTTCCGCAAAGCTTTGGGCTTACTCCCCTTTGTGGATTGATCCTGTCCTCAGGGCATGGCACTTCCCTTTACTCATGTGCCAGCTCTCGTTCACCGCATCATTCCAGGGGGGATTTGTTACCATATACATGTGGTAGTGATGTGTGTGAACACACTAGGACCGCCGGGGCATTTTTTCCCTCTTTAGGAGGTTTTCCCCCCCGTGCATTGTATATACGCCCGTCACTCTAGGGCTATCTATCTTTCCATTGTACACTAAGTAACACACTCTCTATTGTGTGCCTTGAGCTTCCTTCGTTTTCTCCAAGCTGTGTGCGTTTCTCTGCAACCCTAATTCCAACAGGCAAAACAAAATCCACGCCTGGAACAAAAAGTTCTGGTGGATGTGAGACTCTTTGAGATCTCCACGGTTGATCAAAACTCATACTAGCCTGTGTAGTAAGTGGCTCGGGAGCTGTCTGGACAAGAGGTGATACATCAAAAAACGTCACTTTCTGGAATTCAACCTCTTTCATTGGCTGTCTATGTATCTTAATCTCATTAAAGACAACATCACTACTACGGATCACTGATCAACTTTTCGAATCCCATAAATGATAGCCAAATTGACCATCTACACCATAGCCAATGAAGATGCATTTGCTGGACTTAGGATCTAGCTTAGCATGCAACTCCTTGGGTACTTGTGCATAAGCTTCACGTCCAAATGTGTGGAGTTTTTCATAAGACAATTTATGTTCTAACCATAACTCCAAAGGTACACAAAGCTTAATGAAGCATGTGGTGATCTATTGCCCAAGTACATGGCTATGTATAATGCTTCAGTCCAAAACACTTTGTGATATATTAGCCTGTGATAGCATAGACATAATCCGCTTGTGGATGGTCTTATTGATTTGTTCTGCAACACCATTTTGTGCAGGGGTATAAGGAGCTGTAAACTCATGCTTAATTCCCCTACTTGAACAAAAGGTTGTAAAATCTTTGGAGACATATTCTCTACCATTGTCTGAGCGCAAATCTTTCAACTTATGTTCAGACTCAGTTTCAACACTAGATAAGAACTTCTTGAAGCAAGAAAAGGTCTCATTTTTAGACTTCATGGCATCGACCCAAACATGCCATATTGCATCGTCAATGAATGTAACATAATAGGACGCACCACCATGGGATTTAGAAGGGATAGGCCCACATAAATCACTGTGTACAAGCTCTAAGGGTTTTCTTTCTTTGTCAAAAGAATGTGTAAGATGTTTCCTTGTTTGCTTTCCATATTGACAGTGCTTCAAAAGGGAAAATCAAAAGATGACAAAGATGGTAAGTAGCCCAAACGAGAGAGTGTCTCCATTCCCTTCTTTGACATATGTCCTAACTGGCTATGACACAATGAAACGGTTGGCACCTTGGTTACAAAAAGAACACTATTTTTATCAGATACATAAAGAAGATAAAGTGAACCAACTTTAGAACCATGGGCTATAATAAGATGACCCTTCGCAACACATCAAGACTGCTGATGAAAAGTGACTTTGTAACCCAAGTCATCAAGACATCCAACCAAAATCAGATTGCATGTCAAGGCTGGAACATGATGCACATTATGGATGATAAACTTCACCCCATTTGCCATAACCATGGTAATCTCACCTACGCCAACAATGTCACAAGAGTAAATGTTGCCAAGTGTAACAGAGCCAATGGTTTCCTCGTATGTAGTAAACCAATGCCTATGAGGTGTGACATGCAACAAAGCACCCGAATCAAGAATCCATGTATGGGATACTTCACCACTAACAAGGAGTTCAGCTGGCATATAACTCTGCAAAGATAGAGTTTCCTGTGCATCATAAAAAACATCATTATTTTCAATCAACATATTAATGTCTTGCACATCACTGTCATCTTGAACTATGTTCAGTTCTTCAATCTTGACCGAACTCTTTGGTTTCTAAGCTATCTACTCCATCATGTAAGAGCCCCTTTACAAATCCTTTAAAGTCTGTCACCTTTTGTAGGAGAAAGGTGCTGGATGTACACTAACACACACTCATTGAAGACCTTCATCAAATGTGGAAATGTAAAAGTAACTTGCTTTCTAAGCTTCTTAGAAAAGCGACTGAACAATGCATCAATGTCTTCATGAGTGTGACCAACCATAAGAAATCCAAGCTGCATTGTGTCAAATACTCCTCGTGCAACCAACAATGATAGGTATGCAAACACATATTGATTCTTATTTTCTGAACCACAATTGTCAAGTTGCAACAAAAATGTTCTTGGCAACCTCTTGAACCCAAATACATTGCCATCCTCCTTTACATGTGCATTAGTAGCAAAGATTGATTGCATCCGTGGACAATCATTTCCCTAACTAGAAGAAAAATTCTCAGTGTCCACATTTGTGATTAGATCAGTCTCTGCCTCTTCATTCTGAGCACTCTGTTCCTTGCAATATTGGTTTTTCTCCTTAAGCACTTTCATATGGTGATAGAGAGAAGTGGTAGACAAAACACAATAAAAAAGATTTATTCGTGGTTCTACACTTGAGTTTTCTAAGCTCAAGTCACCAAACTTGTGTTTGTCTCTTCTTTCTAAGCTTCTTAGACATTTTGAGAGAGATACAATTGTGAAGGTGGGATCACTCGGCCATAATCCCAATGCAAAGTGACCATAAGTTGTTTGTCCATGTCCATGAGTGAGAATTCCGATCAAGGATACTAGAAGCCTCTCAACTCCATTGAGAGATTTTGGAACTGGTTTAATTTGTGGTATAATTGTCTTACTCTGGTCCATCTTGTCATGTATAATGCACAAGAACTTGGTTGGATTCATTTATGAAGAGTTCCTCCAAGCATAGTACAGATTTGTACATCTCATTTGTTGCAACATGTATGCTCTCCCGGTGCCATGTATCTAGCATGCTCCACCTGATTTTTGGTAGAATCTAGCTTGACCTTTATTGATGTGCAAATGTCACATTTAGAGAATGTGCTTGATTTTGATAAAGTGACTGTCTTAAAGACTGTGTTCCACAACCTTGATAATGTTGGCTGTGACAATGTTTTGTATTCCATTGTGACAATTGTGTCATTTACTTCCCGCAAAATGTCCACTTGTTTGTACATCGTTGGTAGAACACGTTGAGTTTCGCGAGTGCCACGCATGGTTATCCTTGACTTATGTGGCATTTGATCTGGATTATTATCTATGAAGACCTATATGAGTGCTTTTGCCATCTCAACATGTGTCAAGCTCTTCCTTACATTCAAGTGTTTCCATGATGACATTGCATGCTCCATCCAAGAATTTCTTGCACAACCTGTAAAATGTTGACTTTCCTATTCCATGCATTACGTACCATGCTTTATTACATACCTTCTTTCTATCAAAAGTAAACTCAAAGAATTCCTCTTCTTGATCTTTTCTATAAGCCATGCTCATACAATCCAATAAAAATGTGCATTGGCTAGTGTAGCTTTGTCCCCAAAAGTCTACCCTCGCTTGCATGATTTTGGATTTGTTTCCAATCTGACAGCATCACATCTCACAACAATCAATTGTTGCAACTTTGTGAATGTTTGCAGCATCACATTGTTTATTGAAAGCATGAGCATTACCTTATTGTTTTCTAGGCCTAACTCCATGTACATAACTCCTTTTCTTACCTATCCCATCTCTGATATCATAGTCACCGGTAATGGCATCCTGCTCTCTATCATTTTGAGTATGAATAAGAAGACCTAGTTTTGTACTTGTGACACCTTCTTCAAAACTAGTTTTAGTGTTGTTATCTATGCCATCATCATCATACTCATCACTGGAAGCACATAAGTTGTCAAGGGAATCTCCCATTTCTTCCATGAGGGGATCTTGAATACCCTCAATGGCAGAAGAAGTTCTTGTCTCTTTTATCAAGGGCTCACCATTCTCAAATGTGAGCTGCCTAATAGACCAATTTACCAAATTCAAACTTGAAATATCTCTTTGATGTGGATGCATCAACCCTTCCACAATGACACCCAAGCTACTCTCACCTAGTTCAGGATAGTTTATAGCCTCATATGGGTGGACCATCAATACCACTCCATTACCAAGTTATGTAGATCTATTGTCAGTCCAAAGGATGACTCTTTTCTCTTTCCAACTCGCTCTATCTATCAAACCATCTTCTTGACCAACAAGAAAATCCTCATCTATTGTGTTAGATTTTCCTCTGTCCATAACAATATTATGCAATGGCCATTTGATGATGCTTCCAACTACTTGAGACATGGTTCTTGCATCCATTGTGACAAATGGAATCAAGAAGGTATCATCAAAACTTTCTAGTAAATGTATCGCCGCACATGTTGTACCAATCAATTCAAAACCACAATGTTGAGATGCATCAGTGGAATGAATAACCTTGCAAGACTTCTTTGTGGAACCATCAACAAGAAACACTAAATCACCTTGTTTTGGACCCTGCAATTTTTGAGAAAATCAAGAGATGCCAATAAAATTGTATGTTTGAACATAGAACTCAAAATTCAATGCATTCCCAAGATACACTAACAAGTTTTGCAAAAGCTTGCATCCCATTCAATTAAGCAAATCTACACTGAGTCAATCCATGGAGGATTAGGAGTCTTGAGCTCAAGTTTGAGCCTATATGTACATCTAACTGCTAGAAAATTAAAGTTGACACGAGTTGCAAGATAGGGAGTATGTTGCATTGCAAAGGCACCCATGGAGTTCGGTAGGAGGATGGACCCTGGATGCACATCCAAGCGCTAGAAATATATAGCTCACAAGAGTTGCAAGATGGATCTCAAGTTATATTGAATCAACCCATGTAGGATGGTAGGAGGCTCGAGCTCAAGTTTGAGCCTTAGATGTACATCTAAGTGCTAGAAATCTAAAGATGAAAATAGGTCCAAGATGGAGCCTAAGTTACAATGTAGAGGCACCCATGGTGTTTGGTAGGAGGATGGAGGATGGAGCCTAGATGTAGATCTAAGTGCTAGAAATCTATAGCTTTAAATAATTGCAAGATAGATCTCAAGTTATATTGAGTCAACCCACGGAGGATGGTAGGAGGCTCAAGCTCAAGTTTGAGCCTAGATGTACATCTAAGTGCTAGAAATCTAAAGCTGACAAGAGTTGCAAGATAGAGCCAAAGCTACATTGAGGCACCCATGTAGTTTGGTAGGAGAGGCTTAACTGATGTTGGAATCTAGATGTACATATGTGCTAGAAATCTAAAGATGACAAGAGTTGCAAGATGGATCCCAAGTTACATTGAATCAACCCATGGAGGATGGTAGGAGGCTCTAACTCAAATTTGAGCCTAGATGTAGATCTAAGTGCCAAAAATTTGAAGATGACAAGAGTTGCAAGATGGATCCCAAGTTACATCGAGTCACCCATGGATTTTGGTGGAATGTTTGAATTGATGTTGGAGCCTAGATGTACATCTATGTGCTAGAAATCTATAGCTAGCAAGAGTTTCAAGATGGAGCCCAAGCTACATTGAATCAACCCGTGGAGAATGGTAGGAGGCTCAAACTCAACTTTGACCTCAGAGTATTTCTAGCACTTAGATGTACATCTAAGTACTATAAATACCTAGATGACGAGAGTTTCACGAAGCCAAATTTACATAGAGGCAAGCATGGAATTTGGTAGGAGGCTCAAACTCAAGTTTGAGCCCAAATGTACATCCAAGTGTTAGAAATCTATACTTGTCACACAGGTTGCAAGATGGAGCCCAACAAGCTACATGGAGACACCCATGGAATTTGGTAGAAGGCTCAAACTCAAGTTTGAGCATAGATGCACATTCAAGTGTTAGAAATCTACAACTAGCAAGAGGTGTGAGAAAAAACTCAAGCTATGCTGAAGTAGCCTTGAATTTGGAAGGAGACTCAAATTGAAGTTTGAGCTGCATTATACATTTAAAGAGTTGTAAGGTGGAGCCAAGGTAATGATGAGCTTTACATCAAACCTAAGTTTCCTTGA
Source organism: Adiantum capillus-veneris (assembly GCF_014529385.1). Taxonomy (NCBI): domain Eukaryota; kingdom Viridiplantae; phylum Streptophyta; class Polypodiopsida; order Polypodiales; family Pteridaceae; genus Adiantum; species Adiantum capillus-veneris. The sequence continues at coordinate 114,450,890 of NC_140959.1, read as the reverse complement.
ATGACATATCTAAAGAGTCGGAGCTTACAAGAAGGTGAGGATTCAAAGTAGCTGCATGAGTGGCTCAAACTTAAGTTCAAGCCTAGTTAGTCATATAGATTTCTTTGAGGATAAAACATTAGTTTGAGTATAGGTAGCAATGGAAATTATGCTATGAAAATTGAGCCTTGATGGACATTCAAAATACAATGAGGTATTTGTTTTAGTTGTGTATGTGTAAATGATTATAGTTTGATTTTTTTCGTGTTGTAGTTGGACAATTTTACGTGCATAAAGGTGCCAAGAAATCGGTTAAGCAAGAGAGTTGGTGGAGGTGGGTCCCTCACTCATTGATCTTGAGAGGTTTTAGCCAAGGGGAGTCAAAACTATATCCAACTTGTGAGTATTGTTTTCCAAAAACTCTAAAAAAACTAGTTCTAGACACCCCTAACTTCGTCAAATTTTTTGACCCCTTTAACGTTGTTTTTTTTTAAAATTGTTCAAAAAAACTGTTCACAAAATCATAGAGCCGCTCTTAAGCGCTCTTAAGCTACAGGCTCATAAAAAAAGTTTTGCAATCGGACTCCATATGTGAAAGTTATGCTGATTTTTGTGAAAAGTTTTTTTTTCCACTTCTTTTAACCATTATGAAAACCCATTAGTTTTGGCCCACATATGTGCGTTTGCTAATCTAACGTTGGTAGGGCTGGTGGAAAAGCTATTAAAGCCTTTTTTAAGCTTTTGAAACCTTCTATATTATAATATGTTTGGATTTTTCTACAGACGGTGATGAATTCGACGACAGCGAGACATGTGAGATTCTTTACTCCCACGTCTCCCTGCCCTCTACTCATCTGCTCGCACCCCCACAAGGCATAATTCTCTCTCTCTCTCTCTCTCTCTCTCTCTCTCTCTCTCTCTCTCTCTCTCTCTCTCTCTCTCTCTCTCTCTCTCTCTCTCTCTCTCTCTCTTCTACATTAAAATAGGGTTTGGATTTTCTTGCAGACTGTGAAAAAATCGACGACGATGTGACATGTAAGGTTCATTACTTTCACATCTCCCTCTCCTCTATGTATCTATTCGTAGTCCCAAAAAGCTCTTTCTCTCACGTCTACATTAACTCTGTGTGTGTGTGTCTTTCTCTTTTTGATTGCAGGTGAAGATCTGTTATAGCAGTGGTTTCTAGATTTGAATTTTGAATTTCAAATTTGAAAGGCTTATCCAAGTGCACCTTTCTCTCTCTCTCTCTCTCTCTCTCTCTCTCGTGTGTGTGTGTGTGTGATATCTTCTTCTAATGTTTCTGTGTAGGTATCATCACCTCTCTTAATCACTCCCTAATCTCTCTATGTAATCTCCCTTGCCTCCTCTTAATCACTCCCTCCCTTCTTCTTAATCTCTCCTAAACCTGCACTAATCAAAATTTCATTCTACTAATCATTGTAACTTGTCTTCTCAGATTACATTCACAGGTCCTAAACTTCTAATCTCCTCTCAGATACTAGGCTTTTCCTCTCCTCTAATCTATTTTCCTTTTTATTTTTTAATGCATCTCAAAATTCACTCTTCAATCTCATTCTATTAGTTTCTAATATCTGTTTAATCCTCTTCATTAATGACTATATACACTCATAATTATTTGCTACCGCCTCCTTGATACACCTTTTAAACTCTTTCACTAAGTTAATCAAACTATAGCTACATCTAAAATCACGCTCTATAAATTGAAAGTAAGTGACTATTCTCTAATTAGAGTACTTAATCAATAAGTACTCTAATTAAATTTTTAAAAGCTCTAATTAAGTACTTAATCAATAACCACTTAAAGAAAAAGATAGATAAGAACACTTACTTGGTTGGGTACTGAGTGTGACATTGCCACCTGACGTAGATTTTTTTCTTTTGATATTTAGCTCGTTTTTGGTGCCTTGTTTCCTCGTTGAGAAACTAGAACAATGAGCTGATGTAGCTTAAACCTTACCTTCTAATGCTATCAAAGCACTAGTATATTCCACTCTAGTGTGGCCTCATGAGCTTATTGTGGATATTTTAGCATGATAGCGTTTCCTCATGCAAGTGCTTGAGACTTAACCAAGGCCAGAGAATAATAGCTCTAGGATCGAACTTACGTTTGAGCCTCAACTACATTTGTCAGTGTAGCACTATGGTTCAAAGGTAGCCTCATCAAATCCTTGGCTACCAATGGTAAGAGGCTCAAACTTAAGTTTGAGCCATTCATGTCTATGCTAGTGTAGCGCTATTGTGCAATGCTACCCGCATGACATTGTTGAGGCTACTACCAAGGGCATGGAATAACACATTTAGGCTCGAGCTTAAGTTTGACCCTTAACTTTCTATGCTAGTATAGCAAAGCACTTCTATACAAGCCTATACTCCTGACATACTTATAGATACCAATGAAAAGAGCCTTGCTTGCAGTGTAGCCCTACTATGCATGGGCACAGCCTCATGACATCCTTGTGGCTATCAAGGACATGGAGAAATATCTTTAGGCTCAAACTGAAGTTTGAGTATTTAGTACTATAGCACTAGGGTGAAAGGTTAGCCTTGTGAAATCCTTGTAGATACCAAGGGTGTAGAATAACATCCTTGTGGCAAACAATGGGAAAAAGCTTGCACTTAAGTACAGACCTTGCCTACATATGTTAGTATAGCACTATGATGCAAGTCTAGCTTCAAGATATCCTTGTGGATACCAAAGGAAAATAAAAACACTTTGAGGCTTGAACTTAAGTTCAAGCCTCAACTGTATAAGCTATTGTGGCACTAGGGAGTAAGTCTAACCTCATCCTTTAGAGATACTAATTCCAAGAGGCTAGAACTTAAGTTTGATCCTCACTTGCATAGGCTAGTGTAGCACTAGAATATAAGGCTAGCCTGATGACATCCTTGTGGCTACCATGGGTATAGAATAGCACCTTAGGCTTGAGCCTAATTTCAAGCTTCATTTTGCATATGCTAGTGTAGAACTAGGATGCAAGGCTTCATTTTGCATATGCTAGTGTAGAACTAGGATGCAAGGCTTGCCTCATGACATCCTTGTGTCTATTAAGGGCAAGAGGCTCGAACTTAAGTTTCAACCTTGCCTACATATGCTAGTATAGCACTAGCATGAAAGTATAGCTTTCATGACATCCTTGTGGATACCAAGGGAATAGAACGACACCTTTAGGTTCAAACTTAAGATTGAGCCTCAATTACATATGATATTGTAGCACTAGTGTGTAAGCACCCAAGGGCCATCCTTGTGGCTATTTAGGGAAAGAGGCTTGAACTTAAGTTCAAACCTCACCTACATATGCTAGTATATCAAGTCTAGCTTAATGACATCCTTGTGGCTACTTAGGGAAAGCGGGTCAAATTTAAGTTTGAACCTCACCTACATATGCTATTGTAGCAAGTCTAGCTTAATGACATCCTTGTGTCTACTTAGGAAAAGAGGCTCGAGCTTAAGTTTGAACCTTGCCTACATATGCTGATATAGCAAGTCTGGCTTGAACTTAAGTTTGAGCCTCAGCTGCATATGTTATTTTAGCACTAGGGTGTAAGACTAGCCTCATGACATCTGTGTAGCTACCAATGCCAAGAGGCTCAAACTTAAGTTTGATCCTCACTTACATATACTAGAGTAGCACCATCGTGTAGGGCTTGTTGCTACCAAGGGCATAGAAGAACACCTTTACTCTCGATCTTAAGTTCAAGCCTCAACTGCATATTATTTAGCACTAGTATGCAAGGCTTGCCTCATGAAATCCTTGTGGCTAGCCTTATTTTCATATGCTATTGTAGCACTAGGGTGTAAGGCTAGACTCATGACATCCTTGTGGCTTCTAGATGCAAGAGTCTGGAGCTTAAGTTTGGAGCTTAAGTTCAAGCCTCAAGTGCATAAGGGAATAAAAAATCACTTTTAGGCTCAAACTTAATTTTGAGCTTCTTCTTCATATGCTAATGTAGCACTATGGTGCATGCCTAGCCTCATGACATCCTTCTGGCTAGAAAAATCATAGAGCTTCACTTTTAGGCTCAAATTTAATGTAGCACTAACTTGCAAGACTACTCTCATGGCATCATTGTGGCTAGCAAGGGCACATAACAATATCTTTTGGCTCAAACTTAAGCTCAAGCCTCGCCTATACATGCTAGTGTATTTTTTAAAATGTACTATTTAACTTAAACATGTGCTCCTTGTTTAGGTTCTAAAACTTTTCTTTTTTGTTGTTTCACGAATGGAGGCTTCCAATGTACCAAGTATACCAGAGCCGGGTGCACAAGTATTCACACTCGATGTTCTTGGAATGTCCACTGATGCCAAAACTACTAGCCCAAGAATAAAGGTTGACAAGACCTTTGAATTAACAAAAGAAGAAGGAGTGAAGTGGTTTGTGGATACCCATGATACAGATGCAAACTACAAAGGTGACATTGATCTATATTTGTCACAAGGTGATATGAAATATGGAGACATGGGGATTGTTGTGGGTGTCAAAGATGATGTGGATGCAACAGCAATGCCATGCTTTGCATGTAATGTGCTACCTATTGGAGAGACCACAAAGGCAAACAAGTTTTTCTTATCATTGGGCACTTTTCATGTAGCAAAAATGAATGGTAGTAAACTAGGAAAAGAAAATTCTATTGTAAAATTAGGTCCAACGTCACTAATCAAGAAGATTTAGGTGTGGATTGTGTGGAAGACCTAGTGAAGGTAGTGAAACATGCAAAGCAAGTCTCGAGCTTACCAAAGAAGATTGCACCTACAAAGAAACCAATAGGGGCACTATCTAAGAAAGTTGTGGAGAAGACAGGGAAAGCCATAGTTAGGAGTGCACTTGCAGCATCAAGAGGTGCCCGTGCAAGCGCTTCAACACATGCAGAGAAGATCACTGCCACCATTAATTTAGAAGAGCAAGAAGGTTCACAATAGCAAAAAGCACAAGGACTCAAAAGAAAAAGAAAGGCAAAGGATGATTCTACTCTTGAGGAAGATCGACAAGAACTAGCAAAGAGGAAGATGAAAAAGAGGAGCAAGAAGTTTCACAATTGCAAAAAAGCACAAGGACTCAGAAGAAAAATAAAGGGAAAGGATGATTCTACTCTTGAGGAAGATCGACAAAAACTAGCAAAGAGGAAGATGAAAAAGAGAGCAGAAGAAAAAGAGGTTTTTGAAGAGGAGTTGATGGAAATGGAAACTCCATTAAAAGATAACATAGCACTGACCTCCTTAGAAATCAAGAAGGGATTCTATCCTTTTGGGATTAATGAAGTCTTTAGCATTAACGTGACAAGGTATTCTCCTGCTCCATCAAATTATGTGTACAAAAGATTGAATCTAGATTGGGTCAGGACTTTGACTTTAGACTTCATTCAAGAACCAAAGCAAGAGGAGATATTGGCAATTTTGATTCCTTATGATCCTTCCAAAAAAAAACCTCTTGGCAAACTTGCCAAAGAGGATGTTCTGCTGTAAAATGCTTGCACGGTGCAAAATTTGCAAAGATTACCCCTCAATTGCATCAACAAATTCAAATATAGACGATCAAAGATTATTCTCAATTGCCCACCAAAGATCTCTCATGAAATATCCAAAGATGCGAATCTATCTGCTGCACTGTTAATGCAAAAGGAGACATTTCTTGACCAACTTATGAAAGCACGAGCACAATGGCATGCAAATGGTTGTCCTTCTAAGCCACCACTTAATGTCAACCAAACCAAGAAGGACTTTGAGTCTTGGAAGGCACTTGTTTGATTCTTTGAAAACATGAATGTGAGTCTTGTATCAATATTCATTTGTAAACTAGAGTCTATCATAGGCTCAAACATGACCTCCATGTGCTCATTTAGAACTTAAAGTGAGGTTTGAACTTAAGATTTAGTGTCACTTGCATATGAGGCTCTAGCACTAACAAGCGAGGCTTGAACTTAAGTTTGAGTCTGACTTAAATATACCCATGTATTTTGGACTTTGCATAGATGTATGTGAGCATATCAAGAAACAATTCAGTCTAGCCAGGCTTGAGCTTATTAAGTATGCATCTTAATCCCACAAGTTAGAGCCTTGTCAATATTGATGTTGGAATTTTCAATTTTGCAAACCTTTGTTGAGACCACATAGCACACACTTCAAAAGCGATTTGTCAAGACCGACTTGCATTTGCTTCTTTGAATGAGGAGATATGGAAGAATTTGTTACCATATACATGTGGTAGTGATATGTGTGAACACACTAGGACCGCTGAGGCATTTTTTCCCTCTTTAGGAGGTTTTCCCCCCCGTGCATTGTATATATGCGCATTCATTCTAGGGCTATCTATCTTTCCGTTTCACACTAAGTAATTCACTCTTTGTTGTGTGCCTTGAGCTGCCTTCATCTTCTCCAAGTTGTGTACATTTCCCTGCAACCCTAATTCCAACAATTGATATCAGAACAGGTTGCATCCTCCCGGGCTTAGTCGCCAGCAGCTCCAACACACACACCTGCTCACTTTCTTTAATTTCAGTGAGATTTGGTGAGCGTTCATAGGTCGATAAAATTTTGGGTAATCTTGTAGAGCTTAGTCTGCTCAAATTTCTAATTCGGGCTCATTTCGGTCTCCGTTTCCACTACAGGCAGGACTGCACATGCAATTTTGTCATTTAGTGTAGAAAAATTGTCAGTGCTATTTTATGAATAACAGGTCCCATACAGTCTACTGCAGGTTCTTCTATATAGCACGTGCTATTCTTACTCAGTTTCTCCTCATTTCAGGAAGTTTTCACATCAGGTGCATACATTTTCCATGGATGACAACAACACATATGTGCTCAAGATGTTTGCTGCTGAGGACAGGTTGGATGGGGACAATTACCCTATGTGGGCTTACATGATGCAACATGTTCTTGTGTCAAAGGGCATCTGGAATATTGTGCAGGGCATTGATGTACGTCTTGGTTCTGAGGATGTAGGCGATGTTGAGGATGTTACAGGTCTTGCTGCAAGGATTGCTACTGTTAGAGTTGTATTGCGACAGAACAAGCTCATTGGGATATAAAGGATGTGCAGGCTGATGCATTGATTGCATTGTCTGTGAATCGCACCATTGTTCCTCACATCCGTTCAGAAAAATCTGCAAAATAGGCTTGGAATATATTGGCTGGTCTTTATGGAAGTCGCAATGAGGCTAAAATTGCTTTGCTGCGTAAAGAGCAGGAGTCGAAGATTATGCATGAGGAAGATGATATGGACACTTTCCTTGTTGGTGTCAAGGATATCAATGAGCAACTTATTTCTACAGATGAAGTCATTTCAGACAGTTCCCTTCGCAGACTATTCTTGATGCCCTACCAGATTCTTACCAGACTTTTGCTAGTACTTGGAGACTTATGACCCAAGGAAATCTTGAAGTTTTCAAGTTTGATGCATTATGCCCATTGCTATTGCAAGAGTCACTTTCCAAAAAAAAAAGGACAAGATAGCATGCAGTTGAACATGCTTTTATTGCTGCTCAAAGAAAGGGTGGTAACAGTAATGCAGCTTCTTATGGTTCTTCTGCAAGTGGAAAATCACCTGTTCCTAATGCTTATGCTAGCAGCAATTCGTCTAGAAATTTTGGTGATAGGGGCAAAAAGAAGATGTGTTGCCATTATTGTAAAGCTAATGATCACTTGATCAAGTAGTATCCTAAGTTGAAGGCCAAAGAGGCTAAGAAGAAAGAGGGTGGTTCCACTACAAATGCAGCCATTGTTGAGTCTTCTGTGAAAGGATACTGTGATGCTGATGTTGATGCAGAATGGGCTTTTAGTGCAGAGTGCACTTATAATCCTGCTGTCCATGATGCATGCATATCAGTTGCTATAGATTCGCATGTGTGGTATTTTGACAATGGTGCTACAAAACATTACCTCACATGGTGAATTGTTCACCTCTCTCGAGTATGTGCCCCTGATTGGTATTCAGTCACTTACGCCAACAATGCCTCTTATCCGGTTCAGGGAGTTGGAAAGATTGTGCTTACTGCTGCAAATGGCAGTTCTTTTACACTTGTTGATTCACTTTATGTACCTGGGATCAAGAAGAATCTTTTGTCTGTATCTGCACTTGCTAGACTTAGACTTGTAGTCAAATTTGTGGATGACAGATGTACAGTTCATGATCTCAGTTTTGGTGTGATGAAATTGTTGCATCTAGCCTTTTGTGCCATGGGATTTATAAGCTCACTTTATACGACAAGTGTGGACAAAATTTTCCAAATGCAATTGCAGATTCAAGGGCTGTTTCAGGGATGCAAAACTGTGGCATGCACGTTTTGGGTATTTGAATTTTGCCAGTTTGGTGCGTTTAGTGAAATCTGATATGGTTGCTTCGTTTCCGCCTCTTGAAGCACTTATCAAACATGTTTGTGAAGGCCGTATTATGGATAAAATCCAACGTTCTAATTTTCGAAAGGATGGTTCAGTTAGGGCCACATGTAGGTTGCAGCTTGTGCATAGTGATGTTTGTGGGCCCATGCAAACTCCATCCTTGGGAAATTACCTTTACCTTATGACTTTCATTGATGATTACTCCAGGAATGCATGAGTATTTCCACTTAAAGAGAAGTCCGACGTTTTTATGTGCTTCAAAAAATTTCTGGCTATGGCTGAAAATGTCTCGAAATGTACTATGGGCACCCTCCGTTTGGATCGAGGGGGGGAGTATATGTCTCAAGAACTTAATGCATTTCTGGCTAGTCGTGGGATAAAACACCAATGTATAGTGCCTTATATACCTCAACAAAATGGTGTTGCTGAGAGAAAAAATAGGTCACTTACGAAAATGGCACGATGTATGGTTAATAGTCAAGCTTTGCGGCATTCTTTTTGGCTTGAGGCCATCATGTGTGTCACTTATGTACTAAACAAAAATCTTTGTAGTCTATTAATCCATATGAAGCATCACATGATAGAAATCCTTATATTGAGCACATGCATGTTTTTGGCTATTTGGCATATGCTTTGGTGCCACAAACACAACACACACAGAAAATTGGATGATAAGGGTGTCAAATGTGTTTTTGTTGGCTATAGTGCTAAAAAAAAAGGTTACAGATTGTATCATCCACAAATAAAGCGTATTCTCGTTTCATGGGATGTTGTGTTTGTGGAAGATTCTGTTCAGCCCTTGCTGTCATGTACTAGAGACAATAATGTAAGCTCATAGGACATTTATGACACTTTGTTGCCTCTTTTTAGTGGTGGAGATACGAATGTAAATGCCAATGAGGAGTTTCAAAAAATGTTACAGATCAGTCTATTACTGAAGTAGATGTACATGATATACTTGATGAGGAAAGGGCTGAAAAATGAGCAGGCTAGAGGTATGCCAAAATGGCTGGTGCACACTTTGCGTGACAGTAAATTGGATGCACCTTTGTCTAGTCATACTCGTTCAAGTTTTTTCCATGCCTCTTATGCATCATATTGTTATGATTTGGTTGTGTCTAGCTTACATGATGTTGATGAACCTCTATCTTTTGATGAAGCACAAAATTCAAAAAATTGGATGGCTGCCATGCAATCAAAATATGATGCACTTATAGAAAATGACACACGGACTTTGTCATTTGCCTTCTGGAAAAAAGGCCATTGGTATGAAGTGGGTTTACAAGTTGAAACGCAAGCCGGATGGTGAGATCAATCGCCATAAGGCTCGACTTGTTGCAAAGGCTTATGCACAACAAAAAGGCATAGATTATGAAGAGAATTTTTCTCCCACTTGTTGTATGACTGATGTGCATTTTCTATGTGCATTGGTAGCTCATTTTGGTTGGGATGTACATCAATCAGACATTGTTACTGCTTTCTTGAATGGTGACATATTTGAGGAAGTTTATGTAACACAGTCTCGTGGTTTTGTCAAAAAAGGACAAGAGGACAAAGTGTGCAGATGTAAGAAGGCTTTGTATGGGTTGAAGCAATCTCCTCGTGCTTAGTATGAGAAAGCTAACACTCATTTGGTCAAATGAGGCTTTCATTATAGTCCAATAGAAAGCACATTGTATGTAAAGCATGAGGGTGATGTACTTCTCATTGTGGTTCTTTATGTAGATGATTTGTTGATCACTGGACCAAATAATGAGAGACATATTGTTGAATTCAAGGCTGAATTGAATGCTACTTTCATGAAATATTTGGGGCTGTTGCATTGTCATAATAACTAATATTAAATTCTCCTAAATGATTTCCTCATGTTAAACCGATCATTTAATATGGGGAAGTACCAGGGGAGAAGAAGCTAGATTATTGGTAAGGCTAGCAAACGGGTCACAATAGGTATCCAAAGGAGGGATAATAGGGATCCAAAGGGGGACCATCTGCAAAAGAGTAATGTGTAATAAATGTGCTCCAAAGACCTTAGGGTGGTTCAACCCATTAAGACTTCCAAAATGCTAAGGTTCCAAAATTCAAAGGTAAGTCCAAATGGTCAAGCTTAGTGGAATTGGATACTTATGTGAGGACCTAAAAGTCTTCAAGTGGTCCTAGATAGGAGGGGACAAGCCCTAAAAGTAGGGGGAGAGAGACAAAAGGTGAGAGAACACACACACACACACACACACACACACACTCCAAAACTTGCCTTTACACAAAGGGCATAATGGACACATGTCAGCTCCCTAGCCCAATTGCCCACAAGGTGCACTCAAATCCTATTGGATGGCCATAGAGGTGGACCAATGAGAATTAGGCTAGAGTAAATCTAGTTTAATTCATTTAAAAACACTTAGTATAAGAATTAAGCTCTCTAAAAGACTATTGGACAGTCTCTCAAGGGGTCCAATGAGCATTCAGCAGCCCAATGGCTTGCCTGCTTCCTATTGGCTAGAAGACAAAGGGGTCCAATGAGAGTTTAGTTGCACTATTTAATTACCTAAAGATCTCACAAAAGGGGAAAGGGGGACACATGTCACAAGGCTATCACTTATGCTTCTCAATTATGATTGGCTAAGCTTTGTAGGGTCCAATGGGGTGTCAACAAGAGCAAATTGCAGAGGGGTCGACCAAGAGAGAGAGGGGGCTGGTTTTGGCAAGGCATTATCTCACACACACACACACACACACACACACACACACACACACACACACACACACACACACACACACACACACACACACTCACACAATCTCATGTGTGAAGCAAGAAGACTCTCTCTCTCTCTCTCTCTCTATCTCTCTCTCTCCTTCTCAAGCTTTAATGGAAAGCTCATCATCTACTCCAAGCTTGTGAGAAGGGAGGCCTACACCAGCAACTCTTGGCTTTGTGATGCAAATCCAACCAAGAGCCAAGCTTCAATGCTTGCTCATATACTCTACCCCCATGATAATTACTAAGCTATGCTAAGCTATTATGAGTGATTATGTGAGGAGATATACTTCTTTCTTGTAAGACTACTCCTTCTTCCTCTCAATCTACTCTCATACCCTACTAGCTCTCACCAACTTTGAAGGTGTGTGAAGTCTTGGGTTTGAGACTGTGAGAGAATTGATGTTGTGTTTTATAAGTGTTTGCTTAGTTCTTGAAGCTTCCATCTTCATTGCACTAGCTAGTTATTGAAGGAACACAAAGAATTGTATTGTAAAAGTCTCCCTTGATGGGGAAACCTATAATACAAAGCCTTTTGGAGGGGGGATTGGCTCCATGTAAATCCAGTCCTCAACTATTGTCAATAGCTTAATTTATCTCTCTTTTGAAGTATTGTTCATGCCTATTTAACTAGGTGTTATGCTTTTCTTGCTCTCTCCATCCAAGCACTCTTGCTATGCTCATTAGGAATCTAATCTAATGAAATGCTCACTATGTCTATGCTATCTTTCGCTACACACAAGTTACTAGGCCATTAAATGTTACATGCATCATTACTTGGGTATAGAGTTTAAGCAGTGTGATGGTGGTATTGCCTTGTGTCAGAAAAGTTATATAGAGACATTGGTATATAAGTTTGGACTTGAGGATTGCAAACCTATTGACACGCCTATGGAAACAAGTTTGAAATTGAGTCTTCATGATGCTGGTGATCTTCCAGATGTCACTCTTTACCAAACTTCTCTTGGATGCCTCATTTATGTATGCAACACAAGGTCAGATATTCAATTTGCAGTCTCACAGGTTAGCAGATTTATGCATAGCCTAGGGTCTAAGCATTGGTAGACTGTCAAGAGGATTTTCCACTACTTGAGTGGCACTTTACATCTTGGCTTGTGTTATCCCAAGGAGGGATCATTGTCGCAAGACTTACACGCTTTTTTGGACTCAAATTGGGCTCGCTATTTTGAAATGTGAGTGTCCACAAGTGGTTTTTGTTTCGTGCTTGGTAGTTCATGTATATCATGGTTGAGCAAGAAGAAACCTAGTGTGGCCAATTTTAGTTGTGAGGTTGAGTACAACGCAGTCTTCACAGCTACGGTCGAGTGTGTATGGCTCAGACGCCTTTTGGTTGATTTGGGTGTTGGACAGGACACTGCCAACACTATCCACACTAATAGTCAAAGTGCATTGGCAATTTGCAAGGAAGCTAGTTTTTCATGCTCGCCCAAAGCACATTGAGGTGCATTACCACTATGTCAGGGAGAGGCTCTCAGCAAGAAAGATCAACTTGGCTTATGTGCCAACACAAGACAACCTTGCACATCTTTTCACAAAGGAATTGTCTTGTGAGAAGTTCAAAGCTTTTTGCAAAGCTTTGGGCTTACTCCCCTTCGTGGACTGATCATTTCCTCAGGGCATGGCACTTCCCTTTACTCATGTGCCAGCTCTCGTTCACCGCATCCCTCCAGGGGCAATTTTTTACCATATGCATGTGGTAGTGATGTGTGTGAACACAATAGGACCGCCGGGGCATTCTTCCCTCTTTAGGAGTTTTTTTCCCCATGCATTGTATATATACTATGAAGGGTAGTCAGATTCAACAAGCACTTGGCATAGCAACGCTGGCACCTACATTGTTCAGGTTCCTTTTAGGCCTCAAGAGTAGAGAAGTTCTTGAGCTGCAAAATAAAATCCTGGACAAAAAATTTATCTTGGGAGCAGGTTTGTGAGAAGTACAATCTAGGAGAGCATGAGTACAATCAAATGACGAGCTATAGCCAGTACTATGTCAAGGAGTCCCTTAACAAAGCAAAGAAGAATCCAGCCTCACTTCCAAAAAGTGTAGTAACTCTCCTGAATCGGCTCTTTATAGAGCTAATATGGGCATAATATCTCAAGATGAGTCTATTCCTTGGAGAATCAAGGGGGTGGTCTTTGATATGGGGAAGATCAAAGACTTTTGCAATACAGAGCATGTACCATTTTAAATGGTCGCCTTGGATCTTTATGGTACTAAAGAACAACTCTCTATATATTTTTTTGCAAATTTGGCACTCAATCTAAACACATTGAATGCACAATATGAATATGTGCTAGTGTGTTTCATTGATTTCATCAATATCAGAATGCTTGTTGAAGGGGTTTCTAGCCAGTAAACTAAGGTCCATATTGAATATGGAAATATCCAAGCAACAAGAGATGACTCATGGATAGATGGAACTGTGGATACTGCAATGGTTGCTCTTTTTGTTAGCAAGGTTGATAGGTTTGAGGCTATTGGAAAGGCTCATACAAAAAGAGTCTTTTTATCAAGCTCTTGTGGCAAGGATCATGAATTTATTGATAGAAACTTCATTGATGGCCTTATCACAGGGTTTGTCCTGAGCAGAGCTATGTTTTAGATTTTTTTTTGCAATGGAGTTGTGTTGGAGCAAAGCTTGTTCGAAGAAGAGAAGGGTAATTGCTCTATGTAAAGACGATTTTGAAGCAATGAAGTTAGAATCTCAATGCTCTACTCTTTTGGAGAGCGATCTGTCCTTGTAGGAGTGGTGTGGTGCAAGTCAAGCATCACTTGCAAGACAAACAGTCGACCTGGATGGTACAGAAAAAGAAGACCTTAACAATCTTGACATCGATGAGCAACAAAGCAGAGGAGAGGATGTTGACGAAAATGAAGACAATGATAATGTAGACAACACGGATGATAGAGAATTTCAAGAATCTACGAATTTTGGCCATCAAGGGGTGGAGACAATGTTGGAGAAATGAGTCCAATTGTGGATGTTGAGTGTGCAAAAGAAAATGATGAAGATAATTAGGATCATGATGCAGGCAATGAGGATGCACAAGAGGATGATAGGGCCCCTCAAGACATTGTAGCTGATGAAAAAGGTGCGAATGCTTCTTAGAGTATTTTTGATACTAGGTTTAATGATGCGTGCCATTATCATGAACCAACAGATTCCTAAAGTGTAAAAAGGAAAGATAGTGTATTGAATTGATCAATTGTGAAACTTTAGGCCCTTTAAACACTATTTTCTTAATACTTTATTCTTGTGTCTTTCTCTAAAATTATGTCATTTTAATTAGATTTAATCATTGTTGAATGAGTGGTATCTATGCACATCTACCATAAAAAATCATGGGGAGATCAAACTTGAGTTAGAGCCATCACAAAGCACATGTTTTCTATTTAAAGTGCCAATTCACAGATCATAGCTAACATAGATCATAGCTAACATACAAATGAGTATTAAGAGTAAGCAATTTTGGTTTTGGTGAGACAATAATAGCATTACCAAACACTAATGAGGCTCTAACTTAAATTCAAGCCTAACAAGGAGAGCTAGTGAAGCACTAGTGTATGAACTTCAACCACAAAAGTCCTACCTGAGTTGTTCTAAGTGAGACTTAAAATTCCATATCCTATTGTATCACTTGCATATGTTACGTGAAACTCATAATATCTTCGTACCTAACAAAGCATGAAATTTAGTTTGTAAGATTGAACTTAGGTTTGAGCCTTGCCTCCACATGTTAGTGTAGCACTACCATGTGAGGTCAAGCTCATGAGCACTACCATGTTAGGCCAATCTCAAGAGCATTGTAGTAATGTAATCTTCCAAATAACAAAACTACTTACGAATTATGAAGTAAAAGGGATAATACCTTGAAAAGTTAAGAGGTTCTTTAAATAGGCCGTGGATGTGCACAATATAATAATTTTATACATAGTGAATGCAATGAGACTAGAAAGGGCTTGAGACTTAAGCCTTACACTTGAAACATAAGCCTAAGGTTAAGACTTAAGCCTTAGGCATAAACTTAAGTGTGAGTCTCACCTCCAAATGTGAAATAGGTAGCATGGTAGGTGAGCATCACATTATTGTGTGTATGAGTTTCAAGGACAAAAGTCCTTGTCATAGAATCCTACCTTAGTAGTTCCAAGTGAAGCTCAAAATTACATATCCTATTGTAGCAATTACATATGTTAAGAAAGAGTCGTAATCTCTAACAAGAAATTAAAATTTATTTTGCCTTCGTATGTTAGTGTAGCACTACCATGTGAGTCCAGCCTCATGAGCATTGTAGCAAAATAATGTTACAAATAACATAATACTTATAGATTATGAAGAAAAATGGATCATACCTTGAAAAATTCATAGATAAGGGTTTTTATAAATAGGTCTTGAGTGCACATAATATAAAATATTTCACATAGTGAATGATAAAGACTAAGGCTTAGGGCTTACATTTTAAACTTGAAACATAAGCCTAAACTTTGAGACTTAAGTTTTAGGCTTGAAACAAAAGCCTAAACTTTGAGACTTAAGCCTTAGTATGGAGCTTAAGATTGAGCCTCACTTTCAAATGTGATTTAGGTATCATGCTAGGTGAGCCTTTTTGTGTTAATGTGTTCAATGGAGCCTTTCTAGCATAAAACATATGGGTTAGATGGAAATGAAATGGATTCTATAGTTATTGAAAATCCACTAGATTATTTTCTAAATAGGTAACAATGGCTTTTTTCATCTTTCAAATGAAGACAACAAAATAGAAGATGAAGATAACATAACTCAAGCAGCACAAGTGCTACCCACCATTGTTGGAGAGTCCAAAGGTGATGATATATCTACTCAAGATATTGTAGAGCACAAAAGTGATCTTGTAGAACAAACCTCTCAAAAACCTTAAAATGACATGACTAAAGGGAGCAAGAACATGCTACTTACCACGGGAGAGACCCAAATTCATGAAAGCAACACTAGGAATAGTGAAGAGGAGAGGGTGGTGGTAGAGCATCAAAGTGATTTTCTTGTGCAAAATTCTCCAAAAACCGTCACACGACACTAACAACATGCCTCAAAGAGATGAGGATGCAGAGGGTAGTGAGAAGAAGGGTGAAGCCAATGAAGAGCTCCAAGTTACTCTTGCAACCAAGGACATACAAGAAAAAGTTGACAAAGGGATAGGAAAAGCTACACAAAATGCAAACAAAGTCCAAAGCATTCAAGAAAGGGAGCAAGGGATTGAAGGTGGTGAGAAAAACGAAGGTACATATTTTTCCAATGTGATTAGTATAGATATGGTCCTTTTGGAAGATAATACAAAATTCTATATTATGTTGTCTTTACAGGTGAAATTGACATTCAAAATCAAGGATCAAGTATGCCACAAGTAGACATCAACTTTGAGGAGTTACGTCCAGATGCACGAAAACGTAGGCCACTTGGAAGCTTATATTCTTTTGAGAGAGATGCAGATAAACTTGTCTTTCAATCTTCCCACATCAATAGAGAAATTCAATCACTTTTAGGAGACATCATTATAGATGAATATGGGAGTATGAGACATAAATAAATGTGCACAATTTTCAATTGTGTGCTGCAAATATATGGTCCCTTGTTCTGAGATTTATAAGTGCAAAACCTTAAATTGTTATCATTCTTTTGTATCGTATATAGAAAATATTGCTCATGCAATCAGTATGAAGAAACATGCACTCATTCTTGATCTTAATGGAGTTTTACTCAGCAAAGAAGACAAGAGGAATCCATGTATAGATTGTGTCAAAATTGACCTTGGTAACACCACAATTGTTGTTCGCTTGGGTCATTTTGAATTTTTGGATGAGATATGTCAGTACTTTCATGTTGGTATTTGGTTCACCATGCTACAAAAGAATGTTTGCACTTATGTGAACACTCTTGAAAATCATGCACATAAAAAATATCATTTCTTTATGATATGGGGACAAGAATATTGCTACATCCATAATCTTTGAAAAGTGTATAGACAGGATAAGCCTAATGTCGACGCTATGTTTAAGCCTTTGTTGAGGGTTTGGTATCAGTGCATGAATTTATGCATACAAAGAATACATTGCTCATTGATGATAGGCCTTTCAAGGGATGTATTAACCCAAAAGATAACTGCTTATATCTTGAAAGTTTTCAAGGAAGGCCTGCCTATCTTCTTTGTAATGAGCTTCTACCATACCTTTTAAATCTAAATAATACAGATGACATTTGTTCTATTATTTCACTCAATCGGCTAGGACAATCTCCAATCACAGAGGTTCATGACCTATTTACAAAGTTTCGAGACATAATGGAAGAATGGGGCAATGCCCAAGTTCTAAGGGAAGAACTCGACAACAATTTAGTCGAAGTGGAAATCTCATCTTGTGCATCTTTACATATACCATTGTGCAATAACAAGTTAAGTTATGTTCAAGAAATTAGGGGCAAGAAAGTAGTAAACTCCTTAATAAGCAAGGATCCAGCTATGTTGGCATCCAAGTTTGGTGTGCCACTACTATCTTCAAACCAACTGAACTTGTTAAAATTGTCTCACAAAACAAAAATTTGAGTGATCAACATGCTATTTCTTATCCTATATCTTGGGGTATGGTCGAGGTCATTTCATTAGCGGAGTTGCAGTAAAAGCATACATAGCAAAGCTACAGAAGGCCTACTTAAGCTTATGGGTAGGAGTCACTTTAGATTTATCAAAAAATATAAAAATTAAAAGCAAATTGTTATCTAATCTAGCATATTTGTTATTGCAGGTGGAAGAAAACTATCAAAGGGCTTGGCATGCGCGTTGACTCAATCACATGGAATGTTCACATACGTATAGAGTGGTGGAAATGTGTTAATAAGATTTTGGCCAAAACAGTGTGTTGGGTTCTAGTATTCCGGCCAAAACAATGTGTTGGGTCCAATTATTTGAACATGAACCAAATATATACACTTTTATATTTCATCAACTAGATGTTATTCAACCTTGCAAAAGAAGTCTCTCTTTTATCTTTGTGGTTGGAGCTCTTTGTACAAGATTTCTTCTGTATTGAAGAAAAATATT
This sequence comes from Adiantum capillus-veneris, assembly GCF_014529385.1. Lineage (NCBI taxonomy): Eukaryota > Viridiplantae > Streptophyta > Polypodiopsida > Polypodiales > Pteridaceae > Adiantum > Adiantum capillus-veneris. The sequence goes on along the minus strand of NC_140959.1, from coordinate 114,432,706 downwards.
TTCTTTTGTTGTCTTCTCAAGGTTTAAGTCTATATATATCATGGATAAAAATATATAATGTTGGTGCACAATGTGTTGATTGAAAATAATTTCTCTTCCATTGACCATCATGCCTTTTGTTTTGAACAGGAAATTCTGAAGCATATAATTTTGATTTCAAATGTACAAAGCATTTATTATTGAGGTGGCGCATGTCATTGAGGACTCATACGCCTAGAAGGAAATTGATTCCACCACCCTCAGATACTATATGAAAACAAAGAAGAGTATTGATCCTTGAACTCAATGGTGTTTTACTTAAGACCATTGGAATGCAACATGGTGATGTATGCCTAGATTGGGGAAAACATATGCATCTCGTTGAAGAGAGTACAAATGTCTGGCATTTTATTCGCAAAGACGCATTCACTTTCCTTGATTTTTGCATGCAATGGTTTGAGGTGTGGATTTGGAGCACTAATAGGTTGCAAAGGACTTAGACATCGTATTCTTGAGTTATGCTTTCCACAACACCAAATTTTTTTTAATGTCATAGCAGGACAGGTAGCATGCCAAAAGACAGATCTTCTACTTGGATATCGATTTGTACACCACAAGAACTTGGATGAAGCATGGAGAATTTTTCATGATTTGGATGGAAATAATACCTTTATTTTTTACGAGGCCCTTTACAGTGTCATGTGGAATATGCCCGAAACCTACTTGAGTTTTCCAAAAATGTGAAATCAATCACTAGAAGAGCTTGAAAGTTCTTTGGAGAGAACAATCACTGCATGGTTACTTGGTTGGATCTATGCAATGGACAAACGAGAGTATACTTGCAGTATGTTGGTAAATGAAGCATCTTGTGAAAGAAAAACCTTGTACATATTGGAGAAATACATGAGAAAATGCAATGTTCAATGATTTATTTATAGTCACTGAGCCTCTTGACATAGTATCATTTCCAAGGATGAGTTGTAAAATACTTGGATCCATGTAAATATGTGAATTGGATTTTATTTTCTATCTTGGTGTTTCTATTTTGAGGTCCCTTCAATTCTAAAATTTGTTTTTGATTATTGTAGATTCTTTTCATGAGCGTTGATATAGCCAATTCTTTAAAGTTAATGTCTCAAATTTGAGCTACTTATTCAAAGAACTTTTTTCACATGAAGAATGTTGTATAATGCAAATTGAGTTTAGTGCCATGCTTCCCTCATGATTTTGATGTCATTGTGGTTGATACATATAAATATGTATTTAAATACACTATAGATCTGTATTAAGGGGTATATAAAACATAGAGTGTAACCATCAATAGATGATAGCTCAAACTACACAAATACTAAGTTTTTCAATAGTGTTAAAGAAATGGGACTTGAATAATTCCCAAAATTCCTAAATAGGTCTTATTTGAAGCTTCATGGAGTTTTCATTTCTCTTTGATAGACTATCTCTCCTCTTGGTCCCATATTGACATTAGCCCAATAGCACATATTAATATTTTGACTCTTGCTCCCTTTATTCTTCCATTTTAAATGGCCACTTTAATATGATAAAATAATTTGAGAAAGTTAGATATTAGATTTTATGACATTGCTTGTCAAGAAGTATGATTTTGTCCACTCCATGTTATAAATGTTCCTCCATTCATCTTGGAGTAATTCCAACTTCTTGGCCTCTATCCTATACTTTATTAAGGTTACTCCTTTGAAAATATAATAAAAGTATACAAAGTTTTCAACCTTGTGCTCCTTTGTAAGGTTGGTAAAAACCTTTTAAAAGTCTAAAATTTCATTGTTGCCAAATTTAGTCTTCAAGAAATCCTTCCAACTAGAAGGGAACGTTAAATATTTTCTTGACATAGGAAAACTTTGATAATAGCTTGACTTGGTAGAGTAGGTCCATTATCTATGGTCACTTGTTTCTTCAACCCCCTTCAATCTCCATGCCTTCCAAACTCTTTCTAGTAGAAGCCTTTTTTGTTAAAAGACAAAAGCAATAGAATTCATACATTGTCACTCAACCATATATATCATACCGTATTCCACAACTTGATACATATGGAAGGTATCAAAATTAAGAGATTTTGTATTTAATACAGGTGTCCTCCCTACTCAAAATTACAATGCATGGAGAGCTAGTTGAGTACATAGTTTTTATGTATCTTGAAAAAACTTGATCAAAAGATTATACTCCAAGAAGTTTCCTCCCTAAGTGATTTTAGTAGACCCAGATGAGCATCTAAAAACACCGAACTCATGTAGGGAGGACATAAGTTCAATGGAAGATACACATTGCCACCAATAGATTAATTGAAAAATTTGTCCTTCCTACGTGAAAATACAATGCATGGAGAGCCATGCGCATACAAAGGTTTTGTGCAAGGAGGAAACGTGTTCAAAACACTAAAAAATAAGCTTATAGTCCAAGAAGTGTCCTCCCAAGTGTCCTCTCTACTCAATTTTAGTAGGCCCACATAGGTGTCCAAATACACTGAATTTGTGTAGGGACAACACAAGCTCAATGGAGAAAATGGAATTTTGTTAACTAAAGAAATAATTGAGGGGAAAAATGCATCTTTATTGAAGGTCATGCTAAAAAATTCAAACAAAATTGAGAAGATTAAGAAAAAATGAGGTCTAGAGGAATTTTGGGGTATATATAGCATGTTAATTATGAGCCTTGAAATTTGGGTACAACAGTCAAATTTATGCCAAATGATTATTTTTTGACTTGTAATTTGTGCAAAAGCAAATCTTGTCTACATATTTGTGCACTACTATATAAAGAGGAGAGCACACCTAAACATCATTTTCTACTCATTTTGCTTCAATTGTTTTTGGAGCACTTGCTCTACTCCAATTTAGTTCATCTATGTGTTTGGATACTTCATATCCTAGAAACTAAAAATAACTCTACATACTCTATCATAAGCTCAAATTGTGGCGGGTTATCAACATTGGAACACCTAACTACTTCATATGTGTTTGGATACTTCATATCCTAGACACTAAATATAATTCTACATACTCTCTCATAAGCTCAAATTGTGGCGGGTTATCAACATTTGCACACCTAACTACTATAATTGCTATTATTTAGTTCATTTTGAAGTTATATTACTCAATTTATAGTAGGATTATCCAACGGTATCTTGTTAAATTCACAAATTATCCTTTTGAAGATGCTAGATGGATGCAACTTAAGGATAGTAAGCACCTTGTCTTACAATGACTCACTTGAGTAAGAACTTGTAAATGTATATAACGTACAAATATTTTTTCTTATATGACTCCCTTTCTTTCATTGTGCACAAATTTTAAGGTATACATGTTTATGGTCATGTTTGTGGCGACTATCTCTCCCAAGCACCAAGTAGAACTTGTCAATCTACTTTGGAGTATTGATATGGACTATAGAGTAGAAATGTGTGTGGAAACTAAGTCTCCCAAGAACCAAACGGATTAGTCATCCATTTTGGAAAATGTCGCTAGGTAAAAAGGGATTCTCTACCCACTAGGAAACCATGGACTAATGACTATGTTTTATCTTTCCCTCATCTTTCCTACCTCATAGTCGAGGACAATTATGATTTCAAGAACGAGGTAATGTCATAAAATCTAATATCTAACTTTCCCAAATGATTTTATCATATTAAACTGGCCATTTAATATGGGAAGATAAAGGGGGGAATAGTCAAAATATAAAAATGTGCTGCTTTCCATTGAGGAGAGATAGTCTATCAAAGAGCAATGTGAACTCAATGAAGCTTTAAATGGAATTAAGGTAAGCTTAATTAAGCCTCCAAAGGGTAGTGCTAAAGTCCATCGGGTCTAAGTTTATTAGTGGGAAAGTCTATTGCAAACTCTTGGTATTTTAGACCTTTCACTATGATCTCTAAGGTTGCTATGGACCTTCAAGTGGCCAACCAAGTTGCACCCCCACTTGCATAGGGTGAGCCCCTCTTGGAGGGAGATGAAAGAGAAGACACTCACACACTTTAGAAATCACCCCTTTCACTTAAGGTATAAAGGACACATGTCAAGCACCTAGCTATGTTGACCCCAATCAAGCCTCATTCTTATTGGATATCCATGTTGAATAACCAATGATAATTAAGAAATCCTTGAACAAACATTAAATCTCATTGGACAGAACACAAAGAGAACCAATAAGAATACAGTTTCCCATGGGCAAACTTTGATCCTATTGGGTAGCCTACCACTGAGACCAATGACGGTTGAGCATTCATGAGCTAGCTTGAATCTCATTAGATATCCCACTTTGAGAGCCAATGAGACTTTATCTTTATTTAACAATGTAATTAAGCTCTTTTCTCAAAGAGGGAATGAAGGACACTTGTCACAATGCTAACCCTCTTGCATGAAATGAAGTGAGACATTCGTTGGCTAGCCCATAGTAAGGTCCAATAGCCTTCAAGCATGCCAAGAAGGGGGAGGAGGGGGGGGGGGGGGGGGGGGGGGGGGGTCGATGGGTCTCTCTCTATCGTGCATCTCAAGAAATTTCATTGTAACAATGTGAAGACTCCTTCTCAAGCCTAAGAGAAGTGGAGAAGCCTACACCAAAAACACTTGACCATGGAATGAAAATCCAAGCAAGTGCCAAGCTTACAAGCATGCTCATCTCCGTCTTCATCTCCATTACTATGTTATTCTATGCTTTATGAGTGAAATTATGTGAGAAGAATACTTCTTCCTTGTATGGGTACTTCTTCTTCTTCTTGTCTTTTCTCACTCCCCACTAGCTCTCTCCACCTTTGAAGGTGTTTGAGGTCTTGTTATTGAGGCCCTACCATATGTAATTTTGGTGCATGAAGCTTTCCATCTTCATGAAATCAATTAGGCTTTGAAGAACACAAAGATTGTATTGTAAACAAGTCTCTCGCAATAGAATAAGTTATAATACAAAGTCCTTTTGGAGGCGGGATTGGCTCCAAGTAAATTCGATCCTAAATTATTTTCGGTCTTAATCTCTCTCTTTTTTTCAAGTTATTTTGCATGCCAAGCTAACGAGTTATGTTGCTTCTTGTTATAGACTCCAACCAAGAACTTTAATTTCATCTTCTTAATGAAACTCTCTCTCTTGTTAATATAATTCCGCTACGATTAATGAAACTAGATTAATTATGTCACAAGTAAGAAGCCATTATTAAAGCTTTTAGACTTGCTCTAGGATTTATGGGCTCAAGAAGTGCATAATATGGCACTATGGCTAGTTTTGTCTTCGCCTGTTCTAGTGACATAGGCAAGCCGTTGCAGGGTTACAAGAAGAAAAATTACTTGAAGTGGAGGGAAAAAAATGAAAAGCATGATGTTGGACCAAGCAACCACAATTGATCCTTGTAGTATTCCCCATTTTTTCCCTTGCCTTTGTCTAGCAAAAAGCCATTGTAAAAACCTTTCATTTGCAGAGATGACATGCTATATGCATCTTTCCTTTTTTGCATACTCCTCTGTATAGTTGTAGCAATATCAAACTTTTCTAATAATGTTTTGACTTTGTATGATCATATTTTGTGCCACATTTGTCTGTACAACCACCGAAATACATTAAGCAAGCCTTTTGAGCTCCCCCACCTTGTCTAGTGTGTTTAAGAAACTTGTCTCTTGCTTGATAGTGGGACTTCTCCATACCTTGAGATGACCAAATTTACAAGCTTCCATATTTCTTTATAAGCCAAGGAGTGTGTTTGTAGATAATATGCTGCACAAAAAAGAGAGTTCCTTTATCCACCTATGCAAGTCTTGAACCAAGGAGTATAATATGTTGCACAAAAAAAGAGAATTTCTTTTTCCACTTATACAAGTATTGAAAAAAATTAGATGAATCATAATTTATAATTATTACTTAGTTTTCCATGGAATCCTAAGAAGGTCCTCCCTTCATGCCACTAAAAGAAGCTTTCTTATGAACATTATTACCACCACCAAATGACCTCTTTAGTATTAGTGAGGTGAAGATCTTGGCCTTCACCTCACTAATAGAAGCTCTCCTAGAAACATTATTCTCACCAGATGACCTCTTGGGGTCTAACTCAATCACCACATCCCCCCCCCCCCCCCGAGCATAAAGTCCAATACTTTTTATGGCAATTTCTTTGGTTGATAAAGGTTGTAGGTTCCATGCAAACCCTATGTAAAGGTGCACAATCTTCTCAATGATTCAATAAAATGCATGCATGCACATGTGGAAATAAGAAAGGGGAACATCTAAAATAACTTGAAAGTTTGGATCTTTAGAGTTTGTTCCAATTAGCAAAATTTAGCTCCTTTGCTGCACCCATGCAATAAATAAAAGGGATATTGGCATTGGCACCCCTTGACACATTGTACATACACTTGAGTGTCTTTAGGTCTCCCCCATGTTCCATTCCACCTTGTACCGTTTAAAACCCTCAACATCTAACTCCCTTCCAGCTTGTTGGGCCTTGATTATTGCAAGGATACTATTGTGGTAATTGATGCCCTCTCAAGTTTTCTATCCTTCACAATTTCACTTTCATCTAATTTGACCACAATAATTGGTTGCCCATTCACCTCAATATGTTGAAGATCATATAATTTTATATTTGCCCTCTGCAAAGTTCTCAAGTTAAAGAACAGATTGTTGAAAGAGTTCAACTTGAGGTCTTGCTTCCTACCAATATTTATATGTCATTGATGTGGAAAGGCCTCCAAGGTTTCTTTGTAAACGGTCTTGCTAAACTAAGGACCTAAGGTGAACACAAACTCCAAAATACTAGAGAGAGAGAGAGAGAGAGAGAGAGAGAGAGAGGGTTATGCATTCTCTTGTTCCAAAACCTCCATCATTATTGAATTGCATTGTTGTTGATCAATTACCATCATTCATTCTCCACCTACAACAAGTGAGTGTGGGCTTCTTGGTGCGTTTCAAACTATATGAGTGATTCTTGTTGACAAGATTTATAGTTTCTTCTGTCCCCCTCCCCCCTTCAATCTCTCTCTCTCTCTCTCTCTCTCTCTCTCTCTCTATTACATCTCATGTCCTTGTCTTTCTCATTGTACTTATTTTTCAAGTGGCATGCAAATGAAAGTTTTTAATGTTCTTTGCAAGAAGCAACACTGCACATATATCATGTTTTTAGTGAGGCCCTAAAATTTTATTGTGCTCCATTAATCAGCTAATGGCTATAAAAGAGCCATGTAAATATTGGTTTGCTTCTGAAAATTCCTATGAAGTAATAGAACTTGGATTAAAATCTAAATCTTCCATGGGCTTCCCTTGTTCTAAAACACCAAAACAAATTTTTGTCCAACAACTTATAATAGATTAAATAATGTTTTTTTAATAAATTTATCTTTACCCACATGATGCCTACATATATTATAGGTGATCTCCAATATCCAAAAAACAATCCTAAGAGAAAAATGAATATATTGAGTGTTCAAGAAAAGAATCCTCTGTGAACAACCTAGAGGTTCTTTCCTTTCCTAGTGTGGTGTATCTTGGCACAAATTCTAGATACATGCACATGAAATTTAATAACTACCCAACAAAGTGTCAGAACATACAATCATGCTAAATTTTGATGCACCTCTGAACAATTCCCTACCCCAGTGCGGCAGATCAAATCCATCTCAGTTCCCTGTCAACTAGTTTTTGTTTTTGCAAAACTCACAATGGTAAGTGGATTATATTAGCAAAACCAATAAATTAAAAATTCTAGTCTCCCAGCTACACGGATACATTGGCTCATAGGGGGACACCCCAAGACACTAGTAGAGGTATCAATGAAATTCTAAGCTAAGCATTCCTCGACCTGAAGAGGACTCATCAACTAACCAGTTGTTGCGGCATCTTGTTTCATTCTTCAGAGTTCCTTCTTTTCCCAATGGCAACAGTCACTTACCTACTTTCCTGAATAATCTATGAGAAACTAGCTACTTTCAGGGCTTTCTCAAAGATCCGACAATTTTTGGCCTTTCACACATGTTTGGAGTAGGAGTATCTAAAAATTTGTGTACTAATAAGTAAATGACTCTTGAATACCTTCCCACCCAAGAACAGATCATTCTTAAAGAACCCTACCCTCCAGGACTTTTGAACCCACTTGCATACCTTCCCTGCTGCCAGGCTGCAAATAGCCGGGCACTCTTTGAACAAGTGAGGTAGGTCATCCCTAGTCATTCTACATTGTGAGCACCAGTCTGGACCAATACCTCTGGCTAGGATCTTTACACAAGTAGGTAAGGCTCCCCAAAGGACCTTCCATAGAAAAATCTTCATCCCTAGTGACGATTGTGGGTTCTTCACAATTGACCTCCATCTTGAATTTGGCCATTTCTTACCCCACTGCTTATTTAGGGGATGAAACCAATCTGGTGAGACCATGAGGGTGTTGTATACGGTCTTGATTTGCAATTTTAGAAAATGTATGCTCGTGGGCCACCGCCATGCCCTCCACTCAAAATTGGAATCATAGTAAGGTAGCCAAGAGACTTTCTAAAACTCTATTGGCCAATAATCATTTCTTTTTGTTGAGGTGGGACTGTAAGGCTAGTTGGTCTATTCCTTTCCAACTTCTACTGCTTTTGTCCTAGAACTAGCCCAATTGTTGTAGTCTTTTTTTATTGATCTTTCTGGCCACCTCCCTCCAAAAAGGGTTTAGAATGACCCCTCTTGCCTTAGGTAGCCAAGGGGACCAATGAGTTATTGAATTGTGAAACTTAGCATGTTTAAACCTCTCCCCATTCCAAAGCCTTGGCTTCTTTGTTACACTTTCAAACTAGCTCTCCTGTTATGCCTCAAAGCTTTAGGTTAGCCCATCGTGGGGCAAGCATCTTGTCATGAATCTACAGCCCTTTCCATTGGCCACCTTGCGAGCGTAGTTTGGCATTGTCCACAATAGCCTTTGTCATAATAGCCCAAGCCTGGACTTGCTCCGATATTGCCACCACAAACTTGGCACTTTGGGCTTTTGCATGAGTACTAGGGCTAAGAATTCCTATACCGCCTTGCTCTAGAGGTCTTGCCACAGATTCTGATCTTGCCCACTACCAAAGCATCAAGTCTTTAGTGTGTTCTTCCATAAAAATCTTTTCACTGGTTTCAAGAACTCTTTTCATTTGCATCTGGCTAACTTAAGTAGTTGACCATTAAAGGCAATGACATGAATCATAAATGAATTGACCACTTTCACTCTACTTGAGAATGGCAACAACACATATTCCCACCTTCGTAGCTTGCTCCATATCTTATCCATGACCCAAAGGATTCTTCGCTTATGGGTGACATATACGCCCAGAGGAGCCCCCAAGTGTCTAAAAATATTCCCTTTTGTTACTATCTCCCCAATCCACATCGACGGGTTGAATGAGTTGTTCTCTGATAGTGAGATTAACCTTGGCTAACTACCTACACTAAGGGTGCTAATCAACCGACACATCCACGGCCCAAACTCTAGTGAATGGCCATGTGATGTTGTCATAAGACTTGTCTAAATCCAGCTATAAAAGCACACATTCCTACTTAGTGTCTGTAGCATATTGTATCCCGACCGTTGCCACTAGAATGTTATCGTATATTGACCTCCACTTGATTAATCCTTGTTGGTGGGGGTGAAAACCTTTTCCAAGAGGGGAGCAAGCCTAAGGGCAATAGTTTTGGCAATAATCTTATATGCCACTATCATCATAGTGACGAGAGTTAATGTTTAAGCTGAGAGCAACAAAATTGTTTAGGGATAGGCTGGATGAGGCCCCTTCTAATGCTTAAGTCCAAGACTCCATTAAGTAGAGCTTGGTTAGCCATTTGTGTAATTGGGGACTTAAGAATATCCCAGAATTCTATGAAAAATTCAATAGTCATCCCGTCCCAACCAAAGGACTTTTCTTTGTTCAAAGCTTGCAACATGTGGGGGAATTCCTTCTTGATGAAAGCATTCTCTAAGAGGATGGTGTCCGATTTAGCCACGGTTTTCAAAATAGTGGCTCTAGCTTTCTTGACTTTTGGGGAGGTGGCCTCAGGCTGGCCTATGATTTGATGCAAGTGAGTAAGCATCAATTGAGCCATATCATCCAGGTCCTTGAGTACATTTCCTTTCCCATTGGCGAGCGAGTGAACAAGGCCTGGATTTCTCTTGACTTTCAGGGCCCTGAAGAAGTGAGTTTGATTAGCCTCCTCTGTGGAGGTAGGTTTCCCTGGAAAATATTTTGGCCTTCCTTACCTCCCCGAGATGCTTCTTTATCAAGTCAACTAGCTTAAACCCATCTTTTATGCTCATCTTCAGAGGCCTTCCCTTTTACTTTTTTAGATTTTAAAAGCTCTAATTCCTCAATGAGCTACTTGAGGCGTTCCTTGTGGTATTTCTTCCTTTAATGGTGTGCAATTTTGTTTGATTTCTTTCTAAATATTCTTGAAGAAGATATCCTAGGCCTTATGATTTGTTGAGTCCACATCTTTATTAAGCTTCATCATAGCTTTCAGTGCCAAGTCCTTGAATAGAGGGTCTTCAAAAAGGTGATCCCATGTTGTTGGCGGATACGCCGCGATGGACGTCAGCAGAGCGAGAACTCACCTAACAAGATTTGTCAGCTAAGGATGAAGCTCGACCCGTAGGCGCGTGGAAGCAAGCATAGGGAGTCAACCTACACTCGACCGACTCTCGACTACTTCCTACAGAGGTCTCTACCCAATGTCTAAGCTATAGCCTTCAGGAGTGCATAAGAGGAGATTTCCTACAACGCTTCCAAGAGCCAAATACCATCAAACGTTCTCAAAATGCCACAGAACTTGAAGGAGACCCTATTAACACCAATAGGTCGCTCTCCCTAAGGTCCATGAACCAAAATCCGAACCCTAAACACCTGGTGCAAAATCACGTAGGATGTCTGGTCGAAATTTGCAGGTCATCGTTTCCGAAAACTAAAGTGCCTAATGTGTAGCTCTACTCAATGTGAACGCGTGGATATGCTTAAATGCGAAAACAGACAACGTATGCTCACCGAATCACCAGATGTAGCTTGTTGGTCAAGTTCGCAAAACCAGACTGTACACCCGCAATGTAGGTATTAGCACGTAGCTCTCGTCGGGGGCAACACACTGCACTTCTCCGCACTCGATTTCGACCACCGGTGCGCGCATAGCGTCAAGATGAAACTCTTACTCTCTCTCATATACAGTACGCTCACTCGCACAGATAGAACTTTTTAAAAATGAAAAAGGTTTTTTTCATTAAGGTTAAAAGTGGTATAAATATCTTACAATCTCAAACCCTAATGTTCCAATTTAACCATCTACTCAATCTAAATGTCAAAAATGGGATACAATCTGGAAGCTTCTGCAAGCCCCACTATTTACAAGGGTGAAATGACGATGTTTCTCAATTAAAGAATAATTACAAAAAATAATATTCTGCGGAGCAATCATTCTCCATAGGGTGTGTCCAACTGCTAACACTCCTCCCCTCCTAGTTCATGTCCTCCCCGACATGGCAGTTGAGCTACTTCTTCAGTGTAGGCTTTCGCGCATCTTTAGAAGGGACTCATATCGCACATGTTGAGCCAGTAACGTCGGGCCGAATATATCTGTGTTAATGGTGAAGAAGCCGGTGTAGAAGGCTTCTTCAAAGTCCTGGAGGTGATAAGAAGGCAAAAACATAATCCTCTGATATAGTGCATGTATCACCTCATGAGAAGGCTGAGCAGATAGATCGTATGCACATCTGCATGTATCTTGAAAGAAAAAGATACCGTCTATCACCTGGCCTGGTTTGAAGGTTTTGAAGACTGCCAGAAGGGTTTTACATATTTTTCTCATCATGATGCAAGATAGGTCAGGCAAGCCAGTGAACAATTTGATGGCGCCCGTTAGGGTTTTCACCATGTATTGCTCACTCATTCTCTCGCCTACCTTCAAGCTTGGCAGCTTTGAGTAATTGAGCCAAGGGGTTGGCTTCTCTGCAACAGTTCTTGGGCCTTCCATGTCTGCATCCTTGGTAGAGGGCAGAAACTGAGGTTGTCCCTCATCACTTTAGGTGCCTCTACCAGATGGATTAGATATTGCGGATATTTTGTGAGCCATGCCTTTCTCCACCTGGGTTGAGAATCCACTATCAGCTTAACTCCTTCAGGTTTGGAGATATCTGCTTTGTACAATGGCACTATTGGCTCCTCTTTTATCCATTTTTTTATAGTAGCATCTTCGTACTTTAGCAGAGGATATGGGAGAGAAGGTTGTAGCCATTCATGCCGAAGGATACTGGCATCTATCTTCTGAATGGTCATTGATTTAACCACTCTCTGCTCCCACTCCAATGTTTCTCTGGCTGTGTCTTTTACTGCTGCTTCTATGGCCTTCTGCAGCTTTTCTTCTTCTTCTTGTGTCAGCTCTTGAGGTTCTTGTGAGGGTCTCACCAGGATGTCCTCTTGCATGGTGGTGTCCACTGGATCTGGCACATTCTCTATGTCGATTCCTTCCGTTGCTGTTGGCCCGGTGCTAAATTGTTGCTCTTTAGTTTGCTGTTGGCCTTTCAGCTCATCTATCTGCTATTGAAATGACCTCTTTGCTTCTTCCACTTGATCTCCCATAGTCACTAGGAGGTCGTTTAGATCGGCATTGATTTTCTCCGCCTCCTCGAGCTTTCTCTTTATGTCTTCGTTTTCTGTTTGCCATCTCTGAAAATCCTCATCCATCTTTCTTTTTACGGCTTCTAGCTCATTTTTCAATGTCTGGTTCTCTTCTTCCAAGCGGTTTTGCATTACCAAAGACCCCTCGGGCAGCATCAGCCTTTGCCTCTTCTCCAGTGTTAGCTCCCTTTGGAGTTCCTTCATTTGTTCTTCATATAAATTAGTCTCTAAAGTCGTTCCAGTCGAGCTAGCAGCTCGGACTCTGGCCGGAGATGATCTTAGCCTTTGGATGGTCTGATCTTTTACTTTCATCTGATCTTTCAGCTCGATCACTTCATCTTGGCTTGCCTCATGCTCCATCTCGGCCTTTTTCTTGGATTTTTTAAGGTTTCCACCTCTTTGGACTCTTCAGCAAGTTGTAGAGTCAGGTTGTCCCTTTCTCTCTCTGCATCTGTCAATGACTTGTTGATTTTCTTGTATTCTTCCTCTACTCTTTGAATCTTGTGTTCGGCTGCTTGATTTTGTCGTTCTATCTCCTGGCATCTTTGTAATGCCGTGTCCAGACTGGCTTGCAGCTTTGCTTGTTTCTCTATATGCTCTTGGCCTTGTTTTTGTAGTGAGTCGACTTCAGCCTTGATCTGAACTTCATTGGTTTTGAGATTATCAATCTCACTCTCCATGGACATTGATCTTGCTCTGAGCCCGGTTAGCTTTTGCATTACCACATCCCAATCATTGGTCGGTGGCTGTAGATCCACTATATCGGTGGCCATCTCTTTCAATTCCACTAACCAAAGGCTCTGCATCTGTTCCGTAGGCCTTGTGCTTGTCAACTCAAAGGCTACAGTAGCTGCCTCTTCTCGAGAGTAACCCGCAGCTAGTAGATCAAGAAATATTCTAAAATTCTTTTCTTCTAGATCTAGCTTCTCCTCTTTTGGTTCAGCTTCTTATTTCTGCTCTTCCTCTTGGCTCTTCTCTTGCTTGGACTCTTCTTGTTCATCAATTCTATTCAACTCCTCCTTTTGTTGGGTTTGTGGAGGGCTAAGAGGAGGTGGTGATGGGGGTGGGCTCGACTCCCGGCTTGACGATGGAGTTGGTGGATTTTTCTTGAAATCCCGGTCCGCCTTGTTCTTTCTCTCTCTTTATTGGCCTTCCTGCTCTTCTAGCAGTTGTCGTCTTACTGCGTCCACCTCTTCTTCTGTAAATGGGATATTTGGGATATTTTCTGTCGTAGCATCTAGGATCTCAAAGTTTTTGATGTAGTCTTCGAACCTATCCCGGTGAACCCTTCGAGATGATCTCGACATGGCTTCCAGGGATGGCTTCCACAACTTTCTTAGAGCTCCCTTGAGTGCTCTTTTGGCTTTGAAGCTTTCCATTAGTCTTTCTAGCCGCGCTGCTTTTTGTGACTTGGTTTCTTTGATCGGCACTTGTAGACCTTCTTTCTTTCCTTTCTTCGACTCTAGCGGCTCTTCTAGCATGGTCTCTAACCGGCGCTTCAAACGTGTGGCTACTATGGGTGCCCTGGGAGGTTCTTCTTCTTTATCTTCTTTCAGCTTTAGCCAATCATTCTGTGAGGGAGGTTCATGCCAGTTTCCTTTGGCATGCAATGCTCCATAGACCACTTTTGTTATCAGCTCACCAGGTACAATATAGGTGGGATTTCTGTTCCCCATCTTCACCAGGTTGTCATGGATGTAAGCAGCATAATTGATCACTTTTGGTTTGCTCTTCTGCATTGCCCAGGTGAAGGTGGTGGCAATGGCTCCAGGTGGCATTCTATATTTTTGTGGCCGCTTTGTACACATGTGGAGGTATTGGTTGTAGAGTTGGCTCATGATAGCCACTTTTGGGTTTGCAATATCTTCAAAAGTGTAGTTGTTATTCTTTTTCGAGTAGACCTTGACTTCATCTCTCCTCTTTGTCACACTATCTCCTTTGTTAGAGATGTCAAGTGCGGTTGCCACCACCGTCTCTGTTATGACAATCATGGTATCTGGCTTGCCTTGCAGATCGGTGACTTGGGCCACTCCATCTCCTTTGATTGTTGTTACAAATTCCCACACTCTTTTGATGTCAGTCCACGCTGGCAAAGCTTCAAAGTAGTTATGTAGATCCAGCTTCTCCAGGTAATCCCCCATCTTGATCTTGACAAATTCATTGAGCTCTCGTGGTATCATGGGTAGCTCCACTGCATTTCCTTCAGGATATCACCGAAAAGCACTCCAAGAGTCAGAAGACGGCTCAGAGGATCTGAAAGCCAAACAGGGAGTTTCTTTCTGTCTATTTGACTTTTTTGTTGAAATAGGGTTTAAAAGGGACTCAAGGGGGCTCAGGGCAGGCACCAGTAGCACTTCTTATATAAATTTCATCAGGAGACATCCTACACCTAGGATGTCTCAAGGACATATCTGGGGACCAAACTCAACACCTCATATCACACACAGTTTCTAAATAGCCTGTACATGCTAGCCACCAAGTTTCATCACATTTGGTCAAAAATTGACCTCATATGCATCAAAAAACGCAAAGTTAGAGCATAGAGGCAATAATGGGTCATAGAACTACCAAAACTAGTCCAAATCACATGAAACTTGCACAATATGCTCATGAGCACATTGCCAAGCTATCTGTGGGGTCAGATGTGAAAAATGATGAAATAGACATCCTACGCGTAGGATGTCTAAATGACCAATTTGACCCCCAGATGGTATTTTTATATTCCAGATCTCTTTATAACACCTTCATAGGCTCATATATCAAGTTTCAAGCCATTCCCATCACAATTGGCCCCAACACCTCCAAGATGCACTTTTTGAGCCTAAAAATATTACACATGCTCATAACAACACCAATGCTTATCCAAATCAAAATCCAAGAGCAGAGCCATGTTCCACATGCTAAGGGCTACCCTCAGAATCAACTTCAAGTCATTTTGGCAAAATAGACATCCTACGCGTAGGATGTCTCCAGTGTGATTTTGACCTTCTGTGCAAAAACTGACTTCATGAGAGCCATTAACATGGTATAAGAAGCCTGTATATCAACTTTCAACCCATTTGAATATCATTTTCCACCTGTTGAGGACATCCTACCCAATTTGTCAGCCAAAAGCCTAATCTACCCAGAATTGCACTTTTTGATGCCCAAACCCAATTCCAATCACATAGCCATGTTGCACAGGTCAAGCGCCACCAGCCTACCAAGTTTCACCAAAAAACAGACAAGTTAGACATCCTACGCGTAGGATATCTAAATGATAATTTTTTGACCAGAAAGCTACTGTGGGCAAATGGAGAGCTTCCCTAGTTCCTTTTAAGTTCTATTTTCAATTTTCAAGTCATTTGGGTAGTTAGAACTCAGTTTATCAGCTAACATGGAAAAAACGCTAACTTTGGACTACTGAGTGCAACAGGATCCATGGCAACCGCAAAATCACTTGCAAAGAAGAAAAGGATGACTATAACAAACTACTTAGAAGAAGTGAAGCCGTTTGTGATCCTAGAAGAAACTCTGAAGCCCACAAGCACATGGATTCAGGATGATCTGCTCGAGTCTAATGATTTGAGAATCTACCAAGGCGTATTCAAAGAAATTTCTTGATGTTGGTCTTCGTAGCTTCACGGTCCCCTAGGGATCCTTGCCATATGGTTTTTGTTGACTTTGGCTTCATCGGGGCTCCGTTTAGCAATTTGTCGCTCTGGAAGCGCTTGTGGTTGCGTTTACATGTCGTCGATGACTTGTGGTAGTCTACCATCATAGAAATTGGTTTTTGATGGTCTAGGAAAGCTGCTCGTGAAGTTTGGTGGCAAACGGACATGCGGTTTGGCCGTGAGAGCTATTTGACGCTTTGTGTGTCTGATGCCATTTCTGAAGTTTAGTGTCGCTTTGGGTCGCCTTATGGCCATGTGGGCTATATAGACTTGTCGAGCATGCCGAGATGCTCCTACCCATGAGTTTTGGTAGCATTTGGGCGTCTTTCCGCCGATTTACCATTTGGTGGCCTCTTGCAAGGCTCTAGAAGTTAGGGTTTTTCCCGATGGTTTTCTACCGCCTTTGGGCATTCAAAAGTGGTCTCCTATGCTAGGGTAAGCTGCCGATGAAGTTTCATTGCTTTTGGGTTAGCCGTTAGGTAGCCACTTCTACCTGTAGGTCTCTACAGCCCTCTTCCCGTGTGAACCCTACGCTAGTTTTCGCGACAAAACATCAAACATATGCGAAAAGCTCAAGGTGGTGAGCCTACCTCTCATGTCTGGAGCCTATCAGGTGGTTGTGTGCATCGTAGAAGCCGCTGGAAGTCCGGTTCGCTCTAGGTAGCAAGAGTTCTCTCTCAAGAAGGCAATAGTAGAATGAGCTTAAATGAAGTGAAAAAATCTTATAATGGGGGTCCCCGAACCACTTTCCATGAAATTTGACATGTGCTCCCAACTTCTTGTGAGATGCGTTTTAGGCTCGAAAAATTCTTGATTTGGACTCCATTTGCCCAGTTTCTGAGAAATTTGACGTTTCGGTCAAAATCTGACCAGAACACGCTTTTCGCTCCATTCACATAATTGCACCCCCATTGTACCATAGGTTGTCCTATAGTCACTGATTATCCCCGTATTTTTTGTTTTTCATTACGACCGTATTTCACCTGCTTTTTGTATTTTTGAAGTTTTTCTAGCGATAATTAGTAAAATTAAAAAGAAAATAGCAAATTAAACCCAAAAAATCCCCAAAAATCATAATAACTCAAAAACATCACCGCAAAACACTATATACACTCACATGCAATTTTTATTGCCGTATTTCTCCGTTTTACCAATATTTTGCCCGAAAAATGGCTATTTTTACCTATATACACACACCTAGGGGCTTGATTTGGCGTTTGGCCCCATGTACTTGTAGATTCATGCTATATAAGGGCATATGTACTTAGGTTAGTTCAGAAAATTTCGCAATCAAACAACAACCCTTCAAAATAGTCGAAAAACATGCTCTTTTTTCCATTGGGTTCGCATTTGAGAATGCCTCCCCCCCTCCTAGCCGGAGTCCTCCCGGACGACAAGGTATCGCCTCAGTGTATGTGCCATGCATTGGTTAAAAAAATTGTGCTAATGCTCGGCCGTGTAATGTGGCCCTATATGATGCATAACCAGTCAATGCATGGACAAATTAATGTTGTGCAAGAGGAGGGTATAAGCAAGATGCTTATTGGCATTCGTCGTCGAGGTTTCCTGTTTGTTGTTGATTTGGTTCGCGGATTTTTTTTTGCAAGTAAAAGTTGTAATTCCACCGCTCTCTGTTTGATCGTCTTTCTTGCAAAAGTCTCTTGGTTTGCCACTACCTTCGATATGGCCATGGTTGTCTCCTTGGAGAGAATTGTCGTGGCGGAATTGGCCATAGTCTTTGTCTCTTTTGCTTTCCATTGGTAGCTTTCTTTTGGAGATCTTTGTAGGTTTCTTGCTACTTCCGCGGTTGTCATTGTTGTGCTACTGATTGCCACCCACATAGATCGGTTTGTCGGTTTCATATGTTGTGTGTGTGCATGCCGATATTGCTTGTACTGAAGGGAGTTCCTGTTGCTTTGGTTTCAGGATCCAAATGCGAGTTGCATGTAAGTTGTTACTGAGCAGGATCTTTGGGATCCATATCTTTTTTATTCTCTAGGTTTTTGGTTGAACTCTTTTCTCCTTTTGACTCCTGCTGTTGTATTTTTTGTGTGTCTGCCATGTCACCTCTATCCTTCCGCACCCATACTTGTTTTTTACGGGTTGCTAACCTCTTTGCATTGTAGTCTGTGTTGTTTTATGCTTGTAGTGAACATGGGTGGCAGTTCCCTTGTTGGTCACCATGGGTATCGTGTTGTTATTTTGTGGCAACCATCCTTTTGGTTCTTTATCCAGTGATTGCATTGCTGCCATATGATTCTTCCAGGGTTGATGTGCAAAGGCTATCATTTGTTGTTCTTGTGCATGCTGAATTTTGACTACATCCGCATTCCAATCTATTTGCACATTATACTCTTTTTTCCAAGGTTGTCCCAACAACATGGGGTGTTGTGTGCTTTCATCCTCAACCACATAAAATTTGTGTGGGTAAATATATTGATGTATTTGTACATGCAATATAGTCCAGCCCAATGTTTTCAGCGAATGTGATGTATTACTTTCTAGAATTTGTGGAGTAGGGTGTAGTTGATCTTTTGGATTGAGCTGTTTGTATAATCTATAAAGATCAGGTTTGCTTGAGCTCCAAAATCAAGCAATGCCGTTGATTCAACTTGATTGCTACCCACTTTGACTGCAATTAGTGGCTCCACTGTGTCTTCATCAAAATTCGTTAGTCGAATAGCATTTATTCGCAAAGGTGATCCATATTGTCGTTGTTGTCGGAGAAGCCGTCTTTTTGCAATGCGTTCTTTTGCTTCTGCTTGGGCCTCTTCTCGTATCCTCTGTTTCTCCTTCATCCGTTGTTTTTCTTGATGGATTTGTTGAAGCATATCCTGTGTTAGTGGTAAATGATATTTTTTTAATCGATCGACACTAATCCAATTTGGCATTTCTTCACCTCCTAATGTAGCAAGCTTGACAGCGCCACTTTGTGATAAGTCACTAATCACAAAGGGTCCCATCCCTCGCTTTTTAAGTTTCTTGGCATGTTGCTTCAAGGTATAAACAAGTACATAATCACCTGTTTCGAACTCTTTCGTGCGCACATGCTTGTCAAAAAACTCTTTTTGTCTTCTCTTTTTAGCATAGATCGAAGCTACAGCTCTCAATCGAAGTTCATCTAGCTTTTCCAGATCATCGATTCTTGAAGAGAGCTCATGCCCTGTCCATTCTAAGCGTTTCGCTACTCGTAGAGTTGGAATTAAAAACTCTATGGGTAATATAGCGTTTAGGCCAAACACCATGTTGTATGGTGTTGTTCCTATTGATGTTTTGTAAGCTACCCTGTATGCCCATAGTGTTGAGTGTAACTGCTGATACCAGTCTGTCCTTGACTCCGATAAAATTTTAGTCAGAATAGTGCACAGTGTTTTATTTGTGGCCTTAGCTTGTCCATTTTCCTGTGGATGATATGAAGCAGATTTTCTATGTATGACCATGAATTCCTCTAGTAGATATTCAATGACTTCATTAAGAAAATGTGTTCCTCGATTCACTGACAATTTCTATTGGTAATCCGTATCGTACAAAGACATTCTCATACAAAAATTATGCAGTGGTTCTTGTGTCTTCTTTTTGTGTTGCCTTGGCTTCCGTCCATTTTGTGAGATAGTCTGTAGCCACAATGATATATTGGGTATGGGTGCGATATGCAGGGGGTGAAATAGGCCCCAGAAAATCAATGCCCCATTTTGCAAATGCCCTTGCTCCCATCATTGGCCGTAGTGGTATCTCCTCTCTCTTTATCGGCACCTTGATGCGCTGACATGCATCACAACGCTTTACAAACTCCTCAACATCCATATGCAATGTAGGCCACCATATTCCTGCGGCGGTTAAGACAATTTTTGTCGTCTTATCGCCTTAAAAATGGCCTCCAACTATACCTCCATGTGTGTGTTCTAGAATCAGCAGGTATTCACTTTCACTTGCATAGATTCTGAGTTGATTATCCTTTCCTCGCTTATAGAGTTGATTCCCAATTAAACTAAAGTCGCGAGCCTCCAGCTCTATAGCCCTTTTCCGTGCTTTTGTTATGTTTTCAGGAAATGTCCTTGTGGTTAAGAAATCAATGATATATTGACTCCATGCAGGTGCAATGTTACTTGAAACAATGTCGCATGATCCTCTGGTCGTTTGGCATTACATATAGTACAATGGTTAACATAAGCATGTGTGTCAGCATACATAGTTGACCAATAAACCCCTAATTGTTTCAGTCTTTGGTGTGTTTTCATTGTTGAACAATGAAATGCACAATCCTGGACGTGTGCTTCTTCAAGATAACACTCGAATTGTTTGTTGTTTGGATCTGTCTTCCTTGTTATCAAATCTACCTCCAAAGGAAAGAATGCTAACAATTTCCTGAGACCATTTGGGTATCATTTCAATATTGAAAAGATAAGCATCAAGTATGTCATCATCTACTCCCTCAGGAGCTTCCCCGTTTTGCAGCCTTGAAAGATGATCAGCCGGTAGATGAGTTTTACCCTTTTTGACTACCACTGTGAAGTCAAACTCTAGCAATATCATAAACCAACGTACAATTCTCCCAGTATTTCATGGTTTATTTACTAGGTATAAAAGAGCTTGATGATCTGTGAAGAACACAAATTTATTTGCGAGCAAATAATGCCAAAATTTCTTTACAGCATAAATCATTCCTACCCCCTCTTGTTCAGTGGTTGTGTAGTTCTTTTCTGCACTATTTAACTGTTGGCTTGCATAACAAACTGGGATATCCATTGTTCCGTCTCCAGGTTGAGCCAGAATACTCCCAATTGCATATGCAGATGCATCAATGTGAACATGGAATATCTTTTACCAATCTGGTGCTTTAAGTACAGGTGCTGATACAAGGTTTTCCTTAAGCTTTTGGAATGAAGTTTCACACCTCCTCAGTCCAATCGAAACTGACTAACAAACGATACAGAGGTTGTGCAATGACTGCATACATATATATGAATCTTCGATAATATCCACAGTGTCCCATGAAGGATTGTCTTGTTTCGCATTAGTAGGCCTGGGTAAGTCTACTATGACTTTGATCTAGGTTAGTGGTTATGCCATTTCTTGAGACAATATGTCCTAAGATGCGTCCTTGCCTAACCATAAAAATGCACTTTTCCGGGTTAAGACAGATTCGATATGTTCTGCATTTCTCAAATACCTTTTGTAAATGGTCAATATGTTCCTCTCGTAAAAGAGAGTGTACACAGAGATCATCCATATATATTTCTAAGAATATTCTCAAGTATTCTTTGAACGCATGAGTCATTAACCTTTGAAAGGTAGCTGGGGCATTGGTTAAGCCAAAAGGCATAACTCTATACGCATATATTCCCCATTCTGTGGCAAACGATGTTTTGTGTTGATCCTCTATTGCAATTGCCAGTTAGTTATACCCTGAAAACCTATCTAGAAAGGAATAAGACCGTTTCGCAGCCACCCTCTCAAGTACATGTTCTGTGATCGGCAAGGGATAATTATCCCTTATGGTGGCTGCATGTACTTTTTTGAGGTTTACACACATGCAGCTTTCCATTCTTTTTGGAGACAACCACAATGGGTGACACCCAATCTGTATGTTCGATTTCATAGATGAATTCAACATCCGTCAGCTTGTCAATCTCCTCTTTGATTCGTTTAGCAAATGTGTCATTATATGTGTAAGGATGTTGTTTGCTAGGTTTGGCATCTGATTTCAACGGTATTGTATGTTGGCATATCGATGGATCAACTCCTTGAAGGTCTTTGTAGGAACAAGTAAACACATCTTTATACTTCTTGAGAAGTTGTGTTAGCAGTTCTTCTTCTTTAGGCTCTAAATCAGTTGCGATATAGACCGACTGAGGATTTTCACCTGGTGCAGTGAGGTCTATCCGTTTTTCATTTTCTGGCCCATCGTAAGATTCCTGGTTTATTCTTTCCCTGACTGGTGGTGTCATTATGATTTTTCTGTCCTGGATGGTGAATTTTTGATAGTGGGATGGTACATTCATGTTTTCTTTTTCTGACTCCTCCTTACCATCATTTTCTCCCTCAGTCGTCCATACCTCTCGTAATGACTGTTTTAGTTCTTGGTATTTCTTTTTACGCTCCAATTTGGTCCACTCTGGGTCTTTTGTTTTTTCTTGTTTTGATTTTTGAGATTTTTTTTATTTTGTTTCTGTTTTAGTCTTCCGTACTTGTTTTATTTCCTCTTGCGTTGCTTCCCTTCTAACTTTTGAGAATCTGCCTGATATTTGGTCTTTTATACAATCCTCTACTTTGACAAGCATTAGATAGTGAGTTCTATCTTTTATCCTGGGCATAAGGTTCTCTCTCATTTTGTTTTTTGCTCGTTTTTTTCTATAGCATTCCTGGCATCTAGGGTGCTAATTGACAAAATTATAAAACTTGATATTCGCTATTGTCTCCCCACACTCGCTTGAGCTATCTGAACACTCGTTATCAGCATTGTTATTTACCTCCAGATGCTCAGAGGAGTTATAAAACTCTTCTTGTTCGGTGGTTCTACAATCTCATCTTCTACTGGTATAAGGATTACCATGTAATAGGGTAGCACATCATAGCCATCCTTATCGCAAAATTCTGTCGTTGGGCTATCTGTAATGGTACAGACATCCAATGTTGCTAGTATGTGTTCCCATTCCAGAGGTTCTAGGGCATCTTCAGGAAAAGGTTCCGGAATATAATCCTTGTCCTCAATAGCTCTTTCTAAGACGCATTCCTCTCTTTTTAAGCTGCCATAATGTGAAGCTCCGCACATCCATAGCTCTTTTTTTTGCCCCAACCATGCTGGGAGTTCGGACCCTGCCAATGTAGCTGAATCAAACTCTTCCACTGGTGTCTGGTTTACATCTTTGTAACTATGGTCTTTCAGGTGTATTTTGGTTGTAGTCTCGCCATGTCTGAGGTATATGTGGTCGTAACCCCAATCCTGGACTATCTTTAATTTTCTCATGAATGGTCTTCCCAAGATGATCTCGTAATTGTTCTTTTTGTCGAAATCGACTATTGCAAATGTATGCTCATACTCGATTCCGTACGAGGTGACAATTACTTTTTCTAAAAGTCCTAGAGGCTTTTCCATGAACCCATCTGCCAATTGCAATTTCATTCTGGTAGCTCTCAAAGCCAGTTTTTCCCATTTTTTCCAGATTTCCTTGGTGGCGATAGAAACTCCCACTCCACTGTCAAGAATAGCTTTGGAAACTACTCCTTGGAATTCTACTGGTAGTGTGGTGTTTCCATCTTCTCCCTCACAATATTCTCCAACCTTGTTTAAAGGTACTGGCCTAGTGTTTAGTTGAGGCTTGTCCAATTCTCTGATCCCTTCTTGAAGCTTCAAGGTGGGGTCTTTTACTCCAAATTTTTCTAAGCATTTGCCTACGGTGGTCCACATGTTTCGTCGTAGCCTTAGGAGTTCGGCTAATGTGATTGTGCGTGCCACAAGGGTGGACAATAACTCAATCAACCATTGTGAATCCATCACTATGTTAGAATAAAGTCTTTGAGATGGGATTGCTCTCACCTCAGACTTGGCTTCACACTCTCCTAGGTAAGAGGGTAGAGTTTTTAGCGAGTCTGGTTGGCTGTGCTCCGAACTAATTGATCCTTGGTCTCGCCCTTGTGAATGCATATCAAAGTTCATTTGTGATCTTGCGTCAAATTCTTCAATAGGAGGTAAGATCTCATTTTTCTCTTTTCTTGTGCTAGTCATTTGGTAACTCACCCGGTTAGCTTTGTTGGCATCACGGATTTGCTTCCACAGGTCATCTAGACCGTTACAATCCTTACCCATTTCTACCAATATTTTAGGCTGAAAACCATCAATTGTCCCATCTGTTGTATTTGGCACTATGATAGGTTCTCTCCGAGACTCAGAGGCAGTCGTGAGTCTCTCCTTCGTGTCTACTTGTTTCTCTAAAGTTGGTTTGATAGGGGTTGGAGCTGGTACTTCATGCCAACTTGCAGGTTTACCAAATGGGTTTTCTATCAAGGATTGGGCTGTTTCAATCATCTTTCGATACATTTCCAACCTCTGTTTCTCTATTTCGGCATATGGATAAGTCATCCATCTTTGCTCTTGGGTTTGGTTGTTTTTTAGTCTGGCTTCGTAAGATTTTAAAAGTGCGTCTAACTGCTCATTTACCTTTTCTACCAACACTGATCCTCCTGATACTGCACTTTTGGGTTCTGCTATTTCCTTGGGTACTATGGTTGCCGCAGTGTGTGAGCTTCGACTAGCTAGATCCTCTAACCAGTCTAATCTATCCTTTGTGTGTTTTAACTCCTCGGATAGAGCCGTTCGCTCTCTTTCTCTCCTGGCTTTCATACGTGCCTTTCTAGCTTTTCAAGTGCGTCTCTGATTTTTCATTTCTAAACTTGGGGCATCCGTTTTTGGCTCTTCAATTATGGGTTCGTTTGTCATTCTTTGAGCTTGGGCTCGTGTCACTCCCTGAATAGGTATTACTATCTCGTTTTCTGACCCTCCACTGGAAGGCACTGCTTCCAGCATGTTCAAGGTAGTTTTTGCTCCTTTTCTCGGGTTCTTAGGGAAATCAGGAATCAAATGAGTAATTCCACACTCGGTGCAATATGCGTTGACTCTAATGATTTCATCATGAGGACAGTCTCTTAGCCAATGGTCTCCACCACACTTGTAGCAGGGTCCCTTAGGCTGTTGAGGTGCTCCTTGAGCTCCTCTTTGTTGGTATGCATGTCTCTACCCGCCCATGCCTCCGTTGGCTATGAACAACAATGTTCGTTCATCCAAGCTATATCTTCCTTCTCCTACTACCTATGCAGCTGTTGGTGGTCCTGCACTTCCCATCATGCTCCATGGTTCTGGCATTGGGGGTTCTTCCGATGGATAATAGACAGGATTTGTAGAATATCCATTGGAATCTTTGTAATATGCATGCATAGGTACCAAAGCCTTCTCCTCTGGTTCGGTTACTGTTGGTGTGTATCTTATGCCGACTAGTCGTAATCCAGGTAGGGTGGTTGCTGCCCCAACACTGGTTTTGGTCTTTCTACACCTACAGGTCCTGGTAGGTTGTCTGCTTGATACCTAGGTATTGGTGGAAGTTGAGGAGATGCTACCTGAGCTTGGAGAGCATAAGGTCTCTCTCTCACATATCCCTTGTTATAATAACATTCCTTCGTCCCATGGTTTGTCCATTTTTGTTCAATAGCACACCACTTTGGCTGTTTAGCCTGAGGTTTGGCATACAGGTTAATATTTTTTAGCACTTCTTCTACAAGCTTCTCCTAGCTTACAGCTACTTCTCCTTTTGGTGCTATCTTAGCGGACTTGCTTTCACTTTATTGTGAGGATGAATCATCATCAAGATCCTTGAATTCACCCTCTTTGTAGACCGCACAATTTTCTACAAGGTAAAGAGCCTCCATAGTTAACTCATTTAACGTAGTGCTCCTCTTCATATGTAAGTCCTTCTGGAGATCTGCATTCCTCCGTCCTTGAAGAAATATAAGCATAAGTCTGGACTGGGTTGGCAGTTCTTCCACAGGGCAGAACTTAACATATCTTTTAAGTCGTAGGGCTGCTTTTCGCACAGACTCCCCTTCTTTCTGTTTGAATTTATGGATTTGTGAGACTGTATTATAAACTATCCCCCTTTGTGAGAATTCCTCGATAAACTCGTCAAACACCTCCTCCATAGACTCAAAGTCTCTACGCTCCACAGAGTCAAACCAAGTAGCATCCTCCTCCTCTAGGGTCAGTCCAAACCCTGCAAATTGGGTAGGGAAGTCTAACACCTCTTCAGCTCTAATTACATGCACAAAGGCTACTACATGATCCCTAGGATCTCTATTTCCCGTGTATTTCTTGTTTACCCATTTTTGCACTTGAGAAGGTCTAATTCTATGATTGTCTACAAATCTCATCATTGGTTCTCCTCGTCCCAATCTATATACCTCCTCTGGCATTCAGTAGTGGGCAGGTTCCTCTCCCAGTAAGCCATAATTTCTGACAATTTTTGAAAGAGATGGTTCATCTCTTCGAACTCGCTCTATGGGTTGTCTTCCAGGCTCTGTTGACCCTTGAGTTTTTGACTTACTCTCGCCTTGATACCGTGAATAGAGTGGTGGTTCTTGTAAATCCCTTAGCCCTCGTGCGGCTGGATAGCCATCTCGGTTTTGGTCTTATTCTAATGCTGCACTCTGTCGAAGCCATGCCTGCAACAATGGTTGGGTTGCTGATTGGTTCTGGTAGTTGAACGTCTGTTGTTGGGTAGAATGTGAGGTCGCATCATATTCTTCTGAAAATGGATTTATCGATTTGCTAGGGGTATAGGTGACCCTTGGCACTTCTTCGGGGGCATATGTTGACGCTTCTAGAACTGTTGCCTTTTCTACCTCTTCTGGGAGAATACGTTTGTATTCTCGCCCGTATCTATCAACAAAAATGATATCCTTCCCCATAGCAATTTCATAAGAATAAGTAAAGAACCTTGTCTTTGCTTAATTCGTTTGGGTGGGGTTCTTTGCATCAAAAGTAAGAGACTATTCCCTCGCTCTCATGCTTGTAAATTTCCACATTCTCATTATAGGTTGAGACCCTGGTTGTTTTCTTATCATACATAAAAAGAGCTCCAGGTCGATCAATGTTTGGAGGCGGTTCTTGAGTTTTTGAAACCATTTTTCCTTTCGCCACGTTATCTCCATTTCTGTTGTAATCCTCAGGGTTACTAATTATCAGATAGTGGTTCCCCATTTCGTCTCGGAATCTATCTCCATCATCATAGACTCGAATTATTTCTAGTCTCTGAGCAGGTCTTTCTTCAATACAAATACACTTCCATCCTCGATAGTCAGAATAAACTAGGGCTCCCCTCGAGTTTGTTCCTTCTAAGAAGATTATGGTGAACTTGGAATTGTTCAAAGGATTTTGGGAGGTGCTTCCTCCTAGCATTGGTCCTTCATCAGAGAAACCTCCTGGCTGTTGACTACCCATCATGAAGGACTTATTTGATGAAGTGTCAATATCACTACCCTCCTCAATGATCGGTGCTAGTGGATCTAGCCTTGCCTGAGTTACACTCTCCTCGGTGGACACTAAGCTACCCTGATCACCTGCCACCTTTTGATCTCTAAGAATGTGTCTTCCCGATCTTAAATTCATCAAACTGAGCAATGCAACTTATCACAAATCCAACCACTCACCTGGTAAAGGATCAGTTTCCGCTCAACTTCTTGCTTTGCCGCTGAATATACCTATATACAAGCGTTTAATTTCGGCAATAGAGTCAAAGCATCTAACCGCTATAGGTGGTCTGAGTAATGATTGGTATAACTAGAGGGTTAACCTTAACCACTATTGTATTTTATAAACTTCTGATGTTCTAAATTAGGTCTGCTAATCTGGAACTGTACTTCCCTAGGATGTTGGTCAATTTACATGGAAAGTATTAATTCCGTCTTTGCTCCGTCAAAAGGTCAAACAAAGAAGTTCTGGAACTCTCAAGTCAAATGGAACATCACTGTATGTCCTCGGTTAGCTTTTCTCTTCACTAAGCCCCTGTAGACATCCTACGCATAGGATGTCTCCCTGCTATGTTTTGCCTGGATTTTGCACTATGGATTCCCCTTGATGTGTTGAGTCCACATCTGTTTTTACTTTTTGATTTGGACACCTATAAGCTGGTCAATTGATCAAAAATCTGTTCCAACAGCCAGATGTTGGTATGACCAGCCAAATCAAATCCAATTTGGACCAAAATTGACTAGGAGGCTTGCCTCAGGCTATACAACACCCTATGATGCCTATAGTCAGTTTCTGGATCCAGATTCATGCATTAGACATTCTACGTGTAGGATGTCTAACTTGTCAAAATGGCTTCAAATGCAAAGCACAGACTCCTCTTAAGGTGCTGATCACTTTGGTATGCTCAAAATTAGGTTTGGAGTGCTAAATCACACAGAACACATCCTACGCGTAGGATGTCTATATGGCCTGTTTGATCCCAAACTTGAGTCACAGCTTCCCCTTGATGTCAGCAACCCAGTGCTATGCTTAGATTTTAGTTTGGATTTCAAAAGACCCAATTTTAGCTGTCCTAGCCTTTTTCAGTCAAAAATGATAAATTTTGCTTAAAACCCAATTTTCTCACCCAATTGAGATGAAACCTTTCTCAAGCACTCAATAAATCATACAGATCATTCTCATGTAGCCATCCTATGGTTTTGGTCTTAAAATAATGCCTTGGCACAATTTGGGTAGGATGTCTGGCAATTTCTATCTATCTGGCCTTATCCTGTCAAGATATGGTCAACTTCCACTTTCCAAGTGAAAATAGGGTAAAACCTACCTTCTGAACACACTCGCAACTCAGAATTTCAACATTTCCACCAGATCATCCTGTAGACATCCTACGCGTAGGATGTCTCCTGGCTTAAAATTTAATTTTTTCTTGACAGAAATGCTCCTTATGCTCTGCAGCTCTCTCAAAAACACTCACAAAAGCTTTTAAAATTCACTTCAGCTTTCAAACACTCTTTTCTGTCTTTTACAACCTTGTGATGAGCCTAATAGCAAATATAACATGCATGAAGTGCTCCAGATCATAAATCATGATGTCCTACTTACCCTACTCCTACTCATCATGTGAAATGGTGATAATGGTGTCTCGATTGCTTCCTGGCCTCTCCGGACTCTCAAGCTCTCCTTCCACCGCCTTTGCCACTCCAACTCCTACTCTCTACACCACAACTCAACTTAATACCTAAAACTATCAAAGTCTACCTAAGTCGAAGGATCTAGGCCAGACACTCGCTCCCTAGACTCCTCCTAAGACCTAGAGAGTCCTCCACCGTCTAATCCTATCTAATTGTAAAATGAGACTCTAGCAAGCCAAAGAATCCCTATCCTCAAGGACTAGTCTCGGTCACCTACCTAGGGTTTTCATCCCCGGCAACGACGCCAATGTTGTCGGATACGCCACGACGGACGTCAGCACAGCAAGAACTCACCTAACAAGATTTGTCAGCTAAAGACGAAGCTCGAATGCAGGCGTGTGGAAGCAAGCATAGGGAGTCAACCTACACTCGACCGCCTCTCGACTACTTCCTACAGAGGTCTCTCCCCAATGTCTAAGCTACAGCCTTCAGGAGTGCATAAGAGGAGATTTCCTACAACGCTTCCAAGAGCCAAATATCATCAAACGTTCTCGAAACGCCACAGAACTTGAAGGAGACCCTCTTAACACCAATAGATCACTCTCCCTAAGGTCCATGAACGAAAATCCCAACCCTAAACACCTGGTGCAAAATCACGTAGGATGTCTGGTTGAAATTTGTAGGTCGTCGTTTTCGAAAACTAAAGTGCTTAATGTGTAGCTCTACTCAATGTGAACGCGTGGATATGCTGAAATGCGAAAACAGACAACGTATGCTCACCAAATCACCAAATGTAGCTCGTGGGTCGAGTTCGCAAAACCAGACCGCACACCCGCAATGTAGGTATTGTCGTGTAGCTCTCGTCGGGGGCAACACGCTGCACTTCTCCGCACTCGATTCCGACCACCGGTGCGCACGTAGCATCAAGATGAAACTCTCACTCTCTCTCATATACAGTACGCTCACTCGCACAGACATAACTTTTTAAAAATGACAAAGGTTTTTTTCATTAAGGTCAAAAAGTGGTATAAATACCTTACAATTTCAAACCCTAATGTTCCAATTTAACCATCTACTCAATCTAAATGTCAAAAATGGGATACAATCTGGAAGCTTCTGCAAGCCCCACTATTTACAAGGGTGAAATGACAGTTTTTCTCAATTAAAGAATAATTACAAAAAATAATATTTCGTCGAGCAATCATTCTCCGTAGGGTGTGTCCAGCTGCTAACACATGTAGTAAGCATCTTCTTAGACCCTCAAGAGCAAATATCTTCTCTTTTGGTGTTTTTAAACTTCATGCTTAGTGGCAGGTGATTTGATAGATTTGTGAAGACATCACCTTCATTTCAAGTAGAGATGACAACCAGTCGACTTGATGAGAATAGTAGCATTGATATAGCCAAGAAATCATGCCAGCATACAACAAACTAGTGTACCTCAACCCTAGCACACTATTCCAATGCCCCACCTCCCACAAGTCCACCAATACCCACTTTTTGCACAAGCTAATCCATTAGATCTCTTTGGTCCTGCTAGCATGTTTGAAGATCGAGATCTATCCTTTCTTCTCTCCACCATATTAAAATCTCCCACCAATAGCCATTACCCTTTAACCTTGAAACCTTTAAGGTGCTCCCAAATTTTTACTCTTTCCTTTGCCGAGTAGGATCCATAAATATTAATGATGGTAATATGTTGACCTGCCCACTTGATCTTTAACCATAAAGCTCTCATAGAGAGATGATTAACCTTTGGTTCTAGATCCTTGTGCACCACAAATAGTACACCATTGTATCCATCAATACCTTCTTCATAGAAGATGGAATTGGAGCTGATCTCTTGAGACAGCTAATTCCAGTGTTGAAAGATTTCAGCTACTAGTGTGGGAAGATTTCAGATAGCAGACTGGACAGGAATCAGAGACTAGACTGAAATGTGGATACTGAAATAAGAATCAGACTTATGTACTAGAAATAAGGTTCAGATTCAGAAGACTGGACGAGAAGTAAGTATAACTGAAATATATGCCATGATTGGGATTACAGATCAAGATTACAGCGAATATGATTACAGAGAGAAAGTACAGTCAACAAAACTGCCAATGATGCTCAGGTACAATTATAGCCAAAGCGCTAACCCAAGTGATAACAATTGCCAACCCGATAACAATGTTATGGTCCCTATTTATACACTTCGGGTTTACTGTAGTAATTACTCTAGTAATTACTAAGTAATTCGCTGCTCATCTTCTAAGAAGACGTTCCCACATAGTGACTATCCAGCCGTCTACATCCTTCCCTTCTTTCTTGAATTTTGGCAAGATTCCAAAATTTTTGAAAAATTCCCCTGTCTGAATCTGATGTGAGACTGAAAAATCCATCGTCTGGTTCTGATGTTGGGATGCCAGCTTGACCACTGAGAGAATGGCCATCAAAGATTACAAGTAGGAGTTCAAGAAGGACCAGGGATTGCGAGAGGGAGCTCTCACCAGGCCAAGGTGGAGCTGTCATCTCTCCTTGCCTGCTAAGAAGAAAAGTCGCCACCACTGAATTCTGAGATGGAACTACCCAGTATCCTTCCATTGGACCGTCTTCCTTTTGCCTTTGCTCTTTGACCGGGACGGTGCCTGAGAAGTCCCAGCACCAGCATTCTCCTTCTGAATCAGTCTGTAAATGGCCTCCTGCTCAAGCTGATCCCACTGGTCGGTGGTCATCTCTACCTCATAAGGCGTGAGAGAATGATAGGTTTTGGTGTCAGGATCATAGAGTGTACGCCTGCCCTTACTCAGTCTGGTTCTGGCCAGCTTATGACAATGTGAAGCAGTATGGATCCATCCTTCTGGAAGAGGCTGAATAGTTTTGACTCGAGCTTTGAAAAGAATCTCAGCCATCTCCCTGTACTGTGGTGCTAGACCTGGCTTTGCTGCAATGTCTTTTTCAGGCAATTTGGAAGATTCAACCGTAAGTTGTAGCAATTGATTAGTAATTCTGGTCAATCTTCTGACTTGAATCTTCCACTGGCCCATACACAGCTGAATCCTATGCAGCTCCTCTTTCATTGCCTAAATGTCATTGATTTGGAGAGCATCATTGAGCAACGTCTGCCAAGTCTTCCATTCTACAGTTGACCGCTCATACCAATCTTGAAGCTCATCAGTAATTTTGAAGTATGTGAGACGATCAACTGGTTCTTGATGTTGAGGATACAGCGCTGGAAAGAATCTTGGGAGCTCGGTTTCTCTTGCTGGAACAGCATACAAGAGAACTGGAGAATCAGGCACAAATTCTAAGAAATTGAGAACAGCCTGGTTCTCCTATTGCATCATCTTTCTGGTGACTCTCACTAGCTGGAACAGTGTGCGGAGAGCAGTTGCCTGTGCTCCTACTGACATTCGCGTTTGAGGTCCTCTGCTAGTGGTTGTCTAGTCCTTAAGAATGGCTTTGACTCTCTGATCCAAAACACCTCTGGCAGCTTGCATTTGTACCAAAACTTCCTTGAGTTGTACCCTAACATCGTTCATACAGCGGTAAGTTGGTTTGTTACCCAGCAGAAGTTCCAGTTCCAGAGCTAGGGAACGATAATTTGTAGTAGGCTGCCTTTGCCAGTGCGGGTTTACCACTCTCTCATCAGCATTGAGTATCCATTCAGGAACTCGTTCCAGCAGTTGGACTGTACTAGGATGTGCAGGTAGTCGACAAGCTTCTTTATCATGGAAAGCTGCTGATTTCGAATGTTCTACCATTTCCCTAGCTCCCACATATAGTCTTTGAAATCTTTCCAAGTCAGTCCAGAGATATCATCCTCCAGATACTGTCTAGTGATGGAGGCCTGTTGATGTCTCAGTTGCCTATTTAGGGTAATGAGATGTAGTGAATGCTGATGATCAGCAACTGGTCCCTTATCCTGTACTTTCATTTTCCCATTAGCATCTCTGCTGAAATGAGACTGATCAGTTGGTTGATTCCCAGTGTGACTGGACTGCTGCTCTTGAGTCTGCTGATCACCCGACTGGTGCTCTTTGTCCTGTCCTTCTTGCTGGCCCTCATTCTGGTATGGCTGGTCTGGCTGTGACTGGCCTCCTTCGTTTGGCCCTGTCCCACCAGCCACCAGGTCCTGGAGGTGGAAATGGTGGCGGGGCATCATCATCATTAGAGCATTATTGAACTCACCCACCTTGTCCTGCAAATCGCTCTGCATACTTTCCATCAAAGACTTTAAATTCTCTAAATTGAAAACAGCATTGCCTGATGGGTTTAAAATTTCAGACAAGCTATTGTAGATATATCTTTCAGTGAGAGAAGCCTTCAGAGCTTTGTGGTGTAGTAGCAATTTTTTGAATTCTGTCCGCTTCATCCTAAGCATTGTTTCAGCTCGCTTAGCAGCTCTCAGTGCTTCATTCCTTTGACTTTTGATGATCATGATTTCAGACTCAGCCTTAGCTATCTTTTTGTTTAACAACTCATGAGTCCTTTCTGATTGAGCTTCCAGTACCCTGTGTTGTATGTTCTGCACTTCCTGGGCTTTCTAGAGCGTTGCAATCTGCTGCTGTTGTGCTTCTCCCAAGTCATCTTTGAGCTTTTTGACTTCTTCTTCTGATCCAACAACCTCCACCAGTTGTCCCATACAGCTAACAATGGTATTCCAAGAAGACTGTATAAGGACTGAACATTTGTCTTTGATAGTGGTTGGATCAGAATCAACAGGCTTATATATTGTCACTGGAGCCATGTAGAGTAAAGTTGCATAATCAGCTTTGCTGAGCAGAAGATGCCCTCTCAATTTCTGAGTCTGCATTTGCTGTATCTTATCCTGTTTTACCAGTTGTAGAGGGTTACCAGTATCCGTGGGAACTCCACCAAGCCAATCTGAGAATGTTGGACCTTTCCCTTTGTCCAGTTGACTGGTGCCTTTGTCCTCTGACTGGTCTATTATCTTCTCAACAGTGAGACTGGTTTGACATAATCTTTCCCAGACCCAGTAGCAACTGTACTTTTCACAACTGACTGGTCAGGCACAGTCTTCTGAGCAAATTGCTGCTCAGTCTGACTCACTTCAGCTTTCTTAGTGCTTACTACCTTGACTTGGCTTTCTATTTGTTTCAGAAATTCACTTCTTTTAGTCAGTGTAATTTTTGGCTTCTTTGAACTGCCAGCTTCATTTGCAGTTGCTTTCCTTTTCAGGTCGGTGGAAACAGTTTGACTATCCGTTTCCTCATCATCTGAAGACAATTCAATTCTCTTTGGTTCCGAAATTGGCTTCTCACTCCAAGCCTGCTTTACCTGCTCATTAACATCTGCAACAGTAGCCCAATATAGGAATTGCCAAACATACCATGCCTTGAAAATAGTTTGAGATTTTAGCTTGGCAGTCTGCTGGAGTACATTATGTGAGAGAATTTGACAAAGGTTGATATGGACTTGTGGATCCAGAATCTTGGCCAACAGCATAGCAAACAATTTTTTGGATACATACGTTGGGTTGTTCTTAAGGCTTACTGCTTCAGCTACAAACCTGTAAGCAGCGGAAGCTTCCAGTCCTGCTACTGGAACTCCTTGATCAATGGACTTGCACTTTCATCTAGCCGTTTCATCCTCCTTAAGAGCGATACTTATTTGCTGCGCAGTTGCCACAGAAGGTTTGGGCTCATTGGGCATCCGGAATGCAAATGGAATGGCTTCTGGTGTCACTGACACCTTCCTACTATTTACCATAGCACTGCCACTTTCAGCATCAAAGGAATCAAGAACTTGCTTGATGATATCTGAATCAAAAGCAATCCTTCCTACTATTTACCATAGCACTGCCACTTTCAGCATCAAAGGAATCAAGAACTTGCTTGATGATATCTGAATCAAGAACTTGCTTGATGATATCTGAATCAAAAGCAATCCTTGTAGCTTGCAACACAACCCGAAGATCCCATAGTTGTAGCAGAGTCATTGCTTGGTCAGTAAATACATAACGCTGGATTTTACTGTATGGAAGAATTGGAAGGCTTGCCTTTGCCTCAACAACTATAGCCTGGGTTTCCTCAAGACTCTCCTGCATCTTCTCTGAGCGTTTCTTTCTACCCATACACTGTGAGGTCGATGACGATGAAACAGGTGAAAGAGAAGATGACTTACTTGTTGTGTCGAAGCCGTTTCCTGGTGTCGTTGGCAAGACTATTTGACAGTCAACTGTCTCATCAGAGGTTGAAGTTTGCGGCTGTATTGAAGAAACCTCGGAGCTCGGCGATGGCGAATGGTTGACAGGAGGAAAGCGTCGTGCAGGGGATTTATGAGGAAAAATGCTAACTCGCCTAACTGTTATACGTGTTCGCGCCATTAAAGCTCCACCACTCGCCGCTCCTAGACTTGTGTGCGTCGTTGCTATCATGGAAAACATGCATTGAACAAGACTGCGACCCATCCTTGTAATAATTACCACCGGCATGCCATTTGACCGTTGGCCACTTAAAAATTGGAAAGTGTGTCCATACTGGTTCTGAACTGATTTCCACTCTGGCTGGACCATACTGGTACTGATTCTAAGGTCAACCTGATCTAGTTCTTCAAGTACTTGTTCTGAAACTGGAACTGGTTGCACATGAAAAAGTCCAAAAATATCTGATTCCGGTATCTCTTGATCAGCAACCTCCAGTTCCTTAGTACCTTGTTCCAACCCAGTTTCTCTAGTCTCTGAATAATAGAGCTTGATCTTTGCTCCATTATATACTCCTGGCAGCATCAGTCTAGATAAATCTTTCAATCTGACTATGCCATTGGAGAAGACCCAATCTACCTCAAAAGGTCCTGCCTTGGCAATCTTCAAGTTCGGCTTCTTTGGACCTAGTCTAGACTAATATAGAAGCACTAAATCTCCTTTCTGGAATTCTCGAACTTTAATTCAGCCATCATGCCACTGCTTTCTTCGTTGTTGAACAATTTCTTGTTCCAATATAGCCCTTTTCCTGAGTTCATCTAATTGCATCAGTTCATCCAGCCTTTTCTTAAGATTATGGTTGAAGTCTAATCCATACTTCACAGCCATTCTCAGACTAGGGATTACAAACTCCATAGGAACCACAGCTTTAGTACCATACACCATTCTGAATGGTTTCATTCCAGTAGTTACCTTATAAGTTGTCCTATAAGCCCATAGAGCAGTCTGAAGTTTCAAATTCCACTGGTCTGGTTTCTTTTGCACCACCTTAGTGAGAATAGTCTTTATTGTCTCATTGCTACTTTCAGTCTATTCGTTGCATCTAGGATAGTAAGGAGTAGATTTCTGATGCTTGACTGAAAGCATATCCAATAGGATTTCCATAGTGTCATTGATAAAATGTGTTCCTTGATCGGTCACAATCTCTACGGACATCCATATCGGCAGACAATATTCTCAAACAGAAACCTTGCAGTTGACTTGGCTGTGTTGTCAGGAAGAGCCTTAGCTTCAACCCACTTGGTAACATAACAAGTAGCCATCACTATGTACTTGTTCTTCCTAGGAGTTACCTTTTTAAAAGGTCCCATAAAATCCAATCCCCATTTCATGAATACTCCCAATGGTTGTATTGGCATTAAGGGAGTCATATTTGCAGCTGTTGGTCGGCCCATTCTTTGGCATATGTCACAAGTTTTACAAAAACTTCTGACATCAGCAATCAGTGTTTGCCACCACAGACCAGCTTGCAGAATCTTCTTGTAGGTTACTTCGTTGGAAAAGTGTCCACCAGACTCACCATTATGCGCTTCTGAAATCACTTGCATTCTTCCTTCCATAGGGACACATCGTCGAAGTATACCATCCACACCCAGCCGCGATAAAGTAATCCTCCTATGACAGTAAATTTCAGGCTTTTTATGATCAGAGCTTTCTTCTGATTCTGCTTCCAATCCTCTGGAAACGCACCTTGGGAAAGGAATTGATAAATATCATACCATTCAGGATCCACTGATTCTTTTGCCTCTAGCTGAAATAAATCAGCATCCGTTGGCTCATCTCTCAAGGGTGATTCTGAATATCCTTCTGTACTCCTTGAAAGAAAATCAGCTCCACAGTGGTTTCGGCCAGGCTTATGGAAAATTCTGAATTCAAATTCCATAAGGAACATCATCCATCTTATCAGCCTACCTTGAATAATAACTTTGTTAATCAAAAACAGAAGAGCTTGATGATCCACATAAAAATGGAATAACTTTCCCAATAGGTAATGCTTGAACTTCGTGGCGCTAAAAACCATTCCGAGGGCTTCTCTCTCAGTAGTTGTATAGCCTTGTTCAGCCTGGATGAATCTGCGACTAGCAAAATAAACCGGATAGTCTGTTTTGCCATCTGGATGAGCTAATATTGCCCCCATTGCAAATCCTGAAGCATCCACATGTACGTGAAAAATAATATCCCAATTTGGCTGCCTAAGGACTGGTTTACTGGTAATGGCTTTTTTCAAATTCTGGAAACTCTCCTCACACTCAACAGTCCAGTTGAACTTACTGATCTTCTTTGTAAGCTCATATAGTGGTACTGCTTGAGAAGCAAACTTGTGTACAAATCTTCTATAGAAATTCACATAACCCAAGAAAGAGCTCAACTCTGAAGCAGTTCTGCGTGCTTTAGCTTGCTGGACACACTGTATTTTGTCATTGGCCATTTCTATTCCATTGCGGGAAACCACATGTCCCAGTAGTTGTCCTTTCCATACTAGAAAAACAGATTTGAATGGATTCAAACAAATCCTCTTCTCCTGACAGCGTTTAAAAACCATCTCTAGGAATAGAAGGTGTTGTTCCTCATCTGAATATACAATGAAGTCAGCCATAAAAATGGCGAGGAACCGATGAAGAAATTCATTAAACATCTCCATCATACACCGCTAAAAAGTAGCTGGTGCATTGCACAGGGCAAAAGGCATCACCAGATACATGAAAACTCCCCACTCAGTGATGAAAGTGTTTTTAGCTCTATCTTTAGGAGCGATCTGTAACTGGTTATAGCTGCTATAACCATCCATGAAGCTATACATCTCATATCCTGCGATCTCATCAAGCAACATGTTAGTGAAAGGTAAGGGAAATGGATCCTTAATAGTCTGGGCATTTAGTTTCCTATAGTCAACACAAACTCTTAATTTCCCCTTCTTTTTAGGAACGACGACTATGGGAAATAGCCAATCACTGCTTGCTGCTTCCGTAATGAACCGATCCTTGAGAAGATTATCAATCTCCTCCTTGACCTTCTTTGCATAATTGGGGTTCATCCGGTATCTTTGCAATCTTACTGGCCTAGCATCCGGTTTCAGTGGTATTCGGTGCTGACAGACTTCAGGATCTACTCCCTTCAAATCTGTATGTTCCCAGGCAAACACATCTTTATAGTTCTGGAAAATTTTCTGTGCCTTTTCCTTCATTTCCGGGTTGAGGTGCTTGTTGACCTTGATCATTCTAGGATTTTCCTCTGATCCCAGGTTCCATTCTTCTACTTCCTGATCGTTTGAAAGCAACCAGTTTGGTCCGCCTCCTTTTCGTTTGGTCGATTCTTCAGCGTAGTCCCAGGATGGTCCATTCATTTTTGAATCATTATTCTGATCCAGTGGGTACTCTTCAGAACATACTGGTTCCTCTGCTATACCAGTATTAGCTGGTTCCTCCATCCTTCCAGTTAGCTGAACTGTTCTTTCCCCCGCATTGACTTCGGTAAACTGATCAGGGAATTGTCTCTTCTGCTTGTCAGCCTGCTCTTTGTTCATCAAGACTGCATTCAAGTCGATTTCTGCCAAAGGGAATATGTTCATAGCCGCTAGCATTTGCTCAATTTTCTTGGCTCTATACTTCTAACACAACTCCTTCGGCCTCAATTCCTTTTTCCAGCTCCTGGTGTTGTTGGTTTGGATTTGGATTCTGCCACTGGCCCCTTCTATGGTCAAAGTTTGGTTTGCATAGTCATGAATAGCATGTGTTGTTCTTAACCATGGGTGCCCTAGTAGCATTCCATATGCTCCCTGCACATCTAGGACTAGGAAACTGGTTTTGAATTTCTCCCTCCCAACTCTTATTTGCATGTTTTCAATCATGCACGTCGCCTGTACGACTCTATGATCTGCCATTCTTACTTTGAATGGTGCTGGTTTCATATTAGTGATACCCATTCTTTGCTGAAGATGGGCTCCCATTATGTTGACTCCTGCCCCTCCATCCAGTATGACGCTTAAGAGAGGTTCCCACTACTTCCTGACCTTGTAGTCTACCTGAATAAGTGGAACTTCATCATCCCGGACAGCCCTCAGGTCCACTGCTCTAGCCTCTGCTTCAGTCTTCCGTGCGCTGTCTGATAAACTTGGCCACCTCAGGCAAGGTCTTTCTTATATCCTCCAGCTCTACAGTCAGCCTCTGGATTCTATCACAAATTTTCACATGAATTTCTTCTCGCTCTTGGTCAGACAGACTGATTGTCAGAGCTTGAAGAGCTGGTATCTTCACACTGCCACTCTTCTTTTGTAGTGCTTCTACTCTTTCCATCCACTCCCATTTCATCAGCTAGTCCATGTACCACAGCCAGCATGGTCTCTGTCATGGCCGGTACTGACTGATCTTTATCAGTCGATTGGGCTGGTATCCTCTGAATGACTCTAGCTTTGAAACTTTCCGACTGCTCTGGCAGCTTCTTAGCTAAATCCTCCGTGATTTTAGCTGCTAGTTCTCGCTGCTCTTGCCACTCATCTACCACCTTTTCTTTACCTTTGGCCTTCCAAACTTCCCTTTGTTGAGCCCACTTGTTGCTCTTAGGATTGATTGGTTCTTCTGAAATGTCTGGAATTTCTTCAATGACTATTCCCTTGCTCCTGGTAACCACCCTGACTGGGACTGGCTCTGGTGCCTTAGCCTCAGTAGCAGTCATTACCGGTGCATCTGGACATTGGGCTGCAAAATGACCATACTTCCCACAAGTATAGCAATTCATGCTCCTATTCTGGAAGTTGCCTCTTCCTCTTCCTCTGCCCATTCCTGGTTGGTATCTGCCACGTCCTTGACCAGTACCACTGGTACCTGGTCTCTCCTCTTGAGCTACTTTGTCTGGTTCTACCTTCACTGGTTTAGTGTAGGCAACCACTGAAAAATACTTTCCTTTCTTAAAATGGTGAATTCTGATGCCACAATTATTCCATAGGTGACCAAAGTCCTTGCAGTAGGTACATTGTGTACATTCAGTGGAGATGTGGTCCTTGGATTTTCATCTTGAGCACCAAGTCTCCATCTTTCGGACCGGCTGTCTTGTGTGACTAATTTCTGCAATCTGCCTAGCCATCTCTTCAATTTTCTTAGTCCATGATCCCTTCTTTGATTTCTCCTTTGTCCTTTCATTGGAGCTGCTCTTTGAGCTACTGGACATTTCATTGGAATCCGAAGTTCCTGTAGCAGAGCTACTGCTACTGGTCCTTCGCTTCTTGTGGCTCTTCTCCTTATTAGCCTGTTGTTCCAACTTTAATGCTCTTTGGACCAGATCATTGAATTTTTTCGTAGGGGCTGGTACTTCTTGTTCCCTAAGCTTCTTGCTTCTGAACCCGTTCAGAAACCATGCCCTCAATCTCTTCTCACATGGCAGTTCTTGCAACTGCCTGGTTAGCTCTTTTATCTTTTCCACATAGCTGCGGACTAACAAATTCCTCTGTTTTATCTTATCTAATTCACAGAGAATATCTTCGTCCCCTCTATTGTCGGAATATTCCAACCTGAAGGCCTTCAGCAATTTGTTATATGATCTCAGTTGGCATGCAGGGTAATGGTAATACCATTTCCTCGTTGCCTCCTTCGAGTTTTGTGGAAAATATTCCCCCCAATCATCTTCATCAATGTTTTTGAGTTCAGCATACTGCTCAAAAGCTTGTATGTGAACATCTGGATCATCCTTTTTCCCTCCTTTGAATATGGGAAAGGAAATCTTCAGGGAACATATGTAATCATTTCGATTACTGCTGATCCCGCCACTTCTCTTCTTGGCTTCAAAATGACGCTTGGGAGCCTTCTTGCAATTGTCAGTGTCATCATCCCAATCAATCTCTGTCTCTGTCTCAGTGTCAGCATCCCAATCAATCTCTGTCTCAGTATCAATGTCTTCCTTGTTTTGTCTACTAGAAGTATGGTGACTTCCCTTTCTTCCCTTGGTATGCTCATCTCTCTAGCGATACTGAGAACTCTTGGAACTCTTTGCCTTCTGTGCTTCCCGTTCTGCCCGTCGACGTCGAGAATGACTGGAGTGCTGTGAGTCCTGCGCCTCATCAGCCTGACTATGCTCCTCCTGAGCCTCAATATCAGTCATTTTCTCTTGCTTGGGGTCAGACTCTCTTCCTGACTCCTCAGTAATGGGGTCCACACGAATGGTAGATTTCCGGCCATGATTGGATTTTGGTGCCATTGCTGAAAACTTCAACTGGGAGAAGAGTCTTTCAGTCAACGAGTTTCAGCTCGAGCCACCGTGATCGCCAAAATGGGATTGGAGCTGATCTCTTGAGACAGCTAATTCCAGTGTTGAAAGATTTGAGCTACTAGTGTGGAAAGATTTCAGACAGCACACTGGACAGAAATCAAAGACTAGACTGAAATGTGGATACTGAAATAAGAATCAGATTTATGTACTGGAAATAAGGTTCAGATTCAGATTCAGATTTGGAAGACTGGACGAGAAGTAAGTATAACTGAAATATATGCCATGATTGGGATTACAGATCAAGATTACAGCGAATATGATTACAGAGAGAAAGTACAGCCAACAATACTTCCAATGATGCTCAGGTACAATTATAGCCAAAGCGCTAACCCAAGTGATAACAATTGCCAACCTGATAACAATGTAATGGGACCTATTTATACACTTCGGGTTTACTGTAGTAATTACTCTAGTAATTACTAAGTAATTCGTTGCCCACCTTCTAAGAAGACGTTCCCACATAGTGACTATCCAGCTGTCTACAAAAGATCACTTTCTTCCCCAGTGCTTGCTCTCTTTTACTTGCAACATCAAGGTGATGTTCCTGGATAGCCCAAAAGAAAAATGACATCCCCATAAAAAAATATTGTTCTGACACCCGTTTTTAGCAAATCTCTAACATTTCATGCAAGTGATTTAAATCCCAGGTGCAAACAGCTGGGAAGATCAAAGAAGACCCTCCAGATAAACTCCCTTTCTATACGATAACATCTCTGAGGCTCTTTGGGGGACCAACCCAAAAAATATCATGGTGGTAGCTAAGGGAAATGGGAAAGGTCCTATGGAGGAGGACGACAAGAAAGACGGCACGGAAGAAGAGTTCCTAGAGGTGTAGAAGTTCGTATCCTTTATCGCTTTAATGGAAGATTTTTTAATTTTTTTTTACAAAACTCACAAGGGGTGAGTGGATTATATTACTAGATCTACAGATTCTTGTCACGCTCATGACGAGCCATGACCACTTCTCTGGATTCTAGATACATTAGCTGATGGGGGAGCCACCCCTTTTTCACAATGGATGATCCCACCCATTCACATTTGCACGTCCATTATAGCAGCCTTGAGGGTCCAGCTCCACTCTTTTGAGTTCTTTTGCTTTCCAATGGCAATGATCGTTGCCTTGCTTTTTTGGACTATCTCCATAAACTTAGCTACCTCCAGAGAGTTCTTGAAAATTCGATCGTTCCTTTGTTACCATATACATGTGGTAGTGATGTGTGTGAACACACTAGGACCACCGAGGCATTTTTTCCCACTTTAGGAGGTTTTTTCCCCCGTGCATTGTATATACGCCCATCACTCTAGGGCTATCTATCTTTCCATTGCACTCTAAGTAAAACACTCTCTATTGTGTGCCTTGAGCTTCCTTCTTCTTCTCCAAGCTATGTGTGTTTCTCTGCAACCCTAATTCCAACAATTGGTATCAGAGCAGGTCACGTCCTCACTGGCTTAGTTGCCAGCTGCTCCAGCACTCGCCTGCTCACTTTCTCCGATTTCAGTGAGCTTTGGCGAGCGTTCACACGTCGACAAAATTTTTGGGAGAACTCAAAGAGCTCGGTCTGCTCAGAATTTTGATTTGGGCTCATTTCGGCCTCCGTTTCCACTACAGGCAGTACTGCACGGGCTATTTCGTCATTTTGTGTAGAATTTCTGTCAGTGCCAATTTCTGCATAACAAGTTCCTTATAGTCTTCTACGGTTTGTGCTATATAGCACAGGTTGTTCCCGCTCCGTTTCTCCTATTTTCGGGCAGTTTTCACATCAGGTGCAGCATTTACCATGGCTGACAACAACAACACAAATTTGTTTAAGATGTTTGCTGCTGAGGACAG
Source organism: Adiantum capillus-veneris (assembly GCF_014529385.1). Lineage (NCBI taxonomy): Eukaryota > Viridiplantae > Streptophyta > Polypodiopsida > Polypodiales > Pteridaceae > Adiantum > Adiantum capillus-veneris. Next base: position 114,389,515 of record NC_140959.1, on the reverse strand, counting down.
GTTGGATGGGGACAACTACCCTATGTGGGCTTATATGATGCAACATGTTCTTGTGTCAAAGGGTGTCTATAACATTGTGCAGGGCATTGATGTACGTCCTGGTTCTGAGGATGTAGGCGATGTTGAGGATGTTGCAGGTCTTGCTGCAAGGATTGCAGCTGTTAGAGTTGTTTTGCCTACAGCAGAACAAGCTCGTTCGGATGTTAAGGATGCGCAGGCTCATGCATTGATTGCGTTGTCTGTGAAGCGCACCATTGTTCCTCACATCCGTTCAGCAAAATCTGTAAAACAGGCTTGGGATATTTTAGCAGGTCTTTATGCAAGCTGCAATGAAGCTAAATTTGCTTTGCTATGTAAAGAGATGGAGTCGAAGATTATGCATGAGGAAGATGATATGGACACTTTCCTTGCTAGTGTCAAGGATATCAATGAGCAGCTTATTTCTGCAGGTGAAGTCATTTCAGATAGCTCGCTTGTGCAGACTGTTCTTGATGCCTTACCAGATTCCTACCAGACTTTTGCTAGTACTTGGAGACTTATGACCCAAGGAAATCCTGAATTTGTCAAGTTTGATGCATTATGCACATTGATGTTGCAAGAGTCACTTTCTAGAAAAAACAGGACTAGGCAGCGTGCAGTTGAACAGGCTTTTATTGCTTCTCAAAGAAAGGGTGGTCACAGTAATGCAGCCACTTCTTATGGTTCTGCTGCGAGTGGCAAAAATTTTGTTCCTAATGCTTCTGTTGGCAGCACTTCGTCTGGCAATTCTGGTGATAAGGGCAAAAAGAAGATGCGTTGCCATTATTGTAAAGCCAATGATCACTTGATCAAGTCGTGTCCTAAGTTGAAGGCCAAAGAGGCTAAGAAGAAAGAGGGTGGTTCCACTGCAAATGCTGGTTCCACTACAAATGCAGCCATTGTTGAGTCTTTTGTGAAAGGAGACTGTAATGCTGATGTTGATGCAGAATGGGCTTTTAGCGCAGAGTGCACTTACAATCCTGCTGTCCATGATGCATGCTTGTCAATTGCTACAGATTCACATGTGTGGTATTTCGACAGTGGTGATACAAAGCACATTACCTCACATCGTGAATTGTTTACCTCTCTCGAGTCTCGTGAATTCTTTTTGGCTTGAGGCCATTATGTGTGCCACTTATGTACTTAACAAGTGTCCTACGAAAGATTTGCAGTCTATTACTCCATATGAAGCATGGCATGATAGAAAACCTTCTATTGAGCACATGCGTGTTTTTGGCTGTTTGGCATATGCTTTGGTGCCACAAGTGCAGCGCAGAAAATTATATGATAAGGCTATCAAATGTATTTTTGTTGGTTATAGTGCTGAAAGCAAAGGTTACAGGTTGTATCATCCGCAAACAAAACGTATTCTAGTTTCTCGGGATGTAGTGTTTGTGGAAGATTCTGTTCAACCCTTGCTCTCATGTACTAGAGACAGTAATGTAAGCTCACAGGACATTTATGACACTTTGTTGCCTCTTTTCAGTGGTGGAAATACGAATGTAAGTTCCAATGAGGCAAATGTACAGCCTATGGGGGTTTCTGAAAATGTTCTAGATCAGCCATGCATCTTATGCATCAGATTGTTATGCTTTGGCTGTGTCTAGCTTACATGATGTTGAGGAGCCTCTGACTTTTGATGAAGCACAAAATTCAAAAAATTGGATGGCTGCCATGCAATCAGAATATGATGCACTTATAGAAAATGACACATGGACTTTATGTGATTTTCCTCCTGGCAAAAAGGCCATTGGTACGAAGTGGGTTTACAAGTTGAAACGCAAGCTGGATGGTGAGATTGATCGCCATAAGGCTCGACTTTTTGCAAAGGGTTATGCACAACAAAAAGGCATAGATTATGAAGAGACTTTTGCTCCCACTTGTCGTATGACTACTGTGCGTTTTCTATGTGCATTGGCAGCTCATTTTGGTTGGGATGTACATCAATCAGACATTGTTACTGCTTTCTTGAATGGTGACATATTTGAGGAAGTTTATGTAACGCAGCCTCGCGGTTTTGTCATAAAAGGACAAAAGGAAAAAGTGTGCAAATGTAACAAGGCTTTGTATGGGTTGAAGCAATCTCCTCGTGCTTGGTATGAGAAAGCTGACACTCATTTGGTCAAACAAGGCTTTCGTAATAGTGCAACAGAAAGCACATTGTATGTAAAGCGTGAGGGTGATGTACTTCTCATTGTGGTTCTTTATGTTGATGATTTGCTGATCACTGGACCAAATGAGAGACATATTGCTGAAGTTGCTGATTTGAATGCTACTTTCAAGATGAAAGATTTGGGGCTGTTGCATCATTATTTGGGTATACAGTTTAAGCAGTGTGATGGTGGACTTGAGGATTGCAAATCTATTTCCACTCCCATGGAAACAGGTTTGAAGTTGAGTCTACATGATGCTGGTGATCCTGCGCGATATTCAGTTTGCAATCTCACAGGTCAGCAGATTTATGCATAGCCCAGGGTCTAAGCATTGGCAGGTTGTCAAGAGGATTTTCTGCTACCTTAGTGGCACTTTACATCTTGGCTTGTTTTATCCCAAGGGGGGATCATTGCCGCCAGACTTACATGCTTTTTCGGACTCAGATTGGGCTGGTTGTTTTGACACGCGAGTGTCCACAAGTGGTTTTTGTTTCATGGTTGGCAGTTCATGTATATCATGGTTGAGCAAGAAGCAACCTACTGTGGCCACTTCGAGTTGTGAGGCTGAGTACAGGGCAGTCTTCACAGCTACGGTTGAGTGTGTATGGCTCAGACGCCTTATGGCTGATTTGGGTGTTGGACAGGACACTGCCAACATTATCTACACTCACAGTCAGAGTGCATTGGCAGTTGCGAGGAACCCAGTTTTTCATGCTCGCACAAAGCACATTGAGGTGCATTACCACTATGTCAGGGAGAGGCTCTCAGTAGGAGAGATAAACTTGGCTTATTTGCCAACACAAGACAACCCTGCAGATATTTTCACAAAGGCATTGTCTCATGAGAAGCTTGAAGCTTTCCACAAAGCTTTCTGCTTACTCCCCTTTGTGGACTGATCCTGTCCTCAGGGCATGGCACTTCCCTTTACTCATGTGCCAGCTCTCGTTCACCGCATCACTCCAAGGGGGATTTGTTACCATATACATGTGGTAGTGATGTGTGTGAAGACACTAGGAGCGCCGGGGCATTTTTTCCCTCTTTAGGAGGTTTTTTCCCCTGTGCATTGTATATACGCCCATCACTCTAGGGCTATCTATCTTTCCATTGCACTCTAAGTAAAACACTCTCTATTGTGTGCCTTGAGCTTCCTTCGTCTTCTCCAAGCTGTGTGTGTTTCTCTGCAACCCTAATTCCAACATCCTTGCCTTCCAAATGTGTTTAAAGTAGCAATACCTCACAATTTTTGTAGCAATGGAAGAATCTATTTTGAATGTGAAGGGGCTCAAAACCCAAAAGAAGAGCCCCCTATTCTCGGAGTAAGGCAGAAATAGTGGTCCCTTAATGCAAAAGAGAAAGTTGTTAAGTATATAATTCCATATTTTCATCGGTTAGTCATCACTTGAGTCTCAAAATACAAGAAGAAAAGTGGGCATTAGTGAATTTACAATGTCTAAGGAATGGGTCTTGCACATATGCTTCAATTGATGGAATTAAAATGTGACCATTATATATGAAGATTATTTGAGTTTTGTAGATTTTACTTATGCATGGTGAGAGGTGTCTCTAAGAGCGAAAGATAATAATTGTGTAATGGATTATTTGTGTCTCTAAGCATTCTAGATATAGCATACTAAGTGTGCATAGAGAATCACCTTTTTTATCCATAAGACTCTATGCTTCTAGGCAAGAGCAAAATTATGCTCATAATTGGAGAGGACATGGTTAGAGATTAATCAAGGTTGTATCAAAATCGATATACTAATCATGAAAATTTTGATGATTGTGCTTATTGATGCAAATTTGACATTGCAACCCAACAATATAAGCATTTCTCCGATTAAAAGCTTGGGACATGCCAACCTATTTCACCACTCGTGCCTTTAAAGGGCTCAAACTTACCTCATCATACAAAACAGACTTCTCCCCCCCCCCCCCCCCCCCCCCCAATTGGGGTGAGGACTCAACTAGGTGGATTTATTGAAACATTTATAGAAAATGTGGTAAAGCCGCAAATGCACTCATGTGGAGTTAATGACCAATGGTGTAATGGAAATGGCCTATGAACTTTGAGAATAGCAGAATTAAGAGAATTAGAGTGAGAATTTTTGTGAGACTACTTTGAGAACATAGAGGGTGAACTTAATTAGCGATAGCAACATAACCATAGTACTTAATTACCTTGGCATGAACAATACTTTTGAGAGAGAGAGAGAGAGGAGAGAGAGAGAGAGAGAGAGAGAGAGAGAGAGAGAGAGAGAGAGAGAGAGAGAGAGAGTTTAGAGACCTTGACAATAGTTGAGGATCGGATCTATGTAGAGCTGGTCCCCCCTCCAATAGGATTTTGTATTATAGATTCTCCCATCAAGAGAGACTTCATACAATATAATCTTTGTGTTCCTTGTGACCTAGGTGGTGCAATGAAGATGTAAAGCTTCATGCATCAATGAAGATGGAAAGATTCATGCATCATGAACATACCATAGACTTTGTAGAAATCATTAACCATCCTCGGCCTCAGTCCCAAGGCCTCAAACACCTTCAAAGGTGGAGAGAGCTGGTGGTGAATGAGGGTAGGGGAGAGGAAGAAGAAACATTCATAGGAGAAAGAAATAGTTCCTCTCTTATCATCACTCTTCTTGCTTAGCATACATAATAGCATAGTAATGAAGATGGAAAAGATAGAAATCTTAAGCATTGGAGCATGGCTCTTGGTTGGATTTGCATTCCATAGCCAAGAGTGTTGGTGTAGGCTCTCAACTTCTCAACAAGCTTGGAGAAGGAGATGGAGCTCTTGAACTTTGGACTTCACACAATGATCTTTTGTGTGTGTGTGTGTGTGTGTGTGTGTGTGTGTGTGTGTGTGTGTGTGTGTGTGTGTGTGTGTGTGTGTGTGTGTGTGTGTGTGTGTGTGTGTGTGTGTGTGTGTGTGGGAGAGGGTATATGGGTAAGCACATGCCCTACTTTCTAGGGTTGACCCCCTCTTCTAGCACTAGCCTGCATTTGATTGGGCCTTCCCAAGCCTTGCCAATCACATGCTTAGTGCATATCAAGCAACAAGGGTAGCATTAGGACAATTGTCCTTCTTACCCCTTTGTCAGAGAGGCTTGAATAATGCTTTAAAAATTAATTGAAAAAACTAATTTCTCATTGGACCCCTTGAGAGGCCAACCAATAGGGTTTAGGCACCTTGTGAGGACAACATGGAGAGGAGCTTGACATGTGTCCTTGTTGCCTCCTTGGTCTAGGATTGCCTTGTGTGAGGCTGTGTGTGTTCTCTCTCATGCCCCCAACTTGTAGGGATTGCCTCCTCCTTGTAGGGATCCTTGTTCACTTTTTGACACCTCAAGACCCTCAATTTTGGGCTCGGTTCCCACCACAAGCTCGGACCTTAATCCTTTCAAGCTTGGGCTAGGTTCCCACCTCAAGTACAGCCCTAGCATCTCAAGCACGACAAGCACCTCAAGCATCTCAGTCATCAAGCACTTCAAGCACCTCACTCATCAAGCACGACAAGCACCTCAAGCTTGGGCCGGGTTCCCACCTCAAGCACAGCCCTAGCTTACCTAAGTTCCAAGGCTTTTCACACTAACTATTGGAAGTCATTAATGAGGCTAACCCTAAGGTCTTTTAAGCTCCATTATCATTTCTCTTTGATAGACCATCTCCCGTTTGGGGCATTACCTTTGGCTTCATGTTGAGATGCATCTAAAGCACATATCTATATTCTAACTCTTGTTCCCATTTATTCTCTCACATTAAGTGATCAGTTTAATATGAGAAAATCATTTGGGTATAGTTAGATATTAGACTTTATGACATCACCTCTCTCTTGAAATCATAGTCGTCCTTGACTATGAGGTAGAAGAGATAAATCCTTAGTCATTAGTCAATGTCTCTTAACGAGTAGAGGATCCCTTTTTACCCTTCGACATCATTCCAAGATGGATGACTAATCCATTTGGTGCTTGGGAGACATAGCTACCGCAAGCATGTCTGCTCTTTAGTCCATTTCATTCTCCAAAGTAGAATGAAATATTCTACTTGGTGTTTGAGAGACATCATCATCACAAACATGATTCTAATCATGCATACTACTTAAATTTGTGCACAATAAAAAGAGAATTAGTCTTAGAAGAAAGAAACATTGATCATTTAAAAGAAACATGTACATTTGCTTACTCTAATGTAGCATTGTAAGCATTGACAAGGTTCATACTATCCTTAAGCTGTATTCCTTGCATCCATATAGCATCTTCAAAATGATAATTTTTAAACTTAATAAGATACCGTCGGATAATCTTACCATGTCATAGTACCTTGTCTTCATGCCGAAGGATAGCTTCGGGTTGTAGCACCTCTTCTTGGTCTTCGATTTCTTCACTTGGGGGCTCTCCTTTTGTAGGGCTTAAGTAGGCTCACATAAAAAGCACTTTGTATGAGCCAATGGTTGGGCATCTTGAGTTGATAAGACATCTTGTTGATTGGCTTCAAGATTTGAAAAGGACCATAGTATTTTTTTGCTAGTTTAGCATAATACTTTTGATGGCCCGTAGGATTTTTGCTCGTTGTTTGCCTCAATCGAGCCTTGGGAAACTTGGGTAAGACCCAACCATATTCTTTGAATGTTAAGGCCCTTTTGTGCTTGTCAGCAACAACTTTTTGTCTTTGTTGAGAAATGGATATAGCCTCCTTAATCTTTTGGAAATATTCTTGTAAGTCACGGCTATACTCACTGGCAGCGATCTTCCCATGTACTTTAAGCAGCAAGGGACTTTTAGGTCTTTCCTCTATGATTTCAAAAGGTGCTTTTCTCATAGAAGTATGGACAATATTATTGTACGCATACTCTACAAGGTAAGTACTTCTCCCATTGTGAGCATTGATCTACTTCTGTAACATAAGTCTATAATAGATCAAGAATTGTAAGATTGGCTATCTCACTTTGGCCATCCATTTGTGGGTGATAGACTGAAGAGAAATTCAATCTTTTATCTAGGTTTTCAAAGAGACCTTTCCAAAAAGTACTGTTCATTCCAGGATCTCTATTTGACACAATGGATGTTGGTAATCCATGGTGTTTGAAAATCTGAGATATGAAGAGAGTTGCTATTTGGTGTACCTTAATAGTCTTTTTGACAGGAATAAAGTGTGCTTGCTTGCTAAACATGTCGACTATTGTCCATATTCCCGTATTCCCATGGATAGACTTGGGTAATCCAAAGGTAAAATCCATGGATATACTCTCCCATGTGAATTAGGGATTGGCAATGTTTGGAGTAATCCAGGTTGTCTTGTATGTCCACTTTCATGGTAGGCCAATAGAAGTACGTCTCTACTCCTCAAAGAGTAGGTTGAATGCATCTATGCTCCGCATAGGGACAAGCATGGTATTCATACATGAATTTCTCACTAAGGGAATGGGTAACACATAGCCTATTGCCATGGAGAAGATAACCATCCTGCAAGGTAAATGGTTCTTCTTTCTTCCCTCATGCAAGGGTTGACATTATGTCTTTAGAATCAGGGTCAATAGCATACTCATATATCATAGAAGAAAGATCATTGAGAGTTGCTATAGACATCGCATTAACTTTTGGTCGCCGTGAAAGTGCATCAGCCACTTGATTGTGCTTACCAACAATGTGAGCAATATGAAAATAAAATTGCAAAAGAAAATTTACCCACCTCATTTGCTTGTCGAAAATCTTGGTTTGCATCATGACGTACTTGAAACTTTGGTGGTTTGTCCATAAAATAAATGGAGTCCCCAAAAGATAGTGCTTCCATGTGTCTAGGGCATGTAGAGCAGCTAAAAGCTTTTTTCGTATATGCCCAACACTTGTTCATTGGTATTAAACCTTCGGCTCTCATATGCTATGGCATGTCCTTCTTGAAGCAAAACTGCTCCAAGACAATCACCACAAGCATCACATTGGACCTCAAATGGCTTTGAGAGATCCAGAAGCATAAGGATTGGTTGGGAGGTAAGCTTTTCTTTGAGCTTGTCAAAAGTATTTTTCTCTTTAGCAGTCCATGAGTACTTAACGTTCTTCTTTGTTAAGTCATGGAATGGTCCTTCTATTTGAGACAATTTGGCTATGAAGCGTCTATAGTGTATGCACACATACCAATAAATCTTCTTAGCTCATGTAGATTCTTTGGATTAGGCCACGCTTTTATCACCTCCAACTTTGATGGATCCATACATATACCATCTTGAGAGATAATATGACCTAAGTATTGAATCTCTTGAAGGAAAAATTCACTCTTTTTTTTATTGATAAAAAGCTTGTTCTCCCTTAAAGCTTGAAAAATCACTTGGAGATGTTGCTTGTGTTCTTCCAAGGACTTGGAGTAGATGATGATATCATCAAAGAACACTCCAATGAATTTGCGGTAGGGTCTAAATATTTTCTCCATTAAACGATTGAACGTGGCTGGTGCACTAGTCAAGCCAAAAGGCATGACTAGATATTCATAAAGACCAATTACTATACGGAACGCGTTCTTTAGGATATCTTCATTTGTTGTACTTATTTGATGATAGCCACTTTTAAGGTCAATCCTATTGAAGTAGGTAGATCCTTGTATCTTGTCAAATAGATCTTCTACCCATGGTACATAAAATCTGTTTTTGATAGTGATATGGTTTAGTGCTCGTTAGTCCACACATATGCGGTATGTACCATCTTTCTTTTGCACTAAAGGAACTGGAGAACAAAAGGGAGAGGAGCTAGGCCTCACCATTGCCTCATGATCTCCTCTTGTTGATCTTGGGAAACTCAATAAGGAGGCTTGTTAGGCGGTGGGCTTTCTGGTAGGAGCTCAATTCAATGGTCGTCATCCCCTCTTTTTGGAGGTAAGTCCATAGGGATATCATCGATGAACACATCTTGGAATCCATTTAGAAAATTAGACAAGCCTAACTCTTCTTGATTCCTACCAATTACATTTGATGAAACATAGGACCTTTTAGGTATTCTTTGACAAAAAATCATGTACGCAAAAACTGAGCTTTTTATTGATTTGTCAAAAGCAGGAGAATTCACAAGTGGTATAGTACGACCACACTCACTAGAATCTATACACATTTTATTTTTCCTGTAGGTGAAGGAGATTCTTCTTTTAGGGAACTTCATGTTGGTAGCCATGCAATTGAACTATGGTGCCCCTAGGATAACATCCTCATGTTGGAGAGGAGAGATAAAAATTTCTTCTTTGTCGAAGTATCTTTGGACATGAATCCTCAACTTCCCAATCAAGGGAGTAACAGAGGCTTGTTGTACCTTGAAAGCTCCATCAACATTTACATTATCTCCCATCTCAAAATCTTGAATGCCCAACTTAGTGGCCAACTCCGTTTTCATATGAAGTTGTGAGTAGAGCCAGGGTCAAGCAAGATGAAGGCATCATGCTCCCTAACCTTTCCCCAAGCATAGGAGAGAGGTGATCCTTTGCAATGAGCATCCTATTTTGAAACTTTGATCATGGAAGCTCTAGAAGTCTCATTGCAGGCATTTCTCTTGGGGCAAGAATGACATCCGTGTCCTTGCTCCTCACACTTAAAACATTTGTGGTCCTTACAAAAAGTTTCAAGCTCTTCAAGAGAGAGTTTATTACCTTTGTAAACTCCCTTCTCCTTGGACTAATTGTTGTTGTTGGTGTTGTTGGAATTGCATTGGCAAGAATTTTGGGCATTGGTTTTCCCTTTTGCATCACTTTTGTCTTTGCTTTCCATGGGCTTGGCATTCCTTCTAGCCCCTTGTTGGAAATTGATGTGCAAAGAAACCATGGTGTGGTGGATTACTTTGGTAATAGAATCAGGCCGTTGGGATTTGACATACTTGGCCATCTCTTCAGGTAATCCCGCACAAAAGTTTTTCTTTTGCTTGGTGAGACTTGAGATGTAAATCCCAAAACTTGTCCACATATTTGTGGATAGACTCATGGGGAGAAGCTTCAAACTCCACCATTTGGTAAGCAATTTTTCCTTTGCATCGCTTGCAAGGAATTGCTTCATGATGGAAACTCGTAGAGTCTCCCATGTCTTTGGGACTTCACCTGTGCCACAAAGGCTAGCCCACCATTGAAGATAAAAAATTTGAAAGTGCATAGCTACATGTCATAGCTTAGAGGACTCTGTGAAGCCCTGGTCTCCCAAGGCCACATCAAATTGCTGGATGAAGGCCAATACTTTGTCGGTAGCACCAAATGTGCCATCATAGGTGAGAAAAGAGATACTCTTTCTTCCCTCTTTAAACTTCTTAAGATTTTAAAACCTTCACCATGCAAGGTAATATTTGCAATGTCCTCTCCTCTTGCATTCTCTAGGAGAATAACTGTTGCTTTCGTCGGAAGAGGAGGAAGGTGAAGAAGAAGGAGAATAGGGTGGCCTCTTTCTTACCATTTTCTTCCTTTGTTTCCTCTTGTCCCTTTCAGGGTGACACGGAGAAGGACTATGGGTTGGCCATTTCCTCTTGGGAGGAGCTGGCGACCGTCTAGACCGCCATCTTCATGGAGCCACATCTTCAGAGGAACTTAGGGATTTGCTTCTTTCTCATTCTTTGGCTTCCTCCTCTCTATGGGAGAGAGTCTTCTTTTGGGGGTCTCATCAAGACGCCTACTAAGCTCTCTCTCCTCTTGGAAAGGAAGGGAAATCCCATAAGCACAAAGTTGTTGAGTAACTTTGGCTTGCAAAGCAGGGTTGCCCATAGCTTGCTGCAACCTAGTAACAAGATAATTGACAAACATGGGGGCATCATCATTAGCACCTTTATGTGAAAAAACTAAGTTATTAATGTTCATTCTACTCTCTTGGTTATTGTCATCCATGCTAATTAAACTTATGTATAGATTACTTTGTGCTTTGGTACCCTCAAAAATCTTAGTCGCTACTCTTCTTTACCTTTGAAAATCAGTCCTCAAGTAGCCACACCCGCGGTTTAGACACTTTTGATTGCAAAGACTAGTGGAGAGGGTCTAACATTGCTCGGTTGGTTATGGTTCCTGTTGAGCTTGCTCATCGGTCAATAATGGTTAAGCCAATGGCAAGCCCCGAGAGGCTCCATTATTAAGACTATAGTTCCCAACGGTGTACCTTGAACTAAGTCCTTCTCGACCAAGATAATAGATCCTTGTCCCACTTACCCTATTTCAATAAACAGGCCCAAACTTTCATGGACAACTTAAGGACCTCTCTTCTTAAGGAAGAAAAGATAAACCAATAGCTTTGATACCAATGTAATGGAAATGGCATAAGAACTTTGAGAAACGAGGAATTAAGAGAATTAGAGTGAGCTTTTTGTGAGACTACTTTGAGAACATAGATGGTGAACTTCATTAGCGGTAGCAACATAACCATAATACTAAATTAACTTGGCATGAACAATACTTTTGCAAGAGAGAGAGTTTAGAGAACTTGACAACAATTGAGGACCGGATTTATGTGGAGCCGGCAGTCCCCCCTCCAATAGGCTTTTTTAATTATAAATTCTCCCATCAAGAGATACTTGGTACAATACAATCTATGTGTTCCTTGTGACCTAGGTGATGCAATGAATATGAAAAGCGTCATGCCTCACGAGCATAACCTAAACTTTGTAGAAAGCATTAACCATCTCCGGCCTCAGTCCCAAGGTCTCAGACACCTTCAAAGATGGAGAGAGCCAGCGGGGAATGAGGGTAGGGGAGAGGAAGAAGAAACATTCAAAGGAGAAAGAAATAGTTTCTTATTTATCATCACTCTTCTTGCTTAGCATACATAATAGCATAGTAATGAAGATAAAGAAGATGGGAAGCTTAAGAATTGGAGCATGGCTCTTGGTTGGATTTGCATTCCATAGCGTAGAGTGTTGGTGTAGGCTCTCAACTTCTCAACAAGCTTGGAGAAGGAGATGGAGGTCTTGCACTTTGTACTTCACACAATGAGCCTTGCGTGTGTGTGTCTGTGTGTGTGGGAGAGGGTATATGGGCAAGCACACCTCCTACTCGCTTGGGTCGACCCCCTCTTGTAGCACTAGCCTGCATTTGATTGGGCCTTCTCAAGCCTGTCCAATCACATGCTTAGTGCATATCAAGTAGCAAGGGTAGCATTAGGACAAGTGTCCTTCTTACTCCTTTGAGAGAGACGGCTTGACTAATGATTTAGAAATTATGTAAATAAACTAATTTCTGATTGGACGCCTTGAGAGGCCAACCAATAGGCTTTAGGCACCTTGTGAGGACAACGTGGAGAGGAGCTTGACATGTGTCCTTGTTGCCTCCTTGGTCTAGGCTTGCCTTGTGTGAGGGTGTGTGTGTTCTCTGTCATGCCCCCAACTTGTAGGGCTCGCCCCCTCCTTTTAGGGATACTTGTTGACTTCTCTTTAGCAGAATTATGGAGAAGTTGGTGTATCTGTACATTGGGTTTGCGTTGAACATCAAGAACTCAAAAGAACAGAACGTTGTGATAGAGGCACTTGATGGTTTTGTTAGAGATGGGTCTCCATGGGGACAATGTGAAAATCCAACAAGATGGGAAAAGGTCAACTAATGATAAAGATTTACCTCGCAAACCATCTACTGGTGGGGTAAAGGCACGTCGATTTTTATCAAAACCAACAGGCGCCTACATTGGATAGTGCCACCTTTTGTGCTTTTCACATGTAGTATTCTAAAGATCCTAAGTTGCCAATATTTTCCCTGAAGATATTGTCACGGTTTATGGGGTACACTACCCTCCAAATCAATGCAAACAAGATCATGCTACTTGAGAGAGTTGCAACACTTAGAATATTTGGGTATGTTGCGGGATTGAATGCCTCAAGAGCAGGATACTTTCTTTGCTACTCTAGCTATGTAGCAGCAGTTGAGGAGACAAATGTCAACCTTCTTGGGGGCTATAAAAGAAGAAATTTTCTGAGATATATGGGTGACATGCCTAGTGATACCAAAAAAATCAAAAACTGATGTAAAACTGACAATATTTTGTGTTAAAATATCTTTTTTGAATTCGGATCTCTCTAGAAGGACTCGGTACAAAGTTTCAAAGTGAAGCATTAACCTCCATTTGTGGTTGAGCAGCATGGTTGTTTGATCTCATCCGTTGTAATTGCCTCCTATACAACCAATTGAATAATTCCTTTAGTGCATTGCTCCTTCTTTGTCCCCCCTCCATTTCTTGTACATATGAAATGAAGTCCTCACTTGATAGTGAGATTTTTCCATTCCCTGAGTATTCCATGTTGCAAGGGGTCCTTGATTTGCAAAATATGGTCCATGCACGTACAGAATATGCTAAAAATTAAGAAAAAAGGTTAGTTGAACTCATTGGATGCAATGTAAAATACTATCCACACTTTAAAAAGTAATTGAACACTCACCAAGTAATATGTGATGTCTTTTGCTCCCCAAGAATCTATGATAGCAGTTATTAAAAGCTTCATTTTCTTTTTAAAGTCATCTGCATGATACCATATACATGTGGTAGTGATGTGTATGAACACACTAGGACCGCCGGGGCATTTTTTCCCTCTTTAGGAGGTTTTTCACCCCGAGCATTGTATATACGCCTATCACTCTAGGGCTGTCTATCTTTCCATTGCACACTGAGTAACAGACTCTCTATTGTGTACCTTGAGCTTCCTTCGTCTTCTCCAAGCCGTGTGCATTTCTCTGCAACCCTAATTCCAACAATTGGTATCAGAGCAGGTTACGTCCTCCCGGGCTTAGTCGCCAGTTGCTCCAACACACGCCTGCTCACTTTCTCTAATTACAGTGAGGTTTGGTGAGCGTTTGCTGGTCGACAAATATTTCGGGTTTGCTCATAGAGCTTAGTCTGCTCAGATTTTTTATTCGGGCTCATTTCGGCCTCCGTTTCCACTACAGGTAGGTCTGCACAGGCAATTTTGTCATTTTGTGCAGAATTTTTGTGAATGCCAATTTCTGTATAACAGGTTCCTTTCAGTCTTCTACGGTTTGTGCTATAACGCACGTGTTGGTCCCGCTCCGTTTCCTCCTATTTTTGGGCAGTTTTGACATCAGGTGTAACATTTACCATGGCTGACAGCAACACAGATGTCTTCAAGATGTTTGCTGCTGAGGACAGGTTGGATGGGGAGAATTACCCTATGTGGGCTTATATGATGCAACATGTTCTTGTATCAAAGGGTGTCTGGAATATTGTGCAAGGCATTGATGTACGTCCTGGTTCTGAGGATGTAGGCGATGTTGAGGATGTTGCACGTCTTGCTGCTATTAGAGTTGTTTTGCCTACGGTAGAACAATCTCGTTGGGATGTAAAGGATGCGCAGGCTCATGCATTGATTGCGTTGTCTGTGAAGCACACCATTGTTCCTTACATCCGTTCAGCAAAATCTGCAAAACAGGCTTGGGATATTTTGGTTGGTCTTTATGCAAGTCGCAATGAGGCTCAAATAGCTTTGTTGCTTAAAGAGTTGGAGTTGAAGATTACTCATGAGGAAGATGATATGGACACTTTCCTTGCTAGTGTCAAGGATATCAATGAGCAACTTATTTCTGCAGGTGAAGTCATTTCAGGCAGTTCCCTTCTGCAGACTCTGTTCTTGATGCCTTACCAGACTTTTGCTAGTACTTGGAGACTTATGACCCAAGGAAATCCTGAAGTTGTCAGGTTTGATGCATTATGCACATTGCTATTGCAAGAGTCACGTTCTAGAAAAAACAGGACTAGGCAGCATCGTGCAGTTGAAAAGACTTTTATTGCTTCTCAGAGAAAGGGTGGTAACAGCAATACAACCACTTCTCATGGTTCTGCTGCGAGTGGAAAAAATTCAGTTCCTAATGCTTCTGCTGGCAACAATTTGTCTGGGAGTTCTGGTGATAAGGGCAAAAAGAAAATGTGTTGCCATTATTGTAAAGCTAATGATCACTTGATCAAGTCCTGTCCTAAGTTGAAGGCCAAACAGGCTAAGAAGAAAGAGGGTGGTTCCACTACAAATGCAACCATTGTTGAGTCTTATGTGGAAGGAGAGTGTGTTGCTGATGCTGATGAAAAATGGGCTTTTAGCGTAGAGTGCACTTACAATCCTGTTGTCCATGATGCATGCTTGTCAGTTGTTGCAGATTCACATGTGTGGTATTTTGACAGTGGTGCTACAAAGCACATTACCTCACATCGTGAACTGTTCACCTCTCTCAAGTCTTTCCCTCATGGGAATTCAGTCACTTGTGCCAACAATGCCCCTTATCCGGTTCAGGGAGCTGGAAAGATTATGGTACTGCTGCAAATGGCAGTTCCTTCACACTTGTTGATGCACTTTATGTACCTAGGATAAAGAAGAATCTCTTGTCTGTATCCTCACTTGCTAGACTTGGACTTGTAGTCAAATTTGTGGATGACAGATGTATAGTTCATGATCTCAGTTTTGGTGATGAAATTGTTGCATCTGGCTTTTTGTGGCATGGGCTGTATAAGCTCACTTTGTATGACAAGTGTGGAAAAAATTTTGCAAATGCTGTTGTAGATTCAAGGGCTATTTCAAATGCAAAACTTTGGCATGCACGTTTTGGTCATCTAAATTTTGTCAATTTGCTGCATTTGCAAAAATCTGATATGATTGCTTCTTTGCCACCTCTTGAAGCACCTCTCAAGCATGTTTGTGAAGGCTATATTTCGGGTAAGATGCAATGTTCTAAGTTTCCAAAGGATGGTTCAGTTCGGGCCACATGCAGGTTGCAGCTTGTGCATAGTGATGTTTATGGGCCCATGCAAACTTCGTCCTTGGGAAATTACCTTTACTTCATAACTTTCATTGATGATTACTCCAGGCATGCATGGGTATTTCTGCTAAAAGCGAAGTCCGAAGTTTTTATGTGCTTCAAACAATTTTTGGCTATGGTTGAAAATGTCTCGAAATGTACTATGGGCACCCTTCATTCCGATCTGGGGGGGAGTATATGTCTCATGAATTGAACTGCATTTCTGGCTAGTCGTGGGATAAAACACCAATGTACAGTGCCTTATACACCTCAGCAAAATGGTGTTGCTGAGAGGAAAAACATGTCACTTACAGAAATGGCACGATGTATGGTCAAAAGTCAAGCTTTGCCTCATTCTTTTTGGCTTGAGGCCATTATGTGTGCCACTTATGTACTAAATAGGTGTCCTAAAAAAGCTTTGCAATCTATTACTCCATATGAATCATGGCATGATAGAAAGCCTTCTATTGAGCACATGCGTGTTTTTGGCTGTTTGGCATATGCTTTGGTGCCACAAACACAACACAGAAAATTGGATGATAAGGCTGTCAAATGTAATTTTGTTGGCTATAGTGCTGAAAGAAAAGGTTACAGGTTGTATCATCCGCAAACAAAACGTATCCTTGTTTCACAGGATGTAGTGTTTGTGGAAGATTATGTTCAACCCTTGCTGTCATGTACTAGAGACATTAATGTAAGCTCACATGACATTTATGACACTTTCTTGCCTCCGGTGGTGGAAATACGAATGTAAGTTCCAATGAGGCAAATGTACAGCCTATGGGGGTTTCTGAAAATTTTACAGCTCAGCCTTTTACCGATGCAAATGCACATGATGTACTTGATGAGCAAAGGGCTAAAAATGAGCAGGCTAGAGGTATGCCAAAATGGCTAGTGCATACTTTGCGTGATAGTAAATTGGATGCACCTTTGTCTAGTCGTACTCATTCACGCTCTCACCATGCATCTTATGCATCAGATTGTTATTCTTTGGCTATGTCTAGCTTACATGATGTTGAGGAGCCTCTGTCTTTTGAAGAAGCACATAATTCAGAAAATTGGATGGCTGCCATGCAATCAGAATATGATGCACTTATAGAAAATGACACATGGACTTTATGTGATTTGCCTCCTGAAAAAAGGCCATTGGTACAAAGTGGGTTTACAACTTGAAACGCAAGCCCGATGGTGAGATTGATCGCCATAAGGCTCGATTGTTGCAAAGGGTTATGCACACCAAAAAGGCATAGATTATGAAGAGACTTTTGCTCCCACTTGTCGTATGACTACTGTGCATTTTCTATGTGCATTGGCAGCTCATTTTGGTTGGGATGTACATCAATCAGACATTGTTACTGCTTTCATTGGACGAAATGAGAGACTATTGCTGAATTTAAGACCGATTTGAATGCTACTTTCAAGATGAAAGATTTGGGGTTGTTGCATCATTACTTGGGAATACAGTTTAAGCAGTGTGATGGTGGTATTGCCTTCTGTCAGAAAAGTTACATAGAGACATTGCTATGTAAGTTTGGACTTGAAGATTGCAAACCTATTGCCACTCCCATGGAAACAGATTTGAAGTTGAGTCTAGATTATGCTAGCGATCTTGCTGATGTCACTCTTTATCAAACTGCTATTAGCTGCTTCATTTATGTATGCAACACGAGGTTGGATATTTAGTTTGCAGTCTCACAGGTCAGCAGATTTATGCATAGCTTAGGGTCTAAGCATTGGCAGGCTGTCAAGAGGATTTTCCGCTACCTTAGTGGAACTTTACATCTTGGCTTGGATCATTCCTGCCAGACTTACATGCCTTTTTGGACTCATATTGGGCTGGTTGTTTTGACACGCAAGTGTCCTTAAGTGGTTTTTGTTTCATGCTTGGAAATTCATGTATATCATGGTTGAGCAAGAATCAACCTACTGTGGACACTTCGAGTTGTGAGGCTGAGTACAGGGCAGTCTTCACAGCTACGGTTGAGTGTGTATGGCTCAGACACCTTATGGCTGATTTGGGTGTTGGACAGAACGCTACCAACACTATCTACACTGACAGTCAGAGCGCATTGGCAGTTGCGAGGAACCCAGTTTTTCATGCTTGCACAAAGCACATTGAGGTGAATTACCACTATGTCAGGGAGAGACTCTTAGCAGGAGAGATCAGCTTGGCTTATGTGCCAACACACGACAACCTTGCAGATCTTTTCACAAAGGCATTGTCTCGTGAGAAGCTTGAAGCTTTCTGCAAAGCTTTGGGCTTACTCCCCTTTGTGGATTGATCATGTCCTTAGGGCATGGAACTTCCCTTTACTCATGTGCTAGCTCTCGTTCACCCCATCACTCCAGGGGGGATTTGTTACCATATACCTGTGGTAGTGATGTGTGTGACTAGGACCGTCGGGGCCTTTTTTCCCTCTTCAGGAGGTTTTTCCCCCCGAGCATTGTATATACGCCCATCACTCTAGGCCTATCTATCTTTGTATTGCACACTAAGTAACACACTCTCTATTGTGTGTCTTGATCTTCCTTCATCTTCTCCAAGCTGTGTGAGTTTCTCTGCAACCCTAATTTTAACACTGCATAAGCAGCAGAGCTTACTTTTTGCCTCAAAACTTTCAAAAAGTTATCCACCTTCTTCCACACTTCCATGGGTTTGTTGGATACATCTGGTCTACTTTTGACATTGGTTGTTATTACACAAAGATCATTCCAGCAGTTTCACATAGTGTCAACTTGTTTGTTGTCATGGTTGCTCAAAAATCTTTTGGCTTTTTCTCCACCCATTGAAACATCTTGCAAAACATCACCCGTTCCTTTTGAAAAAGTAGGATCTTTTTTTACATGCACTTGACCACCATGAAAACCCATTCGAGAGAGCAAAGCCTCACATTTTTCCATGCATTTGTCTGCAAGTTTACTTGGCTTAATAGAATATGCATAATCAAGATGGAGTTGAAGCAATTTGTCCAAGATTCTAATCTCTGCATACATTGTACATATATGTACATTTTTTAAATCTATTGTTAGAATTGGATACCAAATCATAGAAGACAATGGGTAGACTATGATATTCACACTATTTCTCAATGGTGGTTTTCCCACCTTGTGTTCTGCAAGCCATCCTTTTGTTCTAGTGCTTGCCATGCAATACAGACATGGATACTTGGTATTGGCACCTCCACATACACCAAACATGCACTTCAATGCTTTTAGGTCGGCACTCAAGTGCCATTCTACAATAAAGTCACCCATGCCATCTACACGGAGTTGTTCACCTTCATTTTGGTCCTATATAACAGAAGGGATATCATTCTGCAAAAAGAGACATTTCAATGTATCGTGATTTTCTACTGGTATTTGAGCTGCTCCAATTTACCAAAGCTCCATTTCTGATTGATTTTTGTGGTATGGGGAATCAAGCTTACCCTGGCTATAATCCAATGCTCTATTCATTAGGGATACGGACACTCTTTCCATTTTTTGACATTTTTGAATTTGAGCTTCATCCAATTTTATAATGAATATAAGTTTTCCTTCACAATCTACTTCTCATATGTTATAGTATCTCACCATAGCAGATTGAACTTTTTTGAGTCTTACCACGCACCGAGCGAGTTTTTCCGAGCAAAGACAAACCCGAGCAAGTGTTTGTATGCAATATAGTAAATTTTATCATCAGCAGAATATTTATTTTTTGCTGTATATGGATGCACTACAACAAAAAGAATTTTCAATGGATATACTACCTCCTAAATTCCAGAATATCAAAGTTTACTTGAGAGGTCATGCTTGAAAGTAATGATATACACACTTTGCTAAAAGCACAAGCAGCTAGCTGCATTGAAGCGGCTGGCTTAATTATTTCAGGATTATAACCATCGTAAGCTTTTCTACGCACATGTCCACTTTGACATTTACTCGTTCTATTTCTTTGCCATCTGCCATCTGCATCACCAACAGCCTAATAGCATCAACAGAAAAATGTGCTAACAAGTGGGGACTCAAGTAATTGAGCACTTCTGACACCTTAACATTGTCTTGTCCAAGTGCCTTCTTAAGGGGAGGATCACATAAGATCTGCAATTTCTCAGTACTACTCTAGAGCTTGTGAGCCTTCATGTAGCCCCATGCTCTTTTGAGGGCATCAAGGCTCTGGTCTCCAAGGTTTGCAAGATGGGAGCCAGAGACCCTATAGAGGATCTGAGCGCCACCTCTGGGCTCGGGCTTGGGGTCAGGCTGTCGGGAGTGGTTTTGAGTTCGGCCTTGGGAACTTTCTTGCTCATCTATTCATCAACTCATGCAAAACGCAGAGCAGTCACACACTAGACCAGGGGCAAGATCTCGGTCGCGATGGCAAGATGAAGGATCGCGATCAATGGCAAGAAGACGGATTGGGATTGGTTGGGGTTGAGCAATCGAAGCTAGCTCTTGCACGTGCAATACCCCATACTATAGCAACAAGGCTGCATGATACAACCGAGAATTGGACGGACTGTACTGAAAAGCACCTACATGGACCGTAAGAGAGAGGTAGAGGTGATGGTGAGGCAACTTTACACAGCTTGTCGGCGAGAGAGGGAATGCCGACGAGATGGGATGGCTGCAATAGCACACACACTGAAACCCTCACTTCTTCATTCATGTATAATCGAAGTTCTAATGATGCAAAAGAAGTGGATCACTATGGAAAGTCACTTCTACATATGTGCAATAGTACCGGAATGCTCATTGCAAATGGTGTATCTCTATGGCAAGGCACCAATGACTTTACATGTAGAAAGCACAACGGTGCTAGCATGATTGACTATATGTTGTTCTCGGAAGCCACTCTAGAATGCATACAAAGCTTTACACTTGGTGAATGGAATCCAAAATCGGATCATAGGATGTTATGTATTGACCTCAAGTGTGGTAAACGGCCCGAGCATGTAGCCTCCAATCATGATGTGAATCATTTGTACCTACTTCTAGACTTCAAACGAGCACTTATATATGCAATGCAAGTGGAAAGTTTTCAAAGAAGTAATTTTCTCTTGTGCGAAGGAATGCTTTTCGGTGAAACACATGTCTTGCAAAAGGTCTAAGAAGGGTAGCACCAAGAAGAAATGGTTTGACATGGAATGTAGTCAAGCCCGAAAACACTTGCTAAGATTGGATGCAATTAAAGACAAGGAAGTTTACTTGGAATGTTCACACACATACAAAGCACTTGTTCAAAAGAAGAGGAGAAGGTGGGAAGTCGAAAAACAACTTCTTTTAGCACAAGAGAAAGCACATGCATGTGGCAAGTTTTGGCAAAATCTAAAAGGCAAGAGCGTTGAGAGCTGTGGTGACTTGACTCTTGAGGATATGTGTATGCATTGTAAGAATCTCTATGAGCAACCCAATGTTGATAAGATGGAGTGTTGTATCTCCCTTCCGTTTATGTCTCCCTTCTTTACCATTGAAGATGTATGCCGCGCGCTTGAGAAACTTGCTACTCATAAGGCAGGTGACCTTCAAGGTGTCAAGGCTGAAATGATTAAATGGACAAGCAAGAAAACACGATATTGGATATGCGATATGTTTAACCTTGCACTTCAGTATGGCATGCCTCATGATTGGAGTGCAAATTGGATCAAACCTTTGCACAAAGGAGGAGATGTAAACAATGTGAACAACTATCGCACTATAATGGTTGGTTCTTTAATGGCAAAGTTATTTGGATGTATCATGGAGATGAAGATAAGTGAATTGGCTGAAAAGAATAGCAAACATGCACTTGGCCAAGCAGGTTTTCGAAAGCATCATAGCACTATTGATCACCTTGTCACTCTTCGAGTTCTTATGGAAGCGTCTCGATTGAAAGGAAAAAAGTTGTATTGTTGCTTTGTGGATTCCAAGAAAGCTTTTGACATAGTACCGCGAGGAAATCTTTGGAGACGTATGCAAAGCCTTCAAGTGCCGAGAGAATTTATGCATGCAGTCTTTCGCATCTACCAAAAAGTCATATGTCGATTACGTATGGGAGATGGAATTTCAAAATTTTTTGCAAGCACTATTGGTGTCAAACAAGGATGCCCACTTTCCCCAACCCTCTTTGGGCTACTCATTGATGAATTGGAATGCATGGTTCTTGACTTTATGCAGCAAGAAGGCATAGAAGAGGTTAAGATTGGAAATGCGGTGATCATGCTTTTGCTTTATGCCGATGATGTAGTGCTCTTGGCACATACCTTAGAAGATGCACAAAAGCTTATGAGTGTCTTGGAACTCTTTTGCCTACATATCGGGCTGATCGTGAATGCATCCAAAACCAAGGTTATGCTTGTAAAGACCCTCAATGATGAAAATCCATGCATTGTATATAACAATGAGAAACTTGAAGTGGTAGATCACTTCAAGTACCTTGGCCTTGAGGTTCCATCCAATCATAAATGGAAGGATTGTGCAATGTGTCGCTTGGAAGCCGGAAAGAGGGCCTATTATGCATTTGAGAACATGTGCAATGCAGGAGAGATCAAGTGTTGGGCTCTCAAAAATTATCTCTTTGACACATTGGTGACACCGGTGCTTCTTTATGGAGTGGAGGTGTGGGGTGGAAGCATCGGGAAGTCTACTTGGAAAGAGTTTGAGAATGTCCAAAAGCGTTTTCTCACCAACTTTCTCCAAGTCAAGACACAAACACCCTACATGCTCTTACTTCTTGAGTCCGGATTGCTTCCCATTGAGGTCTTGGGCATGCAAAGGGTTGTGGAGTACATGCGTAAGACACAACGTAGCCCTTTGCATCGACTTCGTAGAATCGCATATGAAGCAAGTCAAATTGTTCAAAAGACATGCAAGAGCAAAATACTAAGTTTGGGGTGGATGCTTGATATCAAGAAATGGTTTGGAAGATGGGATGCATGTCACTTGGTCAAGGATGCGTCAATCGACTCCCAAGTTAATGAGGCCTTCTTACAATGCCAATGTATCACGGCTTGGGAGAAATCCGGAGGTTCTCGCTTCAGCCATTACACCACACACGTTGCCCCAAACTACAAATCTCTCTTCTTCTCGGAACGAGGTAACCGAACCCATTCCTACATCCTTGAGCCCATCCCGTTGAGTGCGATCCACACCATTGCCTCCATTCGTCTTAGCTCCCATTCTCTACGCTGCGAGACAGGACGTTGGGGCACTAGCGAGGAGTGTCATCGACTTTGCACCTTATGCCCTCGTCAAGTGCGAGAGAGTGATTACCACACACTACTTGAGTGCTCAGCTTTTGACCACATTAGGTCCTCTTTTCCCCATATATTCAGCCATGATCTCTCCCTACATACCTTCCTCTCCCAACCACGATGTGGACTCTCTATTGCGACGCTCATTTCAGTCATTTTTGAGCATCGAGAGTCACTTATGAACTCCACTCACACCACGTGACATGTTCATTTGGTCCCATAGGTCATATTTGACCTCCCAGGACGATAATAGAACTATCTCTCTCTCTCTCTCTCTCTCTCTCTCTCTCTCTCTCTCTCTCTCTCTCTCTCTCTCTCTCTCTCTCTCTCTCTCTCTCTCTCTCTCTCTCTCTCTAAAAATAATGTACAAAATTTCTCCTCTTCAAGTATCATTCTCCTCACATACCATTCAGAAAACTACTAGATCAAGTACTAAAATAAGTCTCACAAAAAGACCAACTAAAACCGCTCAAAATGAGCGGACTACACAAAAAAGTGACCCTCTTAACCAGACCCACTTCTCCAAAGTCACTATATTGAAGCTCTATTAGCTCACAAGAGGTTCATTCAAAGATAAGCTTGACAGGTCGATTACATTACTTGGCCCAGTACCAGCTCGGACCATTTGTAGTACCTCCATCGCCTCTGCCACTTTGGCTTTTAGCGCCTCTAGAGATTCAATTAAATGTAAAACTTCTGGCTGATCCATCTCCAGTAACATGCCCTTAACTTTTCCTGCGTGACCATGTTCAAATTAATCTACAAGTGGATACAGTTGCTCGCCCAACATCAATCTCTGTTGTTCAGGAGGAGCCGATGATAGCCTAAGGCTCATGCCAAAGCAGGAATCTCCTTTCTCTCTCTTTCTCTCTCTCTCTCTCTCTCTCTCTCTCTCTCTTTTTGAGGACAAACAAAGTATCTTTATCTTCATTGACACAATGATTCTCCATCCCATGGTTCAAAAGAAGGAAATGCATGCATCGAAAAATAGCAGTTGGCTCATCTCATGAGATTAACAAAATTTTCGTGATGATCTCCCCCGGTCATTCCCAGGAAGCTAATCAATAAGGTACAAATCCTGCAGGACTTTCACATATCTTCTCAAATCTTAAGACCTTGGCTTCTCCTTCTTTTCCTTGAAAAGGGCAAGGAGAGACACTCCCGATACCTTCACAACCTTGAACCGCACTCCAGGAATATCACCAATAGCATGTCCCTTACGAACGAACCCAACAATCAACACTTCATCGTTTTCTTCAATGTAGTTAAGGCAACCATCATTTGGAACAAAGGCCGCAATCTTCTTTTTATTCTTGATAAGCTGTACCCTGGCACATTTTCGAATGGCAGAGCTGGGCTGCTTGTCTTCAATACCAATCTTCTCAAGAACGATGCCCTTGGCGTGGGAGGAGCCTACAAAGGGCTTCTTCCACTCGTTTCCAAGATTTCTTTTCTTATATGCCTTGTGTACCCAGTTTGAAACCAGCTCTCCCATACCACGTGTTTTACCCATGGTGGTTGTTGCTGTTAGTGCCCAGGAGCTCTCTCTCTCTCTCTCTCTCTCTCTCTCTCTCTCTCTCTCTCTCTCTCTCTCTCTCTCTCTCTCTCTCTCTCTCTCAATTTTTTGAAAAAAAAACCCTCGGAAAGAGTGCGCACAGGCGCGCGCTCTTTTAGAGGGTTTGTTTTTCAAAAAACTGAGAGAGTAGGGGGTACCCAATGATGAAAAAGGTTAAAAAAAAGTGAATCTGAGCTGATCGAAGCAAAGAGCGAGGCAATGCTCAGAAGGCGTCAACGAGGCTTGGGGCAGCTGGCAGCAGGGTGCAGACCAAGAAGCTACATGGTATAAGGGTCGCACGCAAGCCTTCAGGACGCTTCTGCAAGTTATGCGCAGCTGGCAAAGTAATGGAGCTCGCAAATGGTGGGCGACGAGTACAGAAAGAAATGTGTTGGGCGATGAGCACAGAAAGAAAGGTGGCAGGTGGTTCGACCAGCAACCAACAACTTGCAGTAGGCGGGCTGGGAGCGAAATGAGATGTACAACACGATTTCTCTCTCTCTCTCTCTCTCTCTCTCTCTCTCTCTCTCTCTCTCTCTCTCTCTCTCTCTCTCTCTCTCTCTCTCTCCCCCGCGGGCCATGCAGATTTGCCAAACGTCTGTGAGTTGCATGGAAGGTATGCATGCAAATTTGACCTCTCTCTCTCTCTCTCTCTCTCTCTCTCTCTCTCTCTCTCTCTCTCTCTCTCTCTCTCTCTCTCTCTCTCTCTCTCTCTCTCTCTCTCTCTCTCTCTCTCTCTCTCTCTCTCTAGCCAGCACATTTTCTGTTGCGCCTTGGCAAGCCAGGCTCTTTTGCACCCGTCCAATAATGAGGTTCACATGTTGTGCGCAGTCTCTTCAGGAGAGGATGCTACGGTTAGAGAGGCCTTGTGTATACTTATGGGTTCTTCTCAACAAGAACTGTGGATTCTTTAAGCAGGTGCTGGCCCTTTGCGTTTTTTGGCCTGTCTCCATATGCATCACCTACGCGTTCACCTTTACGCAGGTGCTGGCCTGTGGTCTTGCTTTCACGAGACGCGAACGGGTAGTCCAGTGAGAGGAAAGCATGTCTTGTGTGAGGGAAGGCTTGCATGAGGGGAATCATGGCCTGCTGCATCAGGGAAAGCTTGTGTGAGATAATTCGCATGAGATCAGAATTCCTAATGTGTGGCGGCTAGAGAGGGAAAGAGAGTGAGGAGAGCCGGTAGGCAGCATGGGAGGGATTGGGGGTGCGGCTGGCACCCAGGTGGTCATCTAGTTGTTAGCGGTAAACATAAAAGATGGCAAGGGCTGAACAATGTTGGAGGGTTGATCAGCAGGAGGAGGTGCATGATGTGACAGTCTCTCTCTCTCTCTCTCTCTCTCTCTCTCTCTCTCTCTCTCTCTCTCTCTCTCTCTCTCTCTCTCTCTCTCTCTCTCTCTCTCTCTCTCTCTCTCTCTCTCACGCGAGGTCCTGTTTTCCATGCGCTCTGTATGGCAGTAAGCATGGTGGCAGATGCGTAGTGGAGGAAAACTTGTTGCACAACGGGGCTGTTGTTGCCTCCCACGCAGAGGAGGCGATACAACCAAGGTTGGGAAAGGTATTCACGTAGGGAAGACATAATATTCTTTGTTATTGTATTTTAATAAGAGTAGAGCGAGTAGGTGTAGTAGAGTAGAGAGAGAGAGATGCACATGTACATGCACGCATTAGTTCCGCACCTGCAGGTTGTAAACAAAAAGTTTAAAGATTGTATTTGATTGCATGCTGGAGCTGACTATGAGGAGGACGAATTCTCATTGATGTGGCACAACACATAACAGAGAGGCGCAAAAGTCTTTGTTTGATCCCGACAAGAAGTCAAGCAGCACGAGTGTTGCAGATGAGCTTCCGACGGGCATGCTGCCGTCCTGGTACACTTTGAGGTAGGTGCAGACGGAGCTGTCCGGCCTCGACATTTAATTGGAGGCGGCTCAGGAGATTGCAGAGAGGGGAGTCACCTCTGATTAGGGAAAGACGTGGAGTCCACTCGGGGGTCAAAGATGGGCTGGTCCAGCTGCTCCAAGCATGTGTGGCAGGGCTGGCATTGCAACCACGTAAGGTCGGAGGCTGTGTCCATTGTCATGTGAAAGGAGCAACGGGTGCTGTCCACAATTACAGGTCGCACATAGTAGTTAACGCTACCAAGCTTGTAACCCGGAGATGAGCACTAACGTTCAACACCTTCGATCTTGGAGTGCACGCCTAATTAGCTAGCATGTATTGTTATTTATTATGCATCCCTGCTCGTCTCCAGCACATCCCAACACCGACATTGCACTGTGGCTACTCTGCTGAATGACGAACGTAAGAACGATGCTGACGTTGCTCGAAAACTTATTTTGTTTGGTCATGATATTGCATGCGTAGGTGCACGTCTGCACGGCTGAAACTAGAGCTACCAATCTATTTAATTCCTTTATATGGTAGGCTAGGAACTTATTAGTATTTGATAAAAACTCCCATGCATTTTGACTTCCATGGAGACTCAAGGTCACACTTCTTGAGGACTATATGTCCTTACGTTGATATTGTCCATGTGCAAAGGATTATGTGCCAAATTCTTCCATGGCGGACGTACATCAGTATAGTGCATGATGCGTCAGGGAATTCAGACAATTTGGAACCCTAGTCCAATGTGATTTTCATAGAGCAGCAGCTGCAACGAGAGTAAAAGGAGGATATACAGCTAGATAGTGACAAAGAGAATGGCAGTAAGGAGTTTACGATGATTTTGGTCAGCTGCATGTCTGCATGGTTAGAGAGGTATGCATGCAACATGCTGCTCGAGGATATGCCCGCAATTTTTTTTAAGGGTGTGTTGGCACCACTCATGCATATGTGTTCGCACCCAGCTTTGTGCGAGGCAATTGTAACACATCTTAAGAGGCAGATGTTGGAGGTCTTCCCGACTGGGTAGCACGATGAGACAATAAGTAGAAGACAGTTTTCAACGGAGGGAGAGAGAGAGAGAGAGAGAGAGAGAGAGAGAGAGAGACTATCCTTTCCCTGTCAGAGATTCTTCCTTTGCTTTCCTCTTCGTTGTTATTTCCTTCCAAGCCGAATGGCAATGATTACACCCCATTAAAAGGAAGGGGAGAGAGAGAGAGAGAGAGAGAGAGAGAGAGAGAGAGAGAGAGAGAGAGAGAGAGAGAGAGAGAGAGAGAGAGAGAGAGAGAGAGATGATCCCTATCCATTCTCACGTAGCACAGATATGGAGGTCCATGGGGCGAACTGAGGAGGAGGGTGTCAATCTCATCGAGGGCAGGCTCAGATCAAAGTCGACGTTTGGTATCTCTAAATGTTCCTGAAGACCCATAATAACTTGATGTAGAGTGAGAGAGAGGAGAAGAAGAAGAAGAAGTGAAGAGCTCCCAAACTCTCTTTATTCATGAGATTAGTTTAGTGGCAACAACCTTACCTTTTTAGTGTAAAGCTTGTGGTTTAATCCTTTGATTGGGGGGCTGAAATTGGAGACGAATATCAATATGCCATTATAATGGTTCCAAGTGTTCTAGCCCATCAAACAAAACACTCTACCCAAACCTTGTTCAAAGGGTTTTGTCGGTCAAAAATTTCTGGTTGATTTACCATAAAAAATAGGTGCAATCTTCAATTAATTTTTTTGTTGTTGTACTTGAAGTCACCTAAGAAATCATTTTTGGTTTTTGTTTTGTATATGTGCCTTGCCCTATCTCGCTCGTTTTATGGGTTGCTCGGAGAATCTCGATTGAGCTTTGAGATTCCTCAACTTTTTTATACTCATCCAAATGTTATTAAAAACATTATACTCAAAAGAAGAATTTTTTTCTGTTTTTCGTATGGCATTGTTCCTTCTATATGATACTACTATCCAAAATGTTTGGGTATTTCTTCATTTAACAGAGTCCTTACTTTCCCAACATTGTGAGGCCTAGGCAACCCAAAAGCTTTAATCATGTAGTACTTTAAAACCTAAAACCAGGTTTTAGAGATGGCCCTATAACCCCTTCTACTCACCCCCACTGTGTCACAAACTTCTTGCATTTGAGAAGGTTGGACCAATAAACCCATATCTTTCAATAAATTTTGAAATACCAATTTTTTCTGAGTTCGATTTTCAGGAAGTTTCAAAAGTTTCAAAATGTCACTTTTATTCATTACCTCATTCAAAAATCTCACCCTTTCTTGAACATTGGACATATCAAATCCTAAAAGGCTAGTCACATGCTCTCTAGTAATCTTTAATCTTCTTTTTCTTTGTCCAGAACCTTTTGTTAAGTTTACTACATCTCTTATTTGTTTTACTCGTTCTCTTAATCCTATTGGAGTTTCTTTTAAAGTCTGAAGCTGATGATTTTCTTGTTTTAGAGACGTTATTTGGTTTTCAAGTTCTAAAATTCTTGTTGCATTTGAAGACAAAGCAGTTTTGGGATATTGAATGTAATGTGTATGATCAATGTGTAAATGAAATAGCCTAGAACTATATCCTAGTAAGCCATCAACCCCCTCTCCAACAAATCTCATGAAATCATGAGGTGTGTGAAAAGATGGATACCTTCCAATGCTAGGATCTGGTGGATACAAGCTCCCATCTGTCCATATATCAATGTGTTTCTTTCCCTCGTTGTGAAGTTGTTGTGATTCATTTGCAGTTGTAACTGGTCTTTGATAGACACTCCGCGTAGTAGCATATTCCTGGCTTAGCTTAATGTTCAAGTGAAACTTGCAGTTATCACTAATGGAAGATGTATTAGTCAATGTAAGTAATGAACACACAGAAAGAATAATGGAGATAACATAGTAGCAGAACAAGGTGCATCAGAAAAGAAAGAGAGCTCATGAAAGGTGAGAGAGAAAAAAGAGAGGTTGAGTGATTCAAAAGTGGAAAAAACTATTTGCCGCCAAGTGAAGTAAATGAGAACAAATTTTGAGGTGAGCCGCAAAGGAATGTGAAGGAAACAATATCTTTTTGAATATTTAGAGATATGTACCTAGATACGTTTTAGATTGCGTAGATATGCTTTAATGACCAAAATGGCCAAATTTGGAGCCGTTTTGACCATAAATGGCTCTACTAATTAGTAAGTTAACCAATTCCTTACACAACCCTTTTTGAATCTTTTTTGGCCCTAATGTAGGACACCACGAGGGTCTATAGATGATAGGCAGCTGATGGTACTTCTTGTATGACCGTCTTGTGGAATCACAAATCTTTTAAGTGCACTATCACCATGTCAGCAAGAACCACCCTACCCCTTCGGACCTCAAGTTAAAACCTATCTCTTTCAGACTTGACAAAATCGTTGTGTTGAGCTATAAGGCCATCCAGAATGAATGGGGCATTGAAGATAGAAGAGACCTTGTTGAACATTTCAACATCTCCTATAGATATTGCAAAATCAAGCAGTCTTTCATCCACACATGGAGGATTTTCAACACCATCCACCCCTTCCTTACATTTTGTAGTTGGTTCATACGCAAAAGAAAGATCAATGTCTCTCTTTTTGGTGCCAGTCACTTGAAGCTTTAGGCTTACAGTCACTTCTTCCTGTTCTGATGCTTCTGAGTTATTGGGGGGTTCCTCTATCCCCATAACATCATCTCCAAGAAATATATCTTTAGCCTGAGCGAAGTCCACATCTCTCTTTAAAGAGCCTCTAAGCACAACTGAGGTGGTCTCCCTTCTACTTCTTGTTCACCTAAGACAATTTCTGGATCGACCCTCTGTCTCTTCTTCCTGTGAGATCTTAATCGTAAGAAAAACATAATACATGCAATATATGTAAGTATTGGGACACGCCAGCATTTGACTTTTTTTATTAAATATTATAACACATTTCTCATAAATTGCAAGTTGTTGCTCTCTCTCTCTCTCTCTCTCTCTCTCTCTCTCTCTCTCTCTCTCTCTCTCTCTCTCTCTCTCTCTCTCTTTGTGTGTGTGTGTGTGTGTTTGTGTGCACGCGTGCGTGTGAAAGATTGGTCTCATAGGTCATGTTGGCATTTAAAGAGGTTAATAGATTAGCTCATTTTATTTGAGTTCCAGCTCCTCTCTCTCCATGTTTTGCTACCCCTTATATGCTCCACAACGCGCGAAGAACAATCAACAGATTGATACTACATATATGCGTGCCATAGGACAACAAAAAAAGTTTTGCTTCCGTGTGTGTGTGTGTGACAAATTGGTCTCATAGGTCATGTTGGCATTTTAAAGAGATTAGTAGAGCATCTTCTCTTATTTGAGTGCCTACCCCCCTCTCTCCATTATTTTCTACCCATTTTGTGCTCTACTGCACGCAAATGACAATCAACCGACCAACAACCCCCATCCGTGTGCCATAAGACAAGGAAAAGTATTCTCTCTCTCTCTCTCTCTCTCTCTCTCTCTCTCTCTCTCTCTCTCACACACACACACACACACACACACACACAATTTACATCAAACCACACGTACTAGAAATAAACAACAGGAGGTGTTACCTTTTCCTGGGCTTGGCATGGCAACCTTCCATAGATTAAAACCTCACTGAGACCTTGGGCACACGTCAAACCTTCACTCTCTACTCTCTATTTTTGCGTATCTGTGTGTGTGTGTGTGTGTGTGTGTGTGTGTGTGTGTGTGTGTGTGTGTGTGTGTGTGTTTGACCTCTACCTAAGTGTATCTCTCCTCTTCTCTCTCTCTCTCTCTCTCTCTCTCTCTCTCTCTCTCTCTCACACACACACACACACATACACGCACGCATGCATGCACGTACACACACACATAATCTAATGTTTCATAGTACCATTGATGCCATGCACGATAAATAACAATACATGCTTTACATGTGTCAAACGGCTAAAATTAACTAGTGGGCATTTATTGCACCATATAATTTTGATTGAGAGGTCACTTTCATACTTAATGGGTTGTACAATATTTGTTGGCATGCTTATTGTAGCACCTTAGAGAGAGAGAGAGAGAGAGAGAGAGAGAGAGAGAGAGAAGAAGAAGATATAGCCCGCATACTTCATTGAGAGAGAGAGAGAGAAAAAAAAAACTAAGACAGAGAAAGAACGCACGACTCAGAAGAGCATCACACAAGGTGACAACGTTGAGGGTTTTGTTGTCCATTAGGGCAACCCAAATTCTACATATACTTGCAAGTATGAGAGAGAGACATAGAGAGGGAAGTAGATTTAACAGCAGGGAAAGGAGGGAGAGAGAGAGAGAGAGAGAGAGAGAGAGAGAGAGAGAGAATAGAGTTGTGTGTGTGTGTGCGCGCACGTGTGCGCGCTAAACTGGAAATGGTATGTTATTGGGACTACTACATAAGCCAAAATGACCACTGCCCATAATTTTGTCGATTTTGCACAATGGTGCACGGAGACAATTCTATTATTAGCAAAATGTCATACGCGTGCCATAATGCCACTTTTTCACAAAAAGACAGATAGATATGGGAATGAAACCATGGAGCAAAAGTAGAGCCACAGTACAGAAAGGAAGAGAGAGAGATAGAGAGAGTGGGTGTGCGTGTTTGTGTCCCTGTGTGTCTAAAGAAGAATTATAATGCTATGGCACAATGACTTGGACTAGTGTTGTGCACAATGACTATCTTTTGTAAAATTTCACCTGCGCGTCATGATGCCACTTTCTCATATATATATATATATATATATATATATATATATATATATATATATATATATATATATATATATATATATATATATATATATATATATATATATATATATAGAGAGAGAGAGAGAGAGAGAGAGAGAGAGAGAGAGAGAGTGATTGGTAAATGGCAAGATAGTGAGAAAGGCAAGCAAAGGACCATGTTTGGCTACTAAAGTAGGAGGAAGATCTGCTAGTAAAAAGAAGAGGCCAAGAAAATCCATGAAAATCTTGAAAGCTCCAATGATGAAGAGGATACAAAGACACATCAAGTTGTTCAAGAAAATCAAGAAGGCTTAGAAATGTATTGAGCTTCTAGTACCAAAGCTTCCATTCCAAAGACTAGTCAGGTCAATGTGTGAGGAAGCATGTTTTGGGACCATGAGGTGAAAACCTACTGCACTGCTGGCACTACAAGAGACAACAAAATATTTTTTTGCTAGAATACTTCAATGACATACAATTGTTGCATCACATTCACACAGGGTAACAATTATGGACAAGAACAGTAAAACTTTGAAACAATAAGGTGGAGATATGATAAGCTGCTCCAGCCCAATGAATTTATAGAAAATAAAATGAAGAAAATCTTGCTTCTTCCTTTCCATCAAGGCTACAGGCAGAGGTGAATATTGTAGAAGTCACCCACGATGTGAATACCAGGGCCAGGGATGAGCACAAAAATCGGCGTGCAGAGGAATTGAATAAATTGAAAGAGGACAAAAAGGCAGCAAATGCTATAGAAGAAGAGATTAACAGCTACCACATTGTTAGACACAAAATCGATGTCAGTAACAACAAAATTTTATCATCTATGGAGGAATGATTAATAGTAGATATACAGCTAGAAGATGGTATAAGAATACTTGCATTAGATTCTATGGATATCAATGTTGGGATTAAAGCCCAAGTGGCCTCTTATGCGGATATGGCCGGCCGCCCGCCTAACTCACTTACCTCTAACTCTTTGTATATACTAACATATTCTTTGTGAATACTAAGGATTTGGGAGATAACCCTTCTAACAGATCTCTGCGTACTGTACTGTGTAAGCTCACTGTGTGTGTGTGTGAGAGAGAGAGTCGACCCACGCTCCGCTCCGCGACTTCAATTGGTATCAGAGCCTTGGTTCAGTGCGGATTTGCGCAATCGCGCGCGCGCGCACTTTTCCGGCAGATTCTGGATCCGGAGTTCGAAAATTCACACTCGGCGTTTCGGGAGCGTTTCCACCAGGCGACCTGGGGTTTTACCCCCCTTTCGAAGCCGTTTATGCCCTCAGAATTTCGTTCTGAGCATTACAGCAGAAGATAGATTTCAGCCGCAAAGAAATCCGTCTTGTGTAGATTGGCAAGCAGGAGGTGGTCGACATCAATATCGACATCGACATACATCACTTATTCGTCTTCAGAGCATCATCTATAGACCAGGTACACATATATATCATCAGATATATATATTGCAGTCTGCATTGCTACTTCTTGTGCTTGCCAGGTTCCAGGGGAGGTGTGGCCATACGACGGCTTGACACCACTGGCATGTATTGCAGATTGATGTACTATGATTGTGGGTCTGCTAGTTGTGAGTCACGCTAGCAGACAGACCGCCGCAGCGGTCATAGGACAGTGATTGGTCTATTATAGGATGTATGCTAGTTCTGGGCAGTTTGCTGAGCCATCTGAGAGGGTCGTGTGTGAGGTTTTTTGAAGCCAAGCACTGGGGGCTGGGTTACCCAGTGTGAGGTGGATTAGGTTGCTGGAGTTCCCCTCTACACGCATCCTCTTCGGCGACTTTTATCCCTTAGGATGTATGACTTTGTGTAGACACTGGATTGCATCTTATGCGTCAGGCCGTTGAGGCATTGTTCAGGGTTCAGTCTTGAGACAGATACAGGTTCTGTCATCGCCCAGAGAGGAGACAGTGTATGCTTACAGGATTTGTCACTGGTCAGCTATTTATGATTGTTTCTTGAGCTATCTTTTGGTTCCCAGAGCTCAGTTTACAGGGGAGACTCTGTCAAAAATTTTCAAAATACTGACAGTTCCTGAGGAGAGGTGTTCAGCTTGTTGATTATAGCTTGTTTACTGTGTACAGAGGCCAGTTTACAGGGGAAACTCTGCCGGATTTTTCTCAGGAGTAAACAGTTTGGCAGATATGGCATCTTCTCACAGTGAGACTCTTTACAACATAAAGAAGCTGGATGGCACAAACTTTCCATTCTGGAAGAAGCAGATTTGGCAGGTTTTGGTGCAGAAAAAACAAGTGAAGCCACTGAAGCTCAAAGGGGAGAGACCAGAATTTATGGCTCAAGATGAGTGGGAAGAGCTTGACGAGTTAGCTTGTTCCACAATCATGCTGACACTGGCAGAAAATGTTTACTTCAACGTAGCAGAAGAGACTACAGCGTATGGCGTATGGCAAAAGCTATGTGATATGTACGAGAAACAAAGTGCTGCTTCTCAGATTTACTGGCTCAAGAAATTGGTGGATTTGAAGATGAAGGAAGGGACAGCCATGTCAAATCATCTGAATGAATTTCACTCAATTTTCAGCCAGTTAACAGCACAAGAGATAGTCTTTCCAGATTCAGTGAAGGCTATGTTTCTCTTAATCACTTTGCCAGACAGTTGGGATACTTTTCGTACAGCGTTAAGTAATTCTGTCGTGCCAGAAGGTCTTACAAGTGCCAATGTAGAAGGCAGCTTGCTCACAGAGGAAGTGAACAGGAAGAACATTGACAAAGGCAAAGGCAATAGTGCTTTGGTCGTTCGAGGGAGACAACAGTTTAAAGAGAAGAAGGGTAAGAAGGCACAAAACCGAAGTAAGTCTCGTGATTCGAAGTCAAAGGATGACATAGAATGCTACCATTGTGGCAAGAAGGGTCACATGAAGCGAGACTGTACGAAGTGGAAACAAGAAAAAGGCAAAACAAAGAGTTCTGAGCAAGATGAAAAGAAGAGTTCAGTGAAGATTGAAGAGGTGAATGTCACAGGATCTGGTTCAGACAGTGATTCTGGTATAGCAGGTGGTGACATCTTCCTTACAAGCAATCTTGATTCTGTTTTCTTGACTGCAGAGGATGGACATGCTATGAGTGATTGGATTATCGACTCAGGGGCATCTTTACATGTTTCTCCGCACAAAGAGTGGTTTACATCATATGTGGCTACTAAAGACTATGTCAGACTTGGCAATGAGCAGGTTTGTGACATACTTGGAGTGGGAGATGTGCAGTTGAAGTTTCAGAATGGCTCTTCTTTATGGCTCAAGAATGTCAGACATGTTCCAGCAATCCGAAAGAGCTTGATTAGTACAGGGAAGTTGGATGATGCGGGTTATGTGACAGTTTTTGGGAACGGCGCTTGGAAGATCTCCAAAGGTTCGATGACTGTAGCACATGGAAGCAAGTCAGGAACTTTGTACACTTTACATGTTTCAGAGGTTAAAAACCATGTAATTAATGTGATTGAGCAGCCAAGTGTGTCACTGTGGCATCGTAGGTTGGGACATATGTCAAAAAGAGGAATGGAAATACTTTCTCATTATGGTTATTTGCCTGGCTTTTCATTTCAAGATTTTGAGTTTTGTGAGCATTGTGTTTATGGTAAGCAAACACAGGAACCGCACAGATCAAAGAGGAATCGTAGGGACGAACGGTTAGCTCTTGTACACAGTGACCTATGCGGACCAATGCCTAGTTTGTCACTAGGGGGAGCAGCGTACTTTTGTACATTCATAGATGACTATTCTCGCAAAGTATGGGTTTACTTCTTGAAGCACAAGGATGAGGTGCTCAAGGTCTTTAAGACATTCTTGCAGCTGGTGGAGAATCAGAGTGGTCAGAAGCTGAAGTGCTTGAGAACTGACAATGGTGGAGAGTACGTTTCCAAAGCTTTTCAAGACTTTTGTGAAGCAAAAGGGATTAAGCGGGAGCTTACTGCACCATATAATCCTTCACAGAATGGGGTTGCAGAACGTATGAATAGGACCATACAAGAGAAGGTCAGAAGCATGTTGTCAAATGCTGAGTTGCCTGAAGGATTTTGGGCGAAAGCAGTGGCTACAGCAGTCCATTTGATCAACAGGTCTCCTAGTAGGGTTCTGGATAAGAGTGCAGTGGCCGAGATGCTATGGACAGGCAAGGCACCTTCGTATAAGCATCTCAGAGTCTTTGGTTGTGAAGCTTATAGCCATATTCCTAAGGAGTTCAGAAATAAGTTAGAACCAAAGAGCAAGAAGTGTATATTTCTTGGCTACGGAGAATCGGGCGAGATGGGTTACCGGCTTTGGGATCCTGAGTCCAGAAAGCTTATTCGTAGCAATGATGTGCATTTCAATGAAGCCAAGTTTCACGCTAAGCCAGAGAAGACAGAGGAGATCAGAAGAGTTGTCTTCAGGGAAGATGGACCTAGTGCTAGCACATCAAGACAGCATGGTCAGGCTCAGGAACAGCCTATAGTGGCTAGAGAGGCAGAATCAGTTGTGGTGAGACGTTCTGAGCGTGTCTCCAAACCACCTGATCGTTATGTGCCATCTCTAAATTATGTCATGCTCACAGATTGCGGAGAACCATCTTGTTACAAGGAAGCATTACAAGTGGTTGACTCGAAAAAATGGCAGTTGGCCATGCAGTCAGAGATGACAGCTCTGCATAAAAACCAGACATGGAAGTTGGTTAAATTACCACAGGGCAAAAAGGCTCTACCTTGTAAATGGGTTTACAGGTATAAGATCACCGCTCATGATAGTCAGCCAAAGTACAAAGCAAGGCTTGTTGCCAAGGGCTTTAAGCAAGAACAAGGCATTGACTTTGATGAAGTCTTCTCTCCAGTGGTCAAGATGACTACATTGAGATGCTTTCTTGCATTGGTTGCTATATTGGATTTGGTGTTGCACCAAATGGATGTCAAGACAGCGTTCTTGCATGGTGATTTAGATGTGGAAATTTACATGCAGCAGCCAGAAGGGTTTGTTGAGAAAGGCATGGAACATTTGGTATGCCAGTTGTTAAAGAGTCTTTATGGCTTAAAACAATCACCGAGGGCATGGTACCATAAGTTCCACCAGTTTATGCTTTCTCAAGGCTACAAACGTAGTGAGTTCGATCACTGTCTATATACAAAGAAGGCTAAGGATGGCAGTTGGCTGCTCCTTATTTTGTATGTGGATGACATGTTGATTGCTGGCAAACACTTGGAAGAAATTTCAGCTTTGAAGTCAAAGATGGCAAAATCGTTTGACATGAAAGACATGGGTGAGGCAAGTCATATACTTGGTATGCGCATTGAGAGAGACAGATCAAAGAAGTTGATTTGGTTATCTCAAACAGAGTATATTGACAAGGTTTTGCAACGTTTCAATATGGAGAAGGGAAAGGCATTGAGTGTTCCATTGCCACCATATGTGAAACTTAGCAAACAAGATTGTCCTGTGTCTGAGGAAGAAAAGGCTGAAATGGATAAGATTCCATATGCGTCTGCAGTGGGTAGTTTGATGTATGCAATGATTGCTACACGTCCGGATATTGCATTTGCAGTGGGAGTGGTTAGCAGATATATGTCAAATCCCGGCAAGAAACATTGGGAGGCAGTGAAAGGTATCATGAGATACTTAAAACATACAAAGAGTATGCGCATATGCTATGGTAGTCAGGATTTGAGTGTCAGAGGATACACTGACTCAGATTATGCAGGAGACTTGGATAAGAGGAGATCTACATCAGGCTATGTCTTTACATTGGCTGGAGGTGCCATATCATGGCGATCTCGATTACAAGATTGTGTTACGCAGTCTACTACAGAAGCTGAGTATGTTGCAGCAAATGAGGCATGCAAAGAAGCTATTTGGCTTGGTAGATTGGTTGCAGACTTGGGAATCAATGCAGATATGCCAGAGTTATATTGTGATAGTCAAAGTGCTATACAATTGGCAAAGAATCCAGTGTTCCATTCGAAGACTAAGCATATTGATGTGAAGTATCACTTCATTAGGGAAGTACTTGACGACAAGCAGATACAACTGCTGAAGATCCACACCAAGGACAATCCTGCTGATCTACTCACAAAGGGACTTCCAGGAGAGGGCTTTGTGCATTGTCGTGAGTTATTGGGCATTGGATAGATGGCAGCCATGTAAATCTTTGTACATTTATGTTCATAGATTTACAGTTACTTAAAGTGCCACATTGGACTTTAAGTGGGAGGTTGTTGGGATTAAAGCCCAAGTGGCCTCTTATGCGGATATGGCCGGCCGCCCGCCTAACTCACTTACCTCTAACTCTTTGTATATACTAACATATTCTTTGTGAATACTAAGGATTTGGGAGATAACCCTTCTAACAGATCTCTGCGTACTGTACTGTGTAAGCTCACTGTGTGTGTGTGTGAGAGAGAGAGTCGACCCACGCTCCGCTCCGCGACTTCAATCAATATATTGCGGCATCTAGATGCTCAAATCGCAGATTCAATTGTATATATCTTCCTGAAATAACACCAGCTTCAACATATTTTATTTAGCCTTGAGGCTAGAGACTAACAACTAGTAATCGTCTTGTTGTTTGATCAAGACTACCCGCACAAAGTCATGCAGAAATATACATCTTGGACTCCCAATTTTTTGTCTTTCTTAGAATGAAAAACACCCCTATCGGCACATTCAAGAAGTGGATTGCCCATTGTCCAATGCTGCAACAAGTAACAACCATAAATTTTCCATATGAGAGCAACCACCATTAGAGCCTCGTTTGCATTGAACTTGACAAGCCAGTTGTCTGGACACTAAACTCAATTCATGGAACGCATCTAGAATTAAGATTGTGAGTATTCAGAGTTATAAATTGGTTTTATTTTGGATAAATTATGGTGATAGTTATTGTGTTGGGTTCATACCAACTCCTCCTACTTGCAGATGCATAAAAAGACTGTTGCACGTATATGGAAGGTTATGTGGAAGTCTAGAGCTGTACATGTCAAAAATTCAGGAAGTCACGATGCCTTTACAACCGAATATCAACTCGTGTGGATGGAGATGCCTCCTCCATGCTCAGTAGAGTTAACGATGACTGATTGAGGGACAACAACAAACAAATTTCATAAGGACAGTTGAGAAAGGACAGGAGCACGAGGAGGAAGGAACTTGTGAGAAGAGAAATGCTACAGAGGGAGAGTTTGACAAGGAGATAATTCCAGATGAGGGGAAGCCCACACAGGAGCAAGATCACACAGATCGAGGGACTAATGAATAAATAAATGTTAAAAATCCCTCTGTGCTTGGAGGGTTTCATAAGGAAGAAGTTTATGCACAGCGAGGGGCTGAGAAAGAACACTCTAACCCTCAAGCAGAGCACACCTTTGCAACATTTCCACCTGTTGAGCTTGAAAATCAAGAGTCATTTATGCCTAACACACAAATAGATCATAGCACATTAGAAGCTAATTCAAGTGCAATGGAGCCCTCAACACTGGAGGTAAAGAGTCTCAAGCAATAGAAGAACGAGGGATTGGTGAGAAGAAGCTTGAGGATGTCAACACTGGACAAGACAACCTCCACGACAGGCAAACCCAGCATTGACCTTTGCTAGCATTGACATGATCGTTGCGGTAATAAGCAATGTAAAAGAATATGAAAGTCAAACTATTGTCTAACTACTTTTTTTTTTTACAATATGTTTGCAGAGACTAATTATTTTGGACGTGAACGGATTGTTGTTGTTTCGGGAGTCATATGATTCCCACGCAGAACTTGTCAACCTATGGAGCATCAAGATAGGCAATCGCAGAGCCATTGTGCATCTTGGAACCAAGAAATTTATACAATTTCTACTTCCAAGGTTTTGGGTTGTGATATGGTCCTCTATGCTGCAGAGAAACCT
This sequence comes from Adiantum capillus-veneris, assembly GCF_014529385.1. NCBI lineage: Eukaryota > Viridiplantae > Streptophyta > Polypodiopsida > Polypodiales > Pteridaceae > Adiantum > Adiantum capillus-veneris. The sequence goes on along the minus strand of NC_140959.1, from coordinate 114,349,356 downwards.
TAATCCCCTTGTAAATATGGTTTGCAATGTAGCGGGAATTGAACGTTCACAATTTGATTTTTTGTATTTGCAAAAGGAGTGTGTTTTCATTGATGACCACTACCACCCTACCAAACCAGATGTATTTTTATCCTATAAGTCTTTTTTTCAAATCCATGTTCCATATGATGATATCAACACTTTCTTGATAGATAACACACCCCATAAGGGCTTGCTAAATCCATCGGGCACCACTCTCTCCCCACCCTCATTTGAAGGTCATGAGCATGATTTTTATTTAGAAGACATTTTGATCCCTTATCTCCAGAATTTGTATTTCAGCCCATTGACAATTTCAAAATTTGTACTTACAAATACTCTCTAAAATGCTAACTATGTACATTAATATGATTCTTCGTACTTCTCAATGTGGTGCCATGGAAATGTGTGTGTGTGTGTGTGTGTGTGTGTGTGTGTGTGTGTGTGTGTGTGTGTGTTTGTGTGTGTGTGTGTGTGTGTGTGTGTGTGTGTGTGTGTGTGTGTGTGTGTGTGTGTGTGTGTGTGTGAGAGAGAGAGAGAGAGAGAGAGAGAGACAGAGAGAGATTATACATCAAACTCTGCATATGTTGTTCAAAATATATAGTAATCACACTTCCACCTAACAAAGGAATAGAGGTAGCAAGACAGTTTCATCTTACAATCAAAATAAATATATAACCAAATTGTGGAAATTATCTCACAATTGAAACAAAAGATTTAATTGCAAGAAACATTGGAATGGAAGTCATGAATATAAATTTCAAGTAAAGAAGAAGTTACGCCCAATGGAATTCATTCAAGTTATATTGGTACAATTTGGACTCGGCCAGTTAGTTCTCTACAGACAATCTCTTTTTCCCATTAAGAAATAGATATACAATCACCAATTAAGAAATAGAATTGCGAGGGATCGTTCTCTGCGGTCTCTTCCACAATGTCATGCCAAAGTTGCAGAAGGTTGCATTGCTCTCTTACTGTGACCATTGTCACAAGGTGGAGATCTTTGTTGAATACCTCCACATTTATGACACCATTGTTCTCCAAGCTTGCCGACTCTTGATCAATAGGAATAAAGTTAGAGTAGCTTGCAACAATATGAGAGCGCTGGTACCAGAAGTAGATGAGAAGGGACTGTGTGCCGATCATGTACTTGGCCACAAAAGTATCCAGTGCAATCTCACAATGTATGCCGTCCACCTCTTTAACATACCGCCCTCTATCAAGAAGCTTGTCGCAGAAGCAAGCGTCTATGGATTTACATATCAGCATTGTCTTTGCAACATGTGTGTGGCAGGCATAAAATAGTTCCACAAATAAACTTATAGGACAAAAATTAGCAAGCTCTACCAATCTCTCTGCACATCCCTAAACAGATTGCTTCTAAGAGACATTGTGGTGTCCGGGACGGCCAGTCAATACAGCTCCAATTGGTAAGAAGAGGGAGTTTAATCATAGTACCTTTTTGATTTTTTTTGTTTGAGTTGATCAAAATGCTTGTAGAAGAAAATTACCTCATCTGCAAGACTCTTGCTAGTTCTTTCATCATACTGTAAAACACCAATTTCACTGCAGATTACAGAGATGAGACCTATAATACACTCCACTGGCTCCCATTCCTCAAATGATGAAGGATAGAAATCTGCAATTGCAACAACAAAATGAAATAGACCACCTAGTCTAACAACTGAATAGAATTTAGAACTTATGAGTTTTGACCTACCTCAGTCTACCTCTTAGAAAAGAAAAAAGAAATTAAGAGAACAGCAAGGTCTGAAAGAAATAATAGAGATGGAAGTCTATGAACACACTTACAGCTGCATCGAGGATGATAAGCCAATGAGACATCTCCGCCATTAGCAGTCACATCGGAGTGACTATAGACATGTTGTATCAAAACCTCCTTAACAATTTTCTTGCCCACCTCCACTTTGAAATCTAGCACTCATGCTTTCCATGCTGAACGAAATAGATTTGTTGTTGAGGATCTTTTCCTCCTTCTTGGTTTCATAAAAACCCAAGTACCTTTGTATATTGTCTCTTAACCAGCTAATCTAGATAACACATTATCAAATATTCAAAAATTCACATCATTGATTGCCACATAGGCTATAGTATGCAATAAACATTTTTCTTTATGCGGTCGCATTGAGGCCCTGTGGGCCTCCCAAGTTGAGATTGATAGGAATCGGGCCTCTTGAGGAGTCATTGATAAGGGCAAGGAAGGTTTTTTAAAAGGACTACCACATGGTAGAAAATACCGCATCCGGCAACCCTTTGTTGGAATTTCTTCTTGCTCTATGAAGCAAGGGCATCCCTCCAGATGAGATCATCGATTCTGAAGAACCCCCTATCTGAAGCATCACCCCTTGGAATGCATTGATTGCGGCATATGCCCAAGAGGGGTAGGGTGAGGAAGCTATGAGTTGTTTCTAAAGATGTGAAGCGAGGGCATCCCTTGATATGCAATTACCTATGCTTGAGGAGCTCGTTGTCAAAAACATCGTCCCTTGGAACGCATTGATTTTGTGACATATGTTAAAGAGAGCCAAGGCTAGGAAGTTATGGGCTGTTTTCAGTCACTTTCTTTTCTAGATACTGCTTCTATACTACTAGAAACCTCTACATTGCCGCAAACTTTATCCAGCTTGTCCAAGGGTCGTCTTGGTTTTGGGGATACAGCTAGTTAGTGGCCCAAGAGGGAGCTCCATATCTTGAACTTGAAGCTAGGCTCATGCCCTCTTCCAAAGAGGATCTATGCAAGTCTCTACTTAGGTTGTCTTTACCGACATGCGACATGCTAGAGGCCTTCTGTGTATTCTACAATGTGAATCCCTGATAGGGAGGTTCTGCCATCTTGCTCTTGACTAGTTAATACTAGATAGCACCTTATTAGATATACAATAACTCACGTTGTTGATCTACACATAGGCTATGGTATGGAATGGGTGGCTTTTCTTTATACGGTTGCATCATGGCCCTACGGGCCTACCAAGTTGAGATGGACAGGAATAGGGCCTCTAGAGGAACCAATTATAAGTGCAAGGAAGGTATTCTAGTAGAAAGGACTACCACATGGCAAAAAATGCCACATTCAACCGCTTTTTTGGAATTCCTTCTTGCACTCTCTCTCTCTCTCTCTCTCTCTCTCTCTCTCTCTCTCTCTCTCTCTCTCTCTCTCTCTCTCTCTCTCTCTCTCTCTCTCTCTCTCTCTCTCTCTCTCTCTCTCTCTCTCTCTCTCTCTCTCTGTCTCTCTCTCTCTCTCAAGCTGCCATGATGCCAACGACAAACTTTCACAAAAATATGATCACTGGCACCTATTACAAGGCTATATGGACCCATCTCCCAATGATAATCCCACCCTCTCGAGTCTAGAATCTCTCTAGAGTTTGTGTCCTTTGCCAACTTCAAAAACTCACTTGCCAAATTTGCTGCATCCTCCACCTTGTCATCATGAAACACACGTTGAATATAGGTCGATAAAGATAGCCCTCCTTGAGCAACTGAGCCTATGCCATGTTGGGCCTCTCTCTCTCTCTCTCTCTCTCTCTCTCTCTCTCTCTCTCTCTCTCTCTCTCTCTCTCTCTCTCTCTCTCTCTCTCTCTCTCTCTCTCTCTCTCTCATAAGCACAAAGAGAGAGAGAGAGAGAGAGATGAAAGAGAGTATGCTACACAGATGGTGATGTTGAGAGTTTGAAATTTCAAGAGTAGCTTGAAAGAGAAGACTATTGTTTGTGGTTTTATGCACAATTGAGAGAGACACAGAGAGAGAGAGAGAGAGAGAGAGAGAGAGAGAGAGAGAGAGAAAGAGAGAGAGAGAGAGAGAGAGAGAGAGAGAGAGAGAGAGAAATTATTCTATGTAGATGGTGATGTGGAGAGGGAATCAGCACCAGCAATAGCACTCACCTATTGGAGTAGGCTAGCACCAAATAGAGATGGGGGTTAGCGCAAGGTCAAGAAGCAAAGATGTGGGTTGTAGTAGTACTGGTATGCACACTGCAATAGACTAGGGGTTTCCAAGAAGATGTTGTAGAAGGCAACAAGCAAGGTGCGGCAGCACACACACACACACACACACACAGAGAGAGAAAGAGAGAAGGGCGTGGGGGGAGAAAGTGTGAGAATTACATAGATAGGGAGAGATTGGAGAAGAGAGAAAGAAAGAAAGAAAGACTCTATGAACGCCTGCAAAAGGCCAAAATCGGCCCATGGGACAAATTCGTGTACAATAGAGATGTGTCCTGTGGTATATAAAAATGAAAAGTGAACTTGAAAAGGGAAGGAAACTTCTAACTAGTAGCTAGGGAGCTAAAAGCTAATTGTAAGAGGTGGTACAATCCATGGTGGTGCAGATACAACAAAGTGATGGTGGGGAAGTGAGGTCGGATGGAGCTCTATCACTAGAATCAATGCATCACTACATGCATCTGGTATGTCCAAGAAAGATATGCAGCTATCTTCATCATGTATTGATGGGGTTTAAAGCAAAGTTGAGGTGAATAGTTCCTTGAGGAATCTAGCAGGGTCCACTCGAAGCTGGGTGATTCTTGCCTCCATATCTTGGTGGCATCGATGTCTCATCTCTACCACTTCTATGTAGTGGAGTTTGAGGTGTTGAAAACCATGTAGGATATCTCTTAGGCTCTTGTCTCTTTTCAGTGTGACCCCATGTCTTGTGGTAGTAAGTGGCAGGGTGGAGCTCTGAAAGAAATCCATTATCTATCTCTATTGTAATCCCATATATGTGGTCAGCTCCTATAGTGCCCTCTCTCTGTGTCTCTCAATCTACAATAGAAACAATCCTAGCCCATAATGTTGTGCCATAGTGGAGTAGAGAGATAAAGGGAGGGAGGGGGGGGGGGGGATTCCGGCCCCCTCACCCGGACATGTGGCACTTGCTCCTTAGTTCGGCATGTGTTTCTTGCAACCGACGATAGAGAGAGAGAGAGAGAGAGAGAGAGAGAGAGAGAGAGAGAGAGAGAGAGAGAGAGAGAGAGACTTCTATGGTTCCTTGGCCAGTCATCTCAAGCAATCACCTTACATAATATAGCAGTGGACTTTGAAGTACCTATCAAGAGACTAAGGGTTGTACAGGGGTGTAATGTGCACACTCCAATTTGTGTATGTGCCACGTGAGAGAGCGAAGACAGTGCCATGGGCCCATGTGCATTGTGGATCAGTCAGCATCACCGTGAGGCTCATTTTTGAAGGGTGACCCTAATCATTCATTTGAAGGGTAAATTTTTACCTATCTTCCATTAAGCTATATTTATGCAAAAATTTGAAGGGATACTCAAAGATTTCTCAATATTCTATCCTTATTTCAAAGGGTAAAAATATTTTTGCCCTTCACTGAAGTATAAAAGTGCCTCCGAAGGGCGTCCAAGCATTCAAAAATTAGGCCTAGATCAGTGCTCACAGTCTCTAGTGTCAAGTGGACCATTAATGGACAGGAGTGACGGGGATTGGGACTTAGGAGGTGAGGTCACTGAGGTGGCGGCCAATAGATTGCCAATGAAGCACTATCAGTGCTGATTCCTAGGATAATTAACGACCTAATGTGCTCTCGAGACCCGATCATAGTGTTGTCCCCATTTGGCATAGTGATAGCCTCCAATTTCGGTGCCAAAAAGGCTATGAAGATGCAGTTTCTAACAACAAATCTTTATTTTTATTAATTTTTGGATGACATCTATGCCTATGAGTACATGGCTTGCTATGATATTTTGTATCCAATATTGATGTAAATGCTTTTGGAAATTTAGCGGGTCTGCAATCTTGAAAGCCAAAGCATGGAAACTCTCTCTTGTGTTGAAAAGTCAAGCCAAATCCATGTACACAAATAAAGCCTTAAGCCTAAGGTTCAAAAATGTATCACTTTTCAAGTTTTGAATAAAGAAAAAGGGAAAGGGAGAGAGGTAGTGTGATTTGGGGAGTTAGAGGAGGTTGTAACCAACTTCTCTTTATCAACCCATGCACGGCTTCTTTTCAAACTCTCTTGGATTGGGCACAACTCTCGCTCTCTATTATTTCTTGCTTCTCTCTGTGTAAATTCTTCCTAGCTATGGAGGGAGAGAGTGAGGACAAAGAAGAGGATGGGATTCTTGAATTTCTCTTGTGTGCTATAGTATAGTATAGGCTTTCTTGTGTGTGCATGGCTATGGCCATTAGAGAGAGAGAGAGAGAGAGAGTATGGTCTTTGTGTGTGTTTCTTGAGAGCATTCTTGCAGCCTTCGTGGCTATGGAGCACTCCAATGCATAGACTTCGCATGCTCGAAACCGGTTCGGTGTGTTTTCTTTTGCTTGGAAGGCGATTATCATGGAACGCCCCTGCCACAGTACATCATCAAGTTACAAAGATCGGCTTCAAGGCAGCAAAGTATATGCTTAGAGCTTGGCTCTTAGCCCCAAAATCTGCAAGAAATGCTCTCCCACCCAAGAAACATACACACACCTCCTTTCTCTTCTCTCTCTCTCTCTCTCTCTCTCTCTCTCTCTCTCATGACCATAGCCATGCACACACACACATGAAAGGACTATGCTATGACACATAGAAAATGGAAATCAAAGCCATCCTGATCTTTATCCTCTCCTTCACTCTCCATGGATATTGCAAGAAAGCACACTAGTGAAAGAACAAGAACCAGGAAGAGAGTTGTGCCAATTGGAGAGAGAAGAAATGAACCATGCAAATTGATTGATAAAGGAAGAGAAAAGCGTAACCACCTCCAACTTCCCAACCTCCCAAATAACGAGAAACCCTTCCTTTTCCCCTTTCTTTTCTTTATTTCAAATTAAAGGTTACATACCTTTAAAAGTTTAGGCATAGCCTTTCATTTGGTGTGCACAACACAAGAGAGAGGTTTTATGCTTTGGCTTTGGAAATCCGGACCCACTAATACACCAAAAGCATTTACAAAATATTATAGGTTGAAATCTCATAGCAACAAGAGTACAGATAGGCCTAGATGCCAACAAGCACTGGTAAAAATAATGACACGCTATCATTAACTTGCATCTTCTAGCCTTTTTGATGACGAAATTGGAGGCTATCACATTGCCCAAGAATCCCAACTTCATTCCCAAGTCCCCAAAAACCCAACCGCAGCCTACAGAGTCACAGAAACAATAGTGCAGTCGAGTTGGGCTCTCGCCTCAGGCATGTCAAGTTGTCATCACCTTTTGTGCTAAGTGTTCGAGAAATATCATTTTTTCAAACATAAAAAATCCCTTTTCTTGAATTTTCTAGGAGGAAATTTTAGAAAATTAGGTTTATTTTTTGAATTTTTACACTATTTTGGAGCAGAATTTCTTCTTTTCCCCTTGCCCTCAACCATTATTTTTGAAAGCGCAAACGGTACAATATTAAGCAGACGGTGATGTCGAGAGCTTGAAATTTTAGGAGTAGCTTGAAAAAGTGGATTATTGTGTGTGGTTTTATGTGAGAGAGAGAGAGAGAATGAAAAGTGAACTTAAAAAGGGAAGAAAACTTCTAAATACTAGCTAGGGGAGCTAAAAGATGAGTGTGTGAGGTGATGCACAATGGTGATGCACAATGGTCTGCTCAAGCAACCGCAACTATGCTGCAGAAATTCCCTCCGCAAATCAAACAAAGGGTGATCAAAGTAATACCTGGTGATCCCGTTTCAATAGCACGAGATGCCAAGAGGATGAAGAGAATGAGAGAGTTAGAAAAGAAAGAGGCAGCAAATAGAAAAGCATAGAAAGTGTGTGAAGAACAAAGAAGGCAGAGAGAGCAGGAAGAATGGCAGAGAGCTGATGCTAAGAGAGTCCACTTGGCTAATTTACAAGCACGAACAGAGTCCAAGAAGAGAGTGGAAGAGGACAGGGCTCAAACCGCCCAACAAGCAAAGGCTCGGAGCTCTAGACCATCAAAAATTCCTCAGAGAGCAAAACAATGTGCGGAAAATAAAAAGGACAAGCTCACACTTGAAGAGCAGCAAGCCCAAGAAGAGAGGAGGAAGAAGTATAAAATGACCCTCCTCAATGGGCCAAACAAGCGGCTCCTCCACCACCTCCAATAGCGCAGAAGAAAAAGCGATGGAAGCCTGGAACAATTGCTCTACGTGAGATCCGCAAATATCAAAAGAGCACGGAGCCAATTATACCAAAGGTAGCTTTTTCTCGGGTGGTAAGAGAAATAATAGACAAATATTCAGATTCAGTTACACGTATCCAGCGTGCGGCTCTTTTGGCTTTATAGGATGCCGTCGAGGACATTTTGGTGCAGTTGTTCCAAGATGGTGTATCTTGTATGGTGCATGTAAAGCGAGTTACATTAAAAAATACAGATCTAGTTCTAATGCTCAATCTGAGGAATGAAGGGTGCCTCCATAAGAATTAGTTCTCCAATGTAACCTCCGTTTATCAGATTTGTAATCTTTTGATATAATATAAACGACTCGATTTTCTCTCATTCGGTGTAACTCTAATAGTTTATTGTGTAGTTTCTATTGTTGAAGTATTTGAATTAATCAAGTAGTTAGATTTCACCTCCTCGACCATCCAAACACTCGTCTAACGTGGGACGTCTACCGGTGAATATTTTGTGAAACAGAGCCATTTCAGGTACGTACGAAGGTCGTGGGATGACCAAAAGCCACGGTGATGACCAACGATGTGGAACGGGCCACAAAAATACCCTGTGCGCCACGGCGCGCATGGGATGGTAGGTCAGGAGCTTCTTCCAGCACCTCGTCTCCCTCTATCATCCCATCTTCCTCCTTAATGGAGCTGGGATCTTGTAAGAGGACAAGTGCCATAGGTTCTTCAGCCTGCTCATCAACCTCTTCAATAAATTCATTTGATTCCTCCACAATGGTTACAAGAGGTTTCAGGTCGGCCTTTTCCTTCGATTTTTCCTTCTCCATGCCCTCAAGCACAAGCAATACCAGAACCATGTCCCAAGAGATGAATTGGGTGCCTATGCATCCCATGCCCAAGTCTATGAGGTCATCATCATCCTCTGTCATGTAGTCCCGCTCAGTAAGCCCTTTTATAAACCTCAATAAGCAATAGCGAAAGTTTTTATCAACCGCATAGATGTGTTTGAGAAAATCCACTGGCAACCACGCCATGTTGGATCCCTCGAAGACTATGCATATTCCTCCATGTGCTCCATCATGTAGTCAAGAAAGCTCTGGAATCCCTCTACATGAAGATTAGCAATGGCATGCATGTCGATCGTCCCCTCAAACACACTGACTAGTTCAAGTGCGCGATCTACAAGTCCTATCTTCTGTAATTGTGTGAGAAGTGCGTCAGAAGATGTTGCCATGGGTCTGTTCGTGAAGAAGATGGGAAGAGAGCTGAAAGCTTATGTTTTGTGAATGTGAGAAATGAAGTTTAAATCCTACAAAGTGACTTTTATACTCAATTTCACTTCTTTAAAGCACTTAAAATTAACATCAAATTAACTTAAAACTATAATTATAAAAAAAATCACGCGACAAGCATTGAAAGACACCAACATTGAAAGTCTTCACGCTCGAAAATAAAAAAACTTGCATATTTCAAACTTAATCTTGAACAAATTAAAAAATGAGGCAGAGATTCAGAACACCATATGTATTAATGGGAGCGAAATCGTTTTAGTTACAAGCTTTTACATTAATACATCGTGAAAAACCAATGTTTTCACACAGAAAGCTCTTCTCTTTTCTGGAACGAACAACTTTTTCATTGATTACAAAAACATATTGATTGGGCAAGGTATATCTAAGATTAAGATACTCGCGAAGGTGACTGAGATTCCAGTCGTTATTCACCGAGACGTCATGCACTGCATTATTGTCGAGGCATATTTGCAGAGCAATTGATTCTTTAGGAGCAACATTAGAGTCTAGTGCCTCCCATTCTCCCTTTGTCAGCTTCCATCTTCTGTAGGGAAAGAAAATTGACAAGCTCTGCTTCGCAATATGGTATCTGCACACCACATTCTCAGCAACTACAGAGCACTTGATTGTATCTCCCTTGTGGTTGACCACCTTAGTCTTCCATCCAAGTGCAAGGAAACTGTTGATCGCACTTTCCCCTTTGCAAGTCCACATTGTTGGTGTCTTGTGAACACTCTGCAGTCGAAAGATAAACATGAACACATAAAGGGACATAAACCAAGTTAGAGAAGCTTTATGGGAACCATAGGTGCACGTGCACTTCATTGCTAAATACACATCAACCTCGATTCTCCTTTTGGTTGTTGTGATCAAAGAACTATTAGGCTTAGGCCATTCCATGCTCTGCAAGGTTGGTGGATGAACTGGTGAAAGATTACCATACCCAGCTTGCCTAGGCGTTACATAAGTATGGTTATAAAACAAAATGTCCCGTGAGACAAGCTCCACGGATGGACAACCAGCATAGAGCAGCTTGCCAAGGTCAACGTGGATGGCCTCAAAAGTTCCTGTGAATGACTCTATTGGCTCCCACTCTACAAAATCAGATGGGAATACATCTGCAAACATGAACAAGTAATGAAACCCTTATAGACATCAAAGCAATATATACAACACAAATACAAAATATACAATCTAAAGAATTGACAGAGGAGTGAAATTATAGTTTGCAAGAAACCTCGATGGATCCATTGTTGTCTCTAGCTTCAGTTGTGAAGCAACATACACATGTTGCACCTTTGTAAGATGCCTGCCATCATGATTTTGCTTGAACTCCATGATCCTTCCCTTCCAATGGTGTGCTCGAGAAGCCATGTGTCTCCTTGAGACCTTGTGTGCACCTCTTGAGTTGGGCTGCATTGTCATCCACATCAATGTTTGAACTCCATCGTCACCCAACATCCATTGTCGTCTTGTACATTGCTACATGAAATGGAGCCAATGACACTCCTAGGTCGTCGAGTACCCGATGATGCCATGGAGAATAGTGGCACAACCTGCAGACAAACACTTATGATTAGAGATTGCACATCCATGTTCTCAGTTGTATAGAGCAAGATTCTTGGTGGTACATCAGACGAAGGATGCCACTTATTGCTATACTGCTCCACCTGCTTGTTGGCTTAATTGGGAAGATAATGTTGCAAAGCTTGAGAGGAAAGTAGATCCTCTCTAGAGAGCACAATGGAGAAGGAGCATGAAACCTGTTGAGGAAAGAAAGAGGGATGATCTAGCAGAAGAATATGCAGTAGATCTTCAGCTTTAGGTAGAGGTGTTTAGTGAGGCTCATGGAGAAATGGAGAAGTTCAGCTTGAGGAGAATGCAGTAAGCTTGAGGAGGGAAAGAAGGTTCAAAATTCTATTGCAGAGGTTTTGGGAGGGAAAACTGAAAGTGAAGTGAAGAGAAGTGAGAGATGGTGCAGTAGAGAGAGAGGGAGGGAATGATCAGCACATTTTTGGAGGGACCCCTTTTTAGGAGAGAGGGGGGGAGAAACTGACAGCCACTAGAGAGAGAAAGTATTGGTTTTTACTCAACTATTTAGAGAAAAGTTCATTTTTTTGAATTTATAAGAGATTTTCTCTCTGTATTTTGTAAAAGAGAACAAGTTTGACCACTTACTTTTAGGACCTGCCATACCCACCATTTCAATCCACATGGCATCCACCCATTTGCCCCTTCCATAATCTCCTTTTTAATCCCATGGCAAATAAAGAGGCCCCCTTAGACCCCATTCCCTTCCTAATGGTCATACTCATGATGAGTCATGACATCTTCCAACAAACACTAGTACATCGGCTGAAACGAAGGCCACCGCACGACACTGGTGAAAAGCCTGAGCACGCAATTCCACCAATGTTGTTGTCACCACCGTGTTCAATTTTGCACAATTTCTCCTTTTCCCAATGGCAATAATTGCTACCTTGCTTTCCTGAATAATCTCCATAAACCTTGTTGTTTCAATGCGGTTCTCAAAAAGTCGACCGTTCCTGGCCTTCTAGACGTGTTTAAAGTAACAAAACCTAACAATGTGAGTATTGATGAGGAGTGGTTGACTCATGATCGCCTTCCCCCCTAGAAAAATATCATTCTTGTAGAACCCAATCTTCCATGTCTTTTGAATCCACTTGCAAATCTTCCCTGCCAAGCCACATATCCCCGGACAGTCCTTGAACAGGTGAGGGTGGTTCTCACTTGTAAATCTGCATTATGGGCATCTATCTGGCCCAATACTTCTAGATAGGACATTCACCCCAATCGGCAAGGCCCCCCACATTACTTTCCAAATAAATACCTTCATCCTAAGCAGCCAACTTGGGCACCAGATGTTCTCAACTATTGACACCCATCTTGCCTCTGGCATTACTTGACCCATTGTTTGTTGGGGGGGTAGAACAAATTCAGTGAATTCATGAGGGTGTTGTACACTGCCTTGGTGTGCGATTTAAGAAAATGTCTATCTATTGGCCACCGCCAAGCTTTCCAATCGACAGACGGTAGGCAGCTAGTTGTTCAACCGTTCTAACTCTCTATTTACCAGCAATCTCTCCATCCCATTGAGCATGAAATTGGAGGCTATTTGGTATGATCCTTTCCAATCGCTCGCTGCTATTGAAGTCCAAAAATTGGCCCAGTCGGAGAAGTCCTTTGTTGTTCATCCTTCTAGTCAACTCCCTCCAGGCAGGGTTAAGCAACACCCTTTCCACCTTAGACAGCCAAGGGGGACCAATGAGACATCAAATTGTGGAAGTATCTAGTTACCTCTCCCCATTCCAAGGCCTCCATCGCCTTGTTGCACTTTCAAGGACCACCGAGGGGCAAGTAGCATGGCGTGTAGATCTAGCCCTTTTCATTGGCCACCTTGCAAGTATAGTTTGGCATTATCTATAATGGAAATGGCCTATAAACTTTGAGAATAGCAGAATTAAAAGAATTAGAGTGAACATTTTTTGTGAGACTACTTGGAGAACATAGAGGGTGAACTTAATTAGCGGTAGCAACATAACCATAATACTTAATTAACTTGGCATGAACAATACTTTTGCAAGAGAGAGAGAGAGAGAGAGAGAGAGTTCAGAGAACTTGACAACAGTTGAGGACTAGATTTATGTGGAGCTGGTCCACCCTCCAATAGGCTTTTGTACTATAGATTCTCCCATCAAGAGAGACTTGGTACAATACAATATTTTTGTTCCTTGTGACCTAGGTGATGCAATGAAGATGGAGATCTTCATGCATCACGAGCATAATATAAACTTTATCAAAGAATTAAACATCCCTGGCCTTAGTCCCAAGGCCTCAAACACCTTCGAAGGTGGAGAGAGCTAGCGGGGAATGAGGGTAGAGAAGAGGAAGAGTAATCATTCATAGGAGAAAGAAATAGTTCCTCGCTTATCATCACTCTTTTTGCTTAGCATAGCATAATAGCATAGTAATGAAGATGAAGAAGATGGCATGCTTAAGCATTGAATCATGGATCTTGCTTGGATTTGCATTCCATAGCCAAGAGTGTTGTTGTAGGCTCTCAACTTTTCAACAAGCTTGGAGAAGGAGATGGAGCTCTTGCACTTTGCATCTCACACAATGAGAGAGAGAGAGAGAGAGAGTGTGTGTGTGTGTGTGTGGGAGAGTATACCCCCTCTCATGCTCTCTCTCTCTCTCTCTCTCTCTCTCTCTCTCTCTCTAACTTGTATTATTTAATTATATCATTTGGACAAGTGTGCTCTTTTTCTCTTTGAGAGAAAGAGCTTAATTATTTATTTAAATGCATCTAAATTCTCATTGATGCTTTAAAGCCTATCCAATAAGATTTAAGCACATCATGAGAGCAAAATGGAGAGGATCATGAGGGCAAAATGGGGAGGATCTTGACATTTGTCTTTTATGCTTCTTAACGAATCATGTTTGAATTGAATACTCCAAGCACCTTAGTCATTTAAGCATGACAATATTTTATGTCTCTTGAGAGATCATGTTTGAAATGAACACTTCAAGTAACTTAGTCATTTAAGCATGACAAGCACCTTAAGCTTGGGTAAGGTTCCCAAAAACACCTTCAGCACCTTAGTCAGCAAGCACAACAAGAACCTCATGCTTGGGTAGGATTCCCACCTCAAGGTCAGTCCCAACTTGCTTAAGGTCCTATGTCTAATGACTTTTAACACTAACCTTTGGAGGTCTTTAATGAAGCTAACCCTAAGGTCTTTAATCTTGCACTTTGCACCTCACACAATGAGTTTATGTGTGTGTGTGTGTGTATGTGTGTGGGAGAGTATACCAGCTCTCATGCTTGGTCCACACCTCTCTCTCTCTCTCTCTCTCTCTCTCTCTCTCTCTCTCTCTCTCTCTCTTGTATTATATAATCATATCATTTGGACAAGTATCCTCTTTTTTCTCTTTGAGAGAGAGAGCTTAAGTATTTATTTAAATGCATCTAAATTCTCATTGGACCCCTTTAAAGCCTATCCAATAGGATTCAAGCACATCATGAGAGAAAAATGGAGAGGATCTTGAAATGTGTCTTTTATGCTTCTTAAGAGATCATGTTTGAATTGAACACTTCAAGCGCCTTAGTCATTTAAGCATGACAATCTTTTATGTCTCTTGAGAGATCATGTTTGAATTGAACACTTCAAGCATCTTAGTCATTTAAGCATGACAAGCACCTTAAGCTTGGGTAAGATTTCCACAAGCACCTTAGTCAACAAGCACAACAAGAACCTCATGCTCGGGTAGGATTTCCACCTCAAGGTCAGCCCCAGCTTGCTTAAGGGCCTACGTCTAAGGACTTTCAACACTAACCTTTGGAGGTCTTTAATGAAGCTAACCCTAAGGTCTTTAGCACCTCACACAATGAGTGTGTGTGTGTGTGTGTGTGCGGGAGACTATACTCCCTCTCATGCTTGGTCCACCTCTCTCTCTCTCTCTCTCTCTCTCTCTCTCTCTCTTATATTATTATATCATTTGGACAAGTATCCTCTTTTTTCTCTTTGAGAGAAAGATCTTAATTATTTATTCAAATGCATTTAAATTCTCATTGGACCCCTTTAAAGTCTATTCAATAGGATTCGAGCACATCATGAGGGTAAAATGGAGAGGATCTTGACATATGTCTTTTATGCTTCTTAAGATATCATGTTTGAATTGAACACTTCAAGCACCTTAGTCATTTAAGCATGACAATCTTTTATGTCTCTTGAGAGATCATGTTTGAATTGAACACTTCAAGTACCTTAGTCATTTAAGCATGACAATCATCTTAAGCTTGGGTAAGGTTCCCACAAACACCTTAAGCACCTTAGTCACCAAGCACAACAAGGATCTCATGCTTAAGTGTAGGCTTCCCACCTCAAGATCAGTCCCAACTTGCTTAAGGTCCTATGTCTAAGGACTTTTGACACTAACCTTTGGAGGTCTTTAATGAAGCTAACCCTAAGGTCTTTAAGCTCCATTAGGTAGCATTGCTCTTTGATAGACCATCTCTCATTTGGACCGTTTTACATTGGCCCCGTGTTGAGATAGATCCATAAGCACATGTCTATATCTAACCCTTGTTCTTGTTTATTCTTTCACATTAAATGATCACTTTAATATGATAAAATCATTTGGGTTGGTTAAATCTTAGATTTTATGACATTATCCATCATGGCCTTAGTCATCACTATTCATGCTTGATCTTGCTTTGTAATTGCAGTTGCAAACTTGGCACATTGGGCCTTCGCGTGAGTACTAGTATTAACAATTCCGAGACCCCTTGCCCCACCGGCCTCGCTATGGCCTCCCTGGTTGTCCATTAGGAATCTCTTCACTCGTTTAAGGAACTCCTTCCAGTTGCATTTGGCTATCTTGAGGAGCGGGCCATTGAATGATAAGTATGGAATCATATACGAGTTGATCACTTTCAATCTGCTCTCAAAAGGGACAAAAGAACCATTCTTAAATCATAACCTAAACTAAGACTAGAATTGAATACTACTATGTACCAACTTAAAAGAGGCAAATCATAATCAAACACGTAGAAAGTTGAAAACTTGTTAATATGTGACCTTATCATCGCTACTTGCCCAATCAGGAAGAAAAAGATTATCACCTTCATCATGCATAACCTAGGCAAAAGCTATGACTCCCCTACTCGAGTTATCAATGCCCAAGAGTAGGTGCAAGTTTGTTCAGAGTTCATTCATGACTAGAACATGCTCTATTAAACCAAAGAATTGAGTTTCTATCACCTTCTAAAGTTGATGTGCAAACTCAACCATACATTTATCAAAGTAGGAGTAAAAACACTAAAAGTGCTACAGATCTAAACAACATACTAGAGCGTTACTAAGCAAACCAATAAGTGGACTTTTAAGCTCCCCACTTTTATTAAATTAACTACTACTTGTATTTAACATTCGAAAAGAAGAAACGTTGAGAATGAACTTATTACGATGCAAAAACGTACAAACATGTTTCATGGTTCTTCTACATGGATTATTTTTCTCAAAAATTAAAATAATAAGACGACACGACTCAACAACATAACCAGCTTTACTAGAACAAAGACAAAAAAATATAAATAGTGGAGAACAAATGGAACCGTACTTAACAAAAAAGAGATTGTGGAAGAAATATGAGGCATACAAATAATATGTGGATTAGCATACCATGGTTCAAGGCAATCATCATAGATATCTACCTCCAAACCTACGAGAGTTTTAAATATCTTAAGGTCTACTAGTACAACGGCGCCGCCTTTGATGATGCTATGTGGATGCATCTTGAGAGCCACCCTTGCAACCAAGAGAGTGCCAAGCACGACGAACCCCTGACGACTAACAATGTCATTGTGAATTCTTTTGCCCATATCAACATATTGTGTACTTCCACATTCCTTCAAGTTGCAAGTGTATGTGATTTCATTTGGAAAGGTTCCCTCTCTATATCTGTTGAAAACAGCACAGAGCTTCCTAACCCTCACTACACTTGAGAAGTGTATCACACTTGACATACACACTACCCTCTGAGAAGTACACCGCACTTGACATACATATAGCCTATCCTACAATTAATCCACTCCGTGAGACTAACATTGTGGACATGAAGCTTGTCGAGAACCTATTGCGCTCTGAGAAGTGCACCACCCTCTCTTTGCATTTGCTAAAAACAACCCATAGCTCTCGAACCCTGATCCTATTGGACGTGTTGCACATACATACTACCCTTTAAGAAGTGCACCGCACTTGGCATGCATACTACCCATCCTACAATCAATGCACTCCATGAGACACCGTTGCGGACACAAAGCTCATCGAGGACCTATTGCACCTTGAGAAGTGCATCGCCCTATCTTTGCACCTGCTGAAAACAATGCAGAGCTTCTTGACCTTGACCTTGTTGGACATATCATGCAATCAATGCACTCCATGAGACAACATTGCAGACAAGAAGCTCATCGAGGACTTGTTGCGCTCTGAGAAGTGCACCACATTTGACAAACATCTTAGCCCTCCATGTAACTCCTAAATTGCACCCATCCCTAGGCCTTCCATACCTCACATACCACTTGGGCTTTATAATGTCCGAAAACATTTTTGTAGGCACATAAACCTGAAATGCTTTGTGAATTCCTACCGAGGCTTCAAGATATGAATTGAGCATGATTGACAATGGCCTCCTCGCACTCTTAGATCTGTGTGTGTGTGTGTGTGTGTGTGTGTGTGTGTGTGTGTGTGTGTGTGTGTGTGTGTGTGTGTGTGTGTGTTGTAGCAACTCTTAAGCTCAAGACTCATTGCTAGATCTTAAGATTTCTTGGGATTGTTTTTTTGACCTTAGAGTCCTTCTTCTTCTTCTTCTTCTTCTTCTTCTTCTTCTTCTCTCTCTCTCTCTCTCTCTCTCTCTCTCTCTCTCTCTCTCTCTCTCTCTCTCTCTCTCTCTCTCTAACATTGAGGCTGCACAATGCGGATTTTTTACATAGTGGGAACAACCAATGGAATAGAAAAAAATTCATCTAATTTGAATCGCAAAACCTCTAATAAGAAAGTTTTTAACATTGTGGCTGAACAATACAAATTTTTAACGTTAACGTAGTGGGAACAAACCTCAGACATGAGAATGGCGTGGAATTGAAAAAAAAAATCCATGTTCTGTTTGCAATAGCGTGCGCGCGTGCATACACACACACACACAGATAGAGGTGGGGAATGTTGATTGTTGCTCTTGCTCCTACGACCTACGATCGCTTCTACAACAATAGCGGGTTTTTTTTTTTTGGAGAGGGGACTACTGGAGATATAGCCGCTCGCTAGCGAGCAAGGCCAAAAATATTTAGAGGAGCAGAGAGCGTGTAGCTTTTTAGCATATAAGTCGGACCAACACTCAGACATGCGAATGGAGTGAAATTTTAAAAACAATTAAAAAAATTCATTTGTTGTTTGCAATAGCGCAGAGAGAGAGAGAGAGAGAGAGAGAGAGAGAGAGAGAGAGAGAGAGAGAGAGAGAGAGGTGGGAAATGTTGTTCCTACGGCCTTCCATCGCTTCTGCAACAATAGAGTTGGGGGGGGGGGGGGGGAGAGAGAGAGAGAGAGAGAGAGAAAGAGAGAGAGTATTGGAGCTATAGCCATTGCTAGCGAGCAGGGTCAGAGATGAGAGGAAAGCAGACACTATAAAAGGAGTAGTCTATAACTGTTAGCATTACCGCGACAAAACAAAGGAAAATGGAGAGAGAGTAAATTGTGTATGCTGCAATAACAGTGGCTCAAATTGCAGTAGTGGTTTGAAAGCAATAATCACAGTAATATACCCGCTGCTATTACCGCGTCAATTGTCGCTGGTATTACCGTGCTAATTATTGCTAAACGCCCGTTCAATTTTGGGTGGCCCAAATGAGCACCTTTATTTTTGACCTACATAAAACAATGAAACATCAATTGTTTTTTGAAAGAGTATACCGAAAAACCAAAGAATTGAAATGGAATTTACTTTACCTTGACAATCTAATGTACATAAGATCAACTATTTCAAAAAATCTCAATAAAATGTAAATAGTTGTATATACATTGTGCCACATTGGGACTTTACAAAAGTTTAGACAAATATTTTTCAATCTAATCCTCCTTGTTCTCGTCGTCGTCCAAAGGCACGTAACACGTATGTTTGATCACCTTGACTCTACATAAACCCAAACCAAATTAAATAATTATCAACAGCTCAAAACAATTGATAAAAAAATACTTGTTTAAACTTACCGCTTGTAGTGATCCAACCGTTGCGTCGAATTGCTCGCGAGAGATGTGATTGTTCTCGAACAACCATCGCCAAGTATCAAATTCTATATGTCGCTTCCGATATTCGACCATCTCTCTGGTTAGTCGAGTAAGAGTGATATTTTCCTAAGTTAGCAATAACAATGACAAATCATCAAGTATAATCTTTATAATCACCGATTTAGGTTGTAATTTAATCAATCTTACATATTTATCCTTCCAGACTACCTTGCCTCCCGAGCCATAGTGCGTGGAAGCTTGTCTGGTGCGACTTCGCATTGTTGTCTGTAGGATGAGCCCATCGCCAGCCTGATCGTTCTTTTCTTGCATTGCCTACTCCCACTCCCACTCCGCATCTGCCATGTTGCCACCGCGATAGCTACTATCTGGATCTCTAACCTGGTTAGCTGTTGCGCGTCGTACACTGGACTGTTTGTTTTTCAAAAATGTTTTTATGTAGCCCTCTAACCACTGTTGTGAAAAACGTTGATCGGGGACATTTGCAAATCTAGCATGCAGTGCGTCCTCAATGAAATGTGTATGATCGGATAGTTGATCTCTAAACTTTACAAAATATTTCTTGTACGTCGAATGTATAAGAATTTGAAGATGATGTCGGAATGCCCCGCATTGTGCTGTACCAAAGTCCACCTCTCCGCCATATTTTACCCTGTAGTAGCGTCCATGTGTGTCTGACACAGGTGCGTCAGTATCCTCGTCCTCAATGTCAGAAGGAGCGGCACGCTCTGAAATAGGGGACTTCGTTCCCCCGCCACTACCAAAGCAAGTAAAGCCACAAGGTCCACCGCCTCTTCGTCTCTCCCGATGCTCGCTATCTTGAGACGAGCGTCAACGCGCGCCGCTAGAGGAAGTACGTCGACGGTGTTCTGGCGAAGCAGGAGTGGAATGAAGTGGTGTAGGACCCTGTGATGCCATGGGAGTGGGACCCTACGATGGAAGTAGAGTAGGATGATAAGAAGGGGTTGTAGACTGAGGTGCCGTCGATGCGAGGCTCTAGATGTAAGGGGTCCCTCCCTGACTCCCCCATGGTGTGAACTGCGGAGAAAGACCGTAGGTCACAAGCTGCTGCGGAATGTAGCGGCCAAACAATCCCTTCGTCGAATGGAGGTACTGGTCTCGTAAAGAGAGAGCCTGTTGTAGGTATGGATCTACGACCGCTGGAGGAATCTGAGTAGAGTAGGTGTAGAATGGTCATGCCTGTAAATAACAAAAATAAACCTATGATACTCATGGTTAAGGGTTAACTAGCCACATATAATCTTTATTTAATTGCTTGTTCTCACCGCCTTAAGACTCGGGTTCACTGGAGACAATGTCCACCTCGGGTGGGAGCCCAACGTGGATGTGAACCAACCAACAGAAGAGCCAGATGGCTGCTCCCTACCAGGTGGTCTCTCGTCTGACATCTACATTACAAAGAGCAATATGAAATTTAGCTTTCTCCCCTACTCACTCATCTATAAATACGTACGCAAGTATATTAGCACACAAGCACGTAGATACTAGTAGACCTAAGTAGAGGCTAGTAGTGCCAATGGTCAAGTGGTACCTCTTTAGATATCATCACAATCTCAACCATGGTAAAACCAAAGGTACGTTGCGGCAATACATGTATAAGTGGATCAATGACCGCAACGCCACGATTAAAAAAGGACTATATCCAAGAGAAAGTGTCTAACCTTTGGATGCTATGCTCCCGTACTTAGTGCCTACATACATGCATAAATATATATATATACACACAGATATATATACAGTTATGTAATTGTAGCCATCGTTTTGAGTAGAGATAAAGAGTTATGGTTGTAAAAGTAGCCAACGTTTTGTGTTGTGCGTAGTGCGAGAGTGCTCTTGCTTCTGTAGAGTGCTATGAAGAAGAGCTTCTTTATTTTGCTTCTTATGCAGCATCTCTTCACAGCAGCTCCTTGTTCGAGGGATTACTTTGCACATTCCATGCCTGCCTCCGTTCTAAGGTACGGTACCGTTGAAAGCTGTCCAACCTAATGCATATTCCATGGGAAGCAAGAGATAGGAAGAGAGAGAATGATAGAGAAGCTAAGGAGAAGAGAGTAGAAAGTAATTTCTGAATTCCATCGGCTTCACGTAAAGGTCTTTTTCATAGCACTCTTCAAAAGCAGAAGCATACCCGCATTGCGCACACCAAAAAATGGTTGCTTCGCCTACAACCATTGCTCTTTATCTCCTTATTTCTTTATCTTCCTCTCTCTATCTCTTTCTCCCCACGGATATCTTTATTTCCCTCTCTCTCTCTCTCTCTCTCTACAACCATCACTTTTTATCTCTATAGTTCCCTCTCTCCCTCTCTCTCTCTCTCTCTCTCTCTCTCATAATCCAACGCCTAACAAATCTACCACGTACATTCATTTGCAAACAAAGCTTACATACTACAACAAGCAAAATGATTGCATCAACGTGACTAAACAACCTACGGCAAATGAATGAGGTCTCTCTCTCTCTCTCTCTCTCTCTCTCTCTTCATTTATGGATGTAAATGTGTGTTTGTGTGTGGCTTGTGTGCATGTGCAACAAAGTAGAAGCCCTTAGGGAAAGAGGGGGGGGGGGGGGGGGGGGGGGGGGGGGGTTGGTTGTTTAGTGATTACTTTAGATTGTAGAAAGGTTGCCCGCTAGGTTGAGCTTCCAAAGACAAACGCGGTAAACCCCCTTTGATGAAAATGTCGCAAACGAACCGAAGCTCCTTTTTGAACCGAATATGTGTGTGTCACAAACTGTTGACGTGTCAAAGCCCTGAAAAATGGAGCCAACTTACAGATGCCGGTCGAGGGGCCTAAATCCTAAGAAGAACAAGTAACAGAAGAAGAAGTCCTGCCAACTTATTGGGACCCTATCGGATGGGGCCCCAAGTGACATAAAGGATTAAAATAAAGTAGGACCCCCCCCACACACAAATCTTGTTATTGCGCTGACATGATGATGTGGGAACACTGAACAGATTTCCACATTTCATGCTGACAATGTTGACGTGGCAAACTTCCGCAAAACGCGTTGACAGTGCTGACGTGGAAGTTGTACGAAATTCCGTGATTTATGTTGGCACCTTTTTGGCATTGCTTTTGGACCATAAGCTTTTGAGTTTGAAGGCTTTTCATGTAAACTGCATTTGGGGCCTAGGGCCTTTAAATATGTACTACGGACTCATTCTCTGGCATTCTTCCTAGAGAAGGTGCAGTCTGGAGTATCGGCTTGCACTGTGTTGATGCAGTATAAAGAAATACCGAAAGGGGCACCAAGGTTTGGGGCCAATATCTCTGGGGTGGAATTATGCCACTCTATGTCACGTGTCGTCTCTCTATCTCTCTCTCAATTCAGTTGTTATTGAAGTGCTAAAAGTCTATTCAATCTGTTCTTTTGTATTGGCATGTGGTGCCCATCTTGTGACTCTGTGTGTGTGTGTGTGTGTGTGTGTGTGTGTGTGTGTGTGTGTGTGTGTGTGTGTGTGTGTGTGTGTGTGTGTGTGTGTGTGTGTGTGTGTGTTGTTGTTGTTGTTGTTATGTTTATGGGAGAGAGACAGTGAGCGTGTGGGAGGTGTAGGAGGAGAGAGAGAGAGAGAGAGAGAGAGGTGTAGGAGTGGGAGGGAGCTTGAAGCAGGCGTGATGACGGAGAGGAAGAAGGTAGGATATGCCGCAAAAACGCGACATACTCTACCCTTCTTCTTTTTTTAAGGGCCAAGGATTACCACGACTATTACCGCAGGCATTACCGCACCATGTCATTTCAACGGATACAAACGTATCCGAGGTTGCAGGGGGGGGGGGGGGATGGTGTACTACCCTTAGATATCAATAATTTTCTTTTTAGCCTTTTGAGTTTTTTTATGAAAATTTTTAATTTTTCTATGAGTACTTATTTTTGTAGTACTTTTATATATTTTTTAAGTGCATTTTTTAAGTACTTTTAGATATTTGCGATTAAAAAATTAACCCATTTAGTGCGCACATCGATTGTACTTTTTTTTTTTAAAGGCACTCATTGCACTTTATTCCCTTTTACTATATAGTCATTTTTTTAATTGAGGTGTATCTATTTTTTTAGTTAACTTTCTATTTTTTAGGGCACATATGAGTAAATAAAAAAATTCTCTTTGACTATATCGTCTTTGTTTTAATTAAAATATGTCTATTTTTTAATTAAATGTTTATTTTTTAGGGCACATGTGACTAAATAAAAAAATTGTCGTATGTGCAAGATGTTGATTGGGATGATCTTGGTCCCCCTAGAGGGCCTGAACGTGATCGGTGGCTCAAGGAAAAACTCCTTTGTCTTTGCGCCAAGTGCAAAAAGGCAATCCTTCACTTGAGGCGCATTGCATTGGAGCACGTGGAGAACGAAGGGCTTTGACATCCTCGAAAAAGCGCTCGGAGAGATGAGAGCGCCACTCACCCCTTGCTTGAGGAGGTTCCCCATTGGTCTATGTTCGGTTGTGCTGCGCCGACACGCAAAGCCAAACGACAGAGGCAAGAGATATTGGACAAATTGGGTGCATCGCATGGTGATCCACCCATTAGCTCTACTTCGACAACTGCTTTCCCTTCTCAGTTGAACTTTGATGCAGAGGATGAGCACATTTTCGACATGTATGATGACTTACTGGCTCATGAACGCGACAAATGCGAGGAGGATTGCAAGCCATGCACTCAACGGGCAGCAACAACGGAGGACAGATTGATGGCGAGTGTCCGAACACCTACTCGGTGCTCCGAGCATCGTTGGAAGTCCTCAACTTGCAAGCGAAATTCGGTTGGAGCAATGCAAGTGTCGATGCACTCCTTGGGTAAGGTTGAAATATAACTTTTAATATATCTCTTTTGTTTTTATGGCACCGCCTCCTTGTAATTATATTAATTTGCATGTTTGTTGTAGTTTGATGGATAAAATGTTGCCAAAAGATCACCACATGCTTCCAGATCGTCGACGAGCTAGATCATATGTCACTGCACTTGGAAGGGAGTATGAGCGCATCCATGTGTGCATCAACAATTGCATGCTATACCGCAATGAACACACACATGCTACCTCATGTCCCATGTGTGAGGAAGCACAATACAAGACCCGAGCGAGTGGGACACACCTATCCTGCAAGGTATTGAGACATTTTCCTTTAATTCCTCGCATTCAACACATGTTTAAAAGCAAGTCTATCGTGAAGCTTCTCGCGTGACACACCAACCACCGCTCAAATGATGGAATGATGTGTGTCCCTTCCGATTCACCTGCATTGAGATACATCGAAACTCATTGGCCAGAGTTTGGGTTGAAGCCTCCACACTTGAGGCTTGGGTTAGCAAGTGATGGTGTCAACCCCTTCGGCACTAAGTCTACTTCATGGAGCACTTGGCCTGTGGTGATCGTCAACTACAATATTTCACCATGGGAGACAACCAAAAAGGAAAATATACTTCTTTCCTTTCTTGTGCCAGGAAAGTACAAAGTGTCAAATATTGACATCTACCTCGAGCCCCTCATCGAGGAGTTGGAGGAGTTATGGAGAGGCATTCCTGTTGTAGACGTCTCACTTGCAAAGGGGGGGAGAAGCCATTGTGAGGGGAATCCTTATGTGGACTAGGCACAACTATCATGGGCTTGGAGAGATTTCTAGTATATGCTTTCTCCTCTCTCTCTCTCTCTCTCTCTCTCTCTCTCTCTCTCTCTCTCTCTCTCTCTCTCCGCCCCCTCTAGCCCTCTATCTCTCTAACGATATGCTATGTATGCAAGGTTGTCCACATCGGGTCACAATGCATGTCCTACTTGCGGACCATCATTGGTGACAGAGAGGTCCGATACCTTAGGCAAGGTAATCTATCCAAATAACCATCATTTCTTACCCCAAGGTCATTGCAAGCACAAGGCTCCGACAAATGGGAAGACACCTCTAAAGCTCACGATGCCAGATTGGGCAACCATTTGGGAAGAGCACTACAACAACAATCCGGCTCCGTATCCTCCACCAAAAGGTATGTCAAGGTATTCTATATTTTTAAAGCTTCTATATTGGAAGGACTTAAAAATACAACACCTCTTGGATCCTATGCACATATTCAAAAATGTAGCCCAAACACTATGGGAGGATTTAAGGGTTTTGAAACGTCTCCCCGTCTCTGCTACTCCATGTCGTGCCCCCAATGGAAAGATTGTGCTTTCTAAAGCACCATGGATGCTAGCCAAAGAAGAATTAGACAAAGTGAAGGATACCATTGCTTCTATTCGCACACCAGCAGGATACATGAGGTCGCTAAAGGGAGCTTTCACAAAAGCGAAGAAGGGTTGAAGTCCCATGATTGGCACAAGATGCTTCAAGTAATGTCTCTCTCTCTATTCTATCTATAGTTTGTGTGCATGACTTTCTCTCACTTTTCCTTCCCGTAATTTACATTGTAGTTCATTCTGCTGGTGAGTATGTGTATATGTCGGGACAAGAAAGTTAGGGATGCTATTTTCAAACTTGGAGAGCTAGTAAGGTACACCACAAGACTCCACTCAACTACCTTCTTTTATGTACACAATAATCTCAACCAACACTTAGTGTATCCTTGTGTGTTTTCTTGCAAATTTCTGAGCTCCAGGGAAATTAAGATAGATGATATCCCTGTTGCTCGAACACTTGCAACAGAAACTGTGTGTGCCATTGAGGATGCATTTCCTCAATCAGTCCTTCTTAGTCAAATCCACCTCTTGGTTCACGTGGTGGAGGAGATCGCTATATGTGGAGTAGTGCACGCACGATGGATGTTCTCCTTAGAGAGGTTTTTAAAGACTCAAAGATTTTGTGCGGCTACGATCTCAAACAAAGGCATATATGGCCAAAGGGTGGATCGTGCAAGAGGCATTTGTTTACATCTCAGTGTATTTTGCACAAGTTGATCCTTCAATGCCTCGCATGTGGTCAAACGAGAAAGATGCAAGGATGACTTCACACTTGCCAAGTGGAAAAGAAAAACTACTTAACATGGATATGCATCTATCCCAAGTGGTCAATAACTTCTGTATTCTCAATACAAAAGTTATGACCAAGTGGGTGGACTTGTGGATAGTGACAAAGGCAAGGCGTTTGCAAGAGAGAAGCATGGAAACAAGCACATGGAGAAAGGAGGGCACCCCTAGTGCCTAAACACCTTGCATGTTTCCCAACTCTCATTAGTGCGGAGTGGATTCATAAGAGAATAACCGAAGCAAAAGCACGCGGAGAAGACATCACTAACAAAGAATGGGAGTATGCATGAGGCTGCATACCAAAGGTAGAGTACTCATATACCTAAACCATATTGAAATTTTTTTTCTTGATTTTATCTTTGTATTGGATAAAAGATATTTTTCTATTTTGTAGTGCCTTTCCTTCAACTCTATGTGGTCAAAAGGTCGTCACTTTCATAGAACCACCATGGATTGTGACATCATGGGCAACTTTGACACAGACGGTGATGAAGCCAAGTACTGTGGAACTATTGAAAGGATACTAAAGATTAATTTTAGAACCTTTCATACCATCATCTTCGAGTGCAAATGGTTTACAAATGTATCTAGACGACATGAAAATGGCCTCTACCTGGTGGACTCTAGTGTGCATCACACAGGGAGATATGGCAATTTAGTTTTACCACTGAGCAGGTGAGTGACTACCTTTTTTATTCTTATTTTCTTGTAACATTAATTATACCAATGTTACTTTGAGCTTCTCTTCTATAGGTCATCTATATCCGAGTAATCCACCAACCAAAACTTTGATTTGTAATTCCCGTAACGCCTTGGAGAAGAACCATTTTTTCTACTGATAAAGTGGAGACCATTTTCGACCCTCTTCCACCTCCTACTTTGGATGAGGTAGAGACAGAGGAGAGGGAGGTCGATGGATCAAGTCGGGCGACAACAAGTCTTAACGAGGATGATTGTCATGATGATGAAGATGATGAGATGAAAGATGACGAATTCGAAAATGATGAAGCCAACGCATCCACAAACGACAATTCCATTTTCTCTCTTTATTGATTTAGAAACCATGGGCTTAGAATTGGATTATGCTTTCATGTAGAGATCTTTTGTAAGATGATTCTGCATACTTCATGTAATCCATTCATCTCTCTCCCCCCTCTTCCTCTCTCTAATTTTGTGAACATACTCAATTATGTTAATCAAGTGACAGTGATTAGTTTAGCTATAACCAAGTATAATCTTAAATAGCTAACTCTTGTTACATGTTTTCGTAACTTTTCTTTTTTAAATTTAAAAATTTCATATAATATTCTTTAATTTTTATTGAGAGGAGGGAAACACCAAAATTTAAAGAGGGAAGGGAAAGAATGTTTAAGCCAAAATTTGAAAGTTTAGACGCTAAATCTCCCTTCGAAAATAAACGTGGTAATAATAACGATAATAACTAAGTTAATAATCACGATAATATTAACGAAAATAGTCGTGATAATCATTTAAATACAAAAAAAAACCTACCCTCCTCTCTCTTCCCTCTCAAGCTGAATTTAGACCTTCTCTCTACAAAACGCAGTAAAAGGCTACGATAAGCAAGTAGAGATTTTCATAGTGAGAGCGCACTTCCTAGCCTCTCTAGGTTAAACCGTAAACTTCAGTGATTCGGACTCGGTGAGTCCTCTGCCTTGGGTTGTGGTGTTGTGGTTGTGCTTGACCTTAGGTTGCGGAGATGTTGGATGCTAGAAAATCCAAGGACTGCGCACTAAAAAGTGCCGCTTGGACTCCCTCCCCTTGAAGCCACATGAGCTCGAGGTGAGAGCCCCAAAGGATCGGCCGAGGAGTTGGCAACCCTTTCGATATGTGGATTATCTGCTAGCGTGGCATGCCTTGACATGGAGGAGAGGTTGCTAGTGTGCCGCCGTGAAGGCATGCTGGCGAGAGGCTAGCTTCTGTGGACGTGGATGTATGCATTTGCAACCACGTAGAGCATAGACTTTGTCTTTTTTGTATATGATATAATATAATACTAGTACTACCGGCCGCCTCTCTCTCTCTCTCTCTCTCTCTCTCTCTCTCTCTCTCTCTCTCTCTCCGCGCAAGATTTTCCCACTGAGCACACTGGCTGCATGGCACACTGGCCGAACTAAAGAGAAACAGCTACGTGTCCGAGGGAGGGGAAGGAATCCCTTCCCCTATTATAATAGTATAGATATAGATAGATAAAGTAACTCCTTGAAACAATGAAGTTCACAAAACTCCCCAAGAAAATTCCTCCAGCTCCGGAGCTTGAGCTTAAGTACATGGAATCTTTAAAAAAACGTGCGTCAAGAACAAAGAGATCATTTACAAAGCGTCTTACATTGCATACTTGTGCAAAAATATTGGGCATGATCTAGCAAGGACAAGATAATCCATGAAACCATTCGTAAATTGGTTAAAAAAACTCATTTGCAAATATTAACGTTTTTGTGTAGAGAAATTAAAAAAAGAGGAGGGGGGGGGGGGGGACTAGTTAACCAATTGCTTGAGCCTTGTCAACTTCACTACTTTTACTGATGACCAATGATACATGCACTAGCTTTACAAGTCCTAAAATTTTGCATCCAAAGATTGCCCTGCAAGTCAGCTGCCTCACTTGCAATAGTTGAGCAATACTCAAAATATGACCACCACCTCTTGCATAGTTGAACAGTACTCAAACATGTTCCAAGGTCAACCTAAGAGGGTTGAGATGTAGAATCATTGAAAAATATTTCAGCACTGAACACTCCATTCAAAGATACAATGCTTTGGTGCGAAATTTCTCGCCACATAGAAAAGAGGAGGCAAAATGTTGGCTTACGACCTCAATGTAGACAAGGGTGAACAACCACAAACATTCTAAAACAATTGAACAAACAATATAGGCCCTTTAATGAAGGGACCCATTCAGTAAGTAGACAAATGCTCAAATATTTTTAAGCCTCTCTCTTCTCCTCTGTGGCATGTCTCATTATGCCAAAAAATCAAGAGATTTATTGCTAAAAATGGTTCAACTATGTGAGTTCCGAGGAGGAGTTTCATGGTGACCAAGCTCTTCATATTTACAAAAGATGTAAGTTTCTTTCGTGTAGTAGCACCTAGGCCTAGAGTTAACTCTCTCTCTCTCTCTCTCTCTCTCTCTCTCTCTCTCTCTCTCTCTCGTAGCATGTCATGAAATCAAACCCCATCAAAAAGATCACTGGAGTCTCTTGGCGTTGTTTCTACGACGTTGAACTCTTCTTTCTCTTCTCTCAACATTTGTGGAACAGTTTTTGAGGCCTCTTTCTACGACCTAACAAACCTTCTCCTCTCGTTACAATGCTCCAAGCTGTCAGGGCAATTTCTCTCTTCATTTCCACTACATTCAAGGACTCGGGGTGGGGAAGGGGGGGGGGGGGGGGGGGGGGGGGGGAGAGAGAGAGAAGAAGAAGAGAGTTTTAGAGAGAGAGAGAGAGAGTACCAATTTCTTGGTGGTTTATACTCCACTCTTCCTATTTGCTACCAAGTTGGTGCCACTCTCTCTACTCCCATTTGATAGCCCATCGATCCTCCTCAGAGATCTCTTGTTCACGGTATGTAGCTCCTTTTCACCAGAGAGAGAGAGAGAGAGAGAGAGAGAGAGAGAGAGAGAAGTTCTCACATATCCCCGTTTGCAATGTAAATTTTCTGGTTGAAAATAAAAAATCCCAGTTGCAAACCTATTGCCACTCCCATGGAAACAGGTTTGAAATTGATCTTCATAATGTTGGTGATCTTGCCGATGTGACTCAACCCATTGGACCTTGATTTTCAAGATAAAATATAGCTATAAATCCCAGCATCTATGGCATAAATCCCGGCTGTCTAGCTACTTCGCAGTCACAAAAGATGGCGAAAAAATGGATAAACTTGAGGTTTTCGTACATGTAAGCCCCAATCTTAACAGACCAATATCTACATTCACAAAATGGATGCACATGTGCAAAAGCGAAATAGTCTTGATCTTCTGTAAATCAATATTCAAATGTGGTAGAGACTTTTGTCTTCAAAATGGTGCAGTCCAATTCAGCTCTCATTCATTCTGGTTAAGAGTACATACCTTCAATCGCCCTTGTATGATGTCATTGACAAACTTTTGGAGATTGTTCCTTGAGCTTCCCACGACAGCATTGTGCGATAGCTTTGACCACTTCAAAGCTCCCTCTCTTGCTCTTTTACCTTCCTCTCCAGCTAGAATTCCCCTCACTGCCTTCTCTATACCATCTCTTCCAAGGGGCTTACCTCTATCCTCTGCTTCTTGAAGAGCCAATCCTGCCTTCCAATCATTCACTATACATTTCAGATTTATTGGCTGCTCTCCTCCTAAAGGAAAACCAAGAATGGGCACCCCCAGATGAAGACTCTCAAAAGTAGAATTCCAACCACAATGCGAAAGGAATCCGCCCACCGACGGGTGCTGCAAAACTGCAAGTTGGGGCGCCCACGAAGTTATATAACCTTTTTCTTGCTTCTTGAGTAGATTGAAAGCTTCCTGAAGCTTTTCATCTGGTTGCTTTTCAACAGCATAACTGTCCGGCCTTACCACCCAAAAAAACAGTTGTCCGCTTGCCGCTAGCCCATATGCAAGCTCAACAAGATCCTCATATTTCATAGTAAACACGCTTCCAAAAGCTATGTAGAGCACAGAAGCTTTTTCTTGCTTGTCTAGCCAGCTTATTGACATGGAGTCTTCTGGAAGCAGGCAATGACGGGCGTCGGTGACTAGAGGCCCAATCGGATCCATGCAAATTCCGCTACTCTCCCTCAACGCATCCACAACTTCATGCTCAATATCATACACTGTGTGTGCTAACACTCGGTCTGCATCTTTTGAATGGTCAAGCACAGAAGCAAAGAACTTAAACCTGAAATCATCGAGGTCGGACACAGCCAGCATTGCTGGACAGTTTGCCATTCGAAAAGGGGTTAATCCTGGTATAAAATCGACTACTTTATCCAGTCCTGTTCCTGATCAAAAGCAGTATCATGAATCATTCAAACCATTCATACATCTAAAGGTGTGGCAATTTGTACAAACACATACACAGTTTCGCATAGAAAGTACTATTTGTTCTTCTCCTTTAATTCAAGCAAAGTGAAGGAAAGACAAGTAACCCCATATACGACTATAGCAAAAAATAACCAACGCATGATGCAATCACATAGATCAACTCAAAGTTGCAGCTTGGGCTTGAATTTCAATCTCAACATCACCACGACACGTGCTTCGATGGCCTTGAAAAGCAAAACACCTGAAAGTCTTGATTTGTTTCGGGTACCCACCAATGAGATCATCTAAAGTTGAAGCTTGACATTCTATTTTCTACCTCCATCCTAGGGCTGGGCCTGTGGAGCCCATGTTGGATAAGTCGAACATCGGCGACACACGACAACGATATGGCAAGTACCTCTTTCTAGTAATCTTCTCCTTCAAAACAGTGCGAGAACATCATATTTGCCATCCTCACCCAATCTCCCTTAACATCTACGTGGACGGAAAACACAGAGGAAATCTCAGAATAAACTAAACAGATTAAAAAATAGAAAACGCATGAATGATCTTGGCGAGATTAAGAATTCTCCTTGTAACTTGCCATTAATGACTAGGGCTTCGGAATGCAGCAGGCACATGCATTCCATAATGCCCTAACCAATCTGTAGCAATACAACAAAACCGCAGAGGCAAAAAGGCACTCTGACAAAATCAAGGAAAGCAACCATAAAAGCGACACTCCCGGTGTCAGGAGGGACATCTGGAATCTTCACTTGTCCAGAAGGGAGAAATATCCAACTAGTGAGCGATCTCGGGACATGAATCAACATTTTCACATGACTGAGTAACACTCGACATGAACATCCAGCCTCTCCCTTACGGGAGCACATCTTACCGAAGCACGCGCGGGCGCACACACACACACTTCAACCTCTGCATTTTGACCCTTCAAATGCTCTATCAGCCTCAAAATCCTTCCCAAAACCTCAAAATGGAGCTATCCAAAGGTCAAAGTACGAATGCATAGGATCCAATAAAAATGGAGAATGTCATACCTGGATGAGAGACAGGCAGGTATCCTCTTGCAATCAGCTCGGGGACATACAGGCCGACCGTGAAAGCATAGGCTGAGGCAGTCCAAATTTGGGCACGTGGTAGGCGATAGCGAGCAGCCAGCGAGTGTGACCAAGGGAAGAATGTGTCGACGAGCAGGCAAGAGGGGGAGGGATGGGACTGCATGAGCTTGGAGAGGAGGAGGTCAAAGCCCTGCTCAGTTGCAGCGGGGTGCCGCCAAATGTCAGGATCAATGTCGGGGACCACTTCCACCTTCATGAGGGGGATTGCCAGCAAAGGGGAGGACTGTTGTATAGCGGCATAACTTCTCTGCGTGTGCACGAAGGTGACGTGAATGCCGGACTCTACCAGGAAGAGGGCGATGACCAATGCAGGGTTGATGTGGCCTTGCTCCGGCCATGGGAACACCACGACGTGTTGATCTGTTGACATGGGGATAGCAGCAGGAGCAGCCCTGGACCTAGCTACGCGGGACGAGGAGTGTACTGGAAAATGGATGTTGGTAGCTTCTCTTCGGTAGGTAGGCAAATGTAACCAAAAACGTCCGAACGTCATTATAGCCACTTCACATGCTTCAGTGGTTGCCCATTTGTGTTGCGCGACCGGCAACCAGCCGTGTTACGTTCCCGTGAGAGCTGCGAGCAGTAGTGCGATTAAGCAATCTAGTTCTGTGAGAGCCTGAAAAATTACATCATGAGCGTCAATTTTCTTGTCGTGGTCTACCACCCCTTCGCCTAGGAGCATGGTCACAGCTAGTTGCCAACCAGTTGCACCCTTTTTTTCTCAATTTCTCATGGAAACTAAAAAAATTTGCAACTGCTGTTGCGAACCAACATCCTTCCTTCACGTGAACTGGCTCTAATATATGTCCATCCGTTTGTGAATTCATAAGTTCCCAACTGCAAAAGGTGCTCACGGTGTGAGTGCCCATGTAGGGCCGCATCTGTTTGTGAAGCCGACCTAAGGCTAGAGTCGACACAGAGTGAGGCCCCTTGAGTTTCGGACCTTGCTGCTCAACTCGTTTTGCGGACATGCAATTCAGTAGTGGACGTAGGTTGTTGAGTAAATTTCACCCAGAGCCAGAATTTAAAGGTTGCGCACATGCACTTGTATGAAGGCCGCAATAGAAAATAATCTAACGAGGATTGGAGACTCAACCCGCAATATCTAAGAGTGCGCGAATGATTCCTCATGTAGTTTGTCGTTGCATCTACAAAATTCTTACTCTCAGTGAAATTACTCAACGACCTACGTCTGCTACCGAATTGCATGTGCGTAAAATGAGTTGAGCGATAGGGCTCAAAATTCAAGGGGCCTCACTCTCTAGCCTTACATGTGCATATTCTTTCATATGTAGGCGACACGAGAAAGGAAGCAATGGCCACCAAGAAGCAACTTGCCACCGTAGCGGCAATTTAACTATTTTTTACCCCCAGAGCGACAAAAGACGAGTAATAATATGAGTGAACAAGTGTGAAGGATCGTGCATATAAATAAATTAAATTGGCAACATTCAATGAAACATGCGAGATTGTGCAATGGAGAATGTGAGCCTTGAGGTTTTGGCTTTCACGCGAGAGGGGGTAACGTTAGGCATTGGTCACGCGAGCATAGTTATCTATAGGAGATAACTATGTGCAACTAAGCCCCATCCATTAATACACAAGCGATGTGCAGCTTCGTCATGGTCATGCGCTCGTCATTTGAAGAAAGTAGCGACAGGTGGAGGTCTCTAGCATGAATCCAACAGTCCTAAGATAGCATAGCCGGTACTGTACAGGGGGGTTGTTGCAGAGGTGGGGAGCCACTCTCAAGAGGCCACGTTTTTGGCAGCAACTCATGTATGTAAAATTTGCAGGTACGATCAACTTTATTTAATGCAATTTTTTCCTCGCTTGTGCAACTATGCCAATTTTGGCATAGTTACAATTGCCCAGGCATTGTACGACTAAAACCCATGAATATCCTTGTGTGACTATCCTAGAAGCATATTTATCCGAAAAAATAATTGATAATGATGCCTCATGTCAGCACTCAACCTCACCATTATTTAACACGGGTTCCTTTAGAGGAGATCTAGAGCCCAAATAAGGCGACAATATGTGAGCTTGATTGACAACATCGGAACAACTAGTAAACTAGTAGTATTCGAGGATTCGTTAAACTAATTAGGATATGCACTAGGGTGTACAAACTAGGGTAGTATACATGAGCCATGCCCACATGGAACATCTGATGTGGGATAGTGTGGTGGTAAGGCTTTCGTATACGGACCATGAGGACCAAGTTTCATCACCATGCAATGCGGAGGCTACTTGATGTTGGAAAGCTACTTGATTTATCGGGTCCATTGATTTGCAATATAAGCTATTTAGCCACTTTTCACAATGCACTCATACCATCATCTTATTGTTTGATTACTACCACACTTGTTATGACACTTAAAGTAATGATTTATTTCATCTATTTCCTCGTATGGATCTTTAAAGCAATACTTACAAACAATACCCAAAACATTCTTTGTGAGTGCGCGAATGCAGTGCATGTGCGAAGAGAGAGAGAGAGAGAGAGAGAGAGAGAGAGAGAGAGAGAGAGAGAGAGAGAACACAGGATGTGGATGGAGCAGCTTAACATTATGTGCGTGTATGAGAGCCCCTTATTCCTCAAACTAGTAAAGAATAAGATGTGTACAAGTAATGGGTGGTCGGACGTCTCTAGCGAGTCAGACCGGGGTAAAAGGCACACCGCCTTTACCCCAACAATCTCCCACTTAAAGGCGAATGTGTCGATAAGTGGTACTATTATAGGACCTAGTAGTATGTACAGTAGATAAGGGAGAAAACTTGTCTCTTTAGAAGACAATGCATGCTACCATGTAGGCTCTGGTGGTGTGCGGAAGCATATATCCTTGGTAGAATTAGCATGCATACCCTGCAAGTATCCTGTAATGACCTGCATTACTCCATAATTCATCATGCTAGTGTCATTCATAGCACGACTGACAACCCCAACTAAAAATTCTCCCACTGTAGTTGCTATGTCGGGTCTTGACACTAAGAGGTCGTACATGAGAGTCCCGAAGGCTGATGAAACTCGTGCAACCTCATCTAACCTTTCCCTATCAACCACCTCTACAGTATGTGCAATCCCTGCACCAACAAGACTAGAGACAAATGGATGTGATGAATCAGGGTTCTCAACGGTGCTACAATCCTTGCATCCATCGTACCATGCTCTACATGTCATGGCATCACTATATCAGCCTCTAGCATGAGCATGTCAAAGAACTCCATATCGCTCATCTCTGTGGTAGGAGGCGTCTCTGTCCTAAGAGGATCAATCCGCTCTGTCTCGCTAAAGCATGGCTGCTCTAACTCTGCATCTACAGACATATCGTGCACACCACTCTGGAGCTGATCTACAGAAGTACATGTCTGCAAAGTCACTGAAACTACATTGTCTCGCACACATGACTCATTGCTCTGCTCTTTGACTGGCAAAGCATCAAAATTTGTCACCGCCACCGGTGACTGCTCTAGTCGTGCATTCAAAGAGCTGTCTTGCTCTACATGTTTGTCCTTAGACCCTACATGCACAACGAGCAAAGTGTCACGTTGCTCATCAGCAAAGTATATTGGCCTACATTAGGAACGTTTTCATGGCAATGGACTCACAGAGACTATGGCGTCTCTGACACCAAGATTATAGATAAGAGTCTAACGAGCATCATGATGGACTTGTGCTATCACAAGCGAACCTCTCCTCATCAAGTAAGACTCATTAGTCAACTGAACATGACACCCACAATCTCTAAGCTGTGAGATGGAGATCAAACTCCTATGAGAATCACGCACATATTGAACATCATGGAGCACCAGGATACTCCCACTATCAAAACACAAATGAATGTCACCCACACCATTGACACCATCCTGTCTCATAGAAGAAATGTGCTAAACCACTCCCTGCAAGGAGTAACATGGCATAAAGCACAGTTTTCCAGCTGCTAATCGTGAGACAAATTCCATGCATACCTAGGTGAACCTGTAGAAGTAGGACTGTCTACCACACTCGTACTATCAAGAACATCCAATGGAATCCTCCGCTATCTCCAACACTTGAAGCAGCATCTCCTCATGTTCCCTGGTCTGCCGTGCCTCTAAGATCTGACTGATACACTAACATGTGTATCCAATGATGAATTGTCACTGTAAGATGCCATAACTGAGCACAAAATGAGTCTATAGATCAACCCACACAAAGTGTAAATGCATTGTCCACAAGATCATACCCGCTCAACACAATGCAAAAGAAAACTAGATGATCAAACACCTGCCACCAAAACTATGGCAAACATCCCATAAAGTGCATAACCCTCTACCAAAACCAAGAACTAATCATTCAAAAATCATGACCATATTCAATGAGAGCACACGGAAATGACCATCCGCATAGGGACAAGCCAAAATTTGACTAAAACAGTTGTCTTGCACCTGTCACAAAACGCATAAAACCTGGCAAAAATTTGGCAGAGTCCCCTTTGTAACTAGAGCACAATCTCACCAAAAATTGAGGAAGTAAACAATGCCAAAACACTATGGCACAATGCCAAATACAATGGCAAACAATCTGGGAATCCCTCAACCGGAATAAATGAGCGTAAAGCTCCCACAATGTCATTACATGAGTTGTACTTGCTGCACAAGACACTGCAAAACTGTGAGCTATTCGCCAAGCCCACCTAGAGCGGTATCGAGTCATACACGCACTAATCCCCCAGTTGTAGAGAATACTGGATAAGCCCTGAGTGCAACCTACAACCACAATCTAGATCACATCATATCATGCGCATGAATATGCTAGAAAAATTTTGCCAGAGTTCTGACAGTACAATGGCTATCATACCCAAATAACCAAAAACAAATGCCAAGCTCAAATACGAGCAATAAATGCACATTAAATCGTACTCAATGTACATGCATAAACCTCTCCAAACCATGTACCACCCTCTTCAAAATCGGCTCAATCGCATGAGCCAAAACGCATAACATGTGATGAATCTGCTCTCAAATCTTGAGGGTCCACAAGAGTGCATACATCCACCAAATGTTCTCAACTTACATACATGAATTTGCTAAAATTTTCAGCCCACACTCTCTTCACTGAGAGAAAAATGTAAATGCACAAAACAAGAGAATGACAAAGCTCAATCCGAGCTCTCCGAATCTAGAAAATCACCACAGTATGCATACATAGTTTGCACATTAACTTGCAACTTCCCGCCACCCTGCAATCGGTCAGCCCATATCTCTCAAACCGTTCAAAATTTGTAGAAATTTCCTTGTACAAAGTTGTACATCTCAAAAAACGGTTAGGAGTGAAGGAAATGGGCATGAAATGAGCTATTTTTACAGGTCAAAACATATATGTAAAAATCTGCAGTTGTGTACTCTAGACATGCAGATAGTCTGCCAAATGTATAGCAAAATAGATGGTGAATGTAGAAAAACTTTCAACTAGAAAGTTGTAGACCACGACGTTTCTAGGGAGGAGGATGGGAAAAAGATGAAAATCGATCTTTTTCTCATTCAAAATTTTGATGCAAAATAGTGCTAAAAAATTCACTGCTTCATCACAATCTCCGCCACAATGTCACCTTGCTCTCTGATACCAATTGTGAGTGCGCGAATGCGGTGTGTGTGCACAGAGAGAGAGAGAGAGAGAGAGAGAGAGAGAGAGAGAGAGAGAGAGAGAGAGAGAGAGAGAGAGAGAGGAGGGGGGGGGGGGGGGGGGGGGGAGGGGGAGGGGGGGATGTGGGTGGAGCAGCTCAACACTATGTGTGTGTGAGAAAGGCCCTTATTCCTCTAACTAGTAAAGAATAATGTGTGTACAAGTAATGGGCGGTTGGACGTCTCTGGTGTGTTCGACTGAGGTAAGGGGCACACCGCCTTTACCCCAACATTCTTCAATAAGCAAACATTCATACTCAAGACGACCAAGTACCATAGAAACTAGTTTTTGTCTATTTGAGGTCCCTATACATGGGTGGAAAGAAAGCATAATAAACAAGTGATTAAATCAGGAGCCTACCCTCCTGTGATGTAGGACTATTATGGTGCATTGTGAACGATTATGGAGAATACAATCCAAGACAAAGATTTCAATTCAAGGCACAATATGCAATAGGAAGGCCCTATAGTTATAAATAAAAAGAGGACCAAGCACAACCTATGCAACATGTTTGTTATACTAAAGATATCAACTCGATTGCAACAACTATGTCGGGCTACTGTGGTTAGCACAAATGTTTCAAAGTTCACTTATGTGTAGTTACATTCAATTGCAACCTATGATACATGGGGTTTTACATTGAGTTATGCTTTGAGTGGATACACAAGAGGAACCTGGGAAGATATTGCCTAGTAGAAATATGAAAATATCTAGTAGTAATTAAGCCAACTACACTTCCAAAGAGGAAGAGTTGCCAGTTGCTATGGCTAGCATGTTGACATAGGACCACTCTCACGCCAAGTGAGATGGGTCCTTCTCAAGAACACCCCTTGACAACCGCCAACAAGCACCAAGCAA
This sequence comes from Adiantum capillus-veneris, assembly GCF_014529385.1. Classification (NCBI taxonomy): domain Eukaryota; kingdom Viridiplantae; phylum Streptophyta; class Polypodiopsida; order Polypodiales; family Pteridaceae; genus Adiantum; species Adiantum capillus-veneris. Next base: position 114,310,511 of record NC_140959.1, on the reverse strand, counting down.
TGATGTTGTTAAGGTGTCACTTTATGGTTGAGATGCAACGACTAAGGCAACAATCACTCGTTGATGAATACTTTTTGAAATAATTCTCTCTTGCATGGTCACACATGCACCAGTCATTTGTCTTACATACAACCATGCAAGGCCTCTTGCAACTTGTAACTATGCTCATTTTGGCATAGTTGCATCCATAAGATCCTATTGATGACAATAATTTGTGTGATCACATCCTACTCTCTCTCTCTCTCTCTCTCTCTCTCTCTCTCTCTCTCTCGCTCACACACACACACACACACACACACACACACAGATGCACGCACTCTTTGCTCATGCCTATCTCTTCATAATTGTAACACGACTTTTGGGAATCTATGTCACTATCTTCAAGTAATAAAAAATCCATTGCATCTCTCTCTCTCTCTCTCTCTCTCTCTCTCTCTCACACACACACACACACACACACACACACACACACACACATATATGTGTGTGTGTGTGTGTGTGTGTGTGTGTGTGTGTGTGTGTGTGTGTGTGAGAGAGAGAGAGAGAGAGAGAGAGATAGATAAACAAAGATACATATGGAAGCTATATTTCAACCCTCCCATATTGTAGCCAAAATGTTGGCTTGCTAATTAATATGAGCAAGGATCAACATTTGTAGTCTTTTCATGAGGAGCCCCACATTGAGCACAAATGCTTCCAACCAGAAGAGCTTTAATGTTGGAGCGCAAGTAATTGGTGTGAGATCGTGTCAACCAGAATATTGCCCAAGCTTGAAGCATTTTTGCATACCAAGATACAAATGCATCACATGCATCAGCTTCTCGCCCCTTTCCTTGGTGGGATTCCCTACGAAGCTCCTATGTGCAAGTTCGATGCAAGCGCAACCACCAAAAGTTGTGGTGCACACAAATGATAGATAGTGACGAGCCAAGAGTGCTAACCTCCACCATGTCCTCATCCTACAACTCACTCAGAATGCACTCTGATAGGACTCAATCATTGATAACACTTGTCCTCCCCTTGGTTGTTTTCCATAGCTTCACAGACCACCGCACAAAAGTTAAAAAGGATGTCTCAAGCAACACATCTCAAGGTCATTCCGATGCAGCCTCTTAACCTCTTAGAGAATGTTCGTAAGAAAATTTGGGACCACAAAAACACTCTCTTAGCGAGCCCTAGTAGGTCAAATGATATGGTGTAAAATGCAAGGACATTGTTGCTTCTTGTGTGTAGGGCTCTGAAAACACCCATCTCCCCTTGCAGCTTTGGTGACTACCATTGCTATAGAAGTCTTCTTAAATTTGCAACCGATCACATGTTCCTACAAGTGAGCATGGATCTCTCTCTCTCTCTCTCTCATATTTGACGCAAGGTGGGTAGAGTAGGTGTAATCTCTTGTGGATAGAGTAGGTGCAAGGAAGCAAAGACGTTGGGTATTAAGAAGAGTGAGAGAGGCCCATTAACGAGGGAAGTAGTGGTGTATGAATTTTTCATAGATATTATCTTGCATGCCACACAGTTCAAGGGAGAGAGGATTGATTAAATGTCTTAGTACATGAGAGGAGGGAATTCAACACACATAGAAACAATCAAGATAGTAAAATCTACACAGGGAGCTCCTCGCGTGAAGACTGCACTAGCTAGTCTCAGCAAAGCTGGGAGAGACAGATTTGATGGTAGATCTGCGATTTTGGAAAACCAAAAATCACTTAGATTCTCATCATACCCTCTCTCTCTCTCTCTCTCTCTCTCTCTCTCTCTCGTGCATGATAACCTTCTACAACAAATATTGCATCGATTTTCTTGGCCTCTCCATGAGGGTAGATTGTTATCTCCACTTGCTTGAAAGCTACATTGGTAAACTCACAAGGGGTGCCATGTGTTGAGGTGAAGGCGGACAAGGATTTTTTTTTCCTCTGCATGATCTGGGCTAATATGTGTAGGTAGGGATGGAGGGTTGTCATCGCCCTGTGAGAGGTGAAAGGTATTGTGCAGCCCATAGGTGAAGGGATTCGGGTGCGATGGAGACATACAACGTCTGGGTTGGCACGCAAGATCAAAGGCGGACAATGACATTGAGGTTTTTTGTGCAATTAAGAGTTGGTTACTAGCTTGCACCATGCAGGTACAACCAAAAGGAAGGCAGACACAGATTTGAGGCCCGCCTGGGAGGGAGGTGTACAAGGTGCATGACACCTATGTGGAAAGGTGTCAGAGCTAACCATAGCGAGAGTACCCTGCGCAAAGGCTGATGATGCTCAAAAAACGATCAAAAGTGCGGCACACTAAAAGTATTCATATCATGATGGACATAAAATCTTTAGAAAAATATTATCGTGAGTCATTTTTTGCGAGGATCATCCACCATTTAAAGTCATTGTCACCTTACCTTCAAAGCTTTAAATCAACGATGGTTTTTTTTTTTAATCTCCCTTTTTCCATAAGCAAAAAAGGAAGGCATCACCAAGGCCTCACCCTTTGGGGTAGGCCAAAAATAGGTTAGGTCTCCTATCTATACTTGGGAAAATTATTGAGTTAATTTTGATATAATTTGTGAGAGCTTCAACTCATTAAAAAAACCTCTAACAACTTTTCCAGCTTTACACCTAGTTTTTCTTAATAAAATATGCTAAGCCTAAATTACTAATTATAATAATTAAAAGCATTGAGTTAATTTGACTAATTATTAGATTTATCTTAAGCTCTACTCCTAATTTTCTTCATAAAGTATGTTAAAATCAGCCAACCTTTAATTACTTATAATTAGTACATAAAATTATCAAACCAATATTACAATATCTAACAAGATAATTAAAGTATGCATGATTGATTTCATTTGCACAAATTCTAGCATTAAAAAGCTAGCATTAACTACATGATTTTGGTAATTATACAATATTCAAAGAATGAAGTGCTATGGTAATTATACACTTTTTTGGCAAAGAACGTGAGAGGAACAAATCCTACAAGGAACGGAAGGTGAGGGGAAACTCTATCATCTGTGTGTGGACATTTAAGGATTTGTGTGTAGTGGTGGGGTTTAAGGCCAACTACACCCGACACCCACTAACCCATCATTAGTATAATTCACTATTTTTTTAATAAATTAATAATGAGTGGACGAGAATTCTTCTCATCTTGTGATCCATACTCACCACATGCACTCTCCGCTTGCACTCACATGTGGTATTAAAGATATGGTGATAGCGGATCTTTCCCTCCCACGTTCGTGTGAGCACCCTCTACCTAGAAACTAAGGCTTGGGTGGTTCAAGGTTGTGTGCAGAGAGAATTAGAGCTCCGAGTCAGCTCGATAGCACATAGAACACATACTGTAGCACATATTGATAAGAGTAGAGAGACTATGCATGTTGAGAGCGGTTTATATTTCCATATGCATTTGTTGACAGTCATGTATACACGTGGTACATCTATGAGACTTTTTGATCTCGATTTCTACAATTTACAACTCATCTACAGACACAGGCTTTATAGGCAACTGGATACAGGTTTCACATTAGTTCATGGTTTGTATGGAGTTTATGCATTGGTTTACACATATATTAGCATTGCTTATATGTTGTGGGCACTTTTGAGAGTGTTATTCTCGTTGGAATCATTATACTATAGAGGTGGGTATATGTGCTTTGATGCCATGTTCACTTGTGAGTGAGATTTGATAGTTTGTGCCCAATTTACACTCTTTTGCTTGATATATTTTTGAGATTTTGTTCTCCATGCAAAGGAGACTTTGCCAAAATTTCAGTAGAAATTTCTCCATAAATCTGAAGTCTGATTCTCTTGTATTTTATCCTAGCAACCATGGCTTGTTCTTCTGAGAAAGATGATTATTACATCAAGAAATTTGATGACACAAACTTCATGACTTGGAAATAGCGCATGTTAGACATGTTGGTCAATCAAGGCCTTGCAGCGCCATTGAAAGAGGGCAAAGAGAATACATACACACTAATGATCAATGAGAGGAGCTTGATGCTCATGCTAGGGCGACTATACACTTGCATCTTGGTGAGTCCATGTTCTTCACTATTATGAACAAGACCAATGCAAAGGATTTATGAGATTATTTATGCTGACATGGGATGGCAAAAGTGCTTTGAACAAAGTGTTTCTCATGAAGAAACTTATGTGTTTAACCATGAAAGAGGGTATCAATATCAGTTCACATTTGATTGAGTTCAATAGCTTGTTTACATAGATTACTTTGAAGAGACTCAATTTTGACAAAGAGATGAAATCCATCTTCTTGATATGCTCTTTGCCATCTTCATGGGATACATTTAACAAAACAATTAGTAAATGTGTAGCTTGCAAGAAACTTGTATTTGTGTGATATTTTTAGCGCTCACAAAAGAGATACAACGTCAATCGCTTGATTCTAGTGGGCAGGGAGATGCGCATATGGCTAGTGATGGTTATCACAAACAAAGAGGTCATACTTACAGTCGTGGTTGTGTGTGTGATTACATTTAAAGAGACACCCTTGCTTCGCAAGTTACTTCGCTTTGGTATTCATCCACCCACACTGAAACAATCCATCCTCAAACCAACCTCCACACATGTCATTACCCTTCAAATGCTGAGAAGCCATGCTGATATTTGATATATGAAAAATGTAGGACACAAACACAAAACCATAGAGATTAGAAGCCTCAACCACAGACATATCCTGCAACCAATGCACTCCTTGAGACAACATCGCATCTCGAGAGACACACTCGCTTCTCATCCACCAAAAATAGCCCAGAGCATATGTGATTGCATATGGAGAGACACCCTCCTTTGCATCTGCCAAATACAGCCCAAAGCTTCTTGGCCAAGCATATAGAGAGACACCCTCACCGGACACCGCCCAAAGCTTCAAGAACCTGACCCTATTGGGCATATTCTGCAATCAGTGCACTCCATGAGACAACATCCATCTGGAGAGACACTCCCCCTTTGCATCAGCTGAAACAACCTAGAGCGTATGTGTTTGCATCTAGAGAGACACCCTCGCTTCGCATCTACTAAAAAACGCTCAGAGCTCCTTGGTCCTAACCAAGTTGGACATATCTTGCACTCAGTGCATTCCAAGAGACGACATCCCAGACACGAAGCCCCTCAAGCACTTTTTGTGCTTTATGAATTATTTTGCCCATATCACCATCTTGTGTAATGCCACATGCGTTCAAGGTGCAAGTGTACATCTTTGCATTTGGAGAGATGCCGTCTCTCTGCATTTGTTGAAAACAACTCTCTCTTCCTGACCCCACCCTATTGGACATATCTTGCAACCACTTCACTCCTTGAGACAACATTGCATCAGGACAGACACCCTCGCTTCGCATCAACTGAAAATAGTCCAGAGAATATGTGATTGCATATATGGAGACACCCCCGCTTCGCATCCACCGAAAACAACATATAGCTTCTTGGCCCTACCTTGGAGTATCCCGCAACCAATGCACCCCAAGAAACAACATCCCAAACAGGAAGCTCCTCAAGCACTTTTTGTGCTTTATAAAGTGCACCACATTTGGCATACATGGCGACCAAGGTAGTGCCAGAAGTATGACGTTTTCTTTCAACCCCAAAATTCCGAACAATATCATCGTGAATTCTTTTGCCCATATCAACATCTTTGTAATGCCACATGCCTTCAAGATGCAAGTGTACGTGATTGCATTTGGAGAGATGCCCTTTCTCTGTATCTACAGAAAACAACCGAGAGCTTCTTGACTCGGACCCTTGCCTTCAAGATGCAAGCATATGTGATTGCATCTGGAGAGACACCCTCGCTTCGCATCTGCCACCAGCAAGCAGGTCTTGACATAGCCTCGACTGAGTTCATTTGGAGGGAAACCCTCGTTTTGCATCTATCAAAAAAAACACAGCGCTGCTTTGCTAAGCGTATGGTAAGACACCCTTGCTTTGCATCCGCCAAAAACAGCCCAGGGCTTTAAGATGCAAGCGTATGAGATTGCATCTAGAGAAACATCCTTGCTTCACATCCGTCAAAAATAGCCCAGAGCTTCTTGGCCTTGACCTTGTTGGATATATCCTGCAATCTGTGCACTCCATGAGACGACATGCATCTAGAGAGACACCCTCCCTTCGCATTAGCTGAAAACAACCTAGAGCTTATGTGATTGCATCTGGAGAGACACCCTTGCTTCATATCTGCTCAAAAACACCCATAGCTATTTGGCCCTAGCCAAGCTAGGCGTATTCTACAACCAATGAATTCTTTTTCCCATACCAGCATCTTGTGTAATGCTACATGCCTTCAGGGTGCAAGTGTATGTGATTGCATCTGGAGAGACACCCTCGCTTCGCATCTATTGAAAACAACCCAAAGCTTCTTGGCCTTGATCCTGTTGGGTATATCCCGCAAATGATGCACTCCATGAGACAACATGCATCTAGAGAGACACCCTCTCTTCGCATTAGCTAAAAACCACCTATAGCATATGTGATTGTATCTAGGGAGACACCCTTACTTCGTATCCGCTCAAAAATCACCCAATGCAAAATGCAAGTTATGGAATTATGGTAGTCATTTGCAGATACGACACAATCATCAGCTCCATATTCAATCAAGAAATCAAAATGAACTTGGATGAAGCAAAAATAAAGAGAACTTACCTTTGATTAGCTAACACGATCTATAATGCTCTGCTAAAAATATCCATATTATCACAAAAGCTTACTGCTACTAAATTAGAAAACATCTCAAGAATCCAAAAAACCTTGGCATACATTGTGATATAGGGTACCCTTATCCTCACTCCAAAATAATAGAAACATATAAAGACCAACATAACTTCTAAATAGTGACTTAAGCTCTACACAGCTTACATACCAAAAACTTGGAACATAAATTAGCAATTCTTGATAGCGACAAAGCTTTGAGGTGCTAATATGGAATCTACATACACTCTTGGGTTTGTGTTGAGGGCGGTGAGCTTACCTATAATGCTTGGGGGTTGGTTAGCAACAAGAAGCCGCAACCTGTGCAGGGTGGTAGTCCTCTACAAATAGCAAGGAGTTGCACCCTGATGTAGAGGCCAAGAGCTACGACAATGATTTGCTGGTTTACAGAAACTTGCTGAGAAGATGGTGGAGTGTTGGTGGCACTGAGCCGTCGATATGGGCCACAAGATTGAGCCGACAGTTCCCAAACAGCTTGAAGAGGCCTTCTTGGAGTACAGGGTAGGTTCAAAAGGTTGTACCCTCGTGGCTGCCTTTTCTGCCAAATTCCTGTTTCTGGATTCCTTCATCAGAGGAGGCCAGCAAGAATCTCCAAGTGCTTGCTAAAAGAGGTGTCAAAACCTAGACACAAAGACGGAATTAACATGTATAAGTCACCTCCAAACACGGCCTCATCGTCCTCGAGAGACCTGCCATTGATGAATGGGTGATGGACGGCTGTTGGAGCAACGGAGATGTTGTTATTGGGGTCTCTCACTCACTCTTTCTCTCACACGTTAGCTGTGCCCAAGCCACGCCTGAAATTTTAGTGGACATGGAGACAATCGACGGTACTCCCTCTCTCTCTCTCTCTCTCTCTTTCTCTCTCTTTCCAAGCTCAAGCTGGGATTTGTCAAACACATGTAAAGGGCTCCCCCTTCCACCATATTATGTTAACATAGATATAAGTGAAAGTTGTATCTCTGTCCGCCGACTTGCAGGAGGTGGCCTACCATGCGCCACTCGTGGTCAAGGATCAGGTGTGCAAGTTTTTGAGAATAGCAAGACATGAGCGAAGGCCTACAATGCACGAGCTAAGAGGTGTGCGGGTGTATGAGGACAGAGGCTGCCAGACGACACCAACTTGTAATAGTGGAGATCGTCTATAGTAGGTAGTAGGTAGGCTAGTGCAGGCAACACCATCTACTGTACGCAATGATCTAGATCTCATAATAATGGCTTTACATGGATTTACCCAATACCTATTTAATAAGAAATTGCTCAACCCCTCGCTAGAATGCCAAAAGCTCCCTCTTTTGTCTAGTAGTCCCCAGCTTGTTTGCGCCCTAAAATGCACAAACAACATGGATGATGGGTTGCGCCACTATCAGCTCCTTTCTCAGGAAAGTAGAATTCTAAGCACAGAATGAAGAATGAAAGGTGCTTTACAACTTTCTTTACATGCAAGGCTTAGGGATTGGTTTCTCACCCATGAGCTTACGATCTGCAATTCAACTGCAAGCGATTGCCATGGAACCGGGAGGTGTGGTTGTACTGTATTTGAGTGTGTAAGGAAGTCACATGTCTATTGTGACGGATGTTCAAATTACATGAGAACAACTGAAACACAAAGAATGAGGGATTAGAACAGCGTGGCTTCAAACCGCCTTGGTGCATGTGCAAGCCATGGCCACTCACAAACTCACAACATGTGGTGGCAAGCTTGCTTGCCCAACTATATGTGAGGAAGGTTTTTTAGAGAGGGTGGAGAGTGCTCCCAATCCCTTTCCTGCTCCAATGTTTCCATTTACTTTTATGGAGGGTAGAGACTCTCCACCTCTGGCCTTCATGGGTGGCCTTGCCCGATCTCATGTTGGTGTTGCACCTAATACTTCTCCCATCATGGAGGAGGCCCTCTTCCAACATACGCACACGGCTGGGCTACACCAAATTCCTGATGGCTCTACTACCCCGACCCGACCCCATTGGGTTGTCCTTCAAAGTCACAGACAGAGAGACTCTGTACCCGTCCTTTAGAGGAGAGAGATGGCGATGGAAGAGAGAGAGAGAGAGAGAGAGAGAGAGAGATGGCCATGCATCAACATCGTCCTGTCCCCCAGGCTTTGACACCGCCTCCAGCATTACCTTCTCGCCCACATGTCTGCTCCGCTGCTCCATTATAGTCACCACGCCTCTCAAGTCTAAGCCCTGGGCACATTCGCCTAGAAGGGAAACAATGCTTTATCTTCGAACAACGACCAAAATTCAAATTCACACACCGCCCCTTGCCATGTCAGAAGCGTCTCTCTCTCTCTCTCTCTCTCTCTCTCTCTCTCTCTCTCTCTCTCTATACCGCCAAGCTCAAGCTAGGATATGTTGACACGTGTAAAGGACTCCCCCTTCTACCATATTATGTTAGTTTTGAATAAAAGGAAGAAATAAAATTACAACTTTGCCTCAGAGGTAGGGAGGGAGGCATCCCATAATGAAAAACCAGTCTTGCTTGGTGGGCCTTGCTATATAACATCTATAGAATATAATAGGACATATGCAAATTGACATTTAGTATTTAGCATTGAAGGGAACAAGAGCAAGACTAATTTGACAAGGATGGCACTGTGTGAAAGGGATATACATTTGAAAAGTCCTAGAATATTTATTGCGAGTAGTCGTGCGCATGCAATTCATTTATAATACATGCACCCAAGGTGCAATTGATCTCATCTATGGCTTGTTTTCTTTCACGAATAATGGTCAAGAACTGAAGAAATTTAGGGTTCATTGCATGTCTTATAGAGCATGACATCTTGTACAAAGTTACATGTAGTCAGTGGATTGAGCTTGTGATATGGCATGTGTTACAAAGCTCCAGTGCGTGACTACAAACTGGGGGTAGTTGGATAACATCACCAAACAAGTGAACATATTTGTTGTTGAAGGGATCTATTGACATTTTGTCTTGCGATAAGGTCAAAAGTCGTTTAGATTAACATGGATAGCTCATCTATAATTATAATATATGTCTCTTTTATGTCCAATTATCGCTCATCGATCTCATGAATAGAGAAGGCGTACTATTGATTCATGATTAGTATCTTGAATTGGTAATGGAATTTAGATGCAATGTTGCTAAGTCTTGTTGCTACCCTTTGATGGCAAAGAGCCCAACAATAATACAAAAGTGAGGGTAGTAGGAGTGTCTGTTTCATTTTTCTGTTGACCTCAATTATCGCTATATATGTGAGGTATGCCACCGTGCACGAGGGACATTTCTAGATTGTGATCAAAGATGTCACATTGCACGCTCCAATATTTACACAATGCACTAATTTTCAAACCATGACCTAGCATATGGACGATAAGCTAACTTCAAGTTGGCTGTAATTTGCTCTCTAGCTTATTGACAATTGGAGTGTAATCTTTTAGCAGACACCTAGTATGGGAGAAACAAGGACATATATAGTATGTCATCAATTAGTTAAGACACCTAGTATGGTATCAATTATTTAGAGCTAAAGAAAGACGAACAAGGTGAATTAACTATTGCGATACACCACATGCATTCACTATGTGTGTATTCACTACTGTCAGGGATTTAATATTTACGTAATTACGTCAAATTTTGTGTGATCACAAGGTCTTATTGACACATTTACATGATTACACTAAACATAATCACACAGAACCTGGTTAATGGTGATCTGCAAACCCACTAAATTCCCATCGGGCTTTTCAGTAACCCCGGCGGGCCCGTCGGGGTTTATCATTTTCCCTGCGGGCCCGTTGGGAATACTGAAAAGCCCGGAGGCCTCGCAGAATTAGATATACGCGCGCCTGATCGGGCCCGTTGGGTGTTATTTTGTCTTGCTTTCATCTTCTCAGAGAGAGAGAGAGAGAGAGAGAGAGAGAGAGAGAGAGAGAGAGAGAGAGAGAGAGAGAGAGAGAGAGAGAGAGAGAGAGAGAGAGAGAGAGAGAGAGAGAGAGAGCGAGTTGACCACCTTTGTAGGTACGTCGAGAGGAGAGAGGGAGAGAGGGGGTCCTATGGGAGCGTACTCTGTGTCCAGTGCACGGCAGTAGTAGAGTACCTGACCACACGATCCGGGTATGTGTTGTGTGTGTGTATGCGCTGTGTGGTAGTGTGTAAAGAATGAGGATGCAAGAGAGCTACACAAGACAAGCACAAAGCACACAGAGATGGAAAGCTTCTTCTTCTTCTTCACAGAAAAGAGAGTACAAAATGAATAAGTGCTAAAGCTGAAAGGTAGCACATATGTACATGCGGTCACTAAGTGTGAACTCGCTAGAAGCGTACTAGGCTGGCACTATAAGTGTAGTCCAGCTATAGAATCACTGGCAGAGATCCTCCGTGTCGGTCACCTAACGCGCCAGTGAGTAAATGCCGTAAGCGGCCAAGACCCGTAGTGGATGCCAGCTCAAGGTGCAGAGCTCGACATCTCAACACTCCCCCTCGAGCTCTGCATGTCGCAGAGTCCAAGCATAGTCCGGAAACGTCGAAGCTTCTCAACTCCGAGGGCCTTGGTAAAGATATCTGGTATCTGCTCCTCTGTGCTGACGTAGACCAAGTCGATGTCGCCCGCCAACACTCGCTCTAGAACGTAGTGGTAATGGACCTCTATGTGTTTGGTCCTAGCATGGAACACTGGGTTCCTAGCCAACTGCATGCTGCTGAGGTTGTCACAATGAATGAAAATCTGCTGGTCCACCTGCACTCCCAAGTCCTCAAGTAATGTGTGTAGCCAAGCTACCTCGCATGCCGCAACTGCTGCACCTCTGTACTCGGCCTCTGTGCTCGATAAAGCAACCGTAGGCTGCTTTTTGCTGCTCCAAGTAACAACACCACTCCCAAAAGAGAACATGAAGCCACTCGTAGATCTCCTATCAACAATGCTACCTGCCCAATCTGCATCTGTATACCCATACAATGCTAATGGTGCATCTGCTGCATAGAACAATGCGTAGTCAAGAGTCCCTTGCACATACCTAAGTGTGCGTTGTACTCCATCCAAATGTGGCTTCCTCGGAAGCTGCATGAAATGACTCTCCAAGCCTACTGTGTAGCTCAAGTCTGGCCTCGTGATAGCCAAGTAGATTAGACTACCCACCATCTTCCTGTACATGTTGACATCCTCAACAACATCACCCTTCTCTGCACTCAGCTTTGCATTCACATCCAAGGGAATAGAAATCGGCTTACAATCATCCATACCATACTTTGACAACATGTCCAAAGCATACTGTCTCTGTGACAGCCATACACCCTCTGGAGTCCTGATCACCTCAATGCCAAGAAAGTAGCGCAACTCGCCCAAATCTTTCATTTCAAACTCCTGTTTGAGAAGACCCTTCACATGGTCAATCTCCATAGCATTGTCACCCACAATAATAAGGTCATCTACATATATGGTAATGACCACAATCCCCACATCACTCTCACGTACATAGAGTGAATGATCTGCATGAGCTCTCCTAAACCCAATACTGACAAGATACTTGGCAATCCTGTCATACCATGCTCTAGAGCCCTGCTTCAAACCATACAAAGCTTTGAGAAGCTTGCATACATAATCTGGGTAACCTGGATCGACATAACCAGGTGGCTGATGCATATACACTTCCTCTTGCAACTCACCATTCAAGAAGGAATTCTTTACATCCATTTGATGCATAATCCATCCTCTAGATGCAGCCACTGCTATGACAACTCTCACAGTCGTCATCTTTGCCACTGGAGCAAAGGTCTCCTCATAGTCTATGCCATACGTCTGTGCATAACCCTTTGCGACCAGCCTTGCCTTGTGACGCTCAATGTTACCATCAGCCTTATGCTTGGTTTTATACACCCATTTACAGCCAATAGCTTTCTTGCCACTTGGCAATGGCACCAACTCCCATGTGTCGTTTGCTTCCAATGCAGCCATCTCTTCATTCATTGCATCATCCCAATGCACATTTCCAACTGCATCCTCAAAACATGTGGGCTCCACATCCTGTATCACCTTAGCCATGTAGGCTTGGTGATGCGCTAGATACCCATCATAAGTCAATTTTTGAACTGGATTTTTGACTCTGTTAGATTTGCGCGGTCCTGGGTCACTCCTTTGCCCTCTAACATCTTCTTGTACTTTCCTTACACCAGGTGTCGTGACAGCCGAAATTCCAAATTCCTCATCAAGACTTTGTTCAGAACCATCTGAATCCATGTTTACATGTGAAAAACCTGATGATGCATCAACCATAAGGGGAGGTTTATCAACCTTTTCCTTTCCTTTTCGTGATACATTCCCTGTACCTGCTGGTGGAGTAACCTGTGTACGTAGTCTACCATTCCATGGCTTCTCAACAGAGCCACGAGAAGAGGACTCTTGTGGTCCACTCAAAACCTGTGACTGTGGCCTCACATTTTGTACAACCACATCATCTTTTACATCAGCCCCAATAGTGCCATGTGCATTACTGTACCAGTTGCTCATCTCATCAAACACTACATCTCTGCTCACTCGTAATTCTCGTGTAGTAGGATTGTAGCACCTGTACCCCTTTTGTTCAAGGGAATATCCCACAAGAATACATTTCTCTGCTTTAGGATCCAATTTCCTACGCAACTCATCTGGTACATGCACGTAAGCTATGCAGCCAAACACTTTCAAGTGTGCCAAATCAGGCTTTGTACCTGTAAACTTTTCCTCAGGTGTTACATCATGCACCGCAGCTGTAGGTGTCCTGTTCATAATGTACACAGCTGTATTTACAGCTTCAGCCGAGAAATGATGAGGCATGTTCTTCTCATTCATCAATGCACGTGCAACCTCTGCAATGTGCCCGTTTTTCCTTTCTGCGACCCCATTCTGCTGTGGAGTATATCTGCATGTAAACTGCCTGCGTATACCATGCATTCGCAGAAAATCTGAAAAATCATTGGAGAAGTACTCTCCCCCTCCATCTGACCTCAATGTATTGATTTGCATATTTGTCTCCTTCTCAATCATGACTTTGAAGTCGTGAAAGTGACCAAACACTTCACTTTTGTTACGCATGAAGTAGACCCATACTTTCCTTGTATGGTCATCGATGAAAGAGACATAATACCTGCAGCCATGTATACTTGCAGTATCGGTTGGACCCCAAACATCTGTGTGCACCATCTCAAGTGGCTTTTTACATACATTGCGCTCATGTGGAAATGAGCCCTTTGACTGTTTTCCAAACTGGCATGCTGCACACACTTTATGCATACCATCCACCTTGAATTTGGGCAAACCTTTTACAATCTGTTTTGATTGCATGCTGCGCAATCTCTGCTCATTGACATGGCCGATGCGTTTGTGCCAAATGTCAACATCAGCCACAACACCTGTGCCCTGTGAAAATAATGCAGCTTTTACCTCAGGCATGTCTACATTCAGCGTAAACATTCTGCCCACACATTTGCCCTCTGTGACCAGCTTGATGGTACCTTGTCGTTAATTTCCAAATATGGCTGTTACTTTTGTAAAATCCTTGCTCTTGTAGTAATTGACGAGGGATCCATCTATAGGTTGTAGTACTCTTGGGTGTAGCGGGTGGCTGCTCTTCATTTTTTGATGTTTCTTGCTTTTCCTGGGTAATTCCTTGATAAGCTACTACCTTAGTTAACCATATTTGAAAGTTACCCTCATAGAATCCTTGTGCTTCGAGTAACTCGACTGGAATGAATCTTTGGACTTGCTTAGAGGTGATCTTCACTTGACTTTGTTGGGTAGTCTGGTATAATTTTGATTTCATTACCTAGACTTGTCGTATGGTTTGTCCAGTGGAAGACCTTCTCTTTTGCTTTTTGTACCTGTCCTTTCTCTTGGTTGAGTTATGTGATTGACGTTGACGGCTTTGTTGATTCCTAACTGAGTGGTTGGCATGGGATGGATATCGCCATGCTGTTATCTTGGGCTTGTTGACTCAAACATCTGAATTTCCTTTCTTGTAGCCTTGTGCAATAATTGACTCGCTTGATGTGATCCATCCTGTTACCTTTGCTTGTTGAGGTTGTTCTTGTGATTGTATCCAAATTGGATCATTAACTTTAATATGTGCCTTGGATACTAGCACTTGGTTGACCTGTTTTGACTTCCTTTGGAGACGTTCGGGCGATGGAAACTTTGGTTGATAGACTTTTTGCTTGGGTTTCCATTGTTTTGTTGATGGTTTGGCTTTTGATGTAGAGGCTTTGTCTTGCACTTGCATTGGTTGGGCTAGAGACTGTGGGCTTACTTTAGCTTTGCCTTTTTAAATAGCCAAGAATCTTTGAACTGTTGTAGGCTTGCTTGTCGTGATGACCATTGTTGAAGATTCAGGCTCGTCTTCAAAGACTTGTGCCCATGGCTTGGACAAAATCAAGTGTGTTCCCATTTGTCGAGAATCTATCACCAAGAATTTTTCTTTGACATTCTGCGAGTGTAGTTGGAGAGTAGCTTCTACAATCCCCATACTTATAACATCTACTTCAGGTGAGAGATTTACCTTTATCTGAATATCATAAAGCTTTGGCTTACCTAGAAGTAACCACATGCCATATGACATGACATTAGTCGTGGAATTTGTATCAATTTCTGCCATAAAATTCATCTTGACTCCGTCTTGTGCACTTAGCAAAAAGTTGATCTTATTTGGTACTAGATTGCCTGTGTTCTCTTGAGTGAATTGAGAAATCTTTGGCCTGGACTCCTTGTCGTCTTCTTCTTCATTGTTCACACTTATGAGTTCATCTGTGTGTTTTAGCTCCTGCTTGACCACCATTTCCTCTGATATGTCTTTTGGAGAGACAAAATCAGCATTTGGTTCCTGTAGAGTCATAGGCTCTTCTTCCTCGACTTCAGCTGTTGAAATGTCACCAATAGTGTCTGAAATTCGTGTCACTTGCTGCACCTCTTCTTTGATTGATTCCAAGTCTTCATATTGCTCGTTTGTAGGCGCTAGACCTGAAGCATCTTCTTTGGATCTTAGCCCTTCTTCCTACAACTTTGCTTTGTTGACTTGCGGCTCCTCCTTTGTACTATGCATTCGAGTTGGACAGTTTGTAATCAAGTGTGTTATCACACACTGATCGCAAAGAGCACCTATTTCTATATGACCAGTATTCGGGCTAGGTATCTGGTTTTGTGCTATCCCCATAGCTGATAACCCTGTTTCGAACTCATACTTAGATTCTTCATCTGTCTCACACATAACCCTTAGCATGTAGTAGGGGACTATGTCATACCCATTCTCATCGCAAAATTTTGTTGGTGTGGTCTCATTAACACAGACATCCAAAGTAGCCAATATCTGAGTCCACTCTAGCGGTTCTAACGCTTCTTCCGGAAAAGGTTCTCTTATGTAAGCATCATCTTCTAAGACCCTCTCTAAGGCATTCTCATTTCTCCCAAAGTCACTACACTCCGATGCTCTGCACATCTAGATTTCTTTCTTTTTGCCCATCCACGGATGATCTATTGATCCACTTTGTGTTGCAGAATCAAAATCTTCCACGGGCATTCTAGTTACATCTTGGTAACTACGATTTCTCATATTTACACGTGTTGTGGTTTCAGCATGTCTCAAGTATAGATAATCATAACCCCAATCTTGTACCATCTTGAGTTGCCTCATGAATGGTCTTCCAAGGATGATTTCATAGTTATTTTTCTTGCCAAAGTCAACTATGGCAAAAGTATGTGCATACTCTATACCACAAGAAGACACCACTATTGCTTCTAGCAATCCCATGGGTCTTTCCACATGCCCATCAGCTAACTGTAATTTTATTCTGGTTGTTCTAAAGGCGGGCCTACCCCATTTCTCTCATATTCGTTTTGTTGCTATGGCAATTCTTGCTCCGCTGTCAAGTATAGCTTTCGTTTCAATCCCATTGTACTCAACAGGCAAAGTGGCATTACATCTTCTCCTTCATAGTACTCTCCTACTTTGTTCAGAGGTACCGGTCTTACATTTGATCTAGGCTTCTCGATATCATCTAGCTCTTCTTCCAGGAACCTTAACGGGCTTTTGATCCCAATTCTTTCCAAGCATTTTCCTATATCCGTCCACATACTTGGCCTGATTTTCAAAAGCTCTGCCAACATAATTGTGCACTTCGTTGGCGTGGATAGCAAGTCAGTCAAAATTTTTGTGTCCAATTCTTTTGTCCCTCCTAGCCTTCGTGATGGAACTCTCACAATCTCAGACTTTGCCTCAAAATCTCCCATGTACTGTGGCAAAGTTCTTAACGATGCAGGTCTACTGTCTTCGGAGGCTATTGATCCTACGTCGCCATAATATGACCTTGCATCAACACTCATTTGTGGTCTCTCTAATGTGATTTCAGGAAATGGTGCTGGTCCAGCATCTTCTTCTCTTTTTTGGGCATCTCGGACAGCCTTCCATAACTCCTCTGGCCACTGCTCCTCAACTATAGGAACATAGGGTGGGAAATCCCTCATTGATTCATCTGTTGTATTTTGGACTACCCTCGAGTCTTGCGACCTTGGCAGTGGTTCTTCCCTATGATCCACTTCTTCTCTAGGCAATTCGTCTACTTTAATGCTCTCATCTTTGTGCACTGGGGTGACTATCCTATCCTTCAATTCTGGTGGAGGTGGTTCTAGCAATGCTTGAGCAGTTTCAATGAGTTGCTTACATATTTCTAGCCTCTGCTTCTCTAGTTCAGGATAAGGATGGGTCATCCATCTTTGTTCTAAGGTCTGTCTATTTGCCAGTCTAGCCTCATAAGCCTGTAAAATCGCGTCTAAAGGCTCATTCACTTTGTCCACTAGGACAGATCCTCCTGAACTAGCACTCTTGGGTGCTTCAGCTGGTTTAAGGGTTTCAGCTTCCCTTTGCTGTGTCTGTTGCTATTGAGTTGTTTCCATGTTTCCAACTCAGCTGTAACAGCCTTTTCTTCTCCTTTCTCCCTTTCTAGTCTCGCTTTCATTCTAGTCCTTCTTGCTCGTCTAGAGTTTCTACGGCTTTTGGAACTCTTACTAGTCTCTCCATCTGTAGGCTTCTGCTCTTGCACTTTTTCTTGTGCTCTTGTGACAACGTTTACTGGAGCAACTTGCTTACTTTCATCTTCTTGTTGTTAAGCACCTGTTCTTTTGCAATTGTTTCTTGCTCTGTTGTTGTCGTCGTCTCTCCTTTTGTTACGGCTCGTTCTTTTTCTGATTTGCTGGTAGAAGGAAAGGTAACATGTGGTTGCATTTTACCTTTTTTTCTTGGATTCTTAGGACAATCTAAAATCATATGTGTGATTGCACACTCATTACAATATACATTTATCATGATATCATGGTGTGGACAATCCTTAATCAAGTGATCACTACTACCACATCTGTCACATGGACGTATTGGTTGTTGTGGCAATACTTGATATTGACCTTGAAGTGACCTCTGATCTACCACATTTCTTTCTATTTGAAGCTCATGACTCACATATGCATTTCTAGCAGCTATGGGTCTTTCACTTAAGAACACTTGTTCCGCTACAGGATGATATCTAGGTGGTTGAGACATAACATGCTCAAACCCTAGTGGAGTCCTAGGTCTATAGTCAGGACAATGTTGCGTCGGATGGTCCCCTCCACGTGTCATGCACCTGCGTCGTTGAGGAACTCTATAGTCTGGTACTTTGTCAGAGTGGTTGATGCATTGCATCACATTCTCTATGATTTGCTCCTCAACATTTACTTGGTTTTGTCCTAGATTCCCTCTTTGATTCTCAAGATCAGCGGTTTTCTTTTTCTCACTCGCATCATTCATCTTCTTCTGACCATCTTCATAGAATTCGAAATTGTCAACTAGGTCAACTGCCGCTTTGGTCACCTCCTCTAAGGTTTGGTATCTTTTCACGTATATGTCCTTTCGGAGATTCTCATTCCTAAGCCCTCTGATGAAGCATAGGATCTGACGTTCTGGCATGGGTAACTCTTGGGTAGGACATCTAGCAACATATTTCTTGAAACGCAGTATTGCATGTCGCAATGTTTCTGTTTTGCCTTGTTTAAATTCCTGAATCTTAGGAAGGGTGTTATGTTTTATGCCCCTCTTGGTGAATTCTTGAACAAATTCATCCAACATTTTCGCAATGGTTGTGAACTCTCTCCGGTTCAATAGTTCAAACCATGCTTGTGCATTGTCCTCCAATGTGAGTCCAAAACCCTCATACTGCGTGTGTAAGTCCTCTACTCGTTCTGCTCGTAGGACTTGCTTGAAAGCCGAGACATGGGCGTATGGGTCTCCTATGCCATTGTACTTTCTATTTACCCATTTTCTTAGCTGAGATGGTCTTATACTTTAGGGTGCAAAGTATGGAACCATACTCCTCTCTGGTATCGTTTCATCTCTCATTATCGCTCTAGGGGGAAATCCAGGTGGTGGTCCCCTCTTTGGAATTCTCTTAGAGGTTCCTGTGTTTGGTGGATGTATCTGAGGTCCTTCATTGACCAAATATCCACTCATCTCTAATTTGGTTCGCGGATTTGTGCTTTCTACATCTCTATATTCTCGTCCATACTTGTCAACAAATAAAGATGTCCATTGTCGGTCGACCTCATATGTATAAACATATAAGAGCTTGTATTCTGTCAGCTCATCTAGGTAAGGCTCTAAGCAACTGTAAAGGTTGAATTGATCTCCATTAATATACCTATATAGTCCTTCAATTTCATGGTTATATGTCCAAACTTTCTCCAAAAAATTGGTCTTTATGTACTGTAGGTTTGGAAGATCTATTCTGGGCGGGTGCTCATCCATCCCTGCAATCCATGTGCTTGTATAAGTTGAGTCTGAGTCTGATGTAGACATGACTTCTAGGCTTAATAGCTCTAGCTTGCTGTAGTAATACCTCTCTCAGTGTATTCAAGTGTTTTGGTCAGGGAAAATCCAAAACTATGTCCAAAACCGTGAGCGTTCTCACAATTCTCTCAGATTGTCGGTTTTAGACACCCCTGACTTCTGGATGCATTTTGAGGCCTTAAACAACGTTTTTTTCAAAACTAACCATAATGTATGTCTATGGCAACCATTTAGGTCAATTTACTCTAAGATCTGTAGTGCTGCTCTCAAGCTACGTTTTGATAAAAAACCTTTTGGAATCGGAGTCCGTATGTGAAAGTTATGACCAAAACAGTGAGATGTAATTTGGAAAGTTGCTCTATCTGATGTTTTTGCAAGTGGTCAGTTTGAGCCCAAAATTGGTGTGTGTACTTCTTAGGCAATGATAAACCCAGTGGTATACTTAGTTTCAAAAGATTTTCTCAAATTTTTTTCCTGACTTGTCTATCGCGATAGGCTCACCAAGTACCCCTTGCAGATGTCCAAATGCACTCAAACTTTGTGTACAGGGTATAATGGGCCTTCTGAACCCAAATATGAAGTCAGATTTGAATTTTGATTTTTCTACAGTGAATTTCTGAGTCTATCGTGATAGACTCACCAGAGTGTTACTGGGATACAATTTTTCAACTGTTTTTACAGATTTGAGTTCCCCCTTCTCTTGAGATACTACTCACCAAGTTTCAACCAATTTGGAATACTTTTCCTTTGTAACTTGCATCAAACAACAGTATCTTTTCTGATCTTATGAAGTAATCCTCTTAGATGCACTTACAATACTCCAAATTTACTCAAATTTTAACCATAGGCTCACAACAATATGTAGAACAAGCCCCTAAGGTCAGTTTTCAAAAATTTCAATTTCTGTGAAAAAGCTTGTGTCTATCGTGATAGACTCAGCAGATGCTTCAGTTTTGAAAATTTTCCAGATTTCTCTTCACCACTGTGTTTCCTATGCTCTGTACACCTTGCTCACCAATTTTCACTTGTTTTGGACTTTTTCTTAGGTCTCTAACTCCAACTCTAGAATTCTGAGTCTATCTGATCACTAGAAAATAGACTTAGGATGACTTCCCAATGTCCAAAATCCACCAAATTTTGTGTGTAACCTCCTGAGAAGCTAAACAAGCTATGCTCTAGAGGGTTTTGAAAATTTCAATTTCTTTGGCCCTACTTTGAGTCTATAGCGATAGACTCAACAAGTACCCCTTTTATAGGTCAAACTTGAACTTTGACTATACCACTGTGTTCCAACACCTCTCCTTAGTCCTCCTACCAATTTTCAAGTGGTTTGGACTTTTACTTTGTCAGTTAGACCAGATCTGGTGTTTTCTACAAGCTGAATCCTCTCAAATGGTCTTAGACCCACTTTCTGATGTCCAAATGACTTCAAAATTTTATGTGTCCTTGATAGCACCTTTCCAAGCTATGCCACACAGGTTTTTGAAAAATTCAGTTTCTATCACTGGGTTCTTAGTCTATCGCGATAGACTCACCAAGTATGCTAAAATGACACTTTTTTCAAATTTTCTCTTCACAGATGTGTTCCCTACCCTCTGTAGATCATGTATACCAAGTTTCACAAGGTTTGGAAATTTTGTCAAGTCCCTTTACCCAATTTGTCTCTGAAGTTTGACTCAAAACACCAGACTTGAGGTTTAGTGGTCAAGCACGTGTCCAAGTACACTCAATTTTTGGGAGCAGCCTTGTATTGATGTGTTTTACCTGTGGTATGAGGGATTTTGCCTGATTGTGAGTCTATCTCCAATTCACCAGTCTATCGTGATAGACTGAGCAGAGAGCCACTGGGAAGTGATGTTTTTCTCTGTTTTTGGACAGTTTGGTTCCCAATGCCCTCAGAAACCTATCCCCAAAGTTTCATTCAATTTGGACTTCTTTTCCTTTGGATTCAATCATTTCACGGTTCACTTCCTTACACTCAGAAAAAGAAAATTCCCACTTAGATGCACAAGCACTGATGCAAATGCTTTAAAATTTCACATACAAGCTCTAGAGCATATGCAAAACAAGGTCTTGAGGTCAAACTTTTTTTTTTGAAAATTGCAGATTTGGTTTTAGATTTTTGTTTCTTGGTTTTTTTTAGAGTTTTTTTTTTTTGGATTGGACCAAATCTGTGTTTTTCCCCTTACCTTAAGGTCTCCAATGCAAAAACAAACACTCAAATCGGCTTTCAAACGACCATTTTAGAGCACTTTTACCATAATCAGCACAATTCCGCCTTTGGTGTTTTCAAGCACATTTTCATGTCAAAATTGCTCTAGATCAACATCAAATGTCTTACACTACCTGAAGTCCTACTTTGAATGGTTAAATGGTTGTTTTTGCTCTCTGGCAAGCAAATAGCCTCCTGCTTGCCTTTTGCGTTTTTCTTTGCGTTTTTTTTTTCTTTCGAGTTCTTCACAACCATAAGTCACAACCAAACATACAAACCATAAAACCTAATCTAAACACACAACAAAATAATATAACCATACCTCAACCTCATGGTGGACCACCTCGGCGAGACGCAGGCTCCCTGGCTATCCCTCGGTCAAGAGATCCGCTCTCTGACTTCCCACTAAGAAGGCAAATGGTGACAATACTCTAGAAAACTCTAGAGAAACACTATACTATCAAACACGAGTGATGCGGTCTACGCTAGTTTAGGCGCTTCGGTCCCCGACAACGGCGCCAATGTTAGCGGGTACGCCGCGACAGACGATGGAGCACAGCGAGAACACATACCAACAAACTGTCAATCCGAGGACGTAGCTGACCCGACTAGAGCATGGAGGCAATCTCTGGGTTGTCAACCCTGCGATAGACACGAACAACACTCTACAGTCACTAATCCTACAACAACACTACCATAAACCAAAGAAACAGACAACGCATCCTACAAAACACTACAAGCTCAAAACAGTCTCAAATCATATCGGAATGACTCGAAATCGGAGGGCAAGACTCACAAGGACATATCCTATATGGCCAAACACCTAAACCCTGAAAACCATAACTGTAAGATCTCTAATCGCTATCCCGATAGACTCAAAACAGTAATTTCCAAAGTGTCCGGAACTGATCTACAAAGACATCAACATGAAGAGCTTCTCGCCCTGATTCTAACGACTACTTGATCATTCAGATCGGATGTCGTTTGAGGTACTTACAACCAAATATAGCTCGTAGCAGGCGGGCTCGCGATGTGGTCCTCGGCTTGCATTGCTTGCGTCGACGCGGAGAGCTCCTCGATGCTAACACGCTCCTACTCTCATATCTGCAATGTGATTAGTGTTCGCGATGGTATGTGTGCGTGAAGCTCACTACCTTGTGCTTCAGAACCCACGACTGTATATTAATTGAGATAACGTAATGTGTTCTTTACAAAGCCTTAGGTTTCAGCTTATATACAAAGCCTTCAAACCTAATGTCCGGCCAAATGACTTGAATTGTCCCTAGGCTTCTACAGAGCTTAATTACAAGAAACTGAGTTGGCTTTACTCATTATACAAGCATCTGCGGCGGCCAAAATACAAGTGCCGATTTAAAATATGAGGTTCCCGTAAACATTACAAAAGTGGCCGTAATGGCTCAAAATAATAATAACAGGATATTCGATGACGTCCATGAACTCGTCTTCATGTTGCAGCATCCATCTTCATCTTCATTACTTCATCACCATCTTCATGTGGAATCTTTACAGAATCTTTCAGGAATCTTAATGGAATCTTTATGGAAACGTTGTTGAAAGGGCGTCCTTTCAACAAACGTGTCTATCAAGTAGTTGCTCTTGCGACAAGAGGCCAAAATATCAATTACACCACTAAGAGACCACCTCTTCAATGCTATGTGTGTGGAGGCCCACATCGTGTAGCCGAGTGTCCTATTAGGCTACAAAAGAACGCCACACTAATGCAAACCAATCAAGCGAGCACATGTACAATGCCGATACTCATGTGTAATCAATATGGCATAGATCATTTGATTGCCCAATGTCCAAATAATCCAAATGCACCGAAGATCACGCCATTAAACTTGATTGAAGTTACCGAGGAGCCATCACAAAGTACACCTATGGTAACAATAAACGTACTCACACGATCGATGCTCCAAAAATAAAATTATATTCTTGAGGAAAGAGACACGGCATCAAATGCCCAATCTCCGAAAAAGAAGAAAACACGAAGAAAGAGATCGCAAAAAGCAGCATAGTCGACCCCAGTTCAAAGACCAACATAGGGACTGATGACGACCCCGTATATATGAATGACGCTGAAGAGGATTCTGATTTAGGAGAAACCATGGAGACCAAAACGACCACTAAGATAGAAACCAACAAGGAAGATCTTCAGGAGCCACAATGGCTAGGATCCAAGAAGAAGATAGGAACTTATCCAAACCCTACAGAGCAGATTGAGCGAGTCAAGCAATTAAGGAGTTTGGTAGAAGATACCCAAAGGGATCTAGAACCAGCACCTAGGAAGATCCAGATTATAGACACCGTGTTCCCTACGCAACAACAACCTCACCAAGACCATAGACTCTTAGCCATACCTAGTGTCATCCAAGAAGAAAGTGACTTAAAGTCATGGGAAATTGGGCGTACTCACTTCTTGATGGAAAGAATGTTTACAGAGGGACTACTTGATCCTATCAAAGAAATGGAGATCCCATTTTCCCCACGTCAAGGGACTCAAGGCCAAAGGGTGCCGTTAAACATTGCCAAATTGATGGATTTCATGTCTTCAGAAGTTAGAACCACCATTATGTCCAAAGTATATAAAGACCCTAAGCTAGTCTCAGCTCTTCGAGCCTTCCTCAATGGAGAACTGAAGTTTGGGCTACCACAATTTGCACAGATGGATGGAGCTGGGGAGATGCCAATAGAGGAGGAACACTTAGATCCACAACCCAACCTAGATGAGAACCTTGTAATAGAAATACCTGTTAACAAGTTGGGACAATACTTCGAGGGTGATGAATCCAATGCAACCATACCAATCACTACTAAGGGATTAACTGTGAAGGGAATCCTTGATGGTGGCGTTGGGGTTAGCATTGTGACTAAAAATTGATGGGAAACTATGGGAAGACCTCACCTTGCGACCACAACCATAGTAGTGAAGATGGCCAATGGGTCTATTGTTAAACCTATTGGGATGCTAGAAGATCTCAAGATAAGGTCTTTGGACATAAAATAAGGATTACCTTCATTGTTATGGATTTCTCCAAACACACTATGGCATCGGAGATGATCTTAGGACGTCCTTTCATGAGGGAAGCAAAAATGGTGCATGACTAGTCTAAAAACCATGTCTACTTGCAGTTCCAAGATTCTATCATTCGAGTGGATCTTGTGACGGGTCGAGCACATCCCCTAGGAAACAGGTTTATAATTGATCATAGATCTGACACCACAATTCACTCGGCCCCATTGCAGTATTGTTACACGTGTAAAGCGGACACTGATGTTGGGGAAGATTCTCCTTATATGGATGTACTACCTGGGATGACTGAGTCGGACAATGTGGATTGGGTCCACCTAGCAGCAACCATAGACACTTGGGGAAATAGGGGGACAACCTGGGTAACACCTAAGGGGGATGAAATGCCCGTACCCTTAAATATGCTACAAGGAATGCATATAGCTTCTGACAAGACTCATCCTTATATAACAAAAAGCACATAGAAATGGGTCCCTAAAGCTTCTTTAGCGACTATAGCTAGGGCTAAAAAACAGAAGCCTTGTAAGAAATGTACCACTCACTCCAAGAAAAGTTAGAAAATGTTGCGATGGATTCCTAAACGACTATTGGAAGCCCAAGGCTACTATCAAGAAAATGATCAAATCTGGGTGCCAAAACGTAGATTGTGTTCTTACCTGTCACCTGACCCATGTGCGCCCAATCTTGTAGCTCCAAAACGAATTGAAAATCGTGAAAAGAAAAAAATCACAGAATGCTACACACCCGCTCCAGGGCTAGTTTGGGTACCAATGAAAGAACGATTTGTTCCACCTAGCTTAGGAAGGGAGGAGTCCCATGAAGCTTCTAGCTCCTCATGTAATGCATCCATAGAGGTAAAAGCTTCTCCACATCCTCCACCTACAATAGTGGACATCCATAAAGCTACAAAGGAATTCACACCTCCCAGTGTTCAAGAATCACCTGATGAACCACTTCAAGTTCGATCCTGGGAGAGTACCTTACCACCCTTGCAACTCGACGAGGCACCTAAGGTAATAAAAAACTATTGGCAAAAATCCTCACCTATTACCGACTGGAGCAATTGGTTCCAAAGGGTGACGAGCACATTTCAAACGATATGATCTACCCAAGGAAGGGGGGAGTGTTTGCTGACAGTCATCATTCACTCATTCCCCTCTCAACCTTCCTCCCTGACCTCTCAATATCCCAATCTTAGGGAATGTATATATAAAGGCTTATACTCACAAAAAACAAAAATAATAAAGAGCAAGAGCAATTAGCAAACGAGTATGCACAATAAAAGTCAAAACATTGACCAGACATACACATGTCACATCCGATACAGTGAAACAGAAACCTACATCATAAAACAGAAACTCAAGTGATGGAGGGTAGGTAGAATTAGTACGATAGGAGTGTTTCTGTTTTAGAGTTGGCTGATTAGCAAAGTTCCCTTTTTCCACTGATGTGCCTCCTAGAGGTATTCTTTGTGTTTCTTAGTGTGTACAGGAATGTGTTGCTGTGGTTAGGATTTGGACCTTCATGGAATCTTTCTCTCGTTCACACTTCATATCAAGCACGACCATCAACACAAATAGGTGTTTCTTGTCCATTAGCATTGCCCCTTATCTTTTTCGCATCCATGTTTGTCTGCTTTAATTGTGATTGGTAGCATAATATTCATCGCATTTGCTAAGTACCAAACATTAAATCAATGTAATTTTTTGTCATAATCACTTGGCTAGATTTAAAAATCAAGCAGTCCGACTAAGCTAGTTTGACCAAGCTAGGTGTTAGAGATCTTTTATTAATACCATGGGGAATGCCTTCATAATTATCAATGGTTACTTAGGTTCTTAATCCGATTTATGCAGCATTGTGTGAAATGTACTAGGGCTTTCTAGTGGGCTTAGTCCCTATTGACCTTTAGCTTAAGTATTATAAAGGGAGTTTACTAGTGTGATGAGTCTGGGGAGGTGTAACGGTGTTATATGACCCCCCAAAGTGACAAAATTAAAATGTTGAAAACAAAAAATAAAATAAAAATCAAAGTGCCGCAATGTACAATCTTAAGCTGGAAGAGAAACCTCAGCTTGATTTGGTACTTCACTCACATGTATCGCCTATGGTCCTAGAGCCGTAGAGGTTCCCAGTGTGGGCGCTTTTCCTTGAAAAGCAAAAAACCCAAGGCATACAAAATAAGCACACACATCAAAATTGAATCACTGTGAAAAGATTTTGGGGGGTCAAAGAAAAGGTAATCAGTCATGTGATGATTTCATGAGAAATTCCTTTTATTGTAGCTTAACTACAAGGTCTTCTAGGTATAGCCTTTAGTCAGCCCTCGAACATGAAATACTTGGTTCTCGCAATTAAACAACTTAATTGACCAAAGAAAATTAAGAAGCTTACCCATGGTATTAATAGTCAATCTCTAGTACCTTTCGATCGTTAAATTAGCGACCCCAGACTTGTTTAATTTTTACCTTTACATCTCTTTATGCATTTGATTATATTGCAATTTAATGTTTATTTTGCTGACAAATGGTTTAAAATTCTGCTACCAATCAAATTGTCTACCTAAAACTGCATATGCTTTTTAATTGTAGATGAGAATGTAATTAGTGCCAATGTTGTTTGAGAAGGCTAAGGACATTCATCTCAAATGCTCTTCCACCTCGACGAACGCGCTGCAACTCAATAGCTTCCGAGGACGGAATCTACATCAAGAAGGGGGGCATGTTAACCATCACGGCTCACGGACACCCTATCACCTACGACAGATGTTGTATTATTTACTTGGAGAGTCAGGTATCGGGCTTGTCGGTCCAATAGGAAAAGGGTAAGAGTGATCACCGATGAGAGGCGCACTCTAACTGGAACATTCAAGAGATTAGTTGGCTAAGCATGGGCGCCCAAGTGTGAATGGGGCGAGCTCATATAAAAGTCAACTAAACATAAAATTCACTCATTCTCTCATTTGTGCAATTGAAGAGTGCTCTTGCTCCATCTCCATCTTCTTCTTCTTCATCTCCTTGTGTGTGTGTGTGTGTATGCGTGAGAGAGAGAGAGAGAGAGAGAGAGAGAGAGAGAGAGAGAGAGAGAGAGAGAGTGCGATCGAGAGTTGCGGCGGCACGACGACGGCGAGGCGGTTGAGCGCGGCGTAGAGACGTCTTCCTCTTCTTCGCGGCGAGGAATCCTCCACGAAGCAAGCGTAGAGCGGTGAGTGACACACCATCGTCATCTTGAGCTTACTAGTTTAGGCTTGTTGTGTGCTTGGAGCCATTTGTGGCTCACACGCGGTGTATCGGCAAGTTCCTTGCATTGACACGTGCGACATACACGTACACTTATCACAAATGGAGACTCCCTTGGTAAGTCCGATGGATCCTCCATATGTTGTTTCTCCAGGGGTCTCAGTGCAATTTGAGCCCACAAGTGATAGCTTTACCTTTCCAAGTCTAGCTCATCTTTCCCTTGATGACACCACGGCTACCATGCCTACCCCAATGATGGGCATGCCAAGAAACACGCCATGGACCTCATTTGTTAGTAAAGCACTGCTACATGGTAGCTCAATGCCTACAATAGTACCTACAAGTGTGTACCAATCGTATACACCCATGGGTCCTCGTACTCATGTAGTCCCTACTCCTCCCATTGTTTCAATAACCTATGCTCCACAACCACAACACCCAAGTTCTTATTTCCATGGGACTATACCGGCTAGCATTAGCATGTCACATCCGATGTCTGCTATGCCTAGGGCCGCACATATGAACTTTGGGCCACCACATGGCACAACATCGTACCCAACGTGGAACCCACAGGCTTCCTACGCGCCAAGCCCAATGCCAATACCTACTCCACATGTAGTCTCTGGAGCACCTCCACCCATGATGCTTGCTCACTTAGGTGACTTGGAAACATTTTCTCAAGCTATTGGTCGATCTATTGCTGAGAATATGCGTAACATGCCTGATAGAGAGCCTAGAAGTAAGGCAGTACAATAGCCAAGCTCACACAAAAATTTAGTGAAGACGGGGATGTGAGAAAGCATATCGAAGTGTTTGAGCAAATATGCGATTCTCTAGGAGAACACAATGATCTACATAAGACTAATGCTTGAAGCCTAAGCTTAAGTGGGAAAGCAGAGGATTGGTATAGAACACTAAAAGTGGAAGAAAAAACGATTTACCCTACTTGTAGGAGACTGTCGTTCTTGAAAGAATACATACCAGAGGGAGTACTTTGGGGTGTAGCCTCTAAGCTCCAGAATGCCCAACGAGAGGAAGGAGAGTCGGTGAGAGACTTTATTAGTCGCTTGAAGCATTTGAATTCTCGTTGTAATCCAAATGAGCGCTTCAACAATAACCAATTGCTTGATAGATTCATTAAGGAGATTACGACATGAGGATATCTACAATAGCCTAGTCATTAGAGGTATCACCACTTGGGAAGCACTCACCACCAATGCGATCCAATTGGAGGATAATTTAATGAATTAAGGAGAAAGAGTGTCTGTTGAGCCTAAATCTATTAGCTCGAAAGCATCCGAGCATTAGCCAATGACCCTAACGCCTATTGCTAAGGAGCCAAAGATATCTGAGATGACTTTAGCAGATCTCACCAAGGCTATTCAAGAGAGTATTAGGGATAATCGTGCTCCGCAAAACAATCATATGTATCCAAGAAGGGAGCAACAATGGTGCTCAGTATGCTATGGACCACATAGTACCAGTGAATGCTCTACTTTTAGAGTAAAATTCAATGGGAATTGCAATGCATGTGGGAAGTATGGTCATCAAGCTAAGGATTGCATAGTATTTAAGCGCGCGATGGCCAATAGACCAACCTTAGCATGGACAGACACACCTCGAGTGCCTGCATTGATGCCGGCCCAACCTCTTGAACAAACATCACAACACATGATCCCTGGGGCCCAAAATGTTGTTCAAACAACACCTTTACCACCTCCAGTGCTAGGACCGCAACCACCACGTCCGAGAATCACTTCTCTGAATCAAGTGGGTTGTGAGTCATCTATTGCTTGTTTGGAAGGCTATGAGGAAGATATAGACCCTAATATTGCCTATGGGATGGATGTGCTTGAAGAAAGTCCACAATACTACATGGAGGACTATTGGGGACAAGTCAAACCTGTATATCAAGTAGCTCATGTTGTGGCAACAGGCGAAAGTATCAATGACACTGCTAAGAGACCACCTCTTCAATGCTATGAGTGTGGAGGTCCACATCGTGTAGTTGAGTGTCCTATTAGGCTACAAAAGAACGCCACACTAATGCAAACCAGTCAAGCGAGCACGTCTACAATGTTGATACTCATGTAAAATTGATGTGGCATAGATCATTTGATTGCCCAATGTCCAAATAATCCAAATGCACCGAAG
The DNA here is from genome assembly GCF_014529385.1 of Adiantum capillus-veneris. Taxonomy (NCBI): domain Eukaryota; kingdom Viridiplantae; phylum Streptophyta; class Polypodiopsida; order Polypodiales; family Pteridaceae; genus Adiantum; species Adiantum capillus-veneris. The sequence continues at coordinate 114,280,340 of NC_140959.1, read as the reverse complement.
ATCACGCCATTAAATTTGATTGAAGTTATTGAGGAGCCACCACAAAGTACACCTGTGGTACCAGTAAACGCACTCACACGATCGATGCTCCAAAAACAAAATTATATTCTTGAGGAAAGAGACACGGCATCAATTGCCCAATCTTAGAAAAAGAAGAAAACACGAAGGAAGAGATTGCAAAAAACAGCGAAGTCAGACCCCAGTTCAAAGACCAACATAGGGACTGGTGACGACCCCGTTGTCGTGCATCTCCGTTGCCATGATGAGAAAAAGAGGAGATAAATGCAAGCTAAGCTTCTTTGAAGCCTACACATCAAGTGAGCAGTGATCAGGATTGTTAACAAGCCAAGTTAAATGATTAATGTATGCCAGATGCGGCTTTGAAGGGCCAATTGATGCCTTAATGATGCCAAAAAGGAGTATGCCTGAAGTGAGCATATATGTGAGTTTATGATCTAAAACTGTAGTGCTTTAAATGCTCTACCAGCCTGTCTTTACGGCTCGTTGATTGGAGCCATCGTGAAGAAGTTATGGCACTTTGAAGTTTAAGTCAATTGCAGATCCTTACCGGATTGGGCAATTGCAGCTGATGTGACATAATTGAAATGAATGCACGGGCCTGAAGTGCTCAATTTTTGGAGCCCGTCGGTCCTTTCAGATTAGTGATCGAAGTTCTGGTTGCCAAGATATCGCCAGTTTCAGTTTCCCCGAGGGCTGGTTCCGTGCCAGGTCAGTCGGCATGTATGCTAAATGTGTTCCGTGCCAGGTCGGTCGGTCCGTGCTTGGCAATACCTCGGTCGGCATGTATGCTAAATGTGGCCGCCCAATGCTTGGCATTGCCTTGGCTAGTATGTATGCCAAATGGGGTGTACCGAGGTTGTACAGCTTGGCATTCCTTGGCCGATGTGTATACTAAATGTGATGTTGTTTTACGAAAGCACAAAAAGTGCTTAAAGAGCTTCATGTTCGGAAAATGACCTCTCGGAATGCATCGACTGCGGGAAAGGCAGTGCCAAAATGTATGCCAAATGTGGTACCCTTAAGAATGAAGTGTCAAAGCCCATGACCTTAAATAAAAAGGCCGCCCACTTAAGTCTTGGCCGCCCAATGCCCAAGGGCACCCTAGGCTTGGCCGCCCAATTAATGAAGAGAGGGGCTTAAGTGGGAAGCCAAGCAAGAAAAACAAAGGCGATGGCGTGGAAGCTGTAAACAGGCAGCGCATGGAGGAGTTTTGGGCTCACTGGGAGCGCGGCGATCCTCGCATCGTGACGTGCAAGAATTGAAAAGGGATCAGCACGCCATGGTGCTCGATTTCGAAACCAGCAGAAGCGAGATTGGAGCAAGTCGTCATCCGGGCCTGCCACATCATCGCAGCGACTCGCACCACGTCATTAGCGCCGGGCGCCACTGCATATGAGGCACGCTATTATTAGGGTGTGGTCTCTTTTGAAGGCGTATTGGGAAGATAACGAGGAGAGGGAAAGCCAAGGAGGGCTATGAAGGCATAGCAAGAAGACGAGGAGAGGGGAAAGGAGTTGCATGGAGAGTTAACGCCGAGCTGAAGCAACAAGGAAGTAACAAGGAGGCAACGAGGAGGTGAGGGAATAACGAAAGGCATAGCAGGCAAGCAAGGAGGAAAAGAACGAGGGAAGCATGGAGGACAAGCTTGGCCGAAGCAAGCAATGGAGTAAGCTTGAGGAAGCCCGAGGGCACAAAGCCAAGGAGAAGGGAAGCTTTCTCTCTTCTCTCGCTCTCTCTCATATCTCTCTCGGCCCTTGAGATGCTTCAGGGAGATGAAGCAAAGGGGATTCAGGTGCTCGTAGAAGTAGAAGAGGGAAGCTTTCTCTCTTCTCTCACTCTCAAGCTTGAACAAGGGTAGGACAAAGACTATTTCTCTCTCTCTCTCTCTGGATTAGAGAAACAAAGAAAAGGCTCGGAAAAGGGCAGATTTAAACAAGGAGTCAAGGCAGAAGAAAAAGGGTTAGAGCTCAGCAAAGCAGGAAGATACAGGATAATTTGTAATAAATGAAGCTTGATGATCAAGGTAGTGAGCAAAATTGGAGACTACAGAATCCACGGGTATTTGAAGAAGATAAAGTGACAGGCAAAAGTTTCCATCACCGTCATCAATCTGAAGGTTGATTAATCAATCTGTTAAGCCCGGTGTCGTTAACGGCCCGGTTAATTCTGTAAAGCAGGAGCTTAAAGTCCTATTTAGCAGATGATCCAAGTGATGGTGATGTTAACAGCCCACCTTGGCTAAGAATTAGGTTGTATTCAATTAATGGATGATTACGGTGATTCCTAGATTCAGTTACATCTGTTGTTCTTGTTTTCTCTCTTTCACATCTCCCATTGCCAGAGGCCCGGCGCCTGCCTGGCTCCCGTAGATAACACATATTCCCCGACATCTTTGGTGAACCCGACGCGAAACGAGCCGGGGTGGCAGGTGAAGATGGAGATGACAGAACAATTAAAGCAGTTTATTGACGATTTCAATGCCAATGGATTTGATAAGAATCTAGCAGTTGTGCAGATTTGCCTAAAATGATGGAATTAGTTCAGGGATGTCTGCAGGAAGCGAAAGCCATGCAGATAAAAAAGCAGACTGATGATGGTGTAGAGCTAGCACTTGATGATGTTCGGGAGCAGTATTATATTTTTCAGGGATATGATCCAGAAGGTTTTATTGCATGTTACGAAGCTGAGATGAAGAACCGAAATGTTCCAGAAGATCGGATGATTGCAGCTTTTGATGAGGCTGTAAACTCGGATTTTAAAAGGCAGGTTCAAGAACTGGCAGAAGCATATCCCACACGGTGGGAGTATTTTGCAGAGGAATTCATTTACGAAAGCTCAAGGATTCTAGATCGCAAAATAAAGGAGATTACTGAACGAAGTAAGGTTGTCTTCAGTAAAGGTCAAAGGGATCACATGCAAATCCTCAACTATGATGAATTCTGGGAGCATATTTCTGCAAGAAGTAAAGCCAAAGAAGATGCTAAGCTAGAAGCTGTTATCGATGCATGTCTTTTGGAAGACGAGACATTATTGCATATAGATGATGATTTCATAGTAGATACTGTTTATGCTCGATTGGGATTGTCTTCTTTATTCCAAAGCAGATATGACTCTATGGATGCTAAGCATGCAATCATATCCTCTCAAAGTGACATAAATGAAGAAGCAGGTTTCTCAGAGCCAGTACATGGTTTGCATACAAGCATAGTTGCTAGCAGTGATCAAGAAACATGTTTGTCAGAGTCAATATGTGATGTGGATGCTCATTTGGAGTGCTCTTTGGGTGTAGACCATGAAGAGAATGCTTATGCATCATTACATGCAAAAGAAATTGTTTTGGATGATGCTATACAAGAGGGTTTCATGTCTATGGCTGCATTTCAGGACACTGGTGATGATGTAGATGTATTTGATGTTCAACCATATGTATTTGATGTGAACCATGACAAAGATTATGATTATGGAGATGCATATTCAGAGGGGGTGATGGATGATGATCAGTCTATGACTGCTACAGGTTACAGGGTTTGCTATGATGATGCTATGGAAAAAGAAATTGATGCTATCTTTGTAATGCATGCTGAGACTTGTGCTATCAAAGTGGAAAGATATTTGAATGAGAGTGTGAAGCTGCCACAACAATTCATGCCTATGTATGAAACAAGCGATGAGGTTTCCTATGATAAGACTCAGAAACTAGGTGGTTCTTCCAAGGAGGAAGATATGGAGCTTATGGATCTGCTTGATGATGCGTTAGAGGAATTTCGAGTTCCTTGTGACAAGAGTAGTGAAGAACATCCTGCAACATATGATGAAGAGCTTATGATGCTTTTGGATGAGGCTCTAGAGGAGTTTGTGCCTAATACAGAATCCAGCCATGCAGCGTTTGTGGTATCAAATGAAGTGATGGAATTCAATGACTCACAAATGCAGATTGGTATTTTGAAAACCATAGCGACTGAATTCATTTTGCCTATAGGTTCTGCTATGATGGGAATTTGGGACTTTTTGTTCCTATGCTATGAGAAAGTTTGTGGAGATGCAATATACTTGAAATATGATCATCCACTACCTTTTGACCCAGGAGGTGACAGATATATGCATGGTCCGGGGCAATTGACGTATATGCCATATGATCCAGGCGGTCTGTATGAAGATTTGTGGGTTAATGCATGTTTATGCTTTATTGATTGGAAATTATTGTATTTTCCCTATGATCCTGGAGGATGGTCCAAATTTTTTCAAGGAATGCTCACAGTGGGGCAATTGGTTGGTTATCCATTTGATCCTGGGGGTTACTAAAGTGCAAGTTGCAGATGCACAAGATACCAGATGTTTGATGTAGCAGGCTGCAAGATGCAAGATTTTGTTTTCTAGATTATGCCAAGTTAGAAGAGTGTTTGTTATGCATTCAATAAGATAGCATGGTTGGCTTGCAACTAACTTCTTTGGACAATTAATGCAGTATCTCCACATCTTTTGAGTTGGTTCTGCTAACAGAACTTGAAGTAAAGGACTTGACGGCCATTCCGTGTGCAGACAGAGTAAGGCATACTTGAGCTTGACAGGGTTCCTTAAGAGAGAGCTTAATGGTCAAGCCGTGTGCATCATTAACTGGAGCACTTGAGTCTAGCGGGGTTCACTAAGCAAGTTATCCATGATTGAATGCTTTGAAGATACGACAAATACAATTCAGAGATTTTTGATGGACAGCTACCTAATGATTAAGCTAAAACCTTGATGATAGGGTATAAGCCTTATTTCATTTTTTGTAAGTTTACTAGTTACGTGAGTCTGATGATGGTAAGGAGCTTAAGGTACCTAAAGCAGATGTAGATTGAAGTGCTATTGGCACAGATCGGAGGCTGTGCAGGTGCGGGTGGATGTTGTGCAACTCTGCTGCTATGATGAGAAAAGAGCAGAGAAATGCAAGCTAAGCTTCTTTGAAGACTACACATTAAGTGAGCAGTGATCAGGGCTTGTTAACAGGCCAAGCTTAATGATTAATGTATGCGAGATGCGGCTTAGAAGGGCCAACAAATGCCTCAATGATGCCTAAAATGAGTATGCTTGAAGTGAGCACAGATAGAAGATTATGATCTAAAACTGTAGTGCTTGAAGTTCTCTACCGGCCTGTCTTTACGGCTCGTCGATTGGAGCCACGGTGAAGAAGTTATGGCAGTTTGAAGTTTGAGTTGATTGCAGATCCGTACCGGATTGGGCAACTGCAACAGAGGTGACAGAAATGAAATGAATGCACAGGCCTAAAGTGCTCACTTTGTGGAGCACGTCGGTCTTTTCAGATCAGCAATCGGAGTTACGGTTGCTAAGATATGGGCAGTTAAAGATTCATCAAGGGCCGGTTTCGTGCCAGTACAGACCGCTCGGTCGGAGTGCCATATGAGAATTTTGGCTACCTCAGTAGGGTTCGTATGCGTTCTATGCAGTTTGAGAAGTCTAAAGGAATTAACGGCTCGCCAAACCGAGTCCGGGTTCATGAGATAATATGGATTGAGGCCGGTGTCAGCTGCCGGCACTGTGTTGAGCTAGATAATTTTGGCATTATCTGAGAAGCTGATACAAGTAATAAACAACCGAGTGCAAAGGAAATGTCTTTCACCAAATACAATCACTTATATTTCCATATTTGGAGCATGTGGCACTATTCTCAGGACTTTGTTACGGGTAAGTAAATTCACGATGATATTGTTAGCTGAGAGCTGCTGAGAGAAAACGTTGTGCTTATCAGCACTGAGTTGGCCGGAATGTATACAAGATGTTGAGCTTGGCAGTGCTTTGGCCGACATGTATGCAATGTGGTGCCCACTAGGGCCGCCCGCCCAATATATTCAATGGCGTCCAAAGACAACAAAAGCTATGGCCGTCCAACATAGCCATGGCATGGCCGCCCACTCAAACTTAAAGCAAGACCGCCCATGGGATGCCGCCCACAAGGGCTTAAAATTAATTGAGTGTGAAAATAAAAAGAAAAAGGGAGGCGATGGCGTAGACAGGGGTAAAAAGGCGACAGTGCGCAGGCAGCGTAGAGGGGCAAAAGGAGCTCGCGCCCGCCAGCAGAAGGCTCAGACGAGCATGCTCATGAAACGAAAATTGAGCAGAAGCCTGAGGCAACCAAGTTTGGAGGCACTCTCGTCGAATTCCGCGTCGCTCCATCCACCGGCTTGCCACGTCATGGAGCCGGTTCATGCCACGTCAATGACGCCGGCCCCATTGCAAAAAGAAGGCACATGCTAATAATAGAGGAGGTTTTTGCATGAGAGGGCTCTCAAAACAAAACGTGAGGGGAAGGAAGAGACAAGGCAGGAGAGGGAGAGGGAGCCGGAGCCCTTGAGGAGGAAAACAAGGTCGGGAGAGCAAGGAGGTCCGGAGCAAAGCTCCCTTTCTCTCGCTCTCTTTCTCGGCAAGCTAAAGGAGGCAAACCTTCTCTCTTCATCTCTCTCGCGCTCGATCTCGTCCTTTGACACAAGTTTTACGCCACTCTCTCTATCGGCCATGGCGACAAAAAGGAAGCAAGGGCATGATGCATTAAGGAGGAGCAAGGCTTGGCGAGGAGCTCGGTAAGATAAGGTGAGAAAGAAAAGAAGGGATCCAGGGACTTGAAGGGAAGAATGAAGTCCGAAGGGCAAAAGCCAAGAAAAGAGTTGGAGCTCGGCAAGAAAAGCTGACTTGAAGCTTGTAAGCGGTAATTAAGGCAGAGTAAAGCATATAAAGCAGGGAGCATGAAAATTGAAGCAGCAAATAGAATTGAAACTTGCAGATTCGAAGGCAATTGAAGCAGATAATTCAAAGACAGTATAAAGCAACAGGAGGACATTTCCATAACCGTCATCATATAGAGATTGCGTTAACATTCTTTTAAGTCCGGTGTCGTTAACGGTCCGGTTAATCCTATAAACGAGAGCTTAAGCTCTTAGCTAGCAGATAATCCAAGTGACGGCGCTGTTAACAGTCCGCCTTGGCTCAAGATTAAGTTGTACTCAAAGTATTGAATTGATCAATTGATGATTACGGTGATTTCCAGATTCAGTTACATCTGTTGTTCTTGTTCTCTCTCTTTCACACCTCCCACAGCCACAGGCCCGGCGCCTGCCCGGCTCACGTAGCGAACACATATCCCCCGACATCTTTGGTGAACCCGACGTGAATCGAACACCAAAAGAGGGGGTGGATGTCGTGCAGCTCCGCTACCATGATGAGAAAAAGAGCATAGAAATGCAAGCTAAGCTTCTTTGAAGCTTACACATTAAGTGAGCAGTGATCAGGGCTTCTTAACAGGTCCAGTTTAATGATTAATGTATGCCAGATGCGGCTTTAAAAGGGCCAACAGATGCCTTAATGATTCCAAAAAGGACTATACTTAAAGTGAGAACAAATAGAATATTATGATCCAAAACTGTAGTGCTTAAAGAGCTCTACCGGCCTGTCTTTACGGCTCGTCAATTGGAGCTACGGTGAAGAAGTTATGGCAGTTTAAAGTTCAAGTCGATTACAGATCCGTACCAGATTGGACAACTGCAGCTGAGGTGACAAAGATAAAATGAATGCATGGGCCTGAAGTGCGCACTTTGTGGAGCGCGTCGGTCTTTTCAGATCGGTGATTGATTGGATTACGGTTGCGAAGTTATTGATCGTTAAAGATTTACCGGGGGCCGGTTCCGCACCAGCCCTGTCCACTCGGTTGGAGTGCCATCTCGGAGTTTTGGCTCTCGACCGGATCTTGGAATGCAATGGTTGCGGGATATAGCCAACAAGGCAGGACCAGGAAGCTGGCTATTTGGAGCAGATGCAAAGCGAGGAAAACTCTCCGAATGTATCCACTTATGGCACTTAGAAGTGGAGATGAGCATTGGAATTCACGATGATATTGTTAGTCAAGAGCTGGTGGAAGATTAGAGTTGCCGTGTTTGGCAATGCTTTGCTAGATATGTATGCTCAAATATGATGCCCTTACAATGGCCATGGCCACCTAATAGCTTAGCTTGGGATTGATTTGTTTGGTAATGCTTTGATCCGCTATGTTTGCCAAATGTGATGCCCACTAAGGCCGGCCGCCCAAGGAGCTAAGCCAAGGGCTGCCCACTAATATGTGGCCAACTAAGGGATATGGGCTAAATATGAGCCAAAAAACATTGGCTAAGGGCCATTACCAAATCCGTCCGCCCACAACTGAAAAAGGTCACCCTAAATTTAATTAGGGTGTGAAGCAAAAGAAAAAAGGAGGGGCCAGAGGCGTGGCGACAGCGAGAATGGAATTGCTCAGGGAATGGGGAGCTCGCAACGAGTGCTGTGATGCTCGGATGACGCCGACCAAGCAACAGGAAATGCTCAGCTTGCAGGGGTGCTCCCTTTTGGCACCGATTTTGTCAATTTTCACGCTGCTCCGGAATCCGCCCTGCCACGTCATAGCACCCCTTCCCGTGCCACGTCAGTAGCGGCGGTGCTATTGATGGGAGGGGGCACGCTAATAATAGGGGATTTTGCATGAGGGTATGGGGAAGTTAACCAAGAGTATTCTTTCTCTCTCTCGCACTCGATCTCGTCCTTTGACACAAGGTTTAAGACACTCTCTCTATCAGCCATGGCGACAAAAAGGAAGCAAGGGCATGATGCATTAAGGAGGAGCAAGGCTTGGCGAGGAGCTCGGTAAGATAAGGTGAGAAAGAAAATAAGGGGATCCAGGGACTTGAAGGGAAGAATGAAGTCCGAAGGGCAAAAGGCAAGAAAAGAGTTGGAGCTCCGCAAGGAAAGCTGACTTGAAGCTTGTAAGCGGTAATTAAGGCAAAGTAAAGCATATAAAGCAGGGAGCATGAAAATTGAAGCAGCAAATAGAATTGAAACTTGCAGATTCCAAGGCAATTGAAGCAGATAATTCAAAGACAGTATAAAGCAATAGGAGGACATTTCCACAACCATCATCATATAGAGATTGCATTAACATTCTTTTAAGACCGGTGTTGTTAACGGCCCGATTAATTCTGTAAAGCGGGAGCCTAAAATCCTTGTTAGCAGATGATCCAAGTGACGGTGCTGTTAACAGCTCGCCTTGGCGTAATGACTAAGTTGTACTCAAAGTAATATTCAATTAATTGATGATTGCGGTGATTGGCAGAGTTGTCATTGTCTCTTGTTCTCTCTCTTTCACACCTCCCACAGCCAGAGGCCCGGCGCCTGCCCGGCTCACGTAGCGAACACATATCCCTCGACATCTTTGTGGTTCCGTTGCCGGGACTTGAACCCGGGTCACTCGGGTGAGAAGCAGGAAAGGTAACATACGGGAAGCTACGACAGTTGGGGAATTCAATTCGAGAAACCACTAGGTGGACCGATCCAGTGGATTCTCTTTCGGTATATGCTTATATTGCTAAAGCTCAAGCCAATGAAGCTATGGTGGAAGAGAAGCGAAAAAGAGATGAAGAGGTGGCTGGGGCGTCAAAAAGGTCGACGAGATCCAGCAATAAGAAAGAAGAAGTGCTAGCTCCTAAACCTGCTCCGGAGGTGGTTATGGAAGAGGCTCGGAAGGATAAGAAGCAAGGTAAGCCTAAAGGGCCCTCGTATAAACTTAAGTCTGATATTGAACTGGCTACATATTTGAAGAAAGTTTTTGAAGAACGTATCCTAAATAGTAAAGTGGAGCTCACCTTGGGGGATATTCTCGGAATTGCTAAGCGCGAGTTCCACGAAGAGATCATCAACATTATAAAAAGAAAGCGGCAAGTACCGAGTGATCAAGAGTCAGATCCAGTTAAAAGCCAAGTGGTTCGTCACATTGAAGCAATTTTGGAAGACTATGAAGAGTACTTAGCAGATCTTGAAGAAGAAGAGCCAAAGCCTGTGGTGGTTCCCAGCCCGATTATACCTGAGGTAAGAAACATGCATTTTAATGACAGTGAAGATGAAGAAGTTATACCCAAGAGTCACTTTTCGAGGACTCATTGGGCAAGAGCCACGACAGAAACAGTGGTAAAGCTTGGCGACATTGAGGAGCCGGTCTTAGCCCTCATAGACCATGGTTCGGAAATCAATCTCATGGCAAAGAATTTGCACCAAAAGGGGAAGTGGCCTATTGATGTAGATCACGGGTGGCGGATTCGAATTGCCAACATGCTTCCTGGAGATCTTTACGGTGCATGTGCAAATGTTAAGGTAACTATTGGGGATGTCTGTGATGAGCAAAACTTTTTTATACAGGAGCATTCCTCCTACCCGTTGATTCTAGGACAACCCTACATTACGGGTGTGCGGATGGAAACTAAGGTGCTGGATGATGGCTCGGCCTATGCCAGGGTTCGAAGCCGAGATGGTAAGAAAGCGGTTCAATTTCTAACTGCATGTGTTGATCATGTTAGAAACAAAGACAATTTATGGGATCGTCCAATGCCAAAGATACGTAAGGAGTTAAAAGAACAAAGATTTGCTCAAGATTTTCTTGGGGTGCCACTATTAAGCGGGACTATGGTGGTGCAAGTGAGGAGAAGTTCTCGCAAAGAGAAACCTTCTCTTCAGGATTTCTAGCGTTGACATCTGAGGGTTCAGCATCTTACAGGAAATTTAATGATTTAACTAAGTGGGAGAAACAATATGTTTCAAGCATTCAAAGCGACTTGCAGGGATGTGATGTGCTAGAACCGGATGATGTGATATCAGGAATCTTCGAAGAGATCTCTTATGTTGATACTATGTCAGAGCTTGAGGATCAAGCAGAACAGGTTAGAAAGTGGAACTGAAGTTGTTAAAGTGAACTCAATGGACATATACGAGGCACTTATGCATATTGAGGATGACTTGGATAAAGAAGTTGAAGCACAGGTAGAGAGGAAGTACAAGAGAGTTGCAAAGAAAGTGAGACCTGTGGCTACACCTCTACCAGAGGGAAGTGATGTAGTAAATAAAGAAGCTTCTCAACAGCCTATGCTCAGAAATCCTAAGAACATTGGGCACGAATTCACTAAAGAGACATTGCAGCAACTTAAGGTGGGAGAAGATGGTTTTCTCAACGAAGAGGAAATCAAGTGTTTTCAAGGTATACTCGAAAAACATGTTAAAGCTTTTGCCTTTGAGCCAAGTGAGATTGGGTGTGTGGATCCAAGTGTTGTTGCACCTATGGTTATATTCATTGTTCCTCACATGCCATGGAGCTTACGTCCTATTCCAGTTCCTAAAGCTCACTTGCCAAAGCTTATCAATTTGCTTCATGAGAAGATACAAATGGGAATCTTGGAACCATCATGTGCGCCATACTCTAACCAATGGTTCACTGTTCCAAAGAAAAATGGTACTTTAAGGTTCATACAGGATATGCAGCCTGTTAATAAGGTAACAATCCGCAATGTGGGTACCGGCCCAATTGTGGATGAATTTGCTGAGGCTTTTGCAGGTAGGTCAATTTACTCTATGGGTGATCTTTATTCTGGATATGATCAATTTCAGTTAGCTTTGGAGAGCAGGCATCTTACTATGATGCGTACACCTCTCGGATTGGTAAGGATGTGCACTCTGCCACAGGGTGCTACTAATTCTGTAGCTCATATGATGAACGACATGAATAAGGTATTAAGGGACTTTATCCCACATGTTACTATGCCTTTCATTGATGATCTACCGATTAAGGGCTGTGAGGAAGGCTCAAAAGATCAGAGGGGGTGCCGACATTTTGTTGCTCAACATATTGCTGACTGTGATGCTATTTTATCCAGGCTTGAAGAAGTTAACTTAACACTTTCAGGGCAAAAATCAACTTTTGGTGCCAAAGAGGTTCTAATTGTAGGGCACATGTGCAGTCCAAAAGGTAGAAGGCCAAGTCCGGCTAAAGTTGAAGCTATTCAAAAGATGAAGGAAACATGCTCTTCGGTTACTGAAGTGCGTCGGTTTCTGGGTGCATGTGTATTCTATCTTATTTGGCTGCCACATTTTGCTCATGTTGCAGAAGTGCTTTATCAACTGTTAAGAAAAGGTAAAAGATTTGTTTGGGAAGTTCTTCACACATGAGCTATGAGGAAATTAAAGAAGATGCTCCTTGAGGCTCCGACCTTGAGGAAAGTTGACTACAAATGCGGAAGGCCAGTAATCTTAATAGTTGACACTAGCTCGACAGGTATTGGCTGGGCTATAGGTCAAGATGATGAAGAAGGTAACAGGTATGCGGTTCGATTTGGAGCAAAAGTGCTCAATGCTCGCCAAAGAGGCTACCCACAGGTTAAGAGAGAACTTTGGGGCGTTGCTACTGCTCTAAGGTCTGATAAAGAATACTTTATTGGAGCTTCAGTCATGGTAGAGACAGATTGCTTTCCACTGATAGGGATGATTGCAAATTTCTCTACTCCTGATATTGCTATGCTGCGATGGATAGCCTACATTAAATCTCTTAATCCTCAATTTTTTCCTATTGTAGGTAGAGATAATCCTATTTCAGATATGTTATCAAGAGCTAGATTTGAATATGAAGAAGAGATGCTAACCACAAGTGATGATGTTGGCTTGAAGTTCTATTCGTCTTCTTATCTGCATGCAAATTGTGGAAATATTTCTCATACTTTTGAGGTATTTTCTGAAGAGTTCTATGAAGGAGAATGGATTTTGATTGGTCGCTACCTTAGCACTCTTACTAAGCATGAAGGGTGGACGAATCAAGAGTACAAAAAGATAAGGAAGAAAGCTTACGACTATTTTCTGAAGGAGGGCCATTTATGGAAGCAGCCAAAACGCTCTAAAGGAGTACCGCAGCGGGTTGTTTGTGATAAAGCGACTCAACAGCAGGTTATCAAAGAGTTTCATGAAATTTTATGGGCTGGACACAGAGGGGTCTGGGTAACTTTTGTCAAGATTAAGGATCGTTACTGGTGGAAAGGTATGTATAAAGATGTGGCTCAGTTTGTGGAGACATGCCTAATATGCCAACAATATTCTAATGTGCGACATCGAGATGGATTGCATCCCACCTATCCACTGGCTATGCACTACAAGTGGGTGGTGGACCTGATTACCATGCCAGTAGGTGTCTGGCAGATGCGGTATATTGTTCTTGCAAGAGAGGATCTTACTAATCAAGTGGAAGGAAGAGCTTTGCGTACCAAAGCTACCAGTTCCGTATGCAAGTTCTTGCTTGAGGATGTTATTTCCAGGTATGGATGTGTTGGTAGAATTACTGTTGATAGAGGAGAGCTGGATGCAGATGAAGCTCGGGATTTCTTTGCTCGCTTGGGCATTAAATTGGCTCTCACTACAACATATAATCTAGAGGGTAATGGTAAAAGTGAAAGAGGGCATCCACCTATTGTTAAAGCTTTAGCAATGGCATGCCAGGGACATATTGGTGATTGGCATAAACTCCTACCATTTGCTTTATGGGCTGATCGAACTACACATAGTTCTGTTACAGGTTTTATGCCATTTGAGCTAATGTATGGGCAAAAACCCATTATGCCTACAGAGGAAGCGGTTATCTCTTGGACCATAATGCCATGGGAAGAAGGTATGTCTACAGAATATTTTCTTGCATTGCACATACGCCAACTTGAGAGATGTCAAGAAGATATTGAGCAGGCTAAAGTAATGCTTAAGGAAGCAAGGTTGAAGAACAAGGCAGTGTTTGATGATAAGCACAGACTACGACCTCGTGCTATTAAAGATGGGGATTGGGTCCTTGTATATGATAGTAGCCTGGAGAACCAGTACACTGCTATGTGGAAAATGGTTAAACGATGGTTTGGACCATATGTTGTACTTCATGTTTATGATAATGCGACCTACAAGTTATGCGAGCTTGATGGACTGAGCTCAAGGTGCCTATTGCAGGGAAAAGAGTTAAGTTGTTTAAGTAACGAGATGGTGGGATTAATATTGGAGACTTCAACACAGATCAACCTCCTGAAGAAAATGTTATGTATGTATCAGACGACGAGTCTGATGATGCTCTAGATTTATGCTAAGTCAAAAGAGTTTTTGCTATGCGGTCAATAAGCTTACATGGCTTCCAGCTGACTTCTCTGGACAATTGATGAAGTATCTTCACAATTTTTTTAAGATTGGTTCTGCTAACAGAACTTGAAGTAAAGAACTTGACGGCCATTCTGTGTGCAGACAGAGTAAGGCATACTTGAGCTTGACAGGGTTCCTTAAGAGAGAACTTAATGGTCAAGCCGTGTGCATCATTAACTGGAGCACTTGAGTCTGGCAGGGTTCACTAAGCAAGTTATCCATGGTCGAATGCTTTGAAGATACGGCAGATACAGTTCAGAGAATTTTGATGGGCAGTACCTAATGATTAAGCTAGACAATTGATGATAGGGTATAAGCCTTATTTCATTTTTCATACGTTTACCAGTTACGTGAGTCTCCTGATGATGGCAAAGAGTTTAAGGTACCTGTAGCAGATGCAGATTGAAGTGCTATTGGCACAAACGGGAGGTTGTGCAGGTTCAGAGGGGGTGAATGTCGTGCAGCTCCGCTACCATGATGAGAAAAAGAGCAGATAAATGCAAGCTAAGCTTCTTTGAAGCCTACACATCAAGTGAGCAGTGATCAGGATTGTTAACAAGCCAAGTTAAATGATTAATGTATGCCAGATGCGGCTTTAAATGGCCAATTGATGCCTTAATGATGCCAAAAGGAGTATGCGTGAAGTGAGCACATATGTGAGTTTATGATCTAAAACTGTAGTGCTTGAAATGCTCTACCAACCTGTCTTTACGGCTCGTCGATTGGAGCCACGGTGAAGAAGTTAAGGCACTTTGAAGTTTAAGTCGATTGCAGATCCGTACTGGATTGGGCAACTTCAGCTGATGTGGCAAAATTGAAATGAATGCACGGGCCTGAAGTGCTCAATTTCTAGAGCCCGTCGGTCCTTTCAGATCAGTGATCGGAGTTCTGGTTGCCAAGATATCGCCAGTTTCAGTTTCCCCGGGGCCGGTTCCGTGCCAGGTCGGTCAGCATGTATGCTAAATGTGTTCCGTGCCAGGTCGGTCGGTCCGTGCTTGGCAATACCTCGGTCGGCATGTATGCTAAATGTGGCCGCCCAATGCTTGGCATTGCCTTGGCTAGTATGTATGCCAAATGGGGTACCGAGGTTGTACAACTTGGCATTCCTTGGCCGATGTGTATACTAAATGTGATGTTGTTTTACGAAAGCACAAAAAGTGCTTAAAGAGTTTCATGTTCGGAAAACGACCTCTCGGAATGCATTGACTGCGGGCAAGGCAGTGCCAAAATGTATGCCAAATGTGGTACCCTTAAAAATGAAGGGTCAAAGCCCATGACCTTGAACAAAAAGGCCGCCCACTTAAGTCTTGGCCGCCCAATGCCCAAGGGCACCCTAGGCTTGGCCGCCCAATTAATGAAGAGAGGGGCTTAAGTGGGAAGCCAAGCAAGAAAAACAAAGGCGATGGCGTGGAAGCTGTAAACAGGCAGCGCATGGAGGAGTTTTGGGCTCACTGCGAGCGTGGAGATCCTCGGATCGTGACGTGCAAGGAGCGAAAAGGGATCAGCACGCCATGGCGCTCGATTTCTAAACCAGCAGAAGCGGGATTGGAGCAAGTCGTCATCCGGGCCTACCACATCATCGCAGCGACTCTCGCGCCACGTCATTAGCGCCGGGCGCCACTCATATGAGGCACGCTATTATTAGGGTGTGGTCTCTTTTGAAGGCGTATTGGGAAGATAACGAGGAGAGGGCAAGCCAAGGAGGGCTATGAAGGCATAGCAAGAAGACGAGGAGAGGGGAAAGGAGTTGCATGGAGAGTTAACGCCGAGCTTAAGCAACAAGGAAGTAACAAGGAGGCAACGAGGAGGTGAGGGAATAACGAAAGGCATAGCAGGCAAGCAAGGAGGAAAAGAACGAGGGAAGCAAGGAGGACGAGCTTGATCGAAGCAAGCAATGGAATAAGCTTGAGGAAGCTCGAGGGCACAAAGCCAAGGAGAAGAAAAGCTTTCTCTCTTCTCTCGCCTCATATCTCTCTCGGCCCTTGAGATGCTTCAGGGAGATGAAGCAAAGGGGATTCAGGTGCTCGTAGAAGTAGAAGAGGGAAGCTTTCTCTCTTCTCTCGCTCTCAAGCTTGAACAAGGGTAGGACAAAGACTATTTCTCTCTCTCTCTCTGGATTAGAGAAACAAAGCAAAGGCTCGGAAAAGGGCAAGGTTCAACAAGGAGTCAAGGCAGAAGAAAAAGGGTTAGAGCTCAGCAAAGCAGGAAGATACGGGATAATTTGTAATAAATGAAGCTTGATGATCAAGGTAGTGAGCAAAATTGAAGACTGCAGAATCCACGGGTATTTGAAGCAGATAGAGTGACAGGAAAAAGTTTCCATCACCGTCATCAGTCTGAAGGTTGATTAATCAATCTGTTAAGCCCGATGTCGTTAACGACCCGGTTAATTCTTTAAAGTGGGAGCTTAAACTCCTATTTAGCAGATGATCCAAGTGATGGTTCTGTTAATAGCCCACCTTGGCTAAGAATTAGGTTGTATTCAATTAATTGATGATTACGGTGATTCCCAGATTAAGTTACATATGTTGTTCTTGTTCTCTCTCTTTCACACCTCCCACAGCCAGAGGCCCGACGCCGCCTGCCTGGCTCACGTAGCGAGCACATATGCCCCGACACCATATATATCAACAACGCTGAAGAAGATTATGATT
The DNA here is from genome assembly GCF_014529385.1 of Adiantum capillus-veneris. Classification (NCBI taxonomy): domain Eukaryota; kingdom Viridiplantae; phylum Streptophyta; class Polypodiopsida; order Polypodiales; family Pteridaceae; genus Adiantum; species Adiantum capillus-veneris. Next base: position 114,263,670 of record NC_140959.1, on the reverse strand, counting down.
TAGGAGAAACCATGGACACCAAAACGACCGCTAAGATAGAAACTAACAAGGAAGATCTTCATGAGCCACAATGGCCAAGATCCAAGAAGAAGATAGGAACTTATCCAAACCCTACAGAGGAGATGGAGCGATTCAAGCAATTAAGAAGTTTGGTAGAAGATACACAAAGGGATCTATAACCAGCACCTATGCAGATCCAAATTACAGACACTGTGTTCCCTACGCAACAACAACCTCACCAAGTCCATAGACCCTTAGCCATACCTATTGTCATCCAAGAAGAAAGTGACTTACAGTCATGGGAAAGTGGGCGTACTCACTTCTTGCTGGAAAGAATGTTTACAGAGGGACTACTTGATCCTATCAAAGAAATGGAGATCCCATTTTCCCCACATCAAGGGACTCAAGGCCAAAGGGTGCCGTTAAACATTGTCAAATTGATGGATTTCATGTCTTCAGAAGTTAGAACCACCATTATGTCCAAACTATATAAAGACCCTGAGCTAGTCTCAACTCTTCGAGCCTTCCTCAATGGAGAACTAAAGTTTGTGGGCTACCACAATTTGCACAGACGGATGGAGTTGGGGAGATGCCAATAGAGGAGGAACACTTAGATCCACAACCCAACCGAGATGAGAACCTTGTTATAGAAATACCTGTTAACAAGTTGGGACAATACTTTGAGGGTGATGAATCCAATGCGACCATACCAATCACTACTAAGGGATTAACGGTGAAGGGAATCCTTGATGGTGGCACTGGGGTTAGCATTGTGACTAAAAATTTCTGGGAAACTATGGGAAGACCTCACCTTGCGACCACACCCACAGTAGTGAAGATGGCCAATGGTTCTATTGTTAAACCTATTGGGATGCTAGAAGATCTCAAGATCAAGGTCTTTGGAAATAAAATAAGGATTACCTTCATTGTTATGGATTTCTCCAAACACACTATGGCATTGGAGATGATTTGAGGACGTCCTTTCATGAGGGAAGCAAACATGGTGCATGACTGGTCTAAAAACCATGTCTACCTTCAGTTCTAAGATTCTGTCATTCGAGTGGATCTTGTGACTGGTCGAGCACATCCTCTAGGAAACAGTTTTATAATTGATCATAGATCTGACACCACAGTTCACTCGGCCCCATTGCAGTATTGTTACACGTGTAAAGCGAACACTGATGTTGGGGAAGATTCTCCTTATATGGATGTACTACCTGGGATGACTGAGTCGGAACATGTGGATTGGGTCCACCTAGCAGCAACCATAAACACTTGGGGAAATAGGGGGACGACATGGGTAACACCTGAGGGGGATGAAACGCCACCACTTGTACCCTTAAATATGCTAGAAGCAATGCATATAGCTTCTGATAACCTACAAGATGAAGGTTTGACTGGGCATTGGAACCAGTAGCGCCTCACAAGACTATAGCCCACACGATTTGGGGCCAGAATCATCAATTGAAATTGACTCTGAGGATGAATAATCTGAGTTAAATCTTCGTGCAAATGTGGGGACAAACCATTCAGGGCCTAGTGGTACCCTAGATGACAATCTCTCCAAGGGAGCAGAAAACACAAGTAGCGATTCATTTAGTGACTCTTTACTAGAGATCTGTTGTAATTGAGAATTAAACAAGAAGAGTAAGAGATATAAGAGGCGACGATATCGAGAAAATGTGCGTGCTAGACTAAATGAAAAGAAATCTACCACAGAATGGCTTAATTATATAGGGGCATGTGCTGCTCATCGGCAGTTGGTAGATAACTGGGATGAATACCTTCAAAGCGTTATGTAGTGTAGTCCACAACCCATTGACATCACACAACTAGAGGCTACAAAGAAGCCAAAGTTGAGCCGTACCGTACGAAGACGACAAAATCGAGAGTTAGCTCAACAACAAAAGGAATCGGAAGTGAAATCACGGTCCACAAAACAATAGGACCCCACAAACTTACACCCTGCACCTGAACATTTCAGATTCTATACCACAGAGGAACATAAGGTTGTGTATACAAAGGCTCAAAGAAAACCTATCGATGGGAGCAATGGAGTCTATGACGTTCCAACGATAGTTAAGGAAATAGAGTTAGCAGACCCATGAGAAGAGTCTAAACCTGTTTTCATTGCCCTAGATCTAACAGAGAGTGAGGAGTGTGTACTTAAAGAACTTCTCAAGGAATTCAGGGATATATTTGTTGGATATATCAAGATATGAAAGGTGTTCCACCTTCCGTGGTGCAACACACAATCCCCATGAATAGCATGGATAAACGAGTTCAACAACGACCCTACCCAATGAATCCTAAATATGCAAAAATCCTTCAAGAAGAGATTGAAAATCTTGTGGAATGCGGATTCATATACCCTATTGAGCACTCAGAATGGGTGTCTCCAATAGTGATTGTGCCAAAGAAGAATGGGAAACTCAGAGTGTGTGTGGATCTCAAGAAGGTCAATGCCGCCACTAGGAGGGACCATTACCCCTTTCCATATTCAGAACATGTGCTTGAAAGAGTTGCAGGGAAGGAAGCTTATAGCTTTTTAGATGGGTACTCTGGCTACAATCAAATCACAATTGCGTTGGAGGACCAATCTAAAACAACCTTTATAACCGAATTTGGAGTGTTCGCATTTCGTGTTATGGCTTTTGGCTTAACCAATGCCCCTGCTACCTTTCAAAGATTAATAAACACTGCTTTTAGAGAATATTTGAGGGAGTTTTGTGAAGCTTTCTTAGATGAACTTTGGTGTTTATTCCTCTTGGAAAGAACATCTATCATGCTTACGAAAAGTGTTTGAGAAGTGTACATTGTATCGCATCTCCTTAAACCCTTTCAAATGCCAATTTTGGGTTAAACATGGAGTCATTTTAGGGCATATAGTGTCCAAAAATTGGATTTCCACAGATGAGAGCAAAATTAAAGCCATTGCTGAATTGCCACCGCCTACAAACTGTAAAGGAGTTCAAAGGTTCATGGGCCATGTTGGTTATTATTGGTGGCCTATTTTAAACTTTGCCGAGATTTCTCGTCCTTTGTACAAGCTTCTTATTGAGTTCCAATGGACTGCGGAGTGTGACCATGCTTATGAGTCATTGAAAAAGACCTTAACTAGCGCTCCTATTCTACGAGTGCCCGATTGGAATGTAATTTTTCATGTGCATATTGATGCATCAAGCTTTGCTATTGGGTGTGTTCTAGCTCAACCAGGAAAACATAAACTAGACTATCCCATTAGCTTTGCAAGCCGTCAATTGAATGATGCCGAGAGAAACTACACCACTACAGAGCGAGAAGGTTTAGGTATGATTTACGCAGTGAAGAAATTTCGCTACTACCTTCTGGCCAACAAGTTTGTGTTCTATGTTGATCATCAAGCCTTGTTGTATCTAGTAAATAAACCTTGTTCCATGGGAAGAATTACACGATGGTTGTTAATTCTCCTTGAGTTTGATTTTATCGTTGTGGTGAGACCTGGTAGAAGACATGTCATGGATGATCATTTGTCTCGCATACCCAATGGTGAAGTCCCTACTGGAGTCGATGATGAGTTGCCCTCTATTCCTAGTCGAAACCATACTTGAATGGAGTGAGAAGATTGTGAACTTTCTAGTTAATTGTTTTCCACCCAAAGAGCTTCGTAAAGACATAGCTCGAAAACTGTTAAAAGAATGTGAACCTTACTCTCTCATTGCAGGAACTCTCTACAGGCTAGGAGAGGATGATATTCTTAGACGTTGTGCCCGTGAGGATGAGTATTTATACATACTGCAAGAAGCCCACATGGGTACAGCCGGAGGACATTTCTTAGGGGAACTAACAACTAGAAAGGTGTTGCAATTAGGTTATTGGTGGCCAACCTTATTTAAGGATGCATCACTTTTTGCAAAAGGATGTGATGAATGCCAACGTTACAAGATCACACAATGAAAGGATAGGATGCCCTTACATCCTGTTAAAGTGACTCAACCATTTGAAAAATGGGGTTTGGACTTTGTAGGCCCAATTAGTCCGACAGCTCGTAGCACTCAATCTCAATATATTATCGTTGCCACTGTCTATGTGACAAAGTGGGCGGAAACCAGGGCAACACGTAAGGCCGATGCGAGGTCAACTTCCAAGTTTCTCTTTGAGAACATTATTACAAGATTTGGTTGTCCCTTTGAGATTGTGAGTGACAATGGTACACATTTTATAAATGGAGTAATAAAAGAACTCACTACCAACTTTATGATAGCTCACCATAAGTCCACACCTTATTATCCACAAGCAAGTGGCCAAGTTGAGAGCAACAACAAGACCTTAATCTCTATCTTGACCAAAACGGTGGAAGCTCATCGCACAAATTGGGATTCAAAGCTTACATCAGTTCTACGGGTTTATCGTACTTCGTACAAAGTTGCCATTAACTGCACACCATTAAAGATGGTGTATGGCCAAGAAGCGGTTATGCCATGGAAGTTTGTTGTTCCTAGTCTTCGAGTAGCTTCTCAAGAGGGTTGGGATGGTAACCCCTTAGTTGAGCGATTATATATCCTTGAAAGGCTAGATGAAGAGAGTCAATTAGCTGTGCAAAATGCACTTGTGGAGAGAAAGATAGGAGGAAGAAATGGTTTGACCATCATCTAAAGAACAAAGATATCAATGTTGGTGATAAAGTCCTTATGTATGGAGTGCATAGCGAAAAGAAAAAGTTAAAATATGCAGGAAAAGGACCATATAGTGTATGTGAGATCACCCCACAAGGAACCATTCGTGTGGAGACTCTTGATGGAGTTGAAACCATTGGTTTCCTCAATGGGAGCAAATTTAAAAGATACTATGATCCTTTAAGCCAAGAGGAGCTACGTGCCATCCATACGAAAAAGGCAGCCAAGGCACAAACAAAATTGAAGAAGATACAAGCTCAAGCTGAGGCTAAGGAGCGACAACAATGCATAAGATGAAAACGAGAGGCTAACCTTGGAGTCATACATGCATTCCACGTTGAAACCGATGAGGATTGGTTGGACTGTGACACACCTCTACGATACCCTATTGAGCTAAACAACACCTATGGAAAAGTGCTATATAACACCTTATTGGACACGGGTGCTAAATATAATCTGCTATCATATGGAGTGTGGTGTCAGTTAGGGAAGCCACCTCTATCTGAGAATATTATCCAAGTCAAGAGTGTCAACAAGAAAAAAACTTCGGCTTTTGGAATTTGGCACACTTATGTCAGTTATGACAATGGGGTTGTAGCTCAAGACTTTTTGGTCATGCCTGTTGGAACTATGGAGGGTGATATAAATCTAGGACGCACGTGGATGATAGCCACCAAATGCACTATTGATTGGGGGACAAGGGGTGCCACAACATAGAAACCAACTTTTAGCCTTGCCACTCAAGCCATAGTCCCTGAGATATTGCCTCTTAAGGAAATAAAACCCAAAACATTGCATGTCCAAGAGGTTGAACCATATATCCCCATAGCCCAACTCTCTAGAGCTTCAACTGATGTAGCTGAAATAAAGCTTGAGACACACAAGACCCATCCCAATATAACAAAGAAAACATACAAGTGGTTCCCTAAAGCTTCTTTAGCAACCATAGCTAGTGCTAAAAGACAGGAGCTTGGTAAGAGACGTCCATTCGTCCCAAGAAATGGAAAAAAACATTGCGTTGGATTCCTAAAAAATTATTGGAAGCCTAAGGCTACTATAAAGGAAAGGATCAAATCTGGGTGCCAAAACGTAAATTGTGCTCTTACTTGTCACCGGGCCCATGTGAGCTCAATCCTGTCGCTCCAAAACAAATTCAAGATCGTGGAAAGGAAAAAACCATGGAATGCTACACATCTGCTCCAGAGCTAGTTTGGGTACCAAAGAAAGAACGATTTGTTCCACCTAGCTCAGGAACAGGGAAATCAAATGAAGCTTCTTGCTCTTCAATTAGTTCCTATAAGGAAATAGAAGCTTCAACACAACCTCCACCTACCATTGTAGATATCCATACACACAAGAAAGGGTTTGCACCTCCCGTTGTAAGTTCACCACCTACAACAATGTTGCAAATAAAATCATGGGAGAGTACCTTACCACCCTTGCAACTAGATGAAACGCATAGGGTGGTCGAAAACTATTTGTTAAAGCCTTCACCTATAACAACTTGGAACAACTGGTTTCAAAGGGTGATGACATCATTCCAAAAGGTATAATGAATGTATATATAAAGACTTATACTCATAAAAACAAGATAAAAAAGTAAAAGAGCAAGAGCCATAACACAAAATCATAAAAACACATTATGCACAAGAACACGACCCTTGTCATAATTGCACTCTAACCATCATCTATTTGCATGTACAGATATGGCTAGTATGCTAGAGTCATCCACTCCTACCTTGGGTGAGAGGTACCCTCGTTACTTTTCACAAATGTTTCACATGGTCTTTCCGGTGCTTGCATGTGAATGGGATTTGGTAGGTACGCTAACATGTGAGAGGAATTTCCAGGAGTTAGAATGGCTGATACGTCTCTTGACCACGACTGATCCATACTTAGTAGAGAGCGTTTCTCCCATTGCACAAGCATACCCTTTTGACCAAGATGACTATAGGAGTCTAGTGACCTTCTTAGTAAACATGGGTACCTATGATGATGAAGAAGATTTACATGACTACACGTATGGCACATATGGTCTCATGGATGATGACTTTGTTTATCTCGATGACAAGGATACGGGTTTAGCCGTAGGGTGTTCCCCCAATCTCTACAATATCCTATTCCCTTGACTCTCTAGGGGGAGTGTAAATAATTAGGTTAGGGTTCCTTATGTTTTTTTGTTGTGTTCAATAAGTGTTGGTACTTTTTCCCACTGATGTGCCTCCTACAGGTATTCCTTGTGTTTCCTAGTGTGTATAGGAGCGTGTTGCTGTTGTTAGGGTTTGGACATTCATGGAATCTTTATCTCAACTCACTCTTCAAATCAAGTGCGACCATCAACACAATCAGGTGTTTCTTGTCCATTAGCATTGCCCCTTATCTTTTTTGTATCCATGTTTGTCTGCTTTAATTGTGATTGGTAGCATAATATTCAGTGCCTTTGTTTAGTATCAAACATTAAATTCAATGTAATGTTTGTCATAATCACTTTTCTAGGTTTAAAAATCAAGCAGTCCGCTTAAGCTAGTTTAACCAAGATAGGCGTTAGAGATCTTCTCTTAATACCATGGGGAATGCCTTCCTAATAATCAATGACTACTTAGGTTCTTAATCCAATTTAGGCAGCATTGTGTGAAATGTACTAGGGCTTTCTAGTAGGCTTAGTCCCTATTGACCTTTAGCTTAAGTATTATAAAGGGAGTTTACTAGTGTGATGAGCCTGGGGAGGTGTAACAGTGATATATGACCCCCCAAAGTTACAAAATTAAAATGCGAAAAACGAACAAACAAGAAATCTCAGCTTGATTTGGTACTTCATTCACATGTATCACCTATGGTACTACAGTCCTAGAGGTTCCCAATGTGGGCGCTTTTCCTTGAAAAGCAAAAACCCAAGGCATACAAAATAAGCAGACACGTCAAAATTGAATCACTGTGAAAAGACATTGGGGTGTCAAAGAAAAGGTAATTAGTCAGGCGATGATTTCATGAGAAATTCCTTTTATCGTAGCTTAACTACATGGTCTTCTAAGTATAGGCTCTACTCAGCCCTCGAACATGAAATACTTGGCTCTCTCAATTAAACAACTTAATTGACCAAAGAAAATTAAGAGGCTTACCCATGGTATTAATAGTCGATCTTTAGTGCCTTTCGACCGTTAAATTAGCGACCCCGGACTTGTTTAATTTTTTATCTTTACAACTGTTTATGCTCTTGATTATATTGTAATTTAATGTTTATTGTTGACAAACGGTTTAAAATTTTGTTACCAATCAAATTGTCTGCCTACAACTGCATATGCTTTTTAATTGCTTATGAGAATGCAATTACTGTGCCAATGTTGTTTGATTTTGCAGTGACTAAAGGAGGCTTCAACTCAATAGCTTCCAAGGGTGGAATCTACATCAAGAAGGGGGGCATGTTAACCCTCACGCACATTCCTATCACCTACGACAGACATTGTATTATTTATTTGGTAGAGTCAGGTGCCGGTCTTGTCAGTCCAATAGGAAAAGGGTAAGAGTGATCGCCGATGAGAGGCGCACTCTAACTGGAACATTCAAGGGATTAGTTGGCTAAGCATGGGCGCCCAAGTGTGAATGGGGCGAGCTCATATGAAAGCCAACTAAACCTAAAATTCACTCATTCTCTCATTTGTGCAATTGAAGAGTACTCTTGCTCCATCTCCATAAGGACACCCCTAGCACCTTAATCCTAGATGGAGTGTTCTTAAATGAGAACTGGGAGTATGAACTACAAACAGAAACTCTGACCGACCTATACACAGGTCACACCTATCACGTGGGTTGGTTAGATGTTCTACAATCCACAATGGGCGCTACTAGTATGGAGGATCAACAACAAAGAGTTTGTGAGGTCATCCATAAGGTCATTGAGTTAGAGAGACAGAAGAAGGGGATCAACATGCCTTCAACGGGTCTCATGCGATTCTTGGATACAAAAAAGGCTAAACAACCGAGCTTATCGCAAATAGAGACTCCCTCGGTAAGTACGATGGATCCTCCATATGTTGGTTCTCCATGGGTCTTAGTGCAATCTCAGCCCACAAGTGATAGCTTCACCTTTCCAAGTCTAGCTCATCTTTCCCTTGATGACACCACGGATACCATGCCTACCCCAATGATGGGCATACCAAGAAACACGCCATGGACCTAATTTGTTAGTAAAGCACCGCTACATGGTAGCTCAATGCGTGCAACAGTACCTACAAGTGTGTACCAATCGTATGCACCTATGGGTCATCGCACTCACGTAGTCCCTACCCCTCTCATTGTTTCAATAACCTATGCTCCACAACCACAACACCCAAGTTCTTATTTCCATGGGACTATACCAGCTAGCATTAGCATGTCACATCCAACGTCTGCTATGCCTAGTGCCACACCTATGAACTATGAACTGCCACATGGCACAACCCCGTACCAAATGTGGAACCCAAGGGCTTCCTATGCGCCAAGCCCAATGCCAATACCTACTCCACATGTAGTCTGTAGAGCGCCTTCTCCCACGTTGCCTGCTCACTTAGGTGACTTGGCAACATTTGCTCATGCTATTGGTCGATCTATTGCTGAGAATATGCGTAACACATGTGATAGAGAGCCTAGAAGTAAGGCAGTACAAATACCCAAGCTCACACAAAAATTTTGTGAAGACGGGGATGTGAGAAAGCATACCTAAGTGTTTGATTAAATATGCGATTGTATAGGGAAACACAATGACCTACATAAGAGTAATTCTTTAAGCCTAACCTTAAGTGGGAAGCCTGGGGATTGGTATAGAACCGTAAGGGTGGAAGAAAAAATGATTTACCCTACTCTTAGGAGACTATTCTTGAAAGAATACATACGAGAGGGAGTGCTTTGGGGAGTAGCCTCTCAACTCCAGAAAGCCCAACGAGAGGAAGGAGAGTCGGTGAGAGACTTTATAGTCGCTTGAAGCATTTGAATTCTCGTTGTAATCCAAATGAGCACTTCAACAATAACCAATTGCTCGATAGATTCATTAGGGGATACGACATGAGGATATCTACAATGGCCTAGTCATTAGAGGTATCACCACTTGGAAAGCAGTCACCACCAATGCGATCCAATTGAAGGATAATTGAATGATTCAAGAAGAAAGAGTGTATGTTGAGCCTAAATCTATTAGCTTGCAAGCATCAGGGCATCAACCAATGACCTTAAAGCGTATTGCTAAGGAGCCAAAGATATTTGAGAAGACTTTAGCAGATCTCACCAAGGCTATTCAAGACAGTCTTAGAGACAATCATGCTCCGCAGAACAATCATATGTATCCAAGAAGGGAGCAACAATGGTGCTCAGTACGCTATGGACCACATCGTACCAGTGAATGTCCTACTTTTAGAGTAAAATTCAATGGGAATTGCAATGCCTGTGGAAGGTATGGTCATCAAGCTAAGGATTGCATAGTATTTAAGCGTGCGATGGCCAATAGACCAACCTTAGCATGGATAGACACACCTTGAGTGCTTGCATTGATGTCGGCCCCACCTCTTGAACAAAAAGCACAACACATGGTCCCTAGGGCCTAAAATGTTGTTCAAACAACACCCTTACCACCTCCAGTGCTAGGACCACAACCACCACATCCGAGAATCACCTCTGTGAACCACCATATATGTCCAAACTATATAAAGACCTTGAGCTAGTCTCAGCTCTTCGAGCCTTCCTCAATGGAGAACTAAACTTTGGGCTACCACAATTTGCACAGATGGATGGAGCTGGGGAGATGCCAATAGAGGAGGAACACTTAGATCCACAACCCAACCTAGATGAGAACCTTGTTATAGAAATACATGTTAACAAGTTGGGACAATACTTTGAGGGTGATGAATCCAATGCGACCCTACCAATCACTACTAAGGGATTAACTGTGAAGGGAATCCTTGATGGTGGCGCTGGGGTTAGCATTGTGACTAAAAATTGCTAGGAAACTATGGGAAGACCTCACCTTGCGACCACAACCATAGTAGTGAAGATGGCCAATGGGTCTATTGTTAAACCTATTGGGATGCTAGAAGATCTCAATATCAAGGTCTTTGGACATAAAATAAGGATTACCTTCATTTTTATGGATTTCTCCAAGCACACTATGGCATCTGAGATGATCTTAGGACGTCCTTTCATGAGGGAAGGAAAAATGGTGCATGATTGGTCTAAAAACCATGTCTACCTGCAGTTCCAAGGTTCTGTCATTAGAGTGGATCTTGTAACTGGTCGAGCACATCCTCTAGGAAACAGGTTTATAATTGATCATAGATCTGACACAACAGTTCACTTGGTCCCATTGCAGTATTGTTACACGTGTAAAGCGGACACTGATGTTGGGGAAGATTCTCCTTATATGGATGTACTACCTGGGATGACTGAGTCGGACAATGTGGATTGGGTCCACCTAGCAGCAACCATAGACACTTGGGGAAATAGGAGGACGACCTGGGTAACACCTGAGGGGGATGAAATGCCACCACTTGTACCCTTAAATATGCTAGAAGCAATGCATATAGCTTCTGACAGGACTCATCCTAATGTAACGAAGAAAACATACAAGTGGGTCCCTAAATCTTCTTTAGCGACCATATGGTTGATGCTAAAAAATAGAAGCCTTGTAAGAAACGTATCACTCGCTCCAAGAAAAGTAAGAAAATGTTGCAATGCATTCCTAAACGACTATTGGAAGCCCAAGGCTCTTACTTGTCACCGGGCCCATGTGACCTCAATCCTGTGGCTCCAAAACAAATTGAAGATCGCGGAAAGAAAAAAATCATGGAATGCTACACACTTGCTCCTGAGCTAGTTTGGGTACCAAAGAAAGAACGATTTGTTCCACCTAGCTCAGGGACATCGAAATCAAATGAAGCTTCTTACTCTTCGTGTAGTTCCTATATGGAAATAGAAGCTTCAACACAACCTCCGCCTACCATTGTACATATCCATATAAGCAAGAAAGAGTTTGCACCTCCCGTTGTAAGTTCACCACTTACAACAATGTTGCAAATAAAATCATGGGAGAGTACCTTACCACCCTTGCAACTAGATGAAACGCATAGGGTAGTCGAAAACTATTGGTTAAAGCCTTCACCCATAACAACTTGAAACAATTGGTTTCAAAAAGTGACGACATCATTCCAATAGGTATCATCTACCCAAGGAAGGGGGGAGTGTTTGCTGACATCCATCATTCACTTGATTCCCTCTCAACCTTCCTTCCTGACCTCTTAATCTCCAATCTTAGGGAATGTATATATAAAGCCTTATACTCACAAAAACAAGATAAAAAAGTAAAAGAGCAAGAGCCATAACACAAAATCATAAAAACACATTATGCACAAGAACACGACCCTTGTAAGATTTACACTCTAACCATCATCTATTTGCATGTACATATATGGCTAGTACGCTAGAGTCATCCAGTCGTGCCTCGGATGAGAGGTACCCTTGTTACTTTTCACAAATGTTTCACATGGTCTTTCCGGTGCTTGCATGTGAATGGGATTTGGTAGGTACGCTAGCATGTGAGAGGAATTTCGAGGAGTTAGAGTGGATGATAAGTCTCTTGACCACGATTGATCCATACTTAGTAGAGAGCGTTTCTCCCATTGCACAAGCCTACCCTTTTGACCAAGATGACTATAGGTGTCTAGTGACCTTCTTAGTAAACATGGCTACCTATGATGAAGAAGAAGATTTACATGACTACACGGATGGCACATATGGTCTCATGGATGATGACTTTGTTTATTTCGACCGACGAGGATAGGGGTTTAGCCTTAGGGTTTCCCCCCAATCTCTACAATATCCTATTCCCTTGACTCTCTAAGGGGAGTGCAAATAATTAGGTTAGGTTTCCTTTTTTTTTTTTTTTGGTGTTCAATAAGTGTTGGTACGTTTTCCTACTGATGTGCCTCCTAGAGGTATTCTTTTTGTTTCTTAGTGTGTATAGGAACGTGTTGCTGTTGTTAGGATTTGGACCTTCATGGAACCTTTCTCTTGTTCAGACTTCAAATCAAGCATGACCATCAACACAAACAGGTGTTTCTTGTCCATTAGCATTGCACCTTATCTTTTTGCATCCGTGTTTGTCTGTTTTAATTGTGATTGGTAGCATAATATCCAGCATATTGGCTTAGTATCAAACATTATATTCAATGTAATTTTTTTGTCATAATCACTTGTCCAGGTTTAAAAATCGAGCAGTCTGACTAAGCTAGTTTGACCAAGCTAGGTGTTAGAGATCTTCTCTTAATACCATGGGGAATGCCTTGCTAATAATCAATGGTTACTTGGGTTCTTAATCCGATTTAGGCAGCATTGTGTGAAATTTACTACGGCTTTCTAGTGGGCTTAGTACCTATTGACCTTTAGCTTAAGTATTATAAAGAGAGTTTACTAGTGTGATGAGCCTGGGGAGGTGCAATAGTGTTATACGACCCCCCAAAGTTACAAAATTAAAATGCTAAAAATGAACAAACGAAAAATCAAAGTGCCACAATGTAAAATCTTAAGCTGGAAGAGAAATCTCAGCTTGATTTGGTACTTCACTCACATGTATCGCCTATGGTACTAGAGCCCTAGAGGTTCCCATTGTGGGCTCTTTTCTTTGAAAAGCAAAAAACCCAAGGCATACAAAATAAGCACACACATCAAACTTGAATCACTGTGAAAAGAGTTTGGGGGGTCAAAGGAAAGGTAATCAGTCAGGCGATGATTCCATGAGAAATTCCTTTTATCGTAGCTTAACTACAAGGTCTTCTAGGTATAGCCTCTACTCAGCCCTCGAACATGAAATACTTGGTTCTCGCAATTAAACAACTTAATTGACCAAAGAAAATTAAGAAGCTTACCCATGGTATTAATAGTCGATCTTTAGTGCCTTTCGACCGTTAAATTAGCGACCCCGGACTTGTTTAATTTTTTATCTTTACAACTGTTTATGCTTTGATTATATTGCAATTTAATGTTTATTGCTGACAAATGGTTTAAAATTCTGTTGTCAATCAAATTGTCTGCCTACAAGTGCATATGCTTTTTAATTTCTTATGAGAATGAAATTACTGTGCCAATGTTGTTTATTTTTGTAGTGACTGAAGGAAGCTAAGGACATTCATCTCAAAAGCTCTTCCACCTCGACGAACGAGCTTCAACTCAATAGCTTCTGAAGACGGAATCTACATTAGGAAGGGGGGCATGCTAACCGTCACACACATTCCTATCACCTACGACGGGCATTGTATTATTTATTTGGTAGAGTCAGGTACCGGGCTTGTCGGTCCAATAGGAAAAGGGTAAGAGTGATCGCCGATGAGAGGCGCACTCTAACTGGAACATTCAAGGGATTAGTTGGCTAAGCATGGGCGCCCAAGTGTGAATGGGGCGAGCTCATATGAAAGTCAACTAAACCTAAAATTCACTCATTCTCTCATTTGTGCAATTGAAGAGTGCTCTTGCGCCATCTCCATCTTCTTCTTCTTCATCTCCTTGTGTCTGTGTGTATGGGAGAGAGAGAGAGAGAGAGAGAGAGAGAGAGAGAGAGAGAGAGAGAGAGAGAGAGAGAGAGAGAGAGAGAGAGAGTGCGATCGAGCATTGCGGCGGCACGACGGCGACGAGGTGGTTGAGTGTGGCGTAGAGGCGTCTCCCTCTTCTTCGCGGTGAGGAGTCCTCCATGACAAGAAGCGTAGAGTGGTGAGTGACACACCAACGCCCTATTTGAGCTTACTAGTTTAGGCTTGTTGTGTGCTTGGAGCCATTTGTGGCTCGCACACAGTGTATCGGCAAGTTCCTTGCATTGACACGTACGACAGACGCGCACACCATCACATATGCCACTTTCCATTGCCTATGTTTTGTTTCAAGGTACTCTGAGCTGACCAGACACCGTCGTGTATAATAATGCAGGCCTAGAAGCTATGCTTGACTACAATGGAGAATCCCATTACACACTTGAATCTGTAGATCCACAGTTTGTTCCTAAGTTCATCATCAAAATATGGGATGCAGGAGAAAAGCATGTAATCCTTGGTAGCTAAATAATACATTGAGCTGCTCTTGATGTGGCTTAGGACTGAGTTAACTTGAAGGTTCTTCGGGTCTGCTAACCTGCACACAACTTCAGAAAGACAGCCAGTTGATAAGTGAAAGTGGTTAGAAATCTGTTCTGGAGAGAGCGAGACTCCATGAATTGGAGATCACCACAGTTCACGATTCTTGCTTTGAAGCACTTGTGAGCTTTGATAAAGGGAGCTCTCCCCTTCTTATTTGCACATCATCCAATCCAGATGGAGTCTTGGAACAAGTGTGAGCTATTAAGCATACAATTCTGAGACAGGTTGTAATGGAAATGGCCTATGAACTTTGAGAGTAGCGGAATCAGGAAAATTAGAGAAAGCATTTTTGTGAGATTACTTTGTGAGCATAGAGGGTGAACTAAGTGATGGTAGCAACATAAACATAGTACTTAATTAACTTGGCATGAACAATACTTTTGCAAGAGAGAGAGTTTAGAGAACATGAAAATAGTTGAGGATCGGATTTATGTGGAGCCGGCAGTCCCCCTCCACAGGCATTTTTATTATAGATTCTCCCATCAAGAGAGACTTAGTACAATACAATATTTGTGTTCCTTGTGACCTAGGTGATGCAATGAAGATGGAAAAGCTTCATGCATCATGAGCATAACATAAACTTTGCTAAAAGCCTCAACTATCCCAAGGCCTCAAACACCTTCAAAGGTGGAGAGAGCTAGAGGGGAATGAGGGTAGGGAAGAGGAAGAAGAAACATTCCATAGAGAAAGAAATAGTTCCTCACTCTTCTTGCTAGCATACATATTAGCATAGTAATGAAGATGGAGAAGATGGAAAGCTTAAGCATTGAAGCATGGTTCTTGGTTGGATTTGCATTCCATAGCCAAGAGTGTTGGTGTAGGTTGTCAACTTCTCTACTAACTTGGAGAAGGAAATGGAGCTCTTGCACTTGACACAATGAGAGTGTGTGTGGGAGAGTATACCCCCCAAGCTAGCCCCCTTCTTGCTATGGTTGACCCCCCCCCTTGTAGCTCATGCTTGAAGCTCATTGGACCTTCCCACGCCTAGCCAATCACATACAAGAAGCGTATCAAGCAACAAGGGTAGGCTTGGAACAAGTGTCCCGTTTCCCCTTTGAGAGAGAGGACTTGATAAATGTTGAAACAATTGATTAAATTAACTAATTTATCATTGGACCCCTTGGGAGACCAACCAATAGGCTTTAGGCAAACCATGAGGGCAACATGAGGAGGAGCTTGACAAGTGTCCTATTTGCTTTCTTTCTACCAAGCTTGCCTTGTGTGAGGGTGTGTGTATTCTCTCTCTAGCCCCCTCTTGTATGGCTCGCCCCCTCCTTGTAGGGATATTTTTGATTTTGTGGAACACCTTACCCTCGAGCACCTTAGTTAGCAAGCATGACAAAGCACCTCAAGCTTGGGTAGTGTTCCCACAAGAACCTCAAGCTCCCTAGTTGGCAAGAACGACAAGCACCTCAAGCATCTTAGTCAGCAAGAACGTAAGAACCTTAGTCATCAAGCATGGCAAGCACCTCAAGCACCTTAGTCCGCAAAAGCACGACAAGCATCTCAAGCTTGGGCTGGGTTTCCACCTCAAGCTTAGTCCTAGCTTACCTAAGGTCAAAGGACTTTTAACACTAACCTTTGGAGGTCTTTAATGAAGCTAACCCTAAGGTCTTTAAGCTCCACTACCTAACCTTGCTCTTTAATAGATCATCTCTCATTTGTGCCCCTTTACCATTGGCCCCATGTCGAGATAGACCCGAAAGCACATGTCTATATTCTAACCCTTGTTCCTGTCTATTCTCCCACATTAAATGATCATTTTAATATGAGAAAATCATTTTGGTTGATTAGATATTAGATTTTTATGACATTACCTCTCTCTTGAAATCATAGTTGTCCTCAACTATGAGGTAGAAGAGATAAGCCTTATTCATTAGTCAATGTTCTTAGCGGGTAGAGGATCCCTTTTTACCCTATGACATCATTCCAATATGGATGACTAATAATCCATTTGGTGCTTGGGAGACAAAAGCTGCTGCAAGCATGTCTACTCTTTAGTCCATTTCATTCTCCCAAGTAGAGTGACAAATTCTATTTGGTGTTTGAGAGACGTCATCATAGCAAACATGATTCTAAGTATGCATACTACTTAAATTTGTGCACAATAAAAATAAAACTAGTCTTATAAGACAAAAGCAATGGTCATTCAAAAAAAATTGTACATTTTCTTACTCTAATGTAGCATTGTATGCATTGACAAGGTTCATACTATCGTTAAGCTATATTCCTTGCAACCATTTAGCATCTTCAAAAGGATAACTTTTGAACTCAATAAGATACTGTCGGATAACCTTTCCATGTTGTAGCACCTTGTCTTCGTGCCGAAGGATAGTGTGTGCGTATGTTGCACGTGTCAATGCAAGGAACTTGCCGATACACCGTGTGGGAACCACAAATGGCTCCAAGCACACAACAAGCCTAAACTAGTAAGCTCAAAGATGGTGTTGGTGTGTCACTCACCGCTCTACGCTTCCTATCATGGAGGATTCCTTGCCGCGAAGAAGAGGGAGATGTTGCTACGGCGCACTCAACCGCCTCATCGCCATCGTGCCGCTGCAATGCTCGATCGCACTCTCTCTCTCTCTCTCTCTCTCTCTCTCATACACACACACACACACACACACACACACACACACACAAGAAGATAAAGAAGAAGAAGATGGAGATGGAGCAAGAGCACTCTTTAATTGCACAAATGAGAGAATGAGTGAATTTTAGGTTTAGTTGACTTTCATATGAGCTCGCCCCATTCACACTTGGGCGCCCATGCTTAGCCAACTAATCCCTTGAAGGTTCCAGTTAGAGTGCGCCTCTCATCGGCGATCACTCTTACCCTTTTCGTATTGGACCGACAAGCCCGGTACTCGACTCTACCAAATAAATAATACAATGTTCATCGTAGGTGATAGGAATGTGCGTGAGGGTTAACATGCCCTCCTTCCTGATGTAGATTCCGTCCTCGAAAGCTATTGAGTTGAAGCTCGTTCGTCAAGGTGGAAGAGCTTTTGAGATGAATGTCCTTAGCTTCCTTCAGTCACTGCAAAATCAAACAACATTGCCACACTTATTGCATTTTCATAAGCAATTAAAACGCATATGCTATTGTAGGCAGACAATTTGATTGGTAACAGAATTTTAAACCATTTGTCAGCGAGATAAACATTAAATTGCAATATAATCAAACGCATAAACAGTTGTAAAGATAAAAAATTAAAAAAGTCCGGGGTTGCTAATTTAACGATTGAAAGGCACTACAGATCGACTATTAATACCATGGGTAAGCTTCTTAATTTTCTCTGGTCAATTAAGTTGTTTAATCGTGAGAGCCAAGTATTTCATGTTCGAGGGCTGACTAGAGGCTATACCTAGAAGACCTTGTAGTTAAGCTACGATAAAAGGAATTTCTCATGAAACCATCGCCTGACTGATTACCTTTTCTTTGACCCCCGAAAGTCTTTTCACAGTGATTCAATTTTGATGTGTGTGCTTATTTTGTATGCCTTGCGTTTTTTTCTTTTCAAGGAAAAACGCCCACATTGGGAACCTCTAGGGCTCTAGTACCATAGGCGATACATGTGAGTGAAGTACCAAATCAAGCTGAGATTTCTCTTCCAGCTTAAGATTTTACATTGTGGCACTTTGATTTTTTGTTTGTTCGTTTTTCGCATTTTAATTTTGTAACTTTGGGGGGTCATATATCACTGTCACACCTCCCCAGGCTCATCACACTAGTAAACTCCCTTTATAATACTTAAGCTAAAGGTCAATAGGGAATAAGCCCACTAGAAAGCCGTAGTACATTTCACACAATGCTGCCTAAATCGGATTAAGAACCTAAGTAGCAATTGATTATTAGGAAGGCATTGCCCATAGTATTAAGAGAAGATCTCTAACATCTAGCTTGGTCAAACGAGCTTAATCGGACTGCTTGATTTTCAAACCTAGACAAGTGATTATGACAAAAATTACATTGAATTTAATGTTTGATACTAAACAAAGGCACTAAATATTATGTTACCAATCACAATTAAAGCAGACAAACATGGATGCAAAAAAGATAAGGGGCAATGCTAATGGACAAGAAACACATGTTTGTGTTGACGGTCGCGCTTGTGTTGACGGTCGCGCTTGATTTGAAGAGTGAGTCTAGATAAAGATTCCATGAAGGTCCAAATCCTAACAACAGCAACACGCTCCTGTACACACTTGGAAACACAAGGAATACCTCTAGGAGGCACACTAGTGGGAAAAGGTACCAACACTTATTGAACACAACAAAAAAACATAAGGAACCCTAACCTAATTATTTGCACTCCACCTAGAGAGTCAAGGGAATAGGATATTGTAGAGATTGGGGGAACACCCTACGGCTAAACCCCTATCCTTGTCGTTGAGATAAACAAAGTCATCATCCATGAGACCATATGTGACATCCGTGTAGTCATGTAAATCTTCTTCTTCATCATAGGTACCCATGTTTACTAAGAAGGTCACTAGACGCCTATAGTCATCTTGGTCAAAAGGGTAGGCTTGTGCAATGGGAGAAACGCTCTCTACTAAGTATGGATCAGTCGTGGTCAAGAGACGTATCAACAATTATAACTCCTCAAAATTCCTCTCACATGCTAACGTACCTACCAAATCTCATTCACATGCAAGCACCGGAAAGACCATGTGAAACATTTGTGATAAGTAACAAGGGTACCTCTCACCCAAGGCAGGAGTGGATGACTAGCGTACTAGCCATATCTGTACACGCAAAGAGATGATGGTTAGAGTGCAATTATTACAAGGGTCATGTTCTTGTGTATAATGTGTTTTTATGATTTTGTGTTATGGCTTTTGCTCTTTTACATTTTTATCTTGTTTTTGTGAGTATAAGGCTTTATATATACATTCCCTAAGATTGGAGATTAAGAGGTCAGGGAGGAAGGTTGAGAGGGAAGCAAGTGAATGATGGATGTCAGCAAACACTCCCCCCTTCCTTGGGTAGATCATACCTTTTGGAATGATGGCGTCACCCTTTGAAGCCAGTTGTTCCAAGTTGTTATAGGTGAAGTCTTTTGGAATTAGGGTTTCAGAGAAAGGCACACAGCTTCGAGAAGATGAAGGAAGCTCAAGGCACACAATAGAGAGTGTGTTACTTGGTGTGCAATGGAAAGATAGATAGCCCTAGAGTGATGGGCGTATATACAATGCACGGGGGGAAAAACCTCCTAAAGAGGAAAAAAATGCCCCGGAGGTCCTAGTGTGTTCACACACATCACTACCACATGTATATGGTAACAAATCCCCCCTGGAGTGATGCGGTGAACGAGAGCTGGCACATGAGTAAAGGGAAGTGCCATGCCCTGAGGACATGATCAGTCCACAAAGGGGAGTAAGCCCAAAGCTTTGCGGAAAGTTTCAAGCTTCTCACGAGACAATGCCTTTGTGAAAAGATCTGCAAGGTTGTCCTGTGTTGGCACATAAGCCAAATTGATCTCTCCTGCTGAGAGCCTCTCCCTGACATAGTGGTAATGCACCTTAATGTGCTTTGTGCGAGCATGAAAAACTGGGTTCTTCGCAACTGCCAATGCACTCTGATTGTCAGTGTAGATAGTGTTGGCAATGTCCTATCCAACACCCAAATCATCCATAAGGCTTCTGAGCCATACACACGCAACCGTAGCTGTGAAGACTGCCCTCTACTCAGCCTCACAACTTGAAGTGGCCAAAGTAGGTTGCTTCTTGCTCAACAATGATATACATGAACTGCCAAGGATCTAACAAAAACCACTTGTGGACACTCGCGTGTCAAAACAACCAGCCTAATCTGAGTCCGAAAAAGCATGTAAGTATGGCGGCAATGATCCCCCCTTGTGATAAAACAAGCCAAGATATAAAGTGCCACTAAGGTAGCGGAAAATACTCTTGACATCCTGCCATAGACCCTGCTCTATGCATAAATCTGCTGACCTATGTTACATTTGCACACTTTGTCCTCTTGTCCTTTTATGACAAAACCGCGAGGCTGCGTTACATAAACTTCCTCAAATATGTCACCATTCAAGAAAGCAGTAACAATGTCTGATTGATGTACATCCCAACCAAAATTAGTTGCCAATGCACATAGAAAACTCACAGTAGTCATACGACAAGTGGGAGCAAAAGTCTCTTCATAATCTATGCCTTTTTGCTGTGCATAACCCTTTGCAACAAGTCAAGCCTTATGGCGATCAATTGCACCATCCGGCTTGCGTTTCAACTTGTAAACCCACTTCGTACCAATGGCCTTTTTGCCAGGAGGCAAATCACATAAAGTCCATGTGTCATTTTCTATAAGTGCATCATATTCTGATTGCATGGCAGCCATCCAATTTTTTGAATTTTGTGCTTCATCAAAAGTCAGAGGCTCCTCAACATCATGTAAGCTAGACATAGCCAAAGCATAACAATTTGATGCATAAGATGCATGGCAAGAGCCTGAACGAGTACGACTAGACAAAGGTGCATCCAATTTACTGTCACGCAAAGTGTGCACCAGCCATTTTGGCATACCTTTAGCCTGCTCATTTTCAGCCCTTTCCTCATCAAGTACATCATGTACATTTGCATCAGTAATAGGCTGATCTAAAACATTTTTAGAAACCCCCATAGGCTGTACATTTGCCTCATTAGAACTTACATTCGTATTTCCACCACTGAAAAGAGGCAACAAAGTGTCATAAATGTCCTATGAGCTTACATTACTGTCTCTAGTACATGACAGCAAGGGCTGAACAGAATCTTCCACAAACACTACATCCCGAGAAACCAGAATACGTTTTGTTTGCGGATGATACAACTTGTAACCTTTGCTTTCAGCACTATAACCAACAAAAATACATTTGACAGCCTTATCATCCAATTTTTTGCGTTGCACTTGTGGCACCAAAGCATATGCCAAACAACCAAAAACACGCATGTGCTCAATAGAAGGTTTTCTATCATGCCATGCTTCATATGGAGTAATAGACTTCAAAGCTAGGACACCTGTTAAGTACATAAGTGGCACACATGATGGCCTCAAGCCAAAAAGAATGCGGCAAAGCTTGACTTTTGACCATACATTGTGCCATTTCTGTAAGTGACCTGTTTTTCCTCTCAGCAACACCATTTTGCTGAGGTGTATAAGGCACTGTACATTGGTGTTTTATCCCACGACTAGCCAGAAATGCATTAAATTCATGAGACATATACTCCCCCCCTCGATCGGAATGGAGGGTGCCCATAGTACATTTCGAGACATTTTCAGCCATAGCCAGAAATTGTTTGAAGCACATAAAAACTTCGAACTTCGCTTTAAGCGAAAATACCGATGCATGCCTAGAGTAATCATCAATGAAAGTCACGAAGTACAGGTAATTGCCCAAGGATGAAGTTTGCATGGGCCCACAAACATCACTATGCACAAGCTGCAACCTGCATGTGGCCCGAACTGAACCATCCTTTGGAAATTTAGAACGCTGCATCTTACCCAAAATACAGCCTTCACAAACATGTTTGACAGGTGCTTCAAGAGGCGGCAAAGAAGCAACCATATTAGATTTTTGCAAACGCAGCAAACTGGCAAAATTCCTCGGGGCAGTCACTTATCAAAAGACCCCTATATCACGTGCGTTCAAGAGGTAATTAATAATACCCCAATATACATACTATACTTACACTATGAGTCTATTTAAAAAACCCCCACCCCCCTCTGTATGTATACATTTTTATACATTTTGGTCTTTTAATAATCCTCTCCGGTTAACTCACGTGATATCATACACATTCTAAAAGTGACCGCCCCGAGAAAAATTCAGATGACCAAAACGTGCATGCCAAAGTTTTGCATATGAAATAGCCCTTGAATCTGCAACAACATTTGCAAAATTTTGTCATACAAAGTGAGCTTATACAACCCACGGCACAAAAGCCCAGATGCAACAATTTCATCACCAAAACTGAGATCATGAACTATACATCTGTCATCCACAAATTTGACTACAAGTCCAAGTCTAGCAAGTGCGGATACAGACAAGAGATTCTTCTTGATCCCAGGTACATAAAGTGCATCAACAAGTGTGAAGGAACTGCCATTAGAAGCAGTGAGCACAATCTTTCCAACTCCCTGAACTGGATAAGAGGCGTTGTTGGCACAAGTGACTGTATTCCCATGAGGGACAGACTCGAGAGAGTTAAACAATTCATGATGTGAGGTAATGTGCTTTGTAGCACCACTGTCAAAATACCACACATGTGAATCTACAGCAACTGACAAGCATGCATCATGGACAGTAGGATTGTAAGTGCACTCTGCGCTAAAAGCCCATTCTGCATCAACATCAGCAACACAGTCTCCTTTCACAGAAGACTCAACAATGGCTGCATTTGTAGTGGAACCAGCATTTGTAGTGGAATCACCCTCTTTCTTCTTAGCCTCTTTGGCCTTCAACTTAGGACACGACTTGATCAAGTGATCATTGGCTTTACAATAATGGCAACACATCTTCTTTTTGCCCTTATCACGAGAATTGCCAGACGAAGTGCTGCCAGCAAAAGCATTAGGAACAGAATTTTTTCCACTCGCAACAGAACCATAAGAAGTGGCTGCATTACTGTTACCACCCTTTCTTTGAGAAGCAATAAAAGCCTGTTCAACTGCACGCTGCCTAGTCCTGTTTTTTCTAGAAAGTGACTCTTGCAACAACAATGTGCATAATGCATTAAACTTGACCACTTCAGGATTTCCTTGGGTCATCAGTCTCTAAGTACTAGCAAAAGTCTTGTAGGAATCTGGTAAGGCATCAAGAACAGTTTGCACAAG
Source organism: Adiantum capillus-veneris (assembly GCF_014529385.1). NCBI lineage: Eukaryota > Viridiplantae > Streptophyta > Polypodiopsida > Polypodiales > Pteridaceae > Adiantum > Adiantum capillus-veneris. Next base: position 114,240,040 of record NC_140959.1, on the reverse strand, counting down.
TGAACTGTCTGAAATGACTTCACCTGCAGAAATAAGCTGCTCATTGATATCCTTGACACTAGCAAGGAAAGTGTCCATATCATCTCCTCATGCATGATCTTCTACTCTAGCTCTTTACGCAGCAAAGAAATTTTAGCCTCATGGCGACTTGCATACAGACCAGCCAAAATATCCCAAGCCTGTTTTGCAGATTTTGTTGAACGGATGTGAGGAACAATGGTGCGCTTCACAGACAACACAATCAATGCATGAGCCTGCGCATCCTTAACATCCCAATGAGCTTGTTCTGCCGTAGGCAAAACAACTCTAACAGCTGCAATCCTTGTAGCAAGACCTGCAACATCCTCAACATCGCCTACCTCATCAAATGAACCAGGACGTACATCAATGCCCTGCACAATGTTCCAGACACCCTTTGACACAAGAACATGTTGCATCATATAAGCCCACATAGGGTAGTTGTCCCCATCCAACCTGTCCTCAGGAGCAAACATCTTGAACACATCTGTGTTGTTGTTGTCAGCCACGGTAAATGCTGCACCTGATGTGAAAACTGCCCGAAAATAGGAGAAATGGAGCGGGAACAACCTGTGCTATATAGCACAAACTGTAGAAGACTATAAGGCACCTGTTATGCAGAAAATGACACTAATAAAAATTCTGCACAAAATGACAAAATAGCATGTGCAGTACTGCTTGTAGTGGAAACGGAGGCCGAAATGAGCCCAAATCAAAATTCTGAGCGAACGCTTGCTAAAGCTCACTGCAATTGGAGAAAGTGAGCAAGCGTGTGCTGGAGTAGTTGGCGACTAAGCCCGGGAGGACATGACCTGCTCTGATACCAATTGTTTGAATTAGGGTTGCAGAGAAACACACACAGCTTCGAGAAGACGAAGGAAGCTCAAGGCACACAATAGAGAGTGTGTTACTTAGTGTGCCATGGAAAGATAGATAGACCTAGAGTGATGGGCGTATATACAATGCACGGGGGAAAAAACCTCCTAAAGAGGGAAAAAATTCCCCGGCGGTCCTAGTGTGTTCACACACATCACTATCACATGTATATGGTAACAGCTTTAACCAATAGTTTTCGACCACCCTATGCATTTCATCTAGTTGCAAGGTTGGTAAGGTACTCTCCCATGATTTTATTTGCAACATTGTTGTAGGTGGTGAACTTACAACGGGAGGTGCAAACCCTTTCTTGCTTATATGGATATGTACAATGGTAGGTGGAGGTTGTGTTGAAGCTTCTATTTCCGTATAGGAACTAATTGAAGAGCAAGAAGCTGCATTTGATTTCTCTGTTCCTGAGCTAGGTGGAACAAATCGTTCTTTCTTTGGTACCCAAACTAGCTCTGGAGCAGGTGTGTAGCATTCCGTGATTGTTTTCCTTTCCACGATCTTGAATTTGTTTTGGAGCGACAAGATTGAGCTCACATGGGCCCGGTGACAAGTAAGAGCACAATTTACGTTTTGGAACCCATATTTGATCCTTTCCTTTATAGTAGCCTTGGGCTTCCAATAGTTTTTTAGGAATCCAACGCAACATTTCTTGGGACGAATGGGACGTCTCTTACCAAGTTCCTGTCTTTTAGCACTGGCTATGGTTGCTAAAGAAGCTTTGGGGACCCACTAGTATGTTTTCTTTGTTATATTGGGATGGGTCTTGTGTGTCTCAAGCTTTATTTTAGCTACATCAGTTGAAGCTCTAGAGAGTTGGGCTTTGGGGATATATGGTTCAACCTCTTGGACATGCAATGTTTTGGGTTTTATTTCCTTAAGAGGCAATATCTCAGGGACTATGGCTTGAGTGGCAAGGCTAAAAGTTGGTTTCTGTGTTGTGACACCCCCTGTCCCCCAATCAAAAGTGCATTTGGTGGCTATCATCCACGTGCGTCCTAGATTTATATCACTCTCCATAATTTCAACAGGCATGACCAAAAAGTCTTGAGCTACAACCCCATTGTCATAACTGACAGAAGTGTGCCAAATTCCAAAAGCCGAAGTTTTTTTCTTGTTGACACCCTTGACTTGGATAATACTCTCAGATAGAGGTAGCTTCCCTAACTGACACCACACCCCATATGATAGCAGATTATATTTAGCACTCGTGTCCAATAAGGCGTTATATAGCACTTTCCCATAGGTGTTGTTTAGCTCAATAGGGTATCATAGAGGTGTGTCAGAGTCCAACCAATCCTCATCGGTTTCAACGTGGAATGCATGTGTGACTCCAAGGTTAGTCTTTCGTTTTTGTCTTATGCGTTGTTGTCGCTCCTTAGCCTCGGCTTGAGCTTGTGTCTTCTTCAATTCTATTTGTGCCTTGGCTTCCTTTTTCGTATGGATGGCACGTAACTCCTCTTGGCTTAAAGCATCATAGTATCATTTAAATTTGCTCCCATTGAGAAATCCAATGGTTTCAACTCCATCAAGAGTCTCCACACGAATGGTTCCTTGTGCGGTGATCTCACATACTCTATATGGTCCTTTTCCTGCATATTTCAACTTTTTCTTTTCGTTACACACTCCATAGATAAGGACTTTATCACCAACATTAATATCTTTGTTCTTTAGATGACGGTCAAACCATTTTTCCTCCTATCTTTCTCTCCACAAGTGCATTTTTCATAGCTAATTGACTCTCTTCATCTAGCCTTTCAAGGATATATAATTGCTCAACTAAGGGGTTACCATCCCAACCTTCTTGAGAAGCTACTCGAAGACTAGGAATGACAAACTCCCATGGCATAACCGCTTCTTGGCTATACACCATCTTGAATGGTGTACGGTTAATGGCGACTTTGTACGAAGTACGATAAGCCCATAGAGCTGATGTAAGCTTTAAATCCCAATCTGTGCGATAAACTTCCACCGTTTTGGTCAAGATAGAGATTAAGGTCTTGTTGGTGCTCTCAGCTTGGCCATTTGCTTGTGGATAATAAGGTGTGGACTTATGGTGATCTATCATAAAGTTGGTAGTGAGTTCTTTTATTAATCCATTTATAAAATGTGTACCATTGTCACTCACAATCTCAAAGGGACAACCAAATCTTGCAATAATGTTCTCAAAGAGAAACTTGGCAGTTGACCTCGCATCGGCCTTACGTGTCACCTTGGCTTCTGCCCACTTTGTCACATAGTCAGTGGCAACGATAATATATCGAGATTGAGTGCTACGAGCTGCCGGACTAATTGGGCCTACAAAGTCCAAACCCCATTTTTCAAATGGTTGAGTCACTTTAACAGGGTGTAAGGGAATCCTATCCTTTCGTTGTGTGATCTTGTAACGTTGGCATTCATCACATCCTTTTGCAAAAAGTCATGCATCCTTAAATAAGGTTGGCCACCAATAACCTGATTGCAACACCTTTCTAGCTGTTAGTTCCCCTGAGAAATGTCCTCCGGCTATACCCATGTGGGCTTCTTGAAGTATGTATAAATACTCATCCTCACGAGCACAACGTCTAAGAATATCATCCTTTCCTAGCCTGTAGAGAGTTCCTGTAATGAGAGAGTAAGGTTCACATTCTTTTAACAGTTTTCGAGCTATATCTTTACGAAGCTCTTTGGGTGGAAAACCATTAACTAGAAAGTTCACAATCTTCTCACTCCATTCAGGTATGGTTTTGACTAGAAATAGAGAAGTATCGGGAAACTCATCATCGACTCCAGTAGGGGCTTCACCATTGGGTATGTGAGACAAATGATCAGCCATGACATGTCTTTTACCAGGTCTCACCACAACGGTAAAATCAAACTCAAGGAGAATTAACAACCATCGTGTCATTCTTCCCCTGGAACAAGGTTTATTTACTAGATACAACAAGGCTTGATGATCAACATAGAACACAAACTTGTTGGCAAGAAGGTAGTAGCGAAATTTCCTCACTACGTAAATCATACCTAAACCTTCTAGCTCTGTAGTGGTGTAGTTTCTCTCGGCATCATTCAATTGACGACTTGCAAAGCTAATGGGATAGTTTAGTTTATGTTCTCCTGGCTAAGCTAGAACAGACCCAATAGCAAATTTTGATGCATCAATATGCACATGAAAAATTACATTCCAATCGGGCACTCGTAGAATAGGAGCGCTAGTCAAGGTCTTTTTCAATGGATCATAAGCATGGTCACTCTCCACAGTCCATTGGAACTCAAAAAAAAGCTTGTACAAAGGACGAGCTATCTCGGCAAAGTTTAAAATAAACCATCAGTAATAACCAACATGGCCCATGAACCTTTGAACTCCTTTATAGTTTGTAGGTGGTGGAAATTCAGGAATGGCTTTAATTTTGCTCTCATCTGTGGAAATCCCATTTTTGGACACTATATGCCCTAAAATGACTCCACGTTTAACCCAAAATTGACATTTGAAAGGGTTTAAGGAGATGCGATACAATCTACACTTCTCAAACACTTTTTGTAAGCATGATATATGTTCTTTCCAAGAGGAATAAACACAAAGGTCATCTAAGAAAGCTTCACAAAATTCCCTCAAATATTCTCTAAAAGCAGTGTTTATTAATCTTTGAAAGGTAGCAAGGGCATTGGTTAAGCCAAAAGCCACAACACGAAATGTGAACACTCCAAATTCGATTATAAAGGCTGTTTTAGCTTGGTACTCCAACGCAATTGTGATTTGATTGTAGCCAAAGTACCCATCTAAAAAGCTATAAGCTTCCTTCCCTGCAACTCTTTCAAGCACATGTTCTGAATATGGCAAGGGGTAATGGTCCCTCCTAGTGGTGGCAGTGACCTTCTTGAGATCCACGCACACTCCGAGTTTCCCATTCTTCTTTGGCACAATCACTATTGGAGACACCCATTCTGAGTGCTCAATAGGGTATATGAATCCGCATTCCACAAGCTTTTCAATCTCTTCTTGAACAATTTTTGCATATTTAGGATTCATTGGGTAGGGTCGTTGTTGAACTGGTTTAGCATGCTATTCATGGGGATTGTGTGTTGCACCATGGAAGGTGGAACACCTTTCATATCATGATATGTCCATGCAAATATATCCCTGAATTCCTTGAGAAGTTCTTTAAGTACACACTTCTCACTCTTTGTCAGATCTAGGGCAATGAAAATAGGTTTAGACTCTTCTCCTGGGTCTCCTAACTCTATTTCCTTAACTATCGCTAGACCGTCGTAGACTCCATTGCTCCCATCGACAGGTTTTCTTTAAGCCTTTGTATTCACAACCTTATGTTCCTCTGTGGTATAGGATTTGAAATGTTTAGGTGCAGGGTGTAAGTTTGTGGGGTCCTATTGTTTTGTGGACTGTGATTTCACTTCCGATTCCTCTTGTTGTTGAGCTAACTCTCGATTTTGTCGTCTCCTTACGATACGGCTCAACTTTGGCTTCTCTGTAGCGTCTAGTTGTGCAATGTCAATGGGTTGTGGACTACACCACATAACGCTTTGAAGGTATTCACCCCACTTATCTACCAACTTCCGATGAGCATCACATGCCCCTATATAATTAAGCCATTCTGCGGTAGATTTCTTTTCATTTAGTCTAGCACGCACATTTGCTCAATATTGTCGCCTCTTATATCTCTTACTCTTGTTGTTTAATTCTCGATTACAACAGATCTCTAGTGAAGACTCACTAGATGAATCGCTACTTGTGTTTTCTGCTCCCTTGGATAGATTGTCATCTAGGGTACCACTGGGCCCTGAATGGTTTGTCCCCACATTTCCACTGAGATTTAACTCAGATGCTTCTTCCTCAGAGTCAATTTCAATTGATGATTCTGACCCCAAATCGTGTGGGCTATAGTCTTCTGAGGCGCTACTGGTTCCAATGCCAGTCAAACCTTCATCTTGTAGGTTATCAGAAGCTATATGCATTGCTTCTAGCATATCTAAGGGTACAAGTGGTGGCATTTCATCCCCCTCATGTGTTACCCAGGTCGTCCCCTTATTTCCCCAAGTGTCTATGGTTGCGGCTAGGTGGACCCAATCCACATGTTCCAACTCAGTCATCCCAGGTAGTACATCCATATAAGGAGAATCTTCCCCAACATCAGTGTCCGCTTTACACGTGTAACAATACTGCAATGGGGCTGAGTGAAATGTGGTGTCAAATCTATGATCAATTATAAACCTTTTTCCTAGAGGATGTGACCGACCAGTCACAAGATCCACTCGAATGACAGAATCTTGGAACTGCAGGTAGACATGGTTTATAGACCAGTCATGCACCATTTTTGCTTCCCTCATGAAAGGACGTCCTAAGATCATCTCCGATGCCATAGTGTGTTTGGAAAAATCCATAACAATGAAGGTAATCCTTATTTTTGTCCAAAGACCTTGATCTTGATATCTTCTAGCATCCCAATAGGTTTAACAATAGACCCATTGGCCATCTTCACTACTATGGTTGTGGTCGCAAGGTGAGGTCTTCCCATAGTTTCCCAAGAATTTTTAGTCACAATGCTAACCCTAGCGCCACCATCAAGGATTCCCTTCACAGTTAATCCCTTCGTAGTGATTGGTATGGTTGCATTGGATTCATCACCCTCAAAGTATTGTCCCAACTTGTTAACAGGTATTTCTATAACAAGGTTCTCATCTTGGTTGGGTTGTGGATCTAAGTGTTCCTCCTCTATTGGCATCTCCCCAACTCCATCCATCTGTGCAAATTGTGGTAGCCCAAACTTTACTTCTCCATTGAGGAAGGATCGAAGAGCTGAGACTATCTCAGGGTCTTTATATACTTTGGACATGATGGTGGTTCTAATTTCTGAAGACATGAAATCAATCAATTTAGCAATGTTTAATGGCACCTTTTGGCGTTGAGTCCCTTGACGTGGGGAAGATGGGATCTCCATTTCTTCGATAGGATCAAGTAGTCCCTCTCTAAACATTCTTTCCATCAAGAAGTGAGTACGCCCACTTTCCCATGACTTTAAGTCACTTTCTTCTTGGATGACACTAGGTATGGCTAAGGGTCTATGGACTTGGTGAGGTGGTTGTTGCGTAGGGAACACGGTGTCTATAATTTGGATCTGCCTAGGTGCTGGTTCTAGATCCCTTTGGGTATCTTCTACCAAACTCCTTAATTGCTTGAAATGCTCAATCTCCTCTGTAGGGTTTGGATAAGTTCCCATCTTCTTCTTGGATCCTGGCCATTGTGGCTCATGAAGATCTTCCTTGTTGGTTTCTATCTTAGTGGTCGTTTTGGTCTCCATGGTCTCTCCTGAATCAGGATCTTCTTCAACGTCGTTGATATATATGGGGTCGTCACCAGTCCCTACGTTGGTCTTTGAACTGGGGTCTGACTTCGCTGCTTTTTGCGATCTCTTCCTTCGTGTTTTCTTCTTTTTCTGAGATTGGGCAATTGATGCTGTGTCTCTTTCCTCAAGAATAAAATTTTGTTTTTGGAGCATCAATCGTGTGAGTACATTTACTGGTACCACAGGTGTACTTAGTGGTGGCTCCTCGATAACTTCAATCAAATTTAATGGCGTGATATTCGGTGCATTTGGATTATTTGGACATTGGGCAATCAAATGATCTATGCCACATCGATTACACATGAGTATTGGCATTGTAGACGTGCTCGCTTGACTGGTTTGCATTAGTGTGGTGTTCTTTTGTAGCCTAATAGGACACTCGGCTACATGATGTGGACCTCCACACTCATAGCATTGAAGAGGTGGTCTCTTAGCAGTGTGATTGATAGTTTGGCCTCTTGCTGCAAGAGCAGCTACCTGCTATACATGTTTGACTTGTCCCCAATAGTCCTCCGTGTAGTATTGTGGACTTTCTTCAAACACATCCATCCCATATGCAATATTAGGGTCTATGTCTTCCTCACAGCCTTCCAAACAAGCAATAGATGACTCACAACCCACTTGAGGTGGTAAGGTTGTTTGAACAACATTTTGGGCCCTAGGGATTATGTGTTGTGATGTTTGTTCAAGAGGTGGGGCCGGCATCAATGCAGGCACTCGAGGTGTGTCTGTCCATGCTAAGGTTGGTCTATTGGCCATCACGCACTTAAATACTATGCAATCCTTAGCTTGATGACCGTACCTCCCACAGGCATTGCTATTACCATTGAATTTTACTCTCTTGAATAGCCTTGGTGAGATCTGCTAAAGTCATCTCAAATATCTTTGGATCCTTAGCAAGAGGCTTTAGGGTCATTGGCTGATGCCCGGATGCTTGCGAGCTAATAGATTTAGGCTCAACAGACACTCTTTCTCCTTGAATCATTAAATTATCCTCCAATTATCCTCTAATGACTAGGCCATTGTAGATATCCTCATGTCGTAATCCCCTAATGAATCTATCAAGCAATTGGTTATTGTTCAAGCGCTCATTTGGATTACAACGAGAATTCAAATGCTTCAAGCGACTAATAAAGTCTCTCACCAACTTTCCTTCCTTTAGTTGGGCTTTTTGGAGCTGAGAGGCTACACCCCAAAGTACTCCCTCTCGTATGTATTCTTTCAAGAACAGTCTCCTAAGAGTAGGGTAAATCGTTTTTTCTTCCACCCTTAGTGTTCTATACCAATCCCACTGTCTTCCCACTTAAGGTTAGGCTTAAAGCATTACTCTTATGTAGATCATTGTGTTCTCCGATGTACTGCCTTACTTCTAGGCTCTCTATCAGGCGTGTTACGCATATTCTCAGCAATAGATCGATCAATAGCTTGAGAAAATGTTGCCAAGTCGCCTAAGTGAGAAGGCATCGTGGGTGGAGGTGCTTCGGAGACTACAGGTGGAGTAGGTATTGGCATTGGGCTTGGCGTGTAGGAAGCCCGTGGGTTCCACGTTGGGTACGATGTTGTGCCATGTGGTGGCCCAAAGTTCATATGTGTGGCCCTAGGCATAACAAACGTCGGATGTGACATGCTAATGCTAGCCGTTATAGTCCCATGGAAATAAGAACTTGGGTGTTGTGGTTGTGGAGCATAGGTTGTTGAAACAATGGGAGGAGTAGGGACTACATGAGTACGAGGACCCATGGGTGTACACGATTGGTACACACTTGTAGGTACTTTTGCAGGCATTGAGCTACCATGTAGCGGTGCTTTGCTAACAAATGAGGTCCATGGCGTGTTTCTCGGCATGCCCATCATTGGGGTAGGCATGGTAGCCGTGGTGTCATCAAGGGAAAGATGAGCTAGACTTGGAAAGGTAAAGCTATCACTTGTGGACACATATTGCACTGAGGATCCATCGGACTTACCTAGGGAGTCTCCATTTGCGATAAGGTCGGTTGTTTAGCCTTTCCTGTATCCAAGAACCTCATGAGACCCATTGAAGGCATGTTGATCCCCATGTTCTATCTCACAAACTCTTTGTTGTCGATCCTCCACACTAGTAGCGCCCATTGTGGATTGTAGGACATCTAACCAACCCACATGATAGGTGTGACCTATGTATAGGTCAGCCAGAGTCTCTGTTTGTAGTTCGTACTCCCAGTTCTCATTTAAGAACACTCCATCTAGGATTGACATGCTAGGGGTGTCCTTTGAGCTAGATGCAATTTTGATTTCTAGGGGTTGGCCCTTAGTGGTTGCTAAGTCAGGAGCACTCGATTGCTCTCTTAGGAAGGATATTGACATAGGGGCTTTTGCTTTTAACTCTCTTTGTTGCTGCGTAAGCTCTCAACTTCCTTTTCCATATCTGCAAGGATATACCGCTCAACCTCTTGCACTTCGGCAAGGCTTCTACCATCGGGTAATATGACCTCGGAGGGAAATAACTCTGAAGAGTCAGGAGGTGCAGTGAATGAGGTATTCACGTGCACATTCTCTAAGGGCATAGGGTCTATGTTGGTCATGAATGGAGAATTTACTTCCCCACCTCTGTCATTTACATCATTCGCTCCATGTTCGGAGCGAGTGGCTCTACTAAAGGTTTCCTTCAAGCGGCTAAGCACGCTCGGCCCGGACCGCGGGCCCATGGCATGCATGTCTTGGCTTGAGCTATTGGGATTAGGTACTGGGAAACCCTCCATGACGTCGTAGCCAGAGGAAGAGTCACTAGCCGCTATGTTCGGGTCTTGGTTTGTACTACCTTGGGTCCTTGTCGAGGGCCCGGAACCTAAAGTAGGTGGATATTGAGAACTTGCGTAAGTCGAAATTCTCTCTAGTTTCTCCGTCTCTAGCACACGACCAGAGCGCAGATGCATGTGCCTTTGACACCCTACAAGCGTCGGCGAATAACCTCGAAGGTTAACCGCTTACTTTTTTAGGCATCCGTTTTCACTCGTGTTTTTTACGTTTTTAATGTTTTTTAATGAATTTTTTTTTTTAATTAAAGTGTGTGATAGCTCAAAACAAGCGTATCACTCAGAGGGTCGCGGTGTGCTTTACAGCACAACGTTCAGTCACCTGAAGCTCCGTTGGTCCTCAAAAAAGTCAATTTTTAGCTACGTGTAAAGCTAAAATTCGTAATTTTAAAGGGCGATAGATGCCTAAGCCTGAGCGTGAGCTTGGGCTTGGGTCTGGGAGATATTCCCCATCCCGGTCCTACCTTTAAAATTTATTTTATTTTTATAAGGATAATGTCGCCGCGGCCTGCGTGAGAGCACACACACTCACTCTACATACCTACTTCTAACTAATACACCTATCTGTTACACACTAACACACTCTATTAGCTCTCACAGATCTCCTTCCTACTTACTGTACTTTATGTTACACAGAACTAACAACCTTAATACTAACACCTTACACATAGAAAAAACACAGTACCTTTGAAAACTCCATTAACAAAAAAATACACAGTAGTAACACAAAATCCTTCTTCTCAACACAGACACCCTCCTTCCTTACCTTTCCTACAATTGAAATTGCACCACAAAAGAAGCACAGAGTGCCATTCAAGCTTAGTGTATGGAATTCCCTGGCAGCGGCGCCAAAAATGTGTGCGTATGTCGCACGTGTCAATGCAAGGAGCTTGCCGATACACCATGTGCGAGCCACAAATGGCTCCAAGCACACAACAAGCTTAAACTAGTAAGCTCAAAGATGGCATTGGTGTGTCACTCACCGTTCCACGCTTCCTGTCGTGGAGGATTCCTTGCGGCAAAGAAGAGGGAGACGCCGCTACGCCACGCTCGACCACCTCGCCGCCGTCGTGCCGCCGTAATGCTCGACCGCGCACTCTCTCTCTCTCTCTCTCACGCATATACACACACACAAGGAGATGAAGAAGAAGAAGATGGAGATGGAGCAAGAGCACTCTTCAATTGCACAAATCAGAGAATGAGTGATTTTTAGGTTTAGTTGACTTTTATATGAGCTCTCCCCATTCACACTTGGGCGCCCATGCTTAGCCAACTAATCCCTTGAATGTTCTATTTACAGTGTGCCTCTCATCGGCGATCACTCTTACCCTTTTCCTATTGGACCGACAAGCCTGGTACCTGACTCTACCAAATAAATAATACAATGTCCATCATAGGTGATAGGAATGTGTGTGAGGGTTAACAGATAGCTTCAGGTTGTAGCACCTCTTCTTGATCTTTGATTTTGGGAGGGTCTTCAATAATTGGTTCACTTGGTGGCTCTCCTTTGTAGGGCTTAATTAGGCTCACATGAAAATCATTGTGTACAAGCAAATAATTGGGCAACTTGAGTTGATAAGCCATCTCATTGATTGGCTTCAACATTTGAAAAGGACCATAGTATCTTTTTGCTAATTTCGCATAATACTTTTGATGGCCCATATGATTTTTTCCTATCGTTTGCCTCAATCAAGCCTTAGGAAACTTAAGTAAGACCCAATCATTTTCTTTGAGCATTAAGGCCCTTCTCTGCTTGTTTGCAGCAACTTTTTGCCTTTGTTGAGAGATGGATATAAGCTCCTTAATCTTTTGAAAAGATTCTTGTAGGTCACAGCTATACTCATCGGCCGTGAAGATCTTTTCATGTACTTTTAGTAGCAAGGGACTTTTAGGTCTTCCCTCAATGATTTCAAAAGGGGATTTTCCCATAGAAGTCTGTACAGTATTTTTGTACGCATACTCTACGAGAGGTAATTACTTTTCCCATTGTGAGCATTGATCTACTTCGGCACCATAAGTCTTTCGTAGATCGAGTATTGTAAGATTGGCTATCTAACTTTGGCCCATCCGTTTGTGGGTGATAGGACAAAGAGAAAGTCCATCTTGTTCCTAGATTTTCAAAGAGACCCTTCTAAAAATTACTGGTCATTCTAGGATCTCTATTTGATAGGATGAATGTTGGCAATCCATGGTGTTTGAAAATCTGTGATATGAAGAGAGTTGCCATTTGGTATGCCTTAATAGTCTTTTTGATAAGAATAAAGTGTGCTTTCTTGCTAAACCTGTCAACTATTGTCCATATTCCCATATTCCTGTGATAGACTTGGGTAATCCAAAGATAAAATCCATGGATATACTCTCCCATAGTGAATTTGCAATGGTTGGAGTAATCCAGGTTGCTTCCCTCTATCATACTTGGTCTTTTGGCATACCACACATTTTGAAATATACTCTTGTATGTCCACTTTCATGGTATGCCAATAGACATATTTTTCTACTCCTCAAAGAGTAGGTTGAATGCCTCTATGCCTCGCATAGGGAGGAGCATGAGATTCATACATAACTTTCTCACGAAAGGAATGGGTAACACATAGCTATTGCCGTGGAGAAGATAACCATCCTGCAAGGTGAATGGTTCCTCTTTCTTCCCCAAAGCAAGGGCTGACATTATGTCTCTAAAGTCAGGGTCAGTAGCATACTCATCTATCATAGAAGATAGATCATTGTGACTTTCTATAAACACTGCATTAACTTTTGGTCGTCGTGAAAGTGCATCGGCCACTTGATTGAGAAAAATTTGCTATGAAGCGTCTATAGTATGCACACACCAATAAAGCTTCTTAGCTCATGTAGACTTCTTGGATTAGGACATGCTTTATTACCTCCAACTTTGATGGATCCGTACGGATATCATCTTGAGAGATAATATGACCTAAGTATTGAATCTCTTGAAGGAAAAAGTCGCTTTTCTTTTGATTCAGAAAAATCTTGTTCTCCCTTAGTGCTTGAAACATCACTTGGAGATGTTGCTTGTGTTCCTCCAATGACTTGGAGTAGATGATGATATCATCAAAGAACACTCTAGTGAGTTTGCGATAGGGTCATTTAATATTCTCCCACATTAAATAATCAGTTTAATATGAGAAAATCATTTGGGTTGGTTAGATATTAGATTTTTTATGACACAGGTGAAAGCCCTCTTTAATCTTAAACCAAGAATTCCAGAAAGACGTGGTGAGTAATGTGCCCACAGGTTTAACTTTCCACCTAGTGGTGATCAAGTCCCATAGTGAGAGGTTGGTCCAAACCTTATAATTCTGCAGCATAAACTTTGGAATATGTATTTTAACCAAGAAAGCCCAAAATTCATTACTATTCAAGGATCTGACAATCCACTCACCAACCAGCTTAACAACCATTCTTTCCATATCAAGTATGCCCAGCCCACCTCTAGTCTAGTGATTTGCCAGATTTTAAATTACAAATAGTTTCTTTGATCTCCCCTAAAGAGATAGGTTGGACTAGGAGTTGTGCTATGTTTGGAACCATACTCTTCCTTCTGACCTGGGAAATGGAGGCCCTTGCCTCTTGGGTAGCCCTATCCCTTTTTGGGAGACCAGAGAAAATATTTGTAAAGAACTCATGCACAATTTGCATATTGTCCTTATGAGAACTTGCCAAACCCCAATCATTCCTTTTCAGATAAGGGATAAAATCTTTAGATTTTTTCTTTTTCAACAAATCATACATAGCTTTATTTGGTTTATCAATCTTACCAGCCCAAAATTCCATGGTGTAAACAAGGGAACTGTTAGCCTCAAGGAGCTCTTCCTGCTTTAAAGAATCTCTAAGAAGTAAAAATCTGGCAGGGAGGGGATCAGCTTTGGAGAGAGATTCTTCTAGATGAAAAATCTCCTCAGTAATCATCATCGTTCTTTTTGCTCTGATGTCCTTAGCAACTCTCTTATACTTGGTAAAAAAAATTGGATTTCTTTGATAGAGATCTCTCAAGCTTTAGTAGGAGAGCGATACAGAGCAAAAGACTCTTCTAAAGTAGCATGCACTTTATCTCTAATAAGCATGAGGCCAAAGAGAGACTGATCCAAATGGGGCCAGCCTGCCTTGAAAGAACTCTCAACCCTCATAAACTCAAACAACACAGATTTATGATTAGATAATAGAATGGAAGCATCAGACTTACACTTGATTAACCCGTGATCTTGCATCACATTAACTGACTATATATTGTGTCCAACCTGGTAGCTCCGAAGCATTCCCCCAGTTGTTTATTGCTCCATGTAAAACCAGTGCCCTCTGATACATCTAATAAATTCAAGGTTTCTACCATGTCAGTCCATTGCACTTTTTCATTGCCAGAGATTACCTACCCTTGGGACTTGGATCTGTCTCTAATTTGTTCCACCATATTGAAGCAAGCTCCTAATAGCAGTGTGATCTGTCAGACAAAGAGTTAGGAGCATAGACATTTACTACATTATAATTGATAGGGTCAGAGAAGGTGACAGCTACCCAGTGGCCCTTGTCTGATTAATGCACCTTGGAGATCAAATTAGACCATTTGCAAGAAATACCAATGGCATAACCACCTCTTTCTGTAGCATGATTAATGATGTACCATTGGTAGCTTGAACCTAATCTCTGAAGGTCATTCATAAGATCATTACCTTTTGCCTTGAGTTCCTGTAGACACAAGAAATCAGGAGATGCAGGGAGAGGTCTTGCATCTATTTTTTAATTATCATAGGTGTGGCAGGGTCTGTAAGACCCTTGCAGTTTAGTGAGATACCTGAAATTCTAGGGCACTTCATTCTTTACTGTTTTTTGAGGTTTTTCCATGGACATTGAAGCTCTATTGGGATCCAAAGATTTCTCAACCTTTCTTTTGGCTTTAGAGACCTGCATGTTGAGCAATGATTCCTCCTGTGCTTGGGTCATTAAAATATCCACTGAGGGAACAGGAGAAGAGGCCAAGGCTTCTTTAGAAAGCTTATCCTTTGCATCAAGCTCCTTAGAAAGATGAAGTACTTCCTTAGCTACATCCTGCATGTTCATATGAGTACTAGGTATATGCTCTTCCTCACTGTCAGTGTCACAAAGACATCTGGCTTTTATATTAGGACTTTCTCGAAGGAACTGTGAGCCTTTCTCACCTTGCTCAACACCTTTAGTCTCCTCTTGCATTGCATTCATGCTATCAGAGGCAGGTGTAGTAACATTTTCTAGATTAAGAGGGTCAAATACATCTTTCAACAACACAACAAAATAATTAACATTAGGATTATCACCATTTCTCCTTATGTGCACTCTTGTAGAGTTTCTTCTATTGGCAGGTTGGAATGATCTTTGATTAGCAATGTTAGCCCCTTTATTAGAAGGTTCATTTTTTTTGGACTACTACAGAACTAGAAAATCTTTAGCCAGATGGCCTTGCTAAAACACAGGTTGAAGGCAGTGAAAGAAAGAGTTAGGAAGGTTCCTATACATGAATTTTTGCTCATGTAAAATGATACCGAAGTAGCCCTTGATAGGGACAAGGCTTTTAAGGGTTTTGGTGAGGTCCCCTTCAGTAAGAAGCAAAGGATCCCACTTGCTCTAGCTTTTTGGGCAAGAACCTTTCCAACAACACCCCCAATGTTTTTGAGCGAAGGGTAGTATTCAACAGGTAGGTCTGGGAAGTCTACACAGATGGGCACCTCGGAACGATTTTCTCCTCTAGGGTTGAAACCCTTAAACCATTTGAAAAATGATATAGGGGTATTTTTAATTAACCATTGACCCTCAATGATGACCTACAAAGCACTATTAGCATCTTCAAAGAAAAAAATGTAGTAGTTATTAGGCAGGTACTGTATTTTCTGGGGAAAAGTTTTTTGTTTTCTCAATTTAAAGCCACCCAATTTTTAAGAGATTACAGAGATGGTCTGGGGCCATGATAGATGCCTATAACTACTTTGTCTAGCAATTGATTGTGCCAAGCCTCTAGCTCTTCCTTACTGATAATGATGCCATCTTATTTACTAAGATCTAGGTTAGCATTATTGTGCTTTTCAGAGAACACCCTCCTGTTTTTGGATTGCTGTGTCAGCTTGAAGAGGAACATTTTTGGTGGTTGAAGCACTAGAGTAGCCTAGGAATGAGGAGAAGACAAACCAAGGTTGACAGCAGTGCCCTTACTTGAGGGCACCATGGAAATTGCAGCGTTTGATGAAGCATGCAAGGAGATGCTATTGAAAAGGGCATCATGCAGGTACATGATGCTCTCCACCACCAAAGGGGAAAGGGTGGAGGGCAATCAGTAGAAGGGATTGGTGGGTAGTACAAGGTGAAGTGGTGGAGGAAAGGGGGTTGACCCAATGATGCCTAACATGTACAGGAGCTCAGAGCACTTGGTACACTCATTGCCTTCCCCTGGGAGTCGGTTTTCCCTTGCAAAAGTTCAAAGGGTTGACCTTGCAGGTTACTATCCTTTTTCCTAATAAAAATGGAACTTTTATTTTTGAGATTTGAGAGACATCCTCTCTCTTTCTTCAAGCATGTTCACTTTCACTCTCTCTCCCTCCTTGTGATCTCCACCCCACCTCCCTGCCTTGCCATCTGCCTACACTCATGACTGGCCATCAACAACTACAATGTACATCCCCACCCATGCGCTCAAGGATCTAGATAGGGCCAATTCAGAAGACATGAAAAGGGAGCCAAACTCACAATGGTGAGTGGGTAAATGTACTAAAATCAAGATCTATACAAAGTAGCCTCAAGATCATACTGAGCCTTGAGGTGTCTCTTGATCACTCCAAGTATTACAAACGGCCAATCCAAAACTAGCCAACATCCATAAATGCATAATCCTAGCAGTGGAGGAAGTGGTCGGATTCCACTCATCCAAGCTCCTTCTTTTTCCAAGGGCAAGAATTTCTTGAATAATCTCCATAAAGCTAGCTATTGATAGGTCATTTCAAACGTCCGATGGTTTTCAGCCTTCCATACATGCTAAAAGTAACAAAGCCTGACAATTTGCACACAAACTAGTAGCACTTGACTTTTCATCACCATTTCTCCAAGAAACAAATCTTTCTTATGGAATCCTATTTCCCTTGTGTTATTTTTATTAGATGTGAGCTATAGTACAGCTTTTGCATATCTTTGGTTTGTTTTACATTTGCAGCTTAGTTTCCCAACTATTAATTGAGGAATGTGTGGGTTTTAGTTTGTATATGTGCCGCCTACACAATTTCTTTAATGTTTGAGTTGAGGTTTGTATATGTGCTACCTGCGCAATTTCTTTGGAACTCCTGGTTAATAAATTTTCTGCGGGATTTCCTGATCATATTTGTTTTTTGTTTGTGTTCATGCTATATCTCATGACTTGGTTTATCTCAAATAAGGATGGTTGAAATTTTGCTGCCATGTAGAGTACATTGTTCTACATCGGTCGTGTTTGTTTGGGGGAATGTGTTTCCATTTAATGCAAGCTTGCTTTTACTTTAAACTAGGTGACCCGTGCATTTCTCCGGCCAAGAAAGCATGTCCATCGGGTCGCACATATACACATATTTGTAGGATTGTGTGTGTGTGTGTGTGTGTGTGTGTGTGCGTGCGTGCACGCACAAGTGAGGAGGGTGTACTTTAGTCTCTGTAATCACTTCAACAAGATGGAAATTCCCTCTCTCTTTCTTATCAAATCTTGAGATCAAGATTCGTCGAGTAGATCTTTGATATCTATCTTATGACAATTTAACTTCTCTTCTTCTCTCTCCCCCCCCCCCCCCCCCCCCCCCCCCCCTCTCTCTCTCTCTCTCTCTCTCTCTCTCTCTCTCTCTCACACACACACACACACACACACACACACATAAATACACACAAAGTTTTGAGGTCTAGAGTTGTTGGCTAGATGTTTGAGATCTTTCTCAGTGAATAAGAAGAGGAAACTATAATAACCTTTGAGTGTGCTAGATTGGTTATCACAATTTCCTCTTTAAATACCATGTCTTAATTTCAAAACTTTCCAGATAGAGATTTAAGGTCTGTTCATGTGCTCCTTTGGCATTAAAACCTCTCTCCTTACCCCCCCCCCCCCCCCCCCTCTCTCTATTTGTATATATTTTACTTATATATTTATATTTATGTGTGTGTGTGTGTGTGTGTGTAGTTTCAAATCTTGGGCAAGTGGAATCTGTTGGAATTATTTTTTTGGTAGATTGGAGTTCTCTCTCTCTCTCTCTCTCTCTCTCTCTCTCTCTCTCTCTCTCTCTCTCTCTCTCTCTCTCTCTGATGCGTAGAAGCGTTGAGCGCTCTGATTTCTTGAAGCTCTTTAAGATGAAATATTAAGGTAGAGCACCCATCAAATTTGAGGGTTGGAGTTTCTTTATGGCCTTCAAAAGGAAAAGTAGAGTCACACTTTAAATGACACATAGATGCCTCCAAGGCTCATCTCTCTCATCTCTCTCTCTCTCTCTCACACACACACACACATACACACACACACACTCACACACACACATCAATGTCACATGCAAAGATGTAACATATATTCAATAGGTGTGACCATCCTCTCTAGGCATAGCATGTCCTCAAGGTGGTTAGAAAGTGATCGTGGATATACAAGGGATTCAACTTTTCTACGTCTGTCATGCTCTTCCATTC
Organism: Adiantum capillus-veneris; assembly: GCF_014529385.1. NCBI lineage: Eukaryota > Viridiplantae > Streptophyta > Polypodiopsida > Polypodiales > Pteridaceae > Adiantum > Adiantum capillus-veneris. The sequence goes on along the minus strand of NC_140959.1, from coordinate 114,221,340 downwards.
TCTGGTTATTTTAGATTCCCAATATTTGCAATAAACCAGGGTTTAGTGTAATTTTTACCACTAAAATTACAAACTTTTGGCTAGATTTCAAGCTTGCCTTGAAGAAAATTTGTAAAATTTGTAAGTTTTAGTGTAAATACCATCAATTTTTAATACATTGCAACCTAAAATTCATGAGAGCTTTATTGTGATTTTTTTAATTTTAAGATTTCTTCAATTAATTTTTTTTGGAGCAAGCCCTATTCGAGATCTCTCTCTCTCTCTCTCTCTCTCTCTCTCTCTCTCTCACACACACACACACACACACACACACACACTTCTTTTATAGTAATGTCACACACACACAAAAAACATGCTCGTGTTGTCCCACATTACGTGTAGGTAGTGCCAATTCAACTCCAAGACAATCCGCCGACTCTAGCCCTTTGTGCAAAGCTACAATGTACAATGTGCACATTCTTGAGGCTAGAAGGACAATTATACATGGAGGTGCCAAGTGTGAGATTTAGGCTCAACATTATATAATGCGTGAAATCTTCTAAATTTCTACATTTTTTGAAGCTCAAATATAGATTTCAAGGCTAGGGGTGCATTTGTGTAGAAAGGAAGAGGGAGTTCTTTGTCCTCCGCACAATTTAGCACATGCTCATTCAAATGGGATTGATGGTGGGAGTCATTCGGGTTGTCAAATTCAAATTGTCGAGTAAATTTAGGGAAAAAAGTAAATTCATTCTAGTCAAGATTGTCTCACACCTTCCATGTCGGACCAATGACCTACCCCGTTCAAGGCATGGACTCTAACCATCACGCTCACATGCTTTCACTAAAGATCATGGGACTCCAATGCATAACATTGTAAGTGCAGACTGATTTGTAAATTTGGGTGCAGATTGCATGGTCTACAATGCATGTGTGTCATGACCCGTTACCTCCACCCTTGATCTCGTTTGAGCACACATGTGCCATATATCATTGTGGGCACCGACCATCTCACAAAATTGGCTGAAGCTAAGGCCACATAGAAAGCAGATGCAAAGACCATTGCACAATTTTCAAATGAAAATATCTTTGTGAGATATGGTCTACCCATAGAAATTGTCAGTGATCGTGGCACACATTTCATTAATGAAGTTATTGAAAATCTTTTTGTCGAATTCATGGTAGTTCACAGAAAGTCTGCTCCATATCATACATTGGCTAATGGACATGCTGAAGCTACAAATAAGACTCTTTGCACTGTCTTGACAGAAATAGTATCAGATTCAAGAGCCGATTGGGACCGACAGCTACACGCTACACTGTGGGCTTATAGGGTAGCCTACAAAAAATATATTGGAACAACACCGTACAACATGGTGTTTGGTCTTAATGCGATCTTGCCTATGGAGTTCCTAATCCCAACAATAAGAGTGGCTAAACAACTGGAATGGATGGGCCATGAATTGTCTTCAAGAGTCGATGACCTAGAAAAACTAGATGAGCTTTGTTTGAAGGTTGTAGCTTCTATCTATGCTCAGAAAAGAAGACAAAAGGAATTTTTCAATAAGCATGTATGTTCGAAAGAGTTTAAAATAAGAGACTATGTCCTGGTTATACATTGAAATGACATGCCAACCAAAAAACTTAAAAAGCAAGGGATGGGACCCTTGGTGATCACCAATATATCACCAAGTGGAGCTATCAAGCTTCCTACATTGGATGGTGAAAAAATGCCTAATTGGATTAGTGGCTATCAACTTAAAAAGTATCATCTACCACTAACCTAGAGCATGCTTCAACAAATCCATGAGGAAAAGAAACACTCTCAAAGCAACGTGTAGTCAAAGAAGCTCAAGACGAAGCCAAGGAGCACATGGAAAAATGGAAGCTTCTATGCCACAACAGCAACATGGACCACCACTACGGATCAATGTAATCAAAGTGACAGATTTTGAAGAGGAGCATACGATGGATCAGATAATAAAAGTCAATCTTGGAGGAAATCAAGTGGAGGCAAGTGCAATCCTAGATTTCGGAGCTCAAGGGAGTCTTATTTCCTACAACTTATACAAGCAGCTTGCACTTGAAAAAGAGCTTCAACCAACACAACATGATATTCAAAGTTATTCAGAGAATTCAATCAAGGACGGTGATACATGTGCAGATTAATCAATATCTCTATCTGCATAAGTTTTATGTGGTAGAAGATAAGCCAACACATCATCCATTATTGCTCGGTCAGCCTTGACAGAGAAAGTACAATGTACAGATTGATTGGAGCTCTGATACAATCAACATTCAACGTGCAAAAGAAAACCAAGTGGTTCCATTTGTGGCGGAACAAAACAACAAATTGTTTTGGTAATGGATTTCAAAGCTAAGGGCAAAAAACCCTTCCTTACAACAGAACAAAGGATTCTAAAGATCCAAACAAAGGAGGTTACTACTGCAGGGCCGAGCATCAAGAATAGTCCAAGGGATCAATCTGACAAACCCACCAGGCAACAGCCACTACGACAATCACAAACAACACTTAAGAAAGTCTGGGTTAAGAAGACAAAGGTTGCACAATTTAAGCAAAACAAGCTTACAACTATCTCAATAATAACAAATGGTACACCTCAAAAACAAACTCAACGGTACAATTAGGTAGGGGTACCGAAGAAGTTGATTGCTGCACAAGGTTATCAAGCACAAATTTGGATTCCAAAGCGACACAACAAGAAAGTACCTTCAGTTCAAACACCTTAAATTCCACCAACACCAAAGCCATCTGCCCCCAATGACAAAATGTGAAGCAGATTTGGGTACCCAAGAAATCAGAGCCAAATTCAGACCAACTCAGTTTTGGATACTTGAACTAAGGCCAACAAAAACGACATATGTAGATCTTGGATTCAAACAATAGTGTCAACAAAAGCGGCAACACGGGCCAGAAGTACAAGGGCACCCATTAACAATCAAACAACGAGCGACACAATTAGAACAATTATTATCTCACCACTTTCTATTAGTACTTCCATAATAGGAAACCTCAATATCGAATGCCAATAAGCACATTGCTTATACCCTCATCTCGCAGAACATTAATTTTTTCCATGCATTGACCGAGTATGCATATAGGTCCGCATTACATGGCCTGCATTGGCACAACTTGGTACCCATGTACAACACATACCCTAGGGTGATACACCATCATCCGGGAGTACTCCGACTAGGAGGGAAGGAGGCATTCACAATGTGAACTCGACAGACTTAGAAAGTACTAAAAGGGCACTGTTTTCTATGTTTTTGGATTTTGTTGCGTTTGATTGCAGATTTTTTTTTTGTCAATCCAAGTATATATACACTTATCTAATGTGATTCTACACAGACATGAGGACAAATGCCAGAAATGAGCCTCTAGGTGTGTGTATATATGTAAAAATAGCAGTCTTTATGCACAAAAAAAAGAAAAATAGAGCAATCCGGCCAAAAATATCACAAATGACTGTACATAATGGATTATTGTGTTTTTTTCTATTTTTTAAATTTATTGGTATTTTTAGGTTAGTTTAGTTATTTTCCTTTTATTTTTGTTAATTATCTAGAGAAAAACAAGAAAAAAATAGAAAAATCAAGTGAGATGGAGACAGATTGACAAAATGAAAATACAAGAGTGATCAATAAGTCAAGGGGAACATATGGTGAAGTCTCGGTGCAATTATGGAACCGGGCTAGTTTTTGGATGAAATGACAAATTTTCTCAAAATGGGGCAAACAGAGTCCAAATGCAAAAACATTTGAGCCTAAAGTGCATTTTAGGACAAGATAGGAGCACATGTCAAATTTTGTGGCAAGTGGTACACGAACTCTCGGTATAAGATATTTTTGGCCCCGCTTACTAACTCATTTTTACTATTCACAGTTAGAGAGAGCTTGAGAAATCTAGAGCTAGTGGACCTTCTACGGAATTGTACGTAACACACGGGACACTGACCAATGCCAAACATGAGAGGCAGGCACATTACCATAAATTCTACTTGTTCTATACTAACTTCAACGGGGAAAATCTACGAAAGCGGCAATGTGGCATCGCAAGGAAGAGACCAAAATGGCATTGCAACTCAACAACCACTAACACGGTAGCTACAAGATATGATAGGGGTTTAACCCTATGCCAGATTAGCACATCTATGACGTCCTATGCTGGTTTAGGTCAGCTAGAAAAACCCTAACTTCTTGGAGCCTACAGAAGTCAATCTGGAACAAGTCGTCAGATTGGCACCAAACTTCATGAGTAGGTGCTCCTCAAGGTTATCTACAAGCCCATGTAATTTTCTTCATGGTTAAACTACCAGGAGTAGGCCAAAACATCAAGTTTGGCTTCAGACATGCAAAGCATCATTTGGCTCTCACGGCCAAACGATGCATCCGTGCCACCAAACTTTACATGCATCATCGACATACCATCGACAACCAAAACATATGGTTAAACGTCAAGGAAAATCATTTCGACCATCTCCTCACAAAAAGATGCAATTTGAGCGACATATCACCAAAAATGGTATCCATGAGGCCAAAGGCTACACTAAAGCCATGGAAAGGTGCCGTAATGCATCTATAAGCTTGAGTAATTGAGCTCAAGAAGATTCATCACAAGAAGTCATCCCCAAATGTGGAAATCCATTTCAGATTCTGAGATGCCAAACATGGAGTTTCTATGCTAAAAATTTGAATTTTTAAGTTAAAAACTAGCAAATAGGGCTTAGGGCACTAGCACACATCCTCCCCATTCATCAAAACCTAGATTTTGCATCCTAGACATCATACGCATATGAGGTCTGGATGGAACTTTTTCACATGAAAATGTCATTTTTTTCACACCAGCCCCTTAACCATGTATCATACAACTCACCTACCAAGTCTCATGCAATTTGGACCACATCAAGCCACCATTTAGCCAAAAATTGCTAAGTTGGATTCCTTGGGCACAATATGGACTTATTTATAGGGAAAGTGCTCCAAACTTAGAGAAACTTGACACAAGGTATGCTCATAGCACATACATCATTTGCACTCAAAATGCACTTTTGACCACATGCATAACACCTAAGCTTGAAGAAGGATCTTGACAAGGATATTGTGAGCCCTGCCAACCACCTTTAAAGCATGATCACATAGCTCAGCCACGGGAATAGTGGTGTAACAGAGGAGGACAAGATGCCATCCTACTAAGAGCCTTGCCATCTAGCTTTGACCAAATAGTAACCATCATTGAAGAGTAGGACCCAATGCCCTACTCGTAGAATGTAATCAACTCTTTATAGTATAAGAAGAAGAAGTAGAGGAGGAATCAATGTCAAGGGGTGGAGCATACGCACTTAGTTCTAGAACTAAAACTTGTTTCAAGTGTGGCAAAAAGGGCCATATAGCTAAAGATTTACTAAACTCGAAGGCTTGTAGCAGTTGTGGGAAGAAGACTCATCCTCTTTCCAAGTGCTTCAAGAAAGACAAAGGTAGTACTAGCAGTAATCCGAAGCCCTGAAGATCGGTCTAATTGGTAGAAAAGACAAAGAAGAAGCCGTTAACAGCCTTCTTTCTTGTGGCTATGACTCTGATGACATTTTATAGATTTTCTTTTTTGCCTTTACTTTTGTGTATTTTGTTGGAGATAGCTTGAATTATCTTGGTATTGGTCTTTATACATTTGTTTGAGAGGAGGTGTGCAATGTTTCCTAAATTAGAGATGTTTTGTCTCTTGGACTGGGGATGATCTCCTAGATTGGAGATGTTCTTTTACTCGTGAATTGGAGTGTGTCAGAGTTTTTAGTTATCATATCCTAAACCCCAAGGGGAGGGTTGTTAGGTTTATGGGCTTTATCCTATATTGTGTCTCATAAGAATAGCTACCCAAGTGAGCAACATCCCTATCCTTCAAGTTGTGAGACAATAGTTGTGTAGATACAATGAGTACTAACACCTCCTTGTATGGGTCCATATTATATCTCCAAAGGAGTTCTTATTAGTACATGATTTTCAAATAACTATGTTGTTTCTGATTGAAAACCATGTCATTGTGAAAAAAATGGTTGGGAAGTTTTGTTACATAACTTGATTTGTCTTTTTATGTAAGGTCACTTGAGTTCAAATCTTATGTAATTAGTCAAGAGTACATTATGTTTTAAAATCATATAAACGTAAAAAGGGGGGTCATATTTACCATATACAAGTCACAAATGGGGCTTTTCCTAGACCCTCCGCTTGTTGTAGGTGGCATTCCCTTATTTATATATAGTGGCTACTCTAATGGCTATTACTATTGTAAAACACTTGCTCTTGTAGTAGAGGATGAGGGATCCATCTTGAGTTTTTGTCACCCATGGTTATGATTGGTTGCCTTTGGTTGGAGCCTTGTGCTACACGGCTATTCTTAGGGGTCCCAAGTCGAACTACTACTTTAGGTAACCATATTTGAGAGCTATCACCATAGAATCCACCTTAACTCTAACCCTAACCCTTACTGATCCAACCATTTCTTGGGGTGATCAATGCCAGAGGAATGGGTTTTGCATTTAGATCATCACAAGATGACACTTATTTTGTCTAGGCCAATGGTAAAGGGAGTGCCTACTCTGGCTTGTTCAATGCATAGTCATTATTGCCTTCAACCATGGTATGAGCATGTTGCCTTTTGGTTTCCACCTCTTGAGCCACTAATCGGGGTTCATTCTTTCCAAATGTGCCTATTTCTACGGAGGTATCCACCTTGTGTGATTTGAATGAGGCTAGTAACAAATTCATGCTTTGTGAAGGATCCTCTTGGGTGCAAATATTTTTCACAGCCTTAACATCACTGAAAGTTTGAAGTGTGCTTGTAAACCTAGGTTTGAGTTTCTTTGATGTGCGCTTAGATTGCTCCTCACTACCTTCTCGTGGAGATAATATATTTTCTATTGCATGGCTCACTGGTAGACCGCTATAGGAGTGTGGGCCCTCAAATTCCCCAACATATGGTTGTGCCAATACTCATATATGATGTGCGTCCCATCCCACTTACTGCCATCAATTAGCACGGCCATCTTCATGAACTAAATATTTGAGATGTGCTTGTCATCTTTCTACAAGGAAATGTCATGAGTGATGAATGATGCCATTCGCCTAAAAAAATTCAAGCTGGTTGTAGGTATCCTGTGTACAGCCTTTGTGCAAGTAGCTTGGTCATCTTTAGTCTCTCCCAAGAAAATAAGCATCTAATCCTTAGACCAAGCTAAGCCTGTGTTTTCCTATTGGGGGGAGAGAGAACTCTTGCCAGATTCTCTTTGCTGAATTTGATGTTGGTTGTTGCTTTGTCAGGCACATAATTGTGTAGCGCCTCTCATGACATGCTTGCATTCAAAGGCCTAGTTGTTTGAACTACTGCTTCTCCTCATCGATGACGGTGGGGAGAGAGTTGGGTTTATGTATGATGGCGGGCAAGTCAATGGTGGATTCCTTCATCAGCTATGTGTTACCATATACATGTGGTAGTGATGTGTGTGAACACACTAGGACCACTGATGCATTTTGTCCCTCTTTAGGAGGTTTTTTGTCCCGTGCATTGCATGTACGCCCATCACTCTAGGGCTATCTATCTTTCCATTGCACACTAAGTAATATAGTCACAGTTGTGTGCCTTGAGCTTCCTTCGTCTTCTCCAAGATATGTGAGTTTCTTTGAAACCCTAATTACAACAATTGGTATCAAAGTAGGTTGCGTCCTATCGGGTTTAGTCGCCAGCAGCTCTAGCATACGCCTGCTCGGTTTCTCCTATTTCTGTGAGATTTTGCATGAGGAATATTATATGCACACTTTTCTTGCTGGTGTCAAGGATATCAATGAGCAACTTATTTCTGCAGGTAAAGTCATTTCAGACAGTTCCCTCGTGCGGATTGTTCTTGATGCCTTACTAGATTCTTATCAAACTTTTGCTAGTACTTGGAGACTTATAACCCAAGGAAATCCTAAAGTTTTCAAGTTTGACGCATTATGAACATTGTTGTTGCAAGAGTCACTTTCCAAAAAAAACAATTGAACAGGCTTTTATTGATTCTCAAAGAAAGAGTGGTAGCAGCAATGCAACCACTTCTTATAGTTCTGCCTGCGAGTGGCAAAACTTATGTTCCTAATGCTTTTGTTGGCACAATTCATCTGGAAATTTTGGTGATAAGGGCAAAAACAAGATGCGTAGCCATTATTGTAAAGCTGATGATCACTTGATCAAGTAGTGTCCTAAGTTGAAGGCCAAAGAGGCTAAGAAGAAAGAGGGTGGTTCCACTGTAAATGTTGGTTCCACTACACATGTAGCCATTTTTGAGTCTTCTGTGAAAGGAGACTGTGATGCTGATGTTGATGCAGAATGGGATTTTAGTACAGAGTGCACTTACGATCTTGTTGTCCATGATGCATGCATGTTACTTGCTGCAGCTTCACATGTGTGGTATTTCGATAGTGGTCCTACAAAGCACATTACCTCACATTGTGATTTGTTCACATCTCTTAAGTATGTCCCTCATGGGAATTCAGTCACTTGTGCCAACAATGCCTCTTATCCGGTTCAGGGGGTTGGAAAGATTGTGCTTACTGTTGCAAATGGCAGTTCTTTCACACTTGTTGATGTACTTTATGTACCTGGGATCAAGAAGAATCTTTTGTCTATATCTGCACTTGCTAGACTTGGACTTGTAGTCAAATTTGTGGACGACAAATGTACAGTTTAGGATCTCAGCTTTGGTGATGAAATTGTTGCATTTGGTCTTTTGTGCCGTGGGCTGTATAAGCTCACTTTTTATGACAAGTGTGGACAAAATTTTGCAAATGCAGTTGTAGATTCAAGGGTTGTTTCAGATGCAAAATTGTGGCATGTACGCTTTGGGCATCTGAATTTTGCCAGTTTGTCACGTTTGCAGAAATTTGATATGATTGCTTCTTTGCCGCCTCTTGAAGCACTTGTCAAACATTTTTGTGAAGTCTGTATTTAAGGTAAGATGCAGCGTTCAAAGTTTACAAAGGATGATTCAGTTAGGGCCACATGCAGGTTGCAGCTTGTGCATAGTGATGTTTGTGGGCCCATGCAAACTCCGTCCTTGGGCAATGACCTTTACTTTGTGACTTTCATCGATGATTACTCCAGGCATGCATGGGTATTTCTGCTTAAAGAAAAGTCCGAAGTTTTTATGTGCTTCAAACAATTTTTGGCTATGGCTAAAAATGTATCGAAATGTACTATGGGCACCCTCCGTTCCGATCGAGGGGGGGAGTATATGTCTCATGAATTTAATGCATTTCTGGCTAGTCGTGGTATAAAACACCAATGTACAATGCCTTATACACCTCAACAAAATAGTATTGCTGAGAGGAAAATAGGTCACTTACGGACATTTTTTCCCTCTTTAGGAGGTTTTTTCCCCCGTGCATTGTATATACTCCCATCACTCTAGGGCTATCCATCTTTCCATTTCGCACTAAGTAATATAATCTCAGTTGTGTGCCTTGAGATTCCTTCATCTTCTCCAAGTTGTGTGTGTTTCTTTGCAACCCTAATTCCAACACTATGGTGTGAGTAAAGATAGTGGGTGCTATGTTATGAGGAGGAAGTACAAGCCGCAAAGAAGTAGTAGATGAGAAGCAAGAATAACATAATGTAGGGAATGCAAAAGAGTATGATCATGTTGTGTGCGTTTTTTTCTCCAATTTTGATGAAGCCATATATACATAAATATGATGTAAATAAATGATAAAGGTATGATCGTGGCTCAAAAACCATATTAGAAAATAAGTTGCACATGCGACATGAAGCCTTACGTGGAACTACTTTTAGTATTAGACATAGCCTTGCTAAATATAAATTGTTTTGGTAAAAGTAGAGGTAAAGAAGCTTCCTTTGTAAGTGAGGGTCTTAATAAGTAAATGGGACACGTGTATGGCTGAGAATAGAGGTTTTGCATGAGGAGAGCTCGTTTTTGAAGACAGGTCCAAGAAGAGGGTGATGTTGGGGAAAAAACAGCAAGCACGTGTGTGTAGAGAAGAGGGCAGATGCTTGTTAATAGCTTGAGGGGAGGGCCATAGTTGAGGCATTTGGGATGGTCTTTGGATTAGTTGAAGGTGTTTCTCTCCTATTTTCACTCTCAAACAAAGGTTGATTGGTCTTTCTACAAGCATCTCTTTGCCAGTGTACGTATATGTCGTTTTGGTGCAGTATCCTTGTTATGAAGAAGGAGAGTTCTCTAATTTCTTTGTACATCTATTTATTGGTGAATCATGATTAAAAAAATTATCTGTGTTTTTCTCTTTTTAAGCTTGATGGTTTTCAAATTTGTTCATGGTGTCGTTTTATGTGTTTATGAAGAGTCTATGGTAGAGATTTTGTCTACAAACAAGAGGTTCTAGTTGTTGTTTCTTCTTGGGATTGCAATTGATACATTTGTGCATTTAAATTGCTGGTATTTTTGGATTGAAAGCAATTTGCTTGGTGAGGAGTGATCAAGCTTTGGCCTTGGATTGTCTTCTTCTACTTGGTGTTTTCATTTAGGTAATGATGTGTGGTGTAGTAGAGGCCATTGTAAACAACTATCACGTGTTCTAGTGCCCTCATCAAAGAGATGAAAGAAATTGTATTTGGTTATCATATCCAAATCCATTTGATAATCAGCTCAAAACCATGGTAGGCTAGGGATTTGAGCCTTTTTAGGAGAAGCATGTGAAGATGTCGAGGATTTTTTCTGCGAAGTCAAGTTTGCTAGGCACAAAAGTAATTGAGATGAAGATGCCTACAAGATTCGGACTATGAGCTTGCTTGTGGAAGGACTTGCAATAGATTGGCTTGAAGAGGAGATGGCATATATACATCATTGGGAAGCTCTAAAGACGACTATGCTTGACAAATTTGGACCAACTGACAATCCAAAAAATCTACAAAAAGAGCTAGGTAATCCAAAAGGAGCAATAGTTTCAAAGATGTGGAGCAACAGTTTCAAAGATTTGGTGCTTATTGGATAAGGATCGAGCAAGGTTTGGGAAAGAATCAAGCCCCTACAAACTTCTTGATGAAGAAGGACATGTTTATTTCTTCATTGCATGGTAGTATACGAGCAAAGGTAGAGTTGAAGGATCTTGATTCTTATGCAGATACAGAGAAGCTTACGATTGGGCAATTGAAGAAAGCAAGAGCTTGCAAGAAGTGCATGCACATGCTTGGCAAGAACATTCTACATGTGGTTATGAAGGGAAACCTCTTTCAATTGAGTGCATACATGGAGAGAGAGAGAGAGAGAGAGAGAGAGAGAGAGAGAGAGAGAGAGAGAGAGAGAGAGAGACGTGGAGATTCTAAACGGACTTGAGCTAGCTAGAGCACAAACTAGTTTTCATTAGGATGAGCAAATCAAAATTTTGAATCTTGTTATGCATGCAATTCAACAACAAATTCAAAGACCACAAGGAGAAAGACAACAACAAAGGAATTGGATGGAGAATATTCAATGTAACAATTGTGGAGAGGAACCTTATGGCGGATGCCATAGAAGAGGTGTCTCACATGGACGTTTCTTTAGATTCAAGGGCACTATGTTCTTTGGGTATTGGTTCAGCCCAACCTGGGTTAAGCCTTGCCTCTACTGCTACGGGTGGATGCTCTTATAGGAGATTTTGAACCTAAAGCTAGGGTTGTTCCAAACCTTAATAACATGTGCGTTCCCCTTTTATGGATTGCTATGAGCGAATGCAACACTTTTTAAAGAAATTTTTCTCAATTTTTTATTGTTTTTAGTTTTTTTTTAAACCTACATGCACCAAAAAAAAATGATGGAGTAGGCCTTGACTCCCTTTTTGTGACTTAGATGAGTAGATAGTTGTTAGATCATTGATGAACCTTTGGTTCTTAGATCAGTAAAGAGCCCTCTCATCAATTTATGTCAAAAATGAAGTCCTTGGCCAAACAAAATATTGTCAAAGTGATCAAGTGTCCTTTCCTTAGCTAAAATCTAGTTTTGTCTTCATAGATCTATAGATTGATGGAGGAAAATTGGTCTTGAACCTGAGAGCAGGTTGCCTGGTCAGTCTAGACTTGTGGGGAATCACCTGTCTGGTCAGACCTTGGAGATAGACTATTCTCTTACACTCCTCTGTTCCATAGGTAACAGAGTTGAAGAACAAAACATATGGCCATCATGAAGAAACTGGATTGGAACCAGTCCTTGAAAAGGCTCTCCTAATAACATAGAAAACCTACATTTGGAGTGTGGTTACAATAGTGAATGTTGATTGGTGTGTGGAGGTGACTGAGAGGCCCTAGAGCATTGGTCGAGTGGCCATTTAAGGATCGCTTCAATTTACTAGGTGCCCTTAGTTTGGGGAAAAGAAAAAATGTGTGCATTGGTGATGAGAGAATTGGAGATAAAAAAATAGATGGTGACATGCAAGACCTTAGAGTTATCGTTCCTGAAGTAATGGAACGTTGGAAGGTCAACACAAAATCCAAAGGTGTGCTATCATTTTAGGGCTTTTTGATTGAGGGTTTAATACTACAATCTTTTCTCTCTCTCTCTCTCTCTCTCTCTCTCTCTCTCTCTCTCTCTCTCTCTCTCTCTCTCTCTCTCTCTCTCTCTCTCTCTCTCTCTCTCTCTCTCTCTCTCTCTTTGTGCACCTACGTATTCTCTCTAGCTAATCTTTCTTGTCAATGCATCATGGGGCAAGCTAGGACAAGAGGCTTGTTCTCTACAATCTGACCAAAGCAAGCATCCGTGGCCATCTCTATCACATGGCGTTAAACACGCGAGCAGCTTCTTTGCCCTCGCTAGTGACCGTACCACGACATACCTCACAGATCATGGCTTCTTGGGTTGACTTTCCAAGGTCGAGAGCTCTCTTAAGAGCATGACAGAGTTCTATTTTGCACTTGCATAGCAAACATAGGAGCACCTCCAACTGTGCATTTTGCCATTCAAAGCTGTGTGTGATGCTCGTCTAGGAAGCTCATCGGTCAATGAGGTGATGAGGCCTTTGGGTGAAGAAGCCATCCAAGTAGATGTAGGCATCGCCGATATGGTTGATATTGAATATGTCCGTCGGTACTAGGAGGGAGAGCATGTTGAAGCTTAATATCTGCACATAGTAGTAATGGGAAACTTGTTGAAACCAGTCCACGTCGGTGTGGACCAGTTCCAGCAGGTTCAACAAGCATTATATATCGAAGCTTTCAAAGCTACCTAGTAGTAATGGGACAGGGTTATAGAGAAAAAGAGTGCCAAGTTTTGCCGTTTGCGATCGTCGCCACCCCTCTCCAACCCTGTGTAACCTGCCAAAACTAGTACACGCCGGTGCGGACAAGTTCCAACAAGCACTTATATGTAATTGAATCTTTCAAAGCTTTATTTATTAAATTTTATCAACTTCAGTGGGCCTTCCCACTCCGGGTAGGGCTAGAAAAATACCTTTTTACTAACCAGTGAAAATAAGGACAATCTTGAAATTTTCCTGGCTTTTAGGTCAAAATTTGAAGCTTTTGCCAATAATTATACTAAAACTTGTGTAAATTTTTTGGTTTTCTCAAAGGCAAGCTCAAAATCTAATCGAGATTTAACAATTTTAGACGGTTAAAATACATTGCACTCCAATTTTCTTCTAACATGTGGCCTTTGTATGGCCTTCATGATTGTAAGCAAGACCAATACATGCTAGCACGTACCGATTTCAAGACGGGGTAGCACCACTTTCAACGATGGCGAATTTGAGCGCTATTCAAATGGGGTCGGATGCTACTGCTATATATTTTTTGTTTTTTAATAAAATGAGCAAGTTGTCAAAACTAGATTTCACATACTTACTGGATCTAAGTGTAGATTTAATCAAAGGAATCTGTAAGATCCCATTTCTCATCTCTCACGATCTCATATGTAGCTGATCGCTACACCATTAGGAAGAGAATGGGGCTAGAAGGGCCTCTTTATTTGGCAGTTTAAGGAAGTAAAACCTTTAGTTTTAAGAAAGTAATCAAAGGAAAGATTTTGAATTCAAACAGGAAAAATGGCTAGTTTATTTCAATTCAATTTTTCCCCCTAAAATGGAATTTAAAGTCTAGCGGGTAAAACCATATCATGTAGCATACCTATGGAAAGAGCTCAACGTGTAGATTACAGATCTCTGCTCTCCACTCAAATCAGAGATCATATGTGGGAGTTATGGAAGTGTTAAACCTCACACACATTCCTATCACCTAAGACGGACACCGTATTATTTATTTGGTAGAGTCAGGTACCTGGCTTGTCGGTCCAATAGGAAAAGGGTAAGAGTGATCGCCGATGAGAGGCGCACTCTAACTGGAACATTCAAGGGATTAGTTGGCTAAGCATCGGCGCCCAAGTGTGAATGGGATGAGCTCATATAAAAGTCAACTAAACCTAAAATTCACTCATTCTCTCATTTATGCAATTGAAGAGTGCTCTTGCTCCATCTCCATCTTCTTCTTCTTCATCTCCTTGTGTGAATTTGTATGCGTGTGTGTGTGTGTGTGTGTGTGTGAGAGAGAGAGAGAGTGTGCGATCGAGTATTGCACCAGCACGACGGCAGCGAGGCGGTTGACCACGGTGTAGCGGCATCTCCCTCTTCTTTGCGGTGAGGAATCCTCCACGGCAGCAAGCGTAAAGTGGTGAGTGACACACCATTGCCATCTTTAAGCTTACTAGTTTAGGCTTGTTGTCTACTTGGATCCATTTGTGTCTCGCACACAGTGTATCGGCAAGTTCCTTGCATTGAGACGTACGACAGACGCGTACATTTTTGGCGCCGTTGCCGGGTAATGCCATACACTAAGCTTGAATGGCACTTTGTGCTTCTTTTGTGGTGCAATTTAATTGTAGGAAAGGTAGGGAAGGAAGGTGTGTGTGTTGAGAAGAAGGATTTTGTGTTGCTACTATGTATTTCTTTGTTAATGAAGTTTTGAAAGGTTATTGTGTTTTCTCTGTGCTAAGGTATTACTATTAAGGTTGTTAATTCTGTGTAATGAAAAGTATAGTAAGTAGGAAGTAGATCTATGAGAGCTAATGAAGTGTGTTAGTGTGTAACAGTAGGTGTATTAGTTGTAAGTGTTAAGTATGGAGCCTGATTTACCCTTTGTAATTTTCTGTGGTAAAAGCGTACATTTGTAAGGCCCCCATTATGAGGAGAAGCCATCGTGCGTGAAGGTAAATCACTCACCGGAAACCAAAATTTTCACAGTCAAAAACCAGGGGCAACTTTAGGGGCCTCGGGGGTGGAAGCCCCCGAGACTTTTTTTTCCTTCGCCGGAATATTCCTTTTTGCCAAAATATTATGATCGGACGGCGGCCGGAAAGTGGTCGGAAAACAACCATCGGTCGGCCAGTGGTCGGAAGTCAATGGCCGGTGACCGGTGGCCGAATTCAAAAGCGGACTTGTCTTCTCAAGGGCGGCCACACATGGGCGGATTGGAGGGTCCGATTTGGACTTATTCACACAAGGGCGGCTACACATGGCTACCTCTCATAAGAGAGGGCAACCCTTTTGGCCTATAAAAGGAGGCCATTTCTACACACATTTCATAGTGTGAAGTTGATGCAACAAGGTGAGTGTGAGGTGGTGAGAGTGAAGCAAGGCGGGATTTCCATTAAGGGTATAATCCCTTTGTAAACTACTTTTTGTTTTGAAGTACTAAATCCATTGAGTGGCTGCTTTCCCGTGGACGTATCCAACATTGGGTGAACCATGTATATCGTGTGTACTCTCTCTCTCTCTCTCTCTCTCTCTCTCTCTCTCTCTCTCTACTCTATAATCTTGTGTATGTAAATTTGTCTCTCTCCATTAAGTAATCTACTCAATTATCTATTTAGCTACGTCTTATTTTCTAACTTAGTTGCATTATTTGTTATTCGAAAGACGTATAATACGCGAATAATGGGTGTATTATTCGTTTATCTAAATTATACGGTCGTATTATACGGTGCCACATCAGCAGAAACGGCCAATCGTATAACTTCTTAATTTTTCGATCAAAAAACTTTTCGATCGAAATTATTTTCGAACGAAAGTATTTTGATCTAAAATTATAACGATCGAATATGTTAGTATATATAGCAACACGCGAAAGGTCTCATACCAGCTTTCAAAGTCAGTGTTTTCCATGCGAGTACTCTCACCAAACGATCAAAAAATGTAATTTGTAAAAAAATAAAACAATTTGAATGCAATAAAAATTAAAATTCAATAGAATTTTAAGTTTTTTGATTCAAATATATGAATATGTTTTGAAAAACTTAGTAAATAGTTGAAAGTTTGTATTTTGTGAAGAGTTTAATCTCTCACCTGATACAAACTGTAATTATAAGAATCACTTGTCAATGTGTTCAATTAATTGACACTTGAAAGTGACTAATAAAAGAAAAGTAAGATATTATTGTTGTGTGTAGAGTGTACTCTCACATGAGATAATTAGTTTAAAAATATAATTACATAAAAATTAATTTTATGTAATTTAAAGTTCGATTTTGATGTGTAGAGATTTTCTCTCACTTCAAAATGAATATAATGAAACAAAATTATATTTTTACGTTTTGTGTAGAGCTATTCACACTGCTATGCTCTCACTAGAGTAAAAATTTAGGAAAAACATGTCCAAAAATAATGATATTCTCTTATCTTTATTTGGACTGCAAAATCTACCATACTGTGTGAGAGCATACATATGCTCGCATTGTAGATAGATAATCGCTTAAAAATCTATGGTAAAGTGTAAGAACTTTTTGTTCGCACTTTACATAGATACGATCATTATCAAGTATTGTAAGTGATTATCGTTTTGACATTTAAAAATGTCACTTATAGCTCTTGTATGTATAGTAATTTATAATGATAATCATTTTAATACTTGATTTAATTGTAATTATTGATTATCGTAATGTGTTAAAGATACAAGCTTGCACTTTAGATAAATCGATGCAATTTATATGTAATCCAATGGTATTGTTTTTTATTATTGTATTTTTGTTCAATCATTGTTTTTAATTATTTTAATTTCATTCAATCATTGTTAGTTAAATTAATTTAATGTTTTAATTGATTTTGATTATGAAAATGATAATTGACTTTGTTTTTACTAGCAAACTATTTTTGTGCATCATGGTGAAAGGACAAGAGTGGAGTTATGTGCATGAGTTGAAAGCTAGGAGAAATACATCTCGACTTAAATGTAAATCTTGTGGCCACGAGTTCAGTGGTAATGCAACCAGAATTAAAGAGCATTTGTTTAAAGTCCCTGGCAATGTTGAAAAGTTCGGGGCACCACCAAAAGATATTCATGAAAAATTTGCCATGTATTCTCGCAAAGTAAAGTTGATTCTTGCAGCTAAACATAAAGGTGATGTTTCTAAAGATATTCATGCGAATATTGAACCATTTGTATGCAATGAGGCAACAGAAGAGGTGTGTACCACTCAAGTAAATGATCAAAGTTCTCAATTGAACCCTCTTCATGGACATGCTTCTACATCAGGAGGAGTTCCTAGCACAAGCAAATCTGACAGAGCGTCATCCAATGGACAGACAATGCCTAAAGCATTAGGTAAACAATGGTTGCTTGAGTTGCATTTAAAATGGACACAAGCATTTGTTGCGTGTGGCATATCGTTCAATGTTATGCGCAATCCAATATTTCAAGATGCTTTGATGAGTACAGCCAAAAAAGGATTTGTGCTTCCTGACTATAACAAGATGCGAACTGAATATCTTGATAAAGTCAAAGACAATACTGAAGCCATTCTCAAATACACAGTCCTAGAGTTTGTTCCAGCATATGGATGCACCATAGCATTGGATGGATGGACTAACTGTCAGAAAAAACCTTTAATCAATGTAATGCTTATTAACCCTAGAGGGGCTATGTTCGTGGAAGCAATTGACAGCTCATTGAAAGAGAAGACTATCACCTACCTAGCAGGGGTGTATGAGCGTGCAATTGCAAAGGCAGGTGGACCAAAGAATGTGACTGCTATTGTCACAGATAATGCGGCCAACTACAAAGGAGCAGGAAGAGCTATTCAAGTCAAGTATCTGGAGATTTCTTGGGTACCATGTGCAACTCACACTTTAAATTTGCTTTTAAAAGATATTGGTAAAATGGCATGTGTGAAGCATACTTTATTGGATGCAAATCATGTGGTGAAATTCATTAGAGAGCATCAATTTTCGTATTCTCTTTTTCGAACCAAGTCACCAAATAAAGCTCTGCAAATATTTTGCGCAACAAGGTTTGCTACGGCATACTATGTTCTTGCTGCTTTGCAAGAGTTGAAGCCTGCATTGATGGAAACCTTAGCAGACAGAAGATGGGATGGATGGCTCAACAAGTATCCAAGTTATCAAGAACCAGCTGGTCGATGTGCACAAATAGTAAACTCGCCAGTCTTTTGGCGTAATGTAGAAAGAATAGTAACTGTGTCTAAGCCATTTGTAGATCTTTTGAGAGCAGTTGACACAGATTCTTTTATTTTTGGTCGGGTCTACTGGTATATGTCAGAGGCTATACGCAAGCTAAGAGAAAATGTCAGTTTTGGTGCAAAGGATAAAGCTACCATGATTACAATTGTTAACAAGCGTTGGGTGGAGTTGCATACGCCATTGCATGGTGCGGCTTTTGTATTGGATCCTAAGTTTCAAATGCATCAGCAATCTACCAACAAAGAAGTTATGTCCGACTTCAAAACAGTGTGCTCCCAACTCTTAGGGCACGAAGATGGAAAAATAGCTTTTCATCAGCGAGTAGATTATGCCAACAGAACTGGTATGTTTCAGGATCCGTGGCATATAGATGCCATTGGAAAAACAAGTGCACCTTTATGGTGGAAGGAGTATGGTGGAGAGAAAGTGGAGTTGCAACACATTGCAATTAGAGTTTTATCAGTAGCTGCATCAAGTGGAAGTTGTGAACGAAATTGGTCAGCATTCGACTTTGTGCACACGAAAAAGCGAAACAGACTTCATACTAAACGGGCTGCTGATTTGGTGTATGTTTTTTGCAATATGAGACTTATTTATAAGCCTCAAAACATTGCAACTAGAGCCGCTCAAAAGCAATATGGAGTCTTTCAAACGCATGAAGCTATTTCTGCAGAAGTTGATGATGAACATGATATGGAATGGGAGATAGTTTCAGAATGCTCAGATATGGACGAAGTAGATGATATGGTTGCAGTTTTTGAAGATGGAGATGATTTGTGAGAGTACCATTGTAATACTTAACAAGTTTTTGCATATGATGAAAGAAAGTGGTATCTCGTTGTCGTTCACATCAAAACCTCTCTTTCTCTCTCTCATACGCACATATTTACTCACACACAAATATAAATTGCCGATAATATCTTGTCGAATAACAATTACATAAAGTCAATGTAGGTTTGAAATTACAACAAGGTTCTGGGAAATTACTCAATCGAAAAGAGTTTGATATAATTTTGAGATTACAAAAAGCTTGTGAGTGACTTATGAGTTTGATAGATTTGCTATAAGCTGGTCTATGGTAAAATCTGTAATTCCTAGCTCAGGGGATGGTTGAGCACCATCTTTATGTGAAGTGGTAGTATCATCTGGCAAAGGTCCATACAATGATTCATATCATTGAAGCTTTGCTTGTGCATCACTTAACTCTATTTCAAGCTCAAGAATACGGCCACGAAGCATGTCCGATGTTTCTCCTTGGTTGGCAAGGTCTTGTCCTTGGCTGGCTAATTCAGTCAGTGTTTCTGACTCTTCAGGAAGTAAAACAATAGGACGCTTGCGAGGAGGCATTGGATTATTTGCATTGCGTGTTGCCACCTTTTCTGCAATGCGTCCACGTCCAACGCCAGCGGTGCCTGGACGATCTGACCAATCCACTCTCTTCAGCAAAACATATCGAACATAGCATTGTTGGATAAAGTAAATTGCTACTTGGTTGTTGTTTGGTAGGCATCTCTCTTGTCGTATAAACCTTTGCAGCAATACACATGCCAGTCCTTTATGTTGCAAATCAAAGAGCTTTAACGGATCTGTATCTTTTGCATTGCCACTTATTTGAAATAGTTGATGGCGTACAAAGTGATTAGGGCAAAGCTTTTTGCACTCTTTAAGGGTTAGTGGTTCGCCCTGCAGCTCAGATTCATCTTCTTCAATGTTCGCAATAGTAGAAAGATCTGCTTGTCCACATCTAACTTGTTCTTCTTTAAAAATTGTCTGAGCTTCAGCGTGGTTGAGTTCTTCTTCCATATATGCATATTAGGTGAACATGTCATTACTTTTAAATACCCATTCAATTAATTTGACATTGGACAGTATATCAAATGACAAACATAGATATTTTGTTCAATTAAACATACAATTAAATCTGACACCAAAACTAAAACAATGATCAAATCATGAGACTTGTGTTTTCATTAATCATCAGCTGGTCGTAAGCCAGATGTCATTACAATGTTGTAACCCTCTCTATGGGCACCATTTAGACATAAGGAGAGGTCAAAAGCGTTAGGCCGGGTTTTGGGGTTTAGGCGCTTGCCGGTTTCAAGATGAGCAAGTACATTACTCAAAAAATGTCTCTTGCTTTGTTCTTGGGGCTCTGGTAAGCACTTCAAAATGCGTTTACATGTATGACACATGGAATAAATATCCATAGCTTTGGTCTAGGAGGGAGGATTACTAGATATACATTCGGGGGCTGCCCATGGATAATCGGCTTCTATCTACATATCGCGTAGAGGAGGAAAACCGGCTGTGGTATTTGTTTTGGTGCATGAACCCCAATCCACAATGCCGGCATAAACACCTTTTTCGCCAAAATGCAGCATCATATTCCGAGAGTGTAGATCATTGTGGAGGTAGTTATGCGAATGTATATACTTTAGAGTTTGGAGGAGAGCATTGATGATCTACAAAATATTCTCCTGGAATAGCTCTACTGTTCCTGCAGTGAGTACATAATCGCGGATGACAGGTTGGCTGCGATCTGCAGTGCATTATTTGATCCATTGCTCCACATGGCCGCCATTCCAAATTCGTGAAATGAGCATTGGTCGCTCCACGTGGCGCACCATGGCAAGAGGGTAGATAATACCTCGATGTGAAATATCCAAAATTGTTGCTTCGTCTTTGACCTGTTGCTCCATGGTGGGCCCATGTAAGTGTACTTTGAACACTTTTGCAGCATACACTTGATCTTTGAAAGCGGGATGTGTGACACCCACACGCTTCACATGTGCCCATCTTCCCTCTCCTAGCTGTGGAGCTTGGATATTGAAGATGGCTGTGTCGGGTAAAAGGTGTAAAATAGGTGGTGGTTGAGAGAGGTCTAATGTAGCAACGGATGACATTGCAGGCTCTGTTCTAAGAATGATTTCTGGTTCAACAGCAGCTTCAGAAGAGCTGGCTTCCACTCTTGCACGCTTTGCTGCTCTTTCTAACTTTTCCTTGCTCTTGAACTCCGTGTAAAGCTGTTGCACAAGATGTATGCGCTCAGCTATGTTTGGCAAGGAAGTAATTGCAGGATTTTTCAGTTCTTGAAAGGTTTTCATGATCTATCCAATGGTTTGTTTGAACATGTTTACTAAAGCACCTGATTTCAGGAGGGCTATGTCAAAAATAGCTGGTGCAAACTCTGCCTGGAGCTGCTCAAACACAGAATTGGTTAGAGTCTCTGTAAGCTGATAAAAATGCTCCGGAGCGACAGGGTTTAAACAACGCCTAATCTCTACCTCTGACGAGTAATGGAAGTGTCTCACAATCACTTCGGAGACGAACTTTCGTTGATGTTTCGCTAGCTTCGTGTCTACCATATCTGTATGACAAAATTATAAATTAAGAATCTTACGAAATGATTGTACACCATAGTAACATAGTTATTATATAATGAGTGTTAACCCTATATATATATTAAATGATGATTCAAATTTATTAAACAATACTAAATTATTGCAAATTAAAGAGAAAATCTTATGATTACAAACCACATTGTGCGAATCGACCATGAAAATTAATTTAGAGAGAGAGAGAGAGAGAGAGAGAGAGAGAGAGAGAGAGAGAGAGAGAGAGAAACAGGTCAGGAGTGTGAGATGCTCTCAGCACAAGAACTGGACCCTGCTATGTGCAGAAGTGTGAGATGATGAAATAAATTACATCTAAAGGGTTGGAAAATCGTATATGTGAACAGCTCAGCTAGTGTGAGATATTCTCAGCACAAGTCCTGGATGCTGTTGTAAAATAGATTGATAGTTTTTATCAATCTAATCCCTGATAAAGTGTGTGGAACTCACAACACAACTATCAACGGATAAATTAACAATTGCAGATGTAAGTTACCTATCGTATGTGTTTACGTCCAAAACAACACCAAGTCATTTAATGATGAAAAAATGATGTTCTTTTGGAATATGAAACACACGAGTAACCAGTATGTCACATTAAGATGAAGAGGGCATGAAAATATGCATCTCTTCACTCTTAATATAACGAGTGGTAACGCTTGTGTTTCTATGTAACACATATGACAGAAAAACTTAATCTAAAATTGTAAATTTTATAAGCTATTTCTAATGGAGTGTGTGGCACGCACAACACAACCATCAACAAACAGCTCAACAATCTCAAATGTAAATCAATTGTTGTATATATCTACGTTCAGAGTAACACAAAGTCATCTGCTGATGAACAATGATGTTACTACAGAAATAGAAGCACAAAAATAACGAAAGTCGTATTAAGATGAAGAGGGCATAAAGTATGCATCTCTACACTCTTAAAATGACGAACGTTAATTTTTGTGCTTCTATGTAGAATAATCAATAATGATTTACTTTAAGATTGTAAATTTTATAGGCCACTCTGAAGTGAGAGGTGTAGCATCATGCCTACTACACTCCACGAGTCAACCTCTAATCCTAACTCATCTCTATGGTGAGAGATATACTACTACACCATACGAGTGAGAATCTAAATTTACCCTAAGCCTTCCCTGGAGTGAGTTATATAACTACACACCACGGGAAAGAAAACTATATTCTATACACCTCTGGAGTGAGCCATATGGGCCTATGGCTACACACCACAAAGTGGTCTACGACCTGCAAGCCAACTTTGTGGTGAGAGCCGAAACTACTGCACCACACAAGTCTGGCACAACACAAAAAAAAAAGTTAATATTTATTGAAAATTTTAAAAATATACCTGAAAACCGTTGTAAATCAAAGTCGTTGTCTCTATCTGGCAAACTCTCAGAAGCTCCAAGCTCTCCAAACCCCAAGAAAGTCCACAATGCTTTTCGATCGAATACAGTGAAGATTGTATATATATACTTTTTTTCGATCGAAAAATGTTTTATACAGCTATTCGGTAATTATTCGGAGATACGACGTATATTGACGTTTTATACGTATAATTTTTGTTATACGGGCGTATAAATGCAACGCAGTTTCCTAACAACTGGTATCAGAGCAAGATTTGCTCGTAGCTAAATTATCTCAAGGAAAGGATTCCTTGAATTCAGTGGGAGTTATGGCGGAGGAAGGGAAGCTCAAGATTGAGAAGTTCAATGGCAAAAACTACCAACATTGGAAGATGCAGATTGAAGACTATCTCTACCAGAAGGACCTCTATTTGCCACTAGGCGGTCTTGCAAAGAAGCTTGCAACGATGGCAGATGAAGCATGGATTGTCCTTGATCGAAAGGCACTGGGAACAATCCGGTTAAGCTTAGCGTCAACGGTGGCCTTCAATGTTTCGGAGATGAAGACCACGGAGGACTTGATGAAGTCACTTGACGACTTCTACGAGAAACCATCGGCATCTAATAAGGTATTTCTTATGAAGCGCTTGTTCAATCTAAAGATGGCAGAGAATGGTTCAGTTGCAGAACACCTAAATGACTTTAACACAAACATAAGTCAACTTCGATCGGTGAAAATCAATTTCGATGATGAAGTGCGAGCTCTCCTTATACTATCATCTCTACCGGATAGTTGGGACAACCTTGTGATGGTTGTAAGTAATTTTTTTTCTGGCACAAATACTCTTAAGTTTGATGATGTTGTGGGTGTTCTCCTAAGCGAGGAAATACGAAGGAGAAGCACAGGAGAATCATCAAGTGCTGCACTGTCAGTGGAAACAAGAGGAAGGCCTAAGGAGAGGTTCAAAAACCAAAAGGGTCGTGATCGCTCAAGGCGGAGCAAGTCACGCACAAAGTCAGTTCTTGAATGTTGGAACTGCGGCAAGAAGGGCCACATCAAGAAGGATTGCTAGTCCAAGAAGAAGAAGGAGACAGAGTATCAGGACAACAAGCCAACATCGGAGGCCAATGTGGCAGGTAAAGTAGAGCAAGATGCTCTAATTCTCTCATTAGACAATGTGTCTAATTCCTGGATAGTAGATTCCGGGGCTTCATTCCATGCGACACCACACAAGCAACATTTCCAAGACTACACCAAAGGTAATTTTGGGTATGTATACTTGGGAGATGATGAAGCTTGTGAGATTGTCGGCAAAGGTACATTTTCTATCAAAACTGCTAACGAAAATGAATGGAAGCTTAAAGATGTTAGGCATGTTCCTTCTCTTCTCAAAAATTTAATCTCTACACGACAATTGGACGATGAAGGTCACAACATTGCATTCGGAAACAAATGGTGGAAGACCTCAAAGGGATCTTTGGTGGTTGCCAAGGGAGAAAAGGTCGGTAAACTTTACTTGTGTACTGTTAGCACGCAACCTTCAGCTTGTGCAGCATTTACAGAAGTTGACAGTACAGTGTGGCACTACCGGCTTGGGCATATGAGTGCCAAAGGAATGCAAATCCTTCAAACAAAGAAGCTTCTACCAGGTTTGAAAGAAGTGGACTTAGAGTTCTGTGAAGATTGTGTTTATGGTAAACAAAAGAGGGTAAAATTTCAAAAATCAGGAAATTAAAGAAAAAAAAAACTTGAGTTGGTTCATTCTGATGTTTGGGGTCCTGCAAGTACACCATCACTTGGTGGCTCATTGTACTATGTAACATTCATAGACGATGCGACTAGAAAAACATGGGTTTATGTCATGAAGAATAAATCCGATGTATTTTCCATATTTCAAAGGTGGAAAGCCTTTGTGGAGAATGAAACAAGTACCAAGGTTAAATGCCTCAGATCCGACAATGGAGGTGAATATTGCAGCCAAGATTTTGAAAGCTTTTGTGCTAGCAATGGCATTCGGAGGCAAAGGACAACCCCAAGGACACCTCAGCAAAATGGTATTTCGGAAAGGATGAACAGGAAAATCATGGAGCGAGCACGAAGCATGCGGCTACATGCAGGCCTACCGCTTGAGCTTTGGGCGGAAGCTGTAAGTACGTCTGTGTACTTAATCAATCGGTCACCCTCAACGGCATTGGATGGGGGAGTTCCAGAAGAGGCATGGACAGGTAAACCGGTGAATTATGCATTTCTCAAAGTGTTTGGGTGTGAGGCTTTCATGCACATAGATAGAAGCCTAAGATCAAAGCTAGATGCAAAGTCCAAAAAGTGTTTCTTCATTGGCTATGGAGAAGGTGACTTTGGGTATCGCCTATGGAATCCTGAAGATGGTAAAATCTTAAGGAGTAGGGATGTAATTTTTAAGGAACAAAATATGTACAAAGATTACTTGGAAAGAAAACAAACAAAAGAAACAGGTGATGAGTATATGGAGCTTGAGGATGGTGAAGACTCAAGGACTGCAAACGGTGACAATGTGCAACAACATCAACCAAATGAGGAGCCTCAACCTATTCCCCGAAGATCTACAAGAGCAAGTAGACCTCCAGAAAGGTTTGTTCCTTCCTTCAACCATCTCTTGATCTCAGATTCTGGAGAGCCAGAATCATACGAAGAAGCTATGCAACATGAATCCAAAGAAGAATGGACGAAGAGCATGCAAGTGGAGATGGACTCACTACATCGCAACCAAACATGGGAGTTGGTTGAGCTGCCTAAAGGTAAGCGGGCACTTCAAAACAAATGGGTGTACAAGCTGAAGGAAGAAGAAGGTGGGAAGAAAAGGTACAAGTCTATGCTTGTGGTAAAAGGGTTTTCTCAAAAGAAAGGTATTGACTTCAATGAAATATTTTCTCCTGTTGTAAAAATGAACTCAATTAGGCTTGTCTTAAGCCTTGTGGCTGCTCATGATCTAAATCTCGAGCAAATGGATGTAAATACGGCATTCCCTCACGGTGACTTAGAGGAGTAAATCTACATGCTTCAACCAAAGGGGTATGAAGTAAAAGGTAAGGAGAAAATGGTTTGCAGATTAAAGAAGAGCTTGTATGGTTTAAAGCAATCATCAAGACAATGGTACTTGAAGTTTGATCGATGGATGTTGGATCATGGATTCACAAGATGCAACTGGGATCACTGCGTCTACACGAAGAATTTGGGAGATGGGAAATTCATCATCCTAATGTTATATGTTGATGACATGTTGATTGCAAGTGCTAACATGCAGGACATCAAAGACCTAAAAGAGGAGCTGTCTAAATCTTTTTCAATGAAAGATTTAGGTGCTGCAAAGAGGATACTTGGTATGAAAATATCAAGGGACAGGACGAAGAAGGCAATAAAGCTATCTCAAGAAGATTACATCAAGAAGGTACTAGAAAGGTTTGCAATGCAAAATGCAAAACCAGTTTCTACACCTTTGGTTGGTCATTTTAAACTAACGAAGGATATGTGTCCAAAGACACAAGAGGAGATAGCCTATATGTCTAAAGTTCCATATGCTGCAACGGTAGGTTCTCTAATGTATGTTATGGTCTGGACAAGGCCAGACATTGCACATGCAGTGGGAGTTGTGAGTAGGTTCATGGACAACCCCGGTAAAGAGCATTGGCAAGCTGTGAAGTGGATACTTAGGTATCTAAAAGGGACAACAACAAATTCTTTGTGTTTTGGAGGAACTGATATTTTTCTAGAAGGGTATGCTGATGCAAATATGGTAGGTGACAAAGATACTCGAAACAGCACTACTAGCTATGTGTTCACGGTTGGAGGCATAGCAGTAAGTTGGGTTTCAAAGCTGCAGAGAGTGGTTTCACTTTCTACCATGGAAGCAGAGTATGTAGTAATGACGGAAGCAAGCAAAGAAATTATGTGGCTTCACAGATTCTTAGAAGAGCTTGGATTCAAACAAGACAATTATGTCTTGTACAGTGATAGCCAAAGCACTATCCATCTTGCGAAGAACTCAGCTGTTAACCCTCGTGGCACACGGACACCCTATCGCCTACGCTGGACGTGTATTATGTATTTGGTAGAGTCAGGTACCGGGCTTGTCGGTCCAATAGGGAAAGGTAGAGTGATCGTCGATGAGAGGCGCACTTTAACTTGGACATTCAAGGGATTAGTTGGTTAAGCATGGGCGCCCAAGTGTGAATGGGGTGAGCTCCTATAAAAGCCAACTAAACCTAATTTTTACTCATTCTCTCATTTGTGCAATTGAAGAGTGCTCTTGCTTCATCTCCATCTTCTTCTTCTTCACCTCCTTGTGTGTGTGTGTGTGAGAGAGAGAGAGAGGGAGAGTGTGTGTGCGATCGAGCATTACGAAGGCACGACGGCGGCGAAGCGGTTGAGCGCGGCACAACTGCAGCTTCTTCTTCATCGCGGCGAGCAATCCACCACGAAGGCGAGCGTAGAGCGGTGAGTGACACACCCTTTGTTCTCTTGAGCTTGCTAGTTTAGGCTTGTTGTGTGCTTGGAGCCGTTTGTGGCTCGCATACGGTGTATTGGCAAGTCCCTTGCTTCGACACTGCGGCAAGGAGCGCACATTTTTGGCGCCGCTGCCGGGGATATGCCCTACACTAAGCTCGGTTAGCACTTTACGCTTCCTTGTGGTGCAATTTCTATCATAGGAAAGGCAGGGAAGGAGTGTGTGGAGATTTCTGTTTTTTGCGTTTTCTGCATTTGCTGTCAAGTTTCAATTTCTGCTATTGTCTGCGTTTTTTCAATTTCTGCAATTTCTGCATTTTCAAGTTCGGCGTTTTCAATTTCTGCAATTTTCTGCATTTCTGCGTTTTTTCAATTTTCTGCAATTTCTGCATTTTCAAGTTCGGCGTTTTTAATTTCTGCAATTTTCAATTTCTGCGTTTTCAATTTCTGCAATTTTTTGCATTTCTACGTTTTTTTAATTTTCTGCATTTCTGCGTTTTCAATTTCTGTATTTCTGTATTTTCTGCGTTTTCAATTTTCTGCATTTCTGCGTTTTCAATTTCTGGAGCAAAAATAAAAAAATTTCGTGAGCGGGCGGCGAAATTTTTCGAAAATAAAAAACGTGACTCTTAAAACGGACGGGTTGGTTTGTATAAAAGATAGATCGGGATCGGTTCCCCAAGCCCAAGCCCAAGCCCAAGCCCAAGCCCAGGCCCAGGCCTCAGTCCTCGGTCTTATGATATATACTAGACTCACTCTTATATATATACCCTACTCCCTCAAGAGAGAATGAGAGCATGTGGAACAAGTCCTCCACTCTCCTCCTTTCTCTTCCCACTTGCACCGTTAGACTTTCTAGTTTGGGCCTAGTTCCCTACTGGAAATTGACAGTTTTAGGGATTCCGAGGGCATAGAGTGACCAAACGGAGGGCTGTAAAGCACGGCACGACCCTCTGACCGATACGCTCGTTTCGAGCTATCACACGGCCCATTCCACGACACGCTCTAAAAAATCTAGCAAAAAAACAAACAAAAAACACGCTAAAAACTAGTCACAAGGCCTCCTAGAGCAGCTTTTTGACACCTTAGGGTATCAAAAGCACATGCACTTACGCTCTGGGCGGGTGCTAGAACACGAGCATATTGAGAGTGCCTCTGTTCATACGGACACCCATTACCCATCCACGATAAGCTCTAGACCCTCAGCGGGGACACAAGGTAGCACCACCCAAGACCCTAAAATAGCCGCTAGTGATTCCTCCTCCGACTCAGAAATCATGGAAGCATACCCTACCCAAAACACTGAGAGAGAAGGCCATGCACCTCCCGAAACTCCACAGCCTAGTACTAGTATGTTTAGCCGTTTCATGGAAACATTAGGTAGAGCTACTCGCTCGGAACCTGATGCAAATGAAGCACACGAAGGGGGTGGGGAAGTGGACTCTCCTTTCACATCGCACGTGGACCCCACACCCCCAAAGAGTGTCCATGTGGATATCCTGCCAACTTCTTACCAAGAAGGCCCTGTTGAGCTGCCTCCTTCAGAAGTTCCCTCTAGAGTACCGTTGGTGACAAGTAAAACCACGGGGAGCAACATTGCTTCTACCTCAAAAGAAACCGTTAACACGTCGACTCTAGAAGGATTGTTCATTAATGATCATTGGACATACGACCTCCACACTGAGGTGTTGACGGATCTACACTCTGGCCACGCCTACCATGTAGGATGGATAGAGATTGTACAATCCACCTCTAGTGCCACGAGCATCGAAGATCAACAGAAAATGATCTGTAATGTTATCCATGGCATTATTCAATCCGAAAGGCAAAACCGAGGGGTAAATATACTCTCAATTGGCCCCATGAGATTTCTGGATGCGAGCAAGGCTCAACAGCCTACTCTATCACAAATGGAGACTCCTCTAATGAGTCCCATGGACCCATCTTACGTCATTTCACCTGGGGTCTCTATGCAATCTGAGCCTCCGAGCGAAAACTTTAGCTTCCCTAACTTGGCTCAACCCTCTATTAAGGAAAACACAGTGCTCACTCCAGGGATAAGCCTGACAGAGAATGTACCGATGACATCTACGGTTAGCGCAGTGCCACTACCTAGTGTCGTAGTACCTAATATGGGGCCTCGACCATATGTGCCTCTAGCCCCTTATGCACACATGGCCCCCACACCTCCAATAGTACCACTTGCTTACGCTCCTCGAGTGCCGCTCCCTAGCCCTTATCCGAGTGGACCTATGCCCGGTTATGTTCCATATCCTGCATCATCCACACATATGCCAAGACCGGCACCCATCCCTCTCCCACATATGATTCCAAGAGTACCTCCACCAGCCCTACCTCCTCACATAGGTGACTTGGCAGCGTTTGCTCAAACCATAGGTCGATCTATCGCGGAAAATATGCGTCACGCATCTGATAGAGAGCCTAGAAGTAAGGCAGTACAAATTGCCAAACTCACGCAAAAATTCAATGGGGATGAAGATGCTAGGAAACACATTGAAGTGTTTGAACAAGTATGTGATTCCTTAGGGGAACGCAACGAACTACATAAGTGCAATGCCTTAAGCTTGACATTAAGTGGGAAGGCTGGAGATTGGTATAGGACCCTAAGGGTGGACGAGAAAACAATCTACCCTACCCTTCGAAGGTTGTTTCTAAAGGAGTACATACGAGAAGGTGTGCTTTGGGGTGTAGCATCTCAGCTACAGAAGGCCGAACGTAAGGAAGGAGAGTCAGTAAGGGACTTCATTAGTCGTCTAAATCACTTAAACTCTCGTTGCCCTGTAAATGAGCGCTTCAACAATAACCAACTGCTTGATCGATTCATTCGAGGGTTGAGGAATGAAGGAATCTATAATGGACTAGTGATTAGAGGTATCACAACCTGGGAAGATGTCACTGCCAATGCAATCCAATTAGAGGACAACTTGATGATAGCAGGCATGAGGGTGTCTACTGACACGAGATCCACTAGCTCACAAGCCATTGAGTATGAACCCATGACTGCAAAGCCCATTGCCAATGAGCCAAAGGTATTTGAGACATTCTTGACAGACCTCACCAAGGCAATCCAAGAGTCTCTTAAGGATAACCGACCCCCTCAAAATAGTCACATGTATCCAAGAAGGGAGCAACAATGGTGTTCCATTTGCTTAGGTCCACATAGCACTAGTGAGTGCCCTACGTTTAGAGTAAAATTTAATGGAACTTGCAACGCATGTGGTAGGTATGGTCACCAAGCTAAGGATTGTTTAATGATCAAACGTATGATGGCAAATAGACCACCTGTAGCCTGGACGGATGCGCCTCGAGCTCCTGTATTGATGCCTACTCCACCTGTTGAGAAACTACCGCAACACATGGTCCCTAGATCTCAAAATGTTGTACAAGCTACACCGCTACCACCTCCTGTGCTAGGACCGTAGCCCCCGCATCCAAGAGTCGCCCCTATGAACCAAGTGGGTTGCGAGCCATCAAATGCTTATCCAGATGGCTGTGAGGAGGAAATAGACACTAGTATTGCCTACGGACTTGATACATTGGAAGAGTGTCCTATATACTACATGGAAGATTGTTGGGGACAAGTCAAGCCGGTTTATCAAGCTGCTGCTCTCGCATCCAGAGGTCAAAATATCAACACCCAGGCTAGGAGGCCACCTCTTCAATGCTACGAGTGTGGTGGACCACATCGAGTAGCGGAGTGCCCTATTAGGCTGCAAAAGAATGCTGCACAGATGCAAATGAATCAAGGGAGCACGTCTGCAATGCCAATACTCACATGTAATCGTTGTGGCATAGATCACTTGATTGCCCAATGCCCCTATAACCCAAATGCGCCTAAAATCACACCCCTAAATTTGGTCAAAATTGCTAGTGTGACATCGCCAATACCACCCGTCGCACCCGCTTATGCGATTACACGGTCCATGCTTCAAGGGCCAGGACATATCCTCGAAGAGAGAGATACCGCGTCAGTTATCCAAGCAAAGAAAAAGAAGACACGAAGGAAGCAGTCGCAGAATACAGAAAATTCAAAGCCAAGTTCCAAAACAAACATAGGAACAGGAGATGACCCCGTGTATATGAATGACCTCGAGGATGATTCAGATTCAATCGAGACAATGGAGACTAGAACCAATACCACAAGGGAAAGACCGACACAAAAAACCGTAACATGGAACCAAATGAAAACCGAATAAGAGAAAACCATAAAGAGCCTCTGAAAACACCACAAGTGTTTCCAAATCCAATCCAAGACCCCCAAGATAAACCGCAGGGGCAAAAAGGGAAGAATCGTAAAAAGAAGATTGGGACGTACCCAAACCCAGTAGACGAGATTAATCAGGTGAAACATCTAAGAGGTTTAGTGGAGGAGACTCAAAGGAAACTAGAACCAGAACCCATGCATGTCAAAATTCATGACACAGTGTTTCCCACGCAAGTTCATCCACCCCACATGAACCATAGACCGTTAGCCATATCTAGTATCATCCAAGAAGGGAGTGAGGACGGGACATCAGAAAGTGAGCATACACCCTTCTTGTTGGAAAGGATGTTTAACGAAGGAATACCTGATCCCATTGAGGAATATGAGATTCCATCCTCACCAGTTCCTAGTCAAGGACCTACACCCTGCAAAACGCCAATGAATGTTGCCAAACTAGTGGACTTCATGTCTTCTGAGGTCCGAACCACGATCATAGCAAAGCTGTATGGAGATCCTGAGTTATTCCTTGCACTTCGAGCATTCCTTAACGGAGAGCTACGAACGGGATTACCTCAGTTTGCACAACCAAATAGGCCTGACTCGATTATGATTGATGATGAAAATCATGTGCAATCACTTGACTTAGATGGACACGAGTCTGTGATTGAGGTACCCATTAACGAATTAGGGCAGTATTTTGAAGGCGACGAGTCTAATGCGACCCTACCCATCACTACCAAGGGATTAACTATAAAGGGAATTCTTGATGGTGGTGCGGGAGTTAGCATCGTTACAAAAGATTGTTGGGAATCCATGGGAAAACCCCGCCTCAGTGTTACTAACATTGTGGTAAAGATGGCAAATGGTACCATAGCCAAACCTATGGGGATGCTCAAGGATCTTAAGATCAAAGTTCTAGGACACAAGGTACGACATACGTTCATTGTAATGGATTTCTCTAAACACCTTATGTCATATGAAATGATTTTAGGACGACCATTCATGAGGGAAGCACAAATGGTTCACGATTGGTCTAAAAATCATGTCTATTTGCAATTCCAAGACTCTGTCCTTAGAGTGGATTTGGTGACTGGTAAGGTACACCCCTTAGGGAGTAAAACCATTATTGATCATCGCTCTGACACCACAGTTCACTCGGCCCCACTACAATATTGTTACACTTGTAAGAAGGATACAGACATTGGCCAAGATTCTCCTTATATGGATATCCTACCTGGGATGACTGAGTCGGACAATGTGGATTGGGTACACCTAGCTGCAACCATAGATACCTGGGGAAATAGAGGAACCACTTGGGTCACACCAGAGGGGGAAGAGGTACCACAAATTGCACCTCTGAACATGATAAGTGCCATACATGCATCTTCTAAGGGCAAGGCAATTGTGGACCAATCTGACAGTGACACCGATAGCTCAATAGAAGACTTTGACCAACACGACTTGGACACTGACTCCCAGAGTGAAACGGATTCTGAATCTCATGAATTAGAGAGTGGAGCAAGTTCAGAGTCAAAACATTCGGAAGGACCGAGCACATCAACCGATGATAGCTCCTCCGAGAGTGAAGAGGACACCAACGAGGACTCCTTTAGTGAGCCAGATCTAAATGCAAATCAAAAGCAGGTCTCAAATAAGAAAAAGAAAAACCTTAAGAGGCGTCGATATCGAGCCAATGTACGTGCTAGGATAAACAAGAAGAGATCCTCAGCAGAATGGCTTAGTTATATAGGAGCATGTGATGCTCATCGAAAATTGGTAGACAATTGGGGTGAATATCTCCAAAATGTTATGTGGTGTAGACCACGACCCCATGACATAGCCCAATTAGAGATCATAGACAAGCCAAAGTTGAGCCGCACTGCAAGGAGGCGTCAAAACCAAGAGTTAGCTTGACAACACAAGAAAGCAGAAATGGAAGCACAAACCAACGCACAACCAGAATCCACAGACTTGCATCCTGCACCAGAACATTTCAAATCTTACACCACAGGGGAAGCAAAGGTTGTGTACACAAAAGACCAAAGAATACCTATCGATGGGAATAATGGAATCTATGATGGTCCGGCAATAGTTAAAGAAATAGAATTAGCTGACCCCGATGAAGAATCAAAACCTGTTTTTATTGCCCAAGACCTCACGGAAGTTGAAGAGGCGGTCCTCAAAGAGCTTCTCAAGGAATTCAAGGACGTATTCGCTTGGACATACCATGATATGAAAGGTGTTCCGCCTTCTGTGGTCCAGCATACAATCCCTATGATTAGCACTGCGAAGCCCGTACAACAAAGACCCTACCCGATGAATCCTAAGTACGCAAAGATCATTCAAGAAGAACTAGAAAATCTTATCAAATGTGGGTTCATATATCCTATTGAACACTCTGAATGGGTGTCGCCAATAGTTATCGTGCCAAAAAAGAATGGGAAACTCAGGGTGTGCGTGGACCTCAAAAAAGTTAATGCAGCTACTAGAAGAGACCATTACCCCCTACCATATTCCGAACATGTACTCGAAAGAGTTGCAGGCAAGGAAGCTTATAGCTTTCTAGATGGGTACTCAGGCTACAACCAAATCACGATAGCGCTAGAGGACCAAGCTAAAACTGCCTTCATCACAGAATTTGGCGTGTTTGCATTTCGTGTGATGGCTTTTGGCTTAACAAATGCCCCTGCTACATTCCAACGATTAATAAACACTGCTTTTAAAGAATATTTGAGAGAGTTTTGTGAAGCTTTCTTAGACGACCTTTGTGTTTACTCTTCTTGGAAAGAACATCTATCATGTTTGCGGAAGGTGTTTGAAAAATGTAGGTTATATCGTATCTCATTGAACCCGTTCAAATGCCAATTTTGGGTCAAGCATGGAGTTATTTTAGGGCATATAGTATCCAAGAATGGTATCTCAACCGATGAGAGCAAAATTAAAGTGATTCTAGAGTTACCACCACCAACCAATTACAAGGGAGTTCAAACGTTCATGGGACACTTGGGTTATTATCGACGGTTTATTTTATTTTTCGCTGAGATAGCACGTCCTTTGTACAAGCTTCTCATTGAATTTAAATGGACTGAAGAGTGTGACCAGGCCTATGAACAATTGAAGAAAACACTAGCAAGTGCTCCGATTTTAAGGACACCTAACTGGGATGTCATTTTCCATGTGCATATTGATGCATCAAACTTTGCTATTGGGTGTGTTCTCACTCAACCAGGAGAACATAAATTGGACTATCCCATTAGCTTTGCAAGCCGTCAATTGAACGATGCTGAAAGGAACTACACCACTACAGAGCGAGAAGGTTTGGCAATGGTTTATGCAGTAAAGAAATTTTGCTACTACCTTCTGGCAAACAAGTTTGTATTTTATGTGGATCATCAAGCGTTGCTGTATCTGGTAAACAAGCCATGCTCCACAGGAAGAATCACACGATGGTTGTTAATTCTTCTGGAGTTTGATTTCACGATTGTAGTGAGACCCGGTAAAAGGCACGTCATGGCTGATCATTTGTCTCGCATACCCAATGGTGAAGCCCCTACAGGAGTTGATGATGAATTACCCGATACTTCCCTATTCATAGTTGAGACTATGCCTGAATGGAGTGAGAACATTGTTAACTTTTTAGTTAATGGTTTTCCACCCAAGGAACTTCGTAAGGATATCGCTCGAAGGCTAGTAAAAGAATGTGAACCCTATTGTTTGATTGCCGGAACCCTGTATAGATTAGGCAAGGACGATATTCTTAGGCGTTGTGCCCGCGAGGATGAATATTTGTATATCTTGCAAGAAGCACATATGGGCATAGCAGGAGGACATTTTTCAGGGGACCTGACTGCTAGAAAGGTGCTGCAATCAGGCTATTGGTGGCCAACTTTATTTAAGGATGCATCACTTTTTACAAAAGGGTGTGATGAGTGCCAACGTTACAAGACCACACAGCGCAAGGACAGAATGCCCTTACATCCTATTAAAGTAACCCAACCATTTGAAAAATGGGGCTTAGACTTTGTAGGTCCAATTAGTCCCACAGCTCGCAACACTCAATCTCGATATATTCTAGTTGCTACGGACTATGTAACAAAGTGGGCTGAAGCTAAGGCTTCACAAAAAGCTCACGCGAGGACAACAGCTAAGTTTCTTTTTTAGAACATTATCACAAGATTTGGTTGCCCTTTTGAAATTGTTAGTGATAATGGTGCCCATTTTATAAATGAGGTAATAAGAGAGCTTACCACGACCTTTATGATATCCCACCATAAGTCTACACCTTATTACCCGCAAGCTAATGGACAAGCCGAGAGCACCAACAAGACTCTAATCTCTATTTTAACCAAGACGGTAGAAGCTCATCGCACTGATTGGGATTTGAAGTTGACATCTGCTCTATGGGCTTATCGTACTGCTTATAAAGTGGCTATTAATTGTACGCCATTCAAAATGGTATACGGCCAAGAAGCGGTTATGCCTTGGGAGTTTGTCATTCCTAGTCTTAGGGTAGCTTCGCAAGAAGGATGGAATGGTAACCCCTTAACCGAGCGTTTGTTTATCTTAGAAAAACTAGACGAAGAGAGACAATTGGCTGTGCAAAATGCTCTTGTGGAAAAGGATAGGAGAAAGAAGTGGTTTGATCGCCATGTGAAGGACAAGGACATCAAAGTTGGTGATAAAGTCCTTATGTATGGAGTACGTAAAGAGAAGAAAAAGTTGAAATATGCTGGTAAAGGACCATATAGAGTATGTGAAATTACCCCACAAGGTACCCTTCGTGTGGAAACTCTTGATGGAGTTGAAACCATTGGATTCCTCAATGGGAGTAAATTCAAAAGATATTATGATCCTTTAAGCCAAGAAGAACTACGGGCCATTCATCAAAAGAAGGCCGCCAAAGCACAAACCGAGTTAAACAAGATACAAGCTCAAGCTGAGGCTAAGGAGCGACAACAACGTATAAGACAAAAACGAGAGGCTAACCTTGGGGTCACAAATGCATTCCACGTGGAAATCGAAGAGGATGGGTTGGACTCTGACACACCTCTACGATACCCCATTGAGTTAAATAGTGCCTATGGAAAAGTGCTATATAACGCCTTATTGGACACGGGTGCTAAATACAATCTGCTATCCTATGGGGTGTGGTGTCAGTTAGGGAAGCCACCTCTATCTGAGAGTATTATCCAAGTCAAGGGTGTCAACAAGAAAAAAACTACGGTTTTTGGAATCTGGCACACTTCTGTCAGTTATGACAATGGGGTTGTAGCTCAAGACTTTTTGGTCATGCCTACTGGAACTATGGAGGGTAATATAAACCTAGGCCGCACGTGGATGATAGCCACCAAATGCACTATTGATTGGGGGACTGGGGGTGTTACAACGCAAAAACCAACTCTTAGCCCTACCACTCAAGCCATAGTCCCTGAGATATTGCCCAAGGAAATAAAACCCAAGACATTGCATGTCCAGGAGGTTGAACCATACGTCCCCATAGCCCAACTCCCTAGAGCTTCAACTGATGTAGCTGAAAGAAATCTTGAGACACACAAGAACCATCCTAATATAACAGAGAAAACATACAAGTGGGTCCCTAAAACCTCTGTAGTGAGCATGGTTGATGCAAAAAAACGGAAACCTAGTAAGAACCGTACCACTCACTCCAAGAAATGTAAAGAAACGCTGCGTTGGATTCCTAAACGACTATTGGAAGCCCAAGGATACTATGAAGGAAATGATCAAATCTGGGTGCCCAAACGTAAAGTGTACTCTTACCTGTCACCTGGCCCATGTAAACCCAATCCTGTGGCTCCAAAACAAATTGAAAATCGCGGAAAGGAAAAAATCATGGAATGTTACACACCCGTTCTAGAGCTAGTTTGGGTACCAAAGAAAGAACGATTTGTTCCACCTAGCTCAGGAACAGGGAAATCAAATGAAGCTTCTTGCTCTTCATGTAGTTCCTATACGCAAATAGAAGCTTCGACACAACCTCCACCTACCACTGTACATATCCATACAAGCACGAAAGAGTTTGCACCTTCCGGGGTAAGTTCACCACCTACAACAACGTTGCAAATAAAATCATGGGAGAGTACCTTACCACCCTTGCAACTAGATGAAACGCATAGGGCGGTCGAAAACTATTGGTTAAAATCCTCACCTATTACCAACTGGAACAATTGGTTTCAAAGGGTGACAAGCTCATTTCAAACGGTATGATCTACCCAAGGAAGGGGGGAGTGTTTGCTGACAGTCATCATTCATTTGTTTCCCTCTCAACCTTTTTCCCTGACCTCTCAATCTCCGATCTTAGGGAATGTATATATATAGCCTTATACTCACAAAAAAACAAAAATAGTAAAGAGCAAGAGCGCCTAGCAATGAGAGAGCACCCTATCAGATCTTACATATAAGTCCAAATTCACCGTGTCAATTCAAGCAACACACAAAAACAACTCTTATGTTTTAAAGGCCTAACCAAATCTATCTGTCTTGTCAGAAATGGCTACTTCACCAGAGGCATGCACTTCTATTTTTGATGAAAGGTACCCCTTGTCTTTTCAACAAGTGTTCTACGTATGCTACCCTATACTTTCTTGCGAATGGGATTTGATAGAGAGCCTTGCATGTGAGAGAAATTTTGAGGAGTTAGAATGGCTGATACGTCTATGGCTAACTAGTGATCCCTACCCAGTAGCGAATGTGTCTCCAATGGCACATGCTTATTCTTTTGCACAAGATGAGTATCCACGCATCACGAGGTTCTTGATTAGCATGCTTGCACAAGAGGATGATGAAGAGGAACTAATAGAGACCAAGGAAGACTATGGCCTCACGGACAACGATTTTATTTATCTAGATGATGAGGATAGAGGCCTAGCCTTAGGGTGGCCACCCGGTTTATATAATATCCTCTTTCCTTGATTCTAAAAGGGGTGATAGATAGGTAGGTTAGGGGTCTAGATTGTGTTTTGAGTTTGTTTTTTTGGAGTTTTAATTTTTCCCACTGATGTGCCTCCTGGAGGTATTCCTTTTGTTTCCTAGTGTGTACAGGAGCGTATTGCTATTGATAGGATTTGGACCTTCATGGAACCTTCAAATCAAGCACGACCATCAACACAAACAGGTGTTTCTTGTCCATTAGCATTGCCCTTATCTTTTTGCATCTATGTTTGTCTGCTTTGATTGTGATTGGTAGCATAATATTCAGCGCATTGGCTTAGTATCAAACATTTAATTCAATGTAATGTTTTGTCATAATCACTTGTCTAAGTGTAAAAATCAAGCAGTCCAACTAAGCTAGTTTGACCAAGCTAGATATTAGAAATCTTCTCTTAATACCATGGGGAATGCCTTCCTAATAAGCAATGGTTACTTAGGTTCTTAATCCGATTTAGGCAGCATTGTATGAAATGTACTAGGGCTTTCTAGTGGGCTTGACCCTATTGACCTTTAGCTTAAGTATTATAAAGGGAGTTTACTAATGTGATGAGCCTGGGGAGGGTAACAGTGTTATATGACCCCCCAAAGTTACAAAATTTAAATGTTGAAAATGAACAAGCAAAAATCAAAGTGCCACAATGTAAAATTTTAAGCTGGAAGAGAAATCCCTACTTAAATTGGTACTTCACTCACATGTATCGCCTATGGTACTAGAGCCCTAGAGGTTCCCAGTGTGGGCGCTTTTCCTTGAAAAGCAAAAAACCCAAGGCATACAAAATAAGCACCCACTTCATAATTGAATCAATGTGAAAAGACTTTGGGGGGTCAAAGAAAAAGTAATCAGTCAGGCGATGATTTCATGAGAAATTCCTTTTATGGTAGCTTAACTACAAAGTTTTCTAGATATAGCCTCTAGTCAGCCATCGAACATGAATACTTGGCTCTCGCGATTAAACAACTTAATTGACCACAAAAAATTAAGAAGCTTACCCATGGTATTAATATTCGATCTCTAGTGCCATTCGACCGTCAAATTAGCGACCCCAGACTTGTTTAATTTTTTACCTTTACATCTGTTTATGCATTTGATTTCATTGCAATTTAATGTTCATTGCTACCAAATTGTTTGAAATTCTTTTACCAATCAATTTGTCTACCTAAAACTACCTATGCTTTTTAAGAGAATGCAATTACTGTGCCAATGTTGTTTGATTTTGCAGTGACTGAAGAAGGCTAAGGACATTCATCTCAAATGCTCTTCCACCTCGACGAACCAGCTTCAACTCAATAGCTTCCGAGGACGGAATCTACATCAGGAAGGGGGGCATGTTAACCCTCGTGGCACACGGACACCCTATCGCCTACGATGGACGTGTATTATGTATTTGGTAGAGTCAGGTACCGGGCTTGTCGGTCAATTAGGGAAAGGTAGAGTGATCGTCGATGAGAGGCGCACTTTAACTTGGACATTCAAGGGATTAGTTGGTTAAGCATGGGCGCCCAAGTGTGAATGGGGTGAGCTCCTATAAAAGCCAACTAAACCTAATTTTTACTCATTCTCTCATTTGTGCAATTGAAGAGTGCTCTTGCTCCATCTCCATCTTCTTCTTCTTCACCTCCTTGTGTGTGTGTGTGCGTGAGAGAGAGAGAGAGGGAGAGTGTGTGTGCGATCGAGCATTACGAAGGCACGACGGCAGCGAAGCGATTGAGCGCGGCACAACTGCAGCTTCTTCTTCATCGCGGCGAGGAATCCACCACGAAGGCGAGCGTAGAGCGGTGAGTGACACACCCTTTGTTCTCTTGAGCTTGCTATTTTAGGCTTGTTGTGTGCTTGGAGCCGTTTGTGGCTCGCATACGGTGTATTGGCAAGTCCCTTGCTTCGACAATGCGGCAAGGAGCACACATCAGCCTTTCATTCAAGGACAAAGAAAATTGAGGTGAGATATCACTTCATACGCACTCTTTTGGAAGAGGGACAGCTAAAGCTAGGAAAGGTGCATACAAGTGAAAATCCTGCAGACATATTTACAAAGGTGGTCAACAAGGAGAAGTTGAGCTTTTGCTCATCTTCAATCGGCATTCAAGGATAAGAAGCCAAGATGGAAAGCAGTCTCACAGGTTTGGTTTGGAGATCAGTCTCCAAGTGGGAGATTGTTAAGTATGGAGCCTGATTTACCCTTGTAATTTTCTGTGGTAAAAGCGTACATTTGTAAGGCCCCCATTATGAGGAGAAGCCATCGTGCGTGAAGGTAAATCACTCACCGGAAACCAAAATTTTCAAAGTCAAAAACCAGGGGCAACTTTAGTGGCCTCGGGGGCGGAAGCCCCC
Organism: Adiantum capillus-veneris; assembly: GCF_014529385.1. NCBI lineage: Eukaryota > Viridiplantae > Streptophyta > Polypodiopsida > Polypodiales > Pteridaceae > Adiantum > Adiantum capillus-veneris. Next base: position 114,180,167 of record NC_140959.1, on the reverse strand, counting down.
GATACTTTTTGATTCCTCGTCAGGATATTCCTTTTCGCCGGAATATTATGACCGGACGGCGGCCGGAAAGTGGTCGGAAAACAACCGTCGGTTGGCCGGTGGTCGGAAGTCAATGGCCGGTGGCTGAATTCAAAAGCGGACTTGTCTTCTCAAGGGCGGCCACACATGGGCGGATTGGAGAGTCCGATTTGGACTTATTCACACAAGGGCGGCTACACATGGCTACCTCTCATAAGAGAGGGCAACCCTTTTGGCCTATAAAAGGAGGCCATTTCTACACACATTTCATAGTGTGAAGTTGATGCAACAAGGTGAGTGTGAGGTGGTGAGAGTGAAGCAAGGCGGGAGCTCCATTAAGGGTATAATCCCTTTGTAAACTACTTCTTGTTTTGAAGTACTAAATCCACTGAGTGGCTGCTTTCCCGTAGACGTAGGGCCACATTGGATGAACCACGTATATCGTGTGTACTCTCTCTCTCTCTCTCTCTCTCTCTCTCTCTCTCTCTCTCTCTCTCTCTCTCTCTCTCTCTAATCTTGTGTATGTAAATTTGTCTCTCTCCATTAAGTAATCTACTCAATTATCTATTTAGCTACGTCTTATTTCCTAACAGTAAGTAGGTAGGTAGAGTGTGTGTGCTCGCGCGCAGGCCGGCACGACCTTATCCAAAAAAATTAAAAATTAAAAAATTAAAAAAAAATTAAAGGTAGGACCGGGATCGGGAATATCTCCCTGACCCAAGCACAGACCCAAGCCCAAGCTCACACTCAAGCTCAAGCCTCAGTCCCCTTTAAAATTACGTATTTTAGCTTCACACGTAGCTAAAAATCGACTTTTTTGAAGACCAACGGAGCTTCAGGTGACCAAAGGTTGTGCTGTAAAGCACACCACGACCCTCTGAGTGATACGCTCGTTTTGAGCTATCACACACTTTAATCAAAAAAATGGATCATTAAAAAACATTAAAAACGAGTGAAAATGAACGCCTAAAAAAGTAAGCCGTTAATCTTCGAGGTTATTTGCCAACGCTTGTAGGGTGCCAAAGGCACATGCATCTGCGCTCTGGTCATGTTCTAAAGATGGAGCAACTAGAGAGAATTTTGACTTGCGCGAGTTCTTAGTATCCACCTACTTTAGGTTCCGGGCCCTCGGCAGGGACCCAAGGTAGTACAAACCAAGACCCAAACATAGTGGCTAATGACTCTTCCTCTGACTACGACGTCATGGAGGGTTTCCCAATGCCTAATCCCGATAGCTCAAGCCAAGACATGCATGCCATGGGCCCGCGGTCCGGGCCGAGCGTGCTTAGCCGCTTGAAGGAAACCTTTAGTAGAGCCACTCGCTCCGAACATGGAGCTAAAGATGTAAATGAGGGGGGTGGGGAAGTAAATTCTCCATTCATGACCAACGTAGACCCTATGCCCTTAGAGAATGTGCACGTGAATACTTCATTCACTGCACCTCCTGTCTCTTCAGAGCTATTCCCCTTTGAGGTTATATTACCTGATAATAGAAACCTTGCCAAAGTGCAAGAGGTTAAGCGGTATATCCTTGCAACGGGAGAAAAGGAAGTCGAGAGCTTACGCAAGGCGGAGCAACGAAGAGAGTTAAAATCAAAAGCTCCTATGTCAATATCCTTGCCAGGAGAGCAATCAAGTTCTCTTGAATGAGCGACCACTAAGGGTCAACCCATAGAGAGCAACATAGCATCTAGCTCAAAGGACACCCCTAGCACCTGAATCCTAGATGGAGCGTTCTTAAATGAGAACTAGGAGTACGAACTACAAACGGAAACTCTAACCGATCTATACACAGGTCACACCTATCACGTGGGTTGGTTAGATGTCCTACAATCCACAATGGGTGCTACTAGTGTGGAGGATCAGCAACAAAGAGTTTGTGAGGTCATCCATAGGGTGATTGAATTAGAGAGACAGAACAAGGGGATCCACATGCCTTCAATGGGTCTCATGAGATTCTTGGATACAGGGAAGGCTAAATAACCGACCTTATCTCAAATGGAGACTCCCTCGGTAAGTCTGATGGATCGCCCATATGTTGTTTCGCCAGGGGTCTCAGTGCAATCTGTGTCCATAAGTGATAGCTTTACCTTTCCAAGTCTAGCTCATCTTTCCCTTGATGACACCATGGCTACCATGCCTACCCCAATGATGGGCATGCCGAGAAACACACCATGGACCTCATTTGTTAGTAAAGCACCGCTACATGGTAGCTCAATGCCTGCAACAGTACCTACAAGTGTGTACCAATTGTATACACCCACGGATCCTCGTACTCATGTAGTTCCTACCCCTCCCATTGTTTCAACAACCTATAGTCCCCAACCACAACACCCAAGTTCTTATTTGCATGGGACTATACCGGCTAGCATTAGCATGTCACATCCGACGTCTGTTATGCCTAGGGCCACACATATGAACTTTGGGCCGCCACATGGCACTGTGCACAACACCATACCAAACGTGGAACTCAAGGGCTTCCTATACGCCAAGCCCAATTCCACTACCTACTCCACATGTAGTCTCCGAGCACCTTCACCCACGGTGCGTGCTCACTTAGGTGACTTGGAAACATTTGCTCAAGCTATTGGTCGATCTATTGCTGAGAATATGTGTAACACACCTGATAGAGAGCCTAGAAGTAAGGCAGTAGAAATACCCAAGCTCACACAAAAATTTAGTGGAGACGGGGATGTGAGAAAGCATATCGAAGTGTTTGAACAAATATGCAATTCTAAGGGTGGAAGAAAAAACGATTTACCCTACGCTTAGGAGATTGTTCTTGAAAGAATACATACCAGAGGGAGTGCTTTGGGGTGTAGCCTCTCAACTCCAAAAAGCCCAATGAGAGGAAGGAGAGTTGGTGAGAGACTTTATTAGTCCCTTGAAGCATTTGAATTCTCGTTGTAATCCAAATGAGCACTTCAATAATAATTAATTGCTTAATAGATTCATTAGGGGATTACGACATGAGGATATCTACAATGGCTTAGTCATTAGAGGTATCACCACTTGTGAAGTAGTCACCACCAGTGCGATCCAATTGGAGGATAATTTAATGATTTGAGGAGAAAGAGTGTCTGTTGAGCGTAAATCTATTAGCTCACAAGCATCGGGGCAATAACCAATGACCCTAAATCCTATTGCTAAGAAGCAAAAGATATTTGAGATGACTTTACCAGATCTCACCAAGGCTATTCAAGAGAGTCTTAGAGACAATTGTGCTCCGCAAAACAATCATGTGTATCCAAGAAGGGAGCAACAATGGTGCTCAGTATGCTATGGACCGCATAGTACCAGTGAATACCCTACTTTTAGAGTAAAATTCAATGGGAATTGCAATGCCTATGGAAGGTATGGTCATCCAGCTAGGGATTGCATAGTATTTAAGCACACAATGGCCAATAGACCAACCTTAGCATGGACAGACACACCTCGCGTGTCTGCATTGATTCCGGCCCCACCTCTTGAACAAACAACACAACACATGGTCCCTAGGGCCCAAAATGTTGTGCAAACAACACCCTTACAACCTCCAGTGCTAGGACCGCAACCACCACATCCGAGAATCACTTCTGTGAATCAAGTGGGTTGTGAGTCATCTATTGCTTGTTTGGAGGGTTGTGAGGAAGATGTGGACCCTAATATTGCCTATGGGATGGATGTGCTTGAAGAACGTCCACATTTCTACATGGAGGACTATTGGGGACAAGTCAAACCTGTATATAGAGTAGCTGCTCTTGCGGCAAGAGGCCAAAATATCAATTACACTGCAAAAGAACGCCACACTAATGCAAACCAATCAAGCGAGCACGTCTACAATGCCGATACTCATGTGTAATCGATGTGGCATAGATCATTTAATTGCCCAATGTCCAAATAATCCAAATGCACCAAAGATCACACCATTAAACTTGATTGAAGTTACCGAGGAGCCATCACAAAGTACACATGTGGTACGAGTAAACGTACTCACACGATCCATGCTCCAAAAACAAAATTATATTCTTGAGGAAAGAGACACGACATCAATTTCCCAATCTTAGAAAAAGAACACAACATGAAGGAAGAGATCGCAAAAAGCAGCGAAGTCAGACCCCAGTTCAAAGACCAACATAGGGACTAGTTACAACCCCGTTTATATGAATGACGTTGAAGAGGATTCTGATTCAGGTGAAACCATGGAGACCAAAACGACCACTACGATAAAAACCAACAAGGAAGATCTTCATGAGCCACAATGGCCAGGATCCAAGAAGAAGATAGAAACTTATCCAAACCCTACAGAGGAGATCGGGCACGTCAAGCAATTAAGGAGTTTGGTAGAAGATACCCAAAGAGATCTAGAACTAGCACCTAGGCAGATCCAGATTACAGACACCGTGTTCTCTACGCAACAACCACCTCACCAAGTCCATAAACCCTTAGCTACCATACCTAGTGTCATCCAAGAACAAAGTGACTTAAAGTCATGGGAAAGTGAGCGTACTCACTTCTTGATGGAAATAATTTTTACAGAGGGACTACCTGATCCTATCGAAGAAATGGAGATCCCATCTTCCCCACGTCAAGGGACTGAAACCCAAAAGGTGCCGTTAAACATTGCCAAATTGATGGATTTCATGTCTTCAGAAGTTATAACCACCATCATGTCCAAACTATATAAAGACCCTGAGCTAGTCTCCGCTCTTCAAGCCTTCCTCAATGGAGAACTGAAGTTTGGACTACCACAATTTGCACAGATGGATGGAGCTGAGGAGATGCCAATAGAGGAGGAACACTTAGATCCACAACCCAACCTAGATGAGAACCTTGTTATAGAAATACCTGTTAACAAGTTGGGACAATACTTTGAGGGAGACAAACCCAATGCAACCATACCAATCACTACCAAGGGATTAAATGTGAAGGGAATCCTTGATGGTGGCGCTAGGGTTACAGTTGTGACTAAAAATTATTGGGAAACTATGGGAAGACCTCAACTTGCGACCACAACCATAGTAGTGAAGATGGCCAATGGGTCTATCGTTAAACCTATTGGGATGCTAGAAGATCTCAAGATCAAGGTCTTTGGACATAAAATAAGGATTACCTTCATTGTTATGGATTCCTCCAAACACACTATGGCATCGTAGATGATCTTAGGACGTCCTTTCATGAGGGAAGCAAAAATGGTGCATGACTGGTCTAAAAACCATGTTTACTTGCAGTTCCAAGATTCTGTCATTCGAGTGGATCTTGTGACTGGTCGAGCACATCCTCTAGGAAACAGGTTTATAATTGATCATAGATCTGACACCACAGTTCACTCAGCCCCATTGCAATATTGTTACACGTGTAAAGCGGACACTAATGTTGGGGAAGATTCTCCTTATATGGATGTACTACCTGGGATGACTGAGTCGGACAATGTGGATTGGGTCCACCTAGCAGCAACCATAGACACTTGGGGAAACAAGGGAACGACCTAGGTAACACCTGAGGGGGATGAAATGCCACCACTCGTACCCTTAAATATGCTAGAAGCAATGCATATAGCTTCTGACAAGACTCATCCTACTATAAAAAAGAAAACATACAAGTGGGTCCCTAAAGATTCTTTAGCGACCATAGTCAGTGCTAACAGACAAGAGCCTGGTAAGAGACGTCCCATTCACCCCAAGAAATGTATAGAAACGTGGCGTTGGATTCCTAAACGACTATTGGAAGCCCAAGGCTACTATGAAGGAAAATGATCAAATCTGGGTGCCAAAACATAAATCGTGTTCTTACATGTCACCTGACCCATGTGAGCCCAATCCTGTAGCTCCAAAACGAATTGACGATCGTGGAAAGAAAAGAATCACAGAATTCTATACACCCACTCCAAAGCTAGTTTGGGTATCGAAGAAAGAACGATTTGTTCCATCTAGCTCAGGAAGGGGGGAGTCCCATGAAGCTTCTAGCTCCTCATGTAATGCATCCATAGAGGTAAAAGCTTCTCCATAGCCTCTACCTACAATAGTGGACCTCCATAAAGTTACAAAAGAGTCCACATCTCACAGTGTTCAAGAATCACCTGATGAACCACTTCAAGTTCGATCCTGGGAGAGTACCTTACCACCCTTGCAACTCGATGAGGCACCTAAGGTAATAGAAACTACTGGCAAAAATCCTCACCTATTACCAACTAGAACAACTGGTTTCAAAGGGTGACGACATCATTCCAAAAGGTATGATCTACCCAAGGAAGGGGGGAGTGTTTGCTGACATCCATCATTCACTTGCTCCCCTCTAAACCTTCCTTCCTGACCTCTCAATCTCCCTATCTTAGGGAATGTATATATAAAGCCTTGTACTCACAAAAAAGAAAAAAAGTAAAGAGCAAGAGCAATTAGCAAATGAGTATGCACAATAAAAGTCAAAAGATTGACCAGACCTACACATTCAAATCCGGTACACTAAAACTTGTTTAGTTTTTTACCTTCCCAACTATTTATGCGTTTGATTATATTGCAATTTAATGTTTATTGCTGACTAATGGTTTAGAATTATGCTACCAATCAATTTGTCTGCCTAAAACGGCATATGATTTTTAATTGTATATGAGAATGCAATGACTGTGCCAATGTTGTTTGATTTTGCAGTGACTGAAGAAGGCTAAGTACATTCATCTCAAATGCTCTTCCACCTTGATGAAGGAGCTTCAACTCAATAGCTTCCGAGGATGGAATCTACATCAAGAAGGGGGGCATGTTAACCCTCACGCACATTCCTATCACCTAAGACGGACGTCGTATTATTTATTTGGTAGAGTCGGGTACCGGGCTTGTCAGTCCATGGTGAGGCTACTACTTTTAATTTATGATAGAAATAATGTGATACTTATGAGAAAAAAATTGCTAGCAATAATATTTACCTTATGAAGAAGCTTTATGAGCTATGCATGAAGGAAGTGGCAACATGTCAACACATTTGATTAAATTCAATATACTCTTTAGTCAATTCACCTAATAGGGATTGAAATTTGATGATGAAGTTTAATTTATTATCTTGCTATGTTCTTTGCCTTTTGTATGGAAGACATTTTGTATAGTCATAAGAAATTCAACACCAAAAGACATATTGCTATTTCATGATGTCCTTGGCAATTTTCTTACAAAGAAACTTTTGTAAGAAATCTCTTGAGCCAACCAAACCTAGTGATGCTTATGTTGCTCACTATCACAAGCAAAGAGGTTGTACTCATGATCCTGGTATGCGTGATGTTATTTTGGGTTTCAGCTCTAGTTTAATCGAAGATGGATTCGAGTGGTTTCCTCGGATTTGTAAGTAATATTTTTAGTTTCTTTTTAAACTTTGCAGCATACGACATGGGAGGGTGAGGATGCTCTTTAGGCTTGCCTGAAAATAGGCACGGTCCTCTAAGAAGTTGAGGACAGGAAAGCCATGAAAATCCATTGAAAAGCAAGGCTTTCAAGGAGTATGACTATATTTATTTATTTATTTATTTAGTTGGTGCAAGGAAATCCAAAGCATGTAAAGCTTGGGGGATTGCATACAAAATGAAAAAAAGCACATTACCATCCACGACTACGAGCTGAATCCCAAGAATGCAACAAAATTTCCTCACAAATGGGACCAGAAGGGCTCCAAGATCGGGAATGGGAACAAGACCAAGTCTTCACAAGGTCCTAAACAACACTCTCAACAAGGTAGTCTTGGCATGATGATTCACAAGAGCTCTTTTGGAGTTAGGGGAGTTCCATCACAACTAAGCCTATGAGATGGTATACACAGGATGTCACACAATAGATACACATATTTCTTTCATTTTTAAGTAGTTTTCGGTTGTTACAATGGGACAAGGCCATCAATAAGAATCCTAGATGATTACAATTGTGATGTCACTATTGGAAGCAAAGCGGAGCAAAAGTCTCTTCATAATATATGCCTCTTTGTTGTGCATAACCCTTTGCAAAACAAGTCGAGCCTTATAGCGATCAATCTAACCATCCAGCTTACGTTTCAACTTGTAAACCCACTTAATACCAATGGCCTTTTTGCCAAGAGGCAAAACACATAAACTCCATGTGTCATTTTCTATAAATGCATCATATTCTGAATTTTTTGCTTCATCAAAAGACAGAGGTTCCTCAAAACCACATAAGCTAGACACAGCCAAAGCATAACAATTTGATGCATAAGATCCATGGCAAGTGTCATAATATATAATATCTAATTCTCATAAATGATTTTCTCATGTTAAACTGATCATTTATTATGGGGCAGTGCCAGGGGAGAAAAAGCTAGAATATTGGCTAAGCTGGCAAATCGGAAACAGTAGGGATCCAAAGGAGGGAAAATAGGGATTCAAAGGGGGGCCATTTGCAAAAGAACAATGGGCTTTAAAGACCCTAAGTTTCAGCCCATTAAGACCTTCAAAATGCTAAGGTTCCAAAAATCAAAGGTTGTGTCCAATTGTCAAGCTTAGTAAAATTGAATGCTTTGTGAGTGTGCCAAAAAAGTCTTCAAGGCTTCTACATAGGAGGGGGCGAGCACTGTAAGTAGGGGATGAGAGAGAAACACACACACACACACACACACAAGCTCCCTTTACACAAAGGGAATAAGGGACACATGTCAGGTCCCTAGCCCAATTGCCTACAAGGTGCACTCAAATCCTATTGGATGGCCATGGAGGTGGACCAATGAGAATTAGGCTAGAGTAAATCTAGTGTAATTCATATAAAAACACCTAATAAAAGAACCAATAAGAATTAAGCTCTCTAGAAATTATTGGACAGTCTCCCAAGGGGTCCAATGAGCATTCAACAGCCCAATGGCTTGCCTAATTCCTATTGGCCAGAAGACAAAGGGATCCAATGAGAGTTTAGTTGCATTATTTAATTACCTAAAGCTCTCACAAAAGGGGAAAGGGGGACACATGTCACAAGACTATCACTTTTGCTTCTTACATCCTATTGGCTAAGCCTGGAGGGGTCCAATGGGAAGCCAGGAAGAGGAATTAGCAAGATGGGTCGACCAAGAGAGAGAGGGGGCTGATTTTTCAAAGGAATTATTCCACACACACTCACACTAGCTCATGTGTGAAGCGAGAAGGCTCTCTCTCCTTCTGAATCTTTAATGGAAAGCTCATCATCATCGATACTCCAAGCTTGTGATAAGGGAGGCCTACACCAACAACTCTTGACTACGTGATGCAAATCCAACCAAGAGCCAAGCTTCAATGCATGCTCATCTCCTCTACCATTCTAATTACTAAGCTATGCTAAGCTATTATGAGTGATTATGTGAGGAGATGTACTTCTTTCTCGTAAGACTACTCCTTATTCCTCTCTATCTACTCTCATACCCTGCTAGTTCTCACCATCTTCGAAGGTGTGTGAGGTCTTGGGTCTAAGACTTGATGTTGTGTTTAATAAGTGTTTTCTTAGTGCGTGAAGCTTCCATCTTCATTGCACTATCTAGTTATTGAAGGAACATAAAGAATTATATGATAAAATGTGTCCCTTGATGGGGGAAACCTATAATACAAAGCCTTTTGGAGGGGGGACCGGCTCCATGTAAATCCGGTTCTCAACTGTTATTAATAGCTTAATTTCTCTCTTTTGGAGTATTATTCATGCCTATCTAACTAGGTGTTATGATTTTTGTTGCTCTCTCCAACCGAGCACTCTTGTTATGCTCATTAGGAATCTATTCTAATGAAATGCTCACTATGTTCATGCTATTTTCCGCTACACACAAGTTACTAGGCCATTAAATGTTACATTGGTATCAAAGCACAAGGTTTCTTTTTTCTTGCTCAAGAATGCAGTCCCTCAAGCTATCTATAAATAGTTGGTATTATAAATTGCAATTGAGTAAGTAGAATAGGGATTTTCCAGCCTTGCAGTGCGCCTGCCTTTGTGCAGATAATGGGGCATCACCATCGAGATCTATGGTCTTAACAGTGGAGTCCTACAGGGGTTGCCTACGGCTTAGACACTATTGAGCTATTAGAAGCTTGACAGGAGCCGGTGCGGTTTTGGTGTTGAAAGACCCTCTCTTCTATTCCTTTTAATTAATGATATTCGAGCCATGGGTACAGTAGCTTGAGTGCTTTTCTAAAGGGGTAAAGAGAAGTAGCAACTAGGGCTTGAAGTGCCAAAGTACACCTATAAATATTACACCTAAAAATTGTTAGAATTGCTGACAATAGTAAAGAGAGTGAAATTAATGTTGATAGCTTTGATTTTGCTAATGAGCAAGCTACTAATGATGCCCCTATGCTTGTTAACTACCTTGTTTCTAGGCTTCAACAAGCCATGGGTAATCCATCCCTCCAAAGTGAAGTGCAACGGCAGCTTCATGCTCACGGGATTCTCCAAGCTCCCCACCATGACAAGAGAACCTAGGAAGCCTCCTTGTGAGACTTCCAAAAGAGGCCTCTCTCCAATTTGGGAAGAAGAAGATGATCCATACAAAGGGCTCAAAAATTTTCTTCTTGATGACGCATCTCCTTCCCAAAGGAGAACTCAAGAGCCCCCACCAAAGGAACGAGAAAGAAGTGAGTCTCCTGCCACCTCGACGGAGATGACTCCACGAAGACGGCAGGCAAAACACTCTCCATCACCTCCTAAACGGAGAAGACCATTGCACACTTCTCCATACCATAATTCAAAGAGGGATGATAAAATTCAAGAGAAGAAAAAGGCGAGAAAGAGGTCATCCTCTTCTCCATCTTCTTCATCCTCTTCCTCTTATGAAGAAAGTGATGGTGCAGAGAAGGAGGACAAAGGCAAGAAAAAGGCGAGAAAGAGGTCACCCTCTTCTCCATCATCCTCAAATTCTTCATCTTTTGAAGAAAGCAATGGTGCAACTTTTGAACCATCAAAAAGAAGAGGCCATAGGAAATCCTATGCTACATGGAAGAGGTCGTCCAAGCTCAAGAAGTTCAAAGAGGGAGGAAAGAGCATCTCTTTCCTTACCTACGATGTCACCTTTGGTGCTACGGACAAAGTCTTGGACTTTATCCAACAATTCGATGCGGCGTTTGGAGATGAGGGTTTCGCGGAGTCCTCTAAGCTACACCATGTAGCCATGCACTTTCAAAAGTCCGCCAATCATTGGTGGTCTAGTCTACATGCCAATGGTGAAGCTCCATGAACATGGAAAGCTTTAAGAGCTTCCATCATGAAGAAGTTTTTGGCCACCGATGCCAAAGACAAAGTAGTCACCGAATGGCAAAGCTTGAAGCTCTCTCCCTGCAAATCCATTCACAAATATGTAGACAAGTTTTGGGATTTACATCTCAAAGCCATTGTCTTCAAAAAGATGGATTTTGGAGAGCAAAAACAACAATTTTGTGTGAGCTTAATTGAAGAAATGGCGGAGTATGTCAACTCCCAAAGAGGCCACGCAACATATTTGCGGTTATACACCATACTATGGTGTCTTCTCGAATCAATTTCCAAACAGGGGCTAAGAGAAATCTTAAGTCCACAAAAAACAAGGGTTCCAATGAGCCTAAGGGGAACGAAAATGTCCAAACGTCTCCAGGGCAATTCTAATAACAACAAAGCTAAGGAGAAGGGAGTTTACAAAGGCAAAAATAAACTCTCTCTTGAAGAGCTTGAGCGTTATCGCAAGGATAACCGTTGTTTCAAGTGCGATGAGCAAGGGCATGTGTACTGCGCTTATCCCCAAAAGAACACCCGCCATGAGCCTCCTAGAGCTACCTTGGTCGAAATCCAAGAAGAGGAAGCTCACCACAAAGGATCTCCTCTATGCCATGCTTGGGCAAAGGTAAGAGAACATGATGATTTTATTTTCTTTGACCCTAGTTCTACTCACAATTTCATATCCATAAAGTTGGCCACCAAGCTAGGCATCCAAGCCTATGAGATGGGAGATTTCCTACCCGCAAATGGTGCTTTCAAGGGGCAAGAAGCTTCAGTCACTCCCTTGATTGGGAAATTGAGGCTCCATGTCCAAAGCTATGTGGACAAAGAGGAATTCTTTATCTCTCAAGCATAAAGATGTAATCCTAGGGACACCATGGTTCAATCACATGGTTGCAAATGTTAAATTCTGTGAAAGGAAAATCTACTTCAAGTACAGGGAAAACGATAACGGTACATAGATGCTAAGGAAATGGGTAACACCATACCCATTGTACATACACAAGCTTTCAATAAGTCAATAAAGAGATCTATTTCTGTATACATGATTTTTGTTAAAGATTCTCAAAATGAACCTAATGCTTTAGCAAAAGAAAATATAAACAATCACAAGGAGTTAGAGTTATCCAATTTTCTCAAGGGGTTTCAGATGTTTTTATTGACGACATCCCTTGTGAACTACCTCCTAAACGAAGCAATGATGACCATGCAATTGAACTTCTTCCAAGAAGTTCACCGCCTAATAAATCTCCTTATAGAGTTTCTCGAGCTCAACAAGAGGAGATTATGCGGCAAGTGCATGAGTTGGTTGAGAAGGGTATGGTTAGGACTAGCTCATCTCCATTTTTCTCACCCGTGTTATTAGTGCAAAAGAAAGACAGCACATATCGTATGTGTGTCGACTATAGAGCACTAAATAGGATCACTATCAAGAATAGGTTTCCCGTTTCGTGGGTAGAAGACCTATTTGATAAGCTATAAGGGTCGACCTACTTCAGTAGAATTGACCTAAAAAGTGGCTACCATCAAATAAGGATAGTTGATCAAGATACTGTAAAGACCGCATTTTGCACTACGTTTGGTCTTTACAAATACATTGTCATGCCTTTTGGCTTGACCAATGCACCAGCCACATTCAATAGCTTGATGGAGAAGCTATTCAAGCCTCACCGAACCTTTACTACAGTGTTCTTTGATGATATCATCATCTACTCTAATTTACTAGACGAACACAAGCAACACCTCCAGGTAATATTTCAAGTCTTAAGAGAGAATAAACTTTATGTTAATCGAAAGAAAAGTGAGTTTTCTTTACAAGAGATTCAGTATTGAGGTCACATTATCTCTCAAGATGGCATCCAAATGGATCCATCAAAGTTAGAGGTAATAAAAGGATGGCCTAAACAAAGGAATCTTCATGAACTAAGAAGCTTTATAGGTATGTGTGCATCCTATAGACCTTCATAGAAAAGTTCTCACAAATCGCGGGACCATTACATGACCTAACAAAGAAAAACGTTTGGTATACATGGTCTACCAAGGAGAACAATGCTTTCAAAAAGCTTAAAGAAAACCTTATCTCTCAACCTGTGCTTACACTACTAGATTTCTCAAAGCCATTTGAGGTCCAATGTGATGCTTGTGGTGATTGCCTTGGAGCTATTTTACTCCAAGAAGGGCACGCCATAGCCTATGAAAGTCAAAGGCTCGACTCTGTTGAGAAAGCTCTAGGCATATTCAAAAAGGAACTCCTCGTAGTTCTAAATGCCTTAGACTCATGGAAGCACTATTTACTGGGGACTCCTTTCATTCTGCGGACGGATCACCAAAGCCTTAAGTACTTCATGATGCAGACCAAACTCTTCGACAAACAAATGAGGTGGAAAAATTTCCTTTCGCAATTTCATTTTGATATTGCTCACATTGCTGGAAAGCATAATCAAGTAGCCGATGCACTCTCAAGACGGCCAAGATTGAATGCGGTTTCCATAGCAACTCACAATGATCTATCTTCTATGATATATGAGTATGCTATTGATCCCGATTTTAGAGATGTGATTTCAGCCCTTGCACTAGGAAAGAAACAGGAACCATTTACTGTTAACCCTCATGGCTCATGGACACCATATCACCAACAACGGACGTTGTATTATTTACTTGGTAGGGTTAGGTACCGGGCTTGTCGGTCCAATAGGAAAAGGGTAAGAGTGATCGCCGATGAGAGGCGCACTCTAACTGGAACATTCAAGGGATTAGTTGGCTAAGCATGGGCGCCCAAGTGTGAATGGGGCGAGCTCATATAAAATTCAACTAAACCTAAAATTCACTCATTCTCTCATTTGTGCAATAGAAGAGTGCTCTTGCTCCATTTCCATCTTCTTTTTCTTCATCTCCTTGTGTGTGTGTGTGTGTATGTGTGTGTGTGTGTATGCGTGAGAGAGAGAGAGAGAGTGTGTGCGATCGAGCATTGCAACGACGGCACGACAGGGACGAAGCGCTTGAGCGCGGTGCAGCGGCGGCTCCTTCTTCTTCGCGGTGAGGAATCCTCCACGAAAGCAAGTGTAGAGCGGTGAGTGACACACCATCGCCTTCTTTGAGCTTACTAGTTAAGGCTTTTTGTGTGCTTGGAGCCATTTGTGGCTCGCACACAGTGTATTGGCAAGTTCCTTGCATTGACATGTGCGACATACGCACACATTTATGGTGCCGCTACCGGGGAATGCCATACACTAAGCTTGAATGGCACTCTGTGCTTCTTTTGTGGTGCATTATCGATTTTAGGAAAGGTAGGGAAGGAAGGTGTGTGTGTTGAAAAGAAGGATTTTGTGTTGATACTGTGTTTTTTTTTTTGTTAATGGAGTTTTCAAAGGTACTGTGTTTTTTCTCTCTGTAAGGTGTTAGTATTAAAGTTGTTAGTTCTGTGTAATGTAATGTACAATAAGTAGGAAGTAGATCTATGAGAGCTAATAGAGTGTGTTAGTGTGTAACAGTAGGTGTATTAGTTGGAAGTAGGTAGGTAGAGAGTGTGTGTGCTCGCTCGCAGGCCGCAGCGACCTTATCCAAAAAAAAAATTAAAGGTAGAATCGGGATCGAGAATATCTCCCAGACCCAAGCCCAAGCTCACGCTCAGGCTCAGGCTTAAGCATCTATCACTCTAAAGCACACTGCGATCCTCTGAGTGATACGCTCATTTTGAGCTATCACACACTTTAATCAAAAAACCAATCATTAAAAAATATTAAACAACATTAAAAAAAACATTAAAAACGTAAAAAACACGAGTGAAAACGAACGCTTAAAAAAGTAAGCGGTTAACCTTCGAGGTTATTCGCCGACGCTTGTAGGGTGCCAAAGGCACATGCATCTTTGCTCTGGTCGTGTGCTAGAGACGGAGCAACTAGAGAGAATTTCGACTTACACGAGTTCTCAATATCCACCTACTTTAGGTTCCGGACCCTCGGCGGGGACCCAAGGCAGTACAAACCAAGACCCGAACATAGCGGCTAGTGACTCTTCCTCTGACTACGATGTCATGGAGGGTTTTCCAATGCCTAATCCTGATAGCTCAAGCCAAGACATGCATGGCATGGGCCCACGGTCCGGGCCGAGCGTGCTCCGCTGCTTGAAGGAAACCTTTAGTAGAGTCACTCGCTCCGAACATGGAGCTAATGATGTAAATGACGGGGGTGGGGAAGTAAATTCTCCATTCATGACCAACGTAGAGCCTATGCCCTTAGAGAATGTGCACGTGAATACTTCATTCACTGCACCTCCTGACTCTTCAGAGTTATTTCCATCCGAGGTTATATTACCCGATGGTAGAAGCCTTGCCCAAGTGCAAGAGGTTGAGCGATATATCCTTGCAGCAAGGGAAAAGAAAGTCAAGAGCTTATGCAAGGCGGAGCAACGAAGAGAGTTAAAAGAGAAAGCCCCTATGTCAATATCCTTGCTAAGAGAGCAATCGAGTGCTTCTGACTTAGCAACCGCTAAGGGCCAACCCCTAGAAAACAACATTGCATCTAGCTCAAAGGACACCCCTAGCACCTCAATCCTAGATGTAGCATTCTTAAATGAGAACTGGGAGTACGAACTACAAACGGAGACCCTTACCGACCTATACACATGTCACACCTATCACGTGGGTTGGTTAGATGTCCTACAATCCACAATGGGCGCTACTAGTGTGGAGGATGAACAACAAAGAGTTTGTGAGGTCATCCATAGGGTCATTGAGTTAGAGAGACAGAACAAGGGGATCAACATGCCTTCAACGGGTCTCATGAGTTTCTTAGATATAGGAAAGGCTAAACAACCGACCTTATTGCAAATGGAGACTCCCTCGGTAAGTCTGATGGATCCCTCATATGTTGTTTCGCCAGGGGTCTTGGTGCAATCTGAGCCCACAAGTGATAGCTTTACCTTTCCAAGTCTAGCTCATCTTTCCCTTGATGACACCATGGCTACCATGCCTACCACAATGATGGGCATGCCGAGAAACACTCCATGGACCTCATTTGTTAGTAAAGCACCGCTACATGGTAGCTCAATGCCTGCACAATAGTACCTACAAGTGGGTACCAATCGTATGCACCTATGGGTCATCACACTCATGTAGTCCCTACCCCTCCTATTGTTTCAACTACCTATGCTCCACAACCACAACACCCAAGTTCTTATTTTCATGGGACTATACCGGCTAGCATTAGCATGTCACATCCGACGTCTGCTATGCCTAGGGCCACACATATGAACTTTGGGCCACCACATGGCACAACATCGCACCCAACGTGGAACACAAGGGCTTCCTATGCGCAAGCCCAATGCCAATACCTACTCCACACGTAGTCTTTGGAGCACCTCCACCCACGGTGCCTACTCACTTAGGTGACTTGGCAACATTTGCTCAAGCTATTGGTTGATCTATTGCTGAGAATATGTGTAACACGTCTAATAGAGATCCTAGAAGTAAGGTAGTACAAATAGCCAAGCTCACACAACAATTTAGTGGAGACGGGGATGTGAGAAAGCATATCGAAGTGTTTGAACAAATATGCGATTCTCAATGACCTGCATAAGAGTAATGCTTTAAGACTAACCTTAAGTGGCAAGGCAAGGGATTGGTATAGAACCCTAAGGGTGGAAGAAAAAACGATTTACCCTACTCTTAGGAGACTGTTCTTGAAAGAATACATACGAGATTGGGTGCTTTGGGGTGTAGCCTCTGAGCTCCAAAAAGCCCAACGAGAGGAAGGAGAGTCGATGAGAGACTTTATTAGTCGCTTAAAGCATTTGAATTCTCGTTGTAATCCAAATGAGCGCTTCAACAATAATCAAATGCTTGATAGATTCATTAGGGGATTACGACATGAGGATATCTACATTGGCTTAGTCATTAGAGGTATCACCTCTTGGGAAGCAGTCACCACCAATGTGATCCAATTGGAGGATAATTTAATGATTCGAGGAGAAAGAGTGTCTGTTGAGCCTAAATCTAATAGCTCACAAGCATCAAGGCATCAGTCAATGACCCTAAAGCCTATTGCTAAGGAGACAAAAATATATGAGATGAATATAGGAGACAATCGTGCTCCGCAAAACAATCATATGTATCCAAGAAGGGAGCAACAATGGTGCTCAGTATGCTATGGACCACATAGTACCAGTGAATGCCCTACTTTTAGAGTAAAATTCAATGCGGACTGCAATGCCTGTGGGAGATATGGTCATCAAGCTAAGGATTGCATAGTATTTAAGCGCATGATGGCCAATAGACCAACCTTAGCATGGACAGACACACCTCGAGTGCCTTCATTGATGCCGGTCCCACCTCTTGAACAAACAGCACAACACATGGTACCTAGGGCCCAAAATGTTGTTCAAACAACACCCTTACCACCACATCCGAGAATCACTTATGTGAGTCAAGTGGATTGTGAGTCATCTATTGCTTGTTTGGAAGTCTATGAGAAAGATATAGATCCTAATATTGCCTATGGGATGGATGTGCTTGAAGAAAGTCCACAATACTACATGGAGGACTATTGGGGACAAGTCAAACATGTCTATCAAGTAGTTGCTCTTGCGGAAAGAAGACAAAATATCAATTACACTGCTAAGAGACCACCTCTTCAATGCTGTGAGTGTGGAGGTCCACATCGTGTAGCAGAGTGTCCTATTAGGCTACAAAAGAATGCCACACTAATGAAAACCAATCAAGCAAGCACGTCTACAATGCCGATACTCATGTGTAATCGATGTGGCATAGATCATTTGATTGCCCAATGTCGAAATAATCCAAAAGCACCAAAGATCACGCCATTAAACTTGATTGAAGTTACCCAGGAGCCATCACAAAGTACACCTGTGGTACCAGTAAACGTACTCACACGATCCATGCTCCAAAAACAAAATTATATTCTTGAGGAAAGAGACACGGCATCAATTGCCCAATCTTAGAAAAAGAAGACAACACGAAGGGAGAGATCACAAAAATCAGCGAAGTCAGACCCCAGTTCAAAGACCAACATAGGGACTAGTTACAACCCCGTTTATATGAATGACGTTGAAGAGGATTCTGATTCAGGTGAAACCATGAAGACCAAAACGACCACTAAGATAGAAACCAACAAGGAAGATCTTCATGAGCCACAATGGCCAGGATCCAAGAAGAAGATAGAAACTTATCCAAACCCTACAGAGGAGATCGGGCGAGTCAAGCAATTAAGGAGTTTGGTAGAAGATACCCAAAGAGATCTAGAACTAGCACCTAGGTAGATCCAGATTACAGACACCGTGTTCTCTACGCAACAACCACCTCACCAAGTCCATAAACCCTTAGCTACCATACCTAGTGTCATCCAAGAACAAAGTGACTTAAAGTCATGGGAAAGTGGGTGTACTCACTTCTTGATGGAAATAATGTTTACAGAGGGACTACCTAATCCTATCGAAGAAATGGAGATCCCATCTTCCCCACGTCAAGGGACTGAAACCCAAAAGGTGCCGTTAAACATTGCCAAATTGATGGATTTCATGTCTTCAGACGTTATAACCACCATCATGTCCAAACTATATAAAGACCCTGAGCTAGTCTCCGCTCTTCGAGCCTTCCTCAATGGAGAACTGAAGTTTGGGCTACCACAATTTGCACAGATGGATGGAGCTGAGGAGATGCGAATAGAGGAGGAATACATAGATCCACAACCCAACCTAGATGAGAACCTTGTTATAGAAATACCTGTTAACAAGTTGGGACAATACTTTGAGGGAGACGAATCCAATGCAACCATACCAATCAATACCAAGGGATTAACTGTGAAGGGAATCCTTGATGGTGGCGCTAGGGTTACAGTTGTGACTAAAAATTATTGGGAAACTATGGGAAGACCTCAACTTGCGACCACAACCATAGTAGTGAAGATGGCCAATGGGTCTATCGTTAAACCTATTGGGATGCTAGAAGATCTCAAGATCAAGGTCTTTGGACATAAAATAAGGATTACCTTCATTGTTATGGATTCCTCCAAACACACTATGGCATCGTAGATGATCTTAGGACGTCCTTTCATGAGGGAAGCAAAAATGGTGCATGACTGGTCTAAAAACCATGTTTACTTGCAGTTCCAAGATTCTGTCATTCGAGTGGATCTTGTGACCGGTCGAGCACATCCTCTAGGAAACAGGTTTATAATTGATCATAGATCTGACACCACAGTTCACTCAGCCCCATTGCAATATTGTTACACGTGTAAAGCGGACACTAATGTTGGGGAAGATTCTCCTTATATGGATGTACTACCTGGGATGACTGAGTCGGACAATGTGGATTGGGTCCACCTAGCAGCAACCATAGACACTTGGGGAAACAGGGGGACGACGTGGGTAACACCTGAGGGGGATGAAATGCCACCACTCGTACCCTTAAATATGCTAGAAGCAATGCATATAGCTTCTGACTAGACTCATCCTCATATAACAAAGAAAACATACAAGTGGGTCCCTAAAGATTCTTTAGCGACCATAGTCAGTGCTAACAGACAAGAGCCTGGTAAGAGACATCCCATTCGCCCCAAGAAATGTAAAGAAACGTGGCGTTGGATTCCTAAACGACTATTGGAAGCCCAAGGCTACTATGAAGGAAATGATCAAATCTGGGTCCCAAAACATAAATCGTGTTCTTACATGTCACCTGACCCATGTGAGCCCAATCCTGTAGCTCCAAAACGAATTCACGATTGTGGAAAGAAAAGAATCACAGAATGCTATACACCCGCTCCAAAGCTAGTTTGGGTATCGAAGAAAGAACGATTTGTTCCATCTAGCTCAGTGTTGAGCAAGCAGAGGATCACACCCACATTTTTGCTCACACTCATCATTTTGTAACCATTGAGTGTAATAAATGTCTTTCCAACATTAATTTTGATTTGAGCCATTCATTAAGTAACGGGACTCAATTGAGTTTCCAGCTTGTAATCCCGAAGTAATTTCACTTGCTGATGTAATTAGTTAGAGATGTTCTCACCTCCAAGGCTGAGGTATATAAGCCAAATTTTTTGTAACCTAAAGGGATTCAGATGATTAATCAAAGTGAGTTTTTGAGTGCCGTGACTGTGTCTGAGAGAGAGTGAGAGAGAGAGAGTCTTATCTACTTGCTACGCGAGCTACGGAGCCGCCATTGGAGAAGCGACACCGCCATTGTGTTAGCAACGGCGAGAGCTACGCACAGATACCAAGAGTGCGCGCTATCGGCTTCTATGTGTGGTAAGTTCCTACGAGCTTCGGTGTGAGTTTTCTTCCAACTCGTGTGTCGGAATGGAGTGTGTAGCATATCTATAGAACCACAACGAGTAGAGCTACACATTGGTACCATCGGGGTCAAGTTTCGATCACCTGTATTTTTCGGCCTGTCTTCATACGCGTTTGCCGTACGGAGTGGTTATAGGTTAATTTTGCAGTTCATGTCTTTAGGGTGTTGTTCTTACCTAGTGTATAGACTTCCCCTTGAGTTTGAGATCGATTCAATGATTCTAGATCCTGTTTCGTATAGCATTCGTTCGTAGTAAGGATTTCAGTCACTTGCATATTTTAGAACTTAGATTTGATTTCTTTAGTAGTGATTGTCATTAGAAGGTCGAGTAGGTGATTTGACACCCACCTAGTTGTTTCCATGCGCCTGCGGGTCAAGCTCCGTCCTCGTCTGACAAATTCTGTTGTTGGTTGAGTTCTCGCTATTTAGCTTCCGCTAGCGGCGTAACCGCCTTAACATTTGGCGCCGTTGCCGGGGAACGAGAGCCCTAAGTAGGTGACCTTAGACTAATCCTACAAGGTGAGTCGTATAAACTACTTTGTATACTTTAGTTAGAAAAGATCTAGGAGTGGTGGACTCCGAAGATCTCGAGAGATACTAGGAAGTGGGGTATTCCTGGGTCTTCCGTGTTGACAGTATTTTTAGTTTAGCTTAGATTTGTTTGTTGTTTTGTTGGTGTTGAATAGTTGTTGATAGAAGAAGAATTTGCTAGTCCGTGAGTGGCAGTGGATCTCTTTAAAATCACAATTACCAAACCCATTTTATGATTAGGAATAGCTTAGGTAGGACTTCATTTGATCCTGATCTGGAGCTAGTAATCATTGGAGTATTTGCTTGATATGGTTGCATGCATGTTAGATCACTAAACCGTCGAGTTAGTAGTGAAACTTGCAATAAACAAAAGTCAGAGAAATTTTCTGTGTATCTGGGAGTTGCTGAGCACTTGAGAAAGCTTTAGGAAGGATTCTGTGCCAAAAAATTGGAAATCTGCAACTTTAGACATCATACGCGTATGATGTCTAAATGACCAAACAAAGACCCAAACAGAAATTTTGACTTTACCAGAGTGTTCAAAAGGGGAGTTATACCCTAATTTCAACTTAAAACAAGAGCATTAACACTCAAAGAAACCCAAAAAGACAAGTCGGAGTCCAAGAAACGCAAAGAATAGGAAATTTTGGATTCAGATCTTGTTTTTACATTCAAACCTGACAAAAACACTTGAAACTCAATTATAAACATTGGAGAAGGCTTAAAACCAAGAATAGTCAAAATCTGGGACAAAAGACATCATACGCGTATAATGTCTTTTAGCACATCCACTACTTATTTTTGATATCTGACCTGACAAGATTGTTACAAACACTGTAGAAAGCAAAAATATCAAGTCTTGACCCAAATTGATGAAAAAGACATCATACGCGTATGATGTCTTTGACCTAATTTTGGACATATTTTGATACTTTGCCAACACAGATCCATTGTAATAGTTGTCTAGAGGTTATATTTCAAGTTTCATCCCATTTGGATCACAATTGACCCAAAACAAGTCAAAAGCGGAAAATTGCCAAGAAAAGCCTAAATTAGCCATAACTTGCTCAAACAGAGTTCAAACTGAATTTTGTGAGTGGACAGAGCATAAGGGGGCTACTGAGAGTGAGCATAACCAAAATAGTCCAAATCTGTGAAAAAAGACATCATACGCGTATAATGTCTTTTTCAGCATAACTGCAACAAAATTCTCACTTGATGAAACAAAAGTTGTCCAACTGACAAGATTAAACAATTGACCAAGTATCAATCAGTTTGGATCAATTCTGACCACAAAAACTTGGGAAAACAAATTGCCGAGACGGAGAAGTTAAAGTCCTTTAGGGGAATTGATGAATTTGAGATCGGGCAGGAATCTCTAGAATAACCAACCAAAACAAGGGGAACAAGCAAGTGTCATATCAACCGAGGGAAGTGTAAACCAAAGTTGGGTGCAACCATTAGAGCCGATCTTTGAAGGGAGTGTTTCTGATACTTCTTCGGAGAGATCTTACGAGATTTTCACCGAACACTTAGAACACTTGAACCTGAAAAACAGAGAAAATATGGCAGCAGGATCATCAAACCCTTCTGCCACAATGAAGCTATTGTTCATAAAATACCAGTACGACAATGAGCAAGATGCCAAGATCTACAAAGATGGAATGGACCGCTATTGTGTAAAGATAGAAGAGAGACCTAGTGAGTTCAAGGACTTAGTGCCTGTGAGCTATAGCAGAGATAGATATCTAGATGACGAGGGTACCATGTACTTGGTAGTCCTAAACCCTAACATTGTGGACAAGTGGGGATTGATGGGCACCAAAGCCAAAGTAGATGAAGAACTTGAGGAGAAAGCACCAATAATGAACTTACCTGATGCGAGGTTAAGAAGAGAGAATGAAACTACAAGGATCAACACTGATAACATCTATGTGGGGCTATACAAATATAATAATGGGGAGCAAGATCTCTATTATAGATGTGAAGAACCCTACACCGGAGAGTTGACAGACCAAAAAAGACTTTATGTCTTTACCTACACAGAGGGGTCAGAAGTGAAAATTGCCGCTTACGACAAGTATGGGAGACAATACTCAACAATGGGCAAGAAAGAATTAGAAGGATATACATACTTTGGGGGACCACTACATCAGTATTATGTTACTTCTAGCTCACAACGACCAGCACCAACAAATGGAGTGCAAAACCCAATGACAACAGGAGGACAAAGAACTCAGGTTGCTGACTCTTTCAGTCAACCTCAGTACTCGAAGCCCGGACCAATGGGATCATTACATTCCAGAGAGTCAATCGATACGAATCGAGGTAGTGCAGTTCCAATCCCCACATATACCACTCCAGGTCCAAGGTTCGAAGCGGAACCATCACATTTACCTCCTAGTAGTAGATTCAGGGCAGGGGAACCGACAAGGGTAACCCATGAAGTCCATGATGCTAGAGAAAGCTTTAGCCGGGACACAGGAGCAATGAGATTGGTAGCATACCATAGACGTATGAGACCATCTCAAGTAGCCAAGTGTATGCCAAAGAAGTATGGTGGTTCAGGAGATCCGTATGCACATGTGTCACTCTTTAAGCAAGTCTTAAGAGCTGAGCAGATAACAGATTTCCATACACAATACGAGGGATTTGGTCTTACTCTAGAAGGTACGGCATTGACATGGTTTCAACCACTGAACATAGGGGGATTCCATGGCATTGACCATTTGCTAAGAGAGTTTGCTGAGGAATTCTCAAAACGAGGAATTAAGCACAATACGGTCTTACAAATATATGCTTTTAAACAGAGAGAACACGAAAAAGTGAAGGAAGCTTCACTTCGCTTCAAACAATACATTGAGAGATGTCCAGTACGTGAACGACCACAAGATGACAGACTATCTGTTCTCTTTATTGAGGGACTGAGAAACGACACTCTCAAGAAGGACTTGCACTTGAAAGCTTGTACAAGTTTCGAGCAAGTAACGAGAGAAGCATTATACTTAGTGGATAACTGTACGGTTTATGGAGAGATGTCAGTGGATACAGATTTTGTATCCAGTAGCTCTTCCTCCGTAGTGAGCGAGACTACCACTAAAAAGAATGTTCAAACAACAACCATGCCAAATGTAGAGAAAATGATAGAAGAGGCTCTAAAAAGGATGGCACCATACCAAAAACCATTGCCAAAACCAATGAAATGGTGAGTTATTGAACAAAAATGGACAAACCATCCAACAGAGGAGTGCTATTACAACAAAGGATATGTAAGGGAGCGTCAGTATGCACCTCCTGCTCAATTAACACCACCTCAAGTACATCCAGTACCTCGATACCCAACGGGAAATGTACCAGGACCTATGGGGATAGAAAGGCCACAACCAGTATTGGGACAACAACCACCTTTACCAGGAGCAAGACCAGTGGGCATTAGATATGCACCAACCTTAGAGAATCAGGAAGAACAAGCCTTAGTGCCTGTTCAAGCCTATTATGAAGAATCTGGTGCACACATGTCTCCAACTGTGTATTACCCACAAGAAGAACCCAAACAACCAGAACCATGGGGCATGATTGGGAATGTTGGAATACCAACAGTTACAAGTGCTTCTGATGAAGAGAGGTACAATTTGGACGCAAGAATTGATGTTCATAGCTCATGGAGGGTTAACAGGACAAAGACCATCCTATCCACAAAGGACAAATCAAGTGGGACCAAGACCAGCACTAGGACCCTGTTACAAGTGTGGAGGTGACCATCTGATGAATGTTTGTCCACATACGGAAATCATTAGAATTAACGCTTATTGCACTGAGTGTGGGGTTACTCACTTCATTGAGGATTGTTCAAAGAATCCAAACAAAGTGCAAAAGACGACATTGAATATGCTAGAAACTATTCCTACCAGCAATGGGTCTGAAAATGAAACTCTGATACCAACGCAAGTTGTTACTAGAGCTCAAGCTAAGAAAACCACTAGAGAATCTGAGAATGGAAAGTTAGCAACCGAAGTGGTTAGTCAAGGACCGCGGAGTCAAAGAAACACATGGAAAGCTAGAAAAGCATGCATGAAGTTGAGAAAAGAACGTGAAGACGCTATTCTAGCTGAGGAACTAAAGTGAACTCAAGATAGATTAGAAAAACTTGAGAGTCAAAACGGGAAACGAGAGATGAGCCCGGAAAGAACGAAACAAAAGAGTATCAAAGAAACAACGAGCTTAAGCTCAGGGGGATCAGTGCTAGTCGACAAAGTACACGAACCATTGGACGCACTGATGAGAGCTTACGAAGCTAGGTTAAAGAACAACCAAACACAAGAACAGAGATGGATGACATACCCAAACGCAGAATTGGAAAAGCAGAGACTTGAAATGTGCCAGAGAATGATCGAGACTGCACAAGCCTTATTAGAACCACCAAGAGAAACAATGAATTGTGGAACGGAAAACCCAATTCAGCAAGAGACTATCATTTCACGGGTAGCTGAAAAGACTCCCAATGCACAAAAGCCTGAAAATACACACAAGGATGACCACATAGTATTGAACACAACCGATCAGGAGATAGAGAGTTTTCATCCAGTCATACAGAGGTCTTACGGAAGAGATGAGGATTACAATGAATTTTGGAAACAAGTGAGAGAGGCAAACTTTGCAAACGAGCTAAGTTGCCAAGCTAATCAGACAAATTGGGAAAAGGACATCAGGAATCCTCCCATAGTGGAATTTGAGGCAGGATCTCAAGTGGACTTGGATCTGCAATCTTACTGGGGAGATGGGGGCTCTGTTAGAACAATGGAGAGCAAACCTCATTCATTGAAAACCTTACCTTCGTACTTAGGAGAGTATGAAGCAAAATCCGAGATTAGAGCACTTCCCTCACGAAGAATCTCATCAGAAAAAATCATGGACTCGCAAGGATTGATAGAGATCTTGTCAACACCAGTGACATGCACTATCACTCTAGCTGAGCTTTTGAGGTTAAGACCACATATGTGGACCACTGTAGGAAAATGCTTGGAGAAATTTGGGATAAAAGACCCAACATCGAGACTGCAAGAGGGTATACAAGAGCTGAGCAAACCACAAAAGAACGCTAAGCCTGTACCCTTAAACAAGGTCGGAGAGTATTGCGAAGGTGAAGAGGGAAATACAACCTTACCATTTGAATTCCAAGGAGTGAACACAATGGCAATACTAGACAGCGGAGCTGGGGTAGCCATTGCTACAAAAGAAATCTGGAAAAAATGGGAGAAACGAGCAATAAGGAAGACTAGGTTGAAACTCCAATTAGCAGATGGACACATGGAGAAACCTATGGGGTTATTAGAGAAAGTCGTAGTGACTTCTTGCGGCATTGAATACGAACATACTTTTGCTATTGTCGATTTTGGCAAGGAGAATAACTATGATATCATACTGGGAAGACCATTCATGAGGCAGTTGAAAATGGTCCACGATTGGGGCTACGATCACATATACCTGAGAAATATGGAAACCACTACACGTGTGAACCTGAAAGAGCATAGCTACAAAGATGTGAACCGAACACCGGTAGAGGAGTTTGATTCAGCTACTTTGGCGGGATCCGAATTTCCGGCCTGGTTAGGTAAGCCCAAGGAGTTATGGATGTGTGGAGCCTCAAAATGTGGAAGTCTGAGGCGAGAAGAATATGTTTTAGAAAGGGCTATCGAAGACGAAACTTATATAGGAGAACCCTTTCTAGAGGACACGCTTGAACCATTAGAATGGACACACATTCTAGCAACCCTAGATGTTTGTGCAATCTCGGATGGTCCCACAACAAAATTTTGCGACAAGGACGGGTACGACGTGGTTCCATACTTCATGCTTAGAACGATACTCAAAAAAGAAACTGAAAAGAACGATACACTGGAAAAGGAAAATGAAGAAGAGGTGTTTCACGACATTCTCGATCATCCAGAGTGGGGAAATGAAGCAGACAACGAGTCAACGGACAATTCAAGCGGAAACGAAGAAACTATAACGGATGTCCGATTTTATGATTTTCCGAACCAAACTAAACAACGCCAGAAACGCTATAGAGCAAAGAGAAAAACAAAGGGGGTTAGAACCAATCCGATGCCTAGAATAAGGGAAAAAAATCAATTCCTAATGCTAGTAAAGACAGAAGATTGTGTTAAGGACAAGATTTCTGGAAGAATGAGAGGCAATGATCAAAAGAGCTTACGAAAAGACAAAAGAAGCTCAAGAAATCAAGTTCAAAGGAATGAAACGAAAACTGAAACAGAAAAATCAGAAAAGAACAAGCGCAACAAAGAACACACGGAGTCCAAGTTAGAACGTAGAAACAAGTACAGAGAGCTCAAGAATACTCTGAAAGAAGTTTGGACAACAGAAATTGAGAGTGGAGAGGACGAAAACGCCAAAATCAAGGAAAACATGGATGTTCCCTCTCACTACAGGAAATTCACAATAGAGGATAGGAAGGTGGTATTAACCCAACCTATTCGAGAGAGAGGGGAGAACGAATCTTATGACGGACCGGAAGATGCAAAAAAAGTTGATTTAGCAGCTCCAGGTGAGACACCTAGACCGATGTACATAGCCACGGATTTGTCTCCAGACGAGGAAGAGAGACTTTTGAGTCTTCTCAGAGAGTACAGGGATGTGTTTGCATGGTCTTATAAGGACTTAAAGGGAGTTGACCCATCGATATGCCAACACACAATCCCACTAAAACAAGATGCAAAGCCTAGCAGACAGAGACCATACACATATAATGATACGTTTGCTAAGCGAATCAAAGAAGAGATAGATAAGCTAATGGAAGCTGAATTCATATACGAGATTGAACACACCGATTGGGTATCCCCAATTGTGGTGGTACCCAAGAAGAACGGAAAACTCCGAGTGTGTGTCAACTTAAAGAAAGTGAATGCTGCAACAATCAGGGACAATTATCCCTTGTCGATAACTGATCATGTTCTAGAGAGTGTATCAGGGAAAACAGCATACTCCTTTCTTGATGGTTTTTCAGGATATAACCAGCTAGCCATAGCACTGGAAGATCAACATAAAATAGCTTTTGCAATGGAGTGGGGAATTTATGCTTATCGGGTTATGCCTTTTGGTCTAACCAATGCTCCCGCAACCTTCCAGAGGCTGATGACACATGCTTTCAAAGAATACTTAAGGTTGTTTCTAGAAATATACATGGATGACTTATGTGTACATTCTCTTCTGAGAGATGAGCATCTAGAACACCTAAGAAAAGTATTTGAGAAATGTAGGACATATCGCATTTGTCTCAATCCTGAGAAATGTGTGTTTATGGTCCGACAGGGCAGAATTCTGGGACATATTGTCTCACAAAACGGAATATCCACGGATTTAGAGAAGATAAAATTTATAGTGGATATACCTAGACCAACCAATGCAAAACAAGTACAGAGCTTTATGGGACATTGCGGATATTATAGACGATTCATTTACATGTACGCTATAATAGGCCAACCACTTTACATGCTAATAGTGAACTTTGAATGGACAAAGGAGTGTGAGGAATCATTCAAGAAATTGAAAGAGGCACTCATTACTGCTCCAGTCTTGAAATCACCAGATTGGGAGAAGATATTCCATGTGCATATAGATGCTTCTGCATATGCAATAGGATGCATTCTTGCTCAGCCAGAAGAAGGAAACATGGATTTTCCTATCTGTTACGCCAGTCGATAGCTCAACAAGGCAGAGAAGAATTACACCACAACAGAGCGAGAGGGATTAGGAATGATATATGCTGTGAAGAAATTTCGGCATTATCTTCTAGCCAACAAGTTTGTGTTTTTTACGGATCACCAAGCCTTGCTCTACCTAGTGAATAAACCATGCAATACCGGGAGAATAGTGAGATGGTTCATTATCTTACTGGAATTCGACTTCATGGTAGTAGTAAAGAAAGGAAAAACACATCTTACAGCTGATCATCTTTCGCGATTGACGAATGGAGAAGACCCTATAGGAGTAGATGACGACATGCCAGACGCGTACTTGTTCAACATAGAAATGATACCGAAGTGGTCTCAAAATGTCGTTAGCCTATTAACCTATGGAGGAGAGTTTGATAAAAGAGAATACAACCAGAAACATATTTCTATTCAGCAATCCAAGAATCTTCAATTGGTTGCAGGAAGGTTGTATCAATTGGGAAATGATCATGTTTTACGACTATGCATCAATCCTGAGGAATATAATATATATCTGCGCGAAGCACATGTTCAGGAATGTGCATTTCATTGTTCAAGAAGGAACACATATAGGAATTTGTTACAATTGGGAGTCTATTGGCCAGGAATGAAAGAAAGCGTACATGAATATGTCACTGTATGTATTGTATGTTCCTCAAAACCGCCAGCAGAGTATTCAACATTATATCAGATAATGATCGCTCCGGAATGGAGTCAGTATATTGTTGAATATCTCACAAATAGAACTTTCCCAGAAGGAACGTCAAAAGCTCGTCATAAATTTGTAGAGACAGAAGCTAGAGATTACACTTTAATAGGAGATCAACTCCATAAGAGAGGTAAAGACAAACAGCTTAGGATTTGCGCATCAAAGTCCGAGTATGTGATAATCCTGGAGCAAGCTCATGGAGGAGTAGGTGGAGGCCATTTCTTAGGTGATAAGACAGCAAAACTTGTCTTAGCCGCAGGAATATGGTGGCCAACATTACATATGGACGTTGAGGAATACGTTAAACGGTGTGATGACTGTCAGCAGACCAAAATACCACTTAAAAGAGATGATATGCCGCTTAGACCAATGATGGGGGCAAGAGCTTTTGCAAAATGGGGGATTGATTATGTCGGACCCATTTCACCTCCTGCCTATAAGACTCATGCACAATACATCGTTGTGGCTACAGACTATCTAACAAAGTGGGTCGAAGCAAAGGCAACTCAAAAAGCGGATGCCAGGACCACGGCACAATTTCTATATGAATACGTCTTTGTACGATATGGATTGCCAATAGAAATTGTGAGTGATCGAGGCATACATTTTATAAATGAAGTGATAAAGATCCTTCTAGATGAATTCATGGTAATCCATAGAAAATCAGCCCTGTATCATCCACAAGCAAACGGACAAGCTGAAGCAACAAACAAAACCATATGCACGGTCCTTACAAAGATTGTATCTGAGTGGAGAACTGACTGGGACCAGAAGTTGCATTCAACATTATGGGCATATAGGGTAGCATATAAAACATCAATAGGAACGACCCCATATAACATGGTTTTTGGGCTAAATGCTATCTTACCAATAGAATTCTTGATTTCAACCTTAAGGGTGGCTAAGGATCTAGAGTGGACAGGGCACGATCTTTCTGATAGAATAGATGACCTGGAAAATCTAGACGAGCTTCGCCTAAAAGCAGTAGCTTCTATCTACGCTCAAAAAAAGCGACAAAAGGAATTTTTTGATAAGCATGTGCGGACTAAAGAGTTTAAGGTTGGGGACTATGTCCTAGTTTACACTCTGAAATAGCAAGCTAAGAAGTTTAAAAAGCGAGGGATGGGACCTCTGGTGATTAAAGATCTATTGTTACCATATACATGTGGTAGTGATGTGTGTGAACACACTAGGACCGCCGGGGCATTTTTTCCCTCTTTAGGAGGTTTTTTCCCCCGTGCATTGTATATACGCCCATCACTCTAGGGCTATCTATCTTTCCATTGCACACTAAGGAATACACTCTCTATTGTGTGCCTTGAGCTTCCTTCGTCTTCTCCAAGCTGTGTGTATTTCTCTGCAACCCTAATTCCAACAATTGGTATCAGAGCAGGTCACGTCCTCCCGGGCTTAGTCGCCAGCTGCTCCAGCACACGCCTGCTCACTTTCTCCGATTTCAGTGAGCTTTGGCAAGCGTTCGCAGGTCGACAAATATTTTGGGATGGCTCGAAGAGCTCGGTCTGCTCAGAATTCTGATTTGGGCTCATTTCGGCCTCCGTTTCCACTACGGGCAGTACTGCACAGGTTATTTCGTCATTTTGTGCAGATTTTCTGTCAGTGCCGTTTTCTGCATAACAGGTGCCTTATAGTCTTCTACGGTTTGTGCTATATAGCACAAGTTGTTCCCGCTCCATTTCTCCTATTTTCGGGCAGTTTTCACATCAGGTGCAGCATTTACCATGGCTGACAACAACAACACAGATGTGTTCAAGATGTTTGCTGCTGAGGACCGGTTGGATGGGGACAACTACCCTATGTGGGCTTATATGATGCAACACGTTCTTGTGTCAAAAGGTGTCTGGAACATTGTGCAGGGCATTGATGTACGTCCTGGTTCTGAAGATGTAGGCGATATTGAGGATGTTGCAGGTCTTGCTGCAAGGATTGCAGCTGTTAGAGTTGTTTTGCCTACAGCAGAACAAGCTCGTTGGGATGTTAAGGATGCGCAGGCTCATGCATTGATTGCGTTGTCTGTGAAGCGCACCATTATTCCTCACATCCGTTCAGCAAAATCTGCAAAACAGGCTTGGGATATTCTAGCAGGTCTTTATGCAAGCCGCAATGAGGCTAAAATTGCTTTGCTGCGTAAAGAGCTAGAGTCGAAGATTATGCATGAGGAAGATGATATGGACACTTTCCTTGCTAGTGTCAAGGATATCAATGAGCAACTCATTTCTGCAGGTGAAGTCATTTCTGACAGTTCCCTTGTGCAGACTGTTCTTGATGCCTTACCAGATTCCTACCAGACTTTTGCTAGTACTTGGAGACTGATGACCCAAGGAAATCCTGAAGTTGTCAAGTTTGATGCATTATGCACATTGCTGTTGCAAGAGTCACTTTCTAGAAAAAACAGGACTAGGCAGCATGCAGTTGAACAGGCTTTTATTGCTTCTCAAAGAAAGGGTGGTAACAGTAATGCAGCCACTTCTTATGGTTCTGCTGCGAGTGGCAAAAATTCTGTTCCTAATGCTTCTGCTGGCAGCACTTCGTCTGGCAATTCTGGTGATAAGGGCAAAAAGAAGATGCGTTGCCATTATTGTAAAGCCAATGATCACTTGATCAAGTCGTGTCCTAAGTTGAAGGCCAAAGAGGCTAAGAAGAAAGAGGGTGGTTCCACTGCAAATGCTGGTTCCACTACAAATGCAGCCATTGTTGAGTCTTCTGTGAAAGGAGATTGTGATGCTGATGTTGATGCAGAATGGGCTTTTAGCGCAGAGTGCACTTACAATCCTGCTGTCCATGATGCATGCTTGTCAGTTGCTGCAGATTCACATGTGTGGTATTTCGACAGTGGTGCTACAAAGCACATTACCTCACATCGTGAATTGTTTACCTCTCTCGAGTTTGTCCCTCATGGGAATTCAGTCACTTGTGCCAACAACGCCTCTTATCCAGTTCAGGGAGTTGGAAAGATTGTGCTCACTGCTGCTAATGGCAGTTCCTTCACACTTGTTGATGCACTTTATGTACCTGGGATCAAGAAGAATCTCTTGTCTGTATCCGCACTTGCTAGACTTGGACTTGTAGTCAAATTTGTGGATGACAGATGTACAGTTCATGATCTCAGTTTTGGTGATGAAATTGTTGCATCTGGGCTTTTGTGCCGTGGGATGTATAAGCTCACTTTGTATGACAAGTGTGGACAAAATTTTGCAAATGCTGTTGCAGATTCAAGGGCTATTTCAGATGCAAAACTTTGGCATGCACGTTTTGGTCATCTGAATTTTGCCAGTTTGCTGCGTTTGCAGAAATCTGATATGGTTGCTTCTTTGCCGCCTCTTGAAGCACCTATCAAACATGTTTGTGAAGGCTGTATTCTGGGTAAAATGCAGCGTTCTAGGTTTCCAAAGGATGGTTCAGTTAGGGCCACATGCAGGTTGCAGCTTGTGCATAGTGACGTTTGTGGGCCCATGCAAACTCCGTCCTTGGGCAATTACCTGTACTTCGTGACTTTCATTGATGATTACTCCAGGCATGCGTGGGTATTTCCGCTTAAAGCGAAGTCCGAAGTTTTTATGTGCTTCAAACAATTTTTGGCTATGGCTGAAAATGTCTCAAAATGTACTATGGGCACCCTCCGTTCCGATCGAGGGGGGGAGTATATGTCTCATGAATTTAATGCATTTCTGGCTAGTCGTGGGATAAAACACCAATATACAGTGCCTTATACACCTCAGCAAAATGGTGTTGCTGAGAGGAAAAACAGGTCACTAACGGAAATGGCACGATGTATGGTCAAAAGTCAAGCTTTGCCGCATTCTTTTTGGCTTGAGGCCATCATGTGTGCCACTTATGTACTTAACAGGTGTCCTACGAAAGCTTTGCAGTCTATTACTCCATATGAAGCATGGCATGATAGAAAACCTTCTATTGAGCACATGCGTGTTTTTGGCTGTTTGGCATATGCTTTGGTGCCACAAGTGCAGCGCAGAAAATTGGATGATAAGGCTGTCAAATGTATTTTTGTTGGTTATAGTGCTGAAAGCAAAGGTTACAGGTTGTATCATCCGCAAACAAAACGTATTCTGGTTTCACGGGATGTAGTGTTTGTGGAAGATTCTGTTCAGCCCTTGCTGTCATGTACTAGAGACAGTAATGTAAGCTCACAGGACATTTATGACACTTTGTTGCCTCTTTTCAGTAGTGGAAATACGAATGTAAGTTCCAATGAGGCAAATGTACAGCCTATGGGGGTTTCTGAAAATGTTTTAGAACAGCCTATTACTGATGCAGATGTACATGATGTACTTGATGAGGAAAGGGCTGAAAATGAGCAGGCTAGAGGTATGCCAAAATGGCTGGTGCACACTTTGCGTGACAGTAAATTGGATGCACCTTTATCTAGTCGTACTCGTTCAGGCTCTCGCCATGCATCTTATGCATCAGATTGTTATGCTTTGGCTGTGTCTAGTTTACATGATGTTGACGAGCCTCTGTCTTTTGATGAAGCACAGAATTCAGAAAATTGGATTGCTGCCATGAAATCAGAATATGATGCACTTATAGAGAATGACACATGGACTTTATGTGATTTGCCTCCTGGCAAAAAGGCCATTGGTACGAAGTGGGTTTACAAGTTGAAACGCAAGCCGGATGGTGAGATCGATCGCCATAAGGCTCGACTTGTTGCAAAGGGTTATGCACAACAAAAAGGCATAGATTATGAAGAGACTTTTGCTCCCACTTGTCGTATGACTACTGTGCGTTTTCTATGTGCATTGGCAGCTCATTTTGGTTGGGATGTACATCAATCAGACATTGTTACTGCTTTCTTGAATGGTGACATATTTGAGGAAGTTTATGTAACGCAGCCTCGCGGTTTTGTCATAAAAGGACAAGAGGACAAAGTGTGCAAATGTAAGAAGGCTTTGTATGGGTTGAAGCAATCTCCTCGTGCTTGGTATGAGAAAGCTGACACTCATTTGGTTAAACGAGGCTTTCATAACAGTCCAACAGAAAGCACATTGTATGTAAAGCGTGAGGATGATGTATTTCTCATTGTGGTTCTTTATGTTGATGATTTGCTGATCACTGGACCAAATGAGAGACATATTGCTGAATTTAAGGCTGATTTGAATGCTACTTTCAAGATGAAAGATTTGGGGCTGTTGCATCATTACTTGGGTATACAGTTTAAGCAGTGTGATGGTGGTATTGCCTTGTGTCAGAAAAGTTACATAGAGACATTGCTATGTAAGTTTGGACTTGAGGATTGCAAACCTATTGCCACTCCCATGGAAACAGGTTTGAAGTTGAGTCTACATGATGCTGGCGATCCTGCTGATGTCACTCTTTACCAAACTGCTGTTGGCTGCCTCATTTATGTATGCAACACGAGGCCAGATATTCAGTTTGCAGTCTCGCAGGTCAGCAGATTTATGCATAGCCCAGGGTCTAAGCATTGGCAGGCTGTCAAGAGGATTTTCCGCTACCTTAGTGGCACTTTACATCTTGGCTTGTTTTATCCCAAGGGGGGATCATTGCCGCCAGACTTACATGCTTTTTCGGACTCAGATTGGGCTGGTTGTTTTGACACGCGAGTGTCCACAAGTGGTTTTTGTTTCATGCTTGGCAGTTCATGTATATCATGGTTGAGCAAGAAGCAACCTACTGTGGCCACTTCGAGTTGTGAGGCTGAGTACAGGGCAGTCTTCACAGCTACGGTTGAGTGTGTATGGCTCAGACGCCTTATGGCTGACTTGGGTGTTGGACAGGACACTGCCAACACTATCTACACTGACAGTCAGAGCGCATTGGCAGTTGCGAGGAACCCAGTTTTTCATGCTCGCACAAAGCACATTGAGGTGCATTACCACTATGTCAGGGAGAGGCTCTCAGCAGGAGAGATCAGCTTGGCTTATGTGCCAACACAGGACAACCTTGCAGATCTTTTCACAAAGGCATTGTCTCGTGAGAAGCTTGAAGCTTTCCGCAAAGCTTTGGGCTTACTCCCCTTTGTGGACTGATCATGTCCTCAGGGCATGGCACTTCCCTTTACTCATGTGCCAGCTCTCGTTCACCGCATCACTCCAGGGGGGATTTGTTACCATATACATGTGGTAGTGATGTGTGTGAACACACTAGGACCGCCGGGGCATTTTTTCCCTCTTTAGGAGGTTTTTTCCCCCGTGCATTGTATATACGCCCATCACTCTAGGGCTATCTATCTTTCCATTGCACACTAAGGAATACACTCTCTATTGTGTGCCTTGAGCTTCCTTCGTCTTCTCCAAGCTGTGTGTGTTTCTCTGCAACCCTAATTCCAACATCTATCACCAAGTGGAGCCGTCAAGCTTGCTACATTAGACGGAGAAGAAATGCCCAATTGGATTAGTGGATGCAGAGTGAAAAAGTATCTTTTGCCGCTAACCCAAGACATGCTTCTCAAAATACATCAAGAAAAGCTGCGTGTCCAGAAAAAGAAAAAGATTGTGGAGGAAGCGCAAGCCGAGGCGAAGGAAAGAATGGAGAAAAGAAGACTACTGCGTCAGAAACAGCGCAATGAAGGAGCAATACGAATAAACGCAGTCAGTATAACAGAAATGAATAATGACAAAGAAGAACCCATCATTGAATGCAAAGTAGGAACCAACCAAATCAAAGCCAGAGCACTATTGGATTCAGGAGCTCAAACTAACCTACTTTCACTCAGTTTGTATAGACAATTGACAAATGACACTAAATTACAAACTGCCAAGCAAGAGTTAAAGAGTTACTCTGAGAATTCAATCAAAACTATCGGATGCACAGTTTTACATATATAGATTAACCAGTATGTGTATCCTCATATGTTTTACGTGGTTGAACACCAAGCTACACAACATCCATTATTGCTAGGACAACCATGGCAGAAGCAATACAATGCAATGATTGACTGGAATTCTACATCAGTGCTTATCAAATACGAAGGTGAAAGTCAATCAGTTAAGTTCACCAAAGGAGCAGAGCCAACTCCAAAGGAAGAATCCAAGCACAAAGGTAAACAACAACCAGAGAAAAAGAAGAAGCAATGGCAACCAAAAGTTTCTATACAACTGGATTGCTCTTCGACGAGGAACTCTCAACAGTGGATAAGGAAGACAAGCAATAATATAACAACTCAACCTTGGGAGAAAACGGAGTCAAAGTTGGTATGGAGACCAAAAAAGGTTGTGACAGAGGAAACAAAGGTGGAAAACAGAGTCTTCAATACCAGACAACAGAGTGATTCCAAACAATCAAGGACAGTGAAACAGATCTGGATTCCAAAGAAGTTCATGACGGCACAAAGCTATAGCAAGCAAATTTGGATCCCAAAGATTTGTAAACAGGAACTCCATTCAGTACAATCCACGGAAACTCCTAGGTATTTCAAGGCGAGGAAATCAACACAAAGAACAAAGCAGGTTTGGATGGCAAAGAGTTTGTGGCAAGCACAAGCGAAGCGGAAGCAAATTTGGATTGTGCAAAAGAACAACAAGGTAAAGAAGAATCCATCTACTGATTCTACTACTGCAGTGCCAAAACCAACCCAAAACCCGACCACCAATCCTTCAATCAAACAAAGAGCAGCTTTATTGGAAAGACTGTTGTATTATCGCTCTACAATTGCAGTGGGAACTTATGACCAAAACAACTACAATGCTTCGCCCATAGACAATTCATAGTCGTCCAGGAGGACTCAGACTAGGAGGGGGGGAGGTATACAGGTATACAGGAGCTACAAAGCAGCTATAAGCGACAAAAACAAAGAAAAACAAAAATTATATTACAAGAGCAGTGTCTTACATAATTTTGCAATTTTTATGTTTGATTGTGGATATTGATAATATTTATGCCCTTATATACCTTGTTTTGCAACAAGAAGAGATCAAATGATGAATTTGGGTCTCTAGACGTGTAAATATCACTAAATAAGAGTGTGTTTGGAGCTAAAAAGTGGAAAAAAGTGGTAATCCAAGTTCAGAAATCACAAATAAGTGTATATTCATATACACAGGGTTACCAGCTATTTATTGTGTATGTTTGGAATTTTTTGGCTTCAAATTGCTATTTTTCTTTATTTTTTATGATTTTCTTAATAAAAGAAAAAGAAAAATAAAAAAGCAGGTGAAACGAGATCAGAAAAAAGAAAAGAATAGATGGTGATGATCCTAATGACAAGGGCAACCCATGGTAAAAATTGAGTACAATTCGGGAAAAGTTGCGGGAAGCCCGAAATGACAGAATTTTGGCAAAGTGGACAGATTTCTCAGAAACAGGTCAAACGGAGTCCAAATTGAGAAATTTCAAATCCTAAAGTGCATTTCACGACGAAATAGGAGCACATGTCAAATTTGGTAACAAGTGATCCGAGAAGTCCGAAGTTAAGTATTTTTCACATCACTTTCAAGCTCATTTCCACTATTACCTTCTTGGAGAGAGCAAAGAGCACACAGGAGCATCCAACCTTCTACAGACTTCTACGACTGCTACGAGAGCTCAGAGGACACCAGACATGAGAGGTAGACTCGTTGCCATAAGCTTTTGATGCTTATCGTTAACTTTTGTCGCGAAAACTGACCAAAACCAAGAAACAAGAGCAGACGGGGAATGGGGAAGAATGCTAGGTAGGGGCACAAACGCCTAACCAAACCTTGCAAGAACTTATAGGTGGGTTACCCTAGTATAGAAGATGGGTTTCTAACACTCAAAGCTCGAGAAAGAACGACTGGAAAAACCCTAGGTCAACAGAGCCTACAAGAGGCAAACAGGAAAAAGTTGTCGAAACGACACAAAACTTCTCAGGAAGCTTAACAACATCGAGGGCAATGCAACCATGGAGTATATCCAGGTTGGGACCACCAAAAGTAGGTCGGAACAACCGATTCGGCTACGGACACACAAAGCGTCATTTTGGCATAACGGCTGAAATTGACGACCGAATGAAATGAAACTTCACAAGCAGCTTCAAATATACATGGATGACTTATGTTTACAAGCAAAACCCAAAAGAAAGCTGATTCACTTACCGATGGTGAAAAAGACGCTTTCGGGCAACCAAATGGAGAAAGATGGAGAACGGGGAGCCAAAGTCAAGTTCAACCAAATAGATGGCTTCACAACATATCCAATGAGCTGGAAATGCAACTCTCGAGAAGAAAAGTTGAAGAAATTCAACCCCACGGCAAAGAGACGACTTCGGAGACTGAAATGCCTATAAGGGGGCTTTTTAGCTAAACTGATGACTTTTTAAGTTGAAAATTAGTTAGCAGGGCTTAGGGCACTAGCACAAAGCATTCTTTGCACAAAAAGACCAACATTTCAAGAAAAGACATCATACGCGTATGATGTCTCACAGCATGAATTTCACATCCATTTCAACATTTGAGTGCATAGCCTCATTCCACATGTTAATCACATCCTATGAACCAAGTATCATGAGAATTGGAGTTAGAAAACCCAAGGAAAACCAAAAAGACGCAAATTAGGCCATAAAATTG
Organism: Adiantum capillus-veneris; assembly: GCF_014529385.1. Classification (NCBI taxonomy): domain Eukaryota; kingdom Viridiplantae; phylum Streptophyta; class Polypodiopsida; order Polypodiales; family Pteridaceae; genus Adiantum; species Adiantum capillus-veneris. The sequence continues at coordinate 114,141,186 of NC_140959.1, read as the reverse complement.
ATTTTTGGTCCTAATTTTGTCAAAATAACTCCAAACTCAATGAAACTTTGTAGGATTGTTGATTAACACATCTACAAGCTATCTGGAACCAAAAAGCACCATTTTGACACAAAAGACATCATACGCGTATGATGTCTATTTGCACTTACAGAGCCAAAATTGCTCATTTGTCATCATACATCCATTATATATATCTAATACATGCTACATATGAAATTTGGAACCATTTGGTTAAGTGGATCACCCCAATAGCCCAATTGAGGGAAAATCCTTCACATAAAGCCTATTTTTGACCCAAATCCAACATACTCAAGTCCAAACCAAGATTTGAGTAGGGACAGTCCTTCACTAGTACATGGGGAGTCCACAGAACCAATCCCATGAAAAATTGATGAAAAAGACATCATACGCGTATGATGTCTCCAGAGCCATTTTTAGCCCAAAATCTATCCAAACTTCATAAATCCACTGAATAAGCCTATCTAAAGCCAAATCCAAGCTTATAGAGAAATTTGGTCCAAAAATACACTAAAAGACATCATACGCGTATGACGTCTCACTATGTGATTTTGGCACCTTAGGGCTTCAACCACCAAACAGAAGTGATCTACATGCCATTTGAAAGTGAACCACCAAGTTTTATCCAATTTGGATCATAAAATCCAATTCCCTTTCAAAATTTTGCCAAGAGCCAGAACTGGACTAAACTGGCCAAAACTTGACCAAATGGGATCCAAACTCAAATCCAAGCATATGATACTCATATGTACACTATCAGCCACAAGCACAACCAATATGAAGTCATTTTGACACAAAAGAAATCATATGCGTATGATGTCTCCAGCATGATTTTGAGCCCATTTTGCATATTTTTTCACCTACTTTGCATCCTTAGGCCCTGAATAGCTCATGTTTCAATTTTCAAGTCATTTGAATAGTTAAAAGCTTCATTTCGGCTTTCATTACTAAAAAGACGCTAACTTCTGAAATTGGAGTTACAGGATCCATGGATTCCGCCAAGTCAGCGGCAACGAAGAGAAAAAGACCGACAATCAAAGATGCTCTTGCAGAAGCGGAACCCTTTGACATTCCAGCAGAAACCCTCAAGCCAACCAAAACTTGGGTGGAGGAAGCAGTATTGGAGAAAGAGGGAATAAAGATCTACCAGGGGACTTTCAGAGATCCTCAAGGGCAAGCGGTGGATGTACCGATGATCCCACAGGAATTGGTAGATTATAGCAGGTCAGAAGACATCAGCAGGTACCTAGAAAGGGCAGACTTGCACAGTTTCTTCACCTCGAGACCATCAGGTGTGGATACAAGAAGAGTGTACGAGTTGGCAACATCCATTCAGAAGGATGGAAAAGCCACATTGACAGCCATGGATGGAGAGAAAGTAGAAGTACAGATCACTCCACAGCTCATTGCAGACGCATTGAAGCTGCACAACAAAGGGAGCTTGGTCAGGGAAAGAAGGGAGGCCATAGAGGTCTATGGGCCCAAGAAGCAAAATGCAACCTATGGAGATATGGCGGACCCAAGAGCGGCAACCCTTTGCCGACTGTACAACCAGTTTCTCCATGTTTGCAGTAAGAGACCGCAAAATTATACGACACCACCCCATGCCATTGCGACCACCATCACATGGGCATTAAAGAGCAATATGCCAAAAGAGGTGAATTACGCTCAACACATCCACGAGCAAGTAATTGCCATGCACAACGAGAAGCCAAAGTACATAGGAGGAGCGGAAATTCTGACAAGAATAGCTTATGAAGCTATTGGAGCTAGAGATCAGTGGCCAAAGGTTCCCTCCCAGAATGAGTGGCTTAGAGAAGCCGACGAGGAGGAAGAACAGCCCGAAGTATCCAAGAGGGCATCCACAAGAGCACGCCGGAAACTAGAAGTAGTTTCAGAACCTGCAGAGGATGTGGACGAGCCGCTTAAGAAGAAAGTAAAGAAGAAGGTTGCTCCCAAGCAAACCAAAAGTCAGAAAGCGGCAAGAATGGAAAGACTAGTGGAGCAGTTTAGAGCAGAAAGAGCTCTAAAGGGTGACTTTGAAGAAAAGTGGGTGCCAGACCCCACTAAAGTCCGAACTAGCTCAGTCAGGCCACATATTGATCAATACGATCAATATATTAAAGCTTATGAGGAATCAGAGGCTATTCTGGAGCAACAACCTGTCGAGCCATACACTGAAGAGGAGGTACAGCAATTAAAAGCTAAGCTGAAAAAAGACGACAAGGGGAAAAGGAAAGTAGATGAGTCTACTAAGCCTCAAGAGATAGACGGGCAAGCCGACAAAGGGAAAGCCAAGGAAGCTGAGGACAGATATCCCTCTATGACTGATGTACCAAGCCCGAAGAAGACGGAAAAATTTGTGGAGGAGACCACAGTAGAGGTGGACACAGAGGATTTAGAAAAGCCAGAGGCCGAGACCAAAGAAAAGAAGATAGATCCAGTTCAGCAAAAGAGAAATGATTATGAGGATCTGGTAGCTATAGGATACACTGAAGAAGAGGCCCTTGAGGCAGTTTATGGGATCACACTACAAAAACAAGATGAACGGAGAGGGACGGAGGAAAAGACAGAGAGTAAAAAAGAAAGTGAAGAGAAACTGGACGAACCGAACGTACTAGAAGAGCCAAAGCCAATGGAGGTGGTGGCAAAAAGAGCTTTAGAGTTGACAGATGAAGATGAAAAAGACATGCACATGGTGCATGAACTGCTCAGCAAGATAAAAGAAAGATCCAAGGCAAAGGAAGTAGAGATGGAGACAGCCAAACAAAGGGAAGCGGAGTTGCAGAGGAAATTAGAGAATGCTATGACTGAATCTAAAAGTCATAAAGCATCACTCTATGACGCGGAGAACGAGAGAGACGGCTTGATACTCCAGCTAGCCGAGGCTTCAAGAGAAGTAACAAGTGCACAGGAAGCAAGGGAGCGGATAGAGGATGACTTGGAGGAGGCTAAGGATGAGCTCATTGAGCTAAGGGAGAGAGTCGAGCTCCAAGAAAGAACAATCACTAGACTCAGGACTACCACTAGAGCTAGCAGAGCAGGAACCGAACAAGAGAGAGTTATCATACCAGCTTTGGAAGACCAGGTCCGAAGCTTACAAAGAGAGCTGAGATTAGAGCAAGTGCAAAGGTTGCACATTGCGGAGGGATCATTGGCCGCAGAGGAGAGGCTCACATTAGAAAATCAAACACTACGGACAGAGAATGAGGCCCTCCGCAAACAGCTCCAAGATCTACAAGAGCAACAAAGAAGAGAGACAGAGACACCACACGAAGAATCAGGTGGAGCATCCATAGAGCTACCAGAAACTGGAGAGGCAACCACAATTGAAGATCCAGCCCCAGCTCAAGAGGTGGTCTCGACTTCAGGAATCTCTGAAGAAGAAGAACAAAGGCTCCATGACCAAATAGAAAAGTCAGCAGAGGAGAGTGCCAAGGCGGAAATGGAATGGGAGAGGAGACTCCTAATCTCCATTAGACTTCAGGGACTAGACACAAAAGTGCTCCATGAACAGTGGATGCAACCCAGCCTGCCTTTCCCTTTGATGAAATTTGAAGTGCTAAAGACGAAAAAGAGAATAGAGGAGGAGCAGTATGTCGCTCTTTACGAAGGCGACATCACAAAGGAGGAACAATCAAAGAAGATAGTAGATTCACAACCTAAATGGAGGAAAGGTTGGCTGAACAAATACCCAGCCTACCTCATCTACTTGGTGGAGGCACCAAAGGAGATTCGGGAGGATGCAACCTTCTGCCCGGTGCCAAGAGTCAGAAACTGGAAAGAGCATGGCAGGATTGCAAAAAAGAAGCCAAATTGGCTTAATTACCCCAGGATGCCAGGACCAAAGGTAGGAGAGAGAATAGGTAAAGCCTACATAGTGAAAACCCTAACGAGCACCATCAAGCTCTTTACTGGCTCTCCTGACCTTTCGTGTCAGATACTGAAGAAAATCTGTAGGACTCTCTTAGCTTGCATTGAAGTGTTCGCGCCAGAAAAATCCACGACCTCGAGTCTGCTATCGACGGCCGACACAGTGACTGATATGATGTACAATCTTTCATTGCAGCCTTCTCCAAAAGTGTTACACCTCCTATACCAAAGGATTATGTTTTTGCCTAGCTTCCACATGCAAACATTCGAAGAAGCTTTCTACACCGGCTTTTTCACCCACGAAAGCAAAATATTCGGCCCAACCTTGACCATCGGCAACCTACGATACGAATCACATTTGCAGATGCTCAAGACGACAGGACTTTATTGACCAAGCATAAAAGTCATGTCAGGGACGACATGAACGCGGAGGGGGGGAGTGTTGAGCCAGCAGAGGATCACACCCACATTTTTGCTCACACTCATCATTTTGTAACCATTGATTGTAATAAATGTCTTTCCGACATTAATTTTGATTTGAGCCATTCATTAAGTAACGGGACTCAATTGAGTTTCCAGCTTGTAATCCCGAAGTAATTTCACTTGCTGATGTAATTAGTTAGAGATGTTCTCACCTCCAAGGCTGAGGTATATAAGCCAAAGTTTTTGTAACCTAAAGGGATTCAGATGATTAATCAAAGTGATTTTTTGAGTGCCGTGACTGTGTCTGAGAGAGAGTGAGAGAGAGAGAGAGTCTTATCTACTTGCTACGCGAACTACGGAGCCGCCATTGGAGAAGTGACACCGCCATTGTGTTAGCAACGGCGAGAGCTACGCACAGATACCAAGAGTGCGCGCTATCGGCTTCTATGTGTGGTAAGTTCCTACGAGCTTTGGTGTGAGTTTTCTTCCAACTCGTGTGTCGGAATAGAGTGTGTAGCATATCTATAGAACCACAACGAGTAGAGCTACACATTGGTACCATCGGGGTCAAGTTTCGATCACCTGTATTTTTCGGCCTGTCTTCATACGCGTTTGCCGCACGGAGTGGTTATAGGTTGCTTTTGCAGTTCAAGTCTTTAGGGTGTTGTTCTTACCTAGTGTATAGACTTCCCCTTGAGTTTGAGATCGATTCAATGATTCTAGATCCTGTTTCGTATAGCATTCGTTCGTAGTAAGGATTTCAGTCACTTGCGTATTTTAGAACTTAGATTTGATTTCCTTAGTAGTGATTGTCATTAGAAGGTCGAGTAGGTGATTTGACACCCACCTAGTTGTTTCCATGCGCCTGCGGGTCAAGCTCCGTCCTCGTCTGACAAATTCTGTTGTTGGTTGAGTTCTCGCTATTTAGCTTCCGCTAGCGGCGTAACCGCCTTAACACTCAGGAAGGGGGGAGTCCCATGAAGCTTCTAGCTCCTCATGTAATGCATCCAAAGAGGTAAAAACTTCTCCATAGCCTCCACCTACAATAGTGGACCTCCATAAAGCTACAAAGGATTCCACACCTCCCAATGTTTAAGAATCACCTGATGAACCACTTCAAGTCGATGCTGGGAAAGTACCTTACCACCCTTGCAACTCGACGAGGCACCTAAGGTAATAGAAAACAACTGGCTCCTCACCTATTACCAATCGGAACAATTGGTTTCAAAGGGTGACAAGCTCATTTCAAACGGTATGATCTACCCAAGGAATGGGGGAGTGGTTGCTGACAGTCATCATTCACTTACTTCCCTCTCAACCTTTCTCCCTAACCTCTCAATATCGCAATCTTAGGGAATGTATATATAAAGCCTTATACTCACCAAAAAACAAAAATAATAAAGAGCAAGAGCAATTAGCAAACGAGTATGCACAATAAAAGTTAAAACATTGACCAGACCTACACATGTCACATCCGGTACAGTGAAACAGAAACCTACGTCATAAAATAGAAACTCGAGTGATGGAGGGTAGGTAGGATTATTACAATAGGAGTGTTTCTGTTTTAGAGTTGAGTGATTAGCAAAGTTCTTTCTTCCCATTGATGTGCCTCTTAGAGGTATTCTTTGTGTCTCCTAGTGTGTACAGGAACGCGTTGCTGTTGTTAGGATTTGGACCTTCATGGAATCTTTCTCTCATCCACTTTTCAAATTGAGCGTGATCATCAACACAAACAGGTGTTTCTTGTCTATTAAGATTTCCCCTTATCTTTTCTGCATCTATGTTTGTCTGCTTTAATTGTGATTGTTAGCATAATATTCAGCGCATTTGCTTAGTATCAAGCATTAAATTCAATGTAATTTTTTGTCATAAGCACTTGTCTAGGTTTAAAAATCAAGCAGTCCGACTAAGCTAGTTTTCCCAAGTTAGGTGTTAGAGATCTTCTCTTAATACCATGGGGAATACCTTCCTAATAATCAATGGCTAGTTAGGTTCTTAATCCGATTTAGGCAGCATTGTGTGAAATGTACTAGGGCTTTCTAGTGGGCTTAGTCCCTATTGAGCTTTAGCTTAAGTATTATAAAGGGAGTTTACTAATGTGATGAGCCTAGGGAGGGTAACAATGTTATATGACCCCCCAAAGTTACAAAATTAAAATGCTGAAAACGAACAAACAAAAAAATTAAAGTGCCACAATGTAAAATCTTAAGCTGGAAGAGAAATCTGAGCTTGATTTGGTACTTCACTCACATGTATCGCCTATGGTACTAGAGCCCTAGAGGTTCCAAGTGTGGGCGCTTTTCCTTGAAAAGCAAAAAACCCAAGGCATACAAAATAAGCACACACATCAAAATTGAATCACTGTGAAAAGACTTTGGGGGGTCAAAGAAAAGGAAATAAGTCAGGCGATGATTTTATGAGAAACTCCTTTTATCGTAGCTTAACTACAAGGTCTTCTAAGTATAGCCTCTAGTCAGCCCTCGAACATGAAATTCTTGGCTCTCGCGATTAAACAACTTGATTGACCAAAGAAAATTGAGAAGCTTGCACATGGTATTAATAGTCTATCTCTATTGCCTTTCGACCATTAAATTAGAGACCCCAGGCTTGTTTAATTTTTTACATTTACAACTGTTTATGCGTTTGATTATATTGAAATTTAATGTTTATTGCTGAAAAATGGTTTAAAATTCTGTTACCAATCAATTTGTCTGCCTAAAATTGCATGTGCTTATTAATTGTATATGAGAATGCAATTACTGTGCCAATGTTGTTTGATTTTGCAGTGATTGAAGAAGGATAAGGACATTCATCTCAAATGCTCTTCCACCTCGACAAACGAGCTTCAACTCAATAGCTTCCAAGGATGGAATCTACATCAGGAAGGGGGGCATGTTAACTCTCACGACTCACGGGCACCATATCACCTACGATAGACGTTGTATTATTTACTTGGTAGAGTCGGGTATTGGGCTTGGTACCGGGCTTGTCGGTCCAATAGAAAAATGGTAAGAGTGATCACCCATGAGAGGCTCACTCTAACTGGAACATTCAAGAGATTAGTTGGCTAAGCATGGGCGCCCAAGTGTGAATGGGGCGAGCTCATATAAAAGTCAACTAAACCTAAAATTCACTCATTCTCTCATTTGTGCAATAGAAGAGTGCTCTTGCTCCATCTCCATCTTCTTCTTCTTCATCTCCTTGTGTGTGTGTGTGTATGCGTGAGAGAGAGAGTGTGCGATCGAGCATTGCGACGACGGCACGGCGGCGGTGAAGCGGTTGAGCACGGTGTAGGGGCGGCTCTTTTATCTTTGCGGCGAGGAATCCTCCACGAAAGCAAGCGTAGAGCGGTGAGTGAAACACCATCGCCTTCTTTGAGCTTATTAGTTTAGGCTTGTTGTGTGCTTGGAGCCATTTGTGGCTCGCACACAGTGTATCGGCAAGTTCCTTGCATTGACACGTGCGACATACACGCACATTTACCTTACAAGATGGTTATCTTCTCTGTGGCAATAGCTATGTGTTACTAGCTCACTACGTGAAAAAGTAATGTATGAATCTGATGCTCCTCCTTATGCGGGGCATAGAGGGATTCAGTCTACCCTAAAAGGGATTGAAACATATTTCTATTGGCCTACCATGAAAGCAAACATACACTCGACGTGGTCTCCAAATGTAGTGGAATATCACAATTTTGTGATAGTGCATATGGTGTTGATGCACATGTTTTGGATATTGTAATTTTTACTTCAAATTTTAGTGCAGATGCTCTTGTTACGCATGAGGTCGGCTATGCACAATATTGGATGATAGATTTTGGTGAAAAATTCCCATGTTATGTCATATAGAGATTGGTTCTCTACTTACGCGAAAGGATATTAAGGTACTGCTATGTTGGGAAACTCTTATGCACTTGACATAGTTGGCACTGGAGACATTCACGTGGTACTCTTGAATTGTACAAAATCTGTACAACACAATGTTAGATGAAGTTCCTAAGTTAACAAAGAGCTTGGTTTCTATGGGATAGCTTCATGATTTACACAACCATATTTGTAAATTAGCCTTGGATTTTGGTTATTCTCATGTGTCACAACCATGGTTCACTGTATTCTATGCAGGTGTCGTGTAAAAAACAATGTTATTGCTATAGCCAAGTTTTTGTCAACTTGTTTTGGCAGGTAAATGAGCCAAAAGGAATGAAAAATCTTGAGCATTTTGTTAATTGCATGTTTTGAGTTTTATGACTTTTTGATTCGTGAACATTGTATCTATGGTAAGCAAACTAATTTTCCATGATTAGAAAGTAATTGGAGCCTTTTGAACTTGTTCATAAGGATGATGTGGTTTTATGATGAGGAAATCTTTTTTTTAATCAAAACATTGAAAATTTTTAATTAGAAAGAATAAAAAATATACAACAAACATCAAGGGAGAGGAATAAAACATTTAAATTATCTGGAGGGAGATGAATAAAGTGTTTTTTGATAGAACTTACCAAACCCGAAGTCAAAGAACGTCTTTAGGGGGGTTACTTGCTGTGTGACATTCATTGATGACTCTACAAGGAAGGCATGGGTTAATCCTTTGGAAAGTAAGGATGAGTTTTTCTCTACTTTCCAAAAGTTCTTTGCACCAACTAAGAGTCAGTTGTACAAAAGGCATAAAGGTTCAATAAATGATAAAGGTGGAGAGTATTCATCAAGAGAGATGGTTGACTTATGTGCAAAGAAAGGAATTAAGTGACATTTTATTGCATGATACACACCAAAACGGAGTTGCCTAATGGATGAAGCGTAATATACAAAAACGTGTTCTTGCTATGCTTTCTTTGGAAAAATTTACACAAGGATTTTGGACAAATGTCATTTTGATAGCATTGCATATTGTCTATAGGTCTCTTATCGCGCCATTGGATTGCAAAGTTTTGTGAATAAATATGGATGACAAAAGTTGCATTATGATCAATAACGTGTCTTTTTTTGTAAGGCATATGCTAATGTGTCAAAAGCGCTTAGGCCAAAGTTTGTTCCAGAGTCATATAAATGCACCTTTGTTGGTTATGGTGCTGATAGTGAGATGGGTTATCATTGTAAGATAATTACAAGTTTTAATGCAAACTTTAAGTAATGAAAGATGTATAAATAACCTCTTAAGGAAATTGAGTACAAAAGAGTCACATTTTAGATGTTAACTATGAAACAATACAAACTCAAAAGTCTAGTGATGTGCCTTTCTCACTAGCAATGCTCATGAATAAGCAAAAAGCAATAGTCAAGCATATATATGTTTAATAAGATCCTCACATCTAGCTAAGAATTTCAACCAAATATTGATTATGTTATGATGACTATGGAGAACCGTTTAGACATCAAGAAGCAATGCAAATGGATGACACGTTGAAGTGGGAGCAAGCTATGCAATCTGAGTGTATGACGTAATTGTGAATAATGGCACTTGGGACTTGGTGAAATTTTCCAATGGAATGAAAGCTTTACCTTGTAAATGGATTTAAAAAGGATTTGGAATTGGTCCAAATGGATGTGAAGATGGATTTTGTTCACAGGGATCTCCATGATAACATATATATGTAGCAACTTGAGAAGTTTATGGTTAAACTTGGTAGGGAGTACTTGGTATGTAAATTGAAGAAAGATATGGTATAAGAAATGGTACCAAAAGTTTTATACGTTCATGCAATCTCATGATAACATATATATGTAGCAGCCTGGGGGGGTTTACGGTTAAAGTTAGGGAGTACTTGGTATGTAAATTGAAGAAATGTCTTTAAGTCTTGAGACAAGGGTCCAAGAAATGGCATTATAAGTTTTATACATTCATGCAATCTCATGATTATAATAGAAGTCAAGAGGATCACTACTTATATGCGAAAAAATTCAATGATAATTCACTACTTGCTCTAATTTTGTATGTCGATGACATCATGCTTATTGCTAGGAAATTCACTCACAAGATTGCCAATTTGAAGAAGATGTTGAGTTAGAACTTTGCTACGAAGGATTTGTAAGAAGCTAGTCAATTTCTTTGCGTGCTCATTAAACTAACATGATAAAAAATATTCTTTCAAAAAGCATACAATCATAAGGTTTTCCATCATTTCAATGTGAAGGGAGGTAAGACATTGAGTACCCCATTTTTGTCATATTTGTAACTTAGCAAAGAAGACTCTCATAAGTTGGATGTTGAGAAGAAAGATATGGAAGAAGGCACCCTAAGCTCTATCGAGTTTCCCAAGCTCAACATGAATTGGTAGACAAAAAAGGACGGTGAGGCCTAGATCCTCTTCCTTTTGTTCTCCAATCCTTTTAGTGCAAAAGAAAGATGGTACATACCGCACATGTGTGGACTATCAAGTGCTAAACCATATCACTATCAAAAACAAATTTCCCGTACTATGGGTAGAAGATCTGTTTGATAAGCTACAAGGTTTGGCCTACTTCAATAGGATTGGCCTTAAAAGTGGCTATCATCAAATATGGATAGTGAATGAAGGTATTGTAAAGAGTGCGTTTTGTACAACATTTGGTCTTTATGAATATCTAATCATGCATTTTGGCTAAACTAATGCACCATCCATATTCAATCGTCTAATGGAGAGAATCTTTAGACGCACATACCTCCTTTGACGGCTCTGTCGCACCCATAGCGTGCCCTTTCTCTCCATGCACAACCAAAAGCACTTGTTCCTTGGCTAGAGGCACTCTATCTGCATCAACTCCTCCTCACACTCTATACCCATAGCAGCCTCAAGACCATCCAAGCAAATAGAGCCACATGGCTCCACCAACACATGATCACGTGAAGTTCACTTGGGAATGACTGCGTTCACTTTGTGTTCATGGTTCACTTGACAATCACAACGGGTTCGCTTGTTATTTACTTTCATGGGATTCACTCGACGTTCACTTGGTGTTTAATCCAAGATCAACGAACAGCGCATGCCCAATACCGCCACTTCCAACAACGAACAAGGACCATTGATTCTACCTCCCAAAAGTGGTGTCATATAATCATATGGGGCATTATCTAAGCACTACCTTACTTACGTGAGACATTTTGTTTTCCTATTTCTTCAAAGGAGGACATTGAGTAGGGGGAGGACGATTTGGATGGTTTCCTCTTATGTAAGCTTTCGTTAAAGCATGGAAGTCTTGGAAGGAACTGTGAAACATTGGATAAAGCCTATGGATTAGAGCCACATGTTGAGTGAATAATGGTAAACTGTTTTCTTTTGTTTCCTTGTAAAGGGCTATATGTAGATTAGTTTGAGAGAGAGTAAACCATTGTTATATAAATCATTGTGTCACACATGACCAAGATAAGTCTGGTGTCACACATGACCAAGGTTGACAGGGCAAGGTCCTACCACAAAATTTCGCTTTTGTCATATTCAAGCAGGCCACCTGCCATCTATTGCAACAACCTTAGCAGCATATAGTAGGTGCAAAACCTAGTGGTTTACTCAAGGACAAATCATGTGAGGTGCACTACCACTTCATCAAAGACGGGGTCTTGGCTGGCAACATTAACCTAAGGTAGATAAGGACAAATGACTAGGTTCTAGACATCTTCACAAAGGCCCTAGTTTTGGGGTAAAGGCCGACATGGCTGCCCCTCCTACACTCACTCCTATACAGTAACCCATTGTCTAATTTTTGTTTATAACGAAGAATAAGGAGTGAAAGATAGTTAGTCTCTCCTTGGAGCTACACCAACATGCAGGCTTCTCCTTTACTACAAGTCTACATGTCACACACGCACAAGAGCACGCATCGCTGGGGCCAACAATTGGTATGAGAGCAAGGTGGCTTACATCCAAAACTTCCATGTCACGTGTGTGAAGCAACTTTGACTCCCCCCTTGCCTAAGGTCTATCCCTTATGAAATCTACGAGTAGAAAATTGAACAAAATTTGTAGAAAGGCCAATTGATCCTTTGCATTGCATAAGATTAGGCAACGCGCAATTTACAATGATGGACACCTCTGTATTGAGTAAATTGTTTTGAAGAAGAAGCATGAGCAAACTCAATACATTAAACACAATTGCAAAGCCTTGCATTAGCGCAAAATCAACAACAAACTCAAAAATAACGCAAGGAAGGCAGCTTGGAAGTAGTGCAACAGAGAAGGAATGTGTGTGCTTGCTATAGCACAATAGAAAGAGAGGGGTGTTTGTGCTCTCAAAACACACACTTTGGCATTTGGATCAGATACATGGATTTGCATCCACATCGGCATTGGATTTGAGTTTCGGCATCAGTTTTAGTTTTCAATGTTGGCATTGAGTTTTGGCATTTTCTTAGCTTCTCGGAGAGCTAGCCTACTATTGAGCTAGCGATGGTTTTTCCCACGGCTCCCAGACTCGTTACTTCGATGAGCAATTTCTTTCCAGAGACAACACTTCTGCCCGATGGTGGAGGCACCGTATTGACAATTCGAGTTCGACATCAACACCCCATTGTTGTGCTCTCATACATGAGCACAAAGGAATTTCACACTCTTGCAGTGGTCTCTTAAGAGACACAGATTCTCGAGCACTAGTTAAAGACGTAGATTTTGGCATCGGCATTATAGGTGGTTAGTGTTGGATCACCGGACGAGGACATATTTTTTATCGTGGCATAGTTTTTTGGCAAGGACATCATACGTGGAGCTTTTCTTGCAAAAGAATTGATATTTTATGCATTCATAGGTGTACTTTTGGTGTCTTTATATATTTTAGAGGGTTGTTTCCATTGCCATATGTGTTTTGGCATTATGGAACTTGTGGTATGTTTTAAGATTTGATCTTGATTACTATAGTCCATTCGACTTGACAGGAGATGAATCATAGGTTTCTTGTCCAATAAAAGTATTTTCACATGCACTTTTGGGAGTGAGCTTGCAGTAGTTTTATCACTATGGACTACTATGCATTATCAGATGCATTTTTGAGCACTTGGATGCTATTGAGCTCTTTTGAGAGCAAGTATCCCCACGAGGATTTTGTTTTATTACTTACACTCGTTGGCACATTTTTTGATTTCATATTCTGGTTATTGCAATGATTATACAATCTATATACGTTGATTTGTGGACACACCCCTTATACAATGATTGTGGACCTTTTTTTTTGGGCAGTTATCCAATCGTTTCTGAGACTCATTCTGGAAGATAGTCCTTTTTGAAACTGGACTATAGTCGGGTCGTGTTTGTTGAGTGTTGGAGGATTCACTGCTTGGTCGGACACCTAGCCGGACACCTAATTTGTACTTTATTATTTTTTCGAGCTAGTGTAGCTACACTGTGTGTAAATCCTGATTTCATAGTAGCAAGTTGATTCCCTGAGTTATAATTCTATCATGATATGTGTAAAGACCTATGTGAGCCGACCATTGGCTATTTAAAAAGCCCTGGGTATAAAAGTTAATAACCTTAATGTGAAAAGGAGGCTTATCTTTGGAAGAGAAAAGAGCTCTGTTGTACATACGCTTAAGAGGCCAAGCTACTCCAACTTGTAATCAACTTTTCTAATGATTGGGTAATCCGTTATCAATTTCAAAACTTGCATTGTGTTCCTCTCTTTTTGCTCTTTCATTTAAGTGTAAGCATGAGTTTTATTGATGTTCTTGACTATGTATTAGTGAGCCTAATCTTCAAATTGGAGTGCTTAAATCACTATTTTTTATGTTTCGACTATAGGAGAGTATCGCTAAACCATAGGGAGACCTTTTTGGATAGTTTTGTTGCAGTTTGCAGGACCTTGATCAAAATGGATCGTGATTTTGGTACCTTGTTGGATTGCAACCAAACCTGGTAGGATAGTACCCCTGACCTCTTAGACCTCCTCCTACAGTTTCATTGCACTTCAATTTCGTTTGAGTGCCAAAATGGTATGACGACCGAGAGCCGTAAGAAAGGACATAGACAGATGTTTTGATCATTGAGTGGTGGTTTTCTTGTTTATTTGAGATGTTGTCTTGATAGGTTCAATTCGTAAGTACTGACAACCTCAAAGAGTCTCCATGCAATCCGAGTCACTTCCCTGAATATTGGCATTATGTTAGTGCTGGATAGCTATGCTACAGACATCCATCGTGGTGACCCCCTAACATTGGTGGCATTGATGGAGAATGATCCTTAGATGGTGAGTGACCTAATGCATAATTAGAGCGTTCCTTTTTGAGGATTTGTCTTTCCATTCCATTTATCCTTTAGCGATGAAGCAGTTAGACAAGGGGTTTAGTGCTTGGTATTGTTTAGAAGTCGAGGACTTGCTAGAGCTGTTCTTGAGAGGTAAAAAGATTTGTGAGTGAGATAGCAAAAAGCATTTCATTCTTCAATTTTCTCATTACTTTCAAAGTGTTGTACCATTTTTGTTACGATCTTTTTTTTTTCCTTCTTAGATTCATTTTAGTACTTAGGAGTAGGTTAAGTAGAAACTACCACCATCAAATTTGGACTGAAAGATCATGGTAAAAATTGTTGAAAACTCTATTTTGGACAAAATGACCATAAACTCAGTCAAAACTCAAAAGCTGATTTAAACCCAAGATTAAGTTCAAAAAGGGGATAATCAAGCTACAAAGACTCGATCAAGAAAGCTTCATGCAATTTGGTGTAGAACATGGATCGTGATCCATATCCCCCTATGACAAATTGAGTAGAAACAAATACCATTGGAACCAGTGTAGTTCTAGATCATTGAATATACACTTTTGGTAAGAAATTGACACAAAAAACTCACTCAAATCAAGAAATTGAGTTAAAGACACAAAAACCTTGAAAATTTGGCCAAAATTTTGGGCTTTTCAACTTTTTGAGATCCAAATCCAAAAATAAGTGAAAATCTGACATCCACAAAGTGCAAGCATACAACTGACCAAAATTCACGTTCAAATGTGGTTAAACATGGATCGCGATCCATGTACCTTTTGACCATATGGGGCTAAGATTTGACCAATAGGTAGCTGATATCATTTGGAACAACTTTTCCAAAAGGCACAATAGCAAAAAATCGCAAAAAGTTGATCAAAATAGCCAAACGTCAAAAACTAGTCAAAAATCGCAGGGCAGACAAACTAATATGCTTTTAACTGACAAAAAGTTTTCCAAATCCAAAAATAAGTGGAGTAGACTACTCACACTACAAGTAATCAATATGCCAAATTTGGGGTCCAGATCTGTTGGAACATGGATCGCGGTCCATATACCTCATCATGATTTTTGACTGAGATTTGAGCAATAAGTAGCTGAGACCTATACAAACACTTTTCCCAAAAGAAGCATTGGCAAACAATTGATAAAAGGTGGTCAAAAGAGCCAAAAACAGAACATTGTCAAAAACTGTCATAGCAGACTAAAGATCAGGGATTTCAAAATGACGTGATCACACTATAATTTTAGGTTAATAACAATAGAAATGCAAAATAACAAATATTTTGTTAATTGACATTCATCTTTTTTGACCTCCAAGGAGACCTGGAGACCGGCTCGTAGCCCGCCGGGCTAGTGAGTCTTCCCGGCGGTCACGCCGGGTAAAGCTATTTGCCCGCCGGGCCCGCTGTAGCTCAGTATGCTATCTCTTCCTTCAAGTATTATTCAAACCAAACATTAGTGTTATAATCAATATCACACACAAGCGTAGTAGTGAAGCCTGAAGGGAATAAACCTCAATCTACTCAAACATGAGCAAGCAAATACAACGGTGAATCAAATATGTGATCAATCCATCCCAAAAGTAGAGATATCGACCCAAAGATTCACCTTCCTACCTCCTTTCATGAATCAGTCCAGTCCAAAAAAGAACTAATGACCCATGATTGGAGCTCTAATCGAAATAGCAAGCAAATACAGCGGTGAATCAAACATGTGATCAGTCCATTCCAAAAGTAGAGATATCGACCCAAAGATTCACCTTCCTATCTCCTTTCATGAATCAGTCCAGTCCAAAAAAGAACTAATGACCCATGATTGGAGCTCTAATCGGAATAGCAAGCAAATACAGCGGTGAATCAAACATGTGATCAGTCCATTCCAAAAGTAGAGATATCGACCCAAAGATTCACCTTTCTACCTCCTTTCATGAATCAGTCCAGTCCAAAAAAGAACTAATGACCCATGATTGGAGCTCTAATCGGAATAGCAAGCAAATACGGTGAATCAAACATGTAATCAGTCCATCCCAAAAGTAGAGATATCGACCCAAAGATTCACCTTTCTATCTCTTTTCAAGAATTAGTTCAGTCCAAAAAAGAACTAATGACTCATGATAGAAGTTCTAATCAATATAGCAATCAATTTAGCCAATATAACGGTGAACCAAACATGAGATCAATCCATCCCAAATGTAAAGATACCGACCCAAAGATTCACCTTTCTACCTCCTTTCAAGAATCAGTTCAGTCCAAAAAAGAACTAATGATCCATGATCAGAGTTACATTAAGTTTTAATTTTTTTTAAAGACTATTCATTTTTTTACCTTTAGTTTTTCTTCTAAATTTTAAAGGATGACCAAATTTAGAGGAAGAGGTGATGTGATGTGATGTGATGTGAAGGGTTATATAGAGCCGCCAAATATGGAGGGGGTACACGACGGGCCCGGCGGGATTCTTGCTTGTCCTGCCGGGCCCGCCGGGATTGTTGGTTGTCCCGCCGGTTCTACGTTTTCTACCGGTTTTCGTAGGTCATGACATTAGATATGTTATTAACATGAAAAAAATAGTGATAATAACAACAATAATTAACATTTAACAAAATGCGTCATCGCGTAATTAAAATCCCTGCTAAAGATTTTACTTTGCTTGAGCAAAATTGATCTAAATTTTATAAAAATTTGGGGAGCATGCTACAAGCATCATAGTTTATCAGCTCACCAAATCACAAGCTCAAAAGTGACCAAACATGGATCGCGATCCAGGTACCGCGATTCATGTACCCATGGTGACAACTTGACTTGAAATGTTCCAGACATGTAGTGCATACACCAAGAGACCTATACCTAAGTCCAATTTTGCCAAAAAATCACTAATTGGGATCAAAAGGTAACAAAATAGGTGACATACTAAAAATCGTTGTGCAGACATAGTCTTGGGTATTTGACCTAACAAAACACGTCCAAATTCAAAAAGAGCTGAAATGTACGATCCACGTCTCCCAACTTGAGAATTTGATGAAAATTGATACAAAGCCTGTGCATGACCTTGTCTAGCTACTGTCAAAATTTGAAGTCAAAACTTGACAAGGGGTCATGAATCACCCTCCACATACCTCTTCATAATGGGGATATCTAACTTGATGAGCTTGTAGACATACTTGAGTACATTTCAAATCTGAAGTTTGAGCTAAAAATATCTTTTAGAGATATTTTAAGATACAAGCCAAAGTTCATGTGTCCTGGTCCTGAGACTATTTTGAGTGTACATTTCACCAAAATTGCTCTAACTTTTGATACACAACTCCAAATTGAGTCAAAGATAGCCAGGAAGAAATCTTGCAACCAGTAGGGTTTAAAGCTGAATTTTTTGAGGTTTTGTAATTCCAAACTTTTAGGGTACCCCAAAACTAGTTTCCAGAGACCAAAGGGTGACAAAGATCTGACTTTTGAGAGACTTGACTCGAGGAAAAAAGGGATAAGTTGCTCCTTTGCTACAACACACTTAACCAAAGGAATCCACATCCTTGATATTGATTGAAGCATCTAGATTTATAGCAAATGTATCGCTAACACATAAGAGTGCTACTCATCACATCATGATGACCTTTGTATGTGAATTTATCAGAGGCAAAATCTTCCTCTATCAAAACTTCATCTGTTGGCTCAAAATCCACCACAACCTCATCAGGTAATTCCTACAGAATATGATAATCCCAAGATTTCAAGTGAGCTTTATTGATGCAGTGATGCCACCTTCCGTGCATGCATGCATCACAGAAGCATGCCAAGTTTCTTGTTGCACAAGTGCAATAGGATCATGTAAGTTGTGACCACAAAAAGTATGCAAAGAGAAAGATTTTTCCACAGTGACACAATTTCACTTAACCTTCCTGTGTAGGTGCTCTTTACAATAGGTTGGCTTGGCAATAATCAACCACATCTGCTACATACAGGAAAATAGCTCCATTAGGTTTTAGTTGCTCATGGGTCAAGGTTCTTTTCACAACTGCTATTGCACCATCATGCTCTCCCTTGTCATGCCTTGATCTAAAGAAGAGCCAGCTCATTCTCATCCGTGTGCGTCCACCATATCTTGCAGCAAAATAGAAAGGCATGGCTCCCTTGAACTACGAGGCCACACCACCGGACCACACCCAATGGTTTTTAGAAGTGACACCCTCTTGTTCTAACTAGTCATCGTGTAGCATGAAGCAACGCTACACAAACAATGTGTCATGCACCTTGTCATCTGATATAAAGAAGTGGATACTTTTGACTACCTCCCCTGTCTTGCGGTAGTATGTTATGTGTATAAAAATGGTTACCTGACTAGAGTTTCAATGCATTGACTAAATCTCATTTTTCTCCTTGAAGGCGTAATTCTCTACAAATCAACAACTAAGACAACGACATCATCCAGAACCCAAAGTAGACAATCCTTGAATCGTTGTTCTTGCCATCGAGCAACATAGTTGTGAATGATGAAGAGCTTCAACTTTGGTCTTCAAGAGTTGAAGAAACTCCCAACACTACATTTATTTATGTAAAAGATCTTCTCTTTATTTATTGTTTCCATGCTTGCTTTTGCTTCTACATATGTAAATACTCTCACAATAATACTCTTACCTTGCTTTGATGTCTCCTAGAAACATAATTATAACCTCTTGACTCCACATAATTTACAGTCTCCCATCAAGCATTCCCTTCTATGGACAACTACATCTGTTGTCTTTGGACACAGAATGGACTTCTACATTTGTGTGACACTTTTGAACGTGTGATGTGAAGCCAAAAAACTCTTGCTAATGTTCTTGCATGCGTCACAATGTTGCATATACAGTTGCAACTTGCATCATGCATCCCAAAAGCACAAGAGCGCATGTGGTTCACTGTGTCCTTTAAAAAAGACAGCTACACATGGTATTTGTTACAAACAACATGTGTATATATCCTTCAGTGGCCTACAAAATAATGGCTTCAAAATATCCATATGTGATCAATATGTCTACTAGGATAAATGAATCCAAACAAGAATATACATATTTCTACCTAGGACATCCGGCATGTTCATGAAAACAAATCGGAGTGTTAAATAGCACATTCAACATCCTAACATGGTATGTTGACTACCATATACAGTGTTTTAATTAGCATATTAGGTATGCTAACTAGCATACTCAGTGTGCCAACAAGTATATGTAAATAGTAAAGCATGTGCTAACTAGCATACAAGGTATGCTAACTACCTCCTTATGCATGCTAACTAGCATGGACAATGTTCTAATCAACATACCTAGAATGCTAACTAGAATACTAGTTATGCTAACAAGCATAATCAGTGTGTAGTTTAGTATATGAGGTATGCTAACTACATAAAATGTGTGTTAAGTAGAATAGAAGGTATACTAACTATCATGGACTAGTACTTACCAGCATACTCTGAATGCTAACAAGAATAATAGGTGTGCTAATTGGCATACCATTTATACAGTTTAGCACGCAGTATGGTAATTAGCATACTAGGTATGCTAACTAGCATAGGATGTGCTAACCAACATACCCATTATGCTAGCTAGCATACTCATTACGTCAAACAACATACTCATCATACTAGTTTGCATACTAGAAATGCTAACTAGCATAAATGTTGTGTTAAACAGCAAATATGCAGCATGTTGGTGAGCATATTAGGTATTCTAAGTAGCATAAAGCTTTTTAATTAGCATACATAGTGTTAGCTAGCATACTCTGTATGCTAGGTAGATTACTAGGCATGCTAATTAGCATAATCATTACGCTAAATAGCATGCCCAACATGCTAGGAAAGCTAACTAGCATAAACCTTGTGTTAAACAGCATACTCAACAAACTAGTGAGCATACTAGGTATGTTAAGTAGCATTAAGGTTGTTAATGCGCATACATATTGTGTTAACCAACATACTTTGTATGCTAGGTAGATTACTAGGCATGCTAACTAGCATACTTATTATGTTGAACAGCATAGCCAACATACTAAGAATGTTAATTAACGTAAATTGTAATGGAAATTGCCTATAAACTTTGAGAGTAGCGGAATTAGGAAACTAGGTGAAGCACTTTTAAGAGATTCTTTGTGAGCATAGCGGGTGAACTTATTTGATGGTAGCAACATAAACATGGTACTTAATTAACTTGGCATGAACAATACTTTTGCAAGAGAGAGAGTTTAGAGAACATGACAATAGTTGAGGACCGGATTCATATGGAGCCGGTCCCCCCTCCAATAGGCATTTGTATTATAGTTTCTCCCATCAAGAGATACTTGGTACAATACAATCTTTGTGTTTCTTGTAACCTAGGTGATGCAATGAATATGAAAATTTTCATGCATCACAAGCATAACATAAACTTGAAGAAAGCATTAACTATCCCAAGGCCTCAAACACCTTCGAAGGTGGAGAGAGCTAGCGGGGAATGAGGATAGGGAAGAGGAAGAAGAAACATTCCATAAGAGAAAGAAATAGTTCCTCACTTATCATTACTCTTCTTGCTAGCATACATAATAGCATAGTAATGAAGATGGAGAAGATGGCAAGCTTAAGCATTGAAGCATGACTCTTGGTTGGATTTGCAATCCATAGCCAAGAGTGTTGGTATAGGCTTTCACTCTCACAAGCTTGGAGAAGGAGGTGATGTTCCTCAACTTTCACCAAGTGATAATGGTGTACCAAATGAGTGTGTGTGAGGGTGTATATCCCCCTAGCACCCCCCCTCCTTGGTTTGGGTGAGTGGTAGCTTTTCCACATGCCTCAAGTTCATTGGACTCCTCTCCCCTTAGCCAATCACATGCAGCATGCAGTCAAGTACATGGGTAGTATTTTGACAAGTGTCCTCCTTACCCCTTAGAGAGACAAAGAGATTGAAAATATATAGATATTTGTTAAATGGAAGTAGAAGCTCATTGGACCCCTCTTTAGCCCAACCAATAGGATTTGAGAGTCTGACATGTGTCCCATGTGCTCTTTTAGAATTCCCCTAAATTTGAGATTTGTATGCATAGGAAGTTTCTCAAGAAACTTCCTCATTAAGTGTGTAGGTTCTCTTTTTTTACTCAAGCATCTTACCCCCCATGCATAGGAAGCTTCTCAAGCAACTTCCTCATTAAATGTGACAAGTACCTCAAGTACCTTAGTCATGAAGCATGACAAGCACCTTAGGTGGAGTTCCCACATCAAGCACAACCCTAGTTTGCTTAAGTTTAGGTCGGGTTCCCACCTCAACACATCCCTAGCTTGCTTAAGTTTAGGTCAGGTTCCCACCTCAAGCACAGACCTAGCTTGCTTAAGGTTCCCACCTCAAGCACAGCCCTAGCTTGCTTAAGTTTAGGTCAAGTTTCCACCTCAAGCTCCGCCCTAGTTTGCTTAAGGTCAAAAGACTTTTAACACTAACCATTGGAGGTCTTTAATGAAGCTAACCCTAAGGTCTTTTAAGCTTCATTAGTTAACCTGCCCTTTGACAGACCATCTCTCATTTGGGCCCCTTTACTATTGGCCCCGTGTTGAGATATATCCGTAAGCACATGTCTATATTCTAACCCTTGTTCCCGTTTATCATCCCATATAAAATGATCAGTTTAATATGAGAAAATCATTTTGGTTGGTTAGATATTAGATATTTAATGACATTGCCTCTATCTTGAAATCATAGTCGTCCTCGACCATGAGGTAAAAGAGATAAAGTCATAGTCATTAGTCAATTTGTCTTAGCGGGTAGAGGATCCCTTTTTACCCTACGACATCATTCCAAGATGGATGATTAATCCATTTGGTGCTTGGGAGACATAGCTGTCGCAAGCATGTCTGCTCTTTAGTCCATTTCATCCTCCCAAGTAGAGTGACAAATTCTACATGGTGTTTGAAAGACGTCGTCATCCCAAACATGATTCTTAGTATGCATACTACTTAAATTTGTGCACAATAAAGAGAGAATTAGTCTTATAAGACAAAAACATTGATCATTTAAAAGAAACATGTACATTTGGTTACTCTAATGTAGCATTGTAAGCGTTGACAAGGTTCATACTATCCTTAAGCTGGATTCCTTGCATCCATCTAGCATCTTCAAAAGGATAATTTTCGAACTTAATAAGATACCGTTGGATAATCTTACCATGTCGTAGTACCTTGTCTTCATGCCGAAGGATAGCTTCGGGTTGTAGTACCTCTTCTTGATCTTCGATTTCGGGAGGGTCTTCAATAATTGGTTCATTTGGAGGCTCTCCTTTGTAGGGCTTGAGTAGGCTTACATGAAAAGCATTGTGTATGAGCCAAAGATTAGGTAACTTGAGTTTATAAGCCACCTCATTGATTGGCTTCAAAATTTGAAAAGGACCATAGTATCTTTTTGCTAGTTTAGCATAATACTTTTGATGGCCCATAGGATTTTTGCCCGTCGTTTGACTCAATCGAGCCTTAGGAAACTTAAGTAAGACCCAATCATTTTCTTTGAACGTTAAGGCCCTTCTGTGCTTGTCAACAACATATTTTTGCCTTAGTTGAGAGATGGATATAGCCTCCTTAATCTTTTGAAAAGATGCATGCAGGTCACGGCTATACTCATCGGCAGCGAAGATCTTCCCATGTACTTTAAGTAGCAAGGGACTTTTAGGTCTTCCCTCTATGATGTCAAAAGGTGATTTTCCCGTAGAAGTATGGATAGTATTATTATACGCATACTCTACAAGAGGTAAGTACATTTCCCATTGTGAGAGTTGATCTACTTCTGTAACATAGGTCTTTAGTGGATCAAGAATCGTAAGATTGGCTATCTTACTTTGGCCATCCATTTGTGGGTGATAGGCCGAAGAGAAATTCAATCTTGTACCTAGATTTTCGAAGAGACATTTCTCAAAAGACCTTTTTCTAATGATCGTAATTATCTCCCGTCAAAGATGAGTGAATGCACAAGTCATTTCCAAAAATTACTGGTCATTCTAGGATCTCTATCTGACACGATGGATGTTGGCAATCCATAATGTTTGAAAATCTGTGATATGAAGAGAGTTTCCATTTGGTGTGCCTTAATAGTCTTCTTGACAGGGATAAAGTGTGCTTGCTTGCTAAACCTGTCAACTATTGTCCATATTCCCGTATTCCCATGGATAGATTTTGGTAATCCAAAGATAAAATCCATGGATATACTCTCCCATGGTGAATTAGGAATTGGCAATGGCTGGAGTAACCCAGGTTGCTTCTCTCTATCATACTTGTTCTTTTGGCATAATACACATTTTGAAACATACTCTTATATGTCCACTTTCATGGTAGGCCAATAGAAGTACGTCTCTACTCCTCGAAGAGTAGGTTGAATGCCTCTGTGCCCCGCATGGGGAGGAGCATGGGATTCATACATGACTTTCTCACGAAGGGAGTGGGTAACACATAGCATATTTCCATGGAGAAGATAACAATCTTGCAAGGTGAATGGTTTCTCTTTCTTTCCCAAAGCAAGGGTTGTGTACGCTCCTTGCCGCACTGTCGAAGCAAGGGACTTGCCGATACACCGTGTGCGAGCCACAAATGGCTCCAAGCACACAACAAAACTAATCTAGCAAGCTCAAGAGAGCAAAGGGTGTGTCACTCACAGCTCTACGCTCGCCTTTGTGGTGGATTCCTCGCCGCGATGAAGAAGAAGCTACAGTTGTGCCGCGCTCAACCGCTTCGCCGCCGTCGTGCCTTCGTAATGCTCGATTGCACACACACTCTCCCTCTCTCTCTCTCTCTCTCTCTCTCTCTCTCTCTCTCTCTCTCTCTCTCTCTCTCTCTCTCTCACATACACACACACACACACACAAGGAGGTGAAGAAGAAGAAGATGGAGATGGAGATGAAGCAAGAGCACTCTTCTATTGCACAAATGAGAGAATAAGTGAATTTTACGTTTAGTTGGCTTTTATATGAGCTCACCCCATTCACACTTGGGCACCCATGCTTAGCCAACTAATCCCTTGAATGTCCCAGTTAGAGTGCGCCTCTCATCGGCGATCACTCTTACCCTCTTCCTATTGGACCGACAAGCCCTGTACCTGACTCTACCAAATACATAATACACGTCCGTCGTAGGTGATGGGGTGTCCGTGAGCCATGAGGGTTAACATGCCCCCCTTCCTAATGTAGATTCCGTCCTCGGAAGCTATTGAGTTGAAGCTCGTTCGTCGAGGTGGAAGAGCATTTGAGATGAATGTCCTTAGCCTTCTTCAGTCACTGCAAAATCAAACAACATTGGCACAGTAATTGCATTCTCATAAGTGATTAAAAAGCATATGCAGTTTTAGGTAGACAAATTGATTGGTAAAAGAATTTCAAACAATTTGTGAGCAATGAACATTAAATTGCAATGTAATCAAATGCATAAACAGATGTAAAGGTAAAAAATTAAACAAGTCTGGAGTCGCTAATTTGACGGTCGAAAGGCACTAGAGATCAAATATTAATACCATGGATAAGCTTCTTAATTTTCTCTGGTCAATTAAGTTGTTTAATCGCGAGAGCCAAGTATTTCATGTTCGAGGGCCGACTAGAGGCTATACTTAGAGGACCTTGTAGTTAAGCTACGATAAAAGGAATTTCTCATGAAATCATCGCCTGACTAATTACCTTTTCTTTGACCCCCCAAAGTGTTTTCACAGTGATTCAATTTGATGTGTGTGCTTATTTTGTATGCCTTGGGTTTTTTGCTTTTCAAGGAAAAGCGCCCATACTGGGAACCTCTAGGGCTCTAGTACCATAGGCAATACATTTGAGTGAAGTACCAAATCAAGCTGAGATTTCTCTTCCAGCTTAAGATTTTACAGTGTGGCACTTTGATTTTTTGTTTGTTCATTTTCAGCATTTTAATTTTGTAACTTTGGGGGGTCATATAACATTGATACACCTCCCCAGGCTCATCACACTAGAAACTCCCTTTATAATACTTAAGCAAAAGGTCAATAGGGTCAAGCCCACTAGAAAGCCCTAGTACATTTCACACAATGTTGCCTAAATCAGATTAAGAACCTAAGTAACCATTGATTATTCAGAAGGCATTCCCCATGGTATTAAGAGAAGATTTCTAACACCTAACTTCGTCAAACTAGCTTAGTCGGACTCCTTGATTTTTAAACCTAGACAAGTGATTATGACAAAAAATTACATTGAATTAAATGTTTGATACTAAGCAAATGCGGTGAATATTAGGCTACCAATCACAATTAAAGTAGACAATCATAGATGCAAAAAAGATAAGGGGCAATGCTAATGGACAAGAAACACCTGTTTGTGTCGATGGTCGCGCTTGATTTGAAGAGTGAGTCAAGATAAAGATTCCATGAAGGTCCAAATCCTATCAATAGCAACACGCTCCTGTACACACTAGGAAACAAAAGGAATACCTCCAGGAGGCACATTAGTGGGAAAAGGTACCAACACTTATTAAACACAACAAAAAACATAAGGAACCCTAACCTAATTATTTTCACTCCCCCTAGAGAGTCAAGGGAATAGGATATTGTAGAGGTTGGGGGGAAACCCTAAGGCTAAACCCCTATCCTCGTCGTCGAGATAAACAAAGTCATCATCCATGAGACCATATGTGCCATCTGTGTAGTCCTGTAAATTTTCTTCTTCATCATAGGTGCCCATGTTTACTAAGAAGGTCACTAGACGCCTATAGTCATCTTGGTCAAAAGGGTAGGCTTGTGCAATGGGAGAAACACTCTCTACTAAGTATGGATCAGACGTGGTCAAGAGACGTACCAGCCATTCTAACTCCTCAAAATTCCTCTCGCATGCTAGCGTACCTATCCAATCCCATTCACATGCAAGCACTGGAAAGACCATGTGAAATATTTGTGAAAAGTAACGAGGGTACCTCTCACCCAAGGTAGGAGTGGATGACTTTAGCGTACTAGCCATATCTGTACACGCAAATAGATGATGGTTAGAGTGCAAATATTACAAGGGTCGTGTTCTTGTGCATAATTTGGTTTTATGATTTTGTGTTATGGCTCTTGCTCTTTTACTTTTTTATCTTGTTTTTGTGAGTATAAGGCTTTATATATACATTCCCTAAGATTGGAGATTAAGGGGTCAGGGGGAAAGGTTGAGAGGGAAGTAAGTGAATAATGGATGTCCACAAACACTCCCCCCTTCCTTGGGTAGATCATACCGTTTGAAATGATGTCATCACCCTTTGAAACCAATTGTTCCAGTTGGTAATAGGTGAGGATTTTTGCCAGTAGTTTTCTATTACCCTAGGTGCCTCGTCAAGTTGCAAGGGTTGTAAGGTACTCTCCCAGGATCGAACTTGAAGTGGTTCATCAGGTGATTCTTGAACACTGGGAGGTGTGGATTCTTTTGTAGCTTCATGGAGGTCCACTACTATAGATGGAGGCTGTGTAGAAGCTTTTACCTCTATGGATGTATTACATGAGGAGCTAGAAGCTTCAGGGAACTCCCCCCTTTCTGAGCTAGGTGGAATAAATTGGTTTTGCCTTGGAGCCCAAACTAGCTCTGGACGAGGTGTGTAGCATTCTGTGATCTTTCCCTTCCCACAGTCTCCCATTGGCTTTAGCGTTACACTGTTTGACTCATATGGGTTTGTTGTCGATAGGGAAGGACACATTTTACGTTTAGGTACCCAAATTTTCTCGTTTCCATCATAGTAGCCTTGGGCTTCTAATAGTCGTTTTGGAATCCATCGTGATTTGGTCTTGAATCTCCTAGAGCGCGCTCTAGGTTCTCCAGGGAAATTTTTTCTTGAAATGGATGGGAGGGTTGAGGTAGTTGGAAGTAAGGCCTTGGGGACCCATTGATATGTACTCTTAGGTTGTGCAAGTTGAGTACTTGCAATATTGTTGCTTGCTGCAACTACAAGTGTTGAAGTGCTAGGTTCATGGGTAGCCGGCAAAGACGAGTTAACCACCTTGGCTTGTGAATGTTGGCTATCCTTCAACTTTGCTAGAGTTTGCAATGTAGGTGACTTTGCTTGAATGATAGGGGTAAGAGTCGGTGGTCGCGTCGTGACACTACCAGTATCCCAATCAATAGTGCATTTGGTTGCCAACATCCACGTGCATCCCAGGTTTACGTTGCCTTCCATAGCTCCCGCGGGCATGACTAGAAACCTCTGCACTATGCTTCCATTGTCATAGACAATAGGGGTCTGAAGGACTCCAAGAATAGCAGTTTTCTTTTTATTAATGCCCTTGACTTGCATCATACTCGGGGATAGGGTCGGTTTTCCTAATTGACACCAAACTCCATAGGATAACAAATTGTGTTTAGCTCCCGTATCTAATAAGGCATTGTATAGTACTTTCCCATAGGGGCTATTTAGCTCAATTGGGTATCGTAGGGGTGGCTCAGATTCTAATGAGTCGTCATCTGTGTCCTCGAAAAATGCTTGCGTGATTCCCAGATTAGCCTCTCGTTGGCGTCTAAGACGTTGTTGTCGTTCTCGAGCCTCAACTCTTGCTTGGATTTTTTTAAGCTCTACTTGTTCCTTGGCAGCCTTCTTTTGATCGATGGCTTGCAACTCTTCCTGGCTTAGAGGATCATAATATCTTTTGAATTTACTCCCATTAAGGAATCCAATGGTTTCAACTCCATCTAGAGTCTCCACACGAATGGTACCTTGCGGGGTAATTTCACACACTCGATATGGTCCCTTACCAGCGTATTTCAATTTCTTCTTTTCATTACGTACCTTGTACATAAGAAC
The DNA here is from genome assembly GCF_014529385.1 of Adiantum capillus-veneris. Lineage (NCBI taxonomy): Eukaryota > Viridiplantae > Streptophyta > Polypodiopsida > Polypodiales > Pteridaceae > Adiantum > Adiantum capillus-veneris. Next base: position 114,112,976 of record NC_140959.1, on the reverse strand, counting down.
TTTATCACCAACCTTGATGTCTTTATCCTTTAAATGGCTATCAAACCACTTCTTTCTCCTATCCTTCTCCACTAGAGCATTTCGCACAGCTAATTGCCTTTCTTCATCTAGCCTTTCCAGGATATATAATCGCTCCACTAAGGGGTTACCATCCCAACCTTCTTGAGAAGCTACTCGTAGACTAGGAATGACAAACTCCCATGGCATAACTGCTTCTTGACCATACACCATCTTAAACGGTGTGCAATTAATAGCAACTTTATACGCAGTACGATAAGCCCATAAAGCTGATGTAAGCTTTAGGTCCCAATCAGTGCAATGAGCCTCAACTGTCTTTGTCAAAATGGAGATGAGAGTTTTGTTGGTACTCTCAGCTTGGCCGTTTGCTTAGGGATAATAGGGTGTAGACATGTGGTGAGATATCATGAAGTTTGATGTGAGTTCTTTTATTACTTCATTTATAAAATGAGTTCCATTGTCACTCACAAGTTCAAAGGGGCATCCAAAACGTGTGATAATGTTCTCAAAGAGGAACTTAGCTGTTGTTTTTGCATCCGCCTTTCGTGTTGCTTTTGCTTCAGCCCATTTGGTTACATAGTCGGTAGCCACAATGATATATTGTGATTGCGTGTTACGTGCAGCCGGACTAATCGGTCCTACAAAGTCTAAGCCCCACTTTTCAAATGGTTGGGTTACCTTGATGGGATGTAGAGGCATCCTATCCCTTCTTTGTGGCTTGTTGAAGCGTTGGCATTCATCACATCCCTTTGCAAAAAGTGATGCATCCTTAAACAGAGTGGGCCACCAATAGCCTGACTGTAAGATCTTTCGGGCAGTCAACTTTTCTGAAAAGTGACCACCACCTACGCCCATGTGTGCCTCTTGTAGAATATATAAATACTCATCCTCGCGGGCACAGCGTCTAAGAACATCATCTTTTCCTCTCTTATAGAGAGTTCCAGCCAGTAAGCAATAGGGTTCGCATTCCTTGATTAATTTTCGAGCTATATCTTTTCGCAGTTCTTTGGGTGGAAAACCATTAACTAAGAAGTTAACAATCTTTTCACTCCATTCAGGCATTGTCTCAACAATGAACAAAGGAGTATCAGGCAATTCATCATCAACCCCCGTAGGAGCTTCGCCATTAGGGATACAAGATAAATGATCCGCCATGACATGTTTCCTCCCAGGCCTCACAACAACGGTGAAGTCAAACTCAAGAAGAATTAACAACCATCGTGTAATTCGACCTGTGGAACACGGCTTGTTTACCAAATATAGCAATGCTTGATGATCAACATAAAACACAAACTTGGTAGCAAGGAGGTAATAGCAAAATTTCTTTACTGTGTAAATCATAGCTAGACCTTCGCGCTCTGTAGTAGTGTAGTTCATCTCGGCATCATTTAATTGGCGACTTGTAAAGCTAATAGGGTAGTCCAATTTATGTTCTCTTGGTTGAGTTAGAACACACCCAATAGCAAAATTTGATGCATCAATATGCACATGAAAAGGTACATTCCAATCAGGTGTTCACAGGATTGGAGCACTTGTTAGGGCCTTCTTTAATAACTCATAAGATTGATGACATTCTTCCGTCCAGTGAAACTCGATAAGAAGATTGTACAATGGACGCGCTATCTCGGCAAAGTTTAAAATAAATCTTCGATAATAACCAACATGGCCCATAAATCTTTGAACTCCTTTATAGTTCGTAGGTGGTGGCAAATCGGCAATGGCTTTAATCTTACTCTCATCTGTGGATATCCCGTTCTTGGACACTATATGCCGTAGAATGACTCCATGCTTAACCCAAAATTGGCATTTGAAAGGGTTCAATGAGATGCGATAAAATCTGCACCTTTCAAATATTTTTCGTAGATATAACAAATGCTTCTCCCAAGAAGAATAAACACAAAGGTCGTCTAGGAAAGCTTCACAAAACTCCCTTAGATGGATGTAATTTTTCTTTTGGAGCATCGACCGTGTGAGTGCATTCATTGGTGCTATGTTTATAGTTGGTGGTGTCCCAGCTACTAGATGTGGGGTACTCAGCTACTGGATGTGGTCCACCACATTCGTAGCACTGAAGAGGTGGTCTCCTGGAAAAACTATTAATGTTTTGGCCTCTTGCTACTAGCACAGTAGCTTGATATACCGGTTTGATTTGTCCCCAATGGTCTTCCATATAGTACATGGGACACTCCTCAAGCATGTCGACTCCATAGGTGATACTAGAGTCTATGTCCTCTTCGTAATCTACATAAGTACTAGATGACTCGCAACCTATTTGGTTCATAGGTGTAACTCTTGGATGAGGGGGTTGCGGTCCTAGCACTGGAGGTGGCAACGGCGTGGTTTGGACCACATTTTGGGTTCTAGGGACCATGTGCTGTAATGGAAACTGTTGCTCCATGGGTGGGGTAGGCATCAATGCAGAAACTCGAGGTGAGTCTGCCCAAGCTATAGGCGGTCTATTTTCCATGATGCGTTTAAGCATTAGGCAATCCTTCGCTTGATGGCCATACCTACCACACGCATTACAAGTCCCATTAAACTTTACTCTGAAAGTAGGGCATTCACTCGTAGTATGTGGGCCCAAGCAAATTGAGCACCATTGTTGCTCCCTTCTTGGATACATATGAGTGTTTTGTGGAGCACGATTACCCCTAAGGCTTTCTTGGATGGCCTTGGTGAGATCTGCCAAAGTCATCTCAGATATCGTTTGCTCTTTCACGATTGGCTTTATCTTCATTGGCTCATGCCCTGACGCTTGCAAGCTACTAGACTTCGGCGACTTCGGCTCGGCAGACACTCTTTCTCCTGCAATCATTAAATTATCCTCCAATTGGATTGCATTCATGGTGACTGCTTCCCAAGTAGTGATACCTCTAATGACTAGGCCATTATAGATACTTTCATGTCGTAGTCCCCTAATGAATCTATCGAGCAATTGGTTGTTATTGAATCGCTCGTTTGGATTGCATCGAGAATTCAAATTCTTTAGGCGACTAATGAAGTCTCTCACGGATTCACCTTCTTCTCGTTGGGCTTTTTGGAGCAGAGAGGCTACACCCCAAAGTACTCCCTCTCGTATGTGCTCTTTCAAGAACAATCTCCTAAGAGTAGAGTAGATCGTTTTCTCTTCTACTCTTAAGGTTCTATACCAATCTCCAGCCCTTCCGCTTAGGGTCAAACTCAAAGCCTTACACTTATGTAGCTCATTGTGCTCTTCCAAGGAATCGCACACATGTTCAAAGACTTCCATATGCTTTCTAGCATATCCGTCTCCACTGAATTTCTGTGTGAGCTTAGCTACTTGAACTGCCTTGTTCCTAGGCTCTCTATCAGGTGCACTACGCATGTTTTCTGCAATAGAGCGACCGATAGTTTCAGCAAATGCTGCCAAATCTCCTATTTGAGCAGGTATAATGGGTGAATGTGCTCCTGGAACCACATGTGAGATGGGAGTTGTCCTTGGCCTTGGCATACGCGCGGCTCTTGGGTCCCATATTTCGTATGGTGGTGTACCAGACGGTGGTCCAAAGTTTACAGGCATGGCCCTAGGCATAGGGGGTGCCTGATATGGCATGTTATTATTAAATGGCATGGCTCCACTTGTATAAGAGCTTGGATAATGCCATTGTGGATTGTAAGCTCTTGGAATAATCGGAGGTGTAGGAGCTACATGAGATTGAGGTACGACAGGTGCACATGATTGATACATACATGTAGGTATAGTTGGGGGCACTATGCTACTAGGCATCGGCGCAGTGTTAACAAATGAACTCCATGGTGTATTTCTTTTCATGCTCACCACTGGGATATGCATGGTAGCCGTAGTGTCATTAAGAGAAAGATGAGCTAGATCTGGGAAGGTAAAGCTGCCACTTGTGGGCTCATATTGTATTGAGGCTCCCGGCGAAACAACATATGGAGGATCAATGGGGCTCACTAAGGGAGTCTCCATTTGTGATAGGGTTGGTTGGTTGGCCTTTCCCGTATCCAAGAATCTCATTAGGCCTGTTGAAGGCATGTTGATCCCTGTGTTCTGTCTTTCTAACTCGACAATCCTATGGAGGACATCACAGACTTTCTGTTGTTGTTCATCTATGCTAGTAGCACCCGATGTGGATTGTAGAACATCTAACCAACCCACATGATAGGTGTGTCCTGTGTACCGATCAGTTAAAGCTTCTGCTTGTAGGTCATACTCCCAATTTTCATTTAGGAATATCCCATCTAGGCCTGGCGTGCTGGAGGTTTCCCTTGAAGTGGAAGCATTATTGCTCCCCATAGCTTGCCCCTCCGTGACTGCTACCTTGGGAGCACTCGGTTGCTCGGCTGGCATGATTGTTGTCATAGGAGCCTTTGCTTTCAGGGCTCGACTTTGTTCTAGCCTTCGTAGGTTCTAAATTTCCCTCTCCCTTGTTGCTTGCATATAGCGTTCGATCTCTTGTACTTCGGCAAGACTCCTACCATTGGGTAGTAAAACCTCAGAGGGAGATAGTCCTAAAGGATCAGGAGGTGCAGTGGATGGAACATTCACATGCACACTCTCAAGAAGCATAGGGTCTATTTTAGGTATGAATGACGAATTTACTTCCCCACTCCCTTCATTTATTTCATTAACCGCATGTTCGGAGCGAGTAGCTCTACTAAGGGTCTCTTTTAAGCGGCTAAACACGATGGACCCGGGCCGTGGGCCCATGGCATGCATGTCTTGACTTGAACTATCAGGGTTTGGTGTAGGATACCCCTCCATGACTTCGTAGTCAGAGGAAGAATCACTAGACACGATATGAGGATCTTGGGTCGCGCTACCTTGAGTCCCGGCCGAAGGTCCAGAACATAGGGTGGAGGAATAATGGGTGCCCACATAAATGGAGGCACTACCAATATGCTCGTGCTCTAACACTCGTCCATAGCGTAGGTTCATATGACTTGGATCCCCTAGAAGTGTCAGTGAGGGCCCGTGAAGGCTGCTCACCTAGTAATTTTGGGTGTTTTGCAACCCAAGTCTGTTCTTTTTTTTTTTTTGATTTTTTGACCCAGTTATAGAATAGAACGTATGATAGCTCAAAACGAGCGTCTCGGTCAGAGGGACGTACCGTGCTTTACAGCCCTCCGTTTGGTCACTTTATGCCCTCGGAATCCCTAAAACCGTCAATTTCTAGTAGGGAACTAGGCCCAAATTAGAAAGTTTAAGGGTGCAAGTGGGAAGAGAAGGGAGGAGAGTGGAGGACTTGCCCCACATGCTCTCATTCCCTCTTGAGGGGGTAAGGTATATATATAAGAGTGAGTCTAGTATACATCATAAGACTGAAGGCTTGGGCTTGGGCTTGGGCTTGGGCTTGGGGAAATGATCCCGATCCCGATCAAAATTTTAGTGTATACCCCCAGTCACTCACGCTTAAATATTTTAGTGTAGCCCCCCAGTCGGGATCGGAAAATGATCCCGATCCCGATCAAAATTTTAGTGTAGCCCCCCAGTCACTCACGCTTAAATATTTTTGGTTTTTTATTTATTTAATTTATTTTATTTTTTTTATTTTTTTTAAAGGCGACGACCGCGCACGGTTTAGGTGACCCTTTCTTGGCCACACACACTGTCACCTACCTAACCTCCCAGTCGACAGCTCACAACTCACAGACAGCTCACTACCTTATCTACTTACTAACAGTGCTGCTAACCACTGACTAATCTGTTAACTGCTTACTAACAGTGAGCTAATTGTCCACCTACTTCCTCTCTCACTACCTTACTGTGCAAAGACTGTGTGCAGGCAAACCTTGACAGAAAACTGTGTACAGACTATGTGCAAGCAGAAATTGCTAACTGCCTTCCTACTTATTCATTCACTGCAAACAAGCTAACGACTACTAATTGTGCAAAGACTGTGTGCAAACAGAAAACACAACATTATGCAGAAATCACAGAACTTGCAGACAACACAGAAATTAACAACTTGCAGAAAAACAACTCATTCCTCTTCCTCTTCCTCTTCTTTCCTACTACAAACAACTCATAGGAGAAGCACAAAGTGCCTCTTGGGCTTAGTGCAGGGCGATTCCCCGCCAGCGGCGCCAAAAATGTGCGCTCCTTGCCGCACTGTCGAAGCAAGGGACTTTCCGATACACCGTGTGCGAGCCACAAATGGCTCAAAGCACACAACAAGACTAATCTAGCAAGCTCAAGAGATCAAAGGGTGTGTCACTCACCGCTCTACGCTCGCCTTCGTGGTGGATTCCTCGCCGCGATGAAGAAGAAGCTGCAGTCGTGCCGCGCTCAACCGCTTCGCCGCCGTCGTGCCTTCGTAATGCTCGATCGCACACACACTCTCCCTCTCTCTCTCTCTCTCACATACACACACACAAGGAGGTGAAGAAGAAGAAGATGGAGATGGAGATGGAGCAAGAGCACTCTTCTATTGCACAAATGAGAGAATAAGTGAATTTTAGGTTTAGTTGGCTTTTATATGAGCTCACCCCATTCACACTTGAGCGCCCATGCTTAGCCAACTAATCCCTTGAATGTCCCAGTTAGAGTGCGCCTCTCATCGGCGATCACTCTTACCCTTTTCCTATTGGACCGACAAGCCCGGTACCTGACTCTACCAAATACATAATACACGTCCGTCGTAGGTGATGGGGTGTCCGTGAGCCGTGAGGGTTAACAGGTTGACATTATGTCTTTAAAGTCGGGGTCAGTAGCATACTCATCTATCATAGAAGATAGATCATTGTGAGTTTCTATTGACACATCATTAACTTTTGGCCGTCGTGAAAGTGCATCAGCCACTTGATTGTGCTTACCAGCAATGTGGGCAATGTGGAAATTAAATTGTGAAAGAAAATTTACCCATCTCATTTGTTTTTCGGAAAGCTTTGTTTGCGTCATGAAGTGTTGGCGTATAAAGCCCAATGTGGTCGCCCAGGTAAGTGGGCGGGCCGCCAGGTATGTACACATATTCTTTTGTAAAAACCGAATAAAAACTCACTATGCTCTACACATTACAGTAGAGCGAGTTCATCATATCGTCGTGCTCTTCTTCTCGCACTCTCTCTCGCGTCGCACTTCCGCTCATACTCCTTCAACTGGTATCAGAGCTCAGATCGAGGCTCGGGGCAGCACTGCAGGAGGCTAGAGTCACCAGCTCAGATTGGAGTGAAATTCGACAGGCAAAGACACGGCCCCAAATCTTGTGGGGATGCCCGTAGGGCTAGGTGTGCTCAGAATTTCATTCTGAGGTCATCTCGGTCACCGTTCGGCTTCGACAAAGTTCTGCGCAGACCATTTTCGACTACGTGGTCTCAGCGGGTGCAGATTTGACTCTGCAAATTTGGGGTTTCCGGCCTACGACTGCAGGTGTTGAGGATATCGACACACCCAGAGTGTTGATTTGTGGCTTTCTACACATCGAAGGACGGCTCACAGTTCTTGGAGGCGTGTCACATACGACACGGGCGTATCTACACACAGACTGTAGGCGACATCCACTAGTTCATCAGGTAGCTTGTGTTTGCTGCTTGATATTCCAGATTTCATCCTGACATTGCAGGTACTTCCACATGGGATGTATTGTCAGAGATGATGTATGTCTGTTGAGGGTTTGTTGGCTGTGAGTCACGCAGCAAACAACCACCGCAGCGGTTACAGCATACAGTGGGAAATTTGTGGATGTATGACTTTGTGGGACGTCTATGTACTCTCAGATTTACTGCAGCCTTTGTTGAGGGTCGAGTGATGTTTTATTGAGCTGGGGGATTCTCGAATGTTGAGATCCTTTCGGTGATACAGGTCTTGGAGCGATCCCTCGAGCACCCTTAGATAGGCAGCTAGGATGTATTGACTGTGAGTTAGACAGTTGGGATTGCATCTTTGCTTTACTGCCGTTGAGGCATTGTCGCAGTCTATGCTTACAGGACAGTGACAGAACAGTCAGAGACAGTACAGGTGCAGGACAGGTTTACCCACAGCTTACAGTGTCACAGAGACAGTGTTTTTTGAGCTGTTTTTTGGTCTGTTTTTGTGTACACCAGAGCCATTTTACAAAGGAGACTCTGCCAAAATTTATGCAGAATCTGAAGCTTTCTTGGTTCATTTGACAGGTTGATATTGGTTCAGAGGTCAGTTTACAGGGTAAACTCTGCCGAACTTTTCCCAGGAAAGTAAACTACTGTGAAGCGTAGCTATGGCTGGATCACAGGACACTGCTCTTTACAATATCAAGAAGCTGGATGGAACCAATTTCCCTATGTGGAAGAAGCAGATTTGGCACGTGTTGGTACAAAAGAAGCAGATAAAACCTATAACGCTCAAAGGGATAAAACCAGAAGATATGGACGAAGATGAATGGATCGAAATGGATGAATTGGCACTTTCTACCATTATGCTGACTTTGGCAGAAAGCGTTTACTTCAATGTAGCAGACGAGATGTCAGCTTATCAAGCATGGTTAAAGGTGAGTGATCTTTATGAGAAGCAAAGTGCAGCTTCACAGGTATACTGGCTTAAGAAGCTTGTTGACTTGAAGATGAAAGAAGGGACACCTATGTCCAATCATCTGAATGAATTCAACACAATCTATAGTCAGTTGTCAGCTCAAGGTGTCAAGTTTGATGAACCTGTTAGAGCTATGTTCCTGTTGATCACATTGCCGGAAAGTTGGGACACTTTTCGCACAGCTTTGAGTAATTCTGCACCTCCAGATGGTTTGAACATAGCAAGTGTAGAAGGAAGTCTGCTTACTGAAGAAACCAATAGAAAGACAATGAACAAAGGCAAAGGAACAGCCTTAGTTGTCACGGGAAGGACCAAAGAAAAGTACAAAGGTGGAAAGAGGAATCAGTCTCGTAGCAAGTCCCGCAGTGCTAAAGGCAAGAGTGACATAGAATGCTACCATTGTGGCAAGAAGGGTCACATGAAAAGAGACTGCAGAGAATGGAAAGCAGAAAAAGGCAAAGAGAAAGCTGAAGACCATGGTGAGAAGAACAAGTCCTCATTGAAGATTCAAGAAATAAATGTGACAAACACTGTTGCAGAGGATGACAGTCTAGTGTCAGGAGACATCTACTTCTTGAAGAATACAATGGACTCAGCTCTTCTTACAGCATCTGATGGAAATGCACTGAGTGACTGGATTATAGACTCAGGGGCATCACTTCATGTGTCTCCAAACAAGGAGTGGTTTACTTCTTATGTGACCACTAAAGATCATGTTCGGCTAGGCAATGGGCAGACATGTGAGATCTTAGGTGTTGGAGATATTCAATTGAAGTTTCAGAATGGCTCTTCTTTCACGCTGAAAAATGTGAGACATGTTCCCGCAATTACAAAGAGCTTGATCAGCACAGGTTTACTTGATGATGCTGGCTATGTCACCACTTTTGGACAGAACATGTGGAAGATATCCAAGGGTTCTATGACAGTAGCACATGGAGTAAAGTCTAGAGGACTTTACATGATTTATGTATCAAATGTCTCTAAAAATGTAATCAATGTAACCGAGCAGCCGAACGTTTCTTTGTGGCATAGCCGGTTAGGACATATGTCCAAGAAGGGAATGGAAATCTTGTCTCGTTCTGGTTATTTGCCTGGCTTTTCATTTAATGATTTTGAATTCTGTGAACATTGTCTGTATGGTAAGCAAACACAATAGCCACATAAGCATAGAAGCAGTAGAAGAGATACACAGTTGGCACTTGTTCATAGTGATTTGTGTGGACCTATGCCTAACCTATCTCTAGGGGGAGCTTCTTACTTTATGAAATTTATAGATGATTACTCGAGGAAAGTATGGGTTTACTTTCTCAAGCACAAGGATGAAGCGTTTAGTGTTTTCAAAACGTTTGTGACACTTGTGAAGAATCAAAGTGGCAAGAAGATTAAATGCTTACGCACTGACAATGGTGGAGAGTATGTTTCAAAGGCCTTTCAGGACTTTTGTGAGTCAAAAGGTATAAAACGTGAACTTACTGCTCCTTACAATCCTCCTCAAAATGGTGTTGTTGAGAGGATGAATAGGACCATACAAGAGAAGGTCAGAAGTATGTTGTCTAATGCACAGCTGCCAAATGGGTTTTGGGCTGAAGCTGTATCAACAGCTGTTCATCGTGTAAATAGATCTCCTAGCAAGGTTTTTCATAAGGATTCAGTGCCAGAGATGGTATGGTCAGGCAAGGTGCCCTCATACAAGCATCTGAGAGTCTTTGGCTATGAGGCATATACTCACGTTGCAAAGGAATTTAGGAACAAACTTGAGCCAAAGAGTAGAAAGTGCATCTTTCTAGGCTATGGTAATTCTGGTGAGATGGGGTACAGACTTTGGGATCCCAAATCCAGAAAGGTTATCCGCAGCAATGATGTTCACTTTAATGAAGCCAAATATCATTCGAAACCAGAGAAAGTTGAGGAGATTAGAAGAGTTGTCTTCCAAGAAGATGGACCTGCACGTGCAAGACAAAATGTCAGGGCTCAAGAGGAGCAAGGACAGGATAGATTGGAACCACAGGTTCTGGCTGAGCCTGAGCCACCTATTGTGCATAGATTTGGACGTGTCACGCGACCTCCTGATAGGTTTGTTCCATCTATGAACTATGTCATGTTGACTGATTTCAATGAGCCTTCATGTTATAAGGAAGCAGTGCAAATGAAGGACTCCGGGAATTGGCAATTGGCCATGCAGTCAGAGATGACAGCTCTGCATAAAAACAAGACATGGAAGCTAGTTAAATTACCACAGGGCAAAAAGGCTCTACCTTGTAAATGGGTTTACAGGTATAAGATCACCGCTCATGATTGTCAGCCAAAGTACAAAGCAAGGCTTGTTGCCAAGGGCTTTAAGCAAGAACAAGGCATTGACTTTGATGAAGTCTTCTCTCCGGTGGTCAAGATGACTACATTGAGATGCTTTCTTGCATTGGTTGCCATATTAGATTTGGTGTTGCACCAAATGGATGTCAAGACAGCGTTCTTGCATGGTGATTTAGATGTGGAAATTTACATGCAGCAGCCAGAAGGGTTTGTTGAGAAAGGCAAGGAAGATTGGGTATGCCAGTTGTTAAAGAGTCTTTATGGCTTAAAACAATCACCGAGGGCATGGTACCATAAATTCCACAAGTTTATGCTTTCTCAAGGCTACAAACGTAGTGAGTTTGATCACTGTCTATATACAAAGAAGGCTAAGGATGGTAGTTGGCTGATCCTTATTTTGTATGTGGATGACATGTTGATTGCTGGCAAGCACTTGGAAGAAATTTCAGCTTTGAAGTCAAAGATGGCAAAATCGTTTGACATAAAAGACATGGGTGAGGCAAGTCATATACTTGGTATGCGCATTGAGAGAGACAGATCAAAGAAGTTGATTTGGTTATCTCAAACAGAGTATATTGACAAGGTTTTGCAACGTTTCAATATGGAGAAGGGAAAGGCACTGAGTGTTCCATTGCCACCATATGTGAAACTTAGCAAACAAGATTGTCCTGTGTCTGAGGAAGAACAGGCTGAAATGGATAAGATTCCATATGCGTCTGCAGTGGGTAGTTTGATGTATGCAATGATTTCTACTCGCCCAGACATTGCATTTGCAGTGGGAGTAGTAAGTCGATACATGTCAAACCCAGGAAAGAAACATTGGGAGGCAGTGAAAGGAATATTGAGATACCTGAAAGCTACAAAGAGTATGCGTATATGCTATGGGAGTCAGGAGCTAAGTGTAAAGGGTTTTACAGACTCAGATTATGCAGGTGACTTAGACAACCGAAGGTCTACGTCAGGGTATGTCTTTACATTGGCTGGTGGAGCAGTATCATGGCGTTCTAGATTACAAGATTGTGTTACTCAATCTACTACAGAGGCTGAATATGTTGCAGCATCAGAGGCATGCAAAGAATCAATTTGTCTTAATCGACTAGTAACAGATTTGGGAATCAAAGAAGAGATGCCTGTGTTATATTGTGATAGTCAAAGTGCTATACAATTGGCTCGCAATCCAGTTTATCACTCAAAGACAAAGCATGTGGATGTGAAGTATCATTTCATCAGGGAAATGCTCGAGGATAAGCAACTTCAGCTTGTCAAAGTTCACACCACAGAAAATCCTGCTGATCTACTTACAAAAGGACTTCCCTCAGAGAGCGTTGCGCATTTTTGCAAGCAGTTAGGTGTAGGGTAGTACATCACTTCTCTACATCTCTTGTATATTAGCTTGTATAGTAGCTTCTCTCACACTTAAAGTACCACATTGGACTTTAAGTGGGAGGTTGTTGGGGTATAAAGCCCAATGTGGTCGCCCAGGTAAGTGGGCGGGCCGCCAGGTATGTACACATATTCTTTTGTAAAAACCTAATAAGAACTCACTATGCTCTACACATTACAGTAGAGCGAGTTCACCATATCGTCGTGCTCTTCTTCTCACACTCTCTCTCGCGTCGCACTTCCGCTCGTACTCCTTCATGAAGTACTTGAGACTTTGATGGTCTGTTTGTAAGATGAATGGAGTCCCCAATAGATAGTGCTTCCATGTGTCTAGGGCATGTAGAATAGCTAACAGCTCTTTCTCATAAATTCCTAAGACCCGTTCATCCGTGTTGAGCCTTCGGCTCTCATATGCTATGGCATGCCCTTCTTGAAGCAAGACTGCTCCAAGGAAATCAACACAAGCATCACATTGGACCTCAATGGCTTTGAGAGATCCGAAAGCATAAGGACTGGTTGGGAGATAAGCTTCTCTTTGAGCTTGTCAAAAGCACTTTGCTCCTTAGCAGTCCATGAATACTTAACATTTTTCTTTGTTAAGTCATGTAATGGTCCTACTATTTGAGAAAATTTTTCTATGAAGCTTTTATAGTATGCACACATACCAATAAAGCTTCTTAGCTCATGTAGATTCCTTGGATTAGGCCATCCTTTTATTACCTTCAACTTTGATGGATCCATACGGATACCATCTTGAGAGATGATATGACCTAAGTATTGAATCTCTTGAAGGAAAAATTCACTTTTCTTTTGATTGAGAAAAAGCTTATTCTCCCTTAATGCTTGAGAAAACACTTGGAGATGTTGCTTGTGTTCCTCCAAGGAATTGGAGTAGATGATGATATCATCAAAGAACACTCCAATGAATTTGATGTAGGGTAAAAATTTTCTCTATTAATCGATTGAATGTAGCTGGTGCATTATTCAAGCCAAAAGGCATGACTAGACATTCATAAAGGCCAAACGTTGTACGAAACGCGGTCTTTAGGATATCTTCATTCACTATCCTTATTTGTTGGTAGCCACTTTTAAGGTCAATCCTACCGAAGTAGATAGAGCCTTGTAGCTTATCAAACATATCTTTTACCCGAGGTACGGGAAATCTGTTTTTGATAGTGATATGGTTTAGTGCGCGATAGTCCACACACATGCGGTATGTACCATCTTTCTTTTGCTCTAAAAGGATTGGAGAGCAAAAGGGAGAGGAGCTAGACCTCACCATTCCTTTGTCTACCAATTCTTGTACTTGCCTCATGATCTCCTCTTGTTGAGCTTGTGAAACTCGATAGGGAGGCTTGTTAGGCGGTGAACTTCCTGATAGAAGCTCAATTCGATGGTCATCATTCCCTTGTTTTGGAGGTAAGTCCATAGGGATATCATCAATGAACACATCTTGGAATCCTTTTAGAAAGTTAGACAAGTCTAACTCTTCTTGATTCCTACCATTCACCTTTGATGAAACATTAGGACCTTTTAGGGATTCTTTGACAAAAATCATGTACGCAGAAACTTAGTTTTTCATTGATTTATCAAGGGCGATAGGATTTACAAGTGGTATAGTACGACGAGAGTACGACCAGACTCATTAGCATCTATATACATATTCTTTTCCCTATAGATAGGTGAAATAGATTCTCCTTTCAGGGAACTTCATGTTGGCTGCCATGCGGTTGAACCATGATATCCTTAGGATAGCATCCTCATGTTGGAGAGGAGAGATAAAGAAGTCTTCTTTATCGACATAGCTTTGGACATGAAGCCTCAACTTCCCAATCAAGGGAGTAACGGAGGCTTGCTGTCCCTTGAAAGCAGCATCGGCAGTTACAGCATCTCCCATGTCAAAATCTTGAATGCCCAACTTGGTGGCCAACTCCATTGATATGAAGTTGAGAGTAGAACCAGGGTCAAACAAGATGAAGGCATCATGCTCCCTTACCTTTCCCCAAGCATAGGAGAGAGGTGATCCTTTGCAATGAGTATCCTCTTTTGGAGCTTCGATAGTGGAAGCTCTAGGAGTCTCATTGCGAGCATTTCTTTTGGGGCAAGAACGATAGCCATGTTCTTGCTCTCCACACTTAAAACATTTGTGATCCTTGTGAAAAGTTTCAAGCTCTTCAAGAGAGAGTTTATTTTTACCTTTGTAAACTCCTTTCTCCTTGGACCAATTGTTGTTGTTGTTGTTGTTGGAATGGCCGTGGGAAAAATTTTGGGCATTAATTTTTCCCTTTGTATCACTTTTGTATTTATTTTCCATGGGTTTGACATTCCGTCTAGCCCCTTGTTGGAAATTGATGCGTGAAGCAACCATGGTATGGTGGATTACTTTGCTGATAGAGTCAGGCTGTTGAGAGTTGACATACTCGGCCATCTCTTCAGGTAATCCCGCACAAAATTGTTGTTTTTGCTCAGCAAAGTCTATCTTTTGAAAGACAGTATCCTTGAGATGTAAATCCCAAAACTTGTCCACATATTTGTGCATAGACTCATGAGAGAGAAGCCTTAAACTCCGCCATTCGGTTAGCACTTTGTCCTTTGCATGACTTGCAAGGAATTTCTTCATGATGGAAACTCGTATAGTTTTCCATGTTTTTGGGGCTTCGCCATTGCCACGAAGGCTAGCCCACCATTGACGAGCCGATTTTTGGAAGTGCATAGCTACATGGCATAGCTTGGAGGACTCCATGAAGCCCTCGTCTCCAAAGGCCGCATCAAATTTGTAAAGAATGAGGATGCAAGATAACTACACAAGACAAGCACAAAGCACACAGAGATGGAAAGCTTCTTCTTCTTCTACGCTTAGAAAAGAGAGTACAAAATGACTAAGTGCTAAAGCTGAAAAGTAGCACATATGTACATGCGGTCACTAAGTGTGAACTCGCTAGAAGCGTACTAGGCTGGCACTATAAGTGTAGTCCAGTTTTAGAATCACTGGCAAAGATCCTCTGTGTCAATCACCTAACGCGTCAATGAGTAAATGTCGTAAGCGGCCAAGACCCGTAGTGGATGCCAGCTCAAGATGTAGAGCTCGATATCTAAATACTCCCCTCGAGCTTTGCATGTCGTAGAGTCCAAGCATAGTCCGAAAACGTCAAAGCTTCTCAGCTCCGAGGGCCTTCGTAAATATATCCACTATCTGCTCCTCTGTGCTGACGTAGACCAAGTCGATGTCGCCCGCCAACACTCGCTCTAGAACGTAGTGGTAATGGACCTCTATGTGCTTGGTCCTGGCATGGAACACTGGGTTCCTAGCCAACTGCATGCTGCTGAGGTTGTCACAATGGATGAAAATCTGTTGGTCCACCTGCACTCCCAAGTCCTCAAGTAATGTGCGTAGCCAAGCTACCTCGCACACTGCAACTGCTGCACCTCTGTACTCGGCCTCTGTGCTCGATAAAGCAACCGTAGGCTACTTTTTGCTGCTCCAAGTAATAGCAACACTCCCAAAAGAGAACATGAAGCCACTCGTAGATCTCCTATCAATAATGCTACCTGCTCAATCTGCATCTGTATACCCATACAATGCTAATGGCGCATTTGCTACATAGAACAATGTGTAGTCAAGAGTCCCTTGCACATACCAAAGTGTGCGTCGTACTCCATCCAAATGTGGCTTCCTCGGAAGCTGCATGAACTTACTCTCCAAGCCTACTGTGTAGCTCAAGTCTGGCCTCGTGATAGTCAAGTAGATTAGACTACCCACAATCTTTATGTACATCTTGACATCCTCAACAACATCACCCTTCTCTGCACTCAGCTTTGTATTCACATCCAAGGGAATAGAAATTGGCTTACAATCAGCCATACCATACTTTGACAACATGTCCAAAGCATACTGTCTCTGTGACAGCCATACACCCTTTGGAGTCCTGATCACTTCAATGCCAAGAAAGTAGCGCAATTCGCCCAAATATTTTATTTCAAACTCTTGTTTGAGAAGACCCTTCACATGGTCAATCTCCATAGCATTTTCATCCACAATAATAAGGTCATCTACATATATGGTAATGACCACAATCCCCACATCACTCTCACGTACATAGAGTCAATGATCAGCATGAGCTCTCCTAAAACCAATACTGACAAGATACGTGGCAATCCTGTCATACCATGCTCTAGAGCCCTGCTTCAAACCATACAAAGCTTTGAGAAGTCTGCATACATAATCTGGGTAACCTGGTTCGACATAACCAGGTGGCTGATCCATATACACTTCCTCTTGCAACTCACCATTCAAGAAGGCATTCTTTACATCCATTTTATGCATAATCCATCCTCTAGATGCAACCACTGCTATGACAGCTCTCACAGTTGTCATCTTTGCCACTGGAGCAAAGGTCTCCTCATAGTCTATGCCATACATCTGTGCATAACCCTTTGCAACCAGCCTTGCCTTGTGACGCTCAATGTTACCGTTAGCCTTATGCTTGGTTTTATATACCCATTTACAACCAATAGCTTTCTTGCCACTTGGCAATGGCACCAACTCCCATGTGTCGTTTGCTTCCAATGCAGCCATCTCTTCATTCATTGCATCATCCCAATGCACATTTCCAACTGCATCCTCAAAACATGTGGACTCCACATCCTGTATCACCTTAGCCATGTAGGCTTGGTGATGCGCTAGATACCTATCATAAGTCAAATTCTGAACTGGATTTCTGACTCTGTTAGATCTGCGCAGTCCTGGGTCACTCCTTTGCCCTCTAGCATCTTCTGTACTTTCCTTACACCAGGTGTCCTGACAGTCGGAATTCCAAATTCTTCATCAAGACTTTGTTCAGAACCATCTCAATCCATGTCTACATGTGAAAAACTTGATGATGCATCTGCCATAAAGGGAGGTTCATCAACCTTTTCCTTTCCTTTTCGTGATACATTCCATGTACCTGCTGGTGGATGTACCTGCTGGTGGAGTAACCTGCATACGTAGTCTACCATTCCATGGCTTCTCAACAGAGCCACGAGAAGAGGACTCTTGTGGTCCACTCAAAACCTGCGACTGTGGCCTCACATTTTGTACAACCACATCATCTTTTACATCAACCCCAATAGTGCCATGTGCATTACTGTACCAGCTGCTCATCTCATCAAAGACTACATCTCTGCTCACTCGTAATTCTTGTGTAGTAGGATTGTAGCACATGTACCCCTTTTGTTTAAGGAAATATCCCACAAGAATACATTTCTCTTCTTTAGGATCCAATTTCTTACGCAACTCATCTGGTACATGCACGTAAGCTATGCAGCCAAACACTTTCAAGCGTGCCAAATCAGGCTTTGTACCTGTAAACTTTTTCTCATGCGTTACATCATGCACCGCAGCTGTAGGTGTCCTGTTCATAATGTACACAACTGTATTTACAGCTTCAGCCCAGAAATGATGAGGCATGTTCTTCTCATTTATCAATGCATGTGCAACCTCTGCAATGTGCCTATTTTTCCTTTTTGCGACTCCATTCTACTGTGGAGTATATCTGCATGTAAACTGTCTGCGTATACCATGCATTCTCAGAAAATCTGAAAAATCGTTGGAGAAGTACTCTCCCCCTCCATCTGACCTCAATGTCTTGATTTGCATATCTGTCTCCCTCTCAATCATGACTTTGAAGTTCTGAAAGTGACCAAACACTTCACTTTTGTTACGCATGAAGTAGACCCATACTTTCCTTGTATGGTCATCAATGAAAGAGACGTAATACCTACAACCATGTATACTTGCAGTATTGGTTGGACCCCAAACATCTGTGTGCACCACCTCAAGTGGCTTTTTACATACATTGCGCTCATGTAGAAATGAGCCCTTTGACTGTTTTCCAAACTGGCATGCTGCACACACTTTATGCATACCATCCACCTTGAATTTAGGCAAACCTTTTACAATCTGTTTTGATTGCATGCTGCACAATCTCTGCTCATTGACATGGCCACTGCATTTGTGCCAAATGTCAACATCAGCCACAAGACCTGTGCCCTGTGCAAATAATGCAGCTTTTACGTCAGGCATGTCTACATTCAGCGTAAATATTCTGCCCACACATTTTTCCTCTGTGATCAGCTTACAGCCATTCTGGAAATCTTTTACATAACAGCCATTGGGATTGAAGGGGACCTGCAAACCCTGCTCAACCATTTTTCCAACAGAAACAAGATTCTTTGTAATGTTTGGGACATGAAGTACATCTGCTAAGTACTTTGATTTCCCATTCTTTGTATTTAGAGGTATGTCCCCTACATGAGCAATGGGGTGAGTTGTGTCATCTCCTGTCTGCACATAGCCTGACACATCTTGTTTGCGCATATCTCCACGAGATGTCATGTGATTAGAGGCACCTGAATCCACATACCAAACATCATCTTGGGTGGAATTCTCTACAGTCATTGTATTCATTACATGATGCATAACAAACATGCGCTCGCTTCTACTGTCATTTGCATCTCTGCTAGTAAATGCATAGTTGCCATGTTCTCTCTTTCCACTTGCTTTTCCCTTTGGACAGTCACGTGACATGTGACCTTTTTCACCACAAGTCCAACATTCTCTGCTATCTGTAGTATGTTGCTGCCTGCTTGATCCTGCACCACGACCTCTTTGACTCCCCCTGCCTGAAACTGGTTTCCCTTGCCACCTGTATTGTTTTGATTTGATTGACCTTCTCGAAATTGGCCCCTGCAACCACTTGGGCCTCGACCACGACCTCTACCTCTGTTGAAGTTAGAATAGAAGGCCTGTTCAGACCTATTTCTGCCACGAGAAGAAGATGTGTCAAGACCAACGTTCTTCTCCTCAAGAATAAACATAGAAATCAAATCTTGGAACCCGGGGATGTCGTCTCTTGTATTCATGGAAGACCTGAAATATACATACTCATCTCTTAAACCATCCAAGCATGCACGGACAATGTCATCGTCTTCCAATGATACTTTAATAGATCCAAGAGTCTCAATGATACTCTTGATCTTCAAGGCATCATTGATGGAGAGGTTGTTCCTCTTAACCTGATTTAGCTCCAACTTTAGTTGAAGCTTCCTGGCCTTGGTGTTCACCTCGAACACTCTGCCTAAGTTTTTCCATGCAATGGCGGGGGTTTCAGCATCCTGTAGATAGCCCATCATGCCATCTGTGATGCTCATAGAAAGCCAATACATCACTTTGCTCTGGCCTTGTTGCAAGTCCCTCAAAGCTTTTCTTTGTTCTGCTGTAGCATTTGCCTCGGGAATCTCTGGTTCCTTTTCATTGTCTCCTTCTACATAGTCCCAATAGCCTTTTCCTTTTAGGAAATTTGTTATTCTGAACTTCCATGCAGGGTAGTTATTTTTCTCAAGCTTCTCAGTGACAATCTGACTGAAACCGTCAGACATCTTGAAGCACTAAGACAAAATAGCTGCAATCTGCAAAAACCTGCAAATCTGTTGAACCTGCTATCGTGATACCTGTAACGCTTTCTACACTCAACGAGTGTCCACAATCAAGCGTACATACAACCACTATACTTGTATAGTAAATCTTTGTGTACTGCACTTTGGAAACCTATTCAAAAAGTTGTACAAAAAACCCCAAAACTTTGGAGACCTGCACTTTGGCATCTGGTACGTGGATTGTGAACGAAGAGATTGTGATGCTCTTGCTCTCTTAGCCTCTCTTGCCTGCACTAGGCTCTGATACCATGTAAAAAATGAGGATGCAAGAGAGCTACACAAGACAAGCACAAAGCACACAGAGATGGAAAGCTTCTTCTTCTTCTACGCTTAGAAAAGAGAGTACAAAATGACTAAGTGCTAAAGCTGAAAAGTAGCACATATGTACATGCGGTCACTAAGTGTGAACTCACTAGAAGCGTACTAAGCTGGCACTATAATTGTAGTCCAGCTGTAGAATCACTGGCAGAGATCCTCTGTGTCGGTCACCTAACGCGCCAGTGAGTAAATACCGTAAGCAGCCAAGACCCGTAGTAGATGCCAGCTCAAGATGTAGAGCTCGACATCTCAACAAAATTGTTGGATGAAGGCCAATACTTTGTCGGTAGCACCAAAGGTGCCGTCATAGGTGAGAAAAGAGATACTCTTTCCTCCCTCTTTGAACTTCTTGAGCTTTTGTGACCTTCGCCATGCAGGGTAAGATTGGCGATGTCCCCCCTCTTATATTCTCTAGGAGAATAGCCATAGCTTTCATCGGTAGAGGAGGAAGGTGAAGAAGAAGGAGAAGAGGGTGACCTCTTTCTTGCCCTTTTCGTCCTTAGTTTCCTCTCTTCCCTTTTGGAGTGACGAGAAGAAGGACTATGGGTTAACCGTTTTCTCTTGGGAGGAGTTGGAGATCTTTTAGTCCGCCTTCTTCGTGGAGCCACATCTTCGGAAGAATTTAGGGATTCATTGCTTTCTTGATCTTTAAATTCCTCCTCTCATATGGGAGAGAAGAAGTTGTTGAGTAACTTCGGCTTGCAAAGTGGGGTTGCCCATAGCTTGTTGCAACCTAGTGACAAGATAATTAACAAACATGGGGGAATCATCATTGGCACCTTCATGTGCAAAATCAAAGTTATCAATGTTCATTCTACTCTCCTGGTATTGTCAGCCATGCTAATTAAACTTATGTGTTTACTTAGTGTATGCTTTGGCAATTCAAAACCTTAGTTGCTACTCCTCTTAGCCTTTGAAAATAGGCACTTAAGTATCTACACCCACGGCTCGAATTGGTTAATTATAGAGAGTAGTGGAGTGAGTCTAACATAGGAAGTTGTAGAGGGATGGCTCCTTTCGGACTTCTTATGGCTCAATAATGATAAAGCCGTAGGCAAGTCTAAAAAGACTCCATTATTAAGACCAAAGCTCCCGAGGTGTGCACCATATCCTACATAGTGGGCTCAACAAAACCGATAATAGATCCCAGACCCACTTACTCTAATATAATTAACAAAAACAACCATTAATAGGCTACTTAAGGACCTCTCTTTTTAAACAGAAAAAGAGAAACCAAATGCTCTGATACCAATGTAATGGAAATTGCCTATGAACTTTGAGTGTAGCCGAATTAGGAAATTAGGTGAAGCACTTTTGAGAGATTCTTTGTGAGCATAGCGGGTGAACTTATTTGATGGTAGCAACATAAACATGGTACTTAGTTAACTTGGCATGAACAATACTTTTGCAAGAGAGATTTTAGAGAACATGACAATAGTTGAGGATCGTATTCATATGGAGTCGGTCCCCCCTCCAATAGGCATTTGTATTATAGTTTCTCCCATCAAGAGAGACTTGGTACAATACAATCTTTGTGTTCCTTGTAACCTAAGTGATGCAACAAACATGGAAAGCTTCATGCATCACAAGCATAGTATAAACTTGAAGAAAGCATTAACTATCCCAAGCCTCGGTCCCAAGGCCTCAAACACCTTCGAAGGTGGAGAGAGCTAGCGGGGAATGAGGATAGGGAAGAGGAAGAAGAAACATTCCATAGGAGAAAGAAATAGTTCCTCACTTAACATTACTCTTCTTGCTAGCATACACAATAACATAGTAATGAAGATGGAGAAGATGGCAAGCTTAAGCATTGAAGCATGACTCTTGGTTGGATTTGCATTCCATAGCAAAGAGTGTTGGTGTATTCACTGTCACAAGCTCAGAGAAGGAGGTCTTGTTCCTCAACTTTCACCAAGTGAGAATGGTGTACCAAATGAGTGTGTGATGGTGTATATTACCCTAGCCCCCCCCCCCCCCCTCCTTGCTTTGGGCGAGTGGTAGCTTTTCCACATGCCTCAAGTTCATTGGAATTCTCTCCCCTTAGCCAATCACATGCAGCATGCAGTCAAGTACATGGGTAGTATTTTAACCAGTGTCCTTCTTACCCCTTAGAGAGAGAGATTTGAAAATATCTAGATATTTGTTAGATGGAAGTAGAAGCTCATTAGACCCCTCTTTAACCCAACCAATAGCATTCAAGCACACCATGTGGTTAAGCTTAGTAAGAGTCTGACATGTGTCCCATGTGCTCTTTTAGAATTCCCCTAACTTTGAGATTTTTATGCATAGAAAGTTTCTTAAGCAACTTCCTCATTAAGTGTGTAGGTTCTCTTTTTGACTCAACCATCTTACCCCCCATGCATAGGAAGCTTCTCAAGCAACTTTCTCATTAAATGTGATAAGTACATCAAGTACCTTAGTCATAAAGCATGACAAGCACCTTAGGTGGAGTTTCCACCTCAAGCACAGTCTTAACTTGCTTAAGTTTAGGTCGGGTTCCCACCTCAAGCACAGCCCTAGCTTGCTTAAGTTTAGGTCGGGTTCCCACCTCAAGCACAACCCTAGCTTGCTTAAGTTTAGGTCGGATTCCCACCTTAAGCACAGCCCTAGTTTGCTTAAGTTTAAGTCAAGTTCCCACCTCAAGCTGCCCTAGTTTGCTTAAGGTCAAAGGACTTTTAACGCTAACCATTGGAGGTTTTTAATGAAACTAACCCTAAGGTCTTTTAAGCTTCATTAGTTAACCTTGCTCTTTGACAGACCATCTTTCAATTGGGCTCCTTTACCATTGGCCGCGTGTTGAGATAGATCCGTAAGCACATGTCTATATTCTAACCCTTGCTCTTGTTTATTATCCCATATTAAATGATCAGTTTAATATGAAAAAATCATTTGGGTTGGTTAGATATTAGATATTTAATAACATAAACCTTGTGTTAAAACAACATATTCAACATACCAGGCATGTTTACTCAGCATACTAGGTACGTTAACTAGCATAAAATATTGTGTTAACCAGCATACTATGTATGCTAGGTAGATTACTATGCATGCTAACTACATGATCAGCTGGAATAGAACCCTAGCCATCGTTTGTCAACAAACATTGCTCATGGGTCTCAACTCTACCAAAATCGATAGAGTTGAAAAATGCCCCTTCTACACACAACCCCCCCCCCCCCCCCCTGAACAAGTTGAAGCTTCATGTTGGCTCCAGTTCACATATGCAACAAAATAGATGATGCATGGTGGGGTTCTATCTTCGCCCGTGCAGATCTGCCCTATTTCTTAATTGGCCTAGGTGCTACATATACATAAGATGATGCTTAGTTAATGTCCCTCTTACAAGAAAAAGAGGGGAAAAAATAAGGTTTGCCATCTTTAACTTCAACATATGGCACTAATCCACAAGCCTTACCCAATGGTCCACAATTGCTCCCAAGGGTTCTATACTTTACTTAAGCATTGGCTCTTTGAGGATATCTTCTCTACGCAACTCAATTTGGTCGTCTCCCTTTACATAACCACTTAAGCATACACGAAGGTTTGGGTTTTGATCCTCCTACTTTATAGCTTTACCCAAGCATCCTCATTGTATGAGGGATCGCTATCCTTGCTACTTATTAGTTAATTCGACCTTTGGCTTCACCACTCTATTGAGGATGGCCTCCCTCATTTCGTTTCCAAGACGTCAACTATTCACTACCAGAGTACACAATAATGTGTCCTTTAAGCTTCTAAAATACCCTCTTTATTTCATGAGCTTTAGCTACTCTCTTTAGTGATGAAGTTATGTCACTAGCTTTCGTAGAAGCAATCCTCAAGCAACACATGATCTCGTTTGACCTCACACCCACACGATCTCCCCTTTAAATATTGCAAATACCTCCATGTACATTCATGCTTATAGTAGTAAGCAGTGTTTGGGAAAAATGTGTGTCAACTTAATATCGTGCCGTTTTCAATTTCAAAAATGCAGGTCGAGGGCAAGGGGAAAAGGAGAAATTCCGCCCCAAAATAGAGAAAAATAATGCAAAAAACCTAAAAAAGTAACCTAATTTTCTAAAATTTCCTCTTGACAAAATCAACGAAAGGAATTTTGTATGTTTGGAGAAATGATTTTTCCCGAACTCTGATAGTAAGCCACAAGCTCCTCTTTTTAGCTTGGACCCATGATGTCATGTGACATCCATCAAATCACCATCTCCAAAAAAAAACACACAAGCTCCTCTTTTTAGCTTGGACCCATGATGTCATGTGACATCCATCAAATCACCATCTCCAAAAAAAAACATGAATGTCACTGCGGAGTGAAACCTACGGCCAAAAACAACGTTTTGTCAACCATCAAAACTCCACTCCCAAAAACTTCCAAGAACAACCCAAAACTTCAATCTCCCTCACCAATTCATGTAGTTACGCCTCCGATAAGACAATCACAGCTCCAATTTACCTTGCGAATTACCCTACTTCCTTGCCCCAATCCTCCATCATTGCATATTCATGAGAACTGTAGCACTCACACCCCTCTAAAGACAAATTTCAAAAGAAGCAACCTTAATTCACTCCCTCACCCCCAAAAACTAGAAGGAAGAGGGGAATTGCGTAGCAACATCCACATGAAAGCCACTATCTTCCTCTTTGTAAGCACTCAAAGTGCTAAGTTTTGAACTAAGAAAAAGCACCCTTGCAATTTGATTCACATAGAACAATGCATTCTATGGATTTTCTTCATTTTTGCTACTTTTGACCCATTCTTGTCATTCTTAGGCCATTGTATTGCTAATTTTTGATAGTCAGTGACCTTTTCTGAGCCAAAACTTGTGGGAAAGAATCCAAATCAAGTTCTGTAGCATATTTCATCTCCAAGATCCCACCTTGGTACACTTTCAATGGCCTTTAGATGCATTTTTTACAGTTCAACATGCTAGTTTCCACATATATAGTCAATCATTGTACATGTCAAACTTTCTAGGTGAGATAACTCATCTAGAGTCGACATTGTGGGAATATTAATCCACATCATGTCATCAGATAAGCTACCAATACAACACGCATTCCCATGAATCACAGAGTATCTAACGCCCTTGTAATTGCTCAACATTCCTGTATGTAATTGCACCCCTAGAACTCTATCAACAACGGCTTCTTTCCAAGATACAAGCTTTCTTGCTATTCCCTCAAGTTGTTGCACATCCCTACGGGCCTCTTCTCTATCTCTATGTCCATCTCTGTCACAAACATCACTTGATTACCTTAAAGAAGCCGTTTTTACATGTTTGAAGCCACCTATAAAAAATAAAGTTGCATCTAGGGACTCAAACCCCAAAAATCATGCACAACACAACATTTGCTATCAAAAATCGCTTAGTTATGTTCATTTACTATCCACATGCGTTAAATAAGACTCCGGAGATAAGACATTGGCACTGCCTTTCACTTGGATTGAAAAAAGAGATAGAGAGGAGGTGCAAGAGAAAAGGTTGAAATTCTCTCATATTTACCCTCCTTTCCTACTGGGACTAAAAATTATGAATTAGAAATATAAAACATACCTTCCAAAAATTGGAAATTGGAAGTGTGCTCCATTGTACACGGAGCTAAAAATCCCTCGTATCCCTTCTTGTGCCAACAAATTAAGTGTTGAAATATTTCTATTTTTCACCTTTGTAGCACGAGTCATGAGACTTCACTCTTGCCCCTCAAGATACACCCCAAGATCACTAGGGTAAAAGGGCCCATAATGGGACGGCCACCTTTTTTGAGACGAACACCTCCCTATTATTTATATTATGTACGTGCCACTTCTAGTACAATCAAACTCCCATGGCGAGCCAATTACCGCCAATATCCAATAATCCTATTGGCTCGCTCATAGTTCGATCCTGTGGCATCAATTTCCTTATTTACCCACCGTGGTGGTATTGCTTTTGGAGCCCGATTTTTTTACATGCAAAAATTTTCGCGCCTACCGCGCCGACAATCAAAGTCGCCATGGGAGCTTGAATTTCTGCAGCGCCTAGGCCTTCGTCCCAGCTGCCCTCTGTTAAACAAAACTCGAACTGATGCAATAGACAAAAAATGCACCCGAGCACTGGTTAAAGGTTCTTAAACTGGAGGTTTTACCCTATCCTCTATGCAGCACACAATGTGCATTAAGCATGAATTTCTTAAGCTAAGCCTTGCTTTATGTACTCCTTTCCAACAAGAATTGAGCATTTCCTCTGTGCAGCAAAGCATGACTTTCTTTAGCTTGTACTCCTTTCAAGTAAGGATGGGCATTTGATTCAATAACTTCACTTGAGATGCCAACTCTCTACAAGTTTCTAACCTGCATTTCCAGAAGATATGCTTGCAAGCACAAATCTGGAGCACAAAGGCAGATCAGGGCCATGTATTGCTAAGGCATTGGAAAAAAAGTGCTATGAAGCCTAAGCCGAAGCCGAAGCCGAAGTGCAATGTAATGGAAGGCAGTAACAATCTCCACCGTCTTTGCATCAACTGTTACCAATTGGCTAGGGCAAGATACGAGACTTCCGATCTATTACTTCTGATGTGGAGCCTTCCTACCTCCCCACAAAGGTTTTGCAATGATTACTACAAGGATAGTGACCAACCTTAATAACATGTCCCTTGTTCTTTAAAGGTTACAAATACCATCAGAAACACTTAAACCCATCACGCAATGTACTAAACTACACTACACACCCACAACTTCAAGCACACCAAGTGTACAAAAATATAGTTTTCCACTTTAGAAAGAGCTTCAGATGAGCTTCCTGAAGCATTATGTCAAAACTGTTTTAGTAGGGAGAGTAAATCAAAACTCCACACAAGTGTCCAAACTCAGAGCCAATATACAAAATGGAGGGGTTAGGGGGGGGGCAGGGGGCGGGGGGGGGGGGGGGGGGGGGGGGGGGGGGGGGGGTGGAGGCCCTACCGACACCGTTATCCGTGGGTGAAATTGCACCCGTCTCAAGCCAACATATGCGCCAGCTGTACCATAGACCTAACAAAAAAGAGATGACCAGCCCAAAACTCAGACGCAGCAGATGTGCACCTTGAAGACTCGTCTATCCAAGGCCTCCACTCGATCAGATCCATTCTACTCGCCCCTTCCTTGTTGGCATTGGGGATGCGCAAACGTCTCATCGAACCACATACTAGGGCCAGTAAGTTAGGCAGCCTGTACAATCATTTCTTTACATGCAGATGTCGGACCTTGCATCAGCAGGTATGACAGCCCTCTAGTAGTGCCTTGCTTTCTCGACAAACCAGTCCTTGGAGCTACAGCAGGAGGCTGCCAATCCGTCGTAAGTACAGTTATTTGATCTCCCTCCCTTTGAGAAGGGACCACTTCTTTGTCTTTGCTAATCAAAAAGTTGGAGCATGTATCATGATACAATACCTCGAGTGCGTTAGTGTACCTCGCATCCAAACCACCCCCCCTTACGGCAAAACCTAGAGTATCAGCATGATGTTGATCCCCTTTGCAAGGGCGGCCAGAACTTAAGTTTGATGTCCGCTTGTATGAGGAGAACCATTTGGCCTTCATGTAGGCGGGCTTTCTCCATGGAGGTAAATGAAGACCCTTGACTCTCAAGGACTGTTTGGTGGCTTCCGACATGATTTTTACGATCCGCTTAAGCCTTTCAGCCCTTCCCACAAACACTGGGGGAAGAAACCTCAAGATTGCCAAAAACTCATCAGATGGCCGGGCTATTTCAAATTGAGACTCAAAGTCGATGTCCACTAGAAGTCTTATCGAGCACTTTGACTGCAATGCATCTGGAACAAGCACATCTATGTATTCATAATCACCTGCACAGACAACATATCTTGTCAGGGATTATTACACTAAGCACAAGAGCAAGGACTATAAGAGAATGCATCAGAGTTGGGGGTCAGGCTGGATGTACCTGCTGGTATGCCACATAGATGATCCCATTTTGTTTTGCAGATGGCAGCATTATAGCCTCTCATCTGTAGGCAGCTCATCACGGTCCGCTTCAGGCAACTATGCATAACAGTGGCTGGCTCACCATTGTCACACATATGGACAATATCAGCAAGAATTTTCTGTGTGTCCGTAAGAAGGGCCTCTTCAGTGCTGTCAGCAGATATGGCTAGACTCTGCATAATTGTCAAGTACATGTTAAGCCAAGCACGCAGACAATCCACACAATCAAACATAAGACCACCCAAATCAGACATATACATGGAAGGGGAATCAGAAATACCTGTAAGGCTTGGGACATTTCTTCAGTCCCATTGACTTCAGCACCATCTTTGTTAGTGTCTATGCATCCATGAGCGTCCGACGCACAATTCTGTTGCACCCCGGTACCCTCATTCTCAATGAATTCATGGACCATGGCGAAGAGAGACACAGAACTGGGGTCATGATCACTGCCGCTACTGCCATAGTCCGGCAACGCCTGCTCTGCTGCAAGCTCAAAATCTTCAATCGCTTTTATGTGGCTTACCACCTCTGCTTGGACAAGTTTTCGCATTTGGTGAAGACCATGGGGAGCACCTACTCTGTTCAACCCACGAAAACCAACAGCCCCAGGGTGCAGTTGAGGGATCGGCAGCGCAAGGACTGCCTCTTCTGAGAGCTTCGGGAGGTCAGTTGCAGGCCCCTTGTGAGGCACATGGTTAATGAGACGAGGAATCATGCTGTGTATAATCAAATCAAAGAGAGACTACACAGGGCGGAAGAAGCTACAAAAAGTACAAGTGGGTGTTAGGGTGCATAAGGGGGGGGTAATGCGTGAGGCCTTCTTGAAGGAGGCAGCTATGGAGACGAAGGTATGCACAGGTTTCTCTTCTCGGTGGGCGCAGAGGGGGAGGAAATAGGAGGGGAAGAAGAAATAGAAGACTGTGGATGAGGACTTTCCATTCTAAATTAGAGGAGATTTATTACACCATTGCAAATTTATACACAACAGTAAAATATATCCCAACTCCCAACGCGCTCATGTAGACCTCATCATTCGAGGACCGGCTACATCCAGTGGTTCCAGTCCTGCCCACCGGCCCGCCCGGTCAATACACGGGCCGCACCTGCTGAGGTGTAGGCCCTCCCATCTTCAGCACAATCCATAGTTTCCCTTTAAGGCTAGTTGTTCCACGCTCCCCTAAGTAGGGCTTCCCACGCAGCCCGTTACCACCCTCCAAAAAAGGCAGCGGTGCCAAATTTTTCACTCCATCCTTCTTGCCTGGTAAAAGTGCTAAGATAGTGGCTTATCAAAAGCCACTCTCCATCATACATACCTCTTGCTTGGTTGGCCTTGCCGTAGAAAACGTAGAAAATTTGTTGATGCGATATTGTGTTGTTGCTAGATAGAAACAATATGTTTACATATAGTAGATTGTAGTGTAGATAAATGCAAAAATTAAACTAAACTATTGACTTGATCATCGAGTTAGTGTCTCAAGCTAGTGTGGAAAGTACAAAATGTTGTTTTGTGAAGCTACGTGAAAGCCATGTATGATGTGATTGGTTAAGCTTTTCGTTATGCAATGAGGAAATGAAAGAAAGTGAGGGACGATTGAATCTCAATGCTCTCTTTTGTGTTTTGATGCTGATGAGTATACTCTACGATTTCCATCATGTTGTTGATCATGTCTACTGCAATCTCCATCATCATCTCTTCCGAGATGTATGCCATCGTGTCGACTTTCGCGTTCACTTCTGCTATCATGTCTACCGTCACCTCACCTATGTTGTGCCTCGCCTCACAACATCTCTCTGGCTAACATCCCTTCTACATTAAGCCTCTCTATCATGGTCTCTTTTCTTGTCATACTTCTTTCATGTTGATCTACCACAATCCCCATCATCATGTCCCGATCATATCTACTCTGATCTCCATCTCATCTGCAAATTTTTCCATGAAATTGGTCGTCACGTTCACTTCTGCTATCATGTCTACCATCACCACTGCTATTGTGTTGTTCCTCGCCTCATGTTGAAGCTCCTTTTCCAAATCTTTGCCTAAGTCACTTTTGTACCACAACTTTATCATAATCATAAGTTTTAAGCTGTCGTCGACTGCGTGTGAGAGAGGAAGACAGAGAGCGTGAGCTTCATCTTGGCGCTACTTCCCGCTCGTTCATCACATTGGAGAATCGAAAACACCCTCGCGCTAGCCTCGGCAAGAGCTACGCGACAACGCCAAGCATCCCTCGCGGAACGGAGCGAACGTTCTCGCGCATCTACGAGCTATTTGCGGTCATAAGTATATCAAACGACGTCTGTTTTTTGCCTGCAAAGTAGTCATTAGAATCATGGCGTCATAAGCTACATATAAGTACTCGTAGATTCCAGTTTTGGGCACTTCTGATTTTGAGTGTAGAGGATTTGGGACAAGTGTATCCTAGTGAGGGGATGGTGTTCCTTAAGTTTCGTACGATTATGGT
Source organism: Adiantum capillus-veneris (assembly GCF_014529385.1). NCBI lineage: Eukaryota > Viridiplantae > Streptophyta > Polypodiopsida > Polypodiales > Pteridaceae > Adiantum > Adiantum capillus-veneris. Next base: position 114,082,561 of record NC_140959.1, on the reverse strand, counting down.
ATGGTTTAGTGAGTTTCCTTCCGTTTGTGTGTATGTGGGTTGCGTGGTGTAGTTGAGAGCAGTGAGACTCTAGGTTGTGGTTTAGTTGGCCTTCTAGAGTGTTGTATGTAACATTTAATGGCCTAATAACTTATGTGTAGCGAAAATTAGCATAAACATAGTGGGCATTTCATTAGAATAGATTCCTAATGAGAATTACAAGAGTGCTTGGGTGGAGAGAGCAACGAAAAGCATAACACCTAGTTAGATAGCATCGAAAATACTTTCAAAAGAGAGAGCAATTAAGCTATTGACAACAGTTGAGGACCGGATTTTCATGGAGCCGGTCCCCCCTCCAGAAGGCTTTGTATTATGGTTTCTCCCATCAAGAGAGACATTGTACAATACAATTCTTTGTGTTCCTTCAAGACTAGCTAGTGCAATGAAGATGGAAACTTCATGCACTAAGCAAAACACTTAACAAACACAACTTGAATTATCCCCGTTCTCAGACCCAAGACCTCACACACCTTCAAATATGGTGAGAGCTAGCAAGGTATGAGAGTAGATTGAGAGGAAGAAGGAGTATCTTACGAGAAAGATGTACATCTCCTCACATAATCACTCATATGTAGCATAGCTTAGCTTAGTAATTAGCTTGGTAGAGGAGATGAGCATGCATTGAAGCTTGGCTCTTGGTTGGATTTGCATCCACATGCCAAGAGAGTGTTAATGTAGGCTTCTATCTCACAAGCTTGGAGTAGGTGATGAGTTCTCCATTAAAGCTTGGGAAGAGATAGTCTTCTCTTTCTTCACACATGAGCTTGTGTGAGTGTGTGAGTGTGTGTGTGTGTGATAATGCCTTGCAAAAATCAGCCCCCTCTCTCTCTTGGGCGAGCCCTCTTGCTAAATGCTCTTCCTGAAGCCTCATTGGCCCTCCCCAAGTCAAGCCAATTACAATTAAGCAGCATAAGTGATAGCCTTCTGACGTGTGTCCCCCTTTCCCCTTTTGTGAGAACTTTAGGTAATTAAATAATTAAACTAAACTCTCATTGGACCCCTTTGCCTCCTAGCCAATAGGAATCAGGCAAGCCATGGGGCTCCTGAATGCTCATTGGACCCCTTGGGAGACTGCCCAATAGTCTTCTAGGAGACTTAATTCTCATTGGTTTCTTTTATTAAATGTTTTTAAATTAATTAAACTAGATTTACTCTAGCTTAATTTCCATTGGTCCACTTCAAGGGTCATCCAATAGAAATTGGGCACACCTTGTGGGCATCTGGCCTAGGGAGCTGACATGTGTCCCTCATTCCCTTTGTGTAAAGGGAGCCTGTGTGTGTGTGTGTGGCTTTCTCTCTCATCCCCTACCTTTAGGGCTCGCCCCCTCCCATGTAGGGATGTGCAAAGACTTTTAGGGCACACACAAAGCATCCAATTTTCCCTAGGGTTGACCTTTGGAGACAACCTTTGAATTTTGGAACCTTAGCATTTTGGAAGTCTTAATGGGCTGAACCTTAGGGTCTTTTTAGCCCATTGTTGCACATGGCTCTTTTGTAGATGGCCCCCCCTTTGGATCCCTATTTTCCCTCCTTTGGATCCCTACTGTGGCCGGTCTGCTAACTTAACCAATATTCTAGCTTTTTCTCCCCTGGCCTTCCCCACATTAAATGATCAGTTTAATATGAGAAAATCATTTAGGAGAATTAGATATTGATTATTATGACATTACCTCTGTCTTGAAATCATAGTCGTCCTCGACTATGGTGTAGAGAAGATAAAGCATGTTCATGAGTCCTTTTCTTAGCGGGTAGAGGATCCCTATGTTACCCTACGACATCGTTCCACAATGGATGACTAGTCCATTTGGCGCTTGAGAGCCTGAGGCTGCCGCAAGCATGTCTGCACATTAGTCCTATCAGTCTTCCATAGTAGAGTGACAAGCTCTACTTGGTGTTTGGGAGACGTCGTCTCCGCAAACTTGATCTAAGCATGCATACTACTTCATTTTTGTGCACAAATAAAAAAAGAGTCTTATAAGACAAAAATTTTGTTCATTTTTAACATTTTGTACATTTGCTTACTCTTGGGAAGCATTGTAAGCATTGACAAGGTTTAGGTTATCCTTTAATTGTATGCCTTGCATCCATCTAGCATCTTCAAAAGGATAATTCTTAAACTTAATAAGATATCGTCGGATAGTCTTACCGCCTCTTAGTACCTTGTCTTCATGTCGGAGAATGGACTCGGGCTGCAGCACCTCTTCTTGGTCCTCGATCTCCGGTGGGTCTTCAATAGTTGGTTCTTGAGGTGGCTCTCCTTTGTAAGGCTTTAATAGGCTCACATGAAAAGCATTGTGTATGAGCCAATGATTGGGCAACTTGAGTTGATAGGCCATCTCATTGATTGGCCTAAGAATCTGAAAGGGACCATAGTACCTTTTTGCTAGTTTAGCATAGTACTTTTGGTGACCCGTAGGATTCTTGCCCGTTGTGTGCCTTAATCGAGCCTTGGGAAACTTTAACAAGACCCAATCGTTTTCTTTAAAGGCTTGGGCTCTTCTGTGCTTGTCAGCAGCAGCCTTTTGCCTTTGCTGTGAGATAGAGATAGCATCCTTAATCTTTTGGAAAGATTCTTGTAGGTCTCGGCTATACTCATCTGCAGCGAAGATCTTCCCATGTACCTTAAGTAGCAAGGGACTTTTTGATCTTCCCTCAATTACCTCGAAAGGTGCTTTTCCCGTGGAAGTATGTACAGTGTTATTGTAAGCATACTCCACTAAGGGTAAGTACTTCTCCCATTGGGATCTTTGATCTACTTCCGTTACATAGGCTTTTAGTAGATCGAGAATGGTTAGGTTAGCTATTTCACTTTGGCCATCAGTTTGTGGATGATAGGCCAAGAGAAGTTTAGCCTTGTTCCTAAATTCTCAAAGAGACCCTTCCAGAAATTACTGGTCATTCTAGGATCTCTATCCGACACTATGGACATGGCAAGCCATGGTACTTGAAAATTTGTGAAATAAAGAGGGTTGCCATTTGATGGGCTTTGATAGTCTTTTTGACAGGTATAAAATGAGCTTGTTTACTAAACCTGTCTACTATCGTCCATATTCCCGTATTCCCATGGATAGACTTAGGCAATCCAAAGATAAAATCCATGGATATGCTCTCCCATGGTGAATTAGGGATTGGCAAGGGTTGAAGCAATCCAAGTTGCTTCCCTCTATCAAATTTTGTCTTTTGGCATATCACACATTTGGAAACATACTCTTGTATGCTCACTTTCATGGTAGGCCAATAGAAATATGTTTCAATTCCCTTTAAGGTAGACTGAATCCCTCTATGCCCCGCATAAGGTGGAGCATGAGATTCATACATTACTTTCTCACGTAGTGAGTGAGTAACGCATAGTCTATTGCCATAAAGAAGATAACCATCTTGTAAAGTAAATGGTTCTTCTTTCTTCCCTAATGCAAGGGCTGATATCACATCTCTAAAATCGGGATCAATAGCATACTCATCTATCATTGAAGATAGATCATTGTGAGTTGCTATGGAAACCGCATTCACTCTCGGCCGTCTTGAGAGTGCATCAGCTACTTGATTATGCTTGCCAGCAATGTGAGCAATATGAAAATGAAATTGCGAAAGGAAATTTGCCCACCTCATTTGTTTGTCGGAGAGCTTGGTCTGTGTCATGAAGTACTTAAGACTTTGGTGATCCGTTCGCAGAATGAAAGGAGTCCCCAATAAATAGTGCTTCCATGAGTCTAAGGAATGTAGAACTGCAAGGAGTTCTTTTTCGTATATACCTAGAGCTTGCTCAACAGGGTCGAGCCTTCGACTCTCATAGCCTATGGCGTGCCCTTCTTGGAGCAAAACAGCTCCAAGGCAATCACCACAAGCATCGCATTGGACCTCAAATGGTTTTGAGAGATCCGGTAGTGTAAGCACAGGTTGAGAGATAAGCTTTTCGAAAGCATTGTTCTCCTTAGCAGACCATGTATACCTAACGCTTTTCTTTGTTAGGTCATGTAATGGTCCCGCAATTTGTGAGAACTTTTCTATGAAGCGTCTATAGTATGCACACATACCTATAAGCTTCTTAGTTCATGAAGATTCCTTGGTTTAGGCCATCCTTTTATTACCTCTAACTTGGATGGATCCATTTGGATGCCATCTTGAGAGATAATGTGACCTAAATACTGAATCTCTTGCAAGAAAAATTCACTTTTCTTTCGATTAACATAAAGTTTATTCTCTCTTAAAACTTGAAATATTACCTGGAGGTGTTGCTTGTGTTCCTCCAATGAATTAGAGTAGATGATAATATCATCAAAGAACACTCCAGTGAAGGTTCGATGAGGCCTGAACAGCTTCTCCATCAAGCGGTTGAATGTGGCTGGTGCATTGGTCAAGCCAAAAGGCATGACAATGTATTCGTAAAGACCAAATGTAGTACGAAATGCGGTCTTTACAATGTCTTGATCAACTATCCTTATTTGATGATAGCCACTTTTTAGGTCAATCCTACTGAAGTAGGTCGATCCTTGTAGCTTATCAAATAGGTTTCTCTACCCGTGGAACGGGAAACCTATTCTTGATAGTGATCCTATTTAGTGCTCTATAGTCGACACACATACGATATGTGCCGTCTTTCTTTTGCACTAATAGCACAGGTGAGCAAAATGGAGATGAGCTTGGCCTAACCATGCCCTTCTCAACTAACTCATGCACTTGCCGCATAATCTCCTCTTGTTGAGCTTGAGAAACTCTATAAGGAGGTTTATTAGGCGGTGAACTTCCTGGAAGAAGTTCAATTGCATGGTCATCATTACCTCGTTTAGGAGGTAGCTCACAAGGGATGTCGTCAATAAAAACATCTTGAAACCCCTTGAGAAAATTGGATAACTCTAATTCCTTTTGGTTGCTTTTATTTTCTTTTGCTAAAGCATTAGGTTCATTTTGAGAATCTTTAACAAAAATCATGTACACGGAAATAGAGCTCTTTATTGACTTGTTGAAAGCTGGTGTATGTACAATGGGGATGGTGTTACCCATTTCCTTAGCATCTATATACATGTCTTTTTCCCTGAACTTAAAGGAGATTCTCCTTTCAGGAAATTTAACATCGGCAGCAAGGCGGTCAAACCATGGTGCCCCTAGGATTACATCCTCATGCTTGAGAGGAGAGATAAAGAAGTCCTCTTTGTCCACATAGCCTTGGACATGAAGCCTCAATTTCCCGATTAAGGGAGTGACTGAAGCTTCTTGCCCCTTGAAGGCACTGTATGCGGGTAGGACATCTCCCATCTCGTAGGATTGTATTCCTAGCTTGGTGGCCAACTCTATAGATATAAAATTGTGAGTAGAACCAGGGTCAAAGAGAATAAAAGCATCATGTTCTCTTACCTTTCCCCAAGCATGGCATAGAGGACATCCTTTGTGGTGAGTTTGGTGAGTCTCCTCTTGTTGGATTTCAACCAAGGAAGCTCTAGGAGGATCTTGGCGGTTGTTCTTTTGGGGACAAGTGCGGTACGCATGCCCTTGTTCGCCGCACTTGAAACACCGGTTATCCTTACGATAACGCTCAAGCTCTTCAGGAGAGAGTTTATTCTTACCTTTGTCAACTCCCTTCTCTTTAGCTTTGTTGGAGTTGCCCTTAGGAGACTTTTGGACATTGTCCTTCCCCTTAGGCTCATTGGAACCCTTGTTTTCCGGGGGCTTATTATTTCTTTTACCCCCCGTTTGGAAATTGATTCGAGAGGCGACCATAGTGTGGTGTATTACCGCCGATATGGTACGTGGTCTTTGGGAGTTGACATACTCCGCCATTTCTTCGGTTAAGCCCGCACAAAATTGTTGCTTTTGCTCTCCAAAATCCAACTTTTTGAAGACAGTGGCTTTGAGTTGTAGGTCCCAAAACTTGTCTACATATTTGTGGATAGATTCATTGGAAGAGAGCTTTAAGCTTCGCCATTCGGTGAGTACTTTGTCTTTGGCATCGGTGGCCAAAAACTGCTTCATAATGGAAGCTCTTAAAGCTTTCCATGTTCGTGGAGCTTCACCGTTGGCTCATAGGCTAGACCACCATTGTCTGGCGGACTTTTGAAAGTGCATAGCTACATGGCGTAGCTTAGAGGACTCCGTGAAGCCCTCATCTCCAAACGCCACATCGAATTTTTGGATAAAGGTCAAGACTTTGTCCGTAGCACCAAAGGTACCATCATAGGTAAGGAAAGAGATGCTCTTCCCTCCTTCTTTGAATTTCTTCAACTTGGACGACCTCTTCCATGCGGCATAGGATTTCCTATGGCCTCTTCTTTTTGACGGTTCAAAGGTTGCACCATCACTTTCATCAGAAGGTGAAAAATTTGAAGAAGGTGGAGAAAAGGGTGACCTCTTTCTCGCCTTTTTCTTGTCTTGATCTTTGTCGTCTTCACCATAGCTTTCATAAGAGGAAGAGGATGAAGAAGATGGAGAAGAGGGTGTCCTCTTTCTCGCCTTTTTCTTCTCTTGCTTTTTATCATCCCTCTTTGAATTATGGCGTGGAGAAGAGTGTGATGGTCTTCTCCGCTTTGGTGGTGATGGAGAGCGTTTAGCCCACCGTCTTCGTGGAGCCATCTCCGCCGAGGTGGCGGGAGACTCGCTTATTTCTCATTCCTTCGGTGGAGGCTCTTGAGTTCTCCTTTGGGAAGGAGATGCATCATCAAGAAGTAAATTCTTGAGCCCTTCATATGGATTCTCTTCTTCTTCCCGAATCGGAGAGAGACCTCTTTTGGTAGTCTCACAAGGAGGCTTCCTAGGTGTTCTCTCGTCATGGTGATGAGCTTGGAGAATCCCGTGAGCACGGAGCTGTCGTTGCACTTCACTTTGGAGAGATGGATTGCCCATGGCTTGTTGAAGCTTAGAAACAAGATAGTTAACAAGCATTGAAGCATCATTAGTAGCTTGCTCATGAGCAAAATCAAAATTATCAACATTAATTTCACTCTCTTTACTATTGTCAGCCATTCTAACAACTTTTAGGTGTAAACTTTTTAGGTGTACTTTGGCACTTCAAGCCCTAGTTGCTACTCCTCTTTACCCCTTTAGAAAAAGCACTCAAGCTACTGTACCCGCGGCTCGAATACCATTAATTGCAAGGAATAGAAGAGAGGGTCTTTCGACACCAAAACAACACCGGCTCCTGTCAAGCTTCTAATAGCTCAATAGTGGTTAAGCCGTAGGCAAGCCCCGTAGGACTCCACTATTAAGACCATAGCTCTCGACGGTGATGCCCCGTTAACTGCACGAAGGCAGGCGCACTGCAAGGCTGAAAAATCCCTATTCTACTTACTCACAGGCAATTAATAATACCAACCATTTGTAGCTAGCTTGAGGACCTCCCTTCTTGAGCAAGAAAAGAGAATACTTGAGCTCTGATACCAATGTAACATTTAATGGCCTAATAACTTATGTGTTGGATAGAGATCCTAGAATGACCAGTAATTTCTGGAAGGGTCTCTTTGAGAATTTAGGAACAAGGCTAAACTTCTCTTCGGCCTATCATCCACAAACTGATGGCCAAAGTGAAATAGCTAACCTAACCATTCTCGATCTACTAAAAGCCTATGAAACGGAAATAGATCAAAGATCCCAATGGGAGAAGTACTTACCCTTAGTGGAGTATGCTTACAATAACACTGTACATACCTCCACGGGAAAAGCACCTTTCGAGGTAATTGAGGGAAGATCAAAAAGTCCCTTGCTACTTAAGGTACATGGGAAGATCTTCGCTGCAGATGAGTATAGCCGAGACCTACAAGAATCTTTCCAAAAGATTAAGGATTCTATCTCTATCTCACAGCAAAGGCAAAAGGCTGCTGCTGACAAGCACAGAAGAGCCCAAGCCTTTAAAGAAAACGATTGGGTCTTGTTAAAGTTTCCCAAGGCTCGATTAAGGCACACAACGGGCAAGAATCCTACGGGTCACCAAAAGTACTATGCTAAACTAGCAAAAAGGTACTATGGTCCCTTTCAAATTCTTAGGCCAATCAATGAGATGGCCTATCAACTCAAGTTGCCCAATCATTGGCTCATACACAATGCTTTTCATGTGAGCCTATTAAAGCCTTACAAAGGAGAGCCACCTCAAGAACCAACTATTGAAGACCCACCAGAGATCGAGGACCAAGAAGAGGTGCTGCAGCCCGAGTCCATTCTCCGACATGAAAACAAGGTACTAAGAGGCAGTAAGACTATCCGACGATATCTTATTAAGTTTAAGAATTATCCTTTTGAAGATGCTAGATGGATGCAAGGCATACAATTAAAGGATAACCTAAACCTTGTCAATGCTTACAATGCTTCCCAAGAGTAAGAAAATGTACAAAATGTTAAAAATGAACAAAATTTTTGTCTTATAAGACTCTTTTTTTAAAAAAAATTTGTGGACAAAAATGAAGTAGTATGCATGCTTAGATCAAGTTTGCGGAGACGACGTCTCCCAAACACCAAGTAGAGCTTGTCACTCTACTATGGAAGACTGATAGGACTAATGTGTAGACATGCTTGCGGCAGCCTCAGGCTCTCAAGCGCCAAATGGACTAGTCATCCATTGTGGAATGATGTCGTAGGGTAACATAGGGATCCTCTACCCGCTAAGAAAAGGACTCATGAACATGCTTTATCTTCTCTACACCATAGTCGAGGACGACTATGATTTCAAGACAGAGGTAATGTCATAATAATCAATATCTAATTCTCCTAAATGATTTTCTCATATTAAACTGATCATTTAATGTGGGGAAGGCCAGGGGAGAAAAAGCTGGAATAGTGGTTAAGTTAGCAGACCGGCCACAGTAGGGATCCAAAGGAGGGAAAATAGGGATCCAAAGGGGGGGCCATCTGCAAAAGAGCCATGTGCAACAATGGGCTAAAAATACCCTAAGGTTCAGCCTATTAAGACTTCCAAAATGCTAAGGTTCCAAAATTCAAAGGTTGTGTCCACAGGTCAACCCTAGGGAAAATTGGATGCTTTGTGTGTGCCCTAAAAGTCTTTGCACATCCCTACATGGGAGGGGGCAAGCCCTAAAGGTAGGGGATGAGAGAGAAAGTCACAGACACACACAGGCTCCCTTTACACAAAGGGAATGAGGGACACATGTCACCTCCCTAGGCCAGATGCCCACAAGGTGTGCCCAATTTCTATTGGATGACCATTGAAGTGGACCAATGAAAATTAAGCTAGAGTAAATCTAGTTTAATTAATTTAAAAACATTTAATAAAAAAAACCAATGAGAATTAAGTCTCCTAGAAGACTATTGGGCAGTCTCCCAAGGGGTCCAATGAGCATTCAGGAGCCCCATGGCTTGCCTGATTCCTATTGGCCAGGAGGCAAAGGGGTCCAATGAGAGTTTCGTTTAATTATTTAATTACCTAAAGCTCTCACAAAAGGGGAAAGGGGGACACATGTCAGAAGGCTATCACTTATGCTGCTTAATTGTAATTGTCTTGACTTGGGGAGGGCCAATGAGGCTTCAGCAAGAGCAATTAGCAAGAGGGCTCGCCCAAGAGAGAGAGGGGGCTGATTTTTGCAAGGCATTATCACACACACACACTCACACAAGCTCATGTGTGAAGAAAGAGAAGACTATCTCTTCCCAAGCTTTAATGGAGAACTCATCACCTACTCCAAGCTTGTAAGATAGAAGCCTACATCAACACTCTCTTGGCATGTGGATGCAAATCCAACCAAGAGCCAAGCTTCAATGCATGCTCATCTTCTCTACCAAGCTAATTACTAAGCTAAGCTATGCTACATATGAGTGATTATGTGAGGAGATGTACATCTTTCTCGTAAGATACTCCTCCTTCCTCTCAATCTACTCTCATACCCTGCTAGCTCTCACCATCTTCGAAGGTGTGTGAGGTCTTGGGTCTGAGAACAGGGATAATTCAAGTTGTGTTTGTTAAGTGTTTTGCTTAGTACATGAAGTTTCCATCTTCATTGCACTAGCTAGTCTTGAAGGAACACAAAGAATTGTATTGTACAATGTCTCTCTTGATGGGAGAAACCATAATACAAAGCCTTTTGGAGGGGGGACCGGCTCCATGAAAATCCGATCCTCAACTGTTGTCAATAGCTTAATTTCTCTCTCTTTTGAAAGTATTGTCGATGCTATCTAACTAGGTGTTATGCTTTTTGTTGCTCTCTCCACCCAAGCACTCTTGTAATTCTCATTAGGAATCTATTCTAATGAAATGCCCACTATGTTCATGCTAATTTCCGCTACACATAAGTTATTAGGCCATTAAATGTTACACTTAGATGCTCAACGCCATTCAGCCATGCAAAAATGTCAACATAACCCTTTTTATTGCATTTTTCCCTCAAAGGCAGACTTTTTCATGATTTCAAATGCAAACAAGCACTTAGCAAATAGATCAATGATCAACGCCATTCAACCATGAAAAAATGTCAACATAACTCTTTTTATTGCATTTTTCCTCAAAGGCATACTTTTTCATGATTTCAAATGCAAACAAGCACTTAGCAAAATCACATTACTTACCTAAAGCTATTCCTACAAATCATATGGGGTTTTGCATCTATGAGTAGAAAAATGCTTCAATGCCATACATGGACTAGAAAAACGCTTTTATCACCTCACAAATCACTCGACCACCAACAACTACTATAATCTACAAATCCTAACTAAAATCTACCTAGTCGCAGACCCTCGGCAAGACACACGCTTCCTGGCTATCCACTTGATCTCGGAATAACCTCTTCCGGACCCACTTAAGAAAAATGCTTTCTTTAGCCAAAACTAGAGCAAGCAACCATCACATGAGTGTTAGTAGGATTACCTACCTAAGTCCTTGTATCCTCGGCAACGGCACCAATGATGTTGCGAGAGCGAATCACACCACCCATGAAGTGCATGCAACACAACCTAGATCAACATAATGTCAATCAAGGGCACATATGACACGATAGGCACACGAAGGAAATCTCTTTAGCTTGTTAAGCTGAGACCATCCTACACATACAACACTCTAGAAGGACAACTAAACCACAACCTAGAGTCTCACTACTCTCAACTACACCTCCCAACCCACATACACACAAACGAAAGGAAACTCACTAAACCATACCGGAATCGTACGAAACTTAAGGAACACCATCCCCTCACTAGGATACACCTGTCCCAAAGCCTCTACACTCAAAATCCTAGCTCTAAACCCATGTGCGACAAAGGCTTATAAAGACAGAGCCGGATTTCAGAAGTGCCCGAAATTGAAATCTTTGAGTACTTATGCGTAGCATATGTCGCCACGATTCTAATAACTACTTGCAGGAAAAAAACAGACATTGTTTGATATACTTACGACCGCAAATAACTCGCAGATGCGCGTCGCTCCGTTCCGCGAGGAATGCTTGGCGTTGTCGCCTAGCTCTTGCCGAGGCTAGCACGATGGTGTTGTCGGTTCTCCAATGTGATGAACGAGCGAGGAGTAGCGCCAAGATGAAGCTCACGCTCTCTCTCTTCCTCTCTCACACACAGTTGATGGCAACTTAAAACTTATGATTATGATAAAGTTGTGTTACAAAAGTGACCTAGGTACCTTATATACTAAGGCTACCTTAGGTTAACCAAAAATAGAGTTTGAGGGTTCAAATAGCTTGGTATTTACAATCTGGAAGTGCCATTGCACCCCGGCTTCTGCAACTAGACTACCTACTTATTACAAATGATGTTTATGACCATAATCCGTAGCATTTCATAATTGTCAGAAAATAAGGCTTTATTGAGTTATTTCATGTTGTTGACACAGCCATCAACACATACCCGTATGGGGATTCAAGGCCCTAGATGTGGCTGCATTGCGTGTTTTTCCACTTGTTAAGATGCCTAATTTGGTTTTATAATGTACATGTTCCAAGTGTTTCATGGTGACACGTTCATCTCGCCTACAAAGATTCATGTGTGCAAAAACTACCAAAAATAGCAAGTAACGGACATCGTCATAAAATTGCGTAGAAAGTGACCCAAAATAAAAAAGTGATGAAAAAATGATGCATGTCTATGACTTTTATGCTTATGTGAGTGATCCCACATATTTACGGTTTTTTTTAAAGTCAGTTTGGGATTTTTCACATAAAATTTTGGTCCAGATTGGGAAAATGGCCCAAAAATTGACACATCAACTTTTACTGCCATGGCGAGAGAGAGAGAGGATTGCTTTTGAGTGAAAAAAACCTGCAATTTTTCCCTTCTGTACAATTCCCTTCATGGTTGCTCAATCTACGCGTAATGCAGTCCCGCCTCTTCGCAATCTTGTATTTTCTGGTCATCTGAAGTCTGAAGTTCCCATCTGGTCATTTGATGTATGAATTTGTCATCTAGTTATGTGAAGTCTGAGGTCTGAAGTTCCCATCTAGTCATTTGGTTATTCGAACTTGGGCAGTTACTTTGAGTCTAACTTTGGAATATCTATACAGTGATCCAGCTCATTCCACCTATGACGAATCAACATGTGGCGAGCATGTGGCTAGTCTCGATGCAAGGTTTAGGCATGTGTAATGGGGGACACAACAATGTGTAACAACGATTATAGTTTCTTGTTTGAAAGGGCACATGATGCTTGCGATAGGAGTGTGCACAATGGGTAGCTTCATGTAATAGCAGCACAACCGGTAGTGCGCTCTATGGATAGCTCCATGCAACAACGACCGATCCCACATGGTGACCTCACATGCAACACGACACTATATGAGGCTAGTTTCAACGTAGGAAGTAATTATGGTTGTGATGCAATAATTGGGGTGGCAAAAACACCTATGACAAGGCTGACAGTAATTTGGGCGCGATAGTGTTTAAGGTGACATGGCATATATTGAGGTGCTAATAAATTAAATCTTAGCAATAAGGTTCCTTTTTTGCCGAGTAAGTTTATGGAGGATTCACAAAAATAGTGATAAGAGTATTTTTGCACGGGAGGGGATAGAACCCCCGCTCTTGTCAACAATCTTGGCTGGTTGTAATTAATACCAGGTAGCGTTTGTCATGCATGAACCCAATTGCATTTCAAAAGATGGGGGTAGAAGACAACATTTCCAACTTTGCCAAAATCGATAGAGTTGGACAATTGAGGCAGCATTTTGCTAATGTGAGCAGGCTAGGGTTGACCGTTGCCCGTGTGGATGCACCCCAAGGCAGATGCTCATAGTGGGAGCATGATAGCTTGGGTTGTAGGTCTCTCTAGGAGTCTCTCTCTCTCTCTCTCTCTCTCTCTCTCTCTCTCTCTCTCTCTCTCTCTCTCTCTCTCTCTCTCTCTCTCTGGGGGGGGGCGGGGGGCCTAAGGTGCATGTTCGACAACTTCTGTGAACCAAAAATGAGCGTGAGCCACCATCATACTGTCCTCTACTACATAGCTTTATGATCCCCCTATTGTAATGAACACCCCCCGCTCTTTTATCCTATAATGGTTGTAACATTTAATGGCCTAAAATCTTTTGTGTAGCGGAATTTAGCATGAACATAGTGGGCATTTCATTAGAGTTGATTCCTAATGAGAATTACAAGAGTGCTTGGGTGGAGAGAGCAACAAAAAGCATAACACCTAGTTAGATAGCATCGACAATACTTTCAAAAGAGAGAGCAATTAAGCTATTGACAACAGTTGAGGACCGGATTTGCATGGAGCCGGTCCCCCCTCCAAAAGGCTTTGTATTATGGTTTCTCCCATCAAGAGAGACATTGTACAATACAATTCTTTGTGTTCCTTCAAGACTAGCTAGTGCAATGAAGATGGAAGCTTCATACACCAAGCAAAACACTTAATCAAACACAACTTGAATTATCCCCGTTCTCAGACCCAAGACCTCACACACCTTCGAAGATGGTGAGAGCTAGCAGGGTATGAGAGTAGATTGAGAGGAAAAAGAAGTATCTTACGAGAAAGAAGTACATCTCCTCACATAATCACTCATATTAGCATAGCTTAGCTTAGTAATTAGTTGGTAGAGAAGATGAGCATGCATTGAAGCTTGGCTCTTGGTTGGATTTGCATCCACATGCCAAGAGAGTGTTGTTGTAGGCTTCTATCTCACAAGCTTGGAGTAGGTGATGAGCTCTCCATTAAAGCTTGGGAGGAGATAGAGTATTTTCCCTTCACACATGGTCAAGTGTGAGAGTGTGTGTGTCAATGCCAAGAAAAAATCAGCCCCCCCTCTCTTGGGCGAGCCCTAGCTGCTAAGTAAGTCTGGCTTTTGCCTCATTGGACCTCCCCAGGTCAAGCCAATAGGGATTAAGCAGCATAAGTGATAGCCTTCTGACATGTGTCCCCCTTTCCCCTTTTGTGAGAGCTTTAGGTAATTAAATAATTAAACTAAACTCTCATTGGACCCCTTTGCCTCCTGGCCAATAGGAATCAGGCAAGCCATGGGGCTCTTGAATGCTCATTGGACCCCTTGGGAGACTGCCCAATAGTCTTCTAGGACACTTAATTCTTATTGGTTTCTTTTATTAAATGTTTTTAAATTAATTAAACTAGATTTACTCTAGCTTAATTCTTATTGGTCCACTTCAAGGGTCTTCCAATAGGAATTGGGCACACCTTGTGGGCATCTGGCCTAGGGAGCTGACATGTGTCCCTCATTCCCTTTGTGTAAAGGGAGCCTGTGTGTGTGTGTGTGTAGCTTTCTCTCTCATCCCCTAGCTTTGGGGCTCGCCCCCTCCCATGTAGGGATATGCAAAGACTTTTAGGGCACACACTAAGCATCCAATTTTCCCTAGGGTTGACCTTTGGACACAACCTTTGAATTTTGGAACCTTAGCATTTTGGAAGTCTTAATGGGCTGAACCTTAGGGTCTTTTTAGCCCATTGTTTCACATGGCTCTTTTGCAGATGGCCCCCCCTTTGGATCCCTATTTTCCCTCCTTTGGATCCCTACTGTGGCCGGTCTGCTAACTTAACCAATATTCTAGCTTTTTCTCCCTTGGCACTTCCCCACATTAAATGATCAGTTTAATATGAGAAAATCATTTAGGAGAATTAGATATTGATTATTATGACATTACCTCTGTCTTGAAATCATAGTCGTCCTCGACTATGGTGTAGAGAAGATAAAGCATACGCATGAGTCCTTTTCTTAGCGGGTAGAGGATCCCTATGTTACCCTACGACATCATTCCATAATGGATGACTAGTCCATTTGGCGCTTGAGAGCCTGAGGCTGCCGCAAGCATGTCTGCACATTAGTCCTATCAGTCTTCCATAGTAGAGTGACAAGCTCTACTTGGTGTTTGGGAGATGTCGTCTCCGCAAACTTGATCTAAGCATGCATACTACTTCATTTTTGTGCACAAATAAAGAAAAAGGGAGTCTTATAAGACAAATTTTTTTTTTGTTTATTTTTAACATTTTGTACATTTGCTTACTCTTGGGAAGCATTGTAAGCATTGACAAGGTTTAGGTTATCCTTTAATTGTATGCCTTGCATCCATCTAGCATCTTCAAAAGGATAATTCTTAAACTTAATAAGATATCGTCTGATAGTCTTACCGCCTCTTAATACCTTGTCTTCATGTCGGAGAATGGACTCGGGCTGCAGCACCTCCTCGTGGTCCTCGATCTCCGGTGGGTCTTCAATAGTTGGTTCTTGAGGTGGCTCTCCTTTGTAAGGCTTTAAGAGGCTCACATGAAAAGCATTGTGTATGAGCCAATGATTGGGCAACTTAAGTTGATAGGCCATCTCATTGATTGGCCTAAGAACCTGGAAGGGACCATAGTACCTTTTTGCTAGTTTAGCATAGTACTTTTGGTGGCCCGTAGGATTCTTGCCCGTCGTGTGCCTTAATCGAGCCTTAGGAAACTTTAACAAGACCCAATCGTTTTCTTTAAAGGCTTGGGCTCTTCTGTGCTTGTCAGCAGCAGCCTTTTGCCTTTGCTGTGAGATAGAGATAGCATCCTTAATCTTTTGGAAAGATTCTTGTAGGTCTCGGCTATACTCATCTGCAGCGAAGATCTTCCCATGTACCTTAAGTAGCAAGGGACTTTTTGATCTTCCCTCAATTACCTCGAAAGGTGCTTTTCCTGTAGAAGTATGTACAGTGTTATTGTAAGCATACTCTACTAAGGGTAAGTACTTCTCCCATTGGGATCTTTGATCTACTTCCGTTACATAGGCTTTTAGTAGATCGAGAATAGTTAGGTTAGCTATTTCACTTTGGCCATCAGTTTGTGGATGATAGGCCGAAGAGAAGTTTAGCCTTGTTCCTAAATTCTCAAAGAGACCCTTCCAGAAATTACTGGTCATTCTAGGATCTCTATCCGACACTATGGACATTGGCAAGCCATGGTACTTGAAAATTTGTGAAATGAAGAGGGTTGCCATTTGATGGGCTTTGATAGTCTTTTTGACAGGTATAAAATGAGCTTGTTTACTGAACCTGTCTACTATCGTCCATATTCCCGTATTCCCATGGATAGACTTAGGCAATCCAAAGATAAAATCCATGGATATGCTCTCCCACGGTGAATTAGGGATTGGCAAGGGTTGAAGCAATCCAAGTTGCTTCCCTCTATCAAATTTTGTCTTTTGACATACCACACATTTGGAAACATACTCATGTATGTTCACTTTCATGGTAGGCCAATAGAAATATGTTTCAATTCCCTTTAGGGTAGACTGAATCCCTCTATGCCCCGCATATGGGGGAGCATGAGATTCATACATTACTTTCTCACGTAGTGAGTTAGTAACGCATAGTCTATTGCCATAGAGAAGATAACCATCTTGTAAAGTAAATGGTTCTTCTTTCTTCCCTAATGCAAGGGCTGAAATCACATCTCTAAAATCGGGATCAATAGCATACTCATCTATCATTAAAGATAGATCATTGTGAGTTGCTATGGAAACCGCATTCACTCTCGGTCGTCTTGAGAGTGCATCGGCTACTTGATTATGCTTGCCAGCAATGTGAGCAATATGAAAATGAAATTGCGAAAGGAAATTTGCCCACCTCATTTGTTTGTCGGAGAGCTTGGTCTGCGTCATGAAGTACTTAAGACTTTGGTGATCCGTTCGCAGAATGAAAGGAGTCCCCAATAAATAGTGCTTCCATGAGTCTAAGGCATGTAGAACTGCAAGGAGTTCTTTTTCGTATATGCCTAGAGCTTGCTCAACAGGGTCGAGCCTTCGACTCTCATAGCCTATGGCGTGCCCTTCTTGGAGCAAAACAGCCCCAAGGCAATCACCACAAGCATCACATTGGACCTCAAATGGTTTTGAGAGATCCGGTAGTGTAAGCACAGGTTGAGAGATAAGCTTTTCTTTAAGCTTTTCGAAAGCATTGTTCTCCTTAGCAGACCACGTATACCTAACATTTTTCTTTGTTAGGTCATGTAATGGTCCCGCAATTTGTGAGAACTTTTCTATGAAGCGTCTATAGTATGCACACATACCTATAAAGCTTCTTAGTTCATGAAGATTCCTTGGTTTAGGCCATCCTTTTATTACCTCTAACTTGGATGGATCCATTTGGATTCCATCTTGAGAGATAATGTGACCTAAATATTGAATCTCTTGCAAGAAAAATTCACTTTTCTTTCGATTAACATAAAGTTTATTCTCTCTTAAAACTTGAAATATTACCTGGAGGTGTTGCTTGTGTTCCTCTAATGAATTAGAGTAGATGATAATATCATCAAAGAACACTCCAGTGAAGGTTCGATGAGGCCTGAACAGCTTCTCCATCAAGCGGTTGAATGTGGCTGGTGCATTAGTCAAGCCAAAAGGCATGACAATGTATTCGTAAAGACCAAATGTAGTACGAAATGCGGTCTTTACAATGTCTTGATCAACTATCCTTATTTGATGATAGCCACTTTTTAGGTCAATCCTACTGAAGTAGGTCGATCCTTGTAGCTTATCAAATAGGTCTTCTACCCGTGGAACGGGAAACCTATTCTTGATAGTGATCCTATTTAGTGCTCTATAGTCGACACACATACGATATGTGCCGTCTTTCTTTTGCACTAATAGCACAGGTGAGCAAAATGGAGATGAGCTAGGCCTAACCATGCCCTTCTCAATTAACTCATGCACTTGCCGCATAATCTCCTCTTGTTGAGCTTGAGAAACTCTATAAGGAGGTTTGTTAGGCGGTGAACTTCCTGGAAGAAGTTCAATTGCATGGTCGTCATTACCTCGTTTAGGAGGTAGCTCACAAGGGATGTCGTCAATAAAGACATCTTGAAACCCCTTGAGAAAATTGGATAACTCTAATTCCTTTTGGTTGCTTTTATTTTCTTTTGCTAAAGCATTAGGTTCATTTTGAGAATCTTTAACAAAAATCATGTACACGGAAATAGAGCTCTTTATTGACTTGTTGAAAGCTGGTGTATGTACAATGGGGATGGTGTTACCCATTTCCCTAGCATCTATATACATGTCCTTTTTCCTGAACTTAAAGGAGATTCTCCTTTCAGGAAATTTAACATGGGCAGCCAGACGGTCAAACCATGGTGCCCCTAGGATTACATCCTCATGCTTGAGAGGAGAGATAAAGAAGTCCTCTTTGTCCACATAGCCTTGGACATGAAGCCTCAATTTCCCGATTAAGGGAGTGACTGAAGCTTCTTGCCCCTTGAAGGCACTGTCTGCGGGTAGGATATCTCCCATCTCGTAGGATTGTATGCCTAGCTTGGTGGCTAACTCCATAGATATAAAATTGTGAGTAGAACCAGGGTCAAAGAGAATAAAAGCATCATGTTCTCTTACCTTTCCCCAAGCATGGCATAGAGGAGATCCTTTGTGGTGAGTTTGGTGAATCTCCTCCTCTTGGATTTCAACCAAAGAAGCTCTAGGAGGATCTTGGCGGTTGTTCTTTTGGGGACAAGCGCGGTACGCATGCCCTTGTTCGCCGCACTTGAAACACCGGTTATCTTTACGATAACGCTCAAGCTCTTCAGGAGAGAGTTTATTCTTTCCTTTGTAAACTCCCTTCTCTTTAGCTTTGTTGGAATTGCCCTTAGGAGACTTTTGGACATTGTCCTTCCCCTTAGGCTCATTGGAACCCTTGTTTTCCGGGGGCTTATTATTTCTTTTACCCCCCGTTTGGAAATTGATTCGCGAGGCCACCATAGTATGGTGTATTACCGCCGATATGGTACGTGGCCTTTGGGAGTTGACATACTCCGCCATTTCTTCGGTTAAGCCCGCACAAAATTGTTGCTTTTGCTCTCCAAAATCCAACTTTTTGAAGACAGTGGCTTTGAGTTGTAGGTCCCAAAACTTGTCTACATATTTGTGGATGGATTCATTGGGAGAGAGCTTTAAGCTTCGCCATTCGGTGAGTACTTTGTCTTTGGCATCGGTGGCCAAAAACTGCTTCATAATGGAAGCTCTTAAAGCCTTCCATGTTCGTGGAGCTTCACCGTTGGCTCGTAGGCTAGACCACCATTGTCTGGCGGACTTTTGAAAGTGCATAGCTACATGGCGTAGCTTAGAGGACTCCGTGAAGCCCTCATCTCCAAACGCCGCATCGAATTGCTGGATAAAGGCCAAAACTTTGTCTGTAGCACCGAAGGTGCCATCATAGGTAAGGAAAGAGATGCTCTTCCCTCCCTCTTTGAATTTCTTCAGCTTGGACGACCTCTTCCATGCGGCATAGGATTTCTATGGCCTCTTCTTTTTGATGGTTCAAAAGTTGCACCATCACTTTCTTCAGAAGATGAAGAATTTGAAGAAGGTGGAGAAGAGGGTGACCTCTTTCTCGCCTTTTTCTTGTCTTGATCTTTGTCGTCTTCACCATAGCTTTCATAAGAGGAAGAGGATGAAGAAGATGGAGAAGAGGGTGTCCTCTTTCTCGCCTTTTTCTTCTCTTGCTTTTTATCATCCCT
Organism: Adiantum capillus-veneris; assembly: GCF_014529385.1. NCBI lineage: Eukaryota > Viridiplantae > Streptophyta > Polypodiopsida > Polypodiales > Pteridaceae > Adiantum > Adiantum capillus-veneris. The sequence goes on along the minus strand of NC_140959.1, from coordinate 114,062,685 downwards.
CTTTGAATTATGGCGTGGAGAAGAGTGTGATGGTCTTCTCCGCTTTGGTGGTGATGGAGAGCGTTTAGCCCGCCGTCTTCGTGGAGCCATCTCCGCCGAGGTGGCGGGAGACTCGCTTCTTTCTCGTTCCTTCGGTGGAGGCTCTTGAGTTCTCCTTTGGGAAGGAGATGCATCATCAAGAAGTAAGTTCTTGAGCCCTTCATATGGATTCTCTTCTTCTTCCCGAATCGGAGAGAGACCTCTTTTGGTAGTCTCACAAGGAGGCTTCCTAGGTGTTCTCTCGTCATGGTGATGAGCTTGGAGAATCCCGTGAGCACGGAGCTGCCGTTGCACTTCACTTTGGAGAGATGGATTGCCCATGGCTTGTTGAAGCCTAGAAACAAGATAATTAACAAGCATTGAAGCATCATTAGTAGCTTGCTCATGAGCAAAATCAAAGTTATCAACATTAATTTCACTCTCTTTAATATTGTCAGCCATTCTAACAACTTTTTGGTGTAAACTTTTTAGGTGTACTTTGGCACTTCAAGCCCTAGTTGCTACTCCTCTTTACCCCTTTAGAAAAAGCACTCAAGCTACTGTACCCGCGGCTCGAATACCATTAATTGCAAGGAATAGAAGAGAGGGTCTTTCGACACCAAAACAGCACCGGCTCCTGTCAAGCTTCTAATAGCTCAATAGTGGTTAAGCCGTAGGCAAGCCCCGTAGGACTCCACTATTAAGACCATAGCTCTCGACGGTGATGCCCCGTTAACTGCACAAAGGCAGGCGCACTGCAAGGCTGAAAAATCCCTATTCTACTTACTCACAGGCAATTAATAATACCAACCATTTGTAGCTAGCTTGAGGACCTCCCTTCTTGAGCAAGAAAAGAGAAACCTTGAGCTCTGATACCAATGTAACATTTAATGGCCTAAAATCTTTTGTGTAGCGGAATTTAGCATGAACATAGTGGGCATTTCATTAGAGTTGATTCCTAATGAGAATTACAAGAGTGCTTGGGTGGAGAGAGCAACAAAAAGCATAACACCTAGTTAGATAGCATCGACAATACTTTCAAAAGAGAGAGCAATTAAGCTATTGACAACAGTTGAGGACCGGATTTGCATGGAGCCGGTCCCCCCTCCAAAAGGCTTTGTATTATGGTTTCTCCCATCAAGAGAGACATTGTACAATACAATTCTTTGTGTTCCTTCAAGACTAGCTAGTGCAATGAAGATGGAAGCTTCATACACCAAGCAAAACACTTAATCAAACACAACTTGAATTATCCCCGTTCTCAGACCCAAGACCTCACACACCTTCGAAGATGGTGAGAGCTAGCAGGGTATGAGAGTAGATTGAGAGGAAAAAGAAGTATCTTACGAGAAAGAAGTACATCTCCTCACATAATCACTCATATTAGCATAGCTTAGCTTAGTAATTAGTTGGTAGAGAAGATGAGCATGCATTGAAGCTTGGCTCTTGGTTGGATTTGCATCCACATGCCAAGAGAGTGTTGATGTAGGCTTCTATCTCACAAGCTTGGAGTAGGTGATGAGCTCTCCATTAAAGCTTGGGAGGAGATAGAGTATTTTCCCTTCACACATGGTCAAGTGTGAGAGTGTGTGTGTCAATGCCAAGCAAAAATCAGCCCCCCCCTCTCTTGGGCGAGCCCTAGCTGCTAAGTAAGTCTGGCTTTTGCCTCATTGGACCTCCCCAGGTCAAGCCAATAGGGATTAAGCAGCATAAGTGATAGCCTTCTGACATGTGTCCCCCTTTCCCCTTTTGTGAGAGCTTTAGGTAATTAAATAATTAAACTAAACTCTCATTGGACCCCTTTGCCTCCTGGCCAATAGGAATCAGGCAAGCCATGGGGCTCCTGAATGCTCATTGGACCCCTTGGGAGACTGCCCAATAGTCTTCTAGGACACTTAATTCTTATTGGTTTCTTTTATTAAATGTTTTTAAATTAATTAAACTAGATTTACTCTAGCTTAATTCTTATTGGTCCACTTCAAGGGTCTTCTAATAGGAATTGGGCACACCTTGTGGGCATCTGGCCTAGGGAGCTGACATGTGTCCCTCATTCCCTTTGTGTAAAGGGAGCCTGTGTGTGTGTGTGTAGCTTTCTCTCTCATCCCCTAGCTTTGGGGCTCGCCCCCTCCCATGTAGGGATATGCAAAGACTTTTAGGGCACACACTAAGCATCCAATTTTCCCTAGGGTTGACCTTTGGACACAACCTTTGAATTTTGGAACCTTAGCATTTTGGAAGTCTTAATGGGCTGAACCTTAGGGTCTTTTTAGCCCATTGTTTCACATGGCTCTTTTGCAGATGGCCCCCCCTTTGGATCCCTATTTTCCCTCCTTTGGATCCCTACTGTGGCCGGTCTGCTAACTTAACCAATATTCTAGCTTTTTCTCCCTTGGCACTTCCCCACATTAAATGATCAGTTTAATATGAGAAAATCATTTAGGAGAATTAGATATTGATTATTATGACAATGGTTGTCCAAGACTCGTTCTAGTAGAAGGTGCTAAAGCAAACCCACGTGCAAGCACTTTTGTAGGTGCTAATAGCACCGAAAAGCCACAAAAACTACTAGGCTTATGAGATCAAGAGATACAAGTTAGGGGACAGCTTAGGTACACAGATGAGGTTGTTGAGATCATTAACATATGGCTGTCCACAAACTTTGCGGGCGTGAGCTCTATCCATGACAATCCGGCGTGGGAATCTGCCATTTCCTTATGGTGAGAGAGACTGAGAGCTGTCTCGCTTCATGTGTTTGGAGCAAAATAATTCAATTTCATAGTTTGAACTTTAAAATCTGGATTCTTTGAAAGCGAATCTTTCACTTCTTATAACCAGCATTATGCATAGCATATTCACGGTTTAAACTTTGAAGTTGAAGTTTGAACCAGTGCCTGTATCTTGTTGTGCATTTGAGGCTTGAGCATAGGAAGCTGCTTTAGTCTAGTAGGAAGCCACGTAGGATTTAAACATATCCGCATCTTTGCATCATATTCGAGGGTCAACTTCAATGAAGATGACGTGGTCAAGTGACAGCGGGGATACTCTGTCCACGTGGTCCCAGGACCACAATCATACAACTGATGGGACCCACCACCTGAAACAAAAATGCTTCCCTGTAGGGCTGCCCGGCTGATCCCCCTTGACAGGAGCGGTTTGCCACGCTGGCAGTTTGGCGAGATCAGGACGGCAGGGGGTCGACGACTCAGAAGCCTACTATTTTGCGCCACGTGCTGGAGGCCATGTGATATTATACCATGCTGACAGGGCAATGGTAGCCACGTCGCTCTCCAAGCTTGCCTAATGCCACGTAGATAATACATGTGATCTGCCAAAATCTAAGGGGAGACTTCTCTTGCGCCCACAGCAATTATAAATTTGGTTTCTCTTCTGTGAAGCATTTTCTACAAATATTTATTATGCGCTTTTTTAATTCAAGTAATGTGGTCCTTTTTCCTGGAAAGAGAAAACAATTAAGGTAAAATTCTATCTTCTTGTCCTGGCGAAATATTCTATGATATCCACCGTGCGAGCGTGCTACAGCATCGAAATACGAAAAAAAATACAACTGGAATTTTCTTTTCCTTTGCGGGAAAAAATCGCAGTATTCCTTTTTGCCCGATTTTCTGACATGTGTGCAGGAATTATAGTTTTAGTTTAAAAGTCCGGCTCTTTGCTCATGGCGACGGCGACACGCACGTTTCGTGCAAAACTACAAAAGGGGTCCTCTGCACCGAGCACCCTACAACTCTAAAAAGAAATGCTACCAAATATCTGTCACAATCCTGCTAAATTAAGGTGCCACTGCCCCCGCCTGTGTTGGTCCGTCGGATAAAACGCGCCCCTCATCCTCACTATTTTAAAATTTGGCCCCGAACCTCAAGCATTTTTGGGCCCCCAAATAAGTGCTTTTTCAAATTATGTTAATCAATGTCAATATAAAAATATATAACTTTTCGCAAGCCCAGACTAAAATAAAATTGTTGTTTGGACAGAGGAAATGGCTCAATTTAACGTTAATTAGATGGAGTGATGATTAAGAGGAATGCTTTGGATTGTTAAATTTCCCTAATAAACAAACTGATCAATCTTATCATAATCCTCTAATGCTTGGATTAATGCGCGATTCTTGATAATCTGATAAGTAGTCCTGGTTCAGGGGGACTGCTTTATTAGAGAAAACCATAAAGAATTGGAGATGCTGATCAGCTCATTATTATAATCCTCTAATTCTGGGGTCAGTTGGTTGATTAACCCCAGAAATAAGGGAATAAGGGGACTGGATTTATCACAGAGAAAGAAAGAGTACGATAGAAGTTTTGCTAATGAATAAAAGAAGAATAAAAATTTGTTTTCTTTAATCCTTTACAATTAGTTTAATCGTGTTAACACTGTTTGATTAATTATTAGAGGCTTTTCCTTGAGATACTAGATTTTTCGAGGGGCAAAGGGATATGGATAAGAATACTGGTCTCTGAACCCTGGAGCCTGCAGGAGCCCGAGGTATCATCCTCTGGGTTTTGTACCCTACCCTACCCCCCATGAACGCGTTACCTCTCTCCATTGGCCTGTCCTTCCCCAAGCAAGCAAGCCAAAAAAAATAAATAAAAAAAATCCGGCACAGAACAAGGGGGCCCTTATCGCCTTTAAATTAGTGTCTTATCATAACGCTAAGGATAGTATAAAAGTAAAAATAAAATAGCAGATAGGGGATTTTGAGCATAGGACCAACAAGTAGTGAGTGAACGTTGGGATTATCGGGCCAAGTGGGAGAAAAAGGAGGGGTTTGAAGGGTCCAAGAGTGACATCATGAAAAGAGGGGGGGGGGGGGGGGGGGGGGGGGGGGGCCGGGCGGGGCTTATATCTCACACGAACATGGGAGGAGATGAGATCTACGGTGAGATGATTGAGGATCGTAGATTTCTAGCTTTCGTGGACAATGTAAATTCGAGAAAAATATAAACTCGAGTATCCGAGTTTACTTCGTCCCTCTCTCTCCGTCCCGTGGGATTGAACCCACAACCTTAAGTTTGAGGGCCATGTGATGAGAGCCTTTGATCCCATCGCTCATGCTCGCGTTAGATATTGGGGGGGGGGGGGGGGGGGGGGGGGGGGGGGTTTTTTTTTTGGGGTTTTTAACCCTCCCTCCCTCTGTTTATTACAATGAGTTTTTTTTAGCATTAGTGTAGACCTTATTAGGCAGTAGAATATAAATCTACCCAAATTCCAATTTACCGCTATTTTAATTTATCCTATTTGAATGTGCTTCCGTAAGGGGAGCGAATTTTTAAATTGAGATTCTATCCGGGAAAGGTAGGAGGGACATTGGGCGTGACGCTTTCTACATTGATATAGGCTAGAGGCTTGAAATTTGAACGGTAGCAGGCCACATGGATCCATTTATGCGGTCCTAGTCTGGCGAGAATCATAGGCTGGCTAGTAGGCTACCTTCAAGGCTTCATAAAAAAAAGGGACTCTCAGAAGAGTCCTTCCTCGCTGTTTCTTGGCAAAATTTGGCAGTCCCTTGGCTTCCACTCTCTTTCCTTGATCGGCGTCTGTCGCTAAACTAAGGTTTATAATTATAAAAATAAAAGAAGGGTTCTCTCACCATCAACCCCATCGGCCGTGATGCACATTATAAGTCAGTACATCTTCTCTCTAAAAGGACACGTGAATTTCTCCGTTCTGTAGTACATCTAATGAGGGTCTCTCTCTCTCTCCATGTGACGATAATGACTCTGCATGCATGTATCATGAGATGGTATGGAGTCGCAGCAGGCAATCATCATCGCAGCTCGACACGAGCGCCATTTACACATTCCTTTTCGTACTCTCATCATCCTCATCAGCTACCTCTCAAATCTCTTTTTTTTCTTTTCTTTTTTTAAACGTCCAAATTGTCCAATATGATTCTTTAACGTAGTAGGTGGCAAGGTGCCATTCATGTCACTTTTATTACTAGTCCTTATCCGTTTGGGTTTAATCCACTCATGTTTAGGTACATCTTGACCTTTAAAATTTATCACTGCCGGACAAAGTCGTATACCTACCTTAAAACATCCTTTTCCACAAATTGCCACTTCTCGAATCTCTATATCTCTAGACTTCTGCTCCTGGACAGTGTTCCGGAAAAATCATTTTTCCAAACATACAAAATTCGTTTTCTTGATTTTATCAAGAGGAAAGTTTAGAAAATTAGGTCATTTTTTGGGTTTTTACACTGTTTTTCTCTATTTTGGGGCGGAATTTCTCCTTTTCCCTTGCTTTCAACTGACAATTTTGAAATAGAAAACGTAAGTTGAGACACATTTTTTCCGAACACTGCTGCTCCATAAACAAACCTTCTTTTCTTCCGACCTTGATTTTTTTTCAAAATTTCAAGGGCAAACCAATCAATTACATAGCAAGGATTTATGTAGAAATCTAGGGTAATTACCTAGCTTTTATACCGGTAAAAGGTAGAATGCAGAAATACTTTAAGAGCAAAATGAGAAAAAATATAAGTTACTAAAAAGAGCAGAAAAAGCCATTCCTATATGAATCACAGTGACATCGGTATAGGAAGCTAAACAAAGACGATGTACGTCCATCTTGAACCTAATATGTTAACGTGACACGCTTTTTGTGTTAGTTAGCATGTTCAAGTTAGCATATTAAAAATTACTTGGACGCACGATAATTTTTTCATAAATAATATCAAAAATTTATCGAAGGTTATATAGTTGGATTCTTTGTTTCAAGGTCTTTCTATTGATATATCATATGTAACAGATCTTAGAGATTTAGTTTGTGTGATTGTACTAGTTAGCATATGTCAAAATTGTGCTAACTAGCACACGTTAACATGCTTTCACCCTAATGTTTGAACGATTCTGGAAGCATTTGTTTAGCTGGAATCTAAGAAGGTGCTTTTTGGACAGCTAAACGAGAAGGAAAAGAAAGGGGCACGTGGCGGACGAGGGGAGGATTTGCATCGGATGCGATGAGCAAGCTTGGAGACACATGTCTTGATTGAAGACCCGTATCATTACTAAAGAGAGAGAGCTCTCTTGCCCCTATTCAACCGGTCAATGATCTTGCAAAATAGCTATCCTTTCATTTATAAAACCAACACACAATATGAGGAACACCATACCGCTCAACTACATTTCTTCTTTGGATAACCCATTAGGAGATTTCGGAGGTCTTTCAAGAGAGAAAAAGACGTGCCTCCAATCAACAAAGTGGCTACTTTACATAGACATTTCTTTAAAAAAATATAAAATATCTTGAAATGGAGATATTTGAGTTCAAAAGCTACTTTTGGAGACGGTTAACTCTCTTTTCTACTCATTGGTCTCTTTGATATGTGGGCCTTTTGGTAGGTGGAGGGATTTTTAAAGAAGGTGGAAATATATTAAAATAAGGAAGAAAAGGAATACAAAGTCCCACATGAATTCAAATTTGTGAATGTCTCTCTTGAGGAGAGCAGCCCAATAGTCTTTGGAATATGAAGCTCTAAGAATCCATTTGGTAGCCATCCTAGTGGAGATCCTTTCCAAGTTGAGTAGTCCTAGCCCCCTGCCCTCCCAACCGCCCTTGTCTTTGAGTAGACAACAGATATCCCAAGGACCTTTGATATTCTTTTATGCTCTTTGTCACCTCCCCAAAGAAAGTTCCTTGCCATTGAGATGATTTGTTTCATTTGGTACTTAGATGGATGCTAGCAAGACAAAAATATATTGAGGAAGGCAGTAAATAATGATTCAAACAAATGCTCTGGTTGAGGTAGAGCTTGGATAATTTTTCCACTTTGCAACCTTCTGTCCGAATTTGGATACTACCCATTTCCATCTCTAAGCATATGTTACCTTAAAGGCCATTCGTATTCCGAAGAGCCTAAATGCATTTAGATTATGGAAGGGGCAAATGTGTGAATGCCATGTGGATTGAAATGGTGGCTATGATAGGTCCTGAAAGTAAGTGGTCAAACTTGTGCTCTTTTACAAAATACAAAGAGAAAATCTCTTATAAATTCAAAAAAATGAACTTTTCTCTAAATAGTTGAGTAAAAATCAATACTTTCTCTCTCTAGTGGCTGTCAGTTTTTCCCGCCCTCTCTCCTAAAAAGGGGTCCCTCCAAAAACGTGCTGATCATTCCCTCCCTCCCTCTCTATTGTACCATCTCTCACTTCTCTTCACTTCACTTTCAGTTTTCCCTCTTAAAAGCTCTGCTTCTCTTTCCTTCCTTTTAGTTTTCCCTCCCAAAAGCTCTGCAGCAGAAGTTTGAACCTTCTTTCCCTCCTCAAGCTTACTGCATTTTTCTCAAGCTGAAGCTCTCCATTTCTCTATGAGTCTCACTAAACACCTCTACCTAAAGCTGAAGATCTACTGCATAATCTTCTGCTAGATCATCCCTCTTTCTTTCCTCAACAGGTTTCCTGCTCCTTCTCCATTGTGCTCTCTAGAGAGGATCTACTTTCCTCTCAAGCTTTGCAACATTATCTTCCCAATTAAGCCAACAAGCAGGTGGAGCAGTATAGCAGTAAGTGGCATCCTTCATCTGATGTACCATCAAGAATCTTGCTCTATACAACTAAGAACATGGATGTGCAATCTCTAATCATAAGTGTTTGTCTGCAGGTTGTGCCACTATTCTCCATGGCATCATCGGGTACTTGACGACCTAGGAGTGTCATTGACTCCATTTCATGCAGCAATGTACAAGACGACAGTGGATGTTGGGTGGCGATGGAGTTCAAATGATTGATGTGGGTGACAATGCAGCCCAGCTCAAGAGGTGCACACAAGGTCTCAAGGAGACACATGGCTTCTCGAGCACACCATTGGAAGGGAAGGATCATGGAGTTCAAGCAAACCCATGATGGCAAGCGTCTTGCAAAGGTGCAACATGTGTATGCTGCTTCACAACTGAAGCTAGAGACAACAATGGCTCCATCGAGGTTTCCTGCAAACTGTAATTTCACTCCTCTGTCAAATTTTTAGATTGTATATTTTGTATTTGTGTTGTATATATTTCTTTGATGTCTATAAGGCTTTCATTGCTTGTTCATGTTTGCAGATGTATTCCCATCTGATTTTGTAGAGTGGGAGCCAATAGAGTCCTTCATAGGAACTTTTGAGGCCATCCACGTTGACCTTGACAAGCTGCTCTATGCTGGTTTTCCATCCGTGGAGCTTGTCTCACGTGACATTTTTTTTAATAACCATACTTATGTAACGCCTAGGCAAACTGGGTATGGTAATCTTTCTCCAGTTCATCCACCAACCTTGCAAAGTATGGAATGGCCTAAGCTTGATAGTGACTTGATCACAGCAACCAAAAGGAGAATCGAGGTGGATGTGTATTTAGCAATGAAGTGCACCTATGGTTCCCATAAAGCTTCCCTAACTTGGTTTATGTCCCTTCATGTGTTCGTGATTATCTTTCGACTGCAGAGTGTTCACAGGACAACAACGTGGACTTGCAAAGGGAAAAGTGCGATCAATAGTTTCCTTGCAGTTGGATGACAGACTAAGGTGGTCAACTACCTGGCCCGATACAATCAAGTGCTCTGTAGTTACTGAGAATGTGGTATGCAGATACCATATTGCGAAGTAGAGCTTGTCAATTGTCTTTCCCTATAGAAGATGGAAGCTGACGAAGGGAGAATGGGAGGCACTAGACTCTGATGTTGCTCCTAGAGAATCAATTAATTTGCAAATATGCCTCCACAATAATGCAGTGCATGACATCTCGATGAATAACGACTGGAATCTCAGTCACCTTTGCGAGTATCTTAATCTTAGATATACCTTGCCCAATCAATACGTTTTTGTAATCGATGAAAAGGTTGTTCGTTCCAGAAAAGAGAAGAGCTTTCTATGTGAAAACTTTGGTTTTCCGCGATGTATTAATGTAAAAGCTTGTAACTAACATGATTTCGCTCCCATTAATACATATGGAGTTTTGAATCTCTGTTTCATTTTTTAATTTGTTCAAGATTAAGTTTGAAATATGCAAGTTTTTTAGTTTCGAGCGTCAAGACTTTCAATGTTGGTGTCTTTCAATGCTTGTCGCGTGATTTTGTTTATAATTATAGTTTTAAGTTAATTTGATGTTAATTTTAAGTGCTTTAAAAAAGTAACATTGAGTATAAAAGTCACTTTATAGGTTTTAAACTTCATTTCTATTAACCCTCGTGGCTCACGGACACCCTATCGCCTACGACGGACGCCGTATTATTTATTTAGTAGAGTCAGGCACCGGGCTTGTCGGTCCAATAGGAAAAGGGTAGAATGATCGTCGATGAGATGCGCACTCTAACTGGAACACGCAAGGGTTAGTTGGCTAAGCATGGGCGCCCAAATGTGACTGGGGCGAGCTCATATAAAAGTCACCTAAACCTAAAATTGATTCATTCTCTCATTTGTGCAATAGAAGAGTGCTCTTGCTCCATCTCCATCTTCTTCTTCTTCACCTCCTTGTGTGTGTGTGTGTGTGTGTGTGTGTGTGTGTGTGTGTGTATGAGTATGAGAGAGAGAGAGAGAGAGAGAGAGAGAGAGAGATCGAGCATTGTGGCGGCACGACGGCGGTGAGGTGGTTGAGTGCGGCGTAGCGGCGTCTCCTTCTTCTTCGCGGTGAGGAATCCTCCACGAAGCAAGCGTAGAGCGGTGAGTGACACACCATCGCCTTCTTTGAGCTTACTAGTTTAGGCTTGTTGTGTGCTTGGAGCCATTTGTGGCTCGCACATGGTGTATCGGCAAGTTCCTTGCATTGACACGTACGACATACGCGCACATTTTTGGCGCCGTTGCCGCGGAATGCCATACACCAAGCTCTAGTAGAACTCTGTGCTTCTGCATGGTGCAATTTCAATTATAGGAAAGGTAGGGAAGGAGTGTGTGTGTGTTGAGAAGAGGGATTTGGTGTTATACTGTGTGTTTTTTTTGTTAATGGAGTTTTCAAAGGTACTGTGTTTATTCTCTGTGTATTAAGGTAGTTAGTTTTCTTTGTTAATGGAGATTTCAAAGGTTCTGTGTTTATTCTCTGTGTATTAAGGTAGTTAGTTTTCTATGTACAGTAAGTAGGAAGTAGATTAGTGAGAGTTAATAGAGTGTGTTAGTGTGTAAGAGTAGGTGTATTAGTTAGAAGTAGGTAGATAGAGTGTGTGTGTGCTCTCGCGCAGGCCGTGGCGACCTTATCCTTTAAAAAAAATAAAAAATAAAAATAAAAATTTTAAAGGTAGAACCGGGATCGGGAATATCGCCCAGACCCAAGCCCAAGCTCACACTCAGGCCTAGGCCTCAGTCCCCTTTTAAAAAAACAAATTTTAGCTTCACACGTAGCTAAAAATCGATTTTTTGAGGACCAACGGAACGTCAGATGCACGAAAATTGTGCTGTAAAGCACACATCGACCCTCTAAGTGATACGCTCGTTTCGAGCTATCACACACTTTAATTAAAAAAAATCAAACATTAAAAGACATTCAAAAAACATCAAAAACAAGAAAAAATCAAGTAGAAAACGGGGTGCAAAACACCCACAAAACAAAGCAAGTAACCTTTGAGGGTACTTGCCGACACTTGTAGGGCACCCAAAGCACATGTATCTACGCTCTAGTCTTGTGCTAGAGTCCGAACAACTAGCTAGTGCTTCGATTTACGGGGGTATTCACTATCCTTCTACGCTAGGATCTACGCCCTCGGCGGGGACCCAAGGTAGTGCAACCCAAGACCCAAATATAGCGGCTAGCGACTCTTCCTCTGACTATGATATTATGGAAGAGCATCTTACACAAAGCCCCGGGAGAACAAATGAAACCGTGCCTAGCTGGGCCCAACAACCTGGAACTAGTGTTTTTAGCCGTTTGATGGAAACTTTTAGTAGAGCTACGCGCTCTGAACCTACGGCTAGTGAAGTAAACGAAGGGGGTGGGGAAGTAGAATCACCATTCACATCTCCTGTAGACCCCACACTCCCTCAGAGTGTCCACGTGGACATTCCACCTACCTCATTTAATGAGGGCCCTACCGAGCTACCACCTTCCAAAGTCGCCTCTAAGGTAGCGATGACTAAAAGTCAAAACACGGGAAGCAACATTGCATCCACCTCACGGCAACCCTCTAGTACACCAAGTTTGGACGGGGTATTTCTCAATGAAAATTGGGAATATGACCTACACACGGAGACTTTGACCGACCTATACATGGGCTACACATACCATGTGGGTTGGTTAGAAGTTGTACAATATACATCTAGTGCCGCTAGTCTAGAGGAACAACAACACATGATCTGCAATGTCATCCATAGGATTATCCAGTCTGAGAGGCAAAATCAAGGAATAAACATACCTTCGACGGGTCCTATGCGATTTTAGACACGGGCAAAGGGAAACAACCCACTCTATCACAAATGGAGACTCCCCTAGTGAGTCCCATCGATCCCCCATATGTTGTTTCGCCAGGGGTCTCAATGCAATCTGAGCCCACAAGTGATAGCTTTACTTTTCCAAGTCTAGCTCATCTTTCCCTGGATGACACCATGGATACCATGCCTACCCCAATGATGGGCATGCCAAGAAACACACCATGGACCTCGTTTGTTAGTAAAGCACCGCTACATGGTAGCCCAATGCCTGCAATAGTACCTACAAGTGCGTACCAATCGTATGCACCTATGGGTCCACGTACTCATGTAGTCCCTACCCCTCCCATTGTTTCAACTACCTATGCTCCACAACCACAATACACAAGTTCTTATTTCCATGGGACTATACTGGCTAGAATTAGCATGTCACATCCGACGTCTGCTATGCCTAGGGCCACTCATATGAACTATGGACCACCACATGGCACAACATCGTACCCAACGTGGAACCCAAGGGCTTCCTATGCGCCAAGCCCAATGCCAATACCTACTCCACATGTAGTCTCTGGAGCGCCTTCACCCACGGTACCTGCTCACTTAGGTGACTTGGCAACATTTGCTCAAGCTATAGGTCGATCTATTGCTGAGAATATGCGTAACGCTCCTGATAGAGAGCCTAGAAGTAAGGCAGTACTAATAGCCAAGCTCACACAAAAATTTAGTGGAGACGGGGATGTGAGAAAGCATATCGAAGTGTTTGAACAAATATGCGATTCTCTAGGAGAACACAATGACCTACATAAGAGCAATGCTTTAAGCCTAACCTTAAGTGGAAAGGCTGGGGATTGGTATAGAACCCTAAGGGTGGAAGAAAAAACGATTTACCCTACTCTTAGGAGACTGTTCTTAAAAGAATACATACGAGAGGGAGTGCTTTGGGGTGTAGCCTCTCAGCTCCAGAAAGCCCAACGAGAGGAAGGAGAGTCGGTGAGAGACTTTATAAGTCGCTTGAAGCATTTGAATTCTCGTTGTAATCCAAATGAGCGCTTCAACAATAACCAATTGCTTGATAGATTCATTAGGGGATTACGGCATGAGGATATCTACAATGGCCTAGTCAGTAGAGGTATCACCACTTGGGAAGCAGTCACCACCAATGCGATCCAATTGGAGGATATTTTAATGATTCAAGGAGAAAGAGTGTCCGTTGAGTCTAAATCTATTAGCTCACAAGCATCGGGGCATCAGCCAATGACCCTAAAGCCTATTGCTAAGGAGCCAAAGATATCTGAGATGACTTTAGCAGATCTCACCAAGGCTATTCAAGAGAGTCTTAGAGACAATCGTGCTCCGCAGAACAATCATATGTATCCAAGAAGGGAGCAACAATGGTGCTCAGTATGCTATGGACCGCATAGTACCAGTGAATGCCCTACTTTTAGAGTAAAATTCAATGGGAACTGCAATGCATGTGGAAGGTATGGTCATCAAGCTAAGGATTGCATAATATTTAAGCGCGCGATGGCCTATAGACCAACCTTAGCATGGACAGACACACCTCGAGTGCCTGCATTGATGCCGGCCCCACCTCTTGAACAAACATCACAACACATGGTACCTAGGGCCCAAAATGTTGTTCAAACAACACCCTTACCACCTCCAGTGCTAGGACCGCAACCACCACATCCGAGAATCACTTCTGTGAATCAAGTGGGTTGTGAGTCATTTATTTCTTGTTTGGAAGGCTGTGAGGAAGATATAGATCCTAATATCGCCTATGGGATGGATGTGCTTGAAGAAAGTCCACAATATTACATGGAGGACTATTGGGGACAAGTCAAACCTGTATATCAAGTAGCTGCTCTTACGGCAAGAGGCCAAAATATCAATTACACTGCTAAGAGACCACCTCTTCAATGCTATGAGTGTGGAGGTCCACATCGTGTAGCCGAGTGTACTATTAGGCTACAAAAGAACGTCACACTAATGCAAACCAATCAAGCGAGTACGTCTACAATGCCGATACTCATGTGTAATCGATGTGGCACATATCATTTGATTGCCCAATGTCCAAATAATCCAAATGCACTGAAGATCACGCCATTAAACTTGATTGAAGTTACCGAGGAGCCATCACCAAGTACACCCGTGGTACCAGTAAACGTACTCACACGATCGATGCTCCAAAAACAAAACTATATTCTTGAGGAAAGAGAAACGACATCAATTGCCCAATCTCAGAAAAAGAAGAAAACACGAAGAAAGAGATCACAAAAAGCAGCGAAGTTAGACCCCAGTTCAAAGACCAACATAGGGACTGGTGATGACCCCGTATATATGAACGACGCTGAAGAAGATTCTGATTCAGGTGAAACCATGGAGACCAAAACGACCACTAACATAGAAACCAACAAGGAAGATCTTCATGAGCCACAATTGCTAGGATCCAAAAAGAAGATAGGAACTTACCCAAACCCTACAGAGGAGATTGAGCGAGTCAAGCAATTAAGGAGTTTGGTAGAAGATACCCAAAGGGATCTAGAACCAGCACCTAGGAAGATCCAGATTACAGACACCGTGTTCCCTACGCAACAACAACCTCACCAAGTCCATAGACCCTTGGACATACCTAGTGTCATCCAAGAAGAAAGTGACTTAAAGTCATGCGAAAGTGGGTGTACTCACTTCTTGATGGAAAGAATGTTTATAGAGGGACTACTTGATCCTATTGAAGAAATGGAGATCCCATCTTCCCCACGTCAAGGGACTCAAGGCCAAAAGGTGCCGTTAAACATTGCCAAATTGATGGATTTCATGTCTTCAGAAGTTAGAACCACCATCATGTCCAAACTATATAAAGACCCTGAGCTAGTCTCAGCTCTTCGAGCCTTCCTCAATGGAGAACTGAAGTTTGGGCTACCACAATTTGCACAGATGGATGGAGCTGAGGAGATGCCAATAGAGGAGGAATACATAGATCCACAACCCAACCTAGATGAGAACCTTGTTATAGAAATACCTGCTAACAAGTTGGGACAATACTTTGAGGGTGATGAATCCAATGCGACTGTACCAATCACTACTATGGGATTAACTGTGAAGGGAATCCTTGATGGTGGCGCTGGGGTTAGCATTGTGACTAAAAATTGCTGGGAAACTATGGGAAGACCTCACCTTGCGACCACAACCATAGTAGTGAAGATGGCCAATGGGTCTATTGTTAAACCTATTGGGATGCTAGAAGATCTCAAGATCAAGGTCTTTGGACATAAAATAAGGATTACCTTTATTGTTATGGATTTCTCCAAACACACTATGGCATCAGAGATGATCTTAGGACGTCCTTTCATGAGGGAAGCAAAAATGGTGCATGACTGGTTTAAGAACCATGTCTACTTGCAGTTCCAAGATTCTGTCATTCGAGTGGATCTTGTGACGGGTCGAGCACATCCTCTAGGAAACAAGTTTATAATTGATCATAGATCTGACACCACAGCTCACTCGACCCCATTGCAGTATTGTTACACGTGTAAAGCGGACACTGATGTTGGGGGAGATTCTCCTTATATGGATGTTTTACCTGGGATGACTGAGTCGGACAATGTGGATTGGGTCACCTAGCAGCAACCATAGACACTTGGGGAAATAGGGGGACGACTTGGGTAACACCAGAGGGCGATGAAATGCCCGTACCCTTAAATATGCTACAAGCAATGCATATAGCTTATGACAAGACTCATCCTAATGTAACAAAGAAAACATTCAAGTGGGTCCCTAAAGCTTCTTTAGCAACCATGGCTAGTGCTGAAAAACAGAAGCCTTGTAAGAAACGTTCCACTCGCTCCAAGAAATGTAAGAAAACGTGGCGCTGGATTCCTAAACGACTATTGGAAGCCCAAGGATACTATCAAGGAAATGATCAAATTTGGGTGTCAAAACGTAGATTGTGTTCTTACCTATCACTTGACCCATGTGAGCTCAATCCTGTAGCTCCAAAAAAAATTAACGACCGTGGAAAGAAAAAAATCACAGAATGCTACACACCCGCTCCAGAGCTAGTTTGGGTACCGAAGAAAGAACGATTTGTTCCACCTAGCTCAGGAAGGGGGGAGTCCCATAAAGCTTCTAGCTCCTCATATAATGCATCCATAGAGGTAAAATCTTCTCCACAGCCTCCACCTACAATAGTGGACCTCCATAAAGCTACAAAGGAATCCACACTTCCCAGTGTTCAAGAATCACCTGATGAACCACTTCAACTCCGATCCTGGGAGAGTACCTTACCACCCTTGCAACTTGATGAGGCACCTAAGGTAAGAGAAAACTACTGGCAAAAATCTCCACCTATTACCAACTGGAACAATTGGTTTCAAAGGGTGACAAGTTCATTTCAAACGGTATGATCTACCCAAGGAAGGGGGGAGTGTTTGCTGACATTCATCATTCACTTGCTTCCCTCTCAACCTTGTTTCCCTGACCTCTCAATCACCAACCTTAGGGAATGTACAGATAAAGCCTTATACTCACAAAAAACAAAAAGAATAAAGAGCAACAGCAATTAGCAAACGAGTATGCACAATAAAAGTCAAAACATTGACTCAGACCTACACATTCACATCCGGTACACTGAAACAGAAACCTATGTCATCAAACACCTTTGATCCTCATCACTCGAGTGATGGAGGGTAGGTAGAATTAGTACGATAGGAATGTTTCTGTTTTAGAGTTGAGTGATTAGCAAAGTTTATTTTTCCTACTGATGTGTCTCCTAGAGGTATTCTTTGTGTTTCCTAGTGTGTACAGGAACGTGTTGCTGTTGTTAAGATTTGGACCTTCATGGGATCTTTCTCTCATTCACACTTCAAATCAAGCGCGGCCATCGACACAAACAGGTGTTTCTTATCCATTAGCATTGCCCCTTATCTTTTTTGCATCGATGATTGTCTGCTTTGATTGTGATTGGTAGCATAATATCCAGCACATTTGCTTAGTAACAAACATTTAATTCAATGTAATTTTTTGTCATAATCACTTGTCTAGGTTTGAAAATCAAGCAGTCCGACTAAGCTAGTTTGACCAAGTTAGGTGTTAGAGATCTTCTCTTAATACCATGGGGAATGCCTTTCTAATAATCAATGGTTACTTAGGTTCTTAATCCGATTTAGGCAGCATTGTGTAAAATGTACTAGGGCTTTCTAATGGGCTTGACCCTATTGACCTTTAGCTTAAGTATTATAAAGGGAGTTTACTAATGTGATGAGCTTGGGGAGGGTAACAGTGTTATATGACCCCCCAAAGTTACAAAATTAAAATGTTGAAAATGAACAAACAAAAAATCAAAGTGCCATAATGTAAAATCTTAAGCTGGAAGAGAAATCTCAACTTGATTGGGTACTTCACTCACATGTATCGCCTATGGTACTAGAGCCCTAAGGTTCCCAGTATGGGCGCTTTTCCTTGAAAAGCAAAAAACCCAAGGCATACAAAATAAGTACACACATCAAAATTGAATCATTGTGAAAAGACTTTGGGGAGTCAAAGAAAAGGTAATCAGTCAGGCGATGATTTCCTTTTATCGTAGCTTAACTACAAGGTCTTCTAGGTATAGCCTCTAGTCAGCCCTCGAACATGATATATTTGGCTCTCGCGATTAAACAACTTAATTGACCAGAGAAAATTAAGAAGCTTACCCATGGTATTAATAGTCGATCTGTAGTGCCTTTCGACCGTTAAATTAGCGACCCTAGACTTGTTTAATTTTTTACCTTTACATCTGTTTATGCATTTGATTATATTGCAATTTAATGTTTATTGCTGACAAATTGTTTAAAATTTTGTTACCAATCAATTTGTCTGCCTAAAACTGCATATGATTTTTAATCGCTTATGAGAATGCAATTACTGTACCAATGTTGTTTGATTTTGCAGTGAATGACTGAAGAAGGCTAAGGACATTCATCTCAAATGCTCTTCCACCTCGACGAACGAGCTTCAACTCAATAGCTTCCGAGGACGGAATCTACATCAGGAAGGGGGGCATGTTAACCCTCGTGGCTCATGGACACCCTATCACCTACGACGGACGCCGTATTATTTATTTAGTAGAGTCAGGCACCGGGCTTGTCGGTCCAATAGGAAAAGGGTAGAGTGATCGCCAATGAGAGGCGCACTCTAACTGGAACACGCAAGGGTTAGTTGGATAAGCATGGGCGCCCAAATGTGAATGGGGCGAGCTCATATAAAAGTCACCTAAACCTAAAATTGATTCATTCTCTCATTTGTGCAATAGAAGAGTGCTCTTGCTCCATCTCCATCTCCATCTCCATCTTCTTCTTCTTCACCTCCTTGTGTGTGTGTGTGTGTGTGTGTGTGTGTGTGTGTGTGTGAGAGAGAGAGAGAGAGAGAGAGAGAGAGAGAGAGAGAGAGAGAGAGAGAGAGAGAGAGAGAGAGAGAGAGAGTGCGATCGAGAATTGCGGCGGCACGACGGCGGTGAGGCGGTTGAGCGCGGCATAGCGGCGTCTCCTTCTTCTTCGCGGCGAGGAATCCTCCACGAAGCAAGCGTAGATCGGTGAGTGACACACCATCGCCTTCTTTGAGCTTACTAGTTTAGGCTTGTTGTGTGCTTGGAGCCATTTGTGGCTCGCACATGGTGTATCGGCAAGTTCCTTGCATTGACACGTGCGACATACGCGCACAATTTCTCACATTCACAAAAACAAGCTTTCAGCTCTCTTCCCATCTTCTTTGTGAACAGACCCATGGCAACATTTGCACTTCTCAAACAATTACAAAAGATAGGACTTGCAGATCATGCACATGAACTAGTTAGTATGTTTGAGGGGACGATCGACATGCATGCCACTGCTAACCTTCATGTAGAGGGATTTCAGAGCTTTCTTGACTACATGATGGAGCACATGGAAGAATATGCAATAGTCTTCGAGGGATCCAACATGGCGTGGTTGCCAGGGGATTTTCTCAAACACTTGTATGCGGCTGACAAAAACTTTCGCTATCGCTTGTTGAGGTTTATAAAAGGGCTTACTAAGTGGGATTATAGGACAAAGGATGAGGATGACCTCATAGACTTGGGCATGGGGTGCATAGGCACCCAATTCATCTCTCGGGACATGGTTCTGGTATTGCTTGTGCTTGAGGGCATGGAGAAGGGAAAATCAAAAGAAAAGGTTGACCAGAAACCTCCTGTAACCATTGTGGAGGAATCAAATGAATTTATTAAGAGGTTGATGAGCAGGCTGAAGCATCTATGGCACTTGTCCTCTTGCAAGATCCCAGCTCCACTAAGGAGGAAGATGGGATGATAGAGGGAGACGAGGTGCTGGAAGAAGCTCCTAACCTCCAAATTCTCACTTTGCATGCAGTGGTGGTGGATGGTCGTCACTTTTTGTTCCTTGATGACATTGCAAAGACACTAGGACTCAGAGAAGATGAGTTGCTCTCAATGCTCGCTATCTATACGGGCATGAAAGATCCAAGTGGAAGGCAAGAGAAGGTCAACTTTCAAATTGACTTTGAAGACCAAGGTCTCCCACCAAGCCTCTCATTCCTCCCTAGTGAAAACGAACAGAATTTGGTACAAACCGTGGCAAATACACTTATGAAAATCAAATCATGTGCCTAATTTTATGAAAGTATCCCGGAAAGCGCTTTTCTTCCACACAAACCGCTGACCATTATGGGTGGATAAGATCGCTCTAGCATCGACCTTACAAGGAAAACTCTTGAAGAGATGGATAAGGAAACTGAGGTATCCACTTTTTAACTTTATCGATAGTAAATTGTTTCCTATAGCAAGTGTTGAAGTTGTTTAAAATGTTTTGCAGACCGCATACCATGCTGATAAGTTTGCAATGCGTACTGGAGGTTCACGCAACAATCCTATGGGTAGAGATAGCTCCGAGTGGCACTACCTTGGCCATCTGGGGCCATCCGTTCTTCGAGTTGCACACACATAGTTCTCCAAGCATGGTTCGACGGAGCTGCTCAAGTGCAAGGCATTAAGTGCTATCCTTGCTAAAGATTCCCTTACCCTTAATGCTCACCAGTGTATCTTGGTGGATCGAGAGGCCGCATTGTATGCTTTTACAGGAAAGCACCCTGGGTCAGTCCTCTCCCACTGTGCCTTAAGCCTAGGTCAAGGGGTGACAAACCCAGAGGAGATTGTCAAAACTGCCCCATGCGCGCCATGGCGCACATGGCATTTTTGCGGCCCATTCTGCGTCGTTGTTCATCGCCATGGCTTTTGGTCGTCCCATGGCCTCCGTACGCACCCGAAACGGCTCCGTTTCACAAAATATTCACTGGTAGGCATCCTACGCCAGACGGTTGCTTGGATGGTCGAGGAGGTGAAATATAACTACTTGATTAATTCAAATACTTCAACAATAGAAAGTACACAATTAACTATTAGAGTTACACCGAATGAGATAAAATTGAGTCTTTTATATTATATCGAAAGATTACAAATCTGATAAACAGAGGTTACATGGGAAAACTAAATCTTATGGAGGCACCCTTCATTCCTCAGATTGAGCGTTAGAGCTAGATCTGTATTTTTTAATGTAACTTGCTTTGGATGCACCATACGAGATACACCATCTTGGAACAACTGCACCAAAATGTCCTCGATGGCATCCTGTAAAGCCAAAAGAGCTGCACGCTGGATACGTGTAACTGAATCTGAATATTTGTCCATTATTTCTCTTACCACCCGAGAAAAAGCTGCCTTTGGTATTATTGGCTCCGTGCTCTTTTGATATTTGCAAATCTCACGTAGAGCAACTGTTCCAGGCTTCCATCGCGCGGAGGAGCTGCTTGTTTGGCCCATTGAGGAGGGTCATTTTTATACTTCTTCCTCCTCTCTGCTTGGGCTTGCTGCTCTTCAGGTGTGAGCTTGTCCTTTTTCTTTTTCGCACATTGTTTTGCTCTCTGAGGAATTTTTGATGGTCTGGAGCTCCCAGCCTTTGCTTGTTGGGCGGCCTGAGCCCTGTCCTCTTCCGCTCTCTTCTCGGCCTCTGCTCGTGCTTGTAAATTAGCCAAGTGGGCTCTCTCAGCCTCGGCTCTCTGCCATTCTTCCTTCTCTCTCTGCCTTCTTTGTTCTTCATGCAATTTCTGTGCTTTTCTATATGCTGCCTTTTTCCATTCTAACTCTCTCATTCTCTTCCTCCTCTTGGCATCTCGCGCTATTGAAACAGGATCACCGGGGATTACCTTGATCACCCTTTGTTTGATTTGTGAAGGGAATTTCCGCGGCATAGTTGCGGTTGCTTGAGCTTCAGGTGTTGCCGTTGCTTGATCTCCAGTTTGCTGCCATTGCTTGATCTTCAGTTGTTGCCGTTGCATGAGCTCTAGGTCCCGTTTCCTATGTTGGTCTGTTAAGAGCTACAAATGATCCGAGGCCCGATAGAGGTGTGCGATTCGCATCCTGTAGAGGCATGAGATCACCAAAAATCTGTTGCATGGTGTTTTGATCCTCTGTAGTTGAAGGTTGGGGGAGTGGTTGGGTGTTAGGAGCTGGTTGTTGCGGTTGAGGCTGTGGATTTGAAGCGGTGGATTCTGTACAAGGTGTTGGTTGCGTATTTGCAGTGTTGTCATAATAATCAATATCTAATTCTCCTAAATGATTTTCTCATGTTAAACTGATCATTTAATATGGGGAAGTGCCAGGGGAGAAAAAGCTAGAATATTGGTTAAGCTAGCAGACCGGCCACATTAGGGATCCAAAGGAGGGAAAATAGGGATCCAAAGGGGGGGCCATCTGCAAAAGAGCCATGTGCAACAATGGGCTAAAAAGACCCTAAGGTTCAGCCCATTAAGACTTCCAAAATGCTAAGGTTCCAAAATTCAAAGGTTGTGTCCAAAGGTCAACCTTAAGGGAATTGGATGCTTTGTGTGTGACCAAAAAGCCTTTTCAAATCCCTACATAGGAGGGGGCAAGCCTTGGGAGTGGTGGATGAGAGAGAAAGTCACACACACACACACACACACACACACACACACACACACACACACACACACAGAGGCTCCCTTTACACAAAGGGAATTAGGGACACATGTCAACTCCCTAGCCCAGATGCCCACAAGGTGTACCCAATTCCTATTGGATGGCCTTGGAGGTGGACCAATGAGAATTAGGCTAGAGTAAATCTAGTTTAATTAATTTAAAAAACACTTAATAAAAGAACCAATGAGAATTAAGTCTCCTAGATGACTATTGGACAGTCTCCCAAGGGGTCCAATGAGCATTCAGCAGCCCAATGGCTTGCCTGATTCCTATTGGCCAGGAGGCAAAGGGGTCCAATGAGAGTTTAATTGAATTATTAATTAACCTAAAGCTCTCAAAAAAGGGGAAAGGGGGACACATGTCAGAAGGCTATCACTTATGTTGCTTAATTGTGATAGGCTAGCCTGGGGAGGTCCAATGGGGAGCCTGCAAGAGCAAATAGCAAGAGGGCTCGCCCAAGAGAGAGAGGGGGCTGATTTTTGCAAGGCATTATCACACACACACTCACACAATCTCATGTGTGAAGTAAAGAAGACTATCTCTTCCCAAGCTTTAATGGAGAGCTCATCACCTACTCCAAGCTTGTGAGATAGAAGCCTACATCGACATACTCTTGGCATGTGGATGCAAATCCAACCAAGAGCCAAGCTTCAATGCATGCTCATCTCCTCTACCAAGCTAATTACTAAGCTAAGCTATGCTAATATGAGTGATTATGTGAGGAGATGTACATCTTTCTCGTAAGATACTCCTTCTTCCTCTCAATCTACTCTCATACCCTGCTAGCTCTCACCATCTTCGAAGGTGTGTGAGGTCTTGGGTTTGAGACCGGGGATAATTTAAGTTGTGTTTACTAAGTGTTTTGCTTAGTGCATGAAGCTTTCATCTTCATTGCACTAGCTAGTCTTGAAGGAACACAAAGAATTGTATTGTACAGTGTCTCTCTTGATGGGAGAAACCATAATACAAAGCCTTTTGGAGGGGGGACCGGCTCCATGCAAATCCGGTCCTCAAATGTTGTCAATAGCTTAATTTCTCTCTCTTTTGAAAGTATTGTTGATGCTATCTAACTAGGTGTTATGCTTTTTGTTGCTCTCTCCACCCAAGCACTCTTGTAATTCTAATTAGGAATCTATTCTAATGAAATGCCCACTATGTTCATGCTAATTTCCGCTACACAAAAGTTTTTAGGCCATCAAATGTTACAGTGTTGTCAGTGGCAGTGGTGTCATCGTTGTGCGTGGTGGTGTGCTCTTGTGTATCGTCCATGTTGTGCAAGATATGAGTGCGTGTACGTTAGGGCTTGAGAGGATCTTCTAAAATGTGCAAACAAGAAATGAACTTTGAGTTGTGAGTTTTGACTTATATAGTACTTAAACTTTTTAAAAATTTTAAAAACTCAATAAAATCACTAAAAATTAAAAAAGACTCCAAAATAGATGAAACTTGAGCCATGGGACTAATAATTGTCGCCTTTACAAATCACTTTGCATGACAATGCATGTTTACAATAGAAATGGTTAGTGTTAAAAGGAAATCAAATTTCCACCCAACGCCTGCCATCACGCTGCCTTGTCTCCAACTAGTGTCGGAATCGATCTTTTGCACTCGAAGCATGATATGATTGTGATCGACTCAAGCTAACCACTTTTTCTATTCTACATTTTAAACTTCTTTGTTCTCTTGTCTTTTTTCTCTCTCTCCCTGCTAAGACTCTGTAGAACCAATTGAACATCTCGTAAAGGGCATTGCTCTTTTTTCTTCCACCTCCATGTCGTGTATTTTTAAAATACACTGCTTTTGCTTGATAGTGTGAGCGCTCCATCCCTTGGTTGCTCCAAATGCCTAGTCAACCATAAGTGTCGAGGAAAAAAAGCACTATGTGCAAAAAGAATGTGCTGAAAAAAAAACAAACTTTAGTTCTGCATACAGATGTATTTTGATTGAAAATATCAAAATGTGCAACACACCATGTAATGTGTTATGTGTGTCTCCCCCCAAGCATCCACCATTTGTGCTGTAAAACTATTGATTATAAACTTTAGGGTTGATATCTCATCATCGGTTAGCTTTGCCTTTTCGAAAAGACAAAAAATATCATCAGTAGACTGCCACACACGAGCACGCTTAATTCCTAGGGCTGCTTCATTACCTTTATAGGTGGTAATGTCACACACCTTTTTCCACAGCTGAAACTCATTGGGACTTTGGGAGTCTGAATAGTTCGAAAGCAAATGTCTAGCTTTACTACCACCCATACAAAATTTATTAGGGTGATCTTGTGTACTTCCAGACGCCTTCTTGTCTTTTTATAGCTCAACTGCACCCCCATGTAGACCAACGCTCGATAGAATAGATTCTAGTTCTCGTATACACTCTTCTCTTCTTTATGCAGGCTCCATATTCCAAGCGTAATTAATAAGGAGCATAAGCAACTTGTCAAGAATTCGTATAGACGGGTATGAAGGGTGCACACATGCACATTTATTAGTGGTATTGAAAGAATAGGATCCCAATTTGGATCATCCACATTTCAATTAGGAGGTACTTGCTGGTCACAACTGAGGATACCTTGAAACCATTGTTGTAGTGCTTTACCCACTGCTTGTGTAGTGGGTATACCTTTTGCAGAGTTGACTGTAACTTTGCCTCCCTTACCCTTACCACCTTTCAACTTGCTGGCCTTTGCACCCTTGCCATCAGTTCCCATTGAGAGTTTACTGTGGCAACAATAAATGCATGGAAAGAGGGTCATTGCACCTTGCTTGCACCCTAACATACACTTGAGTGTTTTCAAGTCTCCTGCCAAATGCCACTCAACTTGGAACGTTCCAAGACCTGAAACATGCAATTTTTTTCCTTCTTGCTGTTGTCGAATGACATCAACGATTGCTGTGTGATTGAAATACCATTTGAGAGTCTCATGTGGGAGATGAAAAGCTGCCAGCCAATATTTTTCTTTGACTGAACACCTAAAAAAGTGTTTCCTTTCTCATTGGCATTTAGCTCCACATCGACACCCACCAAGGCCCTGCTCATCAATGTAACACTTACCCTTTCGAGTTGTTGACCTTTAACAACTTGGAACTCATCAAGCTTCATAACAAATATCACTTTCCCATCACACTCTTCTTGTGTCAACCCATAAAATCTTATCATTGACTCTTGGAGCTTCAATAAGTCAACATACACATTGTTGAACTCGTTGTAGCGGAATAATTTGTTGTCATCTAATGGCATGTCATCCTTCACATACCGAAATCCGCCCAACAAGCTTGCAACATCATTATTGGCGCAGTTTTTTGCAACACTAACACTGTAAGGCGTTGGCAGAAACCGAAACAAACCTTTTGTCCGATGACCGAGTGTGACACTTTTATACAAAGCTTCATAGTCCTTGAAACTTATTCCTGCGCTGTCACACACCTCCATCATCTCTTGAGGCGACACAATGTTCTTTAGCTCACTGAAATACTTCTGCCATAAAACATTAGCAATGCCATCGTTGGTTGGATCATCTAGTAGCTCAACCAAATCCCTTGGCTTGATGATATGCTGCATCAGAGCATGTCCGGTTGTTTGAGCATCGAGATCAATTTCCATCATCATTCGAGCCAAGTTTCTGCATATTGAATTACCATTACACGAACCTGTAGAACATATAGGAAATCAGAATATTGCATCAATATTCTTACCGAGTTTGACGGACATGTTTCTTTCGAGCTCCACCACTTGAGGATAGCAAGGACAACGCTTGTCTCTTGCACTTACGAATGTGGTAGCCGAGGGGAATGTGTGTGAGATGATCGATTCGCCGACGCATATTGCGTGAAGTGTGTTGTATTGAACATAATTGTCTAGTCGATGCTCCTGCTCTTTTTTTTGTTGCTGTACTTTTTCATTGAGATTCGCCATCTCATTGTTCAGTTGCTTCATCTTCTTGTTGGCTTCCTCTCTAACTTGCTGTAGATCTTTCGCAGACTTCTCTTGTAGTGATGAATAGGCAGCCAAGAGATGTTTACTTGCTTCCCTTTCATTCACAAAAGCTGAATACAATCTCCAGCAGTAGCCAAACAGTCCACCTCTTCCATCTCCAATAAAACGTAGAAGCTCAGTGACATTACGAAAGGGTAGTGGTGCATTAGTCATTGGATCACCTGGGTAAATGTGGCCATCAAACCATAAGTTGATTGCCTTGCACCCAATGCTTCGTAGCTGATCTATAGCATTGGGATTCGATGTGCCAAGTCGCACAGTAGTATACTCTTGCTCCAAATCAGCGTTTAATCGTTTTGGCCTATTAGTAATGTCTTGCAGTGGAGGGAGATTGAATGACACGTATGTTAGCTAATCAAGAAAAATAGTGAGAGAATGTGTAATGGTGACTGCTGCAAGCAGGAAAATCTGGCTATGGAGGGAAAAAGTGGAAGGTACTCAGAGATAATAGAGAAGGATTATGTTGTGGAGGGAAGAAAGAGAGGGAGTGTAGCTCAATCTCTCTTGACTTCAAAATATTGATCATGAGGGATTTAGAGAGAGAAATGTAGCTGCACACAGAGGTAATGGAGTTCTCCATTGCTCTCACCTGAAGCTGGAATGGGAGGAGAGAGAGCCTAAGAGAGAGAGAGAGAGAGAGAGAGAGAGAGAGAGAGAGAGAGAGAGAGAGAGAGAGAGAGAGAGAGAGAGAGAGAGAGAGAGAGAGAGAGAGAGAGGGAGTGGGAGAGAGAGAGAAATACATAAAGGAAGAGAGTGAGAGAGAGAGTAGATCTGCAGCCTTGGAGGATCTGCACTTTCTATCAGATGTAGGCAACATAGAATGTCCTCTTGATGATTGGGAGGTGGAAGCGACAAGAGAGAAAAGGGGGGGAAAGAGAAAGAGTTGGCTCACATTTTAGAGAGAGAATGCATAGAGAGAATATGCAAAATCTGCTTTTTGGGCAAGGGGGGATGAAAAGTGCTTCTTTTAATGAGAACTAAGTGAGAGAGAGTGTTTTATATGTGAGAGAGAGGAGAGAGATGGGGAAAGACATTTTAAAATTCAATTACCCACCTCTCTTTTGTGTTAAAGTAGCCTATTTTCAAAATACAAAATATACAAATGGTATTTTTAGCATAGGCCTTTTTGCCCTCTGTTTTAGGCTTGGTCAAACTTGACTTAAGCTTTAAGCATTTCCTTAAACTGCCAAATAAAGAGGCCCTCCTATACCCGATTCCCTTCCTAATGGTCAAACGAGAAAAACCACTCCTTACCCTTCACCTGCAATACCTTCCCATAATGCTCCGCCCAACCACCAACCTGCTCTCTCCATCTGCCTTCAGCTACCACCTTATCTTGCACATCAACACATGAAAAGACAGTACCTGACCCTCCCTTCCAACCATGTAAATCAACAACCTCCTTGCAAGAGATCTCCTCCAAAGGGCATTGCGGTCGATATAATTTCTCCTCCACAACTATCTCTGTCGGCATAACCATAGCATCATGACATTACTTATCCAACGGTAACTCCACTTTTGGAGGGGTAAACCCTTGCATCACCTGTATCCTGACCAAAGCTTCACCAAAAAGCACCTGTGACTCTTCATCCATATCAACCATTGGATCATCAAATCCCCAATCAGACTCTTCCTCAATGCATACCTGATCCAAAGAACCTGTATCTACAACATCACCAGTGCAATCCATACGCAACTGCAACTGTTCCCTCTATTCAACATCTAACACATCATGAGCACAATAAAAGTGCCCAAACCCTTGGTCTCCACTTCATCACCGTCCTCTTGTTGACCTTGTATACTAGCTTGGCTATCCATAAACAAGGCACCCTTCTCTGCAAAGCTACGAACCAGCTGCACTGCTATAGCACTCTCCACCACAACCTTCATGAGCATGGCCATCAACATAGTGATGCATGCCCTCTTCAATTGCATATCTACCTTCACATGATTTGGCACTTCAACCTGCTCTTCTTTCACATCGCTGACCATGTTATCACACAAACAACAAGGAAACTTTACCCTTACCAGTACAAGCTCATCGGAATCTGTCTGCTTGCCATAGGATGTGGACTCATCTGCTCTATCCTCTTAGCTTGTCTCCCAAAGACTCGAGCTTGTATCTTCATTATCATCAGCACCATATACCGACTCCATATTTTCATCTTCATCATCATCTTGCTGCTCCACAAAATCTTTACCACTACCTCGGCTTTGCACATATTCTTCATCCACTTTCAAGATCTTGGCATTTGCAACGTGGATACACTCTGCTACATTTTCATGCATTACCTCCACAAAAATAAGCTTTCTTACCTTCTCAATCTGCTCTTGAAACTCAACATCGGCTAGCTCTTCATCACACACGTTCTCTTCCGCGGAATGCTCATCCTCATTGACAAGCTCTTGTGCCATCGGCATAGGCACACCAAAAATAGAAAACTTCCAAGGAGCATAATTGACCACTTGCCTTACCTCAACAGGTCCTACACTTCAAAAAACTGGCACCACTTTTGGTTGAACCATAGGATACACTATCGCTGCCACATGCACATAATCTGCAGGTTTCAACAAACCCAACTCCACCTTTTGCTTTACCTTCTTAACTCCACCTTTTCTCTAATCTTTGGATGCAAGCAATAAAGGAACTTTGACAACTTGAAGTACTAGTTGCCTTTAACCCCCTGTAGCAACCTCTAATTGCCTCCAACAATAAAAAAATTTGAGAAGTATTTACTTACATCTTGGCATAGCGCCCTCAGCTTTGCACCTGCTTCCGCTGGAGAAATCACCTTCCAAAACCGCCCAAGAAATTGAT
Source organism: Adiantum capillus-veneris (assembly GCF_014529385.1). Taxonomy (NCBI): domain Eukaryota; kingdom Viridiplantae; phylum Streptophyta; class Polypodiopsida; order Polypodiales; family Pteridaceae; genus Adiantum; species Adiantum capillus-veneris. Next base: position 114,033,481 of record NC_140959.1, on the reverse strand, counting down.
CCCGCACCTCTTGCCATGAGATTCGATTACCACTCTTCAGACCATCAAGCCATATCTTTGCACGTCTGCGCATCAACAACGACACCGTTTGTAACTTCTCCGCATCCATCACCATATGCATCAACAATATCTATAGTTCAAAATCTGCTATCTAGTCCCCAAGGTCTTCAACACCTATAAATATGGGGCCAATGCTTGGCTCCACCATCTCTGCCAACTTTAAATCTGATCACTTCACATTTCACCACGTCATTCGCCAACCGCCCGTCGGCTTTAAACCTCGCTTCCAACTTCAATTAGGAGCAATCAAATGCTTCTCAATGGGGGCACTTGAAGATGGAAAGAGGGAAAGGGAAATGCACCTAGCACACAAAAAATTTGCCTCTCTATAGACTAGGGTTTCCACAACACACCTATCCACTAGAAAACACTATCAAAACACCACCAATTTGCAAGCAAACCATTGTTTGCACACAACCCAATGCACACACTTGCTGCAACACCAAAAACGAATCCACTCACTCCACAATGTTCAATTCATAGCCTTCAACACACACACAACACCTCTCTCTCTCTCTCTCTCTCTCTCTCTCTCTCTCTCTCTCTCTCTCTCTCTCTCTCTCTCTCTCTCTCTCTCTCTCTCTCTCTCTCTCTCTCTCTCTCTCTCTCTCTCTCTCTCTCTCTCTCTGACAACAAGACAAAATTATCCTTGAAACAACTTACCTTCCAATACTCCTGCATTAGAGCTCATGTAGATTCTTTCAATCCTTGCAGCTATGTAGCATTCCCCGATTTGTTTATTGTTCCATGTCAATCCTATGCTCTTGGAGATATTTATAAGGTTGAGCTTGGATTGAACCATCTCCCACTTTAGTTTTTCAGTACCATTGATGGTGAATCCTAGCTGCTTCTATCTGTCAAAAGAGGACTCCAACATGTTAAAGTCCCCTACACAGATGCAAGGCCCTGACAACTTAGATAATTCCTCCCAAATTTTGGCTTTTTCCACTATTGAATTTGAAGCATAGACATAATTCAAAGTATAGTTAAATGGAATGCAAAGGGAGACTGCCACCCAATTGCTCCTTTATGAGGTGTGAACTTGTTGCACAAGATGATTATACTTATCTGAAAACCCCAAAGCTACATCTCCTCTGCCATGCATATGGTTAGTAACATATCAGTTGTATCCAACACCTAGTCTTTGCAGGTTAGAGGTCAGGTTAGAGTCAGTGACTTTGAGTTTTTGCAAAAATATGAAGTCAGGCTTAGGGTTGGTGTCAATTAACCACATTTTATAACATGGAGCTCTGAGAGTGTTAGTAAGCCCCTTGCAATTAAAAATGAATGCTTTGATGTGTGGGAATTTCATTTTTGCTATTTTTGTGGTTGCTTTAGCAAGCATTACTGAAGATCTGGTAGGGTCCTTTCTTCCTTTTGGAAGAGAAGTGAGGGGTCATAGGTAGTCTCTCCTCTTCTGCTTGGGTCATCAAAATATCCACTGATTTGTCAGATTTACTGCTTAGCTGAGTCTTTGTTAAATTATCCCGTTCTTGTAGTTGACTTTCAAAAAGATCTGTATCATCTTTATTTTTAGTGTTGAATTGGGTGCTAGGCACAGAAACACCCTTGGAGGCTGAAGTGTTAGCTGAAGAGAAAGCCCTTTCTTGACTTAAGGGAATGTTAGGAGGGGATGGTAATTTTTGCCATCCACATTGCTCTGATTACTTGTGGCACTAGGTGATGAGACTTTTTCTCTCCCTTCATCCTCATTTTTTGAAGTGTCTTCCTTTGAGTCTTCCTTGTTGGATTCCTCTTCTTGCACGTCATAGCTAAATGGGTCAAATACCTCTTGCAAAAAAAGTCTGAAAATGTTTCTGTTCCTGTTAGGGATTTCTGGTATTCTTGGCACTGTTCCTCCTCTGAAGTGGTTGAAAAGTGTCTTTGCTTTCCTATTGAGGCTCTTCCTATGGTGGGCTGGGTTTTAGGTATGGACAGTCTTTTATAAAGTGCCCTTTCCTCATACAATGGAAGCATGCATTAGGGAGGTTCTTATACAAGACTATCTAGAGGTGAAGGAGATTCCCAGCAGAGTCCTTAATAGGGATCATACTCTTCAATTTTGCCTTAGGCCTTCAATTTCCCCCAAGTTGACCTAAAAGAGGGAAATTCCTCCCTTACCTCGAAAGCTTTACGTATCTTGGCCAATCACAAGTGGCATGAATGTGCTTTGCATCAATTGGAAGAGAGTGTACCATGCATTTGAGAACGTGTGTAATGTGGGAAATATCAAATGTTGGGTTCTCAAAAATTATCTTTTTGAGACATTGGTGACACCGGTTCTTCTTTATGGAGTATAAGTGTGGGGCAGAAGCATCTCAAAGTCTGCTTGGAAAGAGTTTGAGAATGTCCAAAAGCATTTTTTTACAAACTTTCTCCAAGTTAAGACACATCCATCATATATGCTCCTATTTCTTGAGTCAGGATCTCTTCATTGAGGTTATGGGCATGCAAAGGGTTGTGGAGTACATGATAAATATGCATCAAAACCCCTCACGTCGACTTCCTACAATTGCATGGGAAGCAAGTAAAGAAGTTTAAAAGATGCAAAAAAGCAAGATCTTGAGCATGGGATGGATGCAAGACATAAAGAAGTGGTTTGGGAAATGGGATGCATTGCACTTGCTACATGATGCCTCAATAGACTTCCAAGTGAATGAAGCTTTTTTACAATGCCAATGTATTACATCTTGGGAGGAATCCGGTGAGTCGCGCATCATATATTGCCCCACCCATATTGCCCCCCGCTAAAAAACCATGCTCTTCACTAAAAGAGGAAACTGTACTCAACGTTGTATGCTTGAACCTATCCCCTTGTTAGCAATATGCACTATCGCAGCCATTCGGCTTAGCTCCCACTCCCTTTGATGCGAGACATGATGTTGGGGCAATGGACAAGAGACAAATCGATTGTGCACATTATGCTCATTGCAAGTTCAAGATTCTGAGTTCACACACTACTAGAGTGCCCAGGTTTTGGTCACATCTGAACTTGCTTCCCTCACATTTTAGCCATGACTTAGACTTTACACACTTTCCTCTCCCAGCCACAATGCGGGCTCTCCATTGCGACTCTCATCACCACAATTTTGGAGCATCAAGAATCACTCATCAGTCGCACATATACTACATCATGTAAATTTGGTTACATAGCTTATATTTGACATCCAAAGATGATGATAAAATCTCTCTCTCTCTCTCTCTCTATGCATTGTGCATCCAGCCTCTTGGAAGAGTGGTCTCTCTCTCTCTCTCTCTCTCTCTCTCTCTCTCTCTCTCTCTCTCTCTCTCTCTCTCTCTCTCTCTCTCTCTCTCTCCAGGCATGGTGCACCTAGCCTCTTGGAGTGGTCTCTCTCTCTCCTGGAATCGTGTCTTTGGGCTCTTCCAGGTGCTCTCTCCCCCCCTACCTCCCACCCAAGTTTCCCCGCCCTCTCTGCCCATTTTGTCGTCTCATCTGCATCCTTGACGACTGCTCCAAGATATGGGGTCATAAGCATGCCATGAGAATGTAGGAGCTATGTCCATGTCGACATGCAAAGTCATCTTCTGCAGAGGAATGTGAAGAAGGGCATATAAATCTTAGCCTCTTTGCTTCTCCTTGATGCACTTTGTGTTTCGGATTACAGGATTGTTTTCCAAGTTTAGGGACTTGAGACTTTGCGGTAGCTCATGTATGCTTGAGTGCAGATTTTGTGCATGATTTGCTTATGGTTTTGAGCATGTTTATGGCATCTATGGTTATTATGTTTATGCTAATGATATGTCTCGCTTATAGAGTGCGGTTGATGCACTTTGTGTTTCGGATTACAAGATTGTTTTCCAAGTTTAGGGACTTGAGACTTTGCGGTAGCTCATGTATGCTTGAGTGAAGATTTTGTGCATGATTTGCTTATGGTTTTGAGCATGTTTATGGCATCTATGGTTATTATATTTAGATAGCCAAATACTGTCGAAACTCTGTTGGATTTTTCTTACAAGTTTATTTGTTTATGCGCATGGTTTGCAATCGTGTTTTGATTGCATTTGGCACTTAGTGGTTGCTTTGTCATAGTGTTTTGGCATCGCATTGTGAGAGTGTTTGCTCACTAGATTACATCATTCAACATATATGTGGTAGTCTCTTCAGGAGGGAGATTGTTGATGATAGTTTCGTCGATTACCACATAGTGCTCTTGGATTAGAGCGGGTTTTTTGGCATCATTTGAGCGGTTTTGCTCATTTTGTTTCGTTACAATGAGCCATATTTGCTGACACTTCTCTTAGACAGCTTATGCCAGCTTATGTTATATTTTAATAGTACTTGGTGTATGAGTTAGCCAGACTTTGGCTATTGTCAGTTGATCGATTTGTGCTTGGTCTTGTCATAGGTTATTGCCATGGATTTGGCATGTACATCATTGTCAGGGTTTGTGCTTTTCCATACAAAGTTTGATGGTTCAAACTTTGAGCATTGGAAAGCAGGTATGCATGATGCATTGACTTAGTTGGGCCAAGTGTTGCCACTAGAGGGCATGGATGTTAGGCCAGAGTCTATGACTGACGATGAGTAGGAGGACTTAGATGAGCTTGCACGTTCAACGACCATGTTACACCTTGGTGACTCTGTCTATCACATTGGTTTGGATGCAGTACAGCTAGAGAGTTATGACAAAGATTGTGTAATGATTTTGGCACAAATTAGTCTAGAGAGGACGATCTTGCAGACATAGAGATATTGTGTGTTGGCATTGTGGTCATACAAGGCATGTACGTAGGTGTTGTTTTCAGCGGATGAGATAGCACATGAGACAACACAAGAGGGATGCTATCACTTTGGATGATGTGGGAGCAGATGTAGCATATACGCATGACGGAGATGTAACTTTGCTTCCATGTTTACTCTTGACTTTCTTATGTTAGTTTTTGACAACACATTATCTTCGCATTGGATACTAGATGTGAATGCTAGATTTCATGTCACGCCGAGTCGTGAGTGGTTGTGCGCGTATGTCGCACGTGTCAATGCAAGGAACTTGTCGATACACCGTGTGCAAGCCAAAATGGCTCCAAGCACACAACAAGCCTAAAAGTAAGCTCAAAGATGGCGATGGTGTGTCACTCACCGCTCTACGCTTGCTGTCATGGAGGATTCCTCGCCGTGAAGAAGAAGGACCTCCGCTATGCCACGCTCAACCGCTTTGCCGCCTTCGTGCCGTCGTCGCAATGCTAGATCGCACACTCTCTCTCTCTCTCACGCATACACACACACACACAAGGAGATGAAGAAGAAGAAGATGGAGATGGAGCAAGAGCACTCTTCAATTGCACAAATGAGAGAATGAGTGAATTTTAGGTTTAGTTGAATTTTATATGAGCTCGCCCCATTCACACTTGGGCACCCATGCTTAGCCAACTAATCCCTTGAATGTTCCAGTTAAAGTGCGCCTCTCATCAGCGAACACTCTTACCGTTTTCCTATTGGACCGACAAGCCCGGTACCTGACTCTACCAAATAAATAATACAACGTCCGTCGTAGGTGATAGGAATCCGCATGAGGGTTAACATGCCCCCCTTCTTGATGTAGATTCCGTCCTCGGAAGCTATTGAGTTGAAGCTCGTTCGTTGAGGTGGAAGAGCATTTGAGATTAATGTCCTTAGCCTTCTTCAGTCATTGCAAAATCAAACAACATTGGCACAATAATTGCATTCTCATATACAATTAAAAAGCATATGCATTTTTAGGCAGATAAATTGATTGGTAACAAATTTTTAAACCATTTGTCAGTAGTAAACATTAAATTGCAATATAATCAAACGCATAAACAGTTGTAAAGGTAAAAAATTAAACAACAAGTCTGGGGTCGCTAATTTAACGGTCGAAAGGCACTAAAGATTAACTATTAATACCATGGGTAAGCTTCTCAATTTTCTCTGGTCAATTAAGTTGTCTAATCGCGAGAGCCAAGTATTTCATGTCCGAGGGCTGACTAGAGGCTATACCTAGAAGACCTTGTAGTTAAGCTACGATAAATGGAATTTCTCATGAAGTCATCGCCTGATTGATTTACTTTTCTTTGACCCCCCAAACTCTTTTCACATTGTTTCAATTTTGATGTATGTGCTTATTTTGTATGCCTTGGGTTTTTTGCTTTTCAAGGAAAAGCGCCCACACTGGGAACCTCTAGGGCTCTAGTACCATAAGCGATACATGTGAGTGGATTACCAACTCCAGTTGAGGTTTCTCTTCCAACTTAAGATTTTACATTGTAGCACTTTCATTTTTTGTTTGTTCATTTTCAACATTTTCATTTTGTAACTTTGGGGGGTCATATAACACTGTTACACCTCCCCAAGCTCATCACACTAGTAAACTCCCTTTATAATACTTAAGCTAAAGTTCAATAGGGACTAAGCCCACTAGAAAGCCCTAATACATTTCACACAATGATGCGTAAATCGGATTAAGAACCTAAATAACAATAGATTATTAGGAAGGAATTCCCCATGGTATTAAGAGAAGATCTCTAACACCTAGCTTGGTCAAACTAGCTTAGTCGGACTGCTCGATTTTTAAACCTAGACAAGTGATTATGACAAAAAATTACATTGAATTTAATGTTTGATACTAAGCAAATGCACTGAATATTATGCTACCAATTACAATTAAAGCAGACAAACATGGATGCAAAAAGATAAGGGGCAATGCTAATGGACAAGAAACACCTGTTTGTGTTGATGGTCGTGCTTGATTTGAAGTGTGAATGAGAGAAAGATTCCATGAAGGTCCAAATCCTAACCACAACAATTGTTCCTGTACACACTATGAAACACGAAAAATACATCTAGGAGGCACATCAATGGGGAAAAAGAACTTTGCTATCACTAAACTCTAAAACAGAAACACTGCTATCGTACTAATCTTACCTACCCTCCATCACTCGAGTGATGAGGATCAAAGGTGTTTTATGACATAGGTTTCTGTTTCAGTGTACCGGATGCGAATGTGTAGGTCTGGGTCAATGTTTTGACTTTTATTGTGCATACTCGTTTGCTAATTGCTCTTGCTCTTTATTTTTTTCATTTTTGTGAGTATAAGGCTTTATATATACATTCCCTAAGATTGGGAGATTGAGAGGTCAGGGAGGAAGGTAGAGAGGGGAGTGAATGAATGATGACTGTCAGCAAACACTCCCCCCTTCCTTGGGTAGATCATACCATTTGAAATGTGCTCGTCACCCTTTGAAACCAATTGTTCCAGTTGGTACTAGGTGAATATTTTTGCTAGTAGTTTTCTATTACCTTAGGTGCCTCATCGAGTTGCAAGGGTGGTAAGGTACTCTCCCATGATTTTATTTGCAACATTGTTGTAGGTGGTGAACTTACAACGAGAGGTGCAAACTCTTTCTTGCTTGTATGGATATGTACAATGGTAGGTGGAGGTTGTGTCAAATCTTCTATTTCCGTAACGAAACTACACAAAGAGCAAGAAGCTTCATTTGATTTCCCTGTTTCTGGGCTAGGTGGAACAAATCGTTCTTTCTTTGGTACCCAAACTAGCTCTGGAGCAGGTGCATAGCATTCCGTGAATTTTTTATTTCCGTGGTCATTGATTCATTTTGGAGATACAGGATTGGGCTCACATGGGTCAGGTGACAAGTAAGAACACAATCTACATTTTGGCACCCAAATTTGATCATTTCCTTCATAGTAGCCATGGGCTTCCAATAATCGTTTATGTATCCACCGCCACGTTTCCTTACATTTTTTGGGGCGAGTGGGACGTTTCTGATAGGGCTTCTGTTTTTTAGCACTAGCTATGGTCGCTAAAGAAGCTTTAGGGACCCATTTGTATGTTTTCCTTGTTATATTGGGATGAGTCTTGTCAGAAGCTAAATGCATTGCTTCAAGCATATTTAAGGGTACGGGCATTTCATCCCCCTCAGGTGTTACCCAGGTCGTCCCCATGTTTCCCCAAGTGTCTATGGTTGCTGCTAGGTGGACCCAATCCACATTGTCTGACTCAGTCATCCCAGGTAGTACATCCATATAAGGAGAATCTTCCACAACATCAGTGTCTGCTTTACACGTGTAACAATACTGCAATGGGGCCGAGTGGACTGTGGTGTCGGATCTATGATCAATTATAAACCTATTTCCTAGGGGATGTGCTCGACCAGTTACAAGATCCACTCTAATGACAGAATCTTGGAACTGCAAATAGACATGGGTTTTTAGACCAGTCATGCACCATTTTTGCTTCCCTCATGAAAGGACGTACTAAGATCATCTCCGATGCCATAGTGTGTTGGGAGAAATCCAAAACAATGAAGGTAATCCTTATTGATCTTGAGATCTTCTAGCATCCCAATAGGTTTAACGATAGACCCATTGGCCATCTTCACTACAATGGTTGTGGTCGCAAGGTGAGGTCTTCCCATAGTTTCCCAACAATTTTTAGTCACAATGCTAACCCCAACGCCACCATCAAGGATTCTCTTCACAGTTAATCCCTTAGTAGTGATTGGTACAGTCGCATTGGATTCATCACCCTCAAAGTATTGTCCCAACTTGTTAACAGGTATTTCTATAACAAGGTTCTCATCTAGGTTGGGTTGTGGATCTAAGTGTTCCTCCTCTATTGGCATCTCCCCAGCTCCATCCATCTGTGCAAATTGTGGTAGCCTAAACTTTAGTTCTGCATTGAGGAAGGCTCGAAGAGCTGAAAATAGCTCAGGGTCTTTATATAGTTTGGACATGATGGTGGTTCTAACTTCTGAAGACATGAAATCCATCAACTTGGCAATGTTTAACGGCACCTTTTGGCCTTGAGTACCTTGACATGGGGAAGATGGGATCTCCATTTTTTTGATAGGATCAGGTAGTCCCCCTGTAAACATTCTTTCCATCAAGAAGTGAGTATGCCCACTTTCCCATGACTTTAAGTCACTTTTTTCTTGGATGACACTAGGTATGGCTAAGGGCCTATGGACTTGGTGAGGTTGTTGTTGCGTAAGGAACACGGTGTCTGTAATCTGGATTTGCCTAGGTGCTGGTTCTAGATCCCTTTGGGTATCTTCTACCAAACTCCTTAATTGCTTGAGTCGCTCGATCTCCTCTGTAGGGTTTGGATAAGTTCCTATCTTCTTCTTGGATCCTGGTCATTGTGGCTCACGAAGATCTTCCTTGTTGGTTTCTATCTTAGTGGTCGTTTTGGTCTCCATGGTTTCACCTAAATCAGAATCCTCTTCAGCGTCGTTCATATATACAGGGTCATCACCAGTCCCTATGTTGGTCTTTGAACTGGGATCTGACTTTGCTGCTTTTTGCGATCTCTTTCTTTGTGTTTTTTTTTTTGAGATTGGGCAATTGATGCCGTTTCTCTTTCCTCAAGAATATAATTTTGTTTTTGGAGCATCGATCGTGTGAGTACGTTTACTGGTACCACATGTGTACTTTGTGATGGATCCTCGGTAACTTCAATCAAGTTTAATGGCATCATCTTCGGTGCATTTGGATTATTTGGACGTTGGGAAATCAAATGATCTATGCCACATCGATTACACATGAGTATTGGCATTGTAGACGTGCTCGCTTGATTGGTTTGCATTAGTGTGGCGACTTTTTGTAGCCTAATAGGACACTCGGCTACACGATGTGGACCTCTACACTCATAGCATTGAAGAGGCGGTCTCTTAGCAGTGTAATTGATATTTTTGCCTCTTGCAGCAAGAGCATCTACTTGATAGACAGGTATGACTTGTCCCCAATAGTGCTCCATGTAGTATTGTGCACTTTCTTCAAGCGCATCCATCCCATATGCAATATTAGGGTCCATGCCAAGTAGGTCACCTAATAAAAATGTAACCTATCACGTGAGTTCAACAGAAGGGTATTTAAAGTTCTTGAAACTTACAGAAATATATATACATAAGGGCATTGCTTTTTCAACTTTGAAAAAAACTTATAGATTTAAAAAGAAAAGGGTACATTATATTCTTAACAAAATTCACAGATAAGGGGTTTGACAAACATGTCTTGAACGCACGTGATATGGTAGTTCTACACATAGTGAACCTTCCGAGGGTCCATGTCTTCCTCACTGCCTTCCAAACAAGCAATAGATGACTCACAACCCACTTGATTCACATAAGTGATTCTCGGATGTGGTGGTTGCGGTCCTAGCACTGGAGGTGGTAAGGGTGTTTTTTGAACAACATTTTGGGCCCTAGGGACCATGTGTTGTGCTGTTTGTTCAAGAGGTGGGTCCGGCATCAATGCAGGCACTCGAGGTGTGTCTGTCCATGCTAAGGCTGGTCTATTGGCCATCGCACACTTAAATACTATGCAATCCTTAGCTTGACGACCATACCTCCCACAGACATTGCAATTTCCATTGAATTTTACTCTAAAACTAGGGCATTCACTGGCACTTTGCGGTCCATAGCATAATGAGCACCATTGTTGCTCCCTTCTTGGATACATACGATTGTTTTGCGGAGCACGATTATCTCTAAGACTCTCTTGAATGGCCTTGGTAAGATCTACTAAAGTCATTTCAGATATCTTTGGCTCCTTAGCAATAGGCTTTAGGGTCATTGGCTGATGCCCTGATGCTTGCAAGCTAATAGATTTAGGCTCAACAGACACTCTTTCTCCTTGAATCATTAAATCATCCTCCAATTGGATCGCATTGGTGGTGACTGCTTCCCAAGTGGTGATACCTCTAATGACTAGGTCATTGTAGATATCCTCATGCCGTAATCCCCTAATGAATCTATCAAGCAATTGATTATTATTGAAGCGCTTATTTGGATTACAACGAGAATTCAAATGCTTCAAGCGACTAATAAAATCTCTCACCGACTCTCCTTCCTCTCGTTGGGCTTTCTGGAGCTGAGAGGCTACACCCCAAAGCACTCCCTCTTGTATGTATTCTTTCAAGAACAGTCTCCTAAGAGTAGGGTAAATCGTTTTTTCTTCCACCCTCAGGGTTCTATACCAATCCCCAGCCTTCCCACTTAAGGTTAGGCTTAAAGCATTAATCTTATGCAGGTCATTGTGTTCTCCTAGAGGATCGCATATTTGTTCAAACACTACGATATTCTTTCTCATATCCCCGTCTCCACTAAATTTTTGTGTGAGCTTGGCTATTTGTACTCCCTTACTTCTAGGCTCTCTATCAGGTGTGTTACGCATATTCTCAGCAATAGATCGAGCAATAGCTTGAGCAAATGTTACCAAGTCACCTAAGTGAGCAGGGACCGTGGGTGAAGGCACTCCAGAGACTACATGTGGAGTAGGTATTGGCATTGGGCTTGGGGCATAGGAAGCTCTTGGGTTCCATGTTGGGTACGGTGTTGTGCCATGTGGCCGCCCAAAGTTCATATGTGTGGCCCTAGGCATAGAAGACGTCGGGTGTGACATGCTAATGCTAGCCGGTATGGTCACATCGAAATAGGAACTTGGGTTTTGTGGTTGGGGAGCATAGGTAGTTGGAACAATGGGAGGGGTAGGGACTACATGAGTGCGATGACTCGTAGGTGCATACGATTGGAACACACTTGTAGGTACTGTTGCAGGCATTGAGCTACCATGTAGCGGTGCTTTACTAACAAATGAGGTCCAAGGCGTGTTTCTTGGCATGCCCATCATTGGGGTAGGCATGGTAGCCGTGGTGTCATCAAGGGAAAGATGAGCTAGACTTGGAAAGGTAAAGCTATCACTTGTGGGCTCAGATTGCACTAAGACCCTTGGAGAAATAACATATGGGGGATCCATCGGACTTACCGAGGGAGTCTCCATTTGCGATAAGGTCGGTTTTTTAGCCTCTCCTGTATCCAAGAATCTCATGAGACCCGTTGAAGGCATGTTGATCCCCTTGTTCTATCTCTCTAACTCAATGACCCTATGGATGACCTCACAAACTCTTTGTTGTTGATCCTCCACACTAGTAGCACCCATTGTGGATTGTAGGACATCTAACCAACCCACGTGATAGGTGTGACCTGTGTATAGGTCGGTCAGAGTTTTCGTTTGTAGTTCGTACTCCCAGTTCTCATTTAAGAACACTCCATCTAGGATTGAGGTGCTAGGGGTGTCCTTTGAGCTAGATGCAATGTTGCTTTCTAGAGCTTGCTCTGTAGTGGTTGCTAAGTCAGGAGCACTCGATTGCTCTCTTAGCAAGGATATTGAGATAGGGGCTTTTGCTTTTAACTCTCTTCGTTGCTCCGCCTTGCGTAAGCTCTCGACTTCCTTTTCCCTAGCCGCAATGATATATCGCTCAACCTCTTGGACTTCGGCAAGGCTTCTACCATCGGGTCATATGACCTCGGAGGGAATTAGCTCTGAAGAGTCAGGAGGTGCAGTGAATGAAGTATTCATGTGAATATTCTCTAAGGGTATAGGGTCTACATTGTTCATGAATGGAGAATTTACTTCCCCACCCCCCTCATTTACATCATCAGCTCCATGTTCGGACCGAGTGGCTCTACTAAAGGTTTCCTTCAAGCGGCTAAGCACGCTCGGCCCGGACCGTGGACCCATGGCATGCATGCCTTGGCGTGAGCTATGGGGATTAGGCATTGGGAAACCCTCCATGACGTCGTAGTCAGAGGAAGAGGCACTAGCCGCTATGTTCGGGTCTTGGTTTGGACTACCTTGGGTCCTCGTCGAGGGCCCGGAACCTAAGGTAGGTGGATAATGAGAGCTCGCGTAAGTCGAAATTCTCTCTAGTTGATCCGTCTCTATCACACGACCAGAGTGCAGATGCATGTGCCTTTGGCACCCTACAAGCATCGAGCGAATAACGTCAAAGGTTAACCGCTTACTTTTTTAGGCATCCGTTTTCGCTCGTTTTTTTTCAAAAGTTTTTAATTGTTTCTTTAATGTTTTTTAATGATTGATTTTTTTGATTAAAGTATGTGATAGCTCAAAACGAGCATATCACTCAGAGGGTCACCTGAAGCTACGTCGGTCCTCAAAAAAGTCGATTTTTAGCTACGTGTGAAGCTAAAATTCGTAATTTTAAAGGGCGACTGGGGCCTAAGCCTGAGCATGAGCTTGGGCTTGGGTCTGGGAGATATTCCCGATCCCGGTCCTACCTTTAAATTATTTATTTATTTTATTATATATTTTTTTAAAGGATAATGTTGCTGCGGCTTGCACGAGAGCACACACACACTCTACCTACCTACTTACAACTAATACACCTACTGTTGCACAGTAGCACACTTCATTAGCTCTCACAGATCTACTTCCTACTTACTGTACTTTGCATTACACAGAACTAACAACCTTAATACTAAAAAACACAGTACCTTTGAAAACTCCGTTAACAAAGAAATACACAGTAGCAACACAAAATCCTTCTTCTCAACACACACACCCTCCTTCCTTACCTTTCCTACAATTGAAATTGCACCACAAAAGAAGCACAGAGTGCCATTCAAGCTTAGTGTATGGCATTCCCCGGCAGCGGCGCCAAAAATGTGTAAGGAACTTGCCGATACACTATGTGCGAGCCGCAAATGGCTCCAAGCACACACAAGCCTAAACTAGTAAGCTCAAAGATGGCGATGGTGTGTCACTCACCGCTCTACGCTTGCTGTCGTGGAGGATTCCTCGCCGCAAAGAAGAAGGAGACGCCGCTACGCCCCGCTCAACCGCTTCACCGCCGTGGTGCTGCCGTAATGCTCGATCGCACACACTCTCTCTCTCTCTCTCTCACACATACACACACACACACACACACACACACACACACACACACACACACACACACACACACACACACAAGGAGATGAAGAAGAAGAAGATGGAGATGGAGCACTGAGAGCACTCTTCAATTGCACAAATGAGAGAATGAGTGAATTTTAGGTTTAGTTGACTTTTATATGAGCTCGCCCCATTCACACTTGGGCGCCCATGCTTAGCCAGCTAATCCCTTGAATGTTCCAATTAGAGTGCGCCTCTGATCGGCGATCACTCTTACCCTTTTTCTATTGGATCGACAAGCCCGGTACCTGACTTTACCAAATAAATAATACAATGTCCGTTGTAGGTGATAGGAATGTGCGTGAGGGTTAACATTTAGGCATCCGTTTTCACTTTTTTTTAATGTGTTTTTTAATATTTTTGAATGATCGATTTTTTGATTAAATATGTGTGATAGCTCAAAACGAGTCTATCACTCAGAGGGTCGTGGTGTGCTTTACAGCACAACGTTCGGTCATTTCAAGCTCCGTTGGTCCTCAAAAAAGCCGATTTATAGCTACGTGTGAAGCTGAAATACGTAATTTTAAAGGGCAACTGAGTCCTGAGCCTGAGCATGAGCTTGGGCTTGGGTCTGGGAGATATTGCCGATCCCGGTCCTACCTTTAAATTTTTTGGTTTTTTTTTTGTTTTTGGGATAAGGTCTCCGCGGCCTGCGCACGAGCACACATACACTGTACCTACCTACTTACAACTAATACACCTACTGTTACACACTAATACACTTCGTTAGCTCTCACAGATCTACTTCCTACTTACTGTACATTACATTACACAGAACTAACAACCTTAATACTAAGACCTTATCACAGAGAAAACACAGTAACCTTTCAAAACTTCATTAACAAAGAAATACACAGTAGCAACACAAAATCCTTCTTCTCAACACACACACCTTCCTTCCCTACCTTTCCTACAATTGAAATTGCACCACAAAAGAAGCACAGAGTGCCAGCATTTGGACAAGTGTCCTCCTTTTCCCATTTGACAACGAAAGATCTTAATTAATTATTTAATTGAAGCTAAACTATCATTGGTACTCCCTATAGGCCATCCAATATGATTGAAGCTAAACTAACTATAAGCTAAACTATAGGCCATCCAATATGATTGAAGCTAAACTAACTATAAGCTAAACTTAATTAATTATTTAATTGAAGCTAAACTATCATTGGTACTCCCTATAGGCCATCCAATATGATTCAAGCCTACTATGATGGAAACATAAATAGGGGCATGTCATGTGTCCTTTGTGCCTCTTGTGGAAAGGGTGGTTCTTGAGTGTGAGTGTGTGTGTGCTCTCTCCTTTCCCTACAATTAGGACTCACCCCCTCCTTTGTAGGCTTCTTGTTGACTTGAAGCACCTTAAGCACTTAGTCAATAAGATCCTCAAGCACCTCAAGCACCTTAGTAAGTAAGCACCTAAAGCACCTTAGTCAATAAGCACCTCAAGCTCAGCCCTAGCTTGCCTAAGGTCTAAGGTACCTAAAGTTGGCCGTAGTCTTACCTAAAGGTCCTAGGTCTAAGGACTTTTAACACTTTACTTTGGAGGTATTTAATGAAGCTAACCCTAAGGTATTTTAATCTCCATTACATGCACATTGCTCTATGGTAGACCATCTCCTTTTGGACCCCTATTGAGAGATAATTATCCCTCCTCCTGCCCCCCCCCCCCCCCCCGCTGAGATAGGTCTAGCAACACATATCTGTATCGTAACTCTTGTTCCCATTTATCTCCCCATTTTAAATGATCAGTTCAATATGGGAAAATAAATTGGAATAGGTGGATATTAGATTTTATGACAAAAATGCATTTTTTTCATGAGACATCCCTTGATCAGAACAACAGAGGGTGCCCATAGTACATTTTGAGACATTTTCAGCCATAGCCAAAAATTGTTTGAAGCACATAAACACCTCGGACTTAGATTTAAGTGGATACACCCATGCATGGGTGGAGTAATCATCAATGAAATTCACAAAGTACAGGTAATTGCCTAAGGATGGAGTTTGCATAGGCCCACAAACATCACTATGCACAAGCTGCAAGCTGCAACCTGCATGTAGCCCTTATTGAACCATCCTTTGGAAACATCAAAAGTAGCATCTTACCCAAAATGCAAACTTCACAAACATGATTCATAGGTGCTTCAAGCGGCAGCAAAGAAGCAACCATATCAAATTTTTGCAAACAAAGCAAACTGGCAAAATTCAGATGCCCAAAATGTGTATGCCAAAGTTTTGCATCTGAAACAGCCTTTGAGTCCACAAGTGCATTTGCAAAATTTTTCCTACGCTCGTCATTCAAAGTGAGCTACAACCCATGACATAAAATG
Organism: Adiantum capillus-veneris; assembly: GCF_014529385.1. NCBI lineage: Eukaryota > Viridiplantae > Streptophyta > Polypodiopsida > Polypodiales > Pteridaceae > Adiantum > Adiantum capillus-veneris. The sequence goes on along the minus strand of NC_140959.1, from coordinate 114,017,335 downwards.
CTAGATGCAACAATTTCACCACCAAAACTAAGATCATGGACTGCACATATGTCATTCACAAATTTGACAACAAGACCAAGTTTAGAAAGTGTAGATATAGACAAAAGGTCCTTTTTGATCCAAAGTACATACAATGCATCAACAAGTGTGAAAGAAGTGCCAGTTGCAGTAGTTAGCACAATCTTTCCAACTCCCTTGAATGGATAAGAGGCATTGTTGGCACAAGCAACTGAATTCCCATGAGGGACATCTTCGAGAGAGGAAAACAAGTCACGATGTGACATAATGTGCTTTGTAGCACCACTATCAAAATACCACACATGTGAATCTGCAGCAAATGACATGCATGCATCATGGACAATAGGATCATAAGTACACTGCACTAAACGCCCACTCTGCATCTACATTATCATCACAATCTCCTTTCACAGAAGATTCAACACCCCCTTTTCTTTGTAGCCTCTTTTGCCTTTAATTTTGGACACTGCTTGATCAAGTGATCATTAGCTTTACCATAATGGCAACACATATTCTTTTTTCCCTTTTCATCAAAATTCCACACAAAGTGCTACCAGCAGAAGCATTAGAAACAGTGCCTTTTCGCTTGCAGACAAACCATGAGGTGTGGCTTCATTATTGTTACCACTTTTTCTTTTAGCAATAAAGACCTATTCAAATGCACGTTGTTTAGTCTTGTCTTTTTTTCTAGAAAGCGACTCTTCCAATATCAATGTGCATAATGCATCAAACTTGAAACTTTAGGATTCCTTTCGGTTATAAGTCTCCAAGTAATAGCAAAAGTCTGGTATGAATCTAGAAAAGCATCAAGAACAGTCTGCAGAAGGACCTGTCAGAAATGACTTTGCGTGCAAAAATTAGTTGCTCATTGATATTCTTGATACCAACAAGAAAAGTATCCATTTTATTTTCCTCATGCATAATCTTTGACTCAGCTATTTATGCAGCAATGCAATTTTAGCCTTATTGCAACTTGTATAAAGACCAACCAAAATATCCCAAGCTTGTTTTGTAGATTTTGCTGAACAAATGTGAGGAGTACTAATGTGCTTCATAGACAACACAATAAATGCATGAGCATGCACATATCTTATGTCCCAACAAGCCTGCTCAACCATAGGCAAAACAGCTCTAGCAATAGCAATTCTGCCACCAAAATTGACAACATCCACAAAACCGAGACTTAGATCAATGCCCTACACAATATTCTAAACACCCTTTGACACAAGAACATGTTGCATCATGTAAAACCAGATTGGTTAATTGTCCCCATCCAATCTATGATCAACAACAAACATTTTGAATACACATGTGTTGTTTTCAGCCATGGCGCATGCCTGCACTTGATGTAAAAACTACCCTAAAAGAGGAGAAATGAAGTGGAACTAATGCGTGCTATATACCACAACCCAAATAAGACTATAAGGGACCTATTATGCAGAGAGCATCACTGACAAAATTTTTGCACAAAATGACAAAATAGCATACACAACACTACTTGCAGTGGAAACGGAGGCTAAATTGAGCCCAAATGAAAAATCTGAGCATACGAAGCTCTATAAGTGCTCCCAAAGTATTTTTCAACCTGCTGACACTCACCAAAGCTCATTGAAATCTGAGAAAGTGAGCAAACGTGTGCTGGCAATGCTGGGGCGACTAAGCCCAGGAGGACGCAACCTGTTGTGATACCAATTGTTGGAAATAGGGTTGAATGAAACACACACAACTTGGCAAAGATGAAGGAAGCTCAAGGCACACAATAGAGAGTATTATACTTAGTGTGCAATAAAAAGATAAGATAACCCTAGAGTGATGGGCATGTATACAATGCACGGGGAAAAAAACCTGCTAGTGAGGAAAAAATTCCAGGTTGACGGTCCTAAGTGTGTTCACACACATTATCACCACATGTATATGGTAAAAACATATGGATTCTCAAGGACACCATTGGAAGGGGAGAATCATAAATTTCAAGAAAACTTAAGATGATAAGTAGCTAGCAAAGGTACAACATGTATATATAGCTTCTCAATTGAAGCTTAACACATCCTTCCCTCACCCTAGGTTCCTTGCAAACTATACATGTTCTAGTTCTACCTAAATGTTTTGCATTGTCCCATTTATGCTTTTACCTCTTAGGTTTCTTCAAATGTATGCATGATTTGGTGTGTTTTTCTTCATATATTTTTCCATCTAAATTTGTCGAGTGGGAATCGGTGGAATCTTTTACATGTAGCTTTGAACCTATCCATGTGGATGTGGGAAGTTGCTATATGTAAAGTGTTTACCTTGAGAGGTTGTTGCCTTATAGAAGATATTCTTGTATATACATGCTTATGTTGCATCAAGGAAAAATGTGTGCAATAATATGTCTCCCATTAACTTGACAAGCTTGGACATTTGCAACAATGGCTTAGACGAGACAATGCATTGAGACCACCAATCAAAAGAAGGATGGAAGTGAATCTGTGGGTCACACAAAGTTATCCTACTCCTCTACACATGTTTTTTTATATTCCTTTTGTGTGAATAGCAAAGTTGTATGATCTGGAGAAGAGAAGAGCTTTACTTGTGAGGACATCTCATTCCCACAACATGTCATTGTAACAGCTCAACCACAAAGCCTATCTTAATGAAAATTCTATTTTACATCCCATCTCTATGCATAAATGTATATTTTTAGGCTTAAGTTGCTCTTTTAGTTTTTTATTCAATTGATGCTTTTGGTAGTTCATTAATTTTTCAGCTGCTGTGAATGCATCAACTTTACAACTCATCTATGAAGTTTTTAATTCATTTCTCCTTCTCATAAAAATCTAGCTCTCCTACTATCAAAGCTAGTTTCTGCCATCTGCCTCCTCCATGGCAACACCCCATGAGGTACTCCTCGTGTAGTTGGCAAAGGTAGACCTTATTGATCACAGTGATGCACAAGTTCCCATGTTTGAGGGCACAATTGGCATGGGGGGAACATACGCCATTCAGGTTGATGCATTCAAGGACTTTATAGAGTACATGGAGGCACACATGTCTAGATATACAATGTTTTAAAAGGACTCATGCCACGTGGTTGCTAATTGATTTTCTAAAGCATATGTACAAATCTAACAAGAATATTTGATATTTCCAGTTGAGATTTGTCAAAGGCTTGCTAAGGGGAACTACAAGGTAGAGGATGAGGATGACCTCATCAGCTTGGGCATAGGTTGTATATGCACTCAATGCCTTAATTGGGACATGGTTCTAATTCTGTTGGTGCTTGAGGGTACAAAAATGGGTAAGAAAAAAGTAAAAAACAATTCAGATTGCATAGCCTACTCCCACTTCACGCTATCTTGTATTTGAATAGCTTCAGTGGGCTCACCGCAGTGACTAACAAATAGTCCATGGTTGTCTATGCATCTTAGACTCATTGGTGATCACCTATGAGCAACATATAACTTTCTTAGATTTTGGGTGCCAGAGACGATATCCCATCCCTTCGTCTACACCATATCTAATGAAGATGCACTTGTGTGATTTGCCAATCCAGCTTTTGCCTAAGCTCTTTTGGCACATGTGAGAATGCCTCACACCCAAATACACATAATCTACCATAATAAAGTTGTTTGCCCATCCATATTTCCTATCAAATTTTATAGTATAGTGGTGTACTAGGTGACCGATTTATCAAGTAAACAACTATCATAACAACTTCCCCCCAAAACTCCTGAGGTGAAGTGGCTGTAGACAACATAGCAGTGACCCTTTCTTGGATAGTCCTATTCATCCTTTCCATCACACCATTCTGAGTGGGTGCGTAAGGCATGATGAGCTGTCTTCTAATGCCTTGTTTGCTATAGAAGTCTTTGAACTAAGAGGAGATATACTCACCTCCAGTGTCAGTTGAGAAAGCTTTAAGCTTTCTACCTAATTGGTTTTCAACCACTGCTAAGAAAAGACACTACCCACACCTTCTCACATGAATTGTGTTAACGGGGCATCACCGTCGAGAGCTATGGTCTTAATAGTGGAGTCCTATGGGGCTTTTGCCTACGGCTTAACCACTATTGAGCTATTAGAAGCTTGACAGGAGCCGATGCTATTTTGGTGTTGAACGACCCTCTCTTCTATTCCTTGAAATTAATGGTATTCGAACCACGGGTACAGTAGCTTGAATGATTTTTCTAAAGGGGTAAAGAGGAGTAGCAACTAGGGCTTGAAGTGCCAAAGTACACCTAAACAGTTTACACCTAAAAGTTGTTAGAATGGCTGACAATAGTAAAGAGAGTGAAATTAATGTTGATAACTTTGATTTTGCTAATGAGCAAGCTTCTAATGATGCCCCGATGCTTGTTAACTATCTTGTTTCTAGGCTTCAACAAGCCATGGGCAATCCATCCCTCCAAAGTGAAGTGCAATGGCAGCTTTGTGCTCATGGGATTCTCCAAGCTCCACCATGACGGGGAAGCCTCCTTGCGAGACTTCCAAAAGAGGTCTATCTCCGATTCGGGAATAAGAAGAGGATCCCTATGAAGGGCTCAGAAATTTGTTCCTTGATGACGCATCTCCTTCTCAAAGGAGATATTAGGAGCCTCCACCGAAGGAACGAGAAAGAAGTGAGTCTCCTGCCACCTGGACGGAGATGGATCCATGAAGACGGCGGGTTAAAAGCTCTCCATCGCCTCCAAAACGGAGAAGACCATCGCATACTTCTCCACACCATACTTAAAAGAGGGATTACAAAAAGCGTTTTCTTTAAAGGCTTGGGCTCTTCTGTGCTTGTCAGCAGCAGCCTTTTGCCTTTGCTGTGAGATAGAGATAGCATCCTTAATCTTTTGGAAAGATTCTTGTAGGTCTCGGCTATACTCATCTGCAGCGAAGATCTTCCCATGTACCTTAAGTAGCAAGGGACTTTTTGATCTTCCCTCAATTACCTCGAAAGGTGCTTTTCCCGTGGAGGTATGTACAATGTTATTGTAAGCATACTCCACTAAGGGTAAGTACTTCTCCCATTGGGATCTTTGATCTATTTCCGTTTCATAGGCTTTTAGTAGATCGAGAATAGTTAGGTTAGCTATTTCACTTTGGCCATCAGTTTGTGGATGATAGGTCGAAGAGAAGTTTAGCCTTGTTCCTAAATTCTCAAAGAGACCCTTCCAGAAATTACTGGTCATTCTAGGATCTCTATCCAACACATAAGTTATTAGGCCATTAAATGTTACATTGGTATCAGAGCTCAAGTATTCTCTTTTCTTGCTCAAGAAGGGAGGTCCTCAAGCTAGCTACAAATGGTTGGTATTATTAATTGCCTGTGAGTAAGTAGAATAGGGATTTTTCAGCCTTGCAGTGCGCCTGCCTTCGTGCAGTTAACGGGGCATCACCGTCGAGAGCTATGGTCTTAATAGTGGAGTCCTACGGGGCTTGCCTACGGCTTAACCACTATTGAGCTATTAGAAGCTTGACAGGAGCCGGTGCTGTTTTGGTGTCGAAAGACCCTCTCTTCTATTCCTTGCAATTAATGGTATTCGAGCCGCGGGTACAGTAGCTTGAGTGCTTTTTCTAAAGGGGCAAAGAGGAGTAGCAACTAGGGCTTGAAGTGCCAAAGTACACCTAAAAAGTTTACACCTAAAAGTTGTTAGAATGGCTGACAATAGTAAAGAGAGTGAAATTAATGTTGATAACTTTGATTTTGCTCATGAGCAAGCTACTATTGATGCTTCAATGCTTGTTAACTATCTTGTTTCTAGGCTTCAACAAGCCATGGGCAATCCATCTCTCCAAAGTGAAGTGCAACGACAGCTCCGTGCTCACGGGATTCTCCAAGCTCATCACCATGACGAGAGAACACCTAGGAAGCCTCCTTGTGAGACTACCAAAAGAGGTCTCTCTCCGATTCGGGAAGAAGAAGAGAATCCATATGAAGGGCTCAAGAATTTACTTCTTGATAATGCATCTCCTTCCCAAAGGAGAACTCAAGAGCCTCCACCGAAGGAATGAGAAATAAGCGAGTCTCCCGCCACCTCGGCGGAGATGGCTCCACGAAGACGGTGGGCTAAACGCTCTCCATCACCACCAAAGCGGAGAAGACCATCACACTCTTCTCCACGCCATAATTCAAAGAGGGATGATAAAAGCAAGAGAAGAAAAAGGCGAGAAAGAGGACACCCTCTTCTCCATCTTCTTCATCCTCTTTTTCTTATGAAAGTGATGGTGAAGACAAAGAAGATCAAGGAAAGAAAAAGGCGAGAAAGAGGTCACCCTCTTCTCCATCTTCCTCAAATTCTTCATCTTTTGAAGAAAGTGATGGTGCAACCTTTGAACCATCAAAAAGAAGAGATCATAAGAAATCCTATGCCGCGTGGAAGAGGTCATCCAAGCTCAAGAAGTTCAAAGAGGGAGGGAAGAGCATCTCTTTTCTTACCTACGATGGCACTTTTGGTGCTATGGACAAAGTCTTGGCCTTTATCCAACAATTTGATGCGGCGTTTGGAGATGAGGGCTTCACGGAGTCCTCTAAGCTATGCCATGTAGCTATGCACTTTCAAAAGTCTGCCAGTCAATGGTGGTCTAGCCTACGGGCCAACGATGAAGCTCCACGAACATGGAAAGCTTTAAGATCTTCCATTATGTAGCATATTTTGGCCACCGATGCGAAAGACAAAGTACTCACCGAATGGTGAAGTTTGAAGCTCTCTCCCTATGAATCCATCCACAAATATGTAGACAAGTTTTGGGACCTACAACTCAAAGCCACTGTCTTCAAAAAGTTGGATTCTGGAGAGCAAAAGCAACAATTTTGTGCGGGCTTAATCGAAGAAATGGTGGAGTATGTCAACTCCCAAAGGCCACGCACCATAGCGGCAGTAATACATCATACTATGGTGGCCTCTTGAATCAATTTCCAAACAGGGGCTAAGAGGAATTCTAAGCCCCCTGAAAACAAGGGTTCCAATGAGCCTAAGGGGAAGGACAATGTCCAAAAGTTTTCTAAGGCCAATTCCAACAAAGCTAAGGAGAAGGGAGTTTACAAAGGCAAAAATAAACTCTCTCCTGAAGAGCTTGAGAGTTATCGCTAGGATGACCGTTGTTTCAAGTGCGGAGAACAAGGGCATGCGTACCGCGCTTGTCCCCAAAAGAACAACCGCCATGATCCTCCTAGAGCTACCTTGGTCGAAATCCAAGAGGAGGAAACTCACCACAAAGGATCTCCTCTATGCCATGCTTGGGGAAAGGTAAGAGAACATGGTGCTTTTATTCTCTCTGACCCAAGTTCTACTCACAATTATATATATATAGAGTTGGCCACCAAGCTAGGCATACAAGCCTATGAGATGGGATATTTCCTACCCCCGCAGATGGTGCTTTCAAGGGGCAAGAAGCTTCACTCACTCCCTTAATCGGTAAATTGAGGCTCCATGTCCAAAGGCTATGTGGACAAAAAGGACTTCTTTATCTCTCCTCTCAAGCATGAGGATGTAATCCTAGGGGAACCATGGTTTGATCGCATGGTTGAAAATGTTAAATTCCCTGAAAGGAGAATCTCCTTTAAGTTCAGGGAAAAAGATATGGATATAGATGCTAAGGAAATGGGTAACACTATACCCATTGTACATACACAAGCTTTCAACAAGTCAATAAAGACTCTATTTCCGTGTACATGATTTTTGTTAAAGATTCTCAAAATGAACCTAATGTTTTAGCAAAAGAAAATATACATAATCAAAAGGAATTAGAGTTATCCAATTTTCTCAAGGGGTTTCCCTTGTGAGATACCTCCTAAACGAGGTAATGATGACCATGCAATTGAACTTCTTCAAGGAAGTTCACCGCCTAACAAACCTCCTTATAGAGTTTCTCAAGCTCAACAAGAGGAGATTATGTGGCAAGTGCATGAATTAGTTGAGAAGGGCATGGTTAGGCCTAGCTCATCTCCATTTTGTTTTCCTGTGCTACTAGTGCAAAAGAAAGACGGCACATATCGTATGTGTGTCGACTATAGAGCACTAAATAGGATCACTATCAAGAATAGGTTTCCCGTTCCACGGGTAGAAGACCTATTTGATAAGCTACAAGGGTCCACCTACTTTAGTAGGATTGACCTAAAAAGTGGCTATCATCAAATAAGGATAGTTGATCAAGACATTGTAAAGACCACATTTTGCACTAGGTTTGGTCTTTACAAATACATTGTCATGCCTTTTGGTTTGACCAATGCACCAACCACATTCAACCGCTTGATGGAGAAGCTATTCAGGCCTCATCGAACCTTTACTGGAGTGTTCTTTGATGATATCATCATCTACTCTAATTCATTGCATGAATACAAGAAACACCTCCAGGTAATATTTCAAGTTCTAAGAGAGAATAAACTTTATGTTAATCGAAAGAAAAGTGAATTTTTCTTGCAAGAGATTTAGTATTTAGGTCACATTATCTCTCAAGATGGCATCCAAATGGATCCATCAAAGTTAGAGGTAATAAAAGGATGGCCTAAACCAAGGAATCTGAACATGAGTTAAGAAGCTTTATAGGTATGTGCGCATACTATAGATGCTTCATAGAAAAGTTCTCACTAATAGCAGGACCATTACATGACCTAACAAAGAAAAATGTTAGGTACACATGGTCTGCCAAGGAGAACAATGCTTTGAAAAAGCTTAAAGAAAAGCTTATCTCTCAACCTGTGCTTACACTACCGGATCTCTCAAAGCCATTTGAGGTCCAATGTGATGCTTGTGGTGATTTCCTTGGAGCGGTTTTGCTTCAAGAAGGGGATGCCATAGGCTATGAAAGTTGAAGGCTTGACCGTGTTGAGCAACCTCTAGGCATATATGAAAAGGAACTCCTTGCAGTTCTACATGCCTTAGACTCATGGAAGCACTATTTATTGGGGACTCCTTTCATTCTACAAACGGATCACCAAAGTCTTAAGTACTTCATGACGCAGACCAAGCTCTCCGACAAACAAATGAGGTGGGCAAACTTTCTTTTGCAATTTCATTTTCATATTGCTCACATTGCTGGCAAGCATAATCAAGTAGCTGATGCACTCTCAAGACGGTCGAGAGCGAATGCGGTTTCCATAGCAACTCACAATGATCTATCTTCTATGATATATGAGTATGCTATTGATCCCAATTTTAGAGATGTGATTTCAGCCCTTGCACTAGGGAAGAAAGAGGAACCATTTACTTTACAAGATGGTTATCTTCTCTACGGCAATAGACTATGCGTTACTAGCTCAGTACGTGAGAAAGTAATGTATGAATCTCATGCTCCTCCTTATGCAGGGCATAGAGGTATTCGGTCTACTCTAAAGGGGATTGAAACATATTTCTATTGTCCTATCATGAAAGAAAACATACAAGAGTATGTTTCTAAATGTGTGGTATGCCAAAAGACGAAGTTTGATAGAGGGAAGCAACCTGGATTGCTTTAACCTTTGCCAATCCCTAATTCACCATGGGAGAGCATATCCATGGATTTTATCTTTGGATTGCCTAAGTCTATCCATGGGAATACGGGAATATGGACGATAGTAGACAGGTTCAGTAAACAAGCTCATTTTATACTTGTCAAAAAGACTATCAAATCCCATCAAATGGAAACCCTCTTCATTTCACAAATCTTCAAATACCATGGCTTGCCAATGTCCATAGTGTCGGATAGAGATCGTAGAATGACCGGTAACTTGTGGAAGGGTCTCTTTGAGAATTTAGGAACAAGGCTAAACTTCTCTTTGGCCTATCACCCACAAACGGATGGCCAAAGTGAAATAGCTAACATAACAATTCTCGATCTATTAAAAGCCTATGTAACGGAAGTAGATCAAAGATCCCAATGGGAGAAGTACTTACCCTTAATGGAGTACGCGTACAATAACACTGTACATACTTCCATGGGAAAAGCACCTTTTGAGGTAATTGAGGGAAGATCAAAAAGTCCCTTGCTACTTAAGGTACATGGGAAGATCTTCGCTGCAGATGAGTATAGCCGAGACCTACAAGAATATTTCCAAAAGATTAAGGATTCTATCTCTATCTCACAGCAAAGGCAAAAGGCTGCTGCTGCTGACAAGCACAGAAGAGCCCAAGCCTTTAAAGAAAATGATTGGGTCTTACTCAAATTTCCCAAGGCTCGATTACGACACACGATCGGCAAGAATCCTACGGGACACCAAAAGTACTATGCTAAGTTAGCAAAAAGGTACTATGGTCCCTTCCAAATTCTTAGGCCAATCAATGAGATGGCCTATCAACTCAAGTTTCCCAACCATTGGCTCATACACAATGCTTTCATGTGAGCATACTAAAGCCTTACAAAGGAGATCCACCTTCAGAACCAACTATTGAAGACCCACCGGAGATCGAGGACCAAGAAGAGGTGTTGCAGCCCGAGTCCATTCTCCGACATGAAGACAAGGTACTAAGAGGCGGTAAGACTATCCGACAATAGCTTATTAACTTTAAGAATTATCCTTTTGAGGATGCTAGATGGATACAAGGCATACAATCAAAGGATAACCTAAACCTTGTCAATGCTTAGAATGCTTCCCTAGAGTAAGCAAATGTACAAATTTTTAAAAAGAAATTTTTTTTTGTCTTATAAGACTCTCTTTTTCTTTATTGTGCACAAAAATGAAGTAGTATGCATACTTAGATCAAGTTTGCGGAGACGACGTCTCCCGAACACCAAGTAGAGCTTGTCACTCTACTATGGAAGACTGATAGGACTAATGTGCAAACATGCTTGCGGCAGCCTCAGGCTCTCAAGCGCCAAATGGACTAGTCATCCATTGTGGAATGATGTCGTAGGGTAACATAGGGATCCTCTACCCGCTAGGAAAAGGACTAATGAATATGATTTATCTTCTCTACCCCATAGTTGAGGACGACTATGATTTCAAGAGAGAGGTAATGTCATAATAATGAATATCTAATTCTCCTAAATGATTTTCTCATGTTAAACTGATCATTTAATATGGGGAAGTGCCAGGGGAGAAAAATCTAGAATATTAGTTAAGTTAGTGTTGGAATTAGGGTTGCAACGAAACACACACAGCTTGGAGAAGACGAAGGAAGCTCAAGGCACACAATAGAGAGTGTGTTACTTAGTATGCAATGGAAAGATAGATAGCCCTAGAGTGATGGACGTATATACAATGCACGGGGGGAAAAGCCTCCTAAAGACGGGAAAAATGCCCCGGCGGTCCTAGTGTGTTCACACACATCACTACCACATATATATGGTAACAAATCCCCCCTGGAGTGATGCAGTGAACGAGAGCTGGCATATGAGTAAAGGGAAGTGCCATGCCCTGAGGACATGATCAATCCACAAAGGGGAGTAAGCCCAAAGCTTTGCGGAAAGCTTCAAGCTTCTCACGAGACAATGCCTTTGTGAAAAGATCTGCAAGGTTGTCCTGTGTTGGCACATAAGCCAAGTTGATCTCTCCTACTAAGAGACTCTCCCTGACATAGTGGTAATGCACCTCAATGTGCTTTGTGCGAGCATGAAAAACTGGGTTCCTTGCAACTGCCAATGTGCACTGACTGTGAGTGTAGATAGTGTTGGAATTGTCCTGTCCAACACCCAAATAAGCCATAAGGCGTCTGAGCCATACACACTCAACCGTAGCTGTGAAGACTGCCCTGTACTCAGCCTCACAACTCGAAGTGGCCACAATAGGTTTCTTCTTGCTCAACCATGATATACATTAACTGCCAAGCATGAAACAAAAGCCACTTGTGGACACTCGCGTGTCAAAACAACTGGCCCAATCTGAGTCCGAAAAAGCATGTAAGTCTAGCGGTAATGATCCCCCCTTGGGATAAAACAAGCCAAGATGTAAAGTGCCCCTAAGGTAGCGGAAAATCCTCTTGACAGCCTGCCAATGCTTAGACCCTGGGCTATGCATAAATCTGCTTACCTGTGAGACTGCAAACTGAATATCTGGCCTCGTGTTGCATACATAAATGAGGCAGCCAATAGCAGTTTGGTAAAGAGTGACATCAACAGGATCGCCAGCATCATGTGGACTCAACTTCAAGCCTGTTTCCATGGGAGTGGCAATAGGTTCGCAATCCTCAAGTCGAAACTTACATAGCAATGTCTGTATCTAACTTTTCTGACACAAGGCAATACCACCATCACACTGCTTAAACTGTATACCAAAGTAATGATGCAATAGCCCCAAATCTTTCATCTTGAAAGTAGCATTCAAATCAACCTTAAATTCAGCAATATGTCTCTCATTTGGTCCAGTGATCAGCAAATCATCAATATAAAGAACCACAATGAGAAGTACATCACCCTCACGCTTTACATACAATGTGCTTTCTGTTGGAATGTTACAAAAGCGTCGTTTAAGCAAATGAGTGTCAGCTTTCTCATACCAAGAATGAGGAGATTGCTTCAACCCATACAAAGAGTTCTTACATTTGCACCCTTTGTCCTCTTGTGTTTTTATGACAAAACCGCGAGGCTGCGTTACATAAACTTCCTCAAATATGTCACCATTCAAGAAAGCAGTAACAATGTCTGATTGATGTACATCCCAACCAAAATGAGCTGCCAATGCACATAGAAAACGTACAGTAGTCATACGACAAGTGGGAGAAAAAGTCTCTTCATAATCAATGCCTTTTTACTGTGCATAACTGTTTGCAACAAGTCGAGCCTTATGGCGATCGATCTCACCATCCAGCTTGCGTTTTAACTTGTAAACCCACTTTGTACCAATGGCCTTTTTGCCAGGAGGCAAATCAAGTAAAGTCCATGTGTCATAAGTGCATCATATTCTGATTGCATGGCAGCCATCCTATTTTTTGAATTCTGTGCTTTATCAAAAGATAGAGGCTCCTCAACATCATGTAAGCTAGACACAACCAAAGCATAACAATCGGATGCATAAGATGCATGGCAAGAGCCTGAACGAGTACGACTAGACAAAGGTGCATCCAATTTACTGTCATGCAAAGTGTGCACCAGCCATTTTGGCATACCTCGAGCCTGCTCATTTTCAGCCCTTTCCTCATCAAGTACATCATGTACATCTGCATCAGTAATAGGTTGATCTATAACATTTTCAAAAACCCCCATATGCTGTACATTTGCCTCATTGGAAAGTACATTCATATTTTCACCACTGAAAAGAGGCAACAAAGTGTCATAAATGTCCTGTGAGCTTACATTACTGTCTCTAGTACATGACAGCAAGGGCTGAACAGAATCTTCCACAAACACTACATCCCGTGAAACCAGAATACGTTTTGTTTGCGAATGATATAACCTGTAACCTTTGCTTTCAGCACTATAACCAACAAAAATACATTTGACACTCTTATCATCCAATTTTCTTCGCTTTGTTTGTGGCACCAAAGCATATGCCAAATAGCCAAAAACACGCATGTGCTCAATAAAAGGCTTTCTATCATGCCATGCTTCATATGGAGTAAGATATTGCAAAGCTTTCGTAGGACCATACCAAAAAAAAGGGGCAAAGCTTGAATTTTGACCATACATCGTGCCATTTCCGTTAGTGACATGTTTTTCCTCTCAGCAACACCATTTTTCTGAGGTGTATAAGGCACTGTACATTGGTGTTTTATCCCACGACTAGCCAGAAATGCATTAAATTCATCAGACATATACTCCCCCCCTCGATCAGAACGGAGGGTGCCCATAGTACATTTCGAGACATTTTCAGCCATAGCCAGAAATTATTTGAAGCACATAAAAACTTCGGACTTCGCTTTAAGCGGAAATACCCATGCATGCCTGGAGTAATCATCAATGAAAGTCACGAAGTATAGGTAACTGACCAAGGACGGAGTTTGCATGGGCCCACAAACATCACTATGCACAAGCTGCAACCTGCATGTGGCCCGAACTGAACCATCCTTTGGAAACTTAGAGCGCTGCATCTTACCCAAAATACAGCCTTCACGAACATGTTTGACAGGTGCTTCAAGAGGCGGCAAAGAAGCAACCATATTAGATTTCTGCAAACGCAGCAAGCTGGCAAAATTCAGATTACCAAAACGTGCATGCCAAAGTTTTGCATCTGAAATAGCCCTTGAATCTGCAACAGGATTTGCAAAATTTTGTCCACACTTGTCATACAAAGTGAGCTTATATAGCCCACGGCACAAAAGGCCAGATGCAACAATTTCATCACCAAAACTAAGATCATGAACTGTATATCTGTTATCCACAAATTTGACTACAAGTCCAAGTCTAGCAAGTGCGGATACAGACAAGAGATTCTTCTTGATCCCAGGTACATAAAGTGCATCAACAAGTGTGAAAGAACTGCCATTAGCAGTAGTAAGCACAATATTTCCAACTCCCTGAACTGGATAAGAGGTATTGTTGGCACAAGTCACTGAATTCCCATGAGGGACAGACTCGAGAGAGGTAAACAATTCACGATGTGAGGTAATGTGTTTTGTAGCACCACTGTCGAAATACCACACATGTGAATCTGCAGCAACTGAAAAGCATGCATCATGGATAGCAGGATTGTAAGTGCACTCTGCGCTAAAATCCCATTCTGCATCAACATCAACATTACAGTCTCCTTTCACATAAGACTCAACAATGGATGCATTTGTAGTGGAACCAGCATTTGCAGTGGAACCACCCTCTTTCTTCTTAGCCTCTTTGGCCTTCAACTTAGGACACGACTTGATCAAGTGTCATTAGCTTTACAATAATGGCAATGCATCTTCTTTTTGCCCTTATCACCAGAATTTCCAGACGAATTTATTCCAGCAGAAGCTTTAGGAACATAATTTTTGCCACTCGCAGCAGAACCATAAGAAGTGGCTGCATTGTTGTTACCACCCTTTCTTTGAGAAGCAATAAAATCCTGTTCAACTGCACGCTGCCTAGTCCTGTTTTTCTGGAAAGTGACTCTTGCAACAGCAATGTGCATAATGCATCAAACTTGACAACTTCATGATTTCCTTGGGTCATAAGTCTCCAAGTACTAGCAAAAGTCTCGTAGGAATCTGGTAAGGCATCAAGAACAGTTTGCACAAGGGAACTGTTTAAAATGACTTCACCTGCAGAAATAAGTTGCTCATTGAATCCTTGACACCAGCAAGGAAAGTGTCCACTTCATCTTCCTCATGCATAACTTCACCTCTTTACATGGGAAAGCAATTTTAGCCTCATTGCGACTTGCATAAAGACCGGCCAAAATATCCCAATCCTGTTTTGCACATTTCGCTGAACGGATGTGAGAAACAATGGTGTGCTTCACAGAAAATGCAATCAATGCATGAGCCTGTGCATCCTTAACATCCCAACGAGCTTGTTCTGCCGTAGGTAAAAAACCTCTAACAACAGCAATCCTTGTAGCAAGACCTGCAACATCCTCAACATCGCCTACATCCTTAGAACCAGGACGTACATCAATGCCCTGCACAATATTCCAGATGCCCTTTGACACAAGAACATGTTGCATCATATCAGCCCACATAGGGTAATTGTCCCCATCCAACCTGTCCTCATCAGCAAACATCTTGAACACATCTGTGTTGTTGTTGTCAGCCATGGTAAATGCTGCACCTGATGTGAAAACTCCTCGAAAATAGGAGAAACGAAGCAGGAACAACACGTGCTATATAGCACAAACCGTAGAAGACTATAAGGCACATGTTATGCAAAAAATGGCACTCACAAGAATTTTGCACAAAATGACAAAATAGCCTGTGCAATAATGCCTGTAGTGGAAACGGAGGTTGAAATGAGCCCGAATCAAAAATATGAGCAGACTAAGCTCTACAAGTACTCCCGAAATATTTGTCAACCTGCAAACGCTTGCCAAAGCTCACTGAAATCGGAGAAAGTGAGTAGGCGTGTGCTGGAGCAGCTGGCGACTCGATCATAAGAATTCCCTAGCTTCATTTTCCCATGTGTAGCAATATATGTGGAGAACCACTCCTTATGAGGAGTCACATGAAAACTAGCACCTAAGTCCACTATCCAATTTCGGGCTTTGAGGTGAATATCAACACATTTGATGGCTTTGTCACATCAAGAATAGTGTCAACAGCTAGAGACTCAACAACATTAATTTCTTCCATCTTACAATGCGCTTAGGTGTGTCATACTTCACTTTTTCTTTGCCTTTCTCACGTTGCAATGCATGCAATCCTTCTTCACATGTCCTGTTTTATGGTAGTGATAACATTCAACGTTTTTTACGTCTCTTCCATGACTCTTGCTACAATTGTTCCTACGATCCTGAGAATGAACGCAATTACGACCACGCTGCCTTGGCTTGTCACGGCTGCCACTAGCCATATGTTCCTACAATCTTGAGAATGACCGCAACTACGACCACGCTGCCTTGGCTTGTCACGGCTACCACCATGCCCACTCACATCAAGAGAATGAATTCTTATCTCCTTAGTGAGTAATGCACTAGTAACATCACTAAAAACAAGCTTGCCATTAGGGACAAAGTTACTTATAGTTGTATTGAACATATCCCATGATGATGGCAATGAGCATAGCAAGACAATTGTCTTCATCAAGTTAAGACTTTTGGAAATAAGATGTAAAAAGAAATTGTTGAACTCATTCAAATCAGAGCTAACACTGGTTCCTTCTTTCATGTATATGCGCATAAGTTTCTTTATAAGATAAAACCTTGTTTGAGGCACTTTTTCCATCCCATGCTGCACATAAAGCATCCCATAAATATTTGGCATTGGTCTTATCCATTATTGTGAAGTAAATGGATTCATCAAGGTGTAGGAAAATTGTTGCCATATCATGCTCATTCAAATCTTCCCACTGATCATCAATGTATGCATTCTCTTTTCTCTCATGCAAAGGTTCTATCAATCCCTTAATGATGAACATGTCTTGCATACACTGCTTCCAAATTGCAAAGTTTTTGCTGGAATCATCTAATCTCTTTAGGTAGCTAATCCAATGTTGGAGTTCAAATCTATTTGTGAGTTCAAAGAATTTAGATGGTGCATATCAGATTAGGCAACTAGAATCAAAGTACTGAACTGGAAAAGAGAACTAAACTAAGAAAGAGTACTTAAATGGACTAGAAATATTGAAGACTGGAACACTACAACTGATAATGTATATTCAAATGAGTATGCGTAATACAAAAACTACAAGCTAAGCATTAAAGAATAAATGGATCCAAGCCCAAAGGTTTCCAGGATTACTACAAGAACTTTAGAGATAAGTACAAAGGCTAACAATAGTACATGACAACCAACCCGCAATCAACCATCCCCGTAGAATGTGTAATGGGTCCTTTTTATAGGATTGTGTAGAGTTACTATAGTAACTATTGTAGTTACTGCCCGTCGAATACTTCTAGAAGTTACCATTGGTAATGTTGGAATTAGGGTTGCAGAGAAACACACACAGCTTGGAGAAGACGAAGGAAGCTCAAGGCACACAATAGAGAGTGTGTTACTTAGTGTGAAATGGAAAGATAGATAGCCCTAGAGTGATGGGAGTATATACAATGCACGAGGGAAAAAACCTCCTAAAGAGGGAAAAAATGCCCCGGCGGTCCTAGTGTGTTCACACACATCACTACCACATGTATATGGTAACAAATCCCCCCTGGAGTGATGAGGTGAACGAGGGTTAGCACATGAGTAAAGGGAAGTGCCATGCCCTGAGGACAGGATGAGTCCACAAAGGGGAGTAAGCCCAAAGCTTTGCGGAAAGCTTCAAGATTCTCACAAGACAATGCCTTTGTGAAAAGATCTGCAAGGTTGTCCTGTGTTGGCACATAAGACAAGCTGATCTCTCCTGCTGAGAGCCTCTCCTTGACATAGTGGTAATGCACCTCAATGTGCTTTGTGCGAGGATGAAAAACTGGGTTCCTCGCAACTGCCAATGCGCTCTGTTTGTCAGTGTAGATATTGTTGGCAGTGTCCTGTCCCCCAACACCCAAATCAGCCATAAGGCGTCTGAGCCATACACACTCAACCGTAGCTGTGAAGACTGCCCTATACTCAGCCTCACAACTCGAAGTGGCCACAGTAGGTTGCTTCTTGCTCAACCATGATATACATGAACTGCCAAGCATGACACAAAAACCACTTGTGGACACTCGCGTGTCAAAACAACCAACCCAATCTGAGTCCGAAAAAGCATGTAAGTCTGGCGGCAATGATCCCCCCTTCGGATAAAACAAGCCAAGATGTAAAGTGCCACTAAGGTAGCGGAAAATCCTCTTGACAGCCTGCCAATGCTTAGACCCTAGGCTATGCATAAATCTGCTGACCTTGGGCTATACTGCTTAAACTGTATACCCAAGTAATGATGCAACAGCCCCAAATCTTTCATCTTGAAAGTAGCATTCAAATCAGCCTTAAATTCAGCAATGTGTCTCTCATTTGGTCCAGTGATCAACAAATCCTCAACATAAAGAACCACAATGAGAAGTACATCACCCTCATGCTTTACATACAATGTGCTTTCTATTGGACTATTACGAAAGCCTTGTTTGACCAAATGAATGTCAGCTTTTTCATACCAAGCACGAGGAGATTGATTCAACCCATACAAAGCCTTGTTACATTTGCACACTTTGTCCTCTTGTCCTTTTATGAAAAAACCGCGAGGCTGCGTTACATAAACTTCCTCAAATATTTCACCATTCAAGAAAGCAGTAACAATGTCTGATTGAGGTACATCCCAACCAAAATGAGCTGCCAATGCACATAGAAAACGAACAGTAGTCATACGACAAGTGGGAGCAAAAGTCTCTTCATAATCTATGCCTTTTTGCTGTGCATAACCCTTTGCAACAAGTCGAGCCTTATGGCGATTGATCTCACCATCCGGCTTGCGTTTCAACTTGTAAACCCACTTCGTACCAATGGCCTTTTTGCCAGGAGGCAAGTCACATAAAGTCCACGTGTCATTCTCTATAAGTGCATCATATTCTGATTGCATGGCAGCCATCCAATTTTCTGAATTTTGTGCTTCATCAAAAGTCAGAGGCTCCTCAACATCATGTAAGCTAGACACAACCAAAGCATAATAACCTGATGCATAAGATGCATGGCGAGAGCCTGAACGAGTACGACTAGACAAAGGTGCATCCAGTTTACTGTCACGCAAAGTGTGCATCAGCCATTTTGGCATACCTGTAGCCTGCTCATTTTCAGCCCTTTCCTCACCAAGTACATCATGTACATCTGCATCAGTAATAGGTTGATCTAAAACATTTTCAGAAACCCCCATAGGCTGAACATTTGCCTGATTGGAACTTACATTCGTATTTCCACCCCTGAAAAGAGGCAACAAAGTGTCATAAATGTCCTGTGAGTTTACATTACTGTCTCTAGTACATGACAGCAAGGGCTGAACAGAATCTTCCACAAACACTACATCCCGAGAAACCAGAATACGTTTTGTTTGCGGATAATACAACCTATAACCTTTGCTTTTAGCACTATAACCAACAAAAATACCTTTGATAGCCTTATCATCCAATTTTCTGCGCTGCACTTGTGGCACCAAAGCATATGCCAAACAACCAATAACACGCATGTGCTCAATAGAAGGTTTTCTATCATGCCATGCTTCATATGGAGTAATAGACTACAAAGCTTTCGTAGGACACCTGTTAAGTACATAATTGGCACACATAATGGCCTCAAGCCAAAAAGAATGTGGCAAAGCTTGAATTTTGACCATACATCGTGCCATTTCCGTCAGTGACCTGTTTTTCCTCTCAGCAACACCATTTTGTTGAGGTGTATAAGACACTGTACATTAGTGTTTTATCCCACGACTAGCCAGAAATGCATTAAATTCATCAGACATATACTCCCCCCCTCGATCGGAACGGAGGGTGCCCATAGTACATTTCGAGACATTTTCAACCATAGCCAGAAATTGTTTGAAGCACATAAAGACTTCGGACTTCGCTTTAAGCGGAAATACCCATGCATGCCTAGAGTAATCATCAATGAAAGTCACGAAGTACAGGTAATTGCCCAAGCACGGAGTTTGCATGGGCCCACAAACATCACTATGCACAAACTGCAACCTGCATGTGACCCGAACTGAACCATCCTTTGGAAACTTAGAACGCTGCATCTTACCCAAAATACAGCCTTCACAAACATATTTGACAGGTGCTTCAAGAGGCGGCAAAGAAGCAACCATATCAGAGTTCTGCAAACGCAACAAACTGGCAAAATTCAGATGACCAAAACGTGCATGCCAAAGTTTTGCATCTGAAATAGCCCTTGAATCTGCAATAGCATTTGCAAAATTTTGTCCACACTTGTCATACAAAGTGAGCTTATACAGCCCACGTCACAAAAGGCCAGATGCAACAATTTCATCACCAAAACTGAGATCATGAACTGTACATCTGTCATCCACAAATTTTACTACAAGTCCAAGTCTAGCAAGTGCCGATACAGATAAGAGATTCTTCTTGATCCCAGGTACATAAAGTCCATCAACAAGTGTGAAGGAACTGCCATTAGCAACAGTGAGCACAATCTTTCCAACTCCCTGAACTGGATAAGAGGCGTTGTTGGCACAAGTGACTGAATGACAGACTCAAGAGAGGTAAACAATTCACGATGTGAGGTAATGTGCTTTGTAGCACCACTGTCGAAATACCACACATGTGAATCTACAGCAACTGACAAGCATGCATCATGGACAACACGATTGTAAGTGCACTCTGCGCTAAAAGCCCATTCTGCATCAATATCAACAACACAGTCTCCTTTCACAGAAGACTCAACAATGGCTGCATTTGTAGTGGAACCAGCATTTGCAGTGGAGCCACCCTCTTTCTTCTTAGCCTCTTTGGCCTTCAACTTAGGACACGACTTGATCAAGTGATAATTTGCTTTACAATAATGGCAACGCATGTTCTTTTTGCCCTTATCACCAGAATTTCCAGACGAAGTGTTGCCAGCAGAAGTATTAGGAGCAGAATTTTTGCCACTCGCAGAAGAACCATAAGAAGTGGCTGCATTGTTGTTACCACCCTTTCTTTGAGAAACAATAAAAGCCTGTTCAACTGCACACTGTCTAGTCCTTTTTTTTCTGGACAGTGACTCTTGCAGCAACAATGTGCATAATGCATCAAACTTGACAACTTCTGGATTTCCTTGGGTCATAAGTCTCCAAGTACTAGCAAAAGTATGGTAAGAATCTGGTAAGGCATCAAGAACAGTCTGCACAAGGGAACTGTCTGAAATAACTTCACCTGCAGAAATAAGTTGCTCATTGATATCCTTGACACTAGCAAGGAAAGTGTCCATATCATCTTCCTCATGCATAATCTTCGACTCCAGCTCTTTACGAAGCAAAGCAATTTTAGCCTCATTGCGGCTTGCATAAAGACCTGCTAGAATATCCCAAGCCTGTTTTGCAGATTTTGCTGAACGGATGTGAGGAACAATGGTGCACTTCACAGACAACGCAATCAATGCATGAGCCTGCGCATCCTTAACATCCCAACGAGCTTGTTCTGCCGTAGGCAAAACAACTCTAACAGCTGCAATCCTTGCACCAAGACCTACAACATCCTCAACATCGCCTACATCCTCAGAACCAGGACGTACATCAATGCCCTGCACAATGTTCCAGACACCCTTTGACACAAGAACATGTTGCATCATATAAACCCACATAGGGTAGTTGTCCCCATCCAACCTGTCCTCAGCAACAAACATCTTGAACACATCTGTGTTGTTGTTGTCAGCGATGGTAAATAATGCACCTGATGTGAAACTTGCCCGAAAATAGGAGAAGTGGAGCGGGAACAACATGTGGTATATAGCACAAACCGTAGAAGACTATAAGGCACCTGTTATGCAGAAAACGACACTGACAGAAATTCTGCACAAAATGATGAAATAGCCTATGCAGTACTGCCTGTAGTGGAAACGGAGGCCGAAATGAGCCCAAATGAAAATTCTGAGCAGACCGAGATCTTTGAGCCCACCCAAAATTTTTGTCGACCTGCGAACGCTCGCCAAAGCTCACTGAAATCGGAGAAAGTGAGCAAGCGTGTGCTGGAGCAGCTGGCGACTAAGCCCGGGAGAATGTGACCTGCTTTGATACCAATCTAGAATATTAGTTAAGTTAGTGTTGGAATTAGGGTTGCAACGAAACACACACAGCTTGGAGAAGACGAAGGAAGCTCAAGGCACACAATAGAGAGTGTGTTACTCAGTATGCAATGGAAAGATAGATAGCCCTAGAGTGATGGGCGTATATACAATGCACGGGGGAAAAAACCTCCTAAAGAGGGAAAAAATGCCCCGGCGGTCCTAGTGTGTTCACACACATCACTACCACATGTATATGGTAACAGGTAATTCCTAAGGAACTGTTCCTGCCTTCTACATCTACATCCTTCCCTTCTTTCTTGAATTTTGGTATGAACCAAAATTTATCATCGACGAGCCAAAAGGAATCTTCTCCCTTCAAATGTATAGGGTCATTCTTGATGTGTGTATTTGGAAATTTTGCCCAGAATTTTGATATCAGGAAGTGGACTACCCAGTATCCTTTCATTGAACCCGCTTCTTCTTGCCTTTCCTCTTTGGTGCCTCAGAAGGACCAATACTAGCATTTTCCTTCTGGATGAGTCTGTAGATGGCCTCTAGTTCAAGCGGATCCTTCCTTACTGTAGTCATCTCATGTTCATAGGGCGTGAGAGGGTTGTATGTTTTGGTGTCAAGGTCATACAAGGTTTGTTTACCTTTAGTGAGACGGGCTCTAGCCAGCTTATGACAATGCGAGGTAGTGTGTATCCATCCTTGTGAGAGTGGTTGATTACTCTTGACTTTGGATTCAAAAAGGATTTCAACCATCTCTCTGTACTATGGGCCTAATGCTTCCTTAGCAGTGATGTCTGCTACAGACGGAGAACATGGCGTCCCTACAAAATACTTAAAATAACACGGTACAGACAATAAAACAATAGATCTACATACTTGATGCATCCACGAGCACATAATCGACGATATACTCGAACAGAAGGAGATAGAGAGCGGGAGAGGGCGAAAGAACAGGTGCCGGCGCACCTCCTAGAGAGGAGTGCTACGTCAGCACAACGAGAGAGAAGATGGAGAGGAGAGAAGAAAGACACAGGTGCTGGGTGCACCTCCCCCCCGTGCAAGAGTGACCACTTCCCTCTTGCACGTATTTCATTTATAGATTTCGAATGGTCAAATTGAGTACAAACTTGTCAGCCGGACATAAATGGTCAAAGATCATAAAGAGAACTTGAATAATCATAAAATGTAATATCCTTTTGCATAATCCATTATCTGCTGATGCTTTTGCCACCAATCAGCTACAATAAATGGGTAAATATCAATTCCATAACAATGTCTTTTCCTAGAATTTTAAGAGATTTTGCTGTTAATTGAAGGAGCTGATTTTTTTATCTTTGTCAGTCCTCGGAGTTGAACCCGCCACTGACCCATGCATAGCTTGAAGTGCTAGATGGCAGCTTGCAAATGAGGTACAATGTCTTTCTAAAGTGCCATTTCTACTACTGATTGCCAAGCTCTCCAATCAATAGTGGCTCTGTCATACCAGTCATGGATCTCATCTGTAATTCTGAGATATGTGAACTGGTCAACTGGTTCTGGGTAGGATACAATGCTAGGAAATTTTCTGGCAACTTTGATTCCTTAGTAGGTAAAGCATATAAAAGGATTACTGAGTCAGGTACAAACTCAAGGAAATTGAGAATGATTTAATTCTCTTGCTGCATCATCTTCCTATTAATCCTTACAAGCTGGAAGAAATTTCTGAGAACAATTACCTGAGCTCCTACCAAAATCTGAGTGTGGGGTCCTTTGCTAGTGGTATCATGATTCTTGATCATAGCTTGCGTTGTTTGGCCTAAGATTCCCGTTGCGCTTTGCATTTGAATCAAAAGTTGTTTGAGCTGAGTTTTGATCTCATACATTTGTATGTAGATTGGTTGCCTAACAATAGATCAAGTTCCAGACCCAAAGATTTCAAATCAAATGTTGAATTTCTTTGAAAAAATGGATTATTAGCCTTATCATATGTTGTCAGTTTCCATTCAAGGACTCTATCCCAACAATTGAATACTGCTGGGACGAGGGGGTAACTGAAAAACTTCTTGATCATGGAAATTGGTTAATTTTCAGTTCCATACCATCTGCCTAGCCCCAATATAGAGAATCTAGAAGCGTTCTAAATCAAAGAAAATAGTTTTATCTTCCAAAAACCTCCTTGTGATGGGAGCTGCTTGATGCCTTAATCTTCTATTGAGTGTAATTAGCTGTAGAGAATGTAATCAATTGTTTAGAAGGGTAGACTACAGCTTTACCTTTATCTCTGTTGGTTAGTAGCACCAATATTGCCTTTATCAGCACCATTGCCCCTAGGTGTAGTTTGATTCTGGGTCTTTAGTAGCACTAGTATTGCCTTTATTAGCGCCATTGCCCCTACCTGGAGCTGACCCTTCAGTTCCCGAGCCAGATGGTGGGGAAGGGGGAGTATCATTATCATGGTCACCATGTTTATTTGGATTGTCCCCTGTATCTTCCTCCTCCTCCTCTTCATCAAAATCTTCTTCAGGATTATTATGAGTATTGATATAATCAATTATGGCCTGTTTCACTAGTAATGTGATGTAATCATGTACTTTGTCCTACAAATCACTCCAAAATGGAGTTAATCACTGCTTGAAGATATTTATGGTTCAGTGTTACACGACCCTCAGGATTGATTATATAAAAAATATTTGGGTAAATATACTTCTCCCAGTACAGATTGTTTTCACAGAGTGTGCCTTTTGAGTAGCTCTTTATAATTGGATCGCTTCATGCTTAGAAGGTTTTGAAATCTGTTAGCATCAATCTAGGCTTTTTCCTTTGCTTTGGAAATCAGCTATTTTTTAGATTCTAGCCTTAGAAGCTTAGTCTCCAAAGCACTGATGGTCTGAGCTGTCTGAGCTTCTTCAATCTGACAGCAAGAGCTTGGCCAACAAGTTCCCTTTGAGCTTGTCGAGTCTCAGCTTTAGCTGTGGCAAGTTCTACTTTGAGGTTTTTTAGTTTAGTGCTGGATAAATGCTTCCATTATTTGTCCGAGGGAGTGTACAATAGTATTCTAGGATGTCTGAATAGGAGCAGAGCATCCATCCGTAATAGTGGCTATATCAAAATTGTCTGGGTCATAAACCATCACATGAGCTGGGTATGGAAGGGTTGCTCTATCTGGTTTCCAAAGTACCATCCTACCCTTCAGAAGATTTTTGTACACATGTTGGAGACGATCACACTTTACTACTGGTAAAGATGAGTCACTGCTTTGCTGACTTGGAGGAATGGTAGATAATTTCTCCTTCCTTTGTCAGTCTTCTCTACTGGAACTGATAGCTCAGTAGGCTAGGTTTCCTGGAGGCACAGTGGAAGAAGTTGGGTCACCAAATATTTTGTGCAAATCCTTCAATAGCTCAAAGCTTTTAGCCAAACTGGTTTTTTAGGGATACTAGTCTCAGTAGCTTCACCAATTCTTTTCTGACCCACATCAACCAAATTTTTGGCCTGGATGTGTATCCTTGGTTCTTCCTCATCAGAAGATACTGTAACCTTTTTAGGCGCACCAGGTGATGTTGCCCATGGTTGTTTGAATTTTTGAACCTTGATCCCAATAGAGAAATTTCCAAACATACCAAGCTTTGAACAAATTTTGTGATTTCAACTTGGTAGTTTGCTGCAACACACTAGTAGCCAAAAATTGACTGAGTTGAAACTGAGATTGATAGGAGCATGAGGGTGCAGTATCTTTGCCAATAGTATGGAAAAGAGGTTTTCAGAGACGCAGGTGGGATTGCCCTTCAGTTTGATGGCTTCAACAATAAACCAATATACTGAAGGGCATTCTAATGCTGCTACTGGAGCACCTTGGCCACCAGGTTTCCTCTTTTTTCTAGCCTATTCACCTTTCTTCAGTACCTTACTGACATGCTCCGGTGTAGCTGGATAGGGTTGCTTCTCATGAGGTAGTCAGAAATCATAAGAGATTTCACCAGTTGTGACTTGCAATTGGACTCCATTGATTGTAGTAGTACCATGGTCAACATCAAATGTATCTAGCACATGCTTGATGATTTCTGCAACCAAAATTGAGTTTTGTGGCTTCAACCACTACTTGCAAATCCCACAGCTCTAGGAGATTTAGTGCTTGGTTTGTGAATACATATTTGTGAATCATGCTCTACTGAATGGAAGATAGAGCTTCTGTGATAGTCCTGATCACTATTGTAGCTTCATCCATTTGCTCTTGCATCCGTTTTGAAATCTTTCGTCTGCCCATGCACAGTGTCTTCACAGAACGTGGTGGAGACGAAGAAGATTCACTTGTACTCTTGAAGTCGTACTGTGGTGTGTCGGGTAAAGCAGGATGAGGTGTTGCAGAAGAAAATGACGAGGTTGCAGGTAGTACTGTGGGAGTCTCGGAGCTTGGCAATGGCAAATGGGCAACATCAAAAAGTCATCGCACAGGAGACTTGTACGTGAACATGCTTATATGTCCATTGTTATACGGCTCCGCACCATAAAAGCTCCACTACTTTCCTTTTTATGGTTTTATGTGCACCAAATTTGATGTGGCACACATGCATTGGTCACTTTTGTCAGATATTTCTGACATAATTTCCTTAATGATTTGATCACTAATTTTCTTTGGACCGTTACCTAAGATTGAGTTGGGCTATGTCTGGTCGTGAATATCTACTTGCTCTAGAAGTGATGCTATTACTGGCTTGATATGAAAAAGATTCAGAGACTCTGCGTCTTGTTCATACTGGTCTACTAGTACCGATGTCTCAAAAGGAACAGTACCGACATTCTTTGGAACCCCTTCACTGCTAGAATAGTAAAGATTAATTTTGGCCCCATTATACACTCCAGTCAACAGTAATCCAAACAGAGCTCACACTTTGACTGTACCATTGGAGAACACCCAGTCTACTTCATATGGTCTAGACCAGTCTATCTTGAGGTTTGGTTTTTTTGATCCCAGTTTAGACTAGTAAAGTAGAACCAGATTTTCGCTTTGAAATTCTCCGACTTTGATTCTATTGTCATGACAATGTGTCCTTCGTTGCTGAACCACCTCTTGTTGTAGCATTGCCCCTTGCCTTAACTCATCTAGTCGTAGCAATTCTTCCAATCTTTGCTGAAGATTGTGATTGAATTCCATGCCATGCTCCACTGCTAGTCAGAGACCACTGGCAGTCGGAGACTGGGAGTAATAAACTCCATTGGCACGATTGATTTTGTTCCATATACCATTCAAAACGGTGTCATTCTAGTGGTAACCTTATAAGCTATTTGGTATGCCCATAAAGCAGTTTGAAGTTTAGCATCCCACCGGTGTGGCTCCTTCTAAACTATCTTTGTTAGAATATTCTTAATGGTTTTATTACTGCTCTCTGCTTGACCATTGCATTGGGGATAATGGAGTGAATTTTCTATGTTTGACTGAAAGCATGTCCATCAATACTTCCATAGTATGATTAATAAAATGTGTACCTTGGTCAGATACAATTTTGATTGGGCAGCCATACTGACAGATGATATTTTCAAAAATGAAAACAACAGTAGATTTAATGTTATTATCCGAAAGAGCCTTGGCATCCACCCGTTTGCTAAAATAACATGTAGCCATTAAAATGTATCGATTATTTTTGGGAGTGAATTTTTTAAATGGACCCATAAAATCTAGACCCCATTTCATAAATACCCCCAAAGGTTGTACTGCAGTGAGAGGAGTCATATTTGCTGTTGTAGGTCTGCCCATCCTATGGCATGCATCACAAGTTTTGCAAAATGCCTTGACATCAGCTATCATAGTTTGCCACCATGTTCCTGCTTGCAGTATCTTCTTATAAGTGATGTCAGTAGAAAAATGACCTCCTGAATCACCACTATGAGCTTCAACAATGACCTACATTCTGCCATGCATTAGTACACATCTTTGAAGAACACCATCCACACCCAACCTATATAGTAAACCCCCAATAAAAGTAAACTTCAAACTTTTGACAATCAATGCCTTCTTCTGATTCTGAGACTAAGTGTCTGGGAATCCCCCTTTCTGAAGAAAATCATATACTTCTTCCCTTCTGGATCTGTACTCTTCAACTGAAGCTTGGAATAACTCAACATCCACTGGCTCATCTCTTAGGGATATCTTTGAATAACCTTTAGTGCTTTTGGAAAAAAATTTAGTGCCATAATGTGCCTTACCAAGTTTGTGGAAAATGCAAAATTCAAATTCCATCAGAAACATCATCCAGCAAATCACTCTGCCTTGAATAATGACTTTGTTGATAAAACACAATAATGCCTGATGATCCACAAAAAAATGAAATAGTTATCCTAGTAGATAGTGTCTAAACTTAGTTGCACTGAACACCATTCCCAGTGCTTCTCTTTTCGTAGTGGTGTATCCTTGTTCAACAATATTGAACCTACGACTGGCAAAGTAAACTGGCTAGTCGGTTTTTCCATAAGATTGGGCCAGTATAGCTTCCATTGCCAGTCCTGAAGCATCCACATAATCATGAAAAGAACATCCCACTTAGGGTGTTGAAGGATTGGTTTGCTGATAATTGCATTTTTGAGAGACTAGAAAGTTTCCTCACACTCAGTGGTCCAGATATAGCAGCATGGGGCTCTAAGGGAACTGAGGGGCTGCCTTGGCGTGTAAGAAAGTGCTAAATGCAGGTCCTGGGTGCCAGAAACCTACAAATAGACCCCCTAGGCTTCACAAATTCAGTCCGATTTGGAGTCCTGGAAAGAAATATCTTGTGCTGAAGAGATACTCCCAAAAAATCACTTAGAGAGCAAAAACTCTAGTGATTAAGCGAGATAATTAGTGTTAATCATAATTAATTAGTGAATGGTATTAATTTATGTCTAATTTTTCTAATTAACTTATTAATTAGAGAAGATTATTCCCTACTATTGATTACTCTTTTAGACATTATTATATTGTTGATCACTTAATCTTTAATTATGATTAACAATCTAA
Source organism: Adiantum capillus-veneris (assembly GCF_014529385.1). Classification (NCBI taxonomy): domain Eukaryota; kingdom Viridiplantae; phylum Streptophyta; class Polypodiopsida; order Polypodiales; family Pteridaceae; genus Adiantum; species Adiantum capillus-veneris. The sequence goes on along the minus strand of NC_140959.1, from coordinate 113,988,265 downwards.
TCAATCATTAAACCTTATTGGGGCTTAAATTTATCAAATTTGGCCTTAATTAAGGAAAATTTTATCATTTAAACTTAGATAAGTACATGGTACTTATCAAAGATTTTTTATACTATTAGGGAGCTGGAAAATTACATCATAATTTTTGAATTAGGTTTTATATTTAATTAGGTAAAAATGAGCTGCTTTTAACCTTAAAACTAATAGAAAACTTAGCAAACTAGCATAATAAATCACAAGTTAATTATAAAAAATAGAAAACATTAAGAAGCATGAGATAATCATCTCATGATCAAAAAATTAGTTTAGCTAATTTATGAAGCTAAAATTGTTTTGTTTTAGCTAAAATTGAAAGAGAAAGTTAGTTAATTAGCTAAGATAATTATGTGGTAATCATCCAAGTCAAAAAACACCATTAGCAAGCCAAGATAATTTTCTCATGACCAAAAAATTAGTTTAGCTAATTAATTAAGCTAAAACTATCTAATTTTACCTATCTATTGAAGGAAAAATTAATTAATTAGCTTATATAATTACATGATAATTATCAAAGTAAGAAAACATTACTTCCAAGCAAGGACAATTATCTCATGATAAAAAATTAGCTTAGTAAATTAATGAAGCTTAAAATATCCGATTTTAGCCATAAATTAAAGAGGAAAATATATGAATTAGCTTAGATAATTACATGGTAATTATTAGAACTAAAAAATACTATTATAAATCTAAAAATATATCTCTTGATTAAAAAATTAGTTTAGCTAATTAATTAATCTTAAATTATTTGATTTTGGCTATAAATTAAACGTAAAAATTACTTAATTAGCTTAGATAATTACATGGAAATTTCTAGAGATAGAAAACCTCATTAGAAATCTAGGATAACTCATTTATGGACAAAAAACTAGTTTAAGTAATTATCTTAACCCAAAAATTTTAATTTTGTTATAAATTTAGCTAGAATAAGTAGTAAATCCATTTAAAAGTCTATAGGAAAATTATTGAAGGTGTAAAATATTGTTAAGAAGTTGAGATAATTATATCTCTAGGAGATAATTACCATATTTAATATGAAGTAAAAAATAATCCGTCCTTAGACTTGAATATGAAGGGGAAACTAGGAAAAAGGTTTAGATAATTATAGCAAAGCCTAGAAAATCCTTAAGGAAGCTAGGATAAAATTATCTTACGTATATAACCAAATAATAAATTATTAGGTCAAGAAATTACCATTTATAACTTCAAACTTAACCTTAGTTGGAGTGAAAAGAGAAAATTCGATTCAATACGAAGGTAAAGTCGAGTTTTGATGATTTAACTAATAAATAGACGTCCTTTTTATAAGGATAGAAGTTATGGCTCCAAAGAGAACACAAGAAAATCCGCAAAATGATGAAGAAGATAGTGTTTAAAAAAGAACCAGGGGTTCTTATGACCATGAGGCAGGACCCAACAATAGGCCTATGGACGAGAGTGTCCGGGCCACAAAGATATTTGTTATAATCTAAGTTTTGACAATTAATAACATTGCATACGTTAAGGAGTGGATAAGGAGTAGGAAACATAAAATTGATTGAAAATTGGAAGTATATCTTTCAAGAAACCAACGTATACTTGTTTGTAAATTAAGAAAGAATTGTTTGGGTTAAGCCTGGTTGATCTAAGAACAAAATGATTGATTGTGCTTAAGACACCTTCAACTCCTTGGTATATTTTGATGAATAATGATGGATATAAGGCCACTTATAAGTTGATTACCCCATGAACGATGAGTCTCTAATCCTTCATGTCTTGATGTTTTACATAAGTTAGGATACCGTTTCTTATCCTAGGGGGGCCACCCGATTGTATGTGCAACTGGTTTGGTATATAGGCACCCCGAACTTTTGGTGATATATTCACCCTAAATTATGAATAAGGAATGGGTGTTGTTTTTCACCCTTAGGTGGTCTTGAGACAAGAAGAGTACTGTTCATGGTTATATATGATAAATTTTTTTGGTTGACCGTACCTTGTCTTAAGTTTAAAGATGCTTGTTTGCTAAAGAATGTTTTTTGATACTGATTTCAATACTTGTTTTAACGAATCTTGTGCTCAAAAGTTAAAATGAACTATTCTTTTTAATGTTGAAAAAAGGTGGTAGTAATTAAATAACAAAGAAGAGTGCGGGGTGGTAAGTGGAGATTGACTAAGGTTGTCGATCATGGACAGGTGGACCTGATTAGTCAAGTAACTATCCATCCCCATGGACTAACATTAGAAACTTCTTCAATGGAAGAGGAGTCCACCAACGGCTGTGCCCTCACTTATGTAGAGGAAAAAAAGCGCTAGACGAGGATACCTTAGCCCATTTGTAGAGGTTATAAGGCCAAGAAAGTATTGGATCTTTTAGATTTTGTTCCGTTTACGCTTGCGAGACTAGACTAGGTCTTTTTCTAGGGCTATAGTCCCAAGCCATTGCGATTGGCCAATGGCAAAGGTCTATTCCATGAATTTTTCTTACTTAGAGGATTTAGTTTTTGTTAGACCTAAAGACCTGTCAAGGATCCCTTCTTGACCTTGGTGTCGACGGGTTCAGGACCTCTTAGTAACACTCCAACAAAGAACACATTGTATGTGAAGTGTGAGGGTGATTTACTTCTCATCGTTGTTCAATATGTGGGTGATTTGTTGATCATTGGTTTGAATGAGGCACATATTTTTGAATTTAAGGCCGATTTCAATGCTACTTTCAAGATGAAAGATTTGGGGATGTTGCATCATTACTTGGGCATACAATTTAAGTAGTGTGATGGTGGTATTGCCTTGCGTCAGACAAGTTACATAGAGATATTTCTATGTAAGTTTGGACTTGAGGATTGCAAAACTATTGCCACTCCCATGGAAATATGTTTGAAATTGTGTCTTCATGATGTTGGTGATTCTATCAATGTCACTCTTTCCTAAGTTGTTGTTGGATGGCTTATTTATGGATGCAACACGAGGCGAGATATTCAGTTTGCAGTCTCACAAGTCAGCAGATTCATGCATAGCCCAAGGTCTAAGAATTGGTAGGATGTGTTGTTGCAGCTATCCCTCAATCGCCTAGATTACCTTATCATATTTTTGTTGATGCATCAGACATTTCTATGTAGCAATTTTGATGCAATAAATGAGTAAGCATCATTCATACCAATCTACTATGCTAGTTTATTGATCACTTGAGTAGAACAAAACTATAGTGTAACTGGAAGAGAAGCCTTAGAGATGTTCTATGGTTTATGATTTCATTACAATATTATGAATGTATCAAAGCCAACTCTCTAAATATTCCTTTAACTCTCATGATAGGGTATTCCCTTAGACCTCCCACGCGACAACGTGGTCTATAATTATCTTCTAGTTTTTCTTTTCCTATGATAGCTGCAAGAGCTTCAAACTTCTTAGCAACTTTGGCAATACTTAACATTTGGGAGCACATTACCAAGTAGTAGAACATGTCTTCTATGCCTACCTACATTCTGAGTTGAAGTAGTCTAAGGTTGGCAAACCAGTCTCTTGGACTATCGTCAATGTAGATAAAGAATTGACAAAAGGGTTCTTGGTGACGGGTAAGGTAACTACGGTTAACACTCTTCCTACAAGTTGTGCTTTCTGGCATGCCAAAAACTTTGATCTTGATTTATAAGTAATAAAGTTACCTTTCATCTCTTGATAACCGTGTTGCCATATTGTTGAGCACTATGGCCAAGACCTCATTCGCCTGGCTAAAGCATTCAGAAGTCACTCTGGGAGCCATTTGTTACTACAAATGAAACATTCAAAGAGATTACAACGCCGTTGTTGAACACCTCAACCACTTTACCATAACTCAAACCAAATACTTCCATTTAAGAAGGCATGTCAAGCAGGTACCACACCTAATGCTACATATAGATACATCTTTAATACAATATCCTTTTCCAAACAGCATGCATGAATGCGTGCATGATGCATAACTAAACCGACTAGTATCAGGCTTTAGGCTATCCTCGTAACCTTAAGCATTGGCTCTAATACCAGGTGAGAGATACCCCTCCCTAGGGGTCTATGCACAAAATATACAATTTACACTTTAATACAATTTTCAATATACATCAAAGTTGCAGAAGCATTTTCATAGGGGAGGAGTTCTCATCACCCGACCAAGCATGGAGTTTAGGCCATGAGCCAGACTGCATCCAGAGGCACCTAGTGACTAGTGCTACCCCTGAATGGGTGTTATGAATGAAAGCATACTCAAAGAAATATAACATTGTGGATGGTGAATATATGTGTACACCACATTTCACACACACACACACACACACACACACACACACACACACACACACACACACACACACACACACACACAGAGAGAGAGAGAGAGAGAGAGAGAGAGAGAGAGAGAGAGAGAGAGAGAGAGAGAGAGAGAGAGAGAGAGAGAGAGAGAGAGATTATAGTAGAGGGTGAAATAGAGTGCATAGAGACATGAGAGACATGAAAAGAGAGAATCTTTAAATACCCCATGTAAATGAAACATGCAACCATACATTAATGCAATGAAAAGAATCTGGGTATACCATAACATCAAAAAGTTTATGACAAACTAACTAGTAGAGCACCAAACCCTATCTAGGGATCGATCGGTCCACCTATCCACTTCCACTCTACTATGGACAAAGACAATTTCACTTCGTCGAAAGCGAGCCAGAACACCTCCAACCTACCTGAGCCAAACATAAGCTGAGGCCGCTTCCCCTCCCTCCATGAACCCGAGCTCTGAAAGGATCTAGAGTACCATTAGGTGGTAGGATATCAACACCAACCATACCAGTTTAGGCACCATGCCTCTTTGATTCCCAGCACCGGGTGTCTAGGCAAAGCCAATGCAAAATCCCCAACTTGTTGATAGACCGCTTTTGGTGTGTACAAAGTAGCGTGTATATGCATGGTCATATGTACAAAAGATGTAAAGACATGAATTTGGGAGCTTTGTGGAGTGGTTTCAAGTTTTAAAAAAGATGCAACATATACACATTGTGAATAGTCAGGTTCGCATGCCAGCAGTCGGACGCATGTACATGCCTAGATAGGGTATCAAGGCCTTGGATATGGTTCTTGGTGGCCTCTTTTGGCTCTAGGGAATGTGTTTGAGATTTCTAGAATGTAAATAATGCAAGTGGCAGGTGTAGGCACCCTCGACCCACTTGAGAAGTTTGACACAGGCCATAATTGTCTATTTACGATGCTTGATCAAGGGTGATGCGTGCACTGCCCTAGGAGCGGTAAAACATGGAATGTGGGGATGTGGAAAATAACTTTGGATATCAAGGGTAAAGCGTACAAAATTTGGTGAATTTTGGAGTCCGTTTGGTGTTTATCTCGCGAAAAATGCCCACTAGGGGTCAAAACTGGGCCCAAAAAGGTCAAGAAATGGCCAAAAATGGTGTGAAAAGGCTTCAAATTTCCACATCAGTCATGGTACCTTTAGTGTTCAAGCTGAAGCAAAACTTTTGAAGCCAATACATAGTACTTTCACCTCTCTATGTGTGGGAGAAAGCAGGGTTCCTATAGGTGGTCTAGTGTAGTCCCGTCGCATTCGCGTTCTATTTTCAAGTGTGGAGAGGAGTGAATGAGAGCTTTCTCTCTTTAATTTTAGTCGAGTCCTACCATATGGCGAGCGAATATTTTCGAGCAAGGAGAAATCCGAGCAATCAATCTGAGAAAGCATGTCTCTACTTTACTGATCTAATAATCTTTTGATCCTTCTCACATATATCTTCACACAATCTTGATGATTCACTACACCTATATTCGAGTAGTTTATAAGCTCATCTTGTAGATGCATGACAATGAGAGCATGTGCGCTCATGCAATATCATAGGAGCATCACCATTAATGTAAATAGGTGAAATATTGCTATTATTCAAAAAACCATCTACATTGAGAGTGACATATCAATGAGCTTAGGCATTTGTAAATTCTAAACTAAATGAAGTGAAATTTTTGGCTCTTCTGTTGGGTCAATAACGGTAGAAAGCATCCTACAATTTGTTTCAATCATCATAGAGAATCTTTTTGTGATTATTATTGACCAAGCAATTGTCCTATGATTACCCTACAATTATACAACATTTTATTGGCCAAGGCTTACAATGGAGGCATCTACATGAGCTTAAGCTCCAAAATTTTGTTGGCATCAATCCATATTGGATTTGAGTTGGCCATCCCATTATCTAAAACAGCATGAAAGTTATTTTTTCAAATTAAAATAAAATATATCCAAAGCTCAAAACAATGTATTGGGTAGGTAACAAGCTACATATCCATATGAAATGCATGTGTCATGCCACAAAAACATTAGAAAATAAACTTAAGAAGTGAATCATCGTTCTGAGTCACTCAAAAAATCCTTACATAAGCAATAATGCCTTGGTGTCTCATAGAAACATTTTTTTTCTCCATCTCTTTTTTTTGTGGGAAAAGATTGCCATAGTAGGTCAACTCAATCATCTAAAGTTTGTGATTCCCTACATTGCTATTAGTTTAGCTATCTGCACTCGCAATGATGCTCACAATTGCATCACTGGGTATCAACAAGGTTTTATCATGCAAGCACATTAGAATATCAACACAACATCTCTCGTTACCATTTGAATAAATTGAATGAACGGGTAATACTAAATCATAATAATTAAAGGGTAATACTTAGGCCCATGTCACACACATCCACCCAAACATTTAGGACTTTGTTATCACAAAACTAGTGATTAGAACTTGTTTCCACGAGAGTTTCATTGGCCGGGTTAACCCCCTTGCCTATAAACAAAAGACAAAGACATTCCCTATTTAAAAGGTACGAATAATGCCTAGACACCTTGAACTTAGAATCCCGCACAAGCATTGAGAGCACTTTATAGTTTGGCTAGACTCAGTCCCATGTCACACACGTCCAACTAGACATGTTGTGCAAATGACATGGCAAAAAATGATTGGCTACTAGGGATGTCCGTTAGTAGACAGAGCAAACCGGTAAGGCAGTGGACATACAAAACAGAAGGCTTGCAAAATGCAAGTTGAGGTCTTGACCTCGTTGCTCATTGCAAGGCATGCGAAATCATTTCCAAGTGGATTGCACTCGTTCGCTAACGAGAAAGGTTCTTTTAATTTGTCGATTTCATTTGTCTATGTGAAACACATGCTTCCCAATAGTGCACTTTTTGGCTTGTTCGATCGCCTGTGTCAAACATTGGCCTCATTGATTGCTTTGGCTATGAGATATCGCTTGTGTGTGACGACGAGGGTGTCCACTCTGCTTGTTTTGGCATGTCCGGGTGTCATCCACGTGTGAAAGAGGCCTTATTTTATCCAAATTGAACCGTCGTGTAGCTATCTGCGTCAACGCGGATGCCTACAGGTAGGTTGACACTCCATTGACTCACACAACATGGCTTCAAATTGTCAATTGCTTGTAGCCATCTGCGCCGACGCCGATGTCTAACTCTAGGCTTCTCATCACCTCTCTTAAATGATCTGCTGCGTAATCCTATTATAACTCTCAATTGAATCATGTCACTCTCAAACGATTTGCCTAATTCCGCCGCTTCTACGTATAAGTGGTCGAGTCATCTTGGGATTTTTCTGGTGAGGTGAACGATCTGGGAGCTAGGGAGAACATTGCAATGGAGAAACACCTTGTGTGTGTGTGTGTGTGTGTGTGTGTGTGTGTGTGTGTGTGTGTGTGTGTGAGAGAGAGAGAGAGAGAGAGAGAGAGAGAGAGAGAGAGAGAGAGAGAGAGAGAGAGAGAGAGAGATCCTTAACAATTAATTGCTGGCCGACGTAGGCACACAGAGAGAGAGAGAGAGAGAGAGAGAGAGAGAGAGAGAGAGAGAGAGAGAGAGAGAGAGAGAGAGAGAGAGAGAGAGAGAGAGAGAGAGAGAGAGAGAGAGAGAGAGAGAGAGAGAGAGAGAGAGTATTGCAGCGGCATGACGGCGGCGAGGCGGTTGAGCGCGGCGTAGCGGCGTCTCCCTCTTCTTCGCGGCAAGGAATCCTCCACGACAGCAAGCGTAGAGCGGTGAGTGACACACCATCGCCATCTTTGAGATTACTAGTTTAGGCTTGTTGTGTGCTTGTAGCCATTTGTGGCTCGCACACAGTGTATTGGCAAGTTCCTTGCATTGACACGTGCGACATACGCGCACATTTTTGGTATCGTTTCCGGGTAATGCCATACACTAAGCTTGAATGGCACTCTGTGCTTCTTTTGTGGTGCAATTTCAATTGTAGGAAAGTTAGGGAAGGAAGGTGTGTGTGTTGAAAAGAAGGATTTTGTGTTGCTAATGTGTATTTCTTTGTTAATGAAGTTTTGAAAGGTTACTCTGTTTTCTATGTGCTAAGGTATTAGTATTAAGGTTGTTAGTTCTGTGTAATGTAAAGTACAGTAAGTAGGAAGTAGATCTGTGAGAGCTAATGAAGTATGTTAGTGTGTAACAGTAGGTATATTAGTTGTAAGTAGGTAGGTAGAGTGTGTGTGTGCTCGCGCGCAGGCTGCGGTAACCCTATCCCAAAAAAAAAAAAAAAATTTTAAAAGTAGGACTGAGATCGGGAATATCTCCCAAACCCAAGCCCAGACTCAAGCCCAACCTCACGCTCAGGCTCAGGCCTCAATCGCCCTTTAAAATTACGTATTTTAGCTTCACACGTAGCTAAAAATCGACTTTTTTGAGGACCAACGGAGCTTCATGTGACCGAACGTTGTGCTATAAAGCACACCGCAACCCTCTGAGTGATACACTCATTTTGAGCCATCACACACTTTAATAAAAAAATGATCATTAAAAAACGAGTAAAAACGAACGCCTAAAAAAGTAAGCGGTTAACCTTCGAGGTTATTCGCCGATGCTTGTAAGGTGCCAAAGGCACATGCATCTACGCTCTGGTCATGTGCTAGAGATGAAGCAACTAGAGAGAATTTTGACTTACGCGAGTTCTTAATATCCTTGTATCTTAGGTTCCGGGCCCTCGGTGGGGACCCGAGGTAGTACAAACCAAGACCTGAACATACCGGCTAGTGACTCTTCCTCTGACTACGACGTCATGGAGGGTTTCCCAATGCCTAATCTCGATAGCTCAAGCCAAGACATGCATGCCATGGGTCCGCGGTCCGAGCCGATCGTGCTTAGACGCTTGAAGGAAACCTTTAGTAGAGCCACTCGCTCCGAACATGGAGCTAATGATGTAAATGAGGGGGTGGGAAAGTAAATTCTCCATTCATGAACAACGTAGACCCTATGCCCTTAGAGAATGTGCACGTGAATACTTCATTCATTGCACCTCCTGACTCTTCATAGCTATTCCCCTCCGACGTCATATTACCTGATAGTAGAAGCCTTGCCGAAGTGCACGAGGTTGAGCGATATATCACTTTTGCTAGAGAAAAGGAAGTCGAGAGCTTATGCAAGGTGGAGCAACGAAGAGAGTTAAAAGTGAAAGCCTCTATGTCAATATCCTTGCTAAGAGAGAAATCGAGTGCTCCTGACCTAGCAACCGCTAAGGGCCAACCCCTAGAAAGCAACATTTCATCTAGCTCAAAGGACACCCCTAGCACCTCAATCCTAGATGGAGCGTTCTTAAACTAGAACTGGGAGTACGAACTACAAACAGAAACTCTAACCGACTTATACACGGGTCACATCTATCATGCGGGTTGGTTAGATATCCTAGAATCCACAATGGGTGCTACTAGTGTCATTGAGTTAGAGAGACAGAACAAGGGTATCCACATGCCTTCAATGAGTCTCATGAGATTCTTGGATACAGGAAAGGCTAAACAACCGACCTTATCGCAAATGGATACTCCCTCGGTAAGTCCCATGGATCCCCCATATGTTGTTTCGCCAGGGGTCTCGGTGCAATCTGAGCCCACAAGTGTTCGCTTTACCTTTCCAAGTATAGCTCATCCTTCCCTTGATGACACCACGGCTACCATGCCTACCCCAATGATGGGCATGCCAAGAAACATGCCATGGACCTCATTTGTTAGTAAAGCACCGCTACATGGTAGCTCAATGCGTGCAACAGTACCTACAAGTGTGTACCAATCGTATGCACCTATGGGTCATCGCACTCATGTAGTCCCTACCCCTCCCATTGTTTTAACTACCTATGCTCTACAACCACAACACCCAAGTTCTTATTTCCATGGGACTATACCGGCTATCATTAGCATGTCACATAAGACATCTGCTATGCCTAGGGCCACACATATGAACTATGGAGCACCACATGGCACAACATCGTACCCAACGTGGAACCCAAGGGCTTCCTATGCGCCAAGCCCAATGCCAATACCTACTCCACATGTAGTCTGTGGAGCGCCTTCACCCACAGTTCCTGCTCACTTAGGTGACTTGGAAACATTTGCTCAAGCTATTGGTCGATCTATTGCTGAGAATATGCGTAACATGCTTGATAGAGAGCCTAGAAGTAAGGCAGTACAAATAGCCAAGCTCACACAAAAATTTAGTGGAGACGGGGATGTGAGAAATCATATCGAAGTGTTTGAACAAATATGCGATTCTCTAGGAGAACACAATGACCTGCATAAGAGCAATGCTTTAAGCCTAACCTTAAGTGGAAAGGCCGGGGATTGGTATAGAACCCTAAGGGTGGAAGAAAAAACGATTTACCCTACTCTTAGGAGACTGTTCTTGAATGAATACATACGAGAGGGAGTGCTTGGGGGAGTAGCCTCTCAACTACAGAAAGCCCAACGAGAGGAAGGAGAGTCGGTGAGAGACTTTATTAGTCGCTGGAAGCATTTGAATTCTCGTTGTAATCCAAATGAGCGCTTCAACAATAATCAATTGCTCGATAGATTCATTAGGGGATTACGGCATGAGGATATCTACAATGGCCTAGTCATTAGAGGTATCACCACTTGGGAAGCAGTCACCACTAATGCGATCCAATTGGAGGATTATTTAATGATTCAAGGAGAAAGAGTGTTTGTTGAGCCTAAATATATTAGCTCGCAAGCATCGGAGCATCAGCCAATGACCTTAAAGCCTATTGGTAAGGAGCCAAAGATATCTGAGATGCCTTTAGCAGATCTCACCACGGCTATTCAAGAGAATTTTAGAGACAATCGTGCTCCGCAAAACAATCATATGTATCCAAGAAGGGAGCAACAATGGTGCTCAGTATGCTATGGACTGCATAGTACCAGTGAATGCCCTACTTTTAGAGTAAAATTCAATGAGAATTGCAATGCCTGTGGAAGGTATGGTCATCAAGCTAAGGATTGCATAGTATTTAAGTGTGCGATGGAAAATAGACCAACCATAGCATGGACAGACACACCTCGAGTGCTTGCATTGATGCCGGCCCCACCTCTTGAACAAACAACACAACACAACACATGGTCCTTAGGGCCCAAAATGTTGTTCGATAAACACCCTTACCACCTCCAGTGATAGGACCGCAACCACCACATCCGAGAACCACTTCTGTGAATCAAGTGGGTTGTGAGACATCTATTGCTTGTTTGGAATGCTGTGAGGGAGATGTAGATGCTAATATTGCCTATGGGATGGATGTGCTTGAATAAAGTCCACAATAATACATGGAGGACTATTGGGGACAAGTCAAACATGTATATCAAGTAGCTACTCTTGCGAGAAGAGGCCAAAATATCAATTACACTGCTAAGAGACCACATCTTCAATGCTATGAGTGTGGAGGTCCACATCGTGTAGCCCAGTGTCCTATTAGGCTACAAAAGAACACCACATTAATGCAAACCAATCAAGCGAGCACGTCTACAATGCCAATACTCATGTGTAATCCATGTGACATAGATCATTTGATTGCGCAATGTCCAAGCAATCCAAATGCACCGAAGATCACTCCATTAAACTTGATTGAAGTGACCGAGGAGCCATCACCAAGTACACCTCTGGTTCCAGTAAGCGTACTCACACGATTGATGCTCCAAATACAAAATTATATTCTTGAGGAAAGAGACACGCCATCAATTTCCCAATCTCAAAAAAATAAGAAAACATGAAGGAAGAGATCTCAAAAAGTAGCGAAGTTAGACCCCAGTTCAAAGATTAACATAGGGACTGGTGACGACCCCGTATATATGAACGACGCTGAAGAGGATTCTGATTCAGGTGAAACCATGGAGACCAAAATGACCACTAAGATAGAAACCAACAAGGCAGATATTCATGAGCCACAATGGCCAGGATCCAAGAAGAAGATAGGAACTTATCCAAACCCTACAGAGGAGATTGAGCAAGTCAAGCAATTAAGGAGTTTGGTAGAAGATACCCAAAGGGATCTAGAACCAGCACCTAGGCAGATCCAGATTACAGACACCGTGTTTCCTACGTAACAACAAGCTCACCAAATCCATAGACCCTTAGACATACCTAGTGTCATCCAAGAAGAAAGTGACTTAAAGTCATCAAAAATTGGGCGTACTCACTTCTTGATGGAAAGAATGTTTACAGAGGGACTACCGGATGCTGTCGAAGAAATAGAGATCCGATCTTCCCCACGTCAAGTGACTGAAGCCCAAAAGGTGTCATTAAACATTGCCAAATTGATGGATTTCATGTCTTCAGAAGTTAGAACCACCATCATGTCCAAACTATATAAAGACCCTGAGCTAGTCTTAGCTCTTTGAGCCTTCCTCAATGGAGAACTAAAGTTTGGGCTACCACAATTTTCATAGATGGATGGAGTTGGGGAGATGCCAATAGAGGAGGAACACTTAGATCCACAACCCAATCTAGATGAGAACCTTGTTATAGAAATACCTGTTAACAAGTTGGGACAATACTTTGAGGGTGATGAATCCAATGCGACCATACCAATCACTACTAAGGGATTAATTGTGAAGGGAATCCTTGATGGTGGCATTGGGGTTAGCATTGTGACTAAAAATTGCTGGGAAACTATGGGAAGACCTCATCTTGCGACCAAAAACATAGTAGTGAAGATGGCCAATGGGTCTATTGTTAAACCTATTGAGATGCTAGAAGACCTCAAGATCAAGGTCTTTGGACATAAAATAAGGATTACCTTCATTGTTATGGATTTCTCCAAACACACTATGGCATCGGAGATGATCTTAGGATGTCCTTTCATGAGGGAAGCAAAAATGGTGCATGCCTGGTCTAAAAACCATGTTTACTTGCAGTTCCAAGATTCTGTCATTCGAGTGGATCCTGTGACTGGTCGAGCACATCCTCTAGGAGACAGGTTTATAATTGATCATAGATATGAAAAAACAGTTCACTCGACCCCATTGCACTATTGTTACACGTGTAAAGCGGACACTGATGCTGGGGAAGATTCTCCTTATATGGATGTACTACCTGGGATGATTGAGTTGGACAATGTGGATTGGGTCCACCTAGCAGCAACCATAGATACTTGGGGAAATAGGGGATGACCTAGGTAACACCTGAGGGGGATGAAATGCCTGTATTCTTAAATATGCTACAAGCAATGAATATAGCTTCTGACAAGACTCATCCTAATATAACAAAGAAAACATACAAGTGGGTCCCTAAAGCTTCTTTAGCGACCATAGCTAGTGCTAAAAATAGAAGCCTTGTAAAAAACGTCCCACTCGCTCCAAGAAATGTAAGGAAACGTGATAGTGGATCCCTAAACAATTATTGGAATCCCAAGGCTACTATCAAGGAAATGATCAAATCTGGGTGCCAAAACGTAGATTGTGTTCTTACTTGTCACCTGACCCATGCGAGCCCAATCCCATAGCTCCAAAACATATCGACGATCGTGGAAAGAAAAAAATCACAGAATGCTACACACCCATTCCAGAGCTAGTTTGGGTACCGAAGAAAGAACGATTTGTTCTACCTAGCTCAGGAAGGGGGGAGTTCCATGAAGCTTCTAGCTCCTCATGTAATGGATCCATAGAGGTAAAACCTTCTCCACAGTCTCCACCTACAATAGTGGACCTCCATGAAGCTACAAAGGACTCCACACCTCCCAGTGTTCAAGAATCACTTTATGAACCACTTCAAGTTCGATCCTGGGAGAGTACCTTACCACCCTTGCAACTCGACGAGGCACCTAAGGTAATAGAAAACTACTGGCGAAAATCCTCACCTATTACCAACTGGAACAATTGGTTTCTAAGGGTGATGAGCACATTTCAAACAGTATGATCTACCCAAGGAAGGGGGGAGTGTTTGCTAACATCCATCATTCACTTGCTTCCCTCTCACCCTTCCTCCCTGACCTCTCAATCTCCAATCTTAGGGAATGTATATATAAAGCCTTATACTCACAAAAAGGGAAAAAAATTAAAGATAAAGAGAAATTAGCAAACGAGTATGCACAATAAAAGTCATAACATTGACCAGACCGACACATTCACATCCGGTACACTGAATAGAAACCTATGTCATAAAACACCTTTGATCCTCATCACTCAAGTGATGGAGGGTAGGTAGGATTATTACAATAGGAGTGTGTCTGCTTTAGAGTTGAGTGATTAGCAAAGTTCTTTTTCCCACTGATGTGCCTCCTAGAGGTCTTCTTTGTGTTTCCTCGTGTGTACAGGAACATGTTGCTGTTGTTAGGATTTGGACCTTAATGGAATCTTTCTCTCATCCACTTTTCAAATCAAGCACAACCATCAACACAAACAGGTGTTTCTTGTCCATTAGCATTGCCCCTTATCTTTTTGCATCCATGTTTGTCTACTTTAATTGTGATTGATAGCATAATATCCACCACATTTGCTTAGTATCAAACATTAAATTCAATGTAATTTTTTGTCATAATCACTTGTGTAGGTTTAAAAATCAAGCAGTCCGACTAAGCTAGTTTGACCAAGCTAGGAGTTAGAGATCTTCTCTTAATACCATGGGGAATGCCTTCCTAATAATCAATGGTTACTTAGGTTCTTAATCCGATTTAGGTAGCATTGTGTAAAATGTACTAGGGCTTTCATTAGGAAAAATATGAACCCTCTAGGGGCCCTTTGGGATTAAGGTTAATTAGAGGTCAGCCAATAGGAAGAGGGTGGTGGACACACTCTATACCCTCAAAAAAGTAGGGAGACAAGGTAGCCTTACACCTCTTAATTGTCTCTTACCTAGTGAGAAGGTAAGGGAGGTGGCTAGGGGAAAGAGGGGGGGGGGGGGGGGGGGGGGGGGGGGGGGGGGGGGGGGGGGGCACTTTGACCTCTTTTCCCCCACTTTTTGGCCCGGATTTAAAAATACACTGAAAATTTCAAATTTCAAGTTTTCCCTCCTTAAAAGGTCCGCAAACCTATTTCATGGTCAAAAAAGTATTTTTGACCTTCAAAAGTTAAAAACGTGCACTAAAAAATCCAAAAAATTGATTAAAAAAAAAAACAAATCAAAACATCATTTTCACCCTCCAAAGTCTTTCCAAACCTATTCTATAGCTAAAAAGTGTTTTTCTCTCTGTACAAACCTTTTTCCAAGCTCTCCATTGCTGCAACAACCACATGCACCCCCTATAGTCCATCATTATCTCTCTGCTAGCTTTCTCCCACCTCCATTGTAGCACCAAGCAAGCTCCTCCTCCATCTCTTCCCCTTACCCACCACATAGTTTCACACCAAGCTAGCTCCTCTCCCTTCTCTCATCTCCATTACAACATGAAACAAGATTCTACTCCTTCTACTTTCATTCACTCACACTACATGGAAACCTCTACTCCTGAAGGTGGCAAAAGTATGAGCTCACATGAGTTGCATACCACAAAAATAGGAGGTGTGAATATCGCGTGGGCATTGCAAGGGTTCATCTCCAACATAAAGATAGAATGGTAAGAAAACTACCCTTGTAGCTTACATTCAGAGCTTAACATCATCTCCATCTTTAAGTTTATCATGCTGGAGAGAATTAACCTCTTTATGGATTTCAGTGTTTAGGCTTCACACCTCATAACACTGGGTGGTGCTATTTTGTTGATGACTTTGGTGCGCCATCTATAGTTGTGTAGCATGTGATTTGAGTCTCACAATGTAAGTAAGTTGTGTTATCTATGGAGAGTCGTCAAAGATTTTTCTTGTAATTTATTCTTCGCATAATTGTCATTAGATAATTGGAATGATATCATTTTGTACTTTATAACTTTGTGCTCACATAATCTTTTGTTTACTTACAGATTCAACTTGTTTTAAGAGGACATGAGCAAGCAACCATGTGCAGATATGGAAATCACTCTATTTTTGTTCCTTGAGGAACCTTTCACTACCATGTTAAAAGATTTTGATAAGAATAGTAGGTGTTTTTTAGAATCTTGAACCAATAGGGACTCTCTAGGAGCTCTCATAGAAGCCATCCATATAGTACTACTATCTTCCCTAGTGTCATAGACACACAAATACTCAAGTGTATATGAATCTCTAGATGAGGAAGACAAATACTTGTAAGATAAGCCTAACAGCAACAACATTGTCTCCATTTGTAATTATTTTTCATGAGGCTGGATTCCTCTATAAATGCAATATAAATATGTTTTTTTGTTAAATGGTGTCGCATTGAGTGAGAGTATTTAATTTAGATTACTGAAGTTTCATACAGATCTGAGAAATATTGTTTACTTTTATGGATATTTTGATTTGCCTGTACGATGATTCAAGTCGCAAGTCTTAATCACTCCACCTTGAAGAAATTCAAGCAATATTTTGATTTCAGTTTAATCATTAATGGTTATTCTTATTAAAGTGGATCATAAACTTTGTCAAGATGTCCTCATTTGGGGATGTTGAATATATATCATTAGCAATGTTTCACAAGAACACTAGGTGGACACAAGGAAGTAAAAATTGGCTCCTTGTTTGGTCGATTTCTAGTGTTTAATGTTTAGTGCACAGGATTTGTGAGGCCGTTGACATGGGGAGTTCACTAAAGTATATGTAACATAGCACATGTGTTCAACAGAAGGGATTTTATATTCTTGTAAAGTTGCAGAAACATGTGTAGATAAGGCCTATAAGGGGTACTTTTAATCCATTCTAGTGAACGCACGTGATATAGGAAAATTTTACATAGTGAATGCTCCGGACCTTTGAACACAAAGAAAGGGGGGGGGGGGGGAGGGGGGGGGGGGAGCTCTAATTACATCTAAGTGAAAAGAAGTGGAATTTGTACTGTCATGTTGCATAAAGATTTGCTTTCACTTAATCTAAAAAAGAATTGGTATCCTGGGGTGCAGACAAGGCCATATAATGCAAAAAAGGGGTGGCCACAAGCGCGCGTAGTGAGCCATCCAAAACTGCTGGATGGGCCATATGTGGGCCCTTGTGGCCACCCTTTTTTTGCATAATTAGGCTATTGCTGCACTCCAGAACCCTGGAAAAGATGAGATGAACTCTATTTGAACTTTTCAAGCACATTATGCCTTCCTTCAACTCAACTTACTAGTTCCCTGTACCAAAAGGGCAAATCACATTGGACAATATAAAAATCTAGTCTCATGCTGCATAAATATCTGGTTTCATCAAATATTAACATTCTTGCTATTATAAGGGGCAGACAAGGCCATATAATACAAAAAAAAGGGTGGCCACAAGGGTGCGCAGGTGAGCCATCCAAAACTGTTGGATGGGCCATCTGCGTGCCCTTGTGGCCACCCTTCTTTTTGCATAATTAGGCTATTGTTGCACTCCAGGACCTTGGAAAAGGTGAGATGAATGTAAAATTTAACTTTTCAAGCACATTATGCCTTCCTTCAACTCAACTTACTAGTTCCCTGCACCAAAAGGCCAAATCACATTGGACAATATAAAAATCTAGTCTCATGCTACATAAACATTTGGTTTCATCAGCTATTAACATTTTTGCTATCCTAAGGGGCAAACAAAGCTAGAAAATGCAAAAAGAAAGGGTGGCCACAAGGGCGCGCAGATGAGCCATCCAAAACTGTTGGATGGCTCATCTGCGCGCCCTTGTGGCCACCCTTTCTTTTTGCATTTTCTAGCTTTGTTTGCCCCTTAGGATGGCAAAAATGTTAATATTTGATTTAAATTTAACTCTTCATGGCCAAAACCACTTAACTTAAAACACATGGATAAACCGAAAAGCCAAATCACTATGGAGACAATAGACACAACTCTTAATCATTTTTTCAGTGCAAAGTCATCTGAAATGATGTGAGCCTCTACAACTTCTTGAATAGCCTCCAACGCTATTGCTTGCATTTTATACTGATTTCCATAGCTTTGAAGCACCTCCTTCATCGTGTGAGCATATTTTTGATGCATGGCCATGATTCAAGTGTTAAGTTTTTTTTTTTATATTAAATTTTAAGTGTTGAACTTTTCTGTTGTTTTCAACAGCTTCTAGATTTCAATCGGCTCCGAATCTGTCTAGGCTTGTCTCACATGAATTTGTTCATCTCATCGCGTTCTTCGACCATCATGTGATGAGAAAAAATCATATCTTGCTCGCATTCTCCAAAAATCAATGTGCAAGTTGACAATTTATTTAAAAATGATGTAAAACATACATTTTTTACTTTTTTCTTAATCTACGGGCTCCAACGAGCATTAAAACCATGGAATCTGAAAATACTCAAAGAACCATTGTTTATTATTGTGTTAAGGACTGTATTTCCTACATACAAAACTTTCCCAAAATCTCGCCCTAACACCTTCAAAAGTGGCTTCCAAGGAGTGTACTCGGTCAAAATTTGAAACTGAAGAAAAACAATCAGAATGAACTCCTAGATTGTGTATAAACTTTAGAATAACCAAAATTTCCTTCAAAAAAAAGTTATGCTAAAAATTTGAAAATAGCCCCCCATTGGACTCCCCACAACGATAGAAGTCAAAGGGTTCAAGGAGAGGTATGGTGTCACAAGTGCATGGTGGGAATCTCATCGAGGTTTATTCCGTCAAGATCTCTTGTACTTTATCATGTCTTCTCATGTACAATCTTACCAAAAAAAAATGATACTTTAAATGACTAAAAATCTTATTTAACTTATCAAACAATCTAAAATATGGTAGACCAAGAGTGCTCTTACACATCAACAAACAAAAAAGTCCAAACTTCTTCTCATTAACTTTGATAAACATACATTCGTGAACAACTTCCAAGGGGTAGTGCAGTCATAGTTCTTACATTCATTCCATGACATGGTATGCTCATGGGGTGACCTATCATATAAAAATATCTCTGGTGGGGGTGCCCTCATGTTAGGAAAGGGTGTGCTGCTGATGAAAAGTTGTTGTATTGTCCTACTAGGGATCTCTCCATGTTAGCATAGTGATTTTTGGTGTAGTGGGAGCCACATTGCTTGAGGAGAGCTTTGTGCCACCGTAAAAGCTTCATGTTATGCTAGTTCCTTGAGCCATTCTTGCATTAGGATGAGATTACCCACCTCTAATAAGGATGGATTTGAAGCACCTACCTGTAAGATGTAACAAAGAAGGCTGTTTTAGAGGAAAAGTGGTGACACTTGACCTCTCTAACCTGCACCCACTGTTTCTTGTAATGCAACTGTTTTGAGCTGAAGAGCTTGACATTCGTGCATCCACGAATGCAAAGAAGCACCTGCACCCATACACAACCAATTGCAATAGCCTAACAAGCCTACTTCTCCCCTCCCAAGATATTGAAGAACCATACACATTCGTTTCACCGACAGTATGACGATCTTGGGATGACCTCTGCTCACCCTTACGTGCGGCCTTCGGTGCAAACACCGCGGACAAGCAATATGTACACTTTTGTTGTGCAGAGTACATGGTGGTGGAGGGATACGATTTGTGATGTCCGTGAGCACCATGGCAGTTGTTGAGTGAGGAAGCAAAGAATGAAAAGAAAGAGGGGGCAGGGAGAGGGAGGAACATGGGAGGAGAGAAGGGGGCAGAGGGGGAGAGGGAGAGAGAGGGGAGGAGGAGGAGAGAAGGGGGTAGGGAGGGAGAGGAGAGGAACATGGGAGGAGAGAAGGGGGCAGAGGGGGGAGAGGGAGAGAGAGGGGAGGAGGGGGAGAGAAGGGGGTAGGGAGGGAGAGGAGAGGGAGAGAGGAGGAAGGAGGAGGAGAGAACAAAGTTTTTTTTTTTTTGGGATTTTTTTTTTGAAAAAGTGGACTTTTAGTGTTTGTAGGTTTAAAAAAATGTCAAAAAATGATTTTTTGATGTGTATATATGTTGGGAGGGAATTTTAAGTCAAAAATAAGTAAAAATAACTTTTTTGAAAAAAAGTCAAATTTTGGCTCTTAGTGACCCACGTTTTTGCTGATGTGGCCACACCCCTTTACTCCCTTCACTTTCCAAAAGCTAAAGAGAGAAAGTGACCTCTTAGGTCCACATCCTACATGTGTCTAAAAAAAGGCTAGAAAAGTCTACTCAAAACTAGCTTCTTGAATGCCCTTGTCTCCTTAACCCTACACAACATTAGTTTTAATCCCTAAAACTTAGGATTCCTTACAAGGCCCATGCAAGGTTCATATTTCTCCTAATGTCTAGTGGGCTTAGTCCCTATTGACCTTTAGCTTAAGTATTATAAAGGGAGTTACTAGTGTGATGAGCCTGGGGAGGGTAACAATGTTATATGACCCCCCAAAGTTACAAAATTAAAATGCTGAAAACGAACAAACAAAAAATCAAAGTGCCACAATGTAAAATCTTAAGCTCGAAGAGAAACCTCAGCTTGATTTGGTACTCCACTCACATGTATTGCCTATGGTATTAGAGCCCTAGAGGTTCCCAGTGTGGGCGCTTTTCCTTGAAAAGCAAAAAACCCAAGGCATACAAAATAAGCACACACATCAAAATTGAATCACTGTGAAAAGACTTTGGGGGGTCAAAGAAAAGGAAATAAGATTGGCGATGATTTCATGGGCAATTGCTTTTTTCGTAGCTTAACTACAAGGTCTTCTAGGTATAGCCTCTAGTCAGCCCTCGGACATGAAATACTTGGCTCTCACGATTAAACAACTTAATTGACCACAGAAAATTGAGAACCTTGCCCATGGTATTAATAGTCGTCTTTAGTGCCTTTCAATCGTTAAATTAGCGACCCCAGACTTGTTCAATTTTTTACCTTTACAACTGTTTATGCATTTGATTATATTACGATTTAATGTTTATTGCTGACAAATCGTTTAGAATTATGCTACCAATCTAATTGTCTGCCTGAAACTACATATGCTTTTGAATTTTATATGAGAATGCAATTACTGTGCCAATGTTGGTTGATTTCGTAGTGACTAAAGAAGGATAAGGACATTCATCTCAAATGCTCTTCCACCTCAACGAACGAGGTTCAACTCAGAGGACGGAATCTACATCAGGAAGGGGGGCATGTTAACCCTCATGCACATTCCTATCACCTACGACGGACATTGTAATATTTATTTGGTAGAGTCAGGTACCGGGCTTGTCGGTCCAATAGGAAAAGGGTAAGAGTTGATCGCCGATGAGAGGCGCACTCTAACTGGAACATTCAAGGGATTAGTTGGCTAAGCATGGGCGCCCATGTGTGAATGGGGCGAGCTCATATAAAAGTCAACTAAACCTAAAATTCACTGATTCTCTCATTTGTGCCATTGAAGAGTGCTCTTGCTCCATCTCCATCTTCTTCTTCTTCATCTCCTTGTGTGTGTGTGTATGCGCGAGCGAGAGAGAGAGAGAGAGAGAGAGAGCGAGAGAGAGAGAGAGAGAGAGAGCATTGTGGCGGCACAACGGCGGCGAGGTAGTTGAGCGCGACATAGCGGCGTCTCCCTCTTCTTCACGGCGAGGATTCCTCCATGATAGCAAGCGTAGAGCGGTGAGTGACACACCATCGCCATCTTTGAGCTTACTAGTTTAAGCTTGTTGTGTGCTTGGAGCCATTTGTGGATCACACATAGTGTATTGGCAAGTTCCTTGCATTGACACGTGCGACATACGTGCACATGATGAATCTTTATATGTTATCGAAAACACTTTCCATGTCCATAACCTCAATTGGAAGAGATTCTGACTCAAGAAGTCATATGAAAGAAGAGAGAGAGAGAGAGAGAGAGAGAGAGAGAGAGAGAGAGAGAGAGAGAGAGAGAGAGAGAGAGAGAGCATTGTGGCGGCAGGATGGCGGCGAGGTAGTTGAGCGCGACATAGCGGCGTATCCCTCTTCTTCACGGTGAGGATTCCTCTATGATAGCAAGCGTAGAGCGGTGAGTGACACACCATCGCCATCTTTGAACTTACTAGTTTAAGCTTGTTGTGTGCTTGGAGCCATTTGTGGATCACACATAGTGTATTGGCAAGTTCCTTGCATTGACACGTGCGACATACGCGCACATGATGAATCTTTATATGTTATCGAAAACACTTTCCATATCCATAACCTCAATTGGAAGAGATTCTGACTCAAGAAGTCATATGAAAGAAGAGAGAGAGAGAGAGAGAGAGAGAGAGAGAGAGAGAGAGAGAGAGAGAGAGAGAGAGAGAGAGTATCATTCAAAAAAACAAAAAAATTCAAGAACTCTTCAAATTTATTGATGGTACAAGGTATATGTAGTGATGCACTCATGGTAAAGTGGGTGATATTGCCCCATAATATTAGCTTTAAGTTTTCTCGGTTTTATGTTTGCTCGTATATGTTTGCTCGGAGTATGGGATTCCTCAAATTATGCAAGACTATGTGACCCTGTATCGGTGCCATTAGGGTTGGCGCTACTCCAAAGAGTCCAACAGAGTCTGCAACAACGAAGATGTTCCCGTGTACCTTAAGTAACAGGGGCCTTTTAGATCTTCCCCCAATTACCTCAAAAGGTGTATTTCCGGTGGAGGTATGTATAGTTTTATTGTAGGCATACTCCACTAACAATAAGTAGTTCTCCCATATTGGGACCTTTGATCTACGTCCGTTACATAAGCTTTTAGTAGATCAAGAATTGTTAGGCTAGCTATTTCACTTTGGCCATCCGTTTGTGGATCATAGGCCAAGGAGAAGTTTAGCCTTGTCCCTAAGTTCTCAAAGAGACCATTCTAGAAATCATTGGTCATTCTAGGATCTCTATCCGACACTATGGACATTGGCAAGCCATGGTACTTGAAGATTTGTGAGATGAAGAGGGTTGCAATTTGGTGGGCTTTGATAGTCTTTTTGAAAGGTATAAAATGAGCTTGTTTGTTGAACCTGTCTACTATCATCCATATTCCCGTATTCCCATGGATAGACTTAGGCAATCCAAAGATAAAATCCATGGATATGCTCTCCCATGGTGAATTAGGGATTGGCAAAGATTAAAGAAATCTAGGTTGCTTCCCTCTATCAAAATTCATCTTTTGGCATACCACACATTTAGGAACATACTCTTGTATGTTTGCTTTCATGGCAGACCAATAGAAATATGTTTTTTTCCCTTTTACGGTAGACTGAATCCCTCTTAAGATCATTGTGAGTTGCTATGGAAACCGTATTCACTCTCGGCCGTCTTAAGAGTGCATCAGCTTCTCGATTATGCTTGCCATCAATGTGAGAAATATGAAAATGAAATTGCAAAAGGAAATTGCCCACCTCATTTGTTTGTCGGAGAGCTTGGTCTGCATCATGAAGTACTTAAGGCTTTGGTGATCCGTCTGCAGAGAATGAAAGGAGTCCCCAATAAATAGTGCTTCCACGAGTCTAAGGCATGTAGAACCGCGAGAAGTTCCATTTCATATGTGCCTAGAGATTTCTCAATAGGGTCGAACCTTCCACTTTCATAGGCTATGGCGTGCCCTTCTTGGAGCAAAACAACTCCAATGCAATCACCACAAGCGCCACATTAGACCTCAAATGGCTTTGAGAGATCTGGTAGTGTAAGCACATGTTGAGAGACAAGATTTTCTTTAAGATTTTGGAAAGCATTGTTCTCCTTGGGAGACCATGTATACCTAACATTTTTCTTTGTTAGGTCATGTAATGGTCCCGCGATTTGTGAGAACTTTTCTATGAAGCGTCTATAGTATGCACACATACCTATAAAGCTTCTTAGTTCATGTAGATTTCTTGGATTAGTCCATCCTTTTATTACCTCTAGCTTTGATGGATCCATTTGGATGCCATCTTGAGAGATAATGTGACCTCAATACTGAATCGCTTGTGTTCGTCTAATGAATTAGAGTAGATGATGATATCATCAAAGAACACTCCAGTAAAGGTTCGGTGAGGCCTGAATAGGTTCTCCATCAAGCAATTAAATATGGCTGGTGCATTGGTCAAGCCAAAAGGCATGACAATGTATTTATAAAGACCAAATGTAGTGCAAAATGCGATCTTTACAATGTCTTGATTAACTATCCTTATTTGATGGTAGCCACTTTTTAGGTCAATCCTATTGAAGTAGGTTGACCCTTGTAGCTTATCACAAATAGGTCTTCTACCCGTGGAACGGGAAACCTATTCTTGATAGTGATCCTATTTAGTGCTCTATAGTCGACACACATACGATATGTGCCGTCTTTATTTTGCACTAATAACATGGGTGAACAAAATGGAGATGAGCTAGTCCTAGCCATGCCCTTCTTAACTAACTCATGCACTTGCCGCATAATCTCCTATTGTTGAACCTGGGTAATTCTATAAGGAGGTTTATTAGGCGGTGAACTTCCTGGAAGAAGCTTAATTGCATGGTCATCATTGCCTTGTTTAGGAGGTAGTTCACAAGGGATGTCGTCAATAAAATCATCTTGAAATTGCTTGAGAAAATTTGTGGATAATTCTACTTCCTTGTGATTTTTTATATTTTCTTTTGCTAAAGCATTAGGTTCATTTTGAGAATCTTTAAGAAAAAATCATGTACATGGAAATAGAGCTCTTTATTGACTTATTGAAATATTGTGTAAGTAACAATGGGTATGGTGTTACCCAACTCCTTAGCATCTATGTACATATCTTTTTCCCTAAACCTAAAGTAGATGTGCCTTTTAGGGAATTTAACATTGGCAGCCATGCGATCAAACCATGGTGCCCCTAGGATTACATCCTCATGCTTGAGAGGAGAGATAAAGAAGTACTCCTTGTCCACATAGCTTTGGACATGGAGCCTCAATTTTCCAATTAAGGGAGTTGAAGAGCGCGTGCGAGAGCATGTGTGGGTGTGCAGCAATGGAGAAGAGAGGAGACACAGATTTGGGTGGACTCCAAACACAATAGTGTTAGGGTTATGACTCCTTATTCTTTTATGTAGAATGAATGTTCAGTGCTAGTTCCCGATAGTCTCCGGCCACCCAACACTTAGGCGCGGCACATTGGGCTTTACCACCCCAAAAACCTCCCAGTTAAAGGACAATGTGCCTTTAAGCTGGGGTGACAATGTATATATATTTACAATACAGGTAGACAATGACCATGATCATCTACCCAATGCCCATGAGTACCCGACAATGTGCCCTTTAAGGTAAGCCCTTTGTTAGAAGGTCAACAGGGTTTCAGTGGTGTGAATCTTGGAAATCTGTAACCGCTTGTCCTCAAGCACCTCATGAATGAAGTGATACTTCACATCCATATGATTTGTCTTTGCATGAAACACTGGATTCTTTTCCAATTGTATAGCACTTTGGCTATCACAATGTAACACAGGCATCTCAACATTGATTCCCAAGTCTCCCACCAATCGACCAAGCCATATAGCTTCCTTGCAAGCTTCTGAAGCTGCAACATATTCAGCCTCTATAGTAGATACGGTAACATAATCTTGCAAACAAGATCGCCCTGAAACTGCACCTCCAGTGAATTCAAAAACATATCCTGAAGTGGACCTTCTCTTGTCCAAGTCTCCTGCATAATCTGCATCCGTGTAACCAATTACACATGCTTCCTTTCTTCCAAAGCAAATGCACATGTCTTTTTTACCATTCAAATATTGCATAACCCCTTTCACTACCTCCCAATGTTTCTTGCCTGGATTTGATATATATCTACTAACAACTCCCACTACAAAAGAAATATAAGGACGGGTAGCAATCATAGCATACATCAAACTCCCAACTGCAGATGAATAAGGCACTTGTTCCATTTCGGCCTTTTCATCTTCAGAGTTAGGGAAATCATTTTTAGAAAGTTTCACATATGGAGGCAATGGAGTACTCAATGCCTTCCTCTTCTCCATATTGAAACGCTTGAGCACTTTAACAATGTACTCAGATTGAGACAAATAGACCAATTTCTTGCATCTGTCTTGCTTAATGTGCATGCCAAGGATATGGCTTGCTTCACCCATGTCTTTCATTTCAAAGTTTGCATGTAACTCTGACTTCAAGGCTGAAATCTCATCCCTGCATTTCCCGGCAATTAACATATCATCCACATAAAGGACCAAATTCAGCAAACTACCATCGTTAGCTCGCTTAGTGTAGAGGCAATTGTCCATATTGCTAAATTTGTAGCCTTGAGAGAGCATGAACGAGTAGAATTTATGATACCACTCCCTTGATGACTGTTCTAGACCATAAAGAGTCTTTTTTAACTGACACATCAAGTCTTCATTGCCCTTCTCAACAAAACCTTCTGGCTGATGCATATAAAATTCTTCTTGAAGATCACCATGCATGAACGCCGTCTTGACATCCATCTGGTCAAGTCCCATGTCGTCTTTAGCAACCACCGCAAGTACACACCATAGAGTAGTCATCTTGACAACCGGAGAAAAGATATCTTCAAAGTCAATACCTTGCTGCTGCTTAAATCCTTTAGCAACAAGTCGTGCCTTGTACCTGGGTTTATTATCATGAGGTGTAATTTTTTCTTGTACACCCATTTGCATGGTAATTCCTTTTTACCTTTAGGCAACCGAACCAACTTCCAAGTTTGATTCTTATGCAACGAGTCCATTTCTAATTGCATATCTTTCTTCCACTTTGCCTTGTCATCCATTGACATGGCTTCCTTATAGCAGAAAGGCTCTCCGCAATCTGTCAACATAATGTAGTCCAATGAGGGAGTAAATCTATCAGGAGGCCTTGAAACACATGTAGAACTTCTAATAACTGCTTGAGCCGGTTGTCCCTCAGCAACATCTTGTACTGCAGGAGGATTCTGTACTTGTGTTCCGACATTAGGCACTTCATGTCTATTGTGGAAAATTCCATTTTCTTGGAAGGTAACTCTCTTGACCTCCACTGTATGCACGGGCCTCTTATGCATCTTTTCTTCATTGAAGTATACGTCATTACTGCGAACTATCTTTTTAGCTTCACGATCCCATAACCAAAATCCCATCTCGCCAGGATTGCCATAGCAAGGAAATATGCATTTCTTTGACTTAGGATCCAACTTGCTTCGAAAGTCCTTTGGAACATGGCAATACTCTTCATAGCCAAAGACTCTAAGATGCTTGTAAGAAGGTGGCTTCCCAGACCAAAGCTCTTCAGATATCTTCTCATCTAAAGCCTTGTTAGGAAATTTATTAATAAGATGGACAAAGTTGCTAATGCTTTCGCCCAAAATCCATTAGGCAACTCTGCATTAGACAACATGCTACGTAACTTCTCTTGTATGGCACGGTTCATCCTCTCAGCAACACCATTTTGTGGAGGGTTATATGGAGCAGTCAACTCTCTTTTGATGCCTTTGGAATCACAAAATTTTTGAAAGGATTTAGTGACACTCACCACCATTGTCTGACCTCAAGTACTTTACTTTCTTGCCAGACTGATTCTCCACTAATGCCACAAAATTCTGAAATTTTGAAAGAACTTCATCCTTCTTGTTGAGATGATATACTCACACTTTCCTTGAGAAGTCATCAATGAATGTAACAAAGTACAATGAACCTCCCATGGATACGTTAGGCATAGGTCCACAAACATCACTATGCACTAACTCTAATGGCTCGCATTTTCGAGTGCTTCCCCTTTTGTGTGGTGACTGTGTTTGTTTACCATAAAGACAATGCTCACAAACTGAAAAGTTTGAGAAATAGAAGCCATGCACATAACCAAAATGAGATAAGATTTTCATTCCCTTTTGAGAAATATGTCCTAACCGACGATGCCACAAAGAAACACTTGGTTGCTCGGTTACAAAAATTACATGGTTTTTAACATTAGATACATGTAGCTGTACAAAGTCCTAGACTTTGAACCATGTGCTACCACTAAAGAACCTTTGGTGATCTTCCACGAACTATCACCAAATGTGCAGTAATATCCCGCGTCATCCAATTGTCCTGTACTAATCAAGCTTTTGGTAAGCTTCGGCACATGTCTCACTTTCTTGCAGCATAACTAGTAAGAACATTGCTTTGAGCGAATTGTCAAAATTGACTCCTTGCACAGAAAGCTGACTGAAAAATTGTGTTGAGCTTATTGAGATGGTTTCACATGGGTGTGCCCTCATCCATCTTCAAATCAACTAACTTTTTCAGCCAATAAACCTGTGATGCTGCACTTTGCTTCTCATACAGGTCACATAACTTCTTCCACAGCTCATGACTAGTCTTTTCCATGTTCACATTGAAGTACACATTCTTTGACAAAGTCAGCATGATGGTGGACCTGGCAAGCTCATCCAGCTCCTGCCAATCATACTCATCCATATCCTCAGGCTTTATCCCTTTCATCTTTATCGGCCAGATCTGCTCATTTTGTACTAAGACATTGTAAATTTGTTCCTTCCAAAATGGGAAGTTAGTGCCATCTAACTTCTCAATGTTGAACAAAGAGTTCTCCGATGATGAAGCCATCACTCGATACGGAACAAAAGTGATAGATCCGCTCCACTAAAGAAGATGATAGAAAACCTGAAAAGTTTCGGCAGAGTCTCTCCTGCAAAACTGACTTCTGAACCCAAAACAAATGTGTACAATGACTGAAATGCTGATCAAAGTGGCTAAATCGGCAAGATAAAATCTCAAAGATCTGTCATTGTCAATGTCTCCAACTCTAGAAGAGTGTCTCTGACCAACCAAACAATGTCAAAGGCATACACATAAAGATGACAACAATGCCAACAATGGCGGGTCAGCAGATGCACACCAATACTGCACTAACCGCATAAACATACATACTATGTTGATGCCGAAACTATGGGGATGTCAGGGGCTCGCTGCAAAACCTGTATCACCAAAAGGATCTCCACATTTGAGAATCCCCCAGCTCAATAAAACCTTACTACGACCCTCAACAATAGGCTTTGCATATTTCCATCACAATACATAAACCGCATAAGATCTTACATCAACCACAGAAACCCTTTTCTGTAACCGCTGCGGTGGTTTGTATGATATAACATACCCTCAAGACCTTACATCAAATATGCATGTGATAGACATTGCAAAAAGAGTCTGCAATGAAAACCTGTACGCAGAAGAACTGACGAGGGTAGACCACCCTATTGTCTAAACTTAATATCTCTCCAACTGTGCAAAATTTGTAGAAACTTTCTTCTCCAAAGTTGTAGACCAGGAAAAACGGTTGGGGATCGCAAAAATCAACTTGAAATAAGCTATTTTTATAAATTAAAACAGATCTATAAAAATCTACAGCTTCTACTTCACGACCTACAGGCAGTTTGAGTGACGTATCTCAAAATTGGTGAAGATTTTGAGAAAACTTTCTTCTGCAAAGTTGAAGAGAATAAAAAATCGGTCAAGATTGATGATAATCGGCTTAAATGAAGACATTTTGGTAGGCCAAAATAGATCTGCAAAAATGTGCTGCAGTTTCTGCTGCTTCTCTGCTTGCCTCCCCGCTAAGCTCCAATGGTGCTCCCAATCCTTGAGCTCTGATACCAGTTGAAGAGCGCGTGTAAGAGCGTGTGTGTGTGCAAAAATGGAGAAGAGAGGAGACATAGATTTAGGTGGACTCCAAATACAATAGTGCTAGGGTTATGAGTCCTTATTCTTTTATGTAGAATGAATGGTCAGTGTTAGTTCCCGGTAGTCTCCGGCCGCCCAACACTTAGGCCCGGCACATTGGGCTTTACCACCCCAACAGGAGTGACTGAGGTTTCTTGCCCCTTGAAAGAACCATTGACGGGTAGGAAATCTCCCGTTTCATAGGATTGGATGCCTAGATTGGTGGCCAACTCTATGGATATGAAATTGTGAGTAGAACCTGGGTCAAAGAGAATAAAAGCATCATGTTCTCTTACCTTTCCCCAAGCATGGAATAGAGGAGATCCTTTGTGGTGAGCTTCCTCTTTTTGGATTTTGACCAAGGTAGCTCTAGGAGGCTCATTTTGTGTATTCTTGTGGGACAAGCATGATAGGCATGCCCTTGCTCCCTACACTTGAAACAGTGGTTATCTTTACGATAACACTCAAGCTCTTCAAGAGAGAGTTTATTTTTGCCTTTTTAAACTCCCTTCTCCTTAGATTTTTTGTTGTTGGCGTTGCCTTTAGGAGACTTTTGGACATTGTCCTTCCCCTTGGGCTCTTTATTACGGTCCTTGTTCTGCATGGGCTTAAGATTTCTCTTAGCCCCTTATTGGAAATTGATTCGTGAAGCCACCATGGTATGGTGCATGATTGCATATATGGTGCATGGCCTTTGGGAGTTGACATACTCTGCCATATTGTTGTTTTTGCTCTCCAAAATCCATCATTTTGAAGACAATGGCTTTGAGATGAAAATCCCAAAACCTGTCTACATATTTGTGAATATATTGTAGGGAGAGAGCTTCAAGCTTTGCCATTTGGTGAGTACCTTGTCTTTGGCATCGGTAGCCAAAAATTGCTTCATGATGGAAGCTCTTAAAGCTTTCCATGTTTGTGGAGCTTCACTGTTTGCCCGTAGGCTAGACCACCATTGCCTGGTGGAATGCATATCTACATTGGGTAGCTTAGAGGACTCCGTGAAGCCCTCATCTCCAAACACCGCATCGAATTGTTGAATGAAGGCCAAGACTTTGTCTATAGCACCAAAGGTGCCATCATAGGATGTTCTTTCCTCCCTCTTTAAATTATGGTGTGGGGAAGGGTGCGATGGTATTCTCCATTTGGGGGGTGTTGGAGAGCGTTTTTCCCGCCGTCTTCATGGAGACATCTCCGTCGAGGTGGCAGGGAACTCACTTCTTTCTTGTTCTTTCGTTGGGGGTTCTACCGTAGAAACTTGAGTTCTCCTTTGGGAAGGAGATGCGTAGTCAAGTAGTAGACTTTTGAGCCCTTTGTACAGATCCTCTTCTTCTTCCTTTATCGGAGAGAGGCCTCTTTTGAAAGTCTCACAAGGAGGCTTCCTAGGTACTGATAGGGGTTGGATCTAGGGTGGGTGATGGCTTACAGACATGGCGAGTGCAAAGAAGAATTTATAGAGCAAGTGAGAGAGAGAAGTCGACATGCTATTCTTTTTATTGATTTTTTTTGTAAACCACAGCTTATAATATATAGCCAAACTTGCCATGCAAAACTTAACTCTAATTGAAGTCCAACTGAAGCTACCTACATGCTGCATAAAGGGGAGTTTCCCACAGGCTAGACGCACATTGGGATTGCTTACCCAACAACTCCCCCCCCCCTCAAGCCCAAACCACTAACTATGGACTTGATACATACCATGGTAGAGTCCATTGACCTGAAACCATGAGTAGAAGTCCCCTCTTGACAATAACATAGGTGTGTGTGTGCACTTCCCTCGAACAACTAGCAGCGTCAGACATACCAGAACTCGACCAAATAACAAAAGGGTGGTATTACCATTTTTTTTCCATGGTAGTGTCTATAACCTGTACATTTTATTGACAAATGATTGACATAAAAGAAACATAAAGACAAACTGAAAACTACAGGACATCACTTTCTACGAGAAGCATTGGTGCTTCACCATCTTCATCACCTTCAACCACATTGATCTGTTGCTTATTCTTCTTAAAGCATTTATCCGAAGGATGATTGGTCTTTCCACAGTGGGTGCAAGTATTTTTGCTGAAACAATCCTTGGTTTGATGTTTGTTGCGTCCACATATCGCACAAGGTCTAGTACTAGTAGTAGGCCTAGTTGAAGTTGCAGGCCTGGTTGAAGTGCAACCACGAGCTACATATCTAGTCGATACGAAAGAGCTAATTCGTGGTACTCATTTCTCTTCTTTCTGTAATGAGTTAACAATACCATCCAAAGAAGGTAGAGGATCCTTCTCCTTTAAAATAGTGACAATTTGACGCAATTCTGTAGGTAGGCTATTAAAAAAAACGGCTATAAGATCTTCATCTGGGACAGGAGCTTCAACATAAATTAGCTGAGTGTGGATGATTTTCAATCTGTTAGCTAAACACCTTCTCTAGTTCCATCCAAGCAGCATTTACAGATTGCATATCATCCAAATAATGAATAAAATCATCTTTGAGAGATGTCAGAATAATACCTAATGCTTGCTCGTCCTTATGTTGTTACTTGGTAGATAACGCTGTGGTAATTGCAGCGGATGTGCCTGCTTCGTCGGTTGATAGCGGCTTGAGGATGCTCCACAAATTTTTGCGCATCAAATATCCCTTTACTTTAATTTTCCGAGTGTGGAAGCCAGATTTATTAAATTTATCGATTTTTGATGCCATGTTGAAGCCTTTCAGAAGCCTGATAGAAAATTTATGTTATTGATTATTGCCAGCTTAACCTTCGGTTGTCTTCGTCTTCATCTGTCTTTGCATCCATGTATTAAGCTACTGTAGAAATTGTCGAAATCAATGCAATTGTCCTGATACCAGATGATAGGGGCCGGAGCTAGGGTGGGTGGTGGCTTACAGACATGGTGAGTGCAGAGAAGAATTTGCAGAGCAAGAGAGAGAGAGAGAGAAGTTGACACGCTATTCATTTTATTGATTTTTTTAATAAACCACAATTACAATATATAGAAAAATTTGCCATGCAAAACCTAACTCTAATTGAACTCCAACTGAAGCTTCCTGCATGCTTCATAAAGGGAAGTTTCCCACAGGCTAGACCCACACTGGGCTTGCATACCCAACATGTACTCTATCTTCTTGGTGGTGAGTTTGGAGAATCTCATGAGCATGTAGCTGTTGTTGCACTTCACTTTGGAGGGATGGATTGCCCATGGCTTGTTGAAGCCTAGTAACAAGGTAATTGACAAGCATAGGGGCATCATTGGTAGCTTGTTCATTAGCTAAATCAAAGTTATCAACCTTAACTTCACTCTCTTTACTATTGTCATCCATTCTAACAACTTTTAGGTGTAAGGTTTTTAAGTGTACTTTGGCACTTCAAGCCCTAGGTTGCTACCTCTCTTAACCCCTTTAGAAAAGCACTCAAGCTCCTGTACCCATGGCGTGAATATCATTAATTGCAAGGAATAGAAGAGAGGTTCTTTAACCACCAAAATAGTACTGGCTTCTGTCAAGCTTCTAATAGCTCAATAGTGGTTAAGCCGTAGGCAAGCCCTGTAGGACTCCAATATCAAGAACATAGCTCTCGATGGTGATGCCCCATTATTTGCATCAAGCAGCCACTGCAAGGCTGGAAAATCCCTATTCTACTTACTCAATTGCATTAATAATACCAACCATTTATAGTTAGCTTGAGGACCTCTCTTCTTGAGCAAGAAAAGAGAAACCTTGTGCTTTGATACCAATGTAACATTTAATGGTCTAGTAACTTGTGCGTAGCAGAAAATAACATAGACATAGTGAGAATTTTATTAAGAATAGATTCCTAATGAGCATTGCAAGAGTGCTTGGATGGAGAGAGCAACAAAAGCATAGCACCTAGTTAGATAGGCATGAACAATACTTCAAAAAGAGAGAGAAATTAAGCTATTGACAATAGTTGAGGACCGGATTTTCATGGAGCCGGTCCCCCTTCCAAAAGGTTTTGTACTATAGGTTTTCCCCATCAAGGGAGACATGTTACAATACAATACTTTGTGTTCCTTTAATAGCTTGCTGGTGCAATGAAGATGGAAGCTTCAAGCACCAATCTTACACTTGAAAACAAAACATCAATTCCCTCATGATCTCAAACCCAAGACCTCACACACCTTCGAAGATGGTGAGAGATAGCGGGGTATGAGAGTAGATCAAGAGGAAGGAGTATTCTTACGAGAAAGAAGTATGTCTCCTCATATGATCACTCTTAATAGCTTAGCATAGCTTAGTAATTAGCATGGTAGAGGAGATGAGCATGCACTGGAGCTTGGCTCTTGGTTGGATTTTCATCACAAAGCCAAGAGTAATTGGTGTAGGCCTCCCTTCTCACAAGCTTGGAGTAGATGATGAGATTTCCATTAAATCTTGAGAAGGAAATAGTCTTCTTTACTTCACACATGAGCTTGTGTGAGTGTGTGTGTGTGTGTGTGTGTGTGTGTGTGATAATGCCTCGCAAAAATCAGCCCCCCCTCTCTCTGTCTTGGTCGACTCCTCTTGCTAATTACTCATGCTGACATCCTATTGGTGCCTGCAAAGCTTAGCCAATGACAATTAAGAAGCATAAGTGATAGCCTTTTGACATGTAGCCTTTTGAAAACACAACATCAATTCCCTCATGATCTCAAACCCAAGACCTCACACACCTTCGAAGATGGTGAGAGATAGCGGGGTATGAGAGTAGATCAAGAGGAAGGAGTATTCTTACGAGAAAGAAGTATGTCTCCTCATATGATCACTCTTAATAGCTTAGCATAGCTTAGTAATTAGCATGGTAGAGGAGATGAGCATGCACTGGAGCTTGGCTCTTGGTTGGATTTTCATCACAAAGCCAAGAGTTATTGGTGTAGGCCTCCCTTCTCACAAGCTTGGAGTAGATGATGAGATTTCCCTTAAATCTTGAGAAGGAAATAGTCTTCTTTACTTCACACATGAGCTTGTGTGTGAGTGTGTGAGTGTGTGTGATAATGCCTCGCAAAAATCAGCCCCCCCTCTCTCTGTCTTGGTCGACTCCTCTTGCTAATTACTCATGCTGACATCCTATTGGTGCCTGCAAAGCTTAGCCAATGACAATTAAGAAGCATAAGTGATAGCCTTTTGACATGTGTCCCCCTATCCCCTTTTGTGAGAGCTTTAGGTATTTAAATAAATCAACTAATCTCTCATTGGACCTCTTGGTCTTTTGGCCAATAGGAATCGGGCAAGCCATTGGGCTGCTGAATTCTCATTGGACCCCTTGGGAAACTATCCAATAGTCTTCTAGAGAGCTTAATTTCTATTGGTTCTTTTATCAAGTGTTTTTAAATGAATTAAATTAAATTTACTCTAGCCTAATCCTCATTGGTCCACCTCTATGGCCATCCAATAGGATTTAAATGCACCTTGGGGGAAACTAGGCTAGGAAGCTGACATGTGTCCACTATGACGTTTGTGTAAAGGGAGCATGGAAGAGTGTGTGTGTGAGAGTTTCTCTCTCATCCCCTACTAATATGGCTCGCCCCCTCCTAGATAGGGATGTGGGAAGACTTTTAAGTCTTCCACAAGCATCCAATTTTCCTAAAGTTTGACCATTGGAAATTACCATTGAATTTTGGAATCTTAGCATTTTGGAAGTCTTAATGGGATGAACCTTAGTGTCTTTAAGGCCCATTGATGCACATTTCTCTTTTGGAGATGGACCCCCTTTGGATCCCTATTGTGATCGGTCTGCCAACCTAACCAATGTTCTAGCTTTTTCTCCCATGGTACTTCTCCATATTAAATGATCAATTTAACATGATAAAATCATTTAGGAGAATTAGATATTAGTTATTATGACACCCCTTTTATGCTTGCATGAATACAGATCATCCATTTTTTTTATTTTAGAGGAGGATATTTCTTATTTTAAAGGCGAAGGTGATGTTATTGTCTTTGGGGATATCAATGCTCGCACAAAAACACTGCAACATGATACTCAACAATTGATATGCCATACATTTCAAGGGAGTTGGAGGAAGTTCACTTGTATGATTGTACTCCAATGTATAAGAAAGAGCCGGATACTATGGAAAGTTACTTTTACACATGTGTAATAGCATGGGTATGCTCATTGCCAATGGTGTATCTTTGTGGAGTGGAACTAATGGATTTACATGTAGAGAACATAATGGGGATAGTGTGATTGACTATATGCTACTCTCCGAAGTCATCATATCGCATAAAGAGTTTTATGCTTGGCCAATGGACCCCAAAATCAAACCATCGAGGGATCTTATGTATTGACCTTGCATGTCAAGAAGCAACTAAGCATAATAATCTCAGTCAAAGGGAAGAGTGTTGGGATTAAAGCCCAAGTGGCCTCTTATATGGATATGGCCGGCCGGCCTCCTATTTGCTTATCACTAACTCTTTATATACACTCCCTTATACTTGTGTGAATAATAAGATTTGGGAGATAACCCTTCAAAGAATTCTCTGCGTACTGTGTAAGCTCCCTGTTTGTGTATCTTTGTGTGTGTGTATGTGAGTCGATCTAAGCTCCGCTCCTCGAATTCAATTGGTATCAGAGCAAGGTTCAATGCGTTTTTGCATAATTGCGCGGGCGCGCACTTTTTAGGCAGATTCTGGATTCGGAGCTTGGAAATTCACATTCGGCGTTCCGGGAGTATTTCCGGTAGGTGACCTGACGTTTTACCCCCCCTTTCAAAGCTGTTTATGCCCTCAAAATTTCGTTCTGAGCACTACATCAAAACATAGGTTTGAGCCGCAAAGAAACCTGTCTTGTGTAGATTGGCAAGCAGGAGGTGGTCGGCATCAATATCGGCATCGACATACATCACTCATTAGTCTTCAAAGCATCATCTATAGACCAGGTACACATACATATCATAAGATATATATATATTGCAGTCTGAATTGCTACTTCTTGTGCTTGCCAGGTTCTACGGGAGGTGTGGCCATATGACGGCTTGACACCACTGGCATGTATTGCAGATTGATGTACCGAGATTGTGGGTCTGCTAGTTGTGAGTCACGCTAGCAGACAGACCGTCGTAGCGGTCATAGGACAATGATTGGTCTATTGTAAGATGTATGCTAGTTTTGGGCAGTTTGTTGAGCCATCTGAGAGGGTCGTGTGTGAGGTTTTTTGAAGCCAAGAACTCGGGGCTAGGTTACCCAGTGTGAGTTGGATTAGGTTGCTGGAGTTCCTCTCTACACGCATCCTCTTTGGCGACTTTTATCCCATTGGATGTATGACTTTGTGTAGACATTGGATTGCATCTTATGCGTCAGGCCGTTGAGGCATTCTTTAGGGTTCAGTCTTGAGACAGATACAGGTTCTGTGATCGCCCAGATAGGAGACAGTGTATGCTTACAGGATAGCATATTACATAGATTTTTAGATTTTTCACTGGTCATCAATTTCTGGTTGCTTTTGAGCTACCTTTTGGTTTCCAGAGCTCAATTTACAGAGGAGACTCTATCAAATTTTTTCAAAATACTGACAGTTCTTGAGGAGAGGTGTTTAGCTTGTTGTTACAGCTTGTTTATTGTGTACAGAGGCTAGTTCACAGGGGAAATTCTGCTGGATTTTTCCCAGGAGTAAACAGTTTGGAAGACATGCATCTTCTCAAAGTGAGACTCTTTACAACATAAAGAAGCTGGATGGCACAAACTTTCCATTTTGGAAGAAGCAGATTTGGCAGGTTTTGGTGCAGAAATAACAAGTGAAACCACTGAAGCTCAAAGGGGAGAGACCAGAAGGTATGGATGAAGATGAGTGGGAAGAGCTTGGCCAGTTAGCTTGTTCCACAATCATGTTGACACTGGTAGAACATGTTTACTTCAACGTAGCAGAAGAGACTACAACGTATGGCGTATGGCAAAAGCTATGTGGTATGTACGAGAAACAAAGTGCTGCTTCTCAGATTTACTGGCTCAAGAAATTGGTGGATTTAAAGATGAAGGAAGGGACACCCATGTCAAATCGTCTCAATGAATTTCACACAATTTTCAGCGAGTTAACAACATAGGAGATAGTCTTTCTAGATTCAGTGAAGGCTATGTTTCTCTTAATCACTTTGCCAGACAGTTGGGATAATTTTCGCACGACATTAAGTAATTCTGTCACGCCATAGGGTCTTACAAGTGCCAATGTAGAAGGCAGCTTGCTTACAGAGAAAGTGAACAAGAAGAACATTGACAAAGGCAAAGGCCATAGTGCTTTGCTTGTTCAAGGGAGACAACAGTTCAAAGAGAAGAAGTGTAAGAAGGCACAAAACAGAAGTAAGTCTCGTGACTCTAAGTCAAATGATGACATAGAGTGATATCATTGTGGAAAGAAGGGTCACATGAGAAGGACTATACAAAATGGAAACAAGAAAAAGGCAAAGCTAAGAGTTCTGAGCAAGATGATAAGAAGAAGAGTTCAGTGAAGATTGAAGAAGTGAATGTCACAGGATCTGGTTCAGACAGTGATTCCAGAATTGTAGCTGGTGACATCTTTCTCACAAGTAGCTATGATTCTGCTTTCTTGACTGCAAAGGATGGTTATGCCATGAGTGATTGGATTATCGACTCTGGGGCATCTCTACATGTCTCTCCTACAAAGAGTGGTTTACATCATATGTGGCTACTAAAGATTATGTCAGAATTGGCAATGAGCAGGTTTGTGACATACTTGGAGTGGGAGATGTGCAGTTGAAGTTTTAGAATGGCTCTTCTTTATGGCTCAAGAATGTGAGACATGTTCCAGCAATCCGAAAGAGCTTGATCAGTACAAGGAAGTTGGATGATGCGGGTTATGTGACAGTTTTTGGAAACAACACTTGGAAGATCTCCAAAGATTTGATGACTGTAGCACATGGCAGCAAGTGAGGAACTCTGTACACTTTACATGTTTTAGAGGTTACAAACCATGTAATTAATGTTGTTTTAGAGGTTACAAACCATGTAATTAATGTGATTGAGCAGCCAAGCGTGTCACTGTGGCATCGTAGGTTGGGACATATGTCAAAAAGAGGAATGGAAATACTTTCTTGTTATGGTTATTTGCGTGGATTTTCATTTCAAGATTTCAAGTTTTGTGAGCATTGTGTTTATGGTAAGCAAACACAAGAGCCGCACATATCAAAGAGGAATCGTAAGGACGAACGGTTAGCTCTTTTGCATAGTGATCTATGCGGACCAATGCCTAGTTTGTCACTAGGGGGAGCAGTGTACTTTTGTACATTCATAGATGACTATTCTTGCAAAGTATGGGTTTACTTATTGAAGCACAAGGATGAGGTGATCAAGGTCTTTAAGACATTCTTGCAACTTGTGGAGAATCAGAGTGGTCAGAAGTTGAGATGCTTAAGAACAGACAATGGTGGAGAGTACATTTCCAAGGCTTTTCAAGACTTTTGTGAAGCAAAAGGGATAAAGCGGGAACTTACTGAACCATACAATCCTTCACAAAATGGAGTTGCAAAATGTATGAATAGGACCATACAAGAGAAGGTCAGAAGCATGTTGTCAAATTCCGAGTTTCCTGATGGATTTTGGGTGGAAGCAGTGGCTACATCAGTCCATTTGATCAATAGGTCTCCTAGTAGGGTTCTGGATAAGAGTGAAGTGGCCGAGATGCTATGGACAAGCAAGGCACCTTCGTATAAGCATCTCAGAGTCTTTGATTGTGGAGCTTATAGCCATATTTCTAAGGATTTGAGGAATAAGTTAGAACCAAAGAGCAGAAAGTGTATATTTCTTGGCTACGGAGAATCGGGCGAGATGGGTTACCGGCTTTGGGATCCTAAGTCCATAAAAGTTATTCATAGCAATGATGTGCATTGCAATGAAGCCAAGTTTCATGCTAAGCCAGAGAAGACAGAGGAGATCAGAAGAGTTGTCTTTAGGGAAGATGGACCTGGTGCTAGCACATCAAGACAGCATGGTCAGGCTGAGGAACAGCCTATAGTGGCTAGAGAGGCAGAATCAATTGTGGTGAGACGTTCTAAGCGTGTCTCCAAACCACCTGATCGTTATGTGCCACCTCTAAATTATGTCATGCTCACGGATTGCGGAGAACCATCTTATTATAAGGAGGCATTACAAGTGGTTGACTCAAAAAATGGCAGTTGGCCATGCAATCAGAGATGATGGCTTTGCATAAGAATCAAACATGGGATTTGGTTCAATTGCCAGAGGGCAAGAAAGCTCTACCTTGTAAGTGGGTTTACAGGTATAAGCTTACTCCTCATGATGGATAGCCAAAATACAAAGCACAGTTGGTTGCTAAGGGTTTTAAGCAAGAACACGGAATAGATTTTGATGAAGTCTTTTCACCAGGTGTCAAGATGACAACATTGAGAAGTGTACTTGCTTTGGTTGACAAACATGATCTGCATTTACATTAGATGGATGTGAAAACAACATTTCTTCATGGAGATTTGCATGAGGAGGTTTATATGCAGTAGCCAGAAGGGTATGTTGAGAAAGGCAAAGAGAAATTGGTATGTCATTTGAGAAAGAGTCTCTATGGAGAATGATACAAGAAGTTTCACCAATTTATGCTTTCTCAAGGATACAAGAGAAGTGAGCCAGATCATTGCCTGTATACTTGACAAGCTAAGGATGGTAGCTTGATAATCCTCATCTTGTATGTGGATGACATGCTACTTGCTGGTAGACAAGTGGTAGAAATTTAAGCTCTTAAGTCAAAAATGGCAAAGGTCTTTGACATGAAAGACATGGGTAAGGCAAGTCATATACTGGGTATGCGTATCCAGCGAGATAGGTCAAAGAAGATGCTTTACTTATCTTAGGAAGAGTATATTGACAAGGTGTTGCAACGTTTCCATATGGACAGGGGAAAGGCATTGATGACACCATTGCCATCATATGTGAAACTAAGCAACCAAGATTGCCCACAGTCTGAGATGAAAAAGGTTGAAATGGATATGGTGCTGTATGCATCTACATGTGGGAGTTTGATGTATGTAATGATTGCTACACGTCCAGATATTGCATTTGCAGTGGGAGTGGTTAGCAGATATATGTCAAATCCCAGCAAGAAACATTGGGAGGGAGTGAAAGGTATCATGAGATACTTAAAACATACAAAGAGTATGCACATATAATATGGTAGTGAGGATTTGAGTGTCAGAGGATACACTGACTCAGATTATGCATGAGATTTGGATAAGAGGAGATCTACATCAGGCTATGTCCTTACATTGGATGGATGTGCCATATCATGGTGATCTCAATTACAAGATTGTATTATGAAGTCTACTACAGAAGTTGAGTATGTTGCAGCAAATGAGGCATGCAAAGAAGCCATTTGGCTTGGTAGATTGGTAGCAGACTTGGGAATCAAAGTAGATATGCCATAGTTATATTGTGATAGTCAAAGTGCTATACAATTGGCAAAGAATCCAATGTTCCATTCAAAGACTAAGCATATTGATGTGAAATATCACTTCATTGGGGAAGTGCTTGAAGACAAGCAGATACAACTGTTGAAGATCCACACCAAGGACAATCCTGCTGATCTACTCACAAAGGGAATTCCAGGAGAGGGCTTTGTGCATTGTCGTGAGTTATTGGGCATTGGATAGATGATAGCCATGTAAATCTTTGTACATTTATGTTCATAGATTTACAGTTACTTAAAGTGCCACATTGGACTTTAAGTGGGCGGTTGTTGGGATTAAAGCCCAAGTGGCCTCTTATACAGGTATGGCCGGCCGCCTGCCTAACTCGCTTATCACAAACTCTTTGTATATACTCACTTATACTTGTGCGAATAATAAGATTTGGGAGATAACCCTTCAAAGAATTCTTTGCGTACCGTGTAAACTCTCTATCTGTGTATCTGTGTGTGTGTGTGTGTGTATGTGAGTCGATCTAAGCTCCGCTCTTCGATTTCAAACAGAAGTTATCACTATATATGGATTTCAGACAGGCACCTATGTACATTGAAATGGTTCAGCAAAAGCTATGGATGAAAAAGCTTCAATATGATGCACCATTGGAAACTAAATGACAAAATTTCAAGAAAGCTATTTTTTTATTATGCCGAAGAATGCTTTGCCATAAAGCATGTCCATGGTATCAACAAAGATAGATCACGCAAAAGGTGGTTTGATAAAGAATGCCAAGATGCTCAAAAGTCCTTGATAAAGCTTGATGCAACTATGGAGAAAGAAATCTGTGAGAGTCATTTGCATACATACAAGGCATTGATTCAAAAGAAGATAAGAAGATGGGAAGTAAAGCAACAATTGTTTCAAGTCCAAGAAAAGGCACATGCATGTGGAAGATTTTGGAGAAACTTGAGGGACAAGTGGGTATAGAGTTTTGGTAATCTGAGTCTTGTGGATATGTACACAAATTGTAGGAATCTATATGAGCAACCAAATGCTGAAAAAATGCCATTTTATGGTTCACTCCCATATATGCTCTCTTTTTTTACTATTACGTATGCGATGGACTCGAAAAGTTGGCAACTCGCAAAGCGAGAGATCTTCAAGGTATCAAGTTGAAAATGAATAAATAGATGGGAGATTTTATATACGAGTGGATGTGTGGTATGTTTAACCTTG
Source organism: Adiantum capillus-veneris (assembly GCF_014529385.1). Taxonomy (NCBI): domain Eukaryota; kingdom Viridiplantae; phylum Streptophyta; class Polypodiopsida; order Polypodiales; family Pteridaceae; genus Adiantum; species Adiantum capillus-veneris. Next base: position 113,945,879 of record NC_140959.1, on the reverse strand, counting down.
CACTTCAACATGGTATGCCTTATCATTGGAGTACTAATTGAGTCAAACCTGCATAAAGGAGGGGATGTAGAATGTAAATAACTTTGGGACTATAATGATTGAGTCTCTTATGGCAAAGTTTTCTGGGTGCATAATGGGGATAACATTGAGTGATTGGGCTGAAGAGAATGGAGCGTGCAAAAGTACAAGTGGGTATTTGTTGCTACCATAGCACTATTGATCATCTTGTCACTCTTCGTGTTCTCATGAAGGAAAGTCAATTAAAAGGAAAGTGATTGTATTGTTGCTTTGTGACTTTAAGAAAGCCTTTGATATGATTGCACGTAACAATCTGTATAGAAGGATAGAAGACCTCCAAGTGCCAAGTGAGTTTATACTTGCGATTTCTTGAATTGATGAGAAGGTGATGTGTCAATTGCGCATTGGAAGAAGAATTTAAAAAAAAAATTCAAGCACTATTGGGGTTAAAAATGATGTCCATTGTCACTAACTATCTTTGGTCTATGCATCGATCAATTCGAACAAATGGTACTTGAATTTATGGAAGAAGAATGCATTGAAGAGGTCACTATTTTCAATGTGGTAATCATGCTTTTGTTGTACGAAGATGATGTAGTGCTTCTAGCACACACTTTAGAGTTCACACAAAAGCTTATGGTTGTCCTTGAGAAGTTTTTCTTGCATAGTGGGCTGATTGTGAATGAATCCAAAACAAAGGTTATGCTTGTGAAGACCAATGATAAGGAGAAGCCATGCATTGTGTACAACAATGAGACACTTAAAGTTGTTGAGAGATTTAATTACCTTGGCCTTGAGGTTCCGGCCAATCACAAGTGGCATGAATGTGCTATGCGTTATTTGGAACAAGGAAAGAGAGTGTACTATGCATTTGAGAGCATGTGTAATGCAAGAAACATCAAGTGTTGGGTTCTCACGAAGTACCTTTTTGACACATTGGTGACATCGCTTCTTCTTTATGGATTTGAAGTGTGGTGTGGGAGCATCTCAAAGTCTACTTGGAAAGAGTTTGAGAATGACCAAAAGAGTTTTCTTACACACTTTCTCCAAGTTAAGACACAAACACCATATATGCTCCTACTTCTTGAGTCGGGATCTGTTCCAATTCAGGTTATGCGCATGGAAAGTGTTGTGGAGTACATGATAAATATGTGTCAAAACCCCTCACATCGACTTCCTACAATTGCATGGGAAGCAAGCAAAAAAATTCAAGAGACACATAAAAGCTCAAGAAGGGGTATTCTTACGAGAAATAAGTATGTCTCCTCACATAATCACTCTTAATAGCTTAGCATAGCTTAGTAATTAGCATGGTAGAGGAGATGAGCATGCATTGGAGCTTGGCTCTTGGTTGGATTTGCATCACAAAGCCAAGAGTTGTTGGTGTAGGCCTCCCTTCTCACAAGCTTGGAGTAGATGATGAGCTTTCCATTAAAGCATGAGAAGGAGATAGTCTTATTTACTTCACACATGAGCTTGTGTGATAATGCCGTGAAAAAATCAGCCCCCTCTCTCTCTTGGTCGACCCCTCTTGCTATTTGCTCATGCTAGTGTCCTATTGGCCCTAGCAAAGCTTAGCCAATGACAGGTAATAAGCATAAGTGATAGCCTTGTGACATGTGTCCCCGTTTCCCCTTTTGTGAGAGCTTTAGGTATTTAAATAATGCAATTAAACTCTCATTGGACCTCTTAGTCTTCTGGCCAGTAAGAATCAGGCAAGCCATTGGGCCGTTGAATGCTCATTGGACCCCTTGGGAGGCTATCCAATGGTCTTCTAGAGAGATTTATTTCTATTGGTTCTTTTATAAAGTGATTTTAAATGAATTAAACTAAATTTACTCGAGCCTAATTCTCATTGGTCCACCTCTATGGCCATCCAATAGGATTTGAATGCACCTTGGGGGCAACTGGGCTAGGAAGTTGACATGTGTCCACTATGCCCTTGTGTAAAGGGAGCTTGGAAGTGTGTGTGTGTGTGTCTCTCTCATCCCCTACTAATATGGCTCGCTCCCTCCTATTTAGGGATATGTGAAGACTTTATGGTCTTCACATAATTTGACCATTGGACATATCCTTTGAATTTTGGAACCTTAGCATTTTGAAAGTCTTAATGGGTTGAACCTTAGGGTCTTTGAAGCCCATTGATGCACATTGCTCTTTTGCAGATGTCCCAGTCCTTTGGATCCCTATTTTCCCTCCTTTGGATTCCTACTGTGACTGGTCTACTAGCCTAGCCAATATTCTAGCTTTTCCTCCCCTGGCATTTCCCCATATTAAATGATCAGTTTAACATGAGAAATCGTTTAGGAGAATTAGATATTAGTTATTATGACATATTTTGATGAATTTGCAAAATGGGGAGTGGATGTTGTAGGTCCAATGCCAAGGACCAACAATGGAAAAAGGTATATCCTTGTGGCTGTGGACTATTTGACAAAATGGGTGGAGGCAAGAGCGGTGAAAGATGTAATAGCAGGAAGAGTCGCCTCTTTTTTTAATGAACAGGTGTGTTGCAGGTTTGGAGCTCCTATGGTTATCATTTTTTATCGTGGACCAGGGTTTAGGGGAAAACTTGTTGTTGCTCTCATGGGAGAGATTGAAAATTCAGCATATGCATTCTTCTCCTTACTACCCACAATGTAATGGACTAGTTGAAAACTGTATTGGTCAAATTGTGAAGATGCTATCAAAATATGCTAGAGAGTATCCTAAAGAGTGGGACTTGGACTTGAAAAAGTGTTTCTGGGCTTATAGAACAGCGTATAGAGTGTCAACAAAGTTTACGCCATATGAGCTTGTTTATGAAAAAGAAGCTCTCATGCCCATACAGGTGCAATTGGATGGCTTGAAGTTGTTGTGCAGAGCAAGATGCACATAATGACAAGCTGTAGGAAATAATTCTTTCTCTAGAGTTGTTGCAAATGAATAGAGAAAAAGCCAATGACTATTATCTTTAACAAGTAGAGACAAGGATGGAGAAAATGAATAAGAGGCTGCCAGAGAAAGAGATTAAAGAGGGAGATCTCGTGATGAAGTATGACTCTCGCTTGGATTTTACTTTTCAAAAGACGTTGAGGGACAAATGGTTGGGTCCATACAAAGTGAAGCATGTATTTCCTAATGGCACATGTGACTTGGCAAAATTGTCAAAGGAATGTTTGTGCTATAGAATAAATGGTTATAGATTGAAGAAATAGTTTGCAAGGGATGTAGTTCTAGATGTGAATAGTCTCTTGGTTGAGCATAAATGTTCTACCTAGAGGGTGGGGAATGGTGATAGACCGCTTTTGAAGTGTACAAAGTAATGTGTTTATGCATGGTCATATGCACAAAAAGATGTAAATACATGCATTTGGGAGCTTTGCGGAGTGGTTTCAAGTCTTAAAAAAGATGCAATGTGTACACATTGTGAATAGTCAGGTTCGCATGCCAGCAGTCCGGAACATGTACATGCCTACATAGAGTATCAAGGCCTTGGATATGGTTCTTGGTAGCCTCTTTTGGCTCTAGGGAATGTGTATAAGATTTCTAGAAAGTAAATAATGCAAGTGGGAGGTGTGGGCACCCTCAATCCACCCGCGAAGTTTGACACATGCAACAATTGTCTATTTACGGTGCCTGATTTGCAGTGATGTGTGCACCGCCCTAGAAGTGGTCAAAAATGGAATGTCGATATGTGGCAAAGAACTTTGGATATCAAGGATAAAGCGTACAAAATTTTGGTGAATTTTGGAGTCTGTTTGTGTTTTTTCCCGTGAAAAATGCCCGCCAGGGGTCAAAATTGGGCCCAAAAAGGTCAAAAAATGGCCAAAAAATGGTGTAAAAGGCTTCAAATTGCCACATCAGTCACGGTGCCGTGAGTGTTCAAGCTGAAGGAAAAATTTTGAAGCCAAGATTCAGCACTTTCACGTCTATGTGTGTGGGAGAAAGCAAGGTTCCTACAGGTGGTCTAGTGCACTCTCGTCGCGTCGCGTCGTGTTTTCGAGTGTGTGGAGGAGTGAATGAGAGCTTTCTCTCTTCAATTTTGCACTTGGGAGAGTCTATATATGTTCTTAGGTTTCCATGGATGTGTGTGTGCAAGAATTGAGGGAAGAAGCTGCAAGACTATGTGACCCTGTATCGGTGCCATTAGGGTTGGCGCTACTCCAAAGAATGTAACAGAGTGGAGTTTGTGAAGCTTGTGGGTAGTTTTAATATTGAGCTCTTGAGTGGTGGTGAGTGAGGTGAAAAAGTTAAGTGAATACCTTGTGTTGTGTTGAGGTGTCTGGGTGCATGAGTGTGCGCTCAACGTCTTTTGCTCCATCATCGTTAGCCGTGTAGGTCATTCAATCCCCGATGCATTGATTGTGTAAATGAGCCTAACAAAGAGAAGAAGACCTAGGCAACACCCCCAATCCAACAAAGCCCCATGTCAACGACCCTTTTTTCTAAGGCTAAGCGATGTAGGTGATCCTAGTGTTGTAGCAATGCTGCCACCATGAGAAACATAACATGTGAGTCCATCACAATAGTACTTTCAAAAAATCTTTTTTAACCAAGCAGTTAGATTGTACAGAGTCTGTACCCTTACAAGTCTGCCATAAACCATCCAACCCACTTCATGATCTAATCCCAAAACCATAAACCATCATTCAATCACATCCCACGAGTGAGCACTCCACCCAGCTCGGGTGAGGCACAATCAATCCTGCATCATACCACTTTAGAACATAACATGGTTGCAAAAATTTTGGCAACATAACCATATAAAAAAAAAACCAAGAGCGAAATTGACTTCCACCATAAAAACACAACCATAATCCATTAGGGAATCTCATCCCTTAACCACCAATCATATTCACAATGAACCAACTCCCACACTTGGAGTGTTACATATCCACTGCAGTCAATCGGAGTTCACACACATGACTCTTAAGACACGAGCTTTTCATGCATAAAATAAGTCCAACCAAAAACTAAATATGTTATAATTATCCAATTTTGACAACATCCAACCATGCAAAGTTGATGCATCATATCTGCACTTCACCTCTCTAGCATTTATGGCTAGTTTTGACATTGAAGGTGGAAAGCAATCATACCCATGTACATGAGGTATCCACATCTATCCATAAGATTCCATACATCATATGATATATTACATCACCATAAACATGATGCAAAACAGCTCCGACCTTTAGGTCAACCATATACCATAACTTCACACATATGCAAAAAAACAACTTTTTGCTATTTTTGGGAGCATGCATAACATGAAAATGAAAGTGTTTGACCTCAAAATAATGCATCAAGATCAGCTCCATGATATAGACTAAAACCCTATCACATCACTTTACCCATATGATACTCACACTACAAACGATAATCCAAAAAGAAAGCCATCTTATTCATATTTTCCTATGCGGTTCGAGTTGACTAACCATATACCTTCACATGAGTTTATGGACACCTAATAACTGAAATAAAATCACCAAAATAAACCATAAATCATAGATAAGTGTCTCGGTTAACTCACAACGTCATATGGTACTCCCCCTTGGTACTTCCTACACGCGTAGGTAAAACTGGTTATGGAATGATAAATAACTCGCATACCCAAGGTAATAACGGAGATCTAAATACATTTATCATCAAGTTTAATCAAGGTTTTCAATTGGTTAAGTGGGTTTGCCCATCCGGTTAATCTATATAGTTGTTGGGGTCCAAAATTTTGGCCGTGTAGTGGGCAGCAAGCTGTTTTTTTTTACCATATCTCTTACCTCGTGGGTGATTTTCACATGACACCAAAGAGAGAAAATGCTCTAAATGATGTGTTTTATCTCTGGTTTAAAGAGTTTGGACTGATTCATAATGGTTTGTGAGTTATAGCCAAAACAGTGTTCCTATCGCTTCTAAAATGTGAAACAAAAAGCACTTTTTATGCAAGCACGTGATCATAAACACATCGTGTGCATAAATCATTGTGTTAAACATGATGAAATAATCATGGGGAAACTTCATATGTATTCGGAAAATCCATACAAGTAATCGTATATAAAAAAACAATCATCGAGAGGGTGACTACTCAGAAAAATTGCACACACACACACACACACACACAGAGAGAGAGAGAGAGAGAGAGAGAGAGAGAGAGAGAGAGAGAGAGAGAGAGAGAGAGAGAGAGAGAGAGAGAGAGAGAGAGAGAGAGATGATGATGGTTATGGAATTTAGAGCTTCCACCGTGCTTTAGAACTGATTAGGGGTTGTCGAAAGGCTTCTTGCTTTGTCGCAAGAGAGGTGATGAGAACTACGTAGTGGTATTTACCATGAGAGCTTTTGGAGAGCGCATACACTCTGAAACAAGAGAGGAGATAGTAAGCAAGTAGAGAGAGAGTATCCTTCTTCTTCTGCTTCTTCCGGTATACGAGAGAGAAGAGCTTATGGAGATGGTGATGAAGAGCTTGCACCACTCCGTATAGTAGGTAAGTATTGCCTTGCGGTAGTAGATGCAATAGACGACACTGAAAAATGAGCACTGCAGGTGAATTTATAGGCACTAGGCCACTGAAATGAGTCCCAAGGCAAAATCTAGCACTAGGTTTTGGGCCAAGAATAGCTGCAAGCTTTTGGGAACTTTCCTAGAAACATGCCTTGGCTTTTGGTGGTCAACTCTCCCACTTACCATCCAATTTATACAGTAAAATTGATCAATTGAACAATAGCCGGACAACTGATGGAACCTTGGCTAGACTATGCCACACCGTGATGTACCGACGTAATTATGACTTTCCCGTACTGCCCTGGCGTATTTACGGTACTGCTTTTTATAAAAATAATTCCCGTAAAAATCCCGTGTTTGCTTCAAGGACTTAAATTAATATTTTTATGGTTAGGCCGTCCTAAAAATCACATTGCTTTTTAAAAACACCGAAAAGCTAAAAATAGCATAAAAATAAAAAAAATTGAACCACGGGTTCTCCTTGTGCACTGGAATAAGAAAGCGCACTCGCTTTTCACTAAAAAGCATAAAAATCATGAAAAGCTAAAAATAGCGTGAAAAGCACTCGAAAAACAGTTTTTTACAAAATTGAACCATAGCTTCCCTGGAACACGTTGATTTAGGATCCGACCCTGCTTTTTTCAAAAAAGCACCTAAAAGCATGAAAAAGCTAAAAATAGCAGATTTTCTCAAAACTGAACCAAACGTCCGTCTGACCTACTGGAACATAGAAAACGACCTTGCTTTTCTCTTTAGAACCTTACAATATTTTCAAGCAAGCATTCTAAACGAGGTGTATGCAATATCAAATGAAAAATAACCGTGTGCATCGCCATTATGTGTGTCAATGACCTTCATACGTCCTTTTAATGGTACACAGTGCCAAAGTACACCATCAATTCCCAATCTATAAAGATCTCCAACAATAATGGTGAACTTCAGTCTTCAAATAATTAGTGCCTTTTTCTTGTTCTGAGGCCAATCTTTAGGGAATTTTCCTAGTTGAAGGAAGTCATACACTTCTTGCCATTCTGGATCTGGCTCTTCCTCAACTGTTCTTTGAAACAATTGAACGTCTACTGGTTCATCTCTCACAGATGTTTTTGAATAGCCTTTAGTGCTTCTGGAAAGAAAATCAGCCCCACAATGTGACTTTCCTAGCTTGTGAAAGATTTTGAATTCGAACTCCATTAGGAACATTATCCACTTGATTAACCTTCCTTGTATGATCACTTTATTAATAAAAAAACAATAAAGCCTGGTGATAAACATAAAAGTGGAATAACGTTTCCAATAGATAATGTGAATTTGGTTGCACTAAACAACATTCCCAGTGCCTCCCTCTTTGTTGTTGAATATCCTTGTTTTGTTGAACTGCATCTGCAACTGGCGAAGTAGACTGGGTAGTCTGTCTTCCCATCTGGCTGACCCAGTATAGCCCCCATAGCCATTCTTGAAGTTTCAACATGCACATGAAATATAATATCCCAGTTGGGCTGGCAAAGGACTGGCTTCTTGCTAATCGCATCTTTCAAGCATTGAAAACGTTTCTCACATTCTTTAGTCTAGATGTATTTATTCCCTTTCTTTGTGAGCTCATATAGGGGTAAGGCTTTAGCTGCAAACATATAAACAAATCCTCAATAAAAATTAATATACCCCATAAATGAACTCAATTCCAAAACCGTAGTTGGTGCTCTGGCTTGTTGAATACTCTTAATCTTATCTTCAATAATCTCAATGACATTCCTTGAAACAATGTAGCTGACCTTTCGAGATCATTAAAACAGACTTGAATGGGTTTAAATAAATTCTCTTCTCCCTAGAGCTCTTGAAGACCAATTCTAGAAACAATATGTGCATTTATTCAATGGAAAAGACAGTAAAGTCATCCACAAATATGTCCAAAAGTTTGTGCAGAAACTCGCTGAGGATTTTCATCATACACCATTGAAAGGTTGCTAGAGCATTACAAAGTCCAAATAGCATTACCAAATACGTAAATGCTCCCCATTCAGTGATGAATGTCATTTTTGCTATTTCTTTTGGTGCAATATTCAGTTGATTGTAGCCACTGTAGCCATCCATGAAGCTATACATCTCATGGTCTGCAATCTCGTATAACATCATATCTGTGAATGGCAATGGGAAGGGATCTTTAATGGTCTGGGCATTCAATTTCCTATAGTTGACACATACTCTGAGCTTTCCATTCTTCTTTGGGACAACCACGATAAAAAATAACCAATTGCTGCCTTCCACCTCTGTAATGAATCCAATTTTGAACAAATTTTCAATTTCCTCCTTGACCTTCTTTGCATAATTAGGATTCATTCTATATCTCTGTAGTCTTACTAGTCTGGCATCATGTCTCAGTGGTATGTAGTTTTGTCACACTTATGGATCTACTCCATTGAGATTCGTATGTTCCCATGTGAATACGACTTTGTATTTCAGGAACAATGCCTTAGATTTTTCCTTGATCTCCAGCTTCAGATGTTTGTTGATTTTAATCATTTAGGGATTCTTCTCTGAGCCAAGATTTCATTCTTCTAATTCTTGGTCATCTGGAAGCAACCAATTTGTCCCACCTCCCTTTCTCTTGGCAAATGACTCTGCTTCCTTATCTATCAAAATACCAATAGCATAATCATTAAATGGGCTACTGACTTCCAGTGGATCATTTTGAAGATGTGGTTACAGTGCTACCGAAATTTCTTCATTAACATTTGAATCATTCAGTGAATTGGGTTCTGTCGTGAAGCTAAGCTTTTTTGGTACAGACTGATCTGGTACCGACCATCAATTTGGACTAATCTCTCCCAAGTGTTCAATTCAGTAAACTAAATTAGGTATTGTTGTTTCTGTCGTTCAGCTTGTTGTTTGTCCATCAGCACTGCACCGCTAAGGTCAATCTTCAGTAAGGGGAAGATATTCATGGAGGCTAGCATCCTCTCAATCTTCTTCATACCATACTTCTTACAGAGCTCTTCTGGTCTCAATGCCTTCCTCCATGACCTGGTGTTATCTGTCTTTATCTGAAAATTATTCTATGAGAGGCTTGAATAGTCAAAATCTAGTTTGCATAGTCATGTATAGCCCTAGCAGTTCTGAGCCATGGTCTTCCCAGCAACATTCCATAGGCCCCTTGAACATCCAACACTGCTTGAAAGTCCTTGATAAAGCTTGATGCAAGTATGGACAAAGACAACTATCAAAGTCATTTACATACATACAAGGCATTGATTCAAAAAAAGATAAGAAGATGGGAAGTAAAGCAACAACTTTTTCAAGTCAAAGAAAAGGCACGTGCATCAGGAAGATTTTGGAGAAAATTGAGGGCAGTTTGCATGCACGGGATAATTGATCACGGGCGCGATTGCGCTTCTTTCTCTACAAACAAAAAAGTTCCTGTAGGGTCACGGAATCAGGGGAATCACCTCTTCGCTTCGAAACAGCATCGGCACAGCAGTAGAGTCAACGCCCCCGTCGGTGCTGTCCACAACAATATCATTCGCAAGTACTTCTTCCTGCTCATCCTCCGCCTCCCTTCGATCTTTGTTGCCTTCCGACCCCTCTTTGACCTCCCCTTCACTCCCCTTTGTGGTTTCCACCCCCTCCCCAACACCCCCCTTTGTGGGTTCTTCCTCTCCCTTCTTGGCCGTTGCTTCACCGAGCTTTGTGTTGGCAGCATCCTGGATTTTCTCCGCATCCAGCTCCACAACAACAGGGACTTTACCTTCCTCCTTGTCCATAGTCTTTTTACCATCTCTGGCCTCCTCCTCACTTTTACTTTCGTTGTCACCTGTCTTTTTATCATCTCTGGCCTCCTCCTCACTTTTACTTTCGCTGCTGTCACCTGTTGCCTCACATCTTTGCCCTGTCACATTGTCTTTCCCTACAGAATTACCTTGCTTCAAATTGTGGAGCACATCTGATATCTCCCTTGTCACCTCATCCACGTCCCATATTCGACTTGCAGCCAACTTTGTGGCGTGCTGGTCAGCAACTGCAGCATCCTGCTCCTCTGCAAACACAAAGAAAGACAACACATACTAACTTGTATGAGAACCTCACTGAGTTGCAAGTGCGCATATGTATTCAAAAATGCACACATACTTACTCTTGACAACTTGAAGCCCACTAGCCCAGTACTTTGCCAAATCAGAGATTACCATATTACAACCCAGCTTGACACACTGATCCCTGCTTTGTAACAGAGCACTGAAGCACAAGGGATGATACTCGTGTCGGCACTCTAGCATGAAGGTTCCGACTACATGTGCGCAGTCCAAGGGCTCACCGCATGCAACACACACACCAAACACCGGGATCACATTTACCGAATCATTAACCTGGGGCCTAGGATATAGTAGGAACCTCTTCCCAAGCCTGATATTAGACAACATCTCCTTCACAAATAGGGTATGCTCTTGACCTTCCTTCCATTTTTTTGCTAGAGTGTCATACTCAGCCTGTTGACAACCAGCGGTCCCAATTAGTTTCAAAAACTACCAAGAAGTCATACCGAGACTGGTACTTCTAAGTACTGTACTACGAAACAGAACCCAAACTACCAAAACCACCAAACTCGGGAATCATATAGTACCAAAAACATATAAATACCCTCAATGCAGAACTAAACTACCCAAACCTTATCGAAACTACCAAAAGCCACTTTTTGCAGCACTTTCAAATAGTACCTAAAAGTACCAAAACTACCAAAATCAAACTACCAAACAAGCTTTTTGCATCACTTTCAAATAGTACCTAAAAGTACCCAAAACTACCAAAACTACCAAAATCAAACTACCAAACAAGCTTTTTGCAGCACTTTCAAATAGTACCTAAAAGTACCAAAACTACCAAAATCAAACTACCAAACCCACTTTTTGCAGCACTTTCAAATAGTACCTAAAAGTACCAAAACTACCAAATCAAACTACAGAAGCCACTTTTTGCAGCACTTTCTAATAGTACCTAAAAGTACCAAAAGTACCAAAACTCCCAAAATCAAACTTTCAAATAGTACCAAAACAACCAAAACTACCAAGACTACCAAAGAAACACTTTTTGCAGCACTTTCAAAAACTACCAAAATTACCAAAATCAAACTACCAATTACACTTTTGCAGCACTTTCAAATAGTACCTAAAAGTACGAAAACTAGCAAAACTACCAAAGCTATCAGAATAAAACTACCATAACACCTTTTGCAGCACTTTCAAAAAGTACCTTAAAGTACCAAAACTTCTTCATAGTACCAGAAATACCAAACCATAAAACAGAAGGAAACCATAAACTACCTAGAATAAAAACAGTTCTACCATGAGTACCTAATACTACCAATCCCACCAAACCAAGCATAAACAGTTCTATCAAAGGTACCTAACACTACCAATCCCACCAAACCAAGCATAAACAGTTCTATCAAAGGTACCTAACACTACCAATCCCACCAAACCAAGCATAAACAGTTCTACCAAAGGTACCTAACACTACCAATCCCACCAAACCAAGCATAAACAGTTCTACCAAAAACTCCCAAAACTACCAGCACCTGTTGCTCTAGAATCTCCTAGTCGATCAATGACATATCTTCACTGATTCGGTATCGACGTAGCATCCTTCGACTGGCAGCCAAATCAGCTTCTATTACATTGATTTCTGCGTCATCGCCAGTGTTGGCCTCTCTCAATGTTTCCAGTTGGGTCTCATATTCCTTGATGTCGTCCATAATCTGCTTGACAAGTTTATTGGAACCCTTTGCCCTCAAGAGTGTTTCCTTCTTCTGCTTCAGAGACATTGTCAGCTCTTTCAGCCTATCGGCTACCCCGACACATGTCCGAGGGACTCTCCCAACCATAGCTTCAAGGTCCGCAATATAATCAGGTGTCTTCTCCTCATGGCGTTGTGGGGGGACTTTCTGTGTAGGGGGCATACTACCGACTGGCGTAAGTCGGGGCTTCTTGGTATTTGACGGGTGGCCTCCTTGGGACGCACCGTTTGCCTTTCGCCAATTCTCAACCTTCTTTTCCAAGCCTCCTGGTCGGGAGGAACACATGTTGAGTACACTCTCACCAAACCTGGCCCATGCAACCCTGTGGCCCGCAGGGTCCTTTGTGGCTGCATGACACTTCTCATATGCAAAACAGCGGGAAAATTTTGTAGTGATCTCCCCACATGATGGTGGGGCTTGGTACACCTTATGGAACAGGAACCTGCATTCATCCTGAAGCCGTGGCTGCACGTGATTTAAGTAAATCTTTGTCTTCTTTTGGCTGGAATGCCTAAATACAGTGAGCCACTGGTCATCGGGGATGTCATCTTCCGTAAGATCCTTTGGCAGCACCCCCTCCATGCTCAATCCATACTCATCATGAAGCTCTTGTGCTGTATAGCAGAACTTTGTCAAGATACGGTACTCCTCCATCTTGTTTTTTCCTGCGATGTGGAAACAACATGCAAGTAAAGACAGGCCCTCATTATATGCCTCATTTCAGTTGTGCAAAACAAAATACATGGAATGAAATGAATGTATCTCATTCAGGTGACAATTGCAAAATTCAGTTGTGTACAAAGCCAAATTTGGTAGTGGTTAGTATCAAATTTGGTATTGGTTAGTACCAAATTTGGTACTAACCAAATTTGGTTATGCTGACATCCCTACTGAGCTTCAACTTTGTGCTATGCTCATGCACAACATATACTGATTTTTGCACTTGCATGCATGCAAGTTAGCAATCTAAAGAGCAGCTTATACATGTAACTTTGTAACTTTCCTAAACCCATAATTCCTAAGAAGATCCCAAACATGCACATGTACTTGCTTCATGCAAAAAAAGCAAATGCAGACCTCATCAGATAAAAGACATGCAAAAGCTTGCATGTATGGAAAATAAAATGGTAAATCACCAGAAAACGCACAGCTCTCATAGCACCTACCTTTAGATGTTGTAGATGACCGTGGAGTCTCATCATCGGCAAAAAGAGACCCAGGCTTAAATGAAGTCTCCATGGGCACAACAGGTTTCTCCCTCTCCACAAAGGAGGCCCCCTTGCTAGCCCTCGTATTCGGGGTGTCGATGTTCCGAGGGGATTTTGCATCCATTGTCCTCTTCTTCTTTTTCCCATTGTCCGGTGACGCTTTGGCTGTTGATTTCCTCGCTGGCGTCCTCATCTTCCTGATTGTGAGTAGCCGAGGAGCTTGTTACCTGCAACTGTAGTGGTTTGCAGAAGGCGATGTAGTAAGAGAGCAAGGGGGAAGCTGGAAAATGTGTTGAGCAACTGCGCCACTCACAAAAGCAGTCTGTGATGGGACTTAGCCTGTGATTATGTGGCAATTATCTTGTGCATCTTAAAAATAAAAAAAGATATTTTTGTCGGGGTTTAAGGGTACGCATAGATTTTATTCATTATCCAACATGCATGCTATTTTAGTACAATCTCCAGTTAAAGAGAGTGCTTTCTACTCTCTATGCCATGTTAGTCTGGTAATCTAGAGAATATAACTTGAAATATAAGTATATTCTCCAGTCACCTATGGTTAAAGAGAGTGATGCTCTGATACCAATGTAATGAAATTGGCCTATTTAATTTGAGAGTAGCGGAAATTAATGAGAGTACTTTTGAGAAATGACTTTGTGAGCATAGCGGGTGAACATAATTGAAGATAGCAAGCGGGTTGAGAATTTTGGTAACTTGAGTCTTGTGGATATGTACACACATTGTAGGCAGTTATATGAGCAACCAAATGGTGAAAAAATACCATTTTATGGTTCACTCCCATGTATGCCCTCTTTTCTTGACTATTGAGGATATATGCGGTGGGCTTGAAAAGTTGGCCACTCGCAAAGTGGGAGATCTTCAAGGTATCAATCTGAAGATGATCAAATGAACATGAGATTTTATCCATGAGTGGATGTGTGATATGTTCAACCTTGCACTTCAACATGGTATGCCTTATGATTGGAGTACTAATTGGGTCAAGCCTTTGCATAAAGGAGGGGATGTAAAGAAGGTAAACAACTACCCAACTATAATGATTGGGTCTCTTATGGAAAAGTTGTTTGGGTGCATAATGGATATGAAATTGAGTGATTGGGCTGAAGACAATGGCAAACGTGCAAAAGGAAAAGCAGGTTTTCATTGATGCCATAACACCATTGATCATCTTGTTACTCTTCGTGTTCTCATGGTGGAGGAAATTTGGTTGAAAGGCAAGCAATTGTATTGTTGTTTTGTGGACTTTAATAAAGCCTTTGGTATGATTCCATGTAACAAATTGTGGAGAAAGATGGAAGAACTCCAAGTACCAATTTATGCTTGCAGTTTCTCAAATCTATGAGAAGGTGATGTGTCAATTGCGCATGGAAAGAGGATTTAAAAAACATTTGTAAGCGCTATTGGGGTTAAACAAGGATGTCTGTTGTCACCAACTCTCTTTGGTCTATGCATTGATCAATTGGAACAAATGGTACTTGACTTTATGCAAGAAGAAGGCCTCAAAGAGGTCACTATTTGCAATGCCGTAATCATGCTTTTATTGTATGCGGATGATGTAGTGCTTCTAGCACACACTTTAGAAGATGCACAAAAGCTTATGGTTGTCCTTGAGAACTTTTTCTTGCATAGTGGGTTGATTGTGAATGAATCCAAAACAAAGGTTATGCTTGTGAAAACCAACCATAAGGAGAAGCCATGCATTGTGTACAGCAATGAGACACTTGAAGTTGTTGAGAGCTTCAAGTACCTTGGCCTTGAGGTTCCGTCCAATCAAAAGTGGCATGAATGTGCTATTTGTCGTTTGAAAGCGGGAAAGAGAGAATATTATTCAATTGAGAACATGTGTAATGTGGAAAACATCAAGTGTGGGTTCTCAAGAAGTACCTTTTTGATGCATTGGTGACACCAGTTCTTCTTTATGGAGTTGAAGTGTGGGGCGGGAGCATCTCAAAGTCTACTTGGAAAGAGTTTGAGAATGTCCAAAAGACTTTTCTTACAAACTTCTCCAAGTTAAGACACAAACACCATATATATCCCTCATCTTGAGTCAGGATCTCTTCCAATTGAGGTTATGGGCATGGAAACAGTTGTCGATTGCATGATAAAGATGCCTCAAAACCCCTCACATCGACTTCCTACAATTGCATGGGAAGGAAGCAAAAAAGTTCAAAAGATGCATAAAAATCAAGATCTTAAGCACGGGATGGGATGCAAGACATAAAGAAGTGGTTTGGGAGATGGGATGCATTGCACTTGCTATATGATGCTTCAACTGACTCCCAAGTGAATGAAGCTTTTCTACAATGCCAATGTATTACAGCTTGGGAGAAATCTGATGGGTCACGCTTCATACATTACACCACCCATATTACCCCCAACTACAAAACCATGTTCTTCGCTAAAGAGAAATGACACTCACACTTACATGCTTGAGCCTATCCCCTTGTTGGCGATACATACTATCCTAGCCATCCGGCTTAGCTCCCATTCCCTTCGATGCCAGACAAGGCATTGGGACAATGGGAAGAATCAAATGGACTGTGCACATTATGCTCAATGTAAGTTCAAGAGTCTGAGTACCACACACTACTAGAGTGCTCAACTTTTGGTCACATCCAAACTTTTGTCTCTCACATTTTCAGCCATGACTTAGACCTACACACTTTCCTCTCCCAGACACAGTGTGGGCTCTCCATTGTGACTCTCATCACCACAATTTTGTAGCATCAAGAGTAACTCATCTGCCATACACATACTACATCACGTGTAACTCTGGTCCCATAGATCATATTTGACCTCCAAGAACGATAATAAAAGCTCTGTGTGTGTGTGTGTGTGTGTGTGTGTGTGTCGTGTAGTCCCTCCCTCATTGTATTCTTCCACATTGTCGACTTCAACTACGCTCTCATTGATTGTCGGACAAAGTGTTGTCGCGAAGAAAAGGAAAATAAGGAGGAGGTCGCTACTAGCATTTTGGCTCTCAGGCTGCTAACCCTCACAGCTCACGGACACCCTATCACCTACGACGGACGTTGTATTATTTACTTGGTAGAGTCAGGTACCGGGCTGGTCGGTCCAATAGAAAAAGGGTAAGAGTGATCGCCGATGAGAGACGCACTCTAACTGGAACATTCAAGGGATTAGTTGGCTAAGCATGGGCGCCCAAGTGTGAATGGGGCAAGCTCATATAAAAGTCAACTAAACCTAAAATTCACTCACTCTCTCATTTGTGCAATTGAAGAGTGCTCTTGCTCCATCTCCATCTTCTTCTTCTTCATCTCCTTGTGTGTGTGTGTGTGTGTGTGTGTGTGTGTGTGTGTGTGTGTGTGTGTGTGTGTGTGTGAGAGAGAGAGAGAGAGAGAGAGCATTGCGGCGGCACAACGGCGGCGAGGCGGTTGAGCGCGCGTAGCGGTGGCTCCCTCTTCTTCACTGCGAGGAATCCTCCACGAAGCAAGTGTAGAGTGGTGAGTGACACACCATCGTCATCTGTTAGCTTACTAGTTTAGGCTTGTTGTGTGCTTGGAGCCATTTGTGTCTCGCACGTAGTGTATCGACAAGTTCCTTGCATTGACACATGCGACATACGCACGCATTTTTGGCGCCATTGCCGGGGAATGCCATACACTAAGCTTGAATGGCACTCTGTGCTTCTTTTGTGGTGCAATTTCTATTGTAGGAAAGGTAAGGAAGGAGGGTGTGTGTGTTGAGAAGAAGGATTTTGTGTTATATTGTGTATTTTTTTTGTTAATGGAGTTTTCAAAGGTACTGTGTTTATTCTCAGTGTATTAAGGTTGTTAGTTTTCTTTGTTAATGGAGTTTTCAAAGGTACTGTGTTTTTTCTCTGTGTATTAAGGTTGTTGGTTTTCTATGTAATGTAATGTACAGTAAGTAGAAAGTAGATCTGTGAGAGCTAAGAGTGTGTTAGTGTGTAACAGTAGGTGTATTAGTTAGAAGTAGGTAGATAGAGTGTCTGTGTGCTCTCGCACAGGCCACGGCGACCTTATCCTTATAAAAAAAAATAAAAACTAAAAAAAAATTAAATTTTTAAAAAAATAAAATAAAATTTTAAACGTAGGACTGGGATCGGGAATATCTCCCAGACGCAAGCCTAGACACAAGCCCAAGCTCACGCTCGGGCCTAGGCCTCAGTCGCCTTTTAAAATTACGAATTTTAGCTTCACACGTAGCTAAAAATCGATTTTTTGAGGACCAACGGAACTTCAGATGCCCAAAAATTGTGATGTAAAGCACACAGCGACCCTCTAAGTGATACGCTCGTTTCGAGCTATCACACACTTTAATAAAAAAAATCAAACATTAAAAACGTAAAAAACCTTCGAGGTTATTCACCGACGCTTGTAGGGTGCCAAAGGCACATGCATCTGCGCTCTGGTTGTGTGCTAGAGACAGAGCAACTAGAGAGAATTTCGACTTACGTGAGTTCTCAATATCCACCTACTTTAGGTTCCGGGCCCTCGGCGGGGACCCAAGGTAGTACAAACCAAGACCCGAACATAGCGGCTAGTGACTCTTCCTCTGACTACGACGTCATGGAGGGTTTCCCAATGCCTAATCTCGATAGCTCAAGCCAAGACATGCATGCCATGGGCCCGCGGTCCGGGTCGAGCGTGCTTTCTGCCTGAAGGAAACCTTTAGTAGAGCCACTCGCTCCGAACATGGAGCTAATGATGTAAATGAGGGAGGTGAGGAAGTAAATTCTCCATTCGTGACCAACATAGACCCTATACCGTTAGACAATGTGCACGTGAATACTTCATTCACTGCACCTCCTGACTCTTCAGAGTTATTTCCCTCCGAGGTCATATTACTCGATGGTAGAAGCCTTGCCGAAGTGCAAGAGGTTGAGCGATATATCCTTGCAGCGAGGGAAAAGGAAGTCGAGATCTTTCGTAAGGCGGAGCAACGAAGAGAGTTAAAAGCGAAAGCCTCTATGTCAATATCCTTGCTAAGACAGCAATTGAGTGCTCCTGACTTAGCAACCGCTAAGGGCCAACCCCTAGAAAGCAACATTGCATCTAGCTCAAAGGACACCCCTAGCACCTCAATCCTAGATGGAGTGTTCCTAAATGAGAACTAGGAGTACGAACTACAAACGGAAACTCTGGACGAC
The DNA here is from genome assembly GCF_014529385.1 of Adiantum capillus-veneris. Lineage (NCBI taxonomy): Eukaryota > Viridiplantae > Streptophyta > Polypodiopsida > Polypodiales > Pteridaceae > Adiantum > Adiantum capillus-veneris. The sequence goes on along the minus strand of NC_140959.1, from coordinate 113,927,247 downwards.
CTATACACAGGTCACACCTATCACGTGGGTTGGTTAGATTTCCTACAATCCACAATGGGCGCTACTAGTGTGGAGGATCAACAACAAAGAGTTTGTGAGGTCATCCATAGGGTCATTGAGTTAGAGAGACAGAACAAGGGGATCAACATGCCTTCAACGGGTCTCATGAGATTCTTGGATACAGGAAAGGCTAAACAACCGACGTTATCGCAAATGGAGACTCCCTCGGTAAGTCCGATGGATCCTCCATATGTTGTTTCGCCAGGGGTCTCAGTGAAATCTGAGCCCACAAGTGATAGCTTCACCTTTCCAAGTCTAGCTCATCTTTCCCTTGATGACACGGCTACCATGCCTACCCCAATGATGGGCATGCCAAGAAACACGCCATGGACCTCATTTGTTAGTAAAGCACCGCTACATGGTAGCTCAATGCCTGCAACAGTACCTACAAGTGTGTACCAATCGTATACACCCATGGGTCCTCGTACTCATGTAGTCCCTACCCCTCCCATTGTTTCAACTACCCATGCTCCACAACCACAACACCCAAGTTCTTACTTCCATGGGACTATACCGGCTAGCATTAGCATGTCACATCCGACGTCTGCTATGCCTAGGGCCACCCATATGAACTTTGGACCACCATATGGCACAACATCGTACCCAATGTGGAACCCAAGGGCTTCTTATGCGCCAAGCCCGATGCCAATACCTACTCCACATGTAGTCTCTGGAGCTCCTTCACCCATGGTGCCTGCTCACTTAGGTGACTTGGCAACATTTTCTCAAGCTATTGGTCGATCTATTGCTGAGAATATGCGTAACACGCCTGATAGAGAGCCTAGAAGTAAGGTAGTACAAAGAGCCAAGCTCACACAAAAATGGGGATGTGAGAAAGCATATCGAAGTTTTTGAACAAATATGCGATTCTCTAGGAGAACACAATGACCTGCATAAGAGTAATGCTTTAATCCTAACCTTAAGTGGAAAGGCTAGGGATTGGTATAGAACCCTAAGGGTGGAAGAAAAAACGATTTACCCTACTCTTAGGAGACTGTTCTTAAAAGAATACATACGAGAGGGAGTACTTTGGGGTGTAGCCTCTCAGCTCCGGAAAGCCCAACGAGAGGAAGGAGAGTCGGTGAGAGACTTTATCAGTCGCTTGAAGCATTTGAATTCTCGTTGTAATCCAAATGAGCGCTTCAACAATAACCAATTGCTTGATAGATTCATTAGGGGATTACGACATGAGGATATCTACAATGGCTTAGTCATTAGAGGTATCACCACTTGGGAAGCAGTCACCACCAATGCGATCCAATTGGAGGATAATTTAATGATTCAAGGAGAAAGAGTGTCTGTTGAGTCTAAATCTATTAGCTCACAAGCATCGGGGCATCAACCAATGACCCTAAAGCCTATTGATAAGGAGCCAAAGATATCTGAGATGACTTTAGCAGATCTCACCAAGGCTATACAAGAGAGTCTTAGAGACAATCGTGCTCCAAAGAACAATCATATGTATCCAAGAAGGGAGCACCAATGGTGCTCAGTATGCTATGGACCGCATAGTACCAGTGAATGCCCTACTTTTAGAGTAAAATTCAATGGGAATTGCAATGCATGTGGAAGGTATGGTCATCAAGCTAAGGATTGCATAGTATTTAAGCGCGCGATGGCCAATAGACCAACCTTAGCATGGACAGACACACCTCGAGAGCCTGCATTGATGCCGGCCCCACCTCTTGAACAAACAGCACAACACATGGTCCCTAGGGCCCAAAATGTTGTTCAAACAACACCTTTACCACCTCCAGTGCTAGGACGGCAACCACCACATCCGAGAAGCTGCTCTTGGAGCAAGAGGTCAAAATATCAATTACACTGCTAAGAGACCACCTCTTCAATGCTATGAGTGTGGAGGTCCACATCGTGTAGCGGAGTGTCCTATTAGGCTACAAAAGAATTCCACACTAATGCAAACCAATCAAGCGAGCACGACTACAATGCCAATACTCATGTGTAATTGATGTGGCATAGATCATTTGATTGCCCAATGTCCAAATAATCCAAATGCACCGAAGATCACGCTATTAAACTTGATTGAAGTTACCAAGGATCCATCACAAAGAATACATGTGGTACCAGTAAACGTACTCACACGATCGATGCTCCAAAAACAAAATTTTATCCTTGAGGAAAGAGACACGGCATCAATTACCCAATCTCAGAAAAAGAAGAAAACACGAAGAAAGAGATTGCAAAAAGCAGCGAAGTCAGACCCTAGTTCAAAGACCAACATAGGGATTGGTGACGACCCCGTATATGTGAATGACGCTGAAGAGGATTCTGATTCAGGAGAGACCGTGGAGACCAAAACAACCACTAAGATAGAAACCAACAAGGAAGATCTTCATGAGCCACAATGGCAGGGATCCAAGAAGGAGATAGGAACTTATCCAAACCCTACAGAGGAGATTGAGCGAGTCAAGCAATTAAGGAGTTTGGTAGAAGGTACCCAAAGGGATCTAGGACCAGCACCTAGGAAGATCCAGATTACAGACACCGTGTTCCCTACGCAACAACAACCTCACCAAGTCCATAGACCCTTAGCCATACCTAGTGTCATCCAAGAAGGAAGTGAATTAAAGTCATGGGAAAGTGGGCGTACTCACTTCTTGATGGAAAGAATGTTTACAGAGGGACTATTACTTAGTACTTAGTGCCCTTCCACCGCTCCTAGGTGGCGTACTCCGGGACGACTACGTGCATGGGTTGAACAATTGTGTCTATACATAGTCGTGATTGGCTCTACCATGATATGAAGATCAATGCAATTTAAACCCATATGATGTGCAAGAGCTGGGTCTTGAGTAATTAACTCAAGGGTTTTCGATGTCAAGGTTTGTTGTGCTGATGTCTTCCAAAGAGCAAATCTTGTAACTTTTGTGCTCTCTGTTTGATTGTACCATCATGGTGTTTTAGCACACTGATTGCTTGAACTGTTGGTAGCACTTTCGATTGTTGTCGAGCTTTTTCTCTCCATTGGTAATTCGGTCGGCTTGGTGCTGCATGGTGTGGTGGAGTCTGTTTAGACTTAACTCGCCACTGCTTGATTGGTTTCACGGTTTGTGGAGAAGATAAGTGCTCCTTTTTCTTCCAAACCCTTTTCATGTTAGGTTCCTTGCTCGGAGATACTCGATTCTGTGTTCAAATCCATGGAACCTTCTTTTGTTTCTTCGGTGAAGTTTTAGGCACCCAGATCTGAATTGGTTTATCCTTAAGCTATGCTTTTGGTACCCAAATCTGCCTGACTCCTTGCATGCTACATATAGCAATTGATTGTCGAGGGCATGGAGAAGATTGGCTTCGTGGATTGGTCTGTTGATTGCTTCTTTTCCATTCCTCCTTGCTTGGTGCAATTGGAACAATGAGTTGCCCACCTTTAGGTGATAGCTTTAGTTGATTCGTATCCCAATCTGGTACTGCTTTGTATGTACACATCCAGGGAATTCCAAGAATCATCGTCTCATTCATGTGTTCATCTGGCAAGCATACAAACTGATGCGGACATGAACATCGATGTACTACCACGTTCAAGTTGACTACACACAATGTTGGAGTTGGATTCTTGTTGCATCCTTTGATTGTCGCTATTCCTGCTGTCAATGCTTGACTTGTTGTCTTCTTGTATGTGGAATAACTGACTGCATTCACTCTAGCTCATGTGTCTACCAAAGCATTGGTGCTATGATTGGTGAGTTGTACTTTGATGCGCAGATCCATTCCATCTAACCAGTCGTCGTCTGTTGAAACTACGTCTTTAGGTAATTCCCATTGTCGATCATCAATTTTCTGAAGGAGTACGAGCGGAAGTGCGACGCGAGAGAGAGTGCGAGAAGAAGAGCACGGCGATATGGTGAACTCGCTCTACTGTAATGTGTAGAGCATAGTGAGTTCTTATTAGGTTTTTACAAAAGAATATGTGTACATACCTGGCGGCCCGCCCACTTACCTGGGCGACCACATTGGGCTTTATACCCCAACAACCTCCCACTTAAAGTCCAATGTGGTACTTTAAGTGTGAGAGAAGCTACTATACAAGCTAATATACAAGAGATGTAGAGAAGTGATGTACTACCCTACACCTAACTGCTTGCAAAAATGCGCAAACCTCTCTGAGGGAAGTCCTTTTGTAAGTAGATCAGCAGGATTTTCTGTGGTGTGAACTTTGACAAGCTGAAGTTGCTTATCCTCGAGCATTTCCCTAATGAAATGATACTTCACATCCACATGCTTTGTCTTTGAGTGATAAACTGGATTGCGAGCCAATTGTATAGCACTTTGACTATCACAATATAACACGGGCATCTCTTCTTTGATTCCCAAATCTGTTACTAGTCGATTAAGCCAAATTGATTCTTTGCATGCCTCTGATGCTGCAACATATTCAGCCTCTGTATTAGACTGAGTAACACAATCTTGTAATCTAGAACGCCATGATACTGCTCCACCAGCCAATGTAAAGACATACCCTGATGTAGACCTTCGGTTGTCTAAGTCACCTGCATAATCTGAGTCTATAAAACCCTTTACACTTAGCTCCTGACTCCCATAGCATATATGCATACTCTTTGTAGCTTTCAGGTATCTCAATATTCCTTTCACTGCCTCCCAATGTTTCTTGCGTGGGTTTGACATGTATCGACTTACGACTCCCACTGCAAATGCAATGTCTGGGCGAGTAGCAATCATTGCATACATCAAACTACCCACTGCAGACACATATGGAATCTTATCCATTTCAGCATGTTCTTCCTCAGACACAGGACAATCTTGTTTGCTAAGTTTCACATATGGTGGCAATGGAACACTCAATGCCTTTCCCTTCTCCATATTGAAACGTTGCAAAACCTTGTCAATATACTCTGTTTGAGATAACCAAATCAACTTCTTTGATCTGTCTCTCTCAATGCGCATACCAAGTATATGACTTGCCTCACCCATGTCTTTCATGTCAAACAATTTTGCCATCTTTGACTTCAAAGCTGAAATTTCTTCCAAGTGCTTGCCAGCAATCAACATGTCATCCACATACAAAATAAGGATCAGCCAACTGCAATCCTTAGCCTTCTTTGTATATAGACAGTGATCGAACTCACTACGTTTGTAGCCTTGAGAAAGCATAAACTTGTGGAATTTATGGTACCATGGCGTCGGTGATTGTTTTAAGCCATAAAGACTCTTTAACAACTGGCATACCCAATCTTCCTTGCCTTTCTCAACAAACCCTTCTGGCTGCTGCATGTAAATTTCCACATCTAAATCACCATGCAAGAACGCTGTCTTGACATCCATTTGGTGCAACACCAAATCTAATATGGCAACCAATGCAAGAAAGCATCTCAATGTAGTCATTTTGACCTCCGGAGAGAAGACTTCATCAAAGTCAATGCCTTGTTCTTGCTTAAAGCCCTTGGCAACAAGCCTTGCTTTGTACTTTGGCTGACTATCATGAGCGGTGATCTTATACCTGTAAACCCATTTACAAGGTAGAGCCTTTTTGCCCCGTGGTAATTTAACTAGCTTCCATGTCTGGGTTTTATACAGAGCTGTCATCTCTGACTGCATGGCCAATTGCCAATTCCTTGAGTCCTTCATTTGCACTGCTTCCTTGTAACATGAAGGCTCATTGCAATCAGTCAACATGACATAGTTCATAGATGGAACAAACCTATCAGGAGGTCGCGTGACACGTCCAGATCTATGCACAATAGGTGTCTCAGGCTCAGCCACAACCTGTGGTTCCACTCTATCCTGTCCTTGCTCCTCTTGAGCTCTGACATTTTGTCTTGCACGTGCAGGTCCATCTTCTTGGAAGATAACTCTTCTAATCTCCTCAACCCTCTCTGATTTAGAATGATATTTGGATTCATTAAAGTGAACATCATTGTGGCGGACAACCTTTCTGGATTCGGGATCCCAAAGTCTGTACCCCATCTCACCAGAATTACCATAGCCTAGAAAGATGCACTTTCTACTCTTTGGCTCAAGTTTGTTCCTAAATTCCTTTGGAACGTGAGTATATGCCTCACAGCCAAAGACTCTGAGATGCTTGTATGAGGGCATTTTGCCTGACCATACCATCTCTGGCACTGAATCCTTCTGCAAAACCTTGCTAGGAGATCTATTTACAACATGAACAATTGTTGATACAACTTCAGCCCAAAACCCATTTGGCAGTTGTGCATTAGACAACATACTTCTGACCTTCTCTTGTATGGTCCTATTCATCCTCTCAGCAACACCATTTTGAGGAGGATTGTAAGGAGCAGTAAGTTCACGTTTTATACCTTTTGACTCACAAAAGTCCTGAAAGGCCTTTGAAACATACTCTCCACCATTGTCAGTGCGTAAGCATTTAAACTTCTTGCCACTCTGATTCTCCACAAGTGTCACAAAAGTTTTGAAAACACTAAACGCTTCATCCATGTGCTTGAGAAAGTAAACCCATACTTTCCTCGAGTAATCATCTATAAATGTCATAAAGTAAGAAGCTCCCCCTAGAGATAGGTTAGGCATAGGTCCACACAAATCACTATGAACAAGTGCCAACTGTGTATCTCTTCTACTGCTTCTATGCTTATGTGGCTGTTGTGTTTGCTTACCATACAGACAATGTTCACAGAATTCAAAATCATTAAATGAAAAGCCAGGCAAATAACCAGAACGAGACAAGATTTCCATTCCCTTCTTGGACATATGTCCTAACCGGCTATGCCACAAAGAAACGTTCGGCTGCTCGGTTACATTGATTACATTTTTAGACACATTTGATACATAAATCATGTAAAGTCCTCCAGACTTTACTCCATGTGCTACTGTCATAGAACCCTTGGATATCTTCCACATGTTCTGTCCAAAAGTGGTGACGTAGCCAGCATCATCAAGTAAACCTGTGCTGATCAAGCTCTTTGTAATTGCGGGAACATGTCTCACATTCTTCAGCGTGAAAGAAGAGCCATTCTGAAACTTCAATTGAACATCTCCAACACCTAAGATCTCACATGTCTGCCCATTGCCTAGCCGAACATGATCTTTGGTGGTCACATAAGAGGTAAACCACTCCTTATTTGGAGACACATGAAGTGATGCCCCTGAGTCTATAATCCAGTCACTCAGTGCATTTCCATCAGATGCTGTAAGAAGAGCTGAGTCCATTGTATTCTTCAAGAAGTAGATGTCTCCTGACACTAGACTGTCATCCTCTGCAACAGTGTTTGTCACATTTATTTCTTGAATCTTCACTGTGGACTTGTTCTTCTCACCATGGTCTTCAGCTTTCTCTTTGCCTTTTTCTGCTTTCCATTCTTTGCAGTCTCTTTTCATGTGACCCTTCTTGCCACAATGGTAGCATTCTATGTCACTCTTGCCTTTAGCACTGCGGGACTTGGTACGAGACTGATTCCTCTTTCCACCTTTGTACTTTTCTTTGGTCCTTCCCCTGACAACTAAGGCTGTTCCTTTGCCTTTGTCCATTGTCTTTCTATTGGTTTCTTCCGTAAGCAGACTTCCTTCTACACCTGCTATGTTCAAACCATCTGGAGGTGCAGAATTACTCAAAGCTGTGCGAAAAGTGTCCCAACTTTCCGGCAATGTGATCAACAGGAACATATCTCTAACAGGTTCATCAAACTTGACACCTTGAGCTGACAACTAACTATAGATTGTGTTGAATTCATTCAGATGATTGGACATAGGTGTCCCTTCTTTCATCTTCAAGTCAACAAGCTTCTTAAGCCAGTATACCTGTGAAGCTGCACTCTGCTTCTCATAAAGATCACTCAGCTTTAACCATGCTTGATAAGCCGACATCTCGTCTGCTACATTGACGTAAAAGCTTTCTGCCAAAGTCAGCATAATGGTAGAAAGTGCTAATTCATCCATTTCGTTCCATTCATCTTCGTCCATATCTTCTGGTTTTATCCCCTTGAGCTTTATAGGTTTTATCTGCTTCTTTTGTACCAACACGTGCCAAATCTGCTTCTTCCACAATAGGAAATTGGTTCCATCCATCTTCTTGATATTGTAAAGAGCAGTGTCCTGTGATCCAGCCATAGCTACGCTTCACAGTAGTTTACTTTTCTGGGAAAAATTCGGTAGAGTTTCCCCTGTAAACTGACCTCTGAACCAATATCAACCTGTCAAATGAACCAAGAAAGCTTCAGATTCTGCAGAAATTTTGGCAGAGTCTCCTTTGTAAAATGGCTCTGGTGTACTAAAAACAGACCAAAAAACAGCTCAAAAAACACTGTCTCTCTGACACTGTAAGCTGCGGGTAAACCTATCTTGCACCTGTACTGTCTCTCACTGTCCTATAAGCATAGACTATGACAATGCCTCAATGGCAGTAAAGCAAAGATGCAATCCCAACTGTCTAACTCACAGTCAATACATCCTAGCTGCCTATCTAAGGGTGCTCGAGGGATCGCTCCAAGACCTGTATCACCGAAAGGATCTCAACATTCGAGAATCCCCCAGCTCAATAAAACCTCACTCGACCCTCAAAAAAGGCTGCAGTAAATCTGACAGTACATAGACTTCCCACAAAGTCATACATCCACAAATTTCCCACTGTATGCTGTAACCGCTGCGGCGGTTGTTTGCTGCGTAACTCACAGCCAGCAAACCCTCAACAGACATACATCATCTCTGACAATACATCCCATGTGGAAGTACCTGCAATGTCAGGATGAAATCTGGAATATCAAGCAGCAAACACAAGCTACCTGATGAACTAGTGGATGTTGCCTACAGTCTGTGTGTAGATGCGCCCGTGTTGTATGTGACACGCCTCCAAGAACTGTGAGCCATCCTTCGATGTGTAGACAACCACAAATCAACACTCTGGGAGTGTCGATATCCTCAGCACCTGCAGTCGTAGGCCGAAAAACCCCAAATTTGCAAAGTCGGATCTGCACCCGTCGAGACCACGTAGTCGAAAATGGCCCGCACAAACCTTTGTCGAAGCCTGGCCGAGATGACCTTAGAATGAAATTCTGACAACACCGAGCCCTTCGGGCTCGCCCACCAGATTTGGGGCTGTGTCTTCACCTGTCGAATTTCACTCCAATCTGAGTTGGTGACTCTAGCCTCCTGGAGTGCTGCCCCGAGCCTGGATCTGAGCTCTGATACCAGTTGAAGGAGTACGAGCGGAAGTGCGACGCGAGAGAGAGTGCGAGAAGAAGAGCACGACGATATGGTGAACTCGCTCTACTGTAATGTGTAGATCATAGTGAGTTCTTATTAGGTTTTTACAAAAGAATATGTGTACATACATGGCGGCCCGCCCACTTACCTGGGCGACCACATTGGGCTTTATACCCCAACATTTTCAAAGTGTCGATGGGAATCGGTATCTGTTGATTCTTGAGAGCAGCTTTACGCTTGAGTACCCGAAGTCTAGCTTCCTCTTGGGCTTCATCAATAACCTGATGTTGTTTAATCTTCATTTGTTTGGCTGCATGCATTCTCTCTAGCAATTCATTGGTTAGTGGAAAATTGTATTTCTTTAAACAACATACACTAATCCAATTAGCCACCATTGGTTCACCATTTAGGGTGGACAATTTTACTGCTCCACTTGGAGATACATCTTCAATGATAAATGGTCTGTTTTCCTTTTTCTTAAACTTGGGAATATGTTGCTTAAGGGAATAGACTAGAACTAAGTCCCCTTTCTTGAAAATTTTTTAGATTAAGTGGGAATCAAAAAACTGTTTTTGTTTCCGCTTTTGTGCATAGATATGAGCTATAGCAGTTAGCCTTTGCTCATCTAGATTTTCCAAATCTTCAAGTCTTTCTGACAATTCATGTCCATTCCACTCAAGATTATGTGCTACCCTTAATGTCGGCAATAGAAACTCTATCGGCAGTATGGCATCAAGACCATAAACAAGATTCAAGGGTGTAGCGTTTAGAGCTGTTTTGAATGAAACTCGATAAGCCCATAGAGCAACATGGAGATTTATTTCCCAGTCTGTCCTTTCTGAACTAACCACTTTGATCAGTACCGAGCTAAGAATTTTATTCGTATGCTCAGCTTGTCTGTTTGCTTGTGGGTGATAGGGAGCTGATTTGTTATGGATGACCATAACTCATTAAGCAAATACTTTATTACCTCATTGAGGAAATGAGTTCCCCGATCATTGACAATCTCTATTGGCAGTCCATATCTCGTGAATACATACTTATATAAGAATGCAACAATGGTTCAGGCATCATTCTTTTGAGTCTCTTTAGCCTTGGCCGACTTGGTCAAATAGTCCGTAGCTACAATGATATATTGAGCTTGGATTCTATAAGCAGGTGGCTGTATCGGTCCAACAAAATCTATACTCCATTTTGCGAAGGCTCTAGTCCCCATCATTGGTCTTAACACTAGGTTGGTAATGGGACACTTTTATGTCCTGTGAAGTGACCATTTTCCTTGAATTATGTCAAGAGTTTCAAAATGGATTTTGAGGTGCTATCTATCTAGAAAGTTGTCTCATGAGCTGAAAAAAACTCGACATTTTTTTGGAATATCAATTCCATCTTTAACATTGTCCTTGCACAACATTTCACAACCTAAACTGTGTGAAAAAACGGGTCCTGTTTTTGGCTTTTTTCAACTTTTTGCAACTATATCACTCTAGAATTCATGTTTGTGAGGTCTATAATTCTAGAGAACTATCTTTAGTAGTCCTCAACATGTCCTGATGCTTCTAGGGGGAAATAAATATTAAAGTTGTAAGTTATAACCAAATTACAAAAATTGTCAAATCCTGTTTTTTAGCCAATTTTAGCTCTTCTGTGATTTTTTTGGTGGATTTCATGATATCCAAATTCATTTTTGATTTTGTATGTCGCATATTGTAACATAAAGCTAACATTCCTTGAGTTTTGGGGCACCTAATAACCTATTTTGCATAGTACACAACGATGGTTGATTTTTTCAATTATGGAAGAAAACGAAACATTCTAGTATATCAAGTATAGTTTTTTCAATATTGTTAGTTTCTTGTGACAACTACATGAATTTTGTAGGTAGTAACCATATCTAGTCATAAGGATCAAATTTGGCTAGATATTGAATAGTTTCTATGGGATTCTACAACTCATAATGTTCAACCCAGTTTTTTCATGTTTGCTGTATTTAACACTTCATCTTTGTCCCCAAGATTCCCCTTGGTAAGAGATGTATTATTCTTTTGACATGCTCCATGGCTCCTTATGAACATAAAGGACAATAGGGAACTAAGAAAACATGCATATATTATTTGTATTGAGCGTGGCTATAGAAACTTTGATGATAGGTTTGCAGAATGGTAAAAATTCAACTTTTTTGTACCTATTTATTTTGGCAAAACAAAAAATAGTGAGTGAGAAGCAATCATATGTTCTGATCACCAACCCATTGAAGTTAACTAGGGAATTTATCTCAAGTCCTACAAAAATCCCTAATCTTATTTTTATGCAACAAAACGTAAGAAATGACTGTTTTGATGAAAATTCACTGGTCCATCAACTTTGGAGGCTTGGTGTGACCAAAAGATGAGAAATTTTACAAGTTTCTTATTTTTTCCATGTTTAGTAGGCCTTGAACTATAACCTCATGAAAGGATTTTACAAAATGAGTGGATCTACTATGGTTTTGGAGGTTTTTTTCAAAACCCTGAAAGGACACTTTTATGTCCTGTTAGGTTACCAACCTAGTGTTAAGAGCATGTTGTCTACTCGTGTTGGCAGTTTTTCTCGTTGACAAGCATCACACCTTCGAACATATTCTTTGGCATCTGCAAAAAGAGTTGTCCATCATATGCCTGCCATCAAGATTGCTCTTGCAGTGGTCTCACTAGAAAAGTGACCTCTAGCTAATCCAGCATGTGCTTGTTCTATAATTGGAATGTACTCGTTTTTATTTGCACAAAGATGCAAATGTTCATCTTTTTTCTCCGATACAATTGGTTCCCAATAAGAGCATAGTCTCTTGCTTCAGTTTCAATTTCTTTTTGACGACATTTACTCATATCCTCAGGAAATGTTCGGCTTGATAAGTAAGTAACCAGATAATTACTCCACTTAAGAATAGGTGACATTTGAAACAATGTTACATGAGGAATGGGTGGTTTTTTTTTACATTGAGGGCAATCTTTTACAAAAGATCTAACATCTCTCCTCATAGTCGGCCAAAATACTCCAAGTCTCAAGTTTCGTTGCATAGTTTGGTCTTCCGCAAAGTAAAGTCCTACTATGGTAACATGTGTTTGGCTTAGGTATTGTTCTTTTTCTTCAGGGTTAATGCATAAAAGCAATATCGCGTCCCGATTTCTTTTATATAGCCTTCCAGCTAGTAATTGATACATAGTCAATTGCTCGATTAAATCAATTGTGATAGGAAGTGGTATTTGTGAATTCACTTGAGCTATTGTCATCAATGACACAATGTTTTTCGACCATCTAGTTATCATTTCCGAGGAGAACAAATAGGCATCTGGTAAATCATCATCTACCCCGTTAGGTAATTCCCCTGAAACAATCCTTGACAAATGATCTGCGCGTTGATGTGTAGTGCCTTTTTTTACAACCACAGTGAAATCAAATTCGAGAAGAATGAGGAACCATATCACTATTCTCCCTGTGCTGCATGGCTTGTTGACCAAATATAACAAAGCTTGGTGGTCCACAAAGAACACAAACTTGTTGACTAATAGGTAATGTCTATACTTTTTAACGACATAGATCATTCCTAGTCCTTCTCTTTCGGTGGTGGTGTAATTATTTTCTGCCATGTTCAATTATCGGCTAGCATAAGAAATAGGAAAGTCAATTTTTTCATCTCCTGGTTGGGCTAGTATACAACCAATAGCAAAGTTTGAAGCATCTACATGTATGTGAAATACCTTATCCCAATTTGGTGCTTTCAATATTCGAGCTGAGGTGAGAGCTTGCTTAAGCTTCATGAAGGATTCTTCACATGCCTCAGTCCATTCAAAGTGCGTAATCAAGCTATACATGGGTTTTGCAATTATAGCATACATGTAGATGAACGGTCGGTAATATCCACAATGTCCCATGAAGGCTTATACCCCCTTGACTGTTGTTGGTCTAGGAAAATCAGCAATGACATGAATCTTCTCAATATCAGTAGGACTGTTGTTGATCTAGGAAAATCAGCAATGACATGAATCTTCTCAATATCAGTAGGACTGTTGTTGGTCTAGGAAAATCAGCAATGACATGAATCTTCTCAATATCAGTAGTAGCTATGCCATTTTTAGACACTATATGTCCAAGAATTTTTCCTTGTCTTCCCATGAATGTGCACTTTTCAGGATTTAAGCAAATCCTAGAAAGTCTACATTTCTTGAATACCTTTTTGAGGTGTTCAAAATGATCAGCCCGGATTGACGAATGTACGCATAGATCATCCATGTATACTTATAAGAATTTCCGAAGATACTCTTTGAAATCATGGCTCATCAACCTCTGAAATGTGGCTGGAGCATTAGTTAACCCAAACGGCATAACCCGATAGGCAAATATACCCCATTTTGTTGCAAAAGCAATTTTATGCTGATCTTTTGCGTCAACCAAAAGTTGATTGCATCCCGAAAAGCCGTCTAAGAAGCTGTAAGCTTCTTTTCCTGCCACTCGTTCTAAAAAATGCTCAGTTATCAGAAGAGGAAAGTTGTCTCTAATGTTAGTTGCATTCACCTTTTTGAGATTCACACACTCGTAATTTCCCATTCTTCTTAAGTACTACCAGAATTGGAGAAACCCAATCTGTGTGTTCAATTTCATAAATGAATTCAGCTTCCTTTAGTTTTTCAGTCTCTTCTTTCTTCCTGGCAAATGTTTCGTTATAAGTGTATGGTCTCTGTCTACTTCGTTTCGCATCATCTCTCGTGGGTATAGTATGTTGACAGATTTTTGGATCAACACCCTTGAGATCCTTGTAAGACCAAGCGAAGATATCCCGGTATTCCTTTAACAAGCTCAGCAAAAGCTTTTCATCTTCTTCTGTTATAGGTCATTCGCAGTGTAAGTAGGTCTAGGCTCTTCTCCTAGTTTAGCCAAGTCTAACCTTTTAGCGTTTTCAGGCCCTTTATAAGATTCGCCTTGTTTTCGTAGTTCCCTAACAGGTTGTTCAATTATGATTTTCCGATCTTAGAGAGTATACTTTTTGTAATGGGATGGAACATGCATTACATCCTTGCCATCCTCTTCCGTGATTTCCATTTTGGTTGCGTATATCTCCTTTAGAGCTTTTTTCAACTCTTGATATTTCTTTTTCTGCTCAACTCTGGTCATGAGTGGTTTCTTATTCTGTGATTTTTCTTGAGTACCCTTCCTTGTTTTTCTCGATGTCTGAGACATTTCTGAATTTTTGTTTGAAGGATATCTGTCAGTTATTTTTTCCTTGACACAATCATTAGCACCTATTTGCATCAGGAATTGTGTTTTACTGGAGACTGATGGCATAAGTAGTGTTTTCATAATATTGGTGTCTCTTTCGTCTATACCATTTTTGTCTTCTTGATTTCTGGTTTGGAAAGTCAAAAAACTTTTCCTCCCCTCCCCTTAAGAGTAATTGAGCTCTCGTATGCTCTTTTTTTTACCCCGAATCTTCTGAGGTAGCTGAGTGTTCATCTAACTCATCAGTTGCATCGTAATAGAGGTCAGAAAAGACTTGTTGAGCTTTCATCAAGTCCTTGGGTTCCTTATCTTTGTTTTCAATGTTGAGGACTGACATCATTTGGATGGGAATTATGTCGTAGCCACCCTCATTGCAAAATTAAGTAGGCATAGACGTATTAACACATACATCCATTGTCGCTAAAATTTGAGTCCACTCGAATGGTTCAAATAAATGCTTTGGAAAGGGTTCAGGGTATGTAGGCTTCATCTGTACATTCCCTTTCTCGAATACATTCCTCTCGTCTTAAGCTTCCATTTTCTGAAGCTCCGCACATCCAAATAGGAGTGTCTTTGTTTAACAAGGATGGGAGTTTAGTTTCAGTTGAAGAGACTGAATCTAACTCTTGGATGGGTGTTTTCAACACATCTCTATAAGTGTGATCTTTTAGATTGACTCTTGTTATAGATCCCACCTGCTTCAAGTACAAATAGTTGTTTCCCCAATCTTGGATATGAAATGTTATATTAACATCTTCGAAAGGCCAAAGTGACCTATGAGACATGAGACAAGAAAGTTACAATGTTATGGATCTGATACAAAGTCAGAGTAAGAAGATGAAAAAATAAAATATTATGGAATCCTAAACTGCTGGGTGTGGACTAAATGGCTAAACCAGCTAGATGGGATAGGTAGATCATAGGAGATCCAACATCTGTCGCGTTGGCGGATCTCATCAATCTCCTCCATGGTCAGTAGTGTGACCGGGCGTTGTGCATGTCGAGCCAAAGTGACCTAGCTAGATCCTCTGATGCAGCCTCTATCGATGTTGTGTAGTCCTCCGCAGTCGTGGGCGTCTAGATCTCCCTAGCTCAGTCGCTCGTTCGATCAGTAGAGAGATAGGGAAGTAGAGAGAGAGAGAGAGAGAGAGAGAGAGAGAGAGAGAGAGAGAGAGAGAGAGAGGTAAGTAGAGAGAGAGAGAGAGAGAGAGAGGTAAGTAGAGAGAGAGAGAGAGAGAGAGAGAGATAGGAAATAGAGAGATAGAGAAAGAGAGTTATATATATATATATATATATATAGAGAGAGAGAGAGAGAGAGAGAGAGAGATAGGGAAGTGGAGAGCGAGACAGAGAGAGATATAGGAAAATAGGGAAATACAGAGAGAAAGAGAGATAGCGAGAGCGAGATTGAGAGAGAGAGAGAGAGAGAGAGAGAGAGAGAGAGAGAGAGAGAAAGAGAGATAGCGAGAGCGAGATCGAGAGAGAAAGAACGAGAGATAGGGTACGTAGACAGAGAAGAAACTATGGAACTAAAAGAGGCAAAGGGGTTTTGTCTGCTACATGCATAGCCATGTACACCTGGGAGTGCACGTATGTGTCTACCCATATAGGATTTGACCAATAAAGACGAGATTTTGACCCGGTGGTCCTAATCTCCGTACACCTCTGGACCGAGGTGTACGGAGATTGGGCAAAACTAGAGAATGTGAGGTAGTTTACATTGTGAGGAGTATATATATATATATATATATATATATATATATATATAATATATATATATATATATATATATATATATATATATATATATATATATATATATTAAAACAACATTCATAATCATTGTAGATAGCAACGTCATCAACTAACATGGAGGAAAAGATTGCATGCTCGTGTACGCTCTGCAAGTATCAAATCCTACGCAAGCGTAGGATATATAATGAGCATGTGCACAAGTACGGAGAGTTTCACTACAACAAAAAAACTTGTTATCGACGCAGATATCGACCGACCTGTCGCTATGCGCGTCGCTGTGAAACCAGTCGCTATTAGCGACGCGCATAGCGACGCAAATAGCGACGACCATAGCAGAAAAAAAATTTCTTGGGTAGAGGGCAGGTAGCCTGGCCTGTGCCCAGTTAAAAAATGGACACAGCCACAGCCAGACTTCCTTCCCTCTGCCCAAGAAAGCGAGCATCACCAAAATATCAACCATGCTCCCACACACAGAAATTTCGGCAGAGTTCCCTTTGTTTTTACATAAACTTTTCAAAAAAAACCATATCATGTATACGTCTCCTACATGCTATCCATGTAGGATCTCACATTAGATTTAAGGCCAATGAAAGACAACCGTACCAACTGAAAAGCATAGCCATAACTTAAAAGCATAACCATAACTTAAAACCATAGCCGGCTATAACCACTTTGATCAAAACCATAATGCAGATAACCATAACCATAAACAAAATTAACAATAACCATAAGCATAACCAGAAAGAGAAACAATAACTGTCTATACAATGACAATGACAATAATCATAACCATAAGGGAAACAATAACTGTCTGAACACTAACTGTTTGTACACTAACTGTTTGTACAAAAAAGAGACACAGAAGCGTGTCTGTGTCTCACAAAGCACATAGATGAAATCTGGCCCACTAATGACTAGGCATCGCAACCTGCACATAGGACAACTCACAAAATTAGTATTGATATTACTTCACATATACTGACTTAATTAAATCAACTCACACATATTAGCGTCTCACCTCAAGCGATCAACGAGACTGTAAGGCCTCCAAGTCTACAGGCTCTCCTGAAGCTTCAAGATCATTCAGTACTTCATAGATACCTCTGCGATATCCATCTCACTCCTCCTCGCGTGATGGAGCTCGATGCATCGCAAGATTCTACGGTTTATACAAAAATCGAAGTAATAAGAATACATGATTCATCGCGTTTTAAAAAACTCCATAGTTAAGATTGGATTAGAAACTCACAAACTCATAGCGAAAGGTGTCGAAGCCTACGCTGCCAAGATGAGATGTCCCCCTAGTCATCTGTCGTACCTGCGCGGCCTCATGCTGCTGTCTGAACCGCGTGGCCGATGTCTGCTTATCCTCCCTGATCTGCAACCACGTCTCGTGTGGGATGCCCGAAGGCTTCGGCGAGCCGGTCCTGAAAGCCTTCCGAGCTGCATCTCGTCGATGTTTGATGGTGTCCCGTGCAACACCCTTGATCCACCGCGCCGAAACAACGGAAGAACCCGGAGCAGGCTGGTACTCTCTCAGGATGGTCTCCACTATGTAAGTGACTTTTTCCTTTTCTTGCTGATCCCAAGACGTCAGAATGGTGGTCGAAAACTGCAGCTCCACGAGCTGGCGAATCCGCTGTCACATCTCAGTCCCGACTCTATCCATATAAACAGAACAATCTCCCCATACAGTATAGAGCTTGGAGGCACTAGGATCGTGTGCCCCCCGAGGTGTCCGAGGTGTGCCAAGAGGTGTGTCGAGAGGTGTGCCTGGGTAAGACGGGGGTCGTGAGCGAGGAGGGATCGAAGCATCTGTGGACCCTCCTCCACAGCAACCACCACCTCCACCTGACGATCGCCGAGATCGACGAGTGCGCCTGTGCTGCAAAGATGAGGACGTACCCGCCTCTGCCCCAAGCCTAGGTGTCGAAGCGGCCGTGATGGGAGAAGAAGGCGTCGTACCCATAGGCGTCCTGAACCCCGTAGGCGTCCCCCCCCCTAGGCGTCGGACCCTCGAGTGTGAAGCCCGGAGGCATAGTACCGGTGCCTCTGGATACCCCTTGCCCTTGCGGCTCCTCTCCCACCAGTCTTGCATCCTCCTCATCGCTCCACAGTCAAGGCATTTCTGGGTCAGAAACGGATAGAAATTCGGTCGTCAATACAAGAGACTCTTGCACCAGCCATCCTTCTGTCATGCTCCCCTCTGGACACGCTTTTTGGCGAACAAAACCCTTAAGTGTTTTCATGAACCGCTCTAGAAAGAACATCCAACGGCTGTGGACTATACCTGCCACTGCAACCTCATCTACTACATGGACGAGCAAGTGCATTTGGATAGTTAGGCAGCTCGTGGGTAGATACTTCTCAATCATGCAAACTGCCTCAATGGAGTTAGCCCTTGCAACTGCAATAGATTCCTCCCGTATCTCCTTGGAAGAGATCCACCGCACTAGCTCTGAAATCTTGTATATGCAGGTCCGCACTTCCTCCGTTAAACACCCCTTGATCGCAATTGGAAGAATGAATTGCAAGAACTTATGCCAGTCGTGCGATTTCAACCCTGACAGTTGATCGTCATGGATGAATGCTGTCTTGAGCCATCGCATATATCCTGTTGGTGTCCTGAACTCTGAAATCACCCTTTTCACTTGTCTCTCTTCGTTTTTTAGGGTTTAGGGTTTAGGGAAATGCCGCAACACTTTAGCTGGCACTGTCTCGCCAACTGCATCTTGTTTGTAGCGCATTGCTCCGCACTTAGGACACGACAGACAATCTGCGAATTCATTGCGAAAAAGAATGCAATCATTTGGACATGCATGAATCTTGTTGTAGTCCAAGCCAACTAAGGTCAGAAGTTGCTTTGCGTCTGGCCTAGAGGGGGGCATTTCATTGCCAGCCGGGAGAAGTTCCTCCCGCAATAACCTGTTTAAGCCACATTAAATTAAAAATCTCTCTGAGCACATCACCGTTGCAATCGGAAAATCTCTTTTGTAAATTACGTACCTAAACAAAGCAGTGACGCTTGCATCTGACCACCCGTACACTGACTGAAGATTCAAAAACGCCAGACAAGTACGAAGCATAGATATTTTGGCGCCTTCATAGATTGGTTGACGTGCCAACTTCCTCAACATGTCTTCAAGAGATAGGCTCACGGCTTCTGGTGCTGCTTCGTTCGCGTTCTCCTCGCTTGTCTGGAAGAAGGCATCCAGCATCTCCTCCATGCTGTCATCTTCTGTCTGTAAGCCCTTTTCTGCTTCCATCCGTGGCTCTATATTGGTTGGACCTTCACGCATAATCTTTTTTCTCTCTCTCTCAGATGTAGGTGCTATGTCGCGGAAATCAATGCCCGTTCCGTAGGAGTCGTATCGCAGATTCTGTACGGTTTCTCTAGCAAACTCTCCGTACTTGTGCACATGCTCATTACATATCCTACGCTTGCGTAGGATTTGATACTTGCAGAGTGTGCACGAGCATGCAATCTTTTCCTCCATGTTAGTTGATGACGTTGCCATCTACAATGATTATGAATGTTGTTTTAATATATATATATATATATATATATATATATATATATATATATATATATATATATATATATATATATATATACACCTCACAATGTAAACTACCTCGCATTCTCTAGTCTTGCCCAATCTCTGTACACCTCGGTTCAGAGGTGTACGGAGATCAGGACCACCCGGTCAAAATCTCGTCTTTATTGGTCAAATCCTATATAGGTAGACACATACGTGCACTCCCAGGTGTACATGGCAATGCATGTAGCAGGCAAAACCCCTTTGCTTCTTTTAGTTACATAGTTTCTTCTCTGTCTACGTACCCTATCTCTCGTTCTTTCTCTCTCGATCTCGCTCTCGCTATCTCTCTTTCTCTCTCTCTCTCTCGATCTCGCTCTCGCTATCTCTCTTTCTCTATTTTCCTATCTCTCTCTATTTCTCTATTTTCCTATTTCTCTGCCATAACTCCTCGAGCTCCACTTCCCTCTCTCTCTCTCTCTCTCTCTCTCTCTCTCTCTCTCTCTCTCTCTCTCTCTCTACTTACCTCTCTCTCTCTCTCTCGCTCTCTACTTCCCTATCTCTCTAATGATCGAACGAGCGACTGATCTAGGGAGATCTAGATGCCCACGACTGCGGAGGACTACACAACATTGACAGAGGCTGCATCAGAGGATCTAGCTAGGTCACTTTGGCTCGACATGCACAACGTCCGGTCAGAGTACTGACCATGGAGGAGATCTACCTATCCCAACTAGGTCGTTTAGCCGTTTAGTCCACACCCAGCAGTTTAGGATTCCATAATATTTTATTTTGTCATCTTCTTACTCTGACTTTGTATCAGATCCATCACATTGTAACTTTCTTGTCTCATGTCTCATAGGTCACTTTGGCCTTTCGAAGACGTTAATATAACATTTCATTTCATTTCTCTCATTAATTTTTTTTTCTTTAGTTTTAATTTCCTAAGCATACATTAATTCTCTCTCTCTCTCTCTCTCTCTCTCTCTCTCTCTCTCTCTCTCTCTCTCTCTCTCTCTTTCCTACACACACACACACATTTCTCTCTCTCTCTCTCTCTCTCTCTCTCTCTCTCTCTCTCTCTCTCTCTCTCTCTCTCTCTCTTTCCTACACACACACACACACCACTCTCTCTCTCTCTATTTCCTACACACACCTCTCTCTCTCTCTCTCTCTCTCTCTCTCTCTCTCTCTCTCTCTCTCTCTCTCTTTCCTACACACACACACACGATGTAGAGGTAGAGAGAGAGAGAGAGAGAGCAAGAGAGAGGGGTTGGGGAGGGTGGAAATGGACATAATACCTGCGCAGCAGGTTTCGGCCAAGACCCGAGCAGGCGAAAATGGCATCAATATACGCGTCGCTATACGCGTGGCAAATAAAGCCTTTCCACGCGTATAGCGACGCCCGCCAATGTCGTCGATATACGCGTGGAAAGGCATGGCCGCCGATATAGGCACGTCGATATCTTCATTTAGTGTTGTAGTGTTTGCTAGAGAAACCGTACAGAATCTGCGATACGACTCCTATGGAACGGGCATTGATTTCTGCGACATAGCACCTACATCTGAGAGAGAGAGAGAGAGAGAGAGAGAGAGAGAGAGAGAGAGAGAGAGAGAGAGAGAGAGAGAGAGAGAGAGAGAGAGAGAGAGAGAGAGAGAGAGAGAGAGAGAAAATATTATGCGTGAAGGTCCGACCAATATAGAGCCACGGATGGAAGCAGAAAAGGGCTTACAGACAGAAGATGACGGCATGGAGGAGATGCTGGATGTCTTCTTCTAGACAAGCGAGGAGAACGCGAATGAAGCAGCACCAGAAGCCGTGCGCCTATCTCCTGAAGACATGTTGAGGAAGTTGGCACGTCAACCAATCTATGAAGGCGCCAAAATATCTGTGCTTCGTACTTGTCTGGCATTTTTGAATCTTCAGTCAGTGTACGGGTGGTCAGATGCAAGCGTCACTGCTTTGTTTAGGTACGTAATTTACAAAAGAGATTTTCCGATTGCAACGGTGATGTGGTCGGAGAGCTTTTTAATTTAATGTGGCTTAAACAGGTTATTGTGGAGCAACTTCTCTCGACTGGCAATGAAATGCCCCCCTCCAGGCCAGACGCAAAGCAACTTCTGACCTCAGTTGGCTTGGACTACAACAAGATTCATGCATGTCCAAATGATTGTATTCTTTTTCGCAATGAATTCGCAGATTGTCTATCGTGTCCTAAGTGCGGAGCAATGCAAGTCCTCATCTCCGCAGCACAGACGCACTCGTCGATCTCGACGATCGTCAGGTGGAGGTGGTGGTTGCTGTGGAGGAGGGTCCACAGATGCTTCGACCCCTCCTCGCTCACGACCCCCGTCCTACCCAGGCACACCTCTTGGCACACCTCAGACACCTTGGGGGACACACGATCCTAGTGCCTCCAAGCTCTATATTGTACAGGCAGATGGTTCTGTTGACATGGATAGAGTCGAGACTGAGATGCGACAACGGATTCGCCAGCTCGCGGAGCTGCAGTTTTCGACCAGCCTTCTGATGTCTTGGGGTGATCAGGATGGGGACAAAGTCAATTACATAGTGGAGACTATCCTGAGAGAGTACCAACCTGCTCCGGGTTCTTCCGTTGTTCCGAGGAGGTGGATCAAGGGTGTTACACGGGACACCGTGAAACATCGATGAGATGCAGCTCGGAAGGTTTTCAGGACCGGCTCGCCGAAGCCTTCAGGCATCCCACACGAGACGTGGCTGTAGATCAGGGAGGATGAGCGGACAGCGGACACGCGGTTCAGACAGCAGCGTGAGGCCGCGCAGGTACGACAGATGACCAGGGGGGCATCTCATCTTGGCAGCGGAGGCTTCGACACCTTTCGCTATGAGTTTGTGAGTTTCTAATCCAATTTTAACTATGGCGTTTTTTAAAACGCGATGAATCATATATTCTTATTACTTTGATTTTTGTATAAACGCAGAATCTTGCGATGCATCGAGCTCTGACACGCCAGGAAGAGTCAGATGGATATCGCAGAGGTATTTATGAAGTACTGAATGATCTTGAAGCTTCAGGAGAGCCTGTAGACTGGGAGGCCTTACAGTCTCGTTGATCGCTTGAGGTGAGACGTTAATATGTGTGAGTTGATTTAATTAAGTAAGTATATGTGAAGTAATATCAATACTAATTTTGTGAGTTGTCCTATGTGCAGGTTGCGACGCCTAGTCAGTAGTGGACCAGATTTCATATATATGCTTTGTGAGACACGGACACGCTTCTGTGTCTCTTTTTTGTACAGACAGTTATTGTTTCCCTTATGGTTATGATTATTGTCATTGTCATTGTATAGACATGGTTATTTCTCCTATTCTTGTATAGACATAGTTATGGTTCAGGTTTTGTTAATGTTTATGTTTAACTTTCTGGTTATGCTTATGGTTATTGTTAATTTTGTTTATGGTTATGGTTATGGTTATCTGCATTATGGTTATGCTTTTAAGTTATGGTTATGGTTCGTTATGGTTATGCTTTTAAGTTATGGTTATGCTTTTAAGTTATGGTTATGGTTCGTTATGGTTATGCTTTTCAGTTGGTACGGTACTTGTCTTTCATTGGCCTTAAATCTCATGTGAGATCCTACATGGATAGCATATAGGAGGCGTATACATGATATGGTTTTTTTTTTAAAAGTTTATGTAAAAACAAAGGGAACTCTGCCGAAATTTCTACGCGCGAGAGCATGGTTGATTTTGGTGCTGCTCGCTTTCTTGGGCAGAGGGCAGGAAGTATGGCTATGGCTGTGTCCATCTTTTAACTGGGCACAGGCCAGGCTACCTGCCCTCTGCGCAAGAATTTTTTTTCTGTTCTGGTCGTCGCTATCTGCATTGCTATGTGCGTCGCTATCTGCGTCTATATCTGTGTCACAAATAGCGACAAGTTCACAGGGACGCGGATATCGACGCACATAGCGACGCAGTGCGTCGATATCTGCGTCGATGACACCTTTTTTTGTTGTAGTGTCAAAATACAGACAGAGGTATATCAAGGCTAAGAATTGAGGATTTCCTCTCCGAACCAATCATACCAGCTGATTACAAAAGAGCTCATGAATTGATCGCCACTCTACACAAAGTAGATGAAGACAAAATGACAAAAACTCTTACCAAGGTCGACAAAGAGAAGATCACTGTAGAAGTCACCTCGGATTCCATAGCAAAAATCACAAAATTGCCGAGGGGAGAACCAATTAGGCCTCAAGGCTATGCGAACGATGATTTTTCTACCATGAAGCTCCCAACATTTAGCAACATCAAGGAAAGAAGAATATAACAGTTGATGAGGGTTCTACATCAACACCTCCACTTTGACAGACAAACCAGATACACGAGGCCTGACAAAAATCTATCCTTGACAAGTTAGTACCACAACACAAGCATGCGCCAATAGATTTGGCCAAATGGAGCTTCGATCGACTCGTAGAGAAGTAGAGAAAAAGAAGTGGATTAAATCATTTGACATCCCACACTTAGGGGGAGTTGAGTTCTTAACCAAAATTACAGCTTGCTTATTCAGAGAGCAAGGTTCACTAGAATATGCCCCAAATTTAAATGAAGAAAGAGTATGGCAACCAAAAACCAAGAAGGTAGAAACACCATCCACATCCGCACGGCCACCATCGCTACAAGGACAACTCAACCATAATATGTGAGAGAGGAAGGGGCATCATTTGGATCAGAGACTAATGAAGAGAAGATTGAGCTCTAACAGTTGGATCCCATTACTCAAGAAAGGAAGCCAATGTCGGCATTCACCAAGACGGTGGAACGAAGAGAACATAAGGCAAAGGATGAGCGCGAAAGGAAGCTGAAAGAAAGGAAGAGAGAAAATAGAAACGAAGAGAGGCTACCCAAAGAAGAAGAGATACGAAAAAATACAAAAAGGAAGAGCATGCCTAAAACCTATTGGATATAATGAGGGCCAAAATTAAAGAACAAACTGGGCAGACATCAAAAAGACTAGCAGAAGACGAAGTAGAAGGGGAGGAATTGAAGCATGTGAAGACTCAGGATTAGCCTGAGGAAGATACCTTCACAAGGGAGCTAAAAACAAAAAGGAATCTAGACAATCAACCACATACTAAGACCACAACAAGAAAAGACATGTAGATCTCGACAACGTCATAGATATGATGGATCACATCTACTAGCAAGAGGAACAGATAAGGCAAGGGTAGCAACAAGAGACTCCAAGCCAAGTAGAACCCAAAATACCAAGCCATGTGAGTACAAACTTAATCCACATGGAATCTCCACCCAGCAATGCAAGCTTCTTGTCCGAACAGACAAGCCAAGACCACCTAAAAATCATGAAGAAGGAAGTTCTTTATGGGCCACTCACCGAAGAAAAACAAGACAAAAGAACCATCCAAGGTTTGCTAGCATTAGGCTACAACCAAGAAGAGGCCCATGCTATGGTAGACTTGCCACGTTCTTTCCTAAAAGAACCCAGCCAAGAGCCAAAAACACCAGAGCAAATAACAGGTGAAGATGATCAATTAGAGGGCTTGCAAAAAACGCAATAAATCCCCGTGAAGATTGGTTAAAAATAGGACTCAAAAAATGAAGAGCAGGTACAAGACGGAGTGAACCAGCGTGAAGGCTTCCTAAAAATGCAAGAAAACCTTGAGATGATTGGTTTACCAACTTTAAACAACAACCGATAAACCATGCAGTTCAAAGGATACACGAAATGTGGAGGAAATACCAAGGGGCAGGACTGAAATCCTTGCCTAGACATTCTCTTAAAGCGAATCCACATGAAGAGAAACTAGAGCAAGGGGTCGAGGCTTCCGCTCCACCAATAATCATGCTTATCAAGAAAAGTGAGAGCAAGGAGTCCATCCCTAAAACCACTATCAAAATGACACAAGCCGATGATCAAGGGCCAATCCCCAACAAATCAATGTCTAGTATGGCCAAAGCAACAGTGATCTCCAAGCTAGTTGAGGATTTAAACAAAGAGATCATAGTACAGATAACTGTCAAGTATGAGAGAGAAGAGAAAACAACGCGGTCAACTTAGTGATGGTTAGTATACAAGAGGAGATGGACAAGACAAATATTAAACAAGGAGTTGGTTGCAACCAACACTATCTTAGTAAAAAGACCTCCATCAAAGGGACTCTCAGCTAAAGCATGTCAGCACAAACCTCGAAAAATATAAATAAATATATAAAAAAGAGAAGATGGCCAGGCAGGTGCATGAGGGCATAGTGTAAAGCAGCAAGCTTGCCTTGGAGCGAAAGACAATACCAATAGGCCCACCAAAGTGCCAAGGAATCCACAACATTAGCATAGAAGCAAAGGATCTCACTCAACATACTGAAAGGTCAAATAGCTGATCAAAATCGACAGCTAGAAGCATTCACAAAAGATCCATTCCTTATTCCAACAAGCAGTTCTGAGTAGAGTGATATCTATAAAAAGAAACTAGCCAAATTCCAATAAGAAATTCTGAGTAGAGTGATATCTATAAAAAGAAACTAGCCAAATTACAACAAGCCTTGGAAATTTCTCAGACAACAAGAATCACTCTAGAAGAAGATCTATGCACCAAGAGCAAGGCCATGGCAGAGGAAAGTAAAGCAAAAGACGAAAGTATATAGATGTTGATGAAGGAGGTGGAGGAGTGAAGGAAGCAGTTATCAACAGTAGAACAATTTCAGAACCTCCCACCTAGAGAGAAAGGACCCCTGGAAACAGGCTTGAGTTTTAGCAAATAGAAGAGGAAATGGAACAAGAGAACATGCGATATGAAGACTCCATAGATCTGTGTACTTCAACTGAACCCCACAAATTGCCTCAAGAGTACTCACATCTATTGGAGGAGTATTGGGTAGTGACTAAGGAAGTTGTAGCCAGGAACCTCCTATGAGCATCATCTATTACGATCATATTTATTAAAGTACATAACCCCAAAATATCTACGAGAGGAGGTTTTTGATGTAGAACTTTCTTATCCACTACTCAAATGGCTAACAATAGAGAAAAAGAAAGAATTACTACCATCAATTCTGCCAGATGTCAAAGGTAGCTATAAAGATATAGATCTTTTAGAATGGACCACTGAACAGATTAAAGAAGCAAGGCCCAAATGGAAGGAGAAGTTTATGGGGGAGAACAAACAAGCAATTACAATAAATTCATTTGCTCCCACCCACATTCAGATTGACCCAACTTATTGCCCAATCATTTGAAGAAGAAGGTGGGTTGATTTTGAGCAGCTGCTTGCATCTCATCCCACATGGCTGAATTACCTAGTGTTTCCAAAACCAAGAGAGACACCTTCACTTGCCTACATGAGGAAGGACATAAAGCAAATGATCATCCTGGTTCGAGGGAAGCCGGATATTGCATGTAAAATGATGCTAAAAATATACTATATGCTCTCGACCCGCATCAACACATTCAGAAACACAAAGGCTACTAAAGTCAAATGGACTTCATTCTTGGAGGGCTACAAGGGTCTTATTTTAATTTGAATGATACCCCCAAGATGAAGGTGATCTACAGCCTATTCTCAAGGATTATGTTCCTACCCAGCCATTACATGCACACCTTTAAGGAAGCATTCTACATGGGCTATTTTGAAATGGACTCCACAATGTTCAAACTTCATGCCCATCTACAAAGAACTCTCATTAACTTATATCCTACATGAACGCGAAAACCCCTTAACCAGAATCTACAAGCCACAAGAAGAAGACCCAGTGCAAGAAATGATGTTAGTATTCCAAGTAGTATGTTGACGAGTAGCAAAAGAAGCCCCTGCGAAAGGACTATAGTCTTGCCAGGGACGACAAGAATCCGGGAGGGGGGGAGTGCTAAAGGAAAGGAGCCCAATCATGTCTATCCAAATGGGCCAACAAAACTCTTTTTTTTCTCACTCATTTATTTTCTGCTTAAGCCGGCATTGTAAATTGTGAATTCAAAAGAGTTTCATTATTTTCAAACCATTTTTGTACCTAATGAAGAGACTAGAAGCCAAATCCCACTACATTTTTTAAAATACTTATCCCTTTCTAGCCAAAAACCCAAAATTTCCACCTTAGGTAAATAAGCCAAAATTTGTAATTATCAAGGGGGATTGTTTCTACTTTGGAGCTCAAGTAGTGAAGAGTACGTCTATGCTTGCGCGCTCACTACTCTTTGTACAAGTAAGCATTGCTAGTGAATTTTGTGTGTTTCTTCCTCATGCTCTTGGCATCATGTACATGTTCAATGTGCTATGTTTGAGTGTTTGTGTGCGACACAATGAGCGGTTTTAGCTCTAGGTCACCTAGTATGTTTAAATGCTTGTTTTGTGTTGTTAATGGTGTTTTAACTGAAACTAAGCATGGAAAAAGGTAGGTAGACCTTAGGAGGAGCCAAACAACCCCTCATTTGTCATTTTTGGGTGAATTTGAGAGGTGGCACCAATTGCGGTTGCTCATCTACTCAACTGTGACTTTTGCAGGTTTTGGTGTTGAGAACCTATTGCCTATTGCCTATAGCTTAGAGACCCCCAATCTCAAGTTTCATGTCATTTTTGACCCCTAAACAACCATTTGAGTGTTAGTTAGACCCCACATGAGACTTAGACATTTTCCACTTAGTTGCTTCCTTGCTTGAGAGCGACACCTGTCTCCTCAATGAATTGCTCGTTTGGGCATTGCATTCGACGTTTCCATGCACTAGGCGGGTTGGCTACATCTTTGAATTGACATATTTATGTTGGTTTGAGTTCTCTCTAGGCTACATCGTTTGATTGCGGTGATTCATCAATAAGATGGCAGATCATATACACATGGAAACATAGCCGACTTAATTAATAGTAGTCGAGGAAGGAATGCAAGGACCAATTGCACATTTGTGGAATGTAAAAATGGGCATGAATCGGAATACATGAGCAAAGTTGTTCCAAGATATATTCTTGTAAATACCATTAGATCATTACATGCCGATGATGAACTAATGGTGAACTACAAATTTTGTGTTACCATATACATGTGGTAGTGATGTGTGTGAACACACTTAGAACAATCGAGGCATTTTTTCCCTCACTAGGAGGTTTTTTTCCCGTGCATTGTATATACGCCCATCATTCTAGGGCTATCTATCTTTCCATTGCACACTAAGTAATACACCCTCTATTGTGTGCCTTGAGCTTCCTTCGTCTCTCCAAGCTCTGTGTTTTCTTGCAACCCTAATTCCAACAATTGGTATCAGAGCAGGTTGCATCCTCCGAAGCTTAGTTGCCAGCAGGTCCAGCATATGACTGCTTACTTTCTCTGATTTCTGTGAGCTTTGGCAAGCATTCACAGGTCGAAAAATTTGGGCTCATTTTGGCCTCCGTTTCCACTACAGACAATACTATACATGCTATTTTGTCATTTTGTGCAAAAGTTTGTGAGTGCCGTTTTTTGCATAATAGGTCCCTCATGGTATTCAATGGTTTGTGCTATATAGCATGTGTCATTCCCACTCTCCTTATCCTCTTTTTGGACAATTTTCACATCATGTGCAGCATCTACCATGGCTGACAACAACACAGATGTGTTCAAGATGTTTGTTGCTGAGGACGGGTTTCATTGTGGCGGAAGGGTTTGATGATCCTGCTGCCATATTTTCTCTGTTGTTCCTTTTCGAGTGTTCCAAGTTTTCAGTGAAAATCTCGTAAGATCTCTCCGAAGAAGTATCAGAGACACTTCCTTCAAAGATCGGCTCTAATGGTTGCACCCAACTTTGGTTTACACTTCCCTCGGTTGATATGACACTTGCTGGTTCCCCTTGTTTTGGTTGATTATTCCGGAGATTCCTGCCCGATCTCAAATTCATCAATTCCCCTAAAGGACTGTAGCTTTTCCGTCTCGACAATTTGTTTTCCCCAAGTTTTTGTGGTCAGAATTGATCCAAACTGACTGATACTTGGTCAATTGTTTAATCTTGTCAGTTGGACAACTTCTGTTTCATCAAGTGAGAATTTTGTTGCAGTTATGCTGAAAAAGACATTATACGCGTATGATCTCTTTTTTCACAGATTTTGACTATTTTGGTTATGCTCACTCTCAATGGCCCCTTTATGCTCTGTTCACTCACAAAATTTAGTTTGAACTCTGTTTGAGCAAGCTATGGCTAGTTCAGGCTTTTCTTGGCAATTTTCTGCTTTTGACTTGTTTTTTGGGTCAATTGTGATCAAAATGGGATGAAACTTGAAATATAACCTCTAGACAGCTATTACAATGGATCTGTGTTAGCAAAGTATCAAAATATGTCCAAAATTAGGTCAAAGACATTATACGCGTATGATGTCTTTTTCATCAATTTGGGTCCAAACTTGATATTTATGCTTCCCACAGTGTTTGTAACAATCTTGTCAGGTCAGATTTCAAAAATAAGCAGTGGAAGTGCCAAAAGACATTATACGCGTATGATGTCTTTTGTCCCAGATTTTGACTATTTTTGGTTTTAAGCCTTCTCCAATGTTTATAATTGAGTTTCAAGTGTTTTTGTCAGGTTTGAATGTAAAATCAAGATCTGAATCCAAAATTTCCTATTCTTTGCGTTTCTTGGACTCCGACTTGTCTTTTTGGGTTTCTTTGAGTGTTAATGCCCTTGTTTTAAGTTGATCTTAGGGTAAAACCCCCCTTCTAAACACTCTGACAATGTCAAATTTTCAATTTTAGTCTCTGTTTAGGTCCTAAGACATCATACGCGTATGATGTCTAAAGCTGCAGATTTCCAGCTTTTCAGCACAGAACTCTTCCAATAGCTCTTTTAAGTGCTCAGCAACAATCAGTTACACATAAAATTTTTCTGAACTTTGTTTATTGCATATTTCACTACCAAAGCGACTTTTTCAGTGATCTAACATGCAATTAAACACATCAAGCAAATAGAACACCTTTTGATAGCTCTAGATCAGGATCAAATCAGGCCCTACCTAAGCTACGTCTAATCATAAAATGGATTTTTTGCAATTGAAAATATAAAGAGATTTACTACCACACAAGGAGTAGCAAATGCTTTTTATGTCAACCACTTAAACACCATCAAAAAACAATCTAATCTAAGCTAGACTAAAAATACTGTCAACGCGGAAGACCCAGGAATACACCACTTCCTAGTATCTCTCGAGACCTTCGGAGTCCACCACTCCTAGATCTTTTCTGACTAAAGTATACAAAGTAGTTTATACGACTCACCTCATAGGATTAGTCTAAGGTCACCTACTTAGGGCTCTCGTCCCCGGCAGCGGCGCCAAATGTTAAGGCGGTTACGCCGCTAGCGGAAGCTAAATAGCGAGAACTCAACCAACAACAGAATTTGTCAGACGAGGACGGAGCTTGACCCGCAGGCGCATGGAAACAACTAGGTGGGTGTCAAATCACCTACTCGACCTTCTAATGACAATCACTACTAAGGAAATCAAATCTAAGTTCTAAAATACGCAAGTGACTGAAATCCGTACTACGAACGAATGCTATACGAAACAGGATCTAGAATCATCGAATCGATCTCAAACTCAAGGGGAAGTCTATACACTAGGTAAGAACAACACCCTGAAGACTTGAACTGCGAAATCAACCTATAATCACTCCGTGCGGTAAACGCGTATGAAGACAGGCCGAAAAATACAGGTGACCGAAACTTGACCCCGATGGTACTAATGTGTAGCTCTACTCGTTGTGGTTCTATAGATATGCTGCACGCTCTATTCCGACACACGAGTTGGAAGAAAACTCACACCGAAGCTCGTAGGAACTTACCACACGTAGAAGCCGATAGCGCGCACTCTTGGTATCTGTGCGTAGCTCTCACCGTTGCTAACACAATGGCGGTGTCGCTTCTCCAATGGCAGTCCCGTAGCTCGCGTAGCAAGGAGATAAGACTCTCTCTCTCTCTCTCTCTCTCTCTCTCAGACACAGTCACGACGCTCAAAAACTCCCTTTGATTAATAATTGAATCTTCTTTAGGTTACAAAACTTTGGCTTATATACCTCAGCCTTGGAGGTGAAAACATCTCTAATTATTTACATCAGCAGGTGAAATTACGTCGGGATTACAAGCTGGAAACTCAATTGAGTCCCGTTACTTAATGAATGGCTCAAATCAAAATTAAATGTCGGAAAGACATTTATTACAATCAATGGTTACAAAATGATGGGTGTGAGCAAAAATGCGGGTGTGATCCTCTGCTGGCTCAACACTCCCCCCCTCCGCGTTCATGTCGTCCCTGACATGACTTTTAGGCTTGGTCAATAGAGTCCTGTCGTCTTGAGCATCTGCAAATGTGATTCGTAGCGTAGGTTGCCGATGGTCAAGGTTGGGCCGAATATTTTGCTTTCGTGAGTGAAAAAGCCGGTGTAGAAAGCTTCTTCGAATGTTTGCATGTGGAAGCTAGGCAAAAACATAATTCTTTGGTACAAGAGATGTAACACCTTTGGTGATGGCTGCAAAGAAAGATCATACATCATATTTGTCACTGTGTCGGCCGTCGATAGTAGACTCGAGGTCGTGGCTTTATCTGGCGCGAACACTTCAATGCATGCTAAGAGAGTCCTGCAGATTTTCTTTAGCAACTGACACGAAAGGTCAGGAGAGCCAGTAAAGAGTTTGATGGTGCCCGTTAGGGTTTTCACCATGTAGGCTTTACCTATTCTCTCTCCTTCCTTTGGTCCTGGCATCCTTGGGTAATTAAGCCAATTTGGCTTCTTTTCTGCAATCCTGCCATGCTCTTTCCAGCTTCTGACTCTTGGCACCGGGCAGAAGGTTGCATCCTCCCGAATCTCCTTTGGAGCCTCCACCAAGTAGATGAGGTAGGCTGGGTATTTGTTCAGCCAACCTTTCCTCCATCTAGGTTGAGAATCTACAATCTTCTTTGATTGTTCATCCTTTGTGATGTCGCCTTCATAAAGAGCGACATACTGCTCCTCCTCTATTCTCTTTTTCGTCTTTATCACTTCAAATTTCATCAGAGGGAAAGGCAGGCTGGGTTGCATCCACTCTTCATGGAGCACTTTTGTGTCTAACCCTTGAAGTCTAATGGAGATGAGAAGTCTCCTTTCCCATTCCATTTCCGCCTTGGCACTTTCCTCTGTTGACTTTTCTATTTGGTCCTGGAGCCTTTGTTCTTCTTCTTCAGAGATTTCTGAAGTCGAGGCCACTTCTTGAACTGGGGCTGGATCTTCGATTGTGGTTGCCTCTCCGGTTTCTGGTAGCTCTATGGCTGCTCCCCCTGCTTCTTCTTGTGGTGTCTCTGTTTCTCTTCTTTGTTGCTCTTGGAGGTCTTGGAGCTGTTTGCGGAGGGCCTCATTTTCTGTCCTTAGTGTTTGGTTTTCTGATGTGAGCCTCTCCTCTGCAGCCAATGATCCCTCTGCCATGTGCAATCTTTGCACTTGCTCTAACCTCAGCTCTCTTTGCAGACTTCTTACCTGCTCCTCCAGAGCTGGTACGAGGGCTCCCTCTTGTTCTGTTCCTGCTCTGCTAGCTCTAGGGGTGGTCCTGAGTCTCATGATTGTCCTTTCTTGAAGTTCGACTCTTTCCCTTAGCTCAATGAGCTCATCCTTGGCTGCCTCCAGCTCATCTTCTATTCTCTCCTTTGCTTCCTGTGAGCTTGTTACCTCTCTTGAAGCTTCGGCTAGTTGGAGTATCAAGCCGTCTCTCTCGTTTTCTGCGTCGTAGAGTGATGCTTTATGACTTTCAGATTCAGTCATAGCATTCTCTAACTTCTTCTGCAACTCTGCTTCCTTTTGTTTTGCTGTCTCAAGTGCTACTTCCTTTGCTCTGGATCTTTATTTAATCTTGCTGAGCAGTTCATGCACCATGTGCATGTCTTTTTCATCTTCATCTGTCAACTTGACTGCTCTTTGTGCCACCACCTCCAATGGCTTCGGCTCGTCCATTTTTTCTTCACTCTCCATTGTACCCTTTGTCTTTTCTTTCGTCCCTTTCCGATCATCTTGTTTCCGTAGGGATATCCCATAAACTGCCTCCAGGGCCTCTTCTTCACTGTATCCTATCGCTACCAGATCCTCGTAATCATCTTTCTTTTGCTGAACTGGATCTATCTTCTTTTCCTTGGTCCCGGCCTCCGGCTTTTCCATAATTTCTGTTTCTATTTCTATTGTGGTTTCCTCCACAATAATTTCCATCTTCTTCGGGCTTGGTACAACAGTAAAAGAGGACTGATTGTCTTCAGTCACCTTGGCTTTCCCTTTGGTTGCTTGCCTTACTGTCTCTTTAGGTTCAGTAGACTCATCTATTTTTTTCTTCCCCTTGTCGTCCTTTTGCAGCTCAGCTTTTAAAAGCTGTACTTCCTCTTCGTATAAGGTTCGACAGGTTGTTGCTCCAGTATGGCCTCCGACTCCTCATAAGCTCTAATATATTGATCATATTGATCAACATGTGGCCTGGCTGAGCTGGTTCCGACTTTACTGGGGTCTGGCACCCACATTTCTTCGAAGTCCCCCTTTAGAGCTCTTTCCGCTCTAAACTGCTCCACCAGCCTTTCCATTCTTGCGGCTTTTTGACTTTTGGTTTGCTTGGGATCGGCCTTCTTCTTCGCTTTCTTCTTGAGCGGCTCGTCCACAGCCTCCTCAGGTTCTGAAACTATTTCTAGTTTTCGGTGTGCTCTTGTGGACACCCTCTTGGATACTTCTTGTTGTTCTTCCTCCTCATCGGCTTCTCTAAGCCACTCATTCTGGGAGGGAATCTGTGGCCCTTGATCCCTAGCTCCAATAGCTTCATAAGCTATTCTTGTTAGGATTTCTCCTCCTCCTATGTACTTTGGCTTCTGGTTGTGCATGGCGATTACTTGCTCGTGGATGTATTGAGCATAATTCACCTCCTTTGGCACGTTGCTCTTCAGTGCCCATGTGATGGTTGTCGCAATGGCATGGGGTGGTGTAGTATACTTCTGCGGTCTTTTACTGCACACATGGAAAAACTGGTTGTATAACCGGCAAAGGGTTGCCGCTCGTTGATCTGCCATATCTCCGTAGGTTGTATTTTGTTTCTTTGATCCATAGACCTCTATGGCCTCCCTTCTTTCTCTGACAGAACTTCCTTTGTTGTGCAGCTTCAATGCATCTGCAATGAGCTGTGGAGTGATCTGTACTTCCACTGTTTCTCCATCCATGGCTGTCAACGTGGCTTTCCCATCCTTCTGAATGGATGTTGCCAACTCATACACTCTTTTTGTGTCTACACCTGATGGTCTCGAGGTGAAGAACCTGTGTAAGTCAGCCTTTTCCAGGTATCTGCTTATGTTCTCTGATCTGCTATAATCCACTAATTCTCGTGGGATCATAGGTACATCGACCGATTGCCCTTGAGGATCTCTGAAAGTCCCCTGGTAGATCTTTATTCCCTCTTTTTCTAGTACTGCTTCCTCCACCCAAGTCTTGGTTGGCTTGAGGGTTTCTGTTGGAATATCAAAAGGTTCTGCCTCTGCAAGAGCATCCTTGATGGTTGGTCTTTTTCTCTTAGTTGCCGATGACTTAGCGGAATCCATGGATCCTGTAACTCCAATTTCAGAAGTTAGCGTCTTTTTAGTACTGAAAGCCGAAATGAAGCTTTTAACTATTCAAATGACTTGAAAATTGAAACATGAGCTATTCAGGGCCTAAGGATGCAATGTAGGTGAAAAAATATGCAAACTGGGCTCAAAAACATGCTTGAGACATCATACGCGTATGATGTCTTTTGTGTCAGAATGACTTCATATTGGTTGTGCTTGTAGCTGATAGTGTATACATGAGTATCATATGCTTGGATTTGAGTTTGGATACCATTTGGTCAAGTTTTGGCCAGTTTACTCCAGTTCAGGCTCTTGGCAAAATTTTGAAAGGGAATTGGATTTTATGATCCAAATTGGGTAAAACTTGGTGGATCACCTTCAAATGGCATGTAGAACACTTCTGTTTGGTGGTTGAAGCCCTGAGGTGCCAAAATCACATAGTGAGACATCATACGCGTATGATGTCTTTTAGTGAATTTTTGGACTTGATTTCTCTTTAAGCTTGGATTTGGCTTTAGATAGGCTTATTCAGTGGATTTATCAAGTTTGGATAGAATTTGGACTAAAAATGGCCTGGAGACATCATACGCGTATGATGTCTTTTTCATCAATTTTTCATGGGATTGGTTCTGTGGACTCTCCATGTGCTAGTGAAGGACTGTTTATACTCAAATCTTGGTTTGGACTTGAATATGTTGGATTTGGGACAAAAATAGGCTTTGTATGAAGGATTTTCTCTTAATTGGGCTAAATGGGTGATCCACTTGACCAAATGGTTCCAAACTTCATATGTAGCATGTTTTAGATATATATAATGGATGTATGATGGCAAATGAGAATTTTTGACTCTGTAAGTGCAAATAGACATCATACGCGTATGATGTCTTTTGTGTCAAAATGGTGCTTTTTGGTTCCAGATAGCTTGTAGATGTGTTAATCAACAATCCTACAAAGTTTCAATGAGTTTGGAGTTATTTTGACAAAATTAGGACCAAAAATCAATTTTATGGCCTACTTTGCGTCTTTTTGGTTTTCTAACTCCAATTCTCATGATACTTTGTTCATAGGATGTGATTAACATGTGGAATGAGGCTATGCACTCAAATGTTGAAATGGATGTGAAAATCATGCTGTGAGACATCATACGCGTATGATGTCTTTTCTTGAAATGTTGGTCTTTTTGTGCAAAGAATGCTTTGTGCTAGTGCCCTAAGCCCTGCTAACTAGTTTTCAACTTAAAAAGTCATCAGTTTAGCTAAAAAGCCCCCTTATAGACATTTCAGTCTCCGAAGTCGTCTTTTTGCCTTGGAGTTGAATTTCTTCAACTTTTCTTCTCGAGAGTTGCATTTCCAGCTCATTGGATATGTTGTGAAGCCACCTATTTGGTTGAACTTGACTTTGGCTCCCCGTTCTCCATCTTTCTCCATTTGGTTGCCCGAAAGCGTCTTTTTCACCATCGGTAAGTGAATCAGCTTTCTTTTGGGTTTTGCTTGCAAACATAAGTCATCCATGTATATTTGAAGCTGCTTGTGAAGTTTCATGTCATTTGGTCGTCAATTTTAGCCGTTATGCCAAAATGACGCTTTGTGTGTCCGCCGCCGAATCGGTTGTTCCGACCTACTTTTGGTGATCCAAACCCGGAGATACGCCATGGTTGCATTGCCCTCGATGTTGTTAAGCTTCTTGAGAAGTTTTGTGTCGTTTCGACAACTTTTTTCTGTTTGCCTCTTGCAGGCTCTGTTGACCTAGGGTTTTTTCAGTCGTTCTTTCTCGAGCTTTGAGTGTTAGAAACTCATCTCCTATACTAGGGTAACCCACCTCTAAGTTCTTGCAAGGTTTGGTTAGGCGGTTGTGCCCCTACCTAGCGTTCCGCCCCATTCCCCGTCTGCTCTTGTTTCTTGGTTTTGGTGAGTTTTCGCGACAAAAGTTAACGATAAGCATCAAAAGCTTATGGCAACGAGT
Organism: Adiantum capillus-veneris; assembly: GCF_014529385.1. NCBI lineage: Eukaryota > Viridiplantae > Streptophyta > Polypodiopsida > Polypodiales > Pteridaceae > Adiantum > Adiantum capillus-veneris. The sequence continues at coordinate 113,889,989 of NC_140959.1, read as the reverse complement.
CTACCTCTCATGTCTGGTGTCCTCTGAGCTCTCGTAGCAGTCGTAGAAGGCGGTAGAAGGTCGGATGCTCCTGTGTGCTCTTTGCTCTCTCCAAGAAGGTAATAGTGGAAATGAGCTTGATAGTGAAGTGAAAAATACTTAACTTCGGGCTTCCCGGATCACTTGTTACCAAATTTGACATGTGCTCCTATCTCGTCGTGAAATGCACTTTAGGATTTGAAATTTCTCAATTTGGACTCCGTTTGACCTGTTTCTGAGAAATCTGTCCACTTTGCCAAAATTCTGTCATTTCGGGCTTTCCGCAACTTTTTCAGAATTGTACCCTATTTTTATCCTGGGTTGCCCTTGTCATTAGGATCATCACCGTCTATTCTTTTCTTTTTTCCGATCTCATTTCACCTGCTTTTTTATTTTTCTTTTATTTTTATTAAGAAAATCATAAAAAATAAAGGAAAATAGCAAATTGAAGCCAAAAAATTCCAAACATACATGATAAATAGCTGGTAACCCTGTGTATATGAATATACACTTCTTTGTGATTTTTGGACTTGGATTACCACTTTTTTCCACTTTTTAGCTCCAAAAACACTCTTATTTAGTGATATTTACACATCTAGAGACCCAAATTCATCATTTGATCTCTTCTTGTTGCAAAACAAGGTATATAAGGGCATAAATATTATCAATATCCGCAATCAAACATAAAAAATTGCAAAATCATGTAAGACACTGCCCTTGTAATATAATTTTTGTTTTTCTTTGTTTTTTCCGCTTGTAGCTGCTTTGTAGCTCCTGTATACCTCCCCCCCTCCTAGTCTGAGTCCTCCCGGACGACTATGAAGTGTCTGTGGGTGAAGCATTGTAGTTGTTTTGGTCATAAGTTCCCAATGCAATTGTAGAGCGATGATACAACAGTCTTTCCAATAAAGCTGCTCTTTGTTTGATTGAAGGATTGGTGGTCGGGTTTTGGGTTGGTTTTGGCACTTCGGTAGTAGAATCAGTAGATGGATTCTTCGTTACCTTGTTGTCTTTTTTTACAATCCAAATCTGCTTCCGCTTTGCTTGTGCTTGCCACAAACTCTTTGCGACCCAAACCTGCTTTGTTCTGTGTGTTGATTTTCTCGCCTTGAAATACCTAGGAGTTTCCGTTGATTGTATTGAAGGGAGTTCCTGTTTACAAATCTTTGGGATCCAAATTTGCTTGCTATAGCTTTGTGCCGTCATGACCTTCTTTGGAATCCAGATCTGTTTCACTGTCCTTGATTGTCGGGGATCACTCTGTTGTCTGGTATTGAAGACTCTGTTTGTTTTTTCTGGCACCACCTTTTTTGGTCTCCATACCAATGTTGACTCCGTTTTATCCCAAGTTTGAGCTGTTATATTATTGCTTGTCTTCCTTATCCACTGTTGAGAATTCCTCGTCGAAGAGTAATCCGGTTGTATAGAAACTTTTGGTTGCCATTGCTTCTTCTTTTCCTCTGTTTGTTGTTTGCCCTTGTCCGTGGATTCTTCCTTTGGAGTTGGCTCTGCTCCTTTGGTGAACTTAACTGATTGACTTTCACCTTCGTATTTGATAAGCACTGATTTAGAACTCCAGTCAATCATTGCATTGTATTGCTTCTGCCATGGTTGTCCTAGCAATAATGGATGTTGTGTAGCTTGGTCTTCAACCACGTAAAACATATGAGGATACACATATTGGTTAATCTGTATATGTAAAACTGTGCATCCGACAGTTTTGATTGAATTCTCAGAGTAACTTTTTAACTCTTGCTTGGCAGTTTGTAGTTTAGTGTCATTTGTCAATTGTCTATACAAACTGAGTGAAAGTAGGTTAGCTTGAGCTCCTGAATCCAATAGTGCTCTGGCTTTGATTTGGTTGGTTCCTACTTTGCATTCAATGATGGGTTCTTCTTTGTCATTCCCCATTTCTGTTATACTAACTGCGTTTATTCGTATTGCTCCTTCATTGCGCTGTTTCTGACGCAGTAGTCTTCTTTTCTCCATTCTTTCCTTCGCCTCGGCTTGCGCTTCCTCCTCAATCTTTTTCTTTTTCTGGACACGCAGCTTTTCTTGATGTATTTTGAGAAGCATGTCTTGGGTTAGCGGCAAAAGATACTTTTTCACTCTGCATCCACTAATCCAATTGGGCATTTCTTCTCCGTCTAATGTAGCAAGCTTGACGGCTCCACTTGGTGATAGATCTTTAATCACCAGAGGTCCCATCCCTCGCTTTTTAAGCTTCTTAGCATGCTGTTTCAGAGTGTAAACTAGGACATAGTCCCCAACTTTAAACTCTTTAGTCCGCACATGCTTATCAAAAAATTCCTTTTGTCGCCTTTTTTGAGCGTAGATGGAAGCTACTGCTTTTAGGCGAAGCTCATCTAGCTTTTCCAGGTCATCTATTCTATCAGAGAGCTCGTGCCCTGTCCACTCTAGATCCTTAGCCACCCTTAAGGTTGAAATCAAGAATTCTATTGGTAAGATAGCATTTAGCCCAAAAACCATGTTATATGGGGTCGTTCCTATGGATGTTTTATACGCCACCCTATATGCCCATAATGTTGAATGCAACTTTTGGTCCCAGTCAGTTCTCGACTTAGATACAATCTTCGTGAGGACCGTGCATATGGTTTTGTTTGTTGCTTCAGCTTGTCCGTTTGCTTGTGGATGATACGGGGCTGATTTCCTATGGATTACCATGAATTCATCTAGAAGGATCTCTATCACTTCATTTATGAAATGTGTGCCTCGATCACTCACAATTTCTATTGGCAATCCATATCGTACAAAGACGTATTCATACAGAAATTGTGCCGTGGTCCTGGCATCTGCTTTTTGAGTTGCCTTTGCTTCGACCCACTTTGTTAGATAGTCTGTAGCCACAATGATGTATTGTGCATGAGTCTTATATGCAGGAGGTGAAATGGGTCCGACATAATCAATCCCCCATTTTGCAAAAGCTCTTGCCCCCATCATTGGTCTAAGCGGCATATCATCTCTTTTAAGTGGTACTTTGGTCCGCTGACAGTCATCACACCGTTTAACGTATTCCTCAGCGTCCATATGTAATGTTGGCCACCATATTCCTGCGGCTAAGACAAGTTTTGCTGTCTTATCACCTGAGAAATGGCCTCCACCTACTCCTCCATGAGCTTGCTCCAGGATTATCACATACTCAGACTCTGATGCGCAAATCCTAAGCTGGTTGTCTTTACCTCTCTTATAGAGTTGATCTCCTATTAAAGCGTACTCTCTAGCTTCTGTCTCTACAGATTTCTGACGAGCTTTTGACGTTCCTTCTGGGAAAGTTCTATTTGTGAGATATTCAACAATATACTGACTCCATTCTAGAGCGATCATTATCTGATATAATGTTGAATACTCGGCTGGCGGTTTTGATGAACATACAATACATACTGTGACATATTCATGTACGCTTTCTTTCATTCCTGGCCAATAGACTCCCAATTGTAACAAATTCCTATATGTGTTCCTTCTTGAACAATGAAATGCACATTCCTGAACATGTGCTGCGCACAGATATATATTATATTCCTCAGGATTGATGCATAGTCGTAAAACATGATCATTTCCCAATTGATACAACCTTCCTGCAATCAATTGAAGATTCTTGGATTGCTGAATAGCAATATGTTTCAGGTTGTATTCTCTTCTATCGAACTCTCCTCCATAGGTTAATAGGTCAACGACATTTTGAGACCACTTAGGTATCATTTCTATGTTGAACAAGTACGCGTCTGGCATGTCGTCATCTACTCCTATAGGGTTTTCTCCATTCGTCAATCGCGAAAGATGATCAGCTCTAAGATGTGTTTTTCCTTTCTTTACTACTACCGTGAAGTCGAATTCCAGTAAGATAATGAACCATCTCACTATTCTCCCGGTATTGCATGGTTTATTCACTAGGTAGAGCAAGGCTTGGTGATCCGTAAAAAACACAAACTTGTTGGCTAGAAGATAATGCCGAAATTTCTTCACAGCATAGATCATTCCTAATCCCTCTCGCTCTGTTGTGGTGTAATTCTTCTCTGCATGGTTGAGCTGTCGACTGGCGTAACAGATAGGAAAATCCATGTTTCCTTCTTCTGGCTGAGCCAGAATGCATCCTATTGCATATGCCGAAGCATCTATGTGCACATGGAATATCTTCTCCCAATCTGGTGATTTCAAGACTGGAGCGGTAATGAGTGCCTCTTTCAATTTCTTGAATGATTCCTCACATTCCTCTGTCCATTCAAAGTTCACTATTAGCCTGTAAAGTGGTTGGCCTATTATAGCGTACATGTAAATGAATCGTCTATAATATCCACAATGTCCCATAAAGCTCTGTACTTGTTTCGCATTGGTTGGTCTAGGCATATCCACTATAACTTTTATCTTCTCTAAATCCGTGGATATTCCGTTTTGTGAGACAATATGTCCCAGAATTCTGCCCTGTCGGACCATAAACACACATTTCTCAAGATTGAGACAAATGCGATATGTCCTACATTTCTCAAATACTTTTCTTAGGTGTTCTAGATGCTCATCTCTCAGTAGAGAATGTACACATAAGTCATCCATGTATATTTTGAGAAACAGCCTTAAGTATTCTTTGAAAGCATGCGTCATCAGCCTCTGGAAGGTTGCGGGAGCATTGGTTAGACCAAAAGGCATAACCCGATAAGCATAAATTCCCCACTCCGTTGCAAAAGCTGTTTTATGTTGATCTTCCAATGCTATGGCTAGCTGGTTATATCCTGAAAAACCATCAAGAAAGGAGTATGCTGTTTTCCCTGATACACGCTCTAGAACATGATCAGTTATCGGCAGGGGATAATTGTCCCTGATTGTTGCAGCATTCACTTTCTTTAGGTTGACACACACTCGGAGTTTTCCGTTCTTCTTAGGTACTACCACAATCGGAGATACCCAATCAGTGTGTTCAATCTCGTATATGAATTCAGCTTCCATTAGCTTATCTATCTCCTCTTTGATTCGCTTAGCAAACGTATCATTATATGTGTATGGTCTCTGTCTGCTAGGCTTTGCGTCTTGTTTCAGTGGGATTGTGTGTTGGCATATCGATGGGTCAACTCCCTTTAAGTCCTTATAAGACCATGCAAACACATCCCTATACTCTCTGAGAAGACTCAAAAGTCTCTCTTCCTCGCCTGGAGACAAATCTGTGGCTATGTAGACCGGTCTAGGTGGCTCACCTGGAGCTGCTAAATCAACTTTTTTTGCATCCTCCGGTCCGTCATAAGATTCGTTCTCCTTCCTCTCTCGAATAGGTGGGGTTAATATCACCTTCCTATCCTCTATTGTGAATTTCCTATAGTGAGAGGGAACATCCATGTTTTCCTTGATTTTGGCGTTTTTGTCCTCTCCACTCTCAATTTCTGTCGTCCAAACTTCCTTCAGAGTTTTCTTGAGCTCTCTGTACTTGTTTCTACGTTCTAACTTGGACTCTGTGTTTCTCTGTTGCGCTTGTTCTTTTCTGATTTTTCTGTTTCAGTTTTCGTTCCATTCTTTTGAACTTGATTTCTTGAGCCTCTTTTGTCTTTTCGTAAGCTCTTTTGATCACTGCCTCTCATTCTTTCAGAAATCTTATCCTTAACACAATCTTCAGCCTTTACTAGCATTAGGAATTGATTTTTTCCTCTTATTCTAGGCATCGGATTGGTTCTAACCCCTTTTGTTTTTTTCTTTGCTCTATAGTGTTTCTGGCGTTGTTTTGTTTGGTTCGGAAAATCATAAAATCGGACATCCGTTATAGTTTCTTCGTTTCCGCTTGAATTGTCCGTTGACTCGTTGTCTGCTTCATTTCCCCACTCTGGATGATCGGGAATGTCGTGAAACACCTCTTCTTCATCTTCCTTTTCCAGTGTATCGTTCTTTTCAGTTTCTTTTTTGAGTACAGTTCTCAACATGAAATACGGAACCACGTCGTACCCGTCCTTGTCGCAAAATTTCGTTGTGGGACCATCCGGAATTGCACAAACATCTAGGGTTGCTAGAATGTGTGTCCATTCTAATGGTTCAAACGTGTCCTCTGGAAAGGGTTCTCTTACATAAGTTTCGTCTTCGATAGCCCTTTCTAAAACACATTCTTCTCGTTTCAGACTTCCACATTTCGAAGCTCCACACATCCATAACTCCTTGGTTTACCTAACCAAGCTGGAAATTCGGATCCCGCCAAAGTAGCTGAATCAAACTCCTCCACCGGTGTTCGGTTCACATCTTTGTAGCTATGGTCTTTCAGGTTCACACGTGTAGTGGTTTCCATATTTCTCAAGTATATGTGATCGTAGCCCCAATCTTGGACCATTTTCAATGTCTCATGAATGGTCTTCCCAGTATGATATCATAGTTATTCTCCTTGCCAAAATCGACAATAGCAAAAGTATGTTCGTATTCAATGCCGCAAGAAGTCACTACAACTTTCTCTAATAACCCCATAGGTTTCTCCATGTGTCCATCTGCTAATTGGAGTTTCAACCTAGTCTTCCTTATTGCTGGTTTCCCCCATTTTTTCCAGATTTCTTTTGTAGCAATGGCTACCCCAGCTCCGCTGTCTAGTATTGCCATCGTCTTCACTCCTTGGAATTCAACTGGTAAGGTTGTATTCCCCTCTTCACCTTCGCAATACTCTCCGACCTTGTTTAAGGGTACAGGCTTAGCGTTCTTTTGTGGCTTGCTCAGCTCCTCTATGCTCTCTTGCAATCTCGATGTTGGATCTTTTATCCCGAATTTCTCCAAGCATTTTCCTACAGTGGTCCACATATGTGGTCTTAGCCTCAAAAGCTCAGCTAGAGTGATAGTGCATGTCACTGGTGTTGACAAAATCTCTATCAATCCTTGCGAGTCCATGACTTTTTCTGATGAGATTTTTCGTGAGGGAAGTGCTCTAATCTCGGATTTTGCTTCATACTCTCCTAAGTATGAAGGTAAGGTTTTCAGTGAATGAGGTTTGCTCTCCATTGTTCTAACAGAGCCCCCATCTCCCCAGTAAGATTGCAGATCCAAGTCCACTTGAGATCCTGCCTCAAATTCCACTATGGGAGGATTCCTGATGTCCTTTTCCCAATTTGTCTGATTAGCTTGGCAACTTAGCTCGTTTGCAAAGTTTGCCTCTCTCACTTGTTTCCAAAATTCATTGTAATCCTCATCTTTTCCGTAAATCCTCTGTATGACTGGATGAAAACTCTCTATCTCCTGATCGGTTGTGTTCAATACTATGCGGTCATCCTTTTGTGTATTTTCAGGCTTTTGTGCACTAGGAGTCTTTTCAGCTACCCGTGAAACGATAGTCTCTTGCTGAATTGGGTTTTCCTTCCCACAATTCATTGTTTCTTTTGGTGGTTCTAATAAGGCTTGTGCAGTCTCGATCATTCTCTGGCACATTTCAAGTCTCTGCTTTTCCAATTCCGCGTTTGGGTATGTCATCCACCTCTGTTCTTGTGTTTGGTTGTTCTTTAACCTAGCTTCGTAAGCTCTCATCAGTGCGTCCAATGGTTCGTGTACCTTGTCGACTAGCACTGATCCCCCTGAGCTTAAGCTCGTTGTTTCTTTGATACTCTTTTGTTTCGTTCTTTCCGGGCTCATCTCTCGTTTCCCGTTTTGACTCTCAAGTTTTTCTAATCTAGCTTTAGTTTGCTTTAGTTCCTCAGCTAGAATAGCGTCTTCACGTTCTTTTCTCAACTTCATGCGTGCTTTTCTAGCTTTCCATGTGTTTTTCTGACTCCGCGGTCCTTGACTAACCACTTCAGTCGCTAACTTTCCATTCTCAGGTTCTCTAGTGGTTTTCTTAGCTTGAGCTCTAGTAACAACTTGCGTTGGTATCAGAGTTTCATTTTCAGACCCACTGCTGGTAGGAATAGTTTCTAACATATTCAATGTCGTCTTTTGCACTTTGTTTGGATTCTTTGAACAATCCTCAATGAAGTGAGTAACCCCACACTCAGTGCAATAAGCGTTAATTCTAATGATTTCCGTATGTGGGCAAACATTCATCAGATGGTCACCTCCACACTTGTAACAGGGTCCTAGTGCTGGTCTTGGTCCCATTTGATTCGTCCTTTGTGGATAGGATGGTCTTTGTCCTGTTAACCCTCCATGAGCTATGAACATTAAGGTTCTTGCGTCCAAATTGTATCTCTCTTCATCAGAAGCACTTGTAATTGTTGGTATTCCAACATTCCCCATCATGCCCCATGGTTCTGGTTGTTTTGGTTCTTCTGGTGGGTAATAAACTGTCGGAGACATGTGTGCACCCGATTCTTCATAATAGGCTTGAACAGGCACTAAGGCTTGTTCTTCCTGATTCTCTAAGGTTGGTGCATATCTAATGCCCACTGGTCTTGCTCCTGGTAAAGGTGGTTGTTGTCCCAATACCGGTTGCGGTCTTTCTATCCCCATAGGTCCAGGTACATTTCCCGTTGGGTATCGAGGTACTGGATGTATCTGAGGTGGTGCTAATTGAGCAGGAGGTGCATACTGGCGCTCCCTTACATACCCTTTGTTGTAATAACACTCCTCTGTTGGATGATTTGTCCATTTTTGTTCAATAGCACACCATTTCAGGGGTTTTGGCAATGGTTTTTGGTATGGTGCCATCCTTTTTAGAGCATCTTCTATCATTTGCTCTACATTTGGCATGGTTGTTGTTTGAACATTCTTTTTAGTGGTAGTCTCGCTCGCTACGGAGGAGGAGCTACTGGATGCAAAATCTGTATCCGCTGACACCTCTCCATAAACCGTACAGTTATCCACTAAGTACAATGCCTCTCTCGTTACTTGCTCGAAACTTGTACAAGCTTTCAAGTGCAAGTCCTTCTTGAGAGTGTCGTTCCTCAGTCCCTCAATAAAGAGAACAGATAGTCTGTCATCTTGTGGTCGTTCACGTACTGGACATCTCTCAATGTATTGTTTGAAGCGAAGTGAAGCTTCCTTCACTTTTTCGTGTTCTCTCTGTTTAAAAGCATATATTTGTGAGACCGTATTGTGCTTAATCCCTCGTTTTGAGAATTCCTCAGCAAACTCTCTTAGCAAATGGTCAATGTCATGGAATCCCCCAATGTTCATTGGTTGAAACCATGTCAATGCGGTACCTTCTAGAGTAAGACCAAATCCCTCGTATTGTGTATGGAAATCTGTTATCTGCTCAGCTCTTAAGACTTGCTTAAAGAGTGACACATGTGCATACGGATCTCCTGAACCACCATACTTCTTTTGCACACACTTGGCTACTTGAGATGGTCTCATACGTCTATGATCTGCTACCAATCTCATTGCTCCTGTGTCCCGGCTAAAGCTTTCTCTAGCATCATGGACTTCATGGGTTACCCTTGTCGGTTCCCCCGCCCTGAATCTACTACTAGGAGGTAAATGCGATGGTTCCGCTTCAAACCTTGGACCTGGCGTGGTATAGGTGGGGATTGGAACTGCACTACCTCGATTCGTCTCCATTGACTCTCTGGAATGTAATGATCCCATTGGTCCGAGCTTCGAGTCCCAAGGTTGACTGAAAGAGTCAGCAACCTGAGTTCTTTGTCCTCCTGTTGTCATTGAGTTTTGCACTCCATTTGTTGGTGCTGGTCTATGTGAGCTAGAAGTAACATAATACTGATGTAGTGGTCCCCCAAAGTATGTATATCCTTCTAATTCTTTCTTGCCCATTGTTGAGTATTGCCTGCCATACTTATCGTAAGCGGCAATTTTCACTTCCGATCCCTCTGTGTAGGTAAAGACATACAGTCTTTTTTGGTCTGTCAACTCTCTGGTGTAGGGTTCTTCACATCTATAATAGAGATCTTGCTCCCCATTATTATATTTGTACAGCCCCACATAGATGTTATCAGTGTTGATCCTTATAGTTTCATTCTCTCTTCTTAACCTCGCATTAGGGAAGTTCATTATTGGTGCTTTCTCCTCGAGTTCTTCATCTATTTTGGCTTTGGTGCCCATCAATCCCCACTTGTCCACAATGTTAGGGTTTAGGACTACCAAGTACATGGTACCCTCGTCATCTAGATATCTATCTCCGCTATAGCTCACAGGCACTAAGTCCTTGAACTCACTAGGTCTATCTTCTATCTTTACACAATAGCGGTCCATTCCATCTTTGTAGATCTTGGCACCTTGCTCATTGTCGTACTGGTATTTTATGAACAATAGCTTCATTGTGGCGGAAGGGTTTGATGATCCTGCTGCCATATTTTCTCTGTTGTTCCTTTTCGAGTGTTCCAAGTTTTCAGTGAAAATCTCGTAAGATCTCTCCGAAGAAGTATCAGAGACACTTCCTTCAAAGATCGGCTCTAATGGTTGCACCCAACTTTGGTTTACACTTCCCTCGGTTGATATGACACTTGCTGGTTCCCCTTGTTTTGGTTGATTATTCCGGAGATTCCTGCCCGATCTCAAATTCATCAATTCCCCTAAAGGACTGTAGCTTTTCCGTCTCGGCAATTTGTTTTCCCCAAGTTTTTGTGGTCAGAATTGATCCAAACTGACTGATACTTGGTCAATTGTTTAATCTTGTCAGTTGGACAACTTCTGTTTCATCAAGTGAGAATTTTGTTGCAGTTATGCTGAAAAAGACATTATACGCGTATGATCTCTTTTTTCACAGATTTTGACTATTTTGGTTATGCTCACTCTCAATGGCCCCTTTATGCTCTGTTCACTCACAAAATTTAGTTTGAACTCTGTTTGAGCAAGCTATGGCTAGTTCAGGCTTTTCTTGGCAATTTTCTGCTTTTGACTTGTTTTTTGGGTCAATTGTGATCAAAATGGGATGAAACTTGAAATATAACCTCTAGACAGCTATTACAATGGATCTGTGTTAGCAAAGTATCAAAATATGTCCAAAATTAGGTCAAAGACATCATACGCGTATGATGTCTTTTTCATCAATTTGGGTCCAAACTTGATATTTATGCTTCCCACAGTGTTTGTAACAATCTTGTCAGGTCAGATTTCAAAAATAAGCAGTGGAAGTGCCAAAAGACATTATACGCGTATGATGTCTTTTGTCCCAGATTTTGACTATTTTTGGTTTTAAGCCTTCTCCAATGTTTATAATTGAGTTTCAAGTGTTTTTGTCAGGTTTGAATGTAAAATCAAGATCTGAATCCAAAATTTCCTATTCTTTGCGTTTCTTGGACTCCGACTTGTCTTTTTGGGTTTCTTTGAGTGTTAATGCCCTTGTTTTAAGTTGATCTTAGGGTAAAACCCCCCTTCTAAACACTCTGGCAATGTCAAATTTTCAATTTTAGTCTCTGTTTAGGTCCTAAGACATCATACGCGTATGATGTCTAAAGCTGCAGATTTCCAGCTTTTCAGCACAGAACTCTTCCAATAGCTCTTTTAAGTGCTCAGCAACAATCAGTTACACATAAAATTTTTCTGAACTTTGTTTATTGCATATTTCACTACCAAAGCGACTTTTTCAGTGATCTAACATGCAATTAAACACATCAAGCAAATAGAACACCTTTTGATAGCTCTAGATCAGGATCAAATCAGGCCCTACCTAAGCTACGTCTAATCATAAAATGGATTTTTTGCAATTGAAAATATAAAGAGATTTACTACCACACAAGGAGTAGCAAATGCTTTTTATGTCAACAACCACTTAAACACCATCAAAAAACAATCTAATCTAAGCTAGACTAAAAATACTGTCAACGCGGAAGACCCAGGAATACACCACTTCCTAGTATCTCTCGAGACCTTCGGAGTCCACCACTCCTAGATCTTTTCTGACTAAAGTATACAAAGTAGTTTATACGACTCACCTCGTAGGATTAGTCTAAGGTCACCTACTTAGGGCTCTCGTCCCCTGCAGCGGCGCCAAATGTTAAGGCGGTTACGCCGCTAGCGGAAGCTAAATAGCGAGAACTCAACCAACAACAGAATTTGTCAGACGAGGACGGAGCTTGACCCGCAGGCGCATGGAAACAACTAGGTGGGTGTCAAATCACCTACTCGACCTTCTAATGACAATCACTACTAAGGAAATCAAATCTAAGTTCTAAAATACGCAAGTGACTGAAATCCGTACTACGAACGAATGTTATACGAAACAGGATCTAGAATCATCGAATCGATCTCAAACTCAAGGGGAAGTCTATACACTAGGTAAGAACAACACCCTGAAGACTTGAACTGCGAAATCAACCTATAATCACTCCGTGCGGTAAACGCGTATGAAGACAGGCCGAAAAATACAGGTGACCGAAACTTGACCCCGATGGTACTAATGTGTAGCTCTACTCGTTGTGGTTCTATAGATATGCTGCACGCTCTATTCCGACACACGAGTTGGAAGAAAACTCACACCGAAGCTCGTAGGAACTTACCACACGTAGAAGCCGATAGCGCGCACTCTTGGTATCTGTGCGTAGCTCTCACCGTTGCTAACACAATGGCGGTGTCGCTTCTCCAATGGCAGTCCCGTAGCTCGCGTAGCAAGGAGATAAGACTCTCTCTCTCTCTCTCTCTCTCTCTCTCTCTCTCTCTCTCTCTCAGACACAGTCACGACGCTCAAAAACTCCCTTTGATTAATAATTGAATCTTCTTTAGGTTACAAAACTTTGGCTTATATACCTCAGCCTTGGAGGTGAAAACATCTCTAATTATTTACATCAGCAGGTGAAATTACGTCGGGATTACAAGCTGGAAACTCAATTGAGTCCCGTTACTTAATGAATGGCTCAAATCAAAATTAAATGTCGGAAAGACATTTATTACAATCAATGGTTACAAAATGATGGGTGTGAGCAAAAATGCGGGTGTGATCCTCTGCTGGCTCAACAACATTGCTGATGCAAGAGTCACTTTAAAAAAAAAAAATAGGACTAGACAACATGCAATTGAACAGGCCTTTATTGCTGCTCAAAGAAAAGGTGGTAACAGTAATGCAACCACTTCTCATGGTTCTTTTGCGAGTGTTAGCAGCAAGCTAACGCAGACTCGATTTTTCAGAGTTCTCCTTGTAAAACATTTATTATTTTGATCAATCGGGAATATTGTAACTCCTATTTTCTTTGATAAACCTTGTAATTAATGTGCCGGGGCTACAAGCTTCCAGATTGTATCAGCCAGTCAATTCCCAGCTTTGGTAGAACTCCAGATTATTAGTTTTGACCACCCAAAAACCTTGGCTAAGGTATAAAAGCCAATTTTTGTAAGTTTTTGGATAAGAAATATACAGCGTGAGCTAACGGCTCTCACTTCTCTCCTTCTCGTGCTTCCTACTCCCTCTCCGGTTGTCACATTACGAATGTGTTTGTTGCGTTGCAACCGCAGGTAAGAGCTCTACGCATTGACGTAAGCCATTCACAGTATTTCGTAGCCTTTGGCATCACCAACCTGCGGCCTAATTTCATCATAACTAGAAATTTACACTTTAAAATAAAAAACTAAGCATAGGCGGGATATTGGGGCATCATTGCTAAGCATTTAGATGCATTCTGGGTCGAAAACGACTAGGTCAAAAATCCACTGTTGTTAATAATCACGATTTTGGAACTTGACCTAAAGTGGGGTTTGAGACCATAGGCATGTGTGCATAGGTCTTATAAACTTGTCCTAGAAGGTTCGTTACATTTGGATGTCATTTGATGCTGTAACAGATGTGATTTGCTTGCCGACGAGCGATTGGCTTTTGGTGATTTCAGTCACTTGAGTGTAGCTTGAGTTAGATGCGAGTTCTTAGTTGTTTTCCGAGAGATTGACAACCTCTTGTAGCCCCTATGCACTAGTCGAGTCAGCTTTGTCCCATGGTTTGACAAATTAATCGTGGTTCTTGGTAATACTGCAATAAGATAGGATGGTGAGGTTAGACATGCGTCCCACATTTGGCGCCGCTGCCGGGGATCAAAGAGACCTAAACTAGGGAAAAACACAAGTGTCTTGTGTAGTTGTCCTTTAACTTCCTCTAGGTTTTCCTAGAGTTCAAAACACTCTTTTAGAAACCGCATAGCTTAAGATTGTGGTCTTTTGTTGTGTAGAGGTAGCTTGGAAGTAATCGTACTTGCTGAGTACCTTTAGGATTGTAGGATTGTAGATTTAGATTAGGATTTATAGAATGATTGGTAGACGAGACAAGTCTTAAGATCAAGACTCTGAAAAACATAAAAAAACACAAGAAAACGAGTGTTTGTGGACACTTTCCACAATCCCATTGCATGAGAATCTAGGAGTAGGGTAAGTAGGATCCGAGGTGGATTTCAGAACATTACTCTCTCTAAAAGAATCAAGTGTGAGTTGTTATTGAAAGTTGCAGAATTTCAGGTCTATGGCTAGAAATAGCTTGAAAAGACTCGAATCCACTCAATCCGAATGGAGAGTAAGCCTAAGAGTTGTCCGAACCAGTGGGTAAGCTCAAAGACACTTCGAAGTAGAAATTTTAAGAAGACCAAAACTCAGATTATTTACTTTTTCTTGACAATTTAGGCCAAATTAAGTTTTGACTTGATTTATAGGCTTAAAATACATCATAAAAAGACTGTCTTTGAGAAAATTGCAAAAAAGTACTCATTTCAAGCCTAAAGTTAATAATCGCGATTATTAACTTTTTGCTCTAAATTGGCCAAGCTTCATACCATTGACTCATTGCATGTGTACAAACAACTTTTGTAAAGTCCCAAAAGATTTGGATCACTAAACTGGCAAAAAACAGGGTAAAAACTAAAGTTTGTACTGACTTTTTGAATCTTGAGTATAAATTTGGGAAAAATTTGTCCAAACTTGTTGAAATTTGATTCATAGGCTTATGTTGATGTGATAAACATGTGTATATGATCAGTTGACCAAAAATTTGTCAGAAGTAAATAATCGTGATTATTTACATCTGCCCTATTTTTCAACTTTTTTGACCAAGTCTTCATACCACTAGCTTCACCATGTTGTAATAAGCCCACAAATCAAATTTGATAAGATTTGGACCATTGGAGTGAAATTTGTGACTAAAATTGTAAAGTTAGTCTGCGGGCACATAATTGATGACATTTGACCAAAAATTGTCCAAACTTGATGAAAATTGGCTAGTGACCTTAACTTAAGGTGTTTAACAGATCTGTGTCAAAGTTGGGGCAAAAACTTGCAAAAATATAGCTGGAGTAAATAATCTTGATTATTTACATTTGCTTCAAAACTTGACGATTTTGCAAATTTGAGTATACCACAAGGTCAAGCACATCCAGTAGACCTCAAAAATCAATTTTGGTGAAATTTGGACCCCAAAAGTGAGACTTAAGCCAGATTCTCGAAATCAGAGTCTACAGACACCAAACAGTTGATAAACTTGATCAGAATTGGTCCAAACCTGTTGAAATTTTCCCAGAGACTCTAACAAGTTGTATACTTGCCAAACCTATCAAAAAAGTGTAAAAATTTGACAAAAGTAAATAATCACGATTATTTACTTTTGCTATCCAGAGACATCATTTTTTACTTTTGAACTCATACAGTGATAGACCAACACATTATAAGGCCACAGGGCAATTTTGGGTTCAATCGAATCAAAATTGGTACAGATACACTCAGTTTACAGGTTGCAGATTAGACCTTTGATTTTTGCTAAAGTCAAATCTAAAAGTCAAATTTTGACTCCAATAGCATGATTTGAAGTGATACACAGAGACCAATCACGAGAGTTCTCAAGAGCTCTACTGTTTTTATAGAAAAATAGTTAACTTGATTAATTTTGTACAGGAATCAGGTTGCAGACGAGGAATGAGTGGCTTGACAGAAAGTTGCAATTGAATCGAGTGGAAATTGTCGACAAGTCAATCCAAAGGTGAGTACTCTATCCAGGGCTTCATAAGTCTATATGAACCTTAGATCTGGTTGTGTACTAGGAAATCAGGGCATACTCGGAGAAACCTACAATAGAGTATCTACCGAAGAAAGCGCGAATCAAGGCAATTCCTTGCACACAATTCTTGAAGAAGTCTCAGACACTTTTTCAGACTCAACATCCGAAATGTCTTCTTACTCGACTCACTCGGAAATCGGAACGACAATGCGCTATAAGCATATACTATCTTTTTACAAGACTAAAATGGAGCCCAGGTTTACTTGGACCCTAACGAGGAGTATGCTATTCATATTGATGACCATGGTATTGAGTTGAAAGAAGAGGTTAGGGCAAACAAACAAGGAAAAATGTACATGGATTGAAACAAAACTCAGTATTTACAGGTCAAAAACCCTGACGTGATAGACCAATGGGGGTTAGAAGTAAACACTATAATCCCAGATATGTCAGCAAAAGAAGGACCACCAACTTTGCAATTCAAGGGATACGATCAAGTAGACTTGAAGCCTTTGAAACGGCTTAGTACGGATAATCCTAGGATCGGAGTCTATTGTTGGAAAGATAGAAACATAAAAGATCTTTTGTGGACTTCTCATGTCAAACCAGGACAATTAACGGCCATGAAGATCATCTATATCTTCAAGATCAAAGATAAGGGATCAGTAGACCTACCAACCTACGTGTTTAGGGATTGTTATAACAACAACTTTGTTATGATGACTCCTGAGGAGGTAGAACAAACCAAATACCAAGGGTATTGCATACGGGATTGGATATTGGGGCAAGGACCAGAAACAATTCCAAGGGATGAACACCGTGAGAGATCATCTGAGAGTAATGTGAAGAAACCAAAAACTACCTCATCACGTAGAAAACCGGGTGACACTAAGGCCAGTCCGGGGTTACATGAGTCACTATTTCCAACAGACTGGTTTGAAGGACTCAGACCTGGACCAACTCTTAGAAGACCTGGAGTTGAGCCAAATAGACGTGTCAGACCAGCTGATTTTCAAAAATGGATTAGAAAATACAGCGGATCAGGGGATCCAAATGACCACTTAGCAAGCTTCAAGCAAGTGCTAAGAGCAGAGCGTATATTTGATTTCCATACTCAATTCGAGGGGTTTGGAATGAAATTAGAAGGAAAAGCTTTGACATGGTTCCAAAACATTTCACCAAGGTCAATCATGGACTTGAACACATTAGCTCAAGGATTTGTAGCTGCTTATTTCAAAACGGGGATTAAACATAATACGATAGCTCAAATCTACAGCTTTAAACAGAAACATGGTGTGTCTGTTAGGGATTGTGCAACTTGAATGAAGCAATACATTGTCAGATGCCCAGAGATGGAGATACTTGCAGAAGAACGACTCGTATCTATGTTTTTGGAGGGACTGCTAAACAAAGAACTTCATGCTATACTCTATAGTAAAAAGCATACAACCCTAGAAGTGTGTGTGTCTGATGCGATTGACCTAGGAGACAATTGCGAGATCTTCAATGAAGAAGATATCCCTAAGGATAACCAAAGTGAGAAAACAACATCCACAAAACCAGCACAAGTGGGAACGGCTGCTGCGGCACCACTCTCAGCCATAGAAGATATGCTAAAAAGGATGAACGACATGATGAACAATATGCAAAAAGCACTTATGAGAGGACCAGGACAAGGGATACCTCCACAGGAACAACCAATTAGGCCACAAAAATGGTGTACAATCGAGGGTAAATGGACCAACCATGAGACCCACGAGTGCTACTACAGACCAAAGTATGATGGGAATGTTTAGTACGTGCCCATGAGGCCATGTGATGGACAACCCATGTACATATATGAGCCTAATATGGTCCAAGCTCAAAGACCGCCAATGGGTATGGAAAGACCTCAACTTGTGTTGGGACAACAACCTCCATATCCATGAGAATATGCAGTGCCTATAAAGTACATACACTCGGAAGGAGTCATAGATGAACAAGCATTAGTGCCTATTACACCCTATGCAGAGCCTAGTCCATCTACAGTAATGGTAGAAGGAGATTGGTATAGTCCACATCCACCACCAATGGAAGAAACCATGACTTATGCTCCACCAGAGCTCGCACCAATGTATTATGTAGCTAATCAAGGTGTCAGACCTCCCATGGAAAGACGCATGATGAAGCCTAGAACAGGAAACTGTCATAACTGTGGTGTCGTTGACCATTGGAAGAACGAATTTCCAGAGCGTGACAAAAACCTTAAACCAATTGAACTATTGTATACAATGTTGCAAAAAGGGAGGACACTTGTTGATCATCAGGCAGTGATTGGGTGCCAATATCTTGTTCTTGATCGGCCATTTTCTCTTAGAACTGCAAGTCAACAGAGTGACAAATATTCAATATCATTGGCAAATATATATTCTCACTCATTGGGACACTGCACGGAATCCACTAAAAACCACCACTTCAAATGCGACTAATTGAACCACAAGGCAAATTTGAAATAATGACAGTTAAAATTTAAATGACAAATTTGAAAGGCAAGATAATTGACTCAATTAGGTGAACCACTTCAATTAGTTAAATGACACAAGGCAAGATAATTGACTCAATTAGGTGAACCACTTCAAACCAGATTATACACTTCAATAAAAATTTGAATACACTTGACAAGACATGTATATCATAAAAATGTTTAAATCGGATAAAATGATGGTGCAAGTTCAACAAGTGGACGTTGCACAGGATTACGGTCTGTCTTTAAATGTTCTTTGAAAAACATCAACACGTCAGAAGCATTCCTTCTTTGGTCCCGATCTTTTAACTTCATCCAACAATCTACTTTAATTCGAATAGCCTTCATGACATCTTCGTCCGGGTGGTGAAAAACATCGTCTGGAAAATAAAATTTTCTGGCTTCACTCCAAAAATTTGCCAGCATGTCGAACAGGTAGCCCAATGCATAAATGTCGTTGGCTTTTGAGTACGCATCTGTGCACCATGGATCGTATAGTTTGGGAGCAATCCACGGTCGCTTAGCCATCTCGGTGTTCCCTTCTCTCTTTGCATTCAAAATTGCTTCGTCCGACTGTGCGGTTGGAGACAAATAATTGTTTGCCATGCGCTTAGTAGGTGTTCTCAGCATCATACCCTAATCAATGATACCGACGCGGGGTTTATTGGCGCGAGTAAAGTCCAACATTACGTTGAACAGGTGCAGATCACTGTGCACTATACCGACTTGGTGGACAGTCACAACGCCGTCGATTAAGGCATGACAAATTGCCAGCACCTGCTCGACCACTGCTTTGATCCGCACCGTGTCTATGTCGCTTACAGGGTTGTTTGCTACAGGCAATGACCTCCAGCCATGTTGTAGCCTGTGCATGTGTCATCTGAACAATCCGTGAGCGAACGATAAGCGGTACATCATGTCGCCCACGGTACCCCCATTGTAGTATGGGAATATCATGATCCAAGGAGACTCTGTAGTAGACCCAATGCACCTGACAATGGAGGGGTGAAGCGTTTGCATTCCCTGCTCTGTCTGAAAGCTGTCAAATTTTGCCTCACTCCCTCCCTTGTAACATTTTCTCACATATGTAATGTGGTCTGGAAAAAATGAGATGCCTTTGACAGTGTACAATGTGCACACACCGAAGGAGCCAGCTCCAATACTCATACCTTCTACCAAGGCTTCGTGAGGGATGCCGACAAGATGAGTGCACTTTGCATTCAAAGCAATGCGCATGATTGTGCCGGTGCTGCTGGCATCGGATCAACCTCCCAAAGCTGCTTGTGCATCTTGTGCCATCTTCAATATCTTGGGTAGAGCTTCTTGGTCCTGTGCTTTCACACGCTTCATCTTTACCTTCTGTTCTTTCCACAATTTATCCCAGAGCTCTAACTTTGACATGTCGCAAGCAGGTGGGATATCTTCCTTTAAGTCTCTACAACATACTTTCATATTGCCCAACACTGTCCTGACTTTATGGTGGGGGTCAAATTCTCGTATCCTAGCTGGACTCAACAACTCGTATTGGCCTTCAAGTCGCGACCTGCGCTCTATGTTCTCCCATATAGCGCTAGTGATGTCTTTGATGTAGACATCGCTTTCACTAATCTGCTGTATGCAGTCAGCTGCACATGATGAGATTGCCAAAATACATTCTTTACGAATGGCACGCATAATACATTTCTTCTGATCTAGCGTCATATTTGCACTGGACAATACAAAAACAGCATATCAAATACAAATTCATGGTTGCGAATGACACTACCACTCTCACACTATCTCAGGTAAACTCTTAACCACCACTTGAAGACTTTAACAAATGTTATGGAAATATTGATAAAAATTGAATATAATCTTCACTTAAAATTGTGAGAGAGATCAATGATGGGAGCCTAACTTGAAAGTCAGCTCCTATAGAGGAAGCCTGGTTGGATAACCTACCATCTGATATGAGCATGGATTTACAATCCTTGTACGGGGATTGCGGATCGGAAGCTTCAAGAATATCTAAACCATTGACATTAAAAACATCACCTTCTTACTTGGGAGATAACGAAGATGAATCCATCGTGTGCAAGACCATTCAAGTAAAAAGAGCCAACTAGACTCTAGAAGTAGAAAACATTCATTCAATCATGTCTACACCCATCCAATGCACTGTTACTTTGGGAGAACTATTGAAACTCAGACCATACTTGTGGAACGATTTACAGAAAACCCTAGAGAAGGTGGGGATAACCAGGTTAATCTCTAAGAGTTTGAAAAAATTTGAAAAATGAAATGGAAAACAAAGAGATTCGATCAGTTCCTATGAACAAGGTCGGAGAATATTATGAAGGGAAAGAAGGAAACACCACCCTCCCAGTGAAATATAATGACATTGAAACCATGGTAATACTGGATAGTGGAGCTGGCATAGCCATAGCCACTAAAGCAGTATGGAAATCCTGTGGACAGCCAGTCATTAGACAAATGCGAATGAAATTTCAATTGGCTGACGGACACATTGAGAGACCACTAGGGCTACTTGAAAAAGTGATAGTCAATTCTTGTGGAATTGAATATCAACATACTTTTGCCATAGTAGACTTTGGGAAAAAACTCAACTATGAAATCATATTGGGAAGACCTTTCATGCGACAGGTACAACATTTCATTTCTCTCTTTAATTTTTTTCTTTAATTTTAATTTTCTAAGCATACATTAACTCTCTCTCTCTCTCTCTCTCTCTCTCTCTCTCTCTCTCTCTCTCTCTCTCTCTCTCTTTCCTACACACACACACACTGCTCTCTGTCTCTGTCTCTCTCTCTCTATTTCCTACACACACACACACACCTCTCTCTCTCTTTCCTACACACACACACACACACACCGCTCTCTCTCTCTCTCTCTCTCTCTCTCTCTCTCTCTCTCTCTCTCTTTCCCTCTTTCCTACACACACACACACGATGTGGAGAGAGAGAGAGGGAGGGGTTGGGGGGGCGGAGATGGACATAATACCTGCGCAGCAGGTTTCGGCCAAGATCTGAGCAGGCGAAAATGGCCCCTGCGCGCGGGTTTCGCTTTTTTTCCCCAAATTTTTTTGCGTCGCTATACGCGTGGATATACGCGTCGATATACGCGTGGCAAATAAAGCCTTTCCACGCGTATATGGATGCACACTGCAACGCGTATAGCGACGCACGCTAATTACATCGATATACACGTGGAAAAGCATGGCCGTCGATATATACGCGTCGATATCTTCATGTAGTGTTGTAGTGTGAGGTGTGTATGCCTGTGATGTGATCCATGTCGACTTGGTAGCTTTCCTTCTCCTCGAGCTTGTAGATGCTTCGGCTTCGCATTTTCTTGGGAATATCTGATCTCGTGGTAAACAAATGACAAAAATCCAATTTTTAGCTAGATAATCATCAACAAGTGTCATTGAAATCCCCTTGAGATGTACTTCACCATGGTCATCTCCCGGCTCCAAAATCTGACAAATGGCAGATACCACGGTAGGTGTCATTTGTGTCAAATTTGACATTTATTCTCATAGTTTGTATGTTCACTCTGCTTGTCAAACTCTGAAACTTGTAAATGTTGAGTGAGGAATTCCTTGTTGGTCCAAATTGAGCAAATCAGGTGTCATTGGGACCCTCTTGGCTTGTGGAAACTTTTAATGCCAGATTTTGCCTGCTCTAAGCCTTCTGGCAACAACCGCGGTATCTGTCAGTAGGGGTCAAATTGCACAAGTTTGGTATGGCTAGGGTCCCCATGCCAAGGAGGTCCTGTTTGGGCCATGCATAATTTGGTCAGTGTTGAGCCAGCAGAGGATCACACCCACATTTTTGCTCACATCCATCATTTTGTAACCATTGATTGTAATAAATGTCTTTCCGACATTAATTTTGATTTGAGCCATTCATTAAGTAACGGGACTCAATTGAGTTTCCAGCTTGAAATCCCGAAGTAATTTCATCTGTTGATGTAAATAATTAGAGATGTTCTCACCTCCAAGGCTGAGGTATATAAGCCAAAGTTTTGTAACCTAAGGGAGATTCAATTATTAATCAAAGTGAGTTTTTGAGCGCCGTGATTGTGTCTGAGAGAGAGAGAGAGAGAGAGAGTCTTATCTTCTTGCTACGCGGGCTACGGGGCCGCCATTGGAGAAGCGACACCACCATTGTGTTAGCAACGGTGAGAGCTACGCACAGATACCAAGAGTGCGCGCTATCGGCTTCTAAGTGTGGTAAGTTCCTACGAGCTTCGGTGTGAGTTTTCTTCCAACTCGTGTGACGGAATAGAGCGTGCAGCATATCTATAGAACCACAACGAGTAGAGCTACACATTAGTACCATCTGGGTCAAGTTTCGGTCACCTGTATTTTTCGGCCTGTCTTCATACGCGTTTGCCGCCCGGAGTGGTTATAGGTTGATTTTGCAGTTCAAGTCTTTAGGGTGTTGTTCTTACCTAGTGTATAGACTTCCCCTTGAGTTTGAGATCGATTCAATGATTCTAGATCCTGTTTCGTATAGCATTCGTTCGTAGTACGGATTTCAGTCACTTGCGTATTTTAGAACTTAGATTTGATTTCCTTAGTAGTGATTGTCATTAGAAGGTCGAGTAGGTGATTTGACACCCACCTAGTTGTTTCCATGCGCCTGCGGGTCAAGCTCCGTCCTCGTCTGACAAATTCTGTTGTTGGTTGAGTTCTCGCTATTTAGCTTCCGCTAGCGGCGTAACCGCCATAACATTTGGCGCCGCTGCCGGGGACGAGAGCCCTAAGTAGGTGACCTTAGACTAATCCTACGAGGTGAGTCGTATAAACTACTTTGTATACTTTAGTTAGAAAAGATCTAGGAGTGGTGGACTCCGAAGGTCTCGAGAGATACTAGGAAGTGGGGTATTCCTGGGTCTTCCGTGTTGACAGTATTTTTAGTTTAGCTTATATTAGATTGTTTTTGATGGTGTTTAAGTGGTTGTTGACATAAAAATCATTTGCTACTCCTTGTGTGGTAGTAAATCTCTTTATATTTTCAATTACAAAAAAATCCATTTTATGATTAGAAGTAGCTTAGGAAGGGCCTGATTTGATCCTGATCTAGAGCTATCAATTGGTGTTCTATTTGCTTGATGTGTTTGATTGCATGTTAGATCACTGAAAAAGTCGCTTTGGTAGTGAAATATGCAATAAACAAAGTTCAGAAAAATTTTCTGTGTAACTGATTGTTGCTGAGCACTTAAAAGAGCTATTGGAAGAGTTCTGTGCTGAAAAACTGGAAATCTGCAACTTTAGACATCATACGCGTATGATGTCTCAGGACCTAAACAGAGACTAAAATTGAAAATTTGACATTGCCAGAGTGTTTAGAAGGGGGGTTTTACCCTAAGATCAACTTAAAACAAGAGCATTAACACTCAAAGAAACCCAAAAAGACAAGTCGGAGTCCAAGAAACGCAAAGAATAGGAAATTTTGGATTCAAATCTTGTTTTTACATTCAAACCTGACAAAAACACTTGAAACTCAATTATAAACATTGGAGAAGGCTTAAAACCAAAAATAGTCAAAATCTGGGACAAAAGACATCATACGAGTATAATGTCTTTTGGCACTTCCACTGCCTATTTTTGAAATCTAACCTGACAAGATTGTTACAAACACTGTAGAAAGCATAAATATCAAGTTTGGACCCAAATTGATGAAAAAGACATCATACGCGTATGATGTCTTTGACCTAATTTTGGACATATTTTGATACTTTGCTAACACAGATCCATTGTAATAGCTATCTAGAGGTTATATTTCAAGTTTCATCCCATTTGGATAACAATTGACCCAAAAACAAGTCAAAAGCAGAAAATTGCCAAGAAAAGCCTGAACTAGCCATAACTTGCTCAAACAGAGTTCAAACTGAATTTTGTGAGTGAACAGAGCATAAAGGGGCCACTGAGAGTGAGCATAACCAAAATAGTCAAATTCTGTGAAAAAAAGACATCATACGCGTATAATGTCTTTTTCAGCATAACAGTAACAAAATTCTCACTTGATGAAACAGAAGATGTCCAACTGACAAGATTAAACAATTGACCAAGTATCAATCAGTTTGGATCAATTCTGACCACAAAAACTTGAGGAAAACAAATTGCCGAGACGGAAAAGTTACAGTCCTTTAGGGGAATTGATGAATTTGAGATCGGGCAGGAATCTCCGGAATAATCAACCAAAACAAGGGGAACCAGCAAGTGTCATATCAACCGAGGGAAGTGTAAACCAAAGTTGGGTGCAACCATTAGAGCCGATCTTTGAAGGAAGTGTTTCTGATACTTCTTCGGAGAGGTCTTACGAGATTTTCACCGAAAACTTGGAACACTTGAACCTGAACAACAGAGAAAATATGGCAGCAGGATCATCAAACCCTTCCGCCACAATGAAGCTATTGTTCATAAAATATCAGTACGACAATGAGCAAGGTGCAAAGATCTACAAAGACGGAATGGACCGCTATTGTGTAAAGATAGAAGATAGACCTAGTGAGTTCAAGGACTTAGTGCCTGTGAGCTATAGCAGAGATAGATATCTAGATGACGAGGGTACCATGTACTTGGTAGTCCTAAACCCTAACATTGTGGACAAGTGGGGAATGATGGGCACCAAAGCCAAAATAGATGAAGAACTCGAGGAGAAAGCACCAATAATGAACTTCCCTAATGCGAGGTTAAGAAGAGAGAATGAAACTACAAGGATCAACACTGATAACATCTATGTGGGGCTATACAAATATAATAATGGGGAGCAAGATCTCTATTATAGATGTGAAGAACCCTACACCGGAGAGTTGACAGACAAAAAAAGACTCTATGTCTTTACCTACACAGAGGGATCGGAAGTGAAAATTGCTGCTTACGATAAGTATGGCAGGCAATACTCAACAATGGGCAAGAAAGAATTAGAAGGATATACATACTTTGGGGGACCACTACATCAGTATTATGTTACTTCTAGCTCACATAGACCAGCACCAACAACTGGAGTGCAAAACTCAATGACAACAGGAGGACAAAGAACTCAGGTTGCTGACTCTTTCAGTCAACCTTGGGACTCGAAGCTCGGACCAATGGGATCATTACATTCCAGAGAGTCAATGGAGACGAATCGAGGTAGTGCAGTTCCAATCCCCACCTATACCACTCCAGGTCCAAGGTTTGAAGCGGAACCATCACATTTACCTCCCAGTAGTAGATTCAGGGCAGAGGAACCGACAAGGGTAACCCATGAAGTCCATGATGCTAGAGAAAGCTTTAGCCGAGACACAGGAGCAATGAGATTGGTAGCAGATCATAGACGTATGAGACCATCTCAAGTAGCCAAGTGTATGCCAAAGAAGTATGGTGGTTCAGGAGATCCGTATGCACATGTGTCACTCTTTAAGCAAGTCTTAAGAGCTGAGCAGATAACAGATTTCCATACACAATACGAGGGATTTGGTCTTACTCTAGAAGGTACTGCATTGACATGGTTTCAACCAATGAACATAGGGGGATTCCATGACATTGACCATTTGCTAAGAGAGTTTGCTGAGGAATTCTCAAAACGAGGGATTAAGCACAATACGGTCTCACAAATATATGCTTTTAAACAGAGAGAACACGAAAAAGTGAAGGAAGCTTCACTTCGCTTCAAACAATACATTGAGAGATGTCCAGTACGTGAACGACCACAAGATGACAGACTATCTGTTCTCTTTATTGAGGGACTGAGGAACGACACTCTCAAGAAGGACTTGCACTTGAAAGCTTGTACAAGTTTCGAGCAAGTAACGAGAGAGGCATTGTACTTAGTGGATAACTGTACGGTTTATGGAGAAGTGTCAGCGGATACAGATTTTGCATTCAGTAGCTCCTCCTCCGTAGCGAGCGAGACTACCACTAAAAAGAATGTTCAAACAACAACCATGCCAAATGTAGAGCAAATGATAGAAGATGCTCTAAAAAGGATGGCACCATACCAAAAACCATTGCCAAAAACACTGAAATGGTGTGCTATTGAACAAAAATGGACAAATCATCCAACAGAGGAGTGTTATTACAACAAAGGGTATGTAAGGGAGCGCCAGTATGCACCTCCTGCTCAATTAGCACCACCTCAGATACATCCAGTACCTCGATACCCAACGGGAAATGTACCAGGACCTATGGGGATAGAAAGACCGCAACCGGTATTGGGACAACAACCACCTTTACCAGGAGCAAGACCAGTGGGCATTAGATATGCACCAACCTTAGAGAATCAGGAAGAACAAGCCTTAGTGCCTGTTCAAGCCTATTACGAAGAATCGGGTGCACACATGTCTCCGACAGTGTATTACCCACCAGAAGAACCAAAACAACCAGAACCATGGGGCATGATGGGGAATGTTGGAACACCAACAGTTACAAGTGCTTCTGATGAAGAGAGATACAATATGGACACAAGAACATTGATGTTCATAGCGCATGGAGGGTTAACAGGACAAAGACCATCCTATCCACAAAGGACGAATCAAATGGGACCAAGACCAGCACTAGGACCCTGTTACAAGTGTGGAGGTGACCATCTGATGAATTTTTGTCCACATACGGAAATCATTAGAATTAACGCTTATTGCACTGAGTGTGGGGTTACTCACTTCATTGAGGATTGTTCAAAGAATCCAAACAAAGTGCAAAAGACGACATTGAATATGCTAGAAACTATTCCTACCAGCAGTGGGTCTGAAAATGAAACTCTGATACCAACGCAAGTTGTTACTAGAGCTCAAGCTAAGAAAACCACTAGAGAACCTAAGAATGGAAAGTTAGCGACTGAAGTGGTTAGTCAAGGACCGCCGAGTCAGAAAAACACATGGAAAGCTAGAAAAGCACGCATGAAGTTGAGAAAAGAACGTGAAGACGCTATTCTAGCTGAGGAACTAAAGCAAACTAAAGCTAGATTAGAAAAACTTGAGAGTCAAAACGGGAAACGAGAGATGAGCCCGGAAAGAATGAAACAAAAGAGTATCAAAGAAACAACGAGCTTAAGCTCAGGGGGATCAGTGCTAGTCGACAAAGTACACGAACCATTGGACGCACTGATGAGAGCTTACGAAGCTAGGTTAAAGAACAACCAAACACAAAAACAAAGGTGGATGACATACCCAAACGCGGAATTGGAAAAGCAGAGACTTGAAATGTGCCAGAGAATGATCGAGACTGCACAAGCCTTATTAGAACCACCAAAAGAAACAATGAATTGTGGAAAGGAAAACCCAATTCAGCAAGAGACTATCGTTTCACGGGTAGCTGAAAAGACTCCCAGTGCACAAAAGCCTGAAAATACACAAAAGGATGACCGCATAGTATTGAACACAACCGATCAGGAGATAGAGAGTTTTCATCTAGTCATACAGAGGATTTACGGAAAAGATGAGGATTACAATGAATTTTGGAAACAAGTGAGAGAGGCAAACTTTGCAAACGAGCTAAGTTACCAAGCTAATCAGACAAATTGGGAAAAGGACAT
This sequence comes from Adiantum capillus-veneris, assembly GCF_014529385.1. NCBI lineage: Eukaryota > Viridiplantae > Streptophyta > Polypodiopsida > Polypodiales > Pteridaceae > Adiantum > Adiantum capillus-veneris. Next base: position 113,862,133 of record NC_140959.1, on the reverse strand, counting down.
CAGGAATCCTCCCATAGTGGAATTTGAGGCAGGATCTCAAGTGGACTTGGATCTGCAATCTTACTGGGGAGATGGGGGCTCTGTTAGAACAATGGAGAGAAAACCTCATTCACTGAAAACCTTACCTTCATACTTAGGAGAGTATGAAGCAAAATCCGAGACTAGAGCACTTCCCTCACGAAAAATCTCATCAGAAAAAGTCACGGACTCGCAAGGATTGATAGAGATTTTGTCAACACCAGTGACATGCACTATCACTTTAGCTGAGCTTTTGAGGCTAAGACCACATATGTGGACCACTGTAGGAAAATGCTTGGAGAAATTCGGGATAAAAGATCCAACATCGGGATTGCAAGAGAGCATAGAGGAGCTGAGCAAGCCACAAAAGAACGCTGAGCCTGTACCCTTAAACAAGGTCGGAGAGTATTGCGAAGGTGAAGAGGGGAATACAACCTTACCAGTTGAATTCCAAGGAGTGAAGACGATGGCAATACTAGACAGCGGAGCAGGGGTAGCCATTGCTACAAAAGAAATCTGGAAAAAATGGGGGAAACCAGCAATAAGGAAGACTAGGTTGAAACTCCAATTAGCAGATGGGCACATGGAGAAACCTATGGGGTTATTAGAGAAAGTTGTAGTGACTTCTTGCGGCATTGAATACGAACATACTTTTGCTATTGTCGATTTTGGCAAGGATAATAACTATGATATCATATTGGGAAGACCATTCATGAGACAGTTGAAAATGGTCCAAGATTGGGGCTACGATCATATATACCTGAGAAATATGGAAACCACTACACGTGTGAACCTCAAAGACCATAGCTACAAAGATGTGAGCCGAACACCGGTAGAGGAGTTCGATTCAACTACTTTGGCGGGATCCGAATTTCCAGCTTGGTTAGGTAAATCCAAGGAGTTATGGATGTGTGGAGCTTCGAAATGTGGAAGTCTGAAACGAGAAGAATGTGTTTTAGAAAGGGCTATCGAAGACGAAACTTATGTAGGAGAACCCTTTCCAGAGGACACGTTTGAACCATTAGAATGGACACACATTCTAGCAACCCTAGATGTTTGTGCAATTCCGGATGGTCCCACAACGAAATTTTGCGACAAGGACGGGTACGACGTGGTTCCGTATTTCATGTTGAGAACTGTACTCGAAAAAGAAACTGAAAAGAACGATACACTGGAAAAGAAGGATGAAGAAGAGGTGTTTCACGACATTCCCAATCATCCAGAGTGGGGAAATGAAGCAGACAACGAGTCAACGGACAATTCAAGCGGAAACGAAGAAACTATAATGGATGTTCGATTTTATGATTTTCCGAACCAAACTAAACAACGCCAGAAACACTATAGAGCAAAGAAAAAAACAAAAGGGGTTAGAACCAATCCGATGCCTAGAATAAGAGGAAAAAATCAATTCCTAATGCTAGTAAAGGCTGAAGATTGTGTTAAGGATAAGATTTCTGGAAGAATGAGAGGCAGTGATCAAAAGAGCTTACGAAAAGACAAAAGAGGCTCAAGAAATCAAGTTCAAAAGAATGGAACGAAAACTGAAACAGAAAAATCAGAAAAGAACAAGCGCAACAGAGAATACACGGAGTCCAAGTTAGAACGTAGAAACAAGTACAGAGAGCTCAAGAAAACTCTGAAGGAAGTTTGGACGACAGAAATTGAGAGTGGAGAGGACGAAAACGTCAAAATCAAGGAAAACATGGATGTTCCCTCTCACTATAGGAAATTCACAATAGAGGATAGGAAGGTGATATTAACCCCACCTATTCGAGAGAGGAAGGAGAACGAATCTTATGACGGACCGGAGGATGCAAAAAAAGTTGATTTAGCAGCTCCAGGTGAGCCACCTAGACCGGTGTACATAGCCACAGATTTGTCTCCAGGCGAGGAAGAGAGACTTTTGAGTCTTCTCAGAGAGTATAGGGATGTGTTTGCATGGTCTTATAAGGACTTAAAGGGAGTTGACCCATCGATATGCCAACACTCAATCCCACTGAAACAAGACGCAAAGCCTAGCAGACAGAGACCATACACATATAATGATACTTTTGCTAAGCGAATCAAGGAAGAGATAGATAAGCTAATGGAAGCTGAATTCATATACGAGATTGAACACACCGATTGGGTATCTCCGATTGTGGTAGTACCTAAGAAGAACGGAAAACTCCGAGTGTGTGTCAACTTAAAGAAAGTGAATGCTGCAACAATCAGGGACAATTATCCCCTGCCGATAACTGATCATGTTCTAGAGCGTGTATCAGGGAAAACAGCATACTCCTTTCTTGATGGTTTTTCAGGATATAACCAGCTAGCCATAGCACTAGAAGATCAACATAAAACAGCTTTTGCAACGGAGTGGGGATTTATGCTTATCGAGTTATGCCTTTTGGTCTAACCAATGCTCCCGCAACCTTCCAGAGGCTGATGACGCATGCTTTCAAAGAATACTTAAGGCTGTTTCTAGAAATCTACATGGATGACTTATGTGTACATTCTCTATTGAGAGATGAGCATCTAGAACACCTAAGAAAAGTATTTGAGAAATGTAGGACATATCGCATTTGTCTCAATCCTGAGAAATGTGTGTTTATGGTCCGACAGGCAGAATTCTGGGACATATTGTCTCACAAAACGGAATATCCACGGATTTAGAGAAGATAAAAGTTATAGTGGATATGCCTAGACCAACCAATGCGAAACAAGTACAAGCTTTATGGGACATTGCGGATATTATAGACGATTCATTTACATGTACGCTATAATAGGCCAACCACTTTACAGGCTAATAGTGAACTTTGAATGGACAGAGGAGTGTGAGGAATCGTTCAAGAAATTGAAAGAGGCACTCATTACTGCTCCAGTCTTGAAATCACCAGATTGGGAGAAGATATTCCATGTGCATATAGATGCTTCGGCATATGCAATAGGATGCATTCTGGCTCAGCCAGAAGAAGGAAACATGGATTTTCCTATCTGTTACGCCAGTCGACAGCTCAACAATGCAGAGAAGAATTACACCACAACAGAGCGAGAAGGATTAGGAATGATCTATGCTGTGAAGAAATTTCGGCATTATCTTCTAGCCAACAAGTTTGTGTTTTTTACGGATCACCAAGCCTTGCTCTACCTAGTGAATAAACCATGCAATACCGGGAGAATAGTGAGATGGTTCATTATCTTACTGGAATTCGACTTCACGGTAGTAGTAAAGAAAGGAAAAACACATCTTAGAGCTGATCATCTTTCGCGATTGACGAATGGAGAAGACCCTATAGGAGTAGATGACGACATGCCAGACGCGTACTTGTTCAACATAGAAATGATACCGAGGTGGTCTCAAAATGTCGTTAACCTATTAACCTATGGAGGAGAGTTCGATAGAAGAGAATACAACCTGAAACATATTGCTATTCAGCAATCCAAGAATCTTCAATTGATTGCAGGAAGGTTGTATCAATTGGGAAATGATCATGTTTTACGACTATGCATCAATCCTGAGGAATATAGTATATATCTGCGCGAAGCACATGTTCAGGAATGTGCATTTCATTGTTCAAGAAGGAACACATATAGGAATTTGTTACAATTGGGAGTCTATTGGCCAGGAATGAAAGAAAGCGTACATGAATATGTCACTGTATGTATTGTATGTTCATCAAAACCGCCAGTCGAGTATTCGACATTATATCAGATAATGATCGCTCCAGAATGGAGTCAGTATATTGTTGAATATCTCACAAATAGAACTTTCCCAGAAGGAACTCAAAAGCTCGTCAGAAATCTGTAGAGACAGAAGCTAGAGATTACGCTTTAATAGGAGATCAACTCTATAAGAGAGGTAAAGACAACCAGCTTAGGATTTGCGCATCAGAGTCTGAGTATGTGATAATCCTGGAGCAAGCTCATGGAGGAGTAGGTGGAGGCCATTTCTCAGGTGATAAGATAGCAAAACTTGTCTTAGCCGCAGGAATATGGTGGCCAACATTACATATGGACGCTGAGGAATACGTTAAACGGTGTGATGACTGTCAGCGGACCAAAGTACCACTTAAAAGAGATGATATGCCGCTTAGACCAATGATGGGGGCAAGAGCTTTTGCAAAATAGGGGATTGATTATGTCGGACCCATTTCACCTCCTGCATATAAGACTCATGCACAATACATCATTGTGGCTACAGACTATCTAACAAAGTGGGTCGAAGCAAAGGCAACTCAAAAAGTAGATGCCAGGACCACGGCACAATTTCTATATGAATACGTCTTTGTACGATATGGATTGCCAATAGAAATTGTGAGTGATCGAGGCACACATTTCATAAATGAAGTGATAGAGATCCTTCTAGATGAATTCATGGTAATCCATAGGAAATCAGCCCCGTATCATCCACAAGCAAACGGACAAGCTAAAGCAACAAACAAAACCATATGCACGGTCCTTACGAAGATTGTATCTGAGTCGAGAACTGACTGGGACCTGAAGTTGCATTCAACATTATGGGCATATAGGGTAGCATATAAAACATCAATAGGAACGATCCCATATAACATGGTTTTTGGGTTAAATGCTATCTTACCAATAGAATTCTTGATTTCAACCTTAAGGGTGGCTAAGGATCTAGAGTGGACAGGGCACGAGCTCTCTGATAGATTAGATGACCTGGAAAAGCTAGATGAGCTTCGCCTAAAAGCAGTAGCTTCCATCTACGCTCAAAAAAGGCGACAAAAGGAATTTTTTGATAAGCATGTGCGGACTAAAGAGTTTAAAGTTGGGGACTCTGTCCTAGTTTACACTCTGAAACAGCATGCTAAGACGCTTAAAAAGCGAGGGATGGGACCTCTGGTGATTAAAGATCTATCACCAAGTGGAGCCGTCAAGCTTGCTACATTAGACGGAGAAGAAATGCCAAATTGGATTAGTGGATGCAGAGTGAAAAAGTATCTGTTGCCGCTAACACAAGACATGCTTCTCAAAATACATCAAGAAAAGCTGCGTGTCCAGAAAAAGAAAAAGATTGAGGAGGAAGCGCAAGCCGAGGCGAAGGAAAGAATGGAGAAAAGAAGACTACTGCATCAGAAACAGCGCAATGAAGGAGCAATACGAATAAACGCAGTCAGTATAACAGAAATGGATAATGACAAAGAAGAACCCATAGTTGAATGCAAAGTAGGAACCAACCAAATCAAAGCCAGAGCACTTTTGGACTCAGGAGCTCAAGCTAACCTACTTTCACTCAGTTTGTATAGACAATTGACAAATGACACTAAACTACAAACTGCCAAGCAAGAGTTAAAGAGTTACTCTGAGAATTCAATCAAAACTGTCGGATGCACAGTTTTACATATACAGATTAACCAATATGTGTATCCTCATATGTTTTACGTGGTTGAAGACCAAGCTACACAACATCCATTATTGCTAGGACAACCATGGCAGAAGCAATACAATGCAATGATTGACTGGAGTTCTAATTCAGTGCTTATCAAATACGAAGGTGAAATTCAATCAGTTAAGTTCACCAAAGGAGAAGAGCCAACTCCAAAGGACGAATCCAAAGACAAAGATAAACAACAACCAGAGAAAAAGAAGAAGCAATGGAAACCAAAAGTTTCTATACAACCGGATTACTCTTCGACGAGGAATTCTCAACATTGGATAAGGAAGACAAGCAATAATATAACAACTCAACCTTGGGATAAAACGGAGTCAACGTTGGTATGGAGACCAAAAAAGGTGGTGCCAGAAAACACAAACAGAGTCTTCAATACCAGACAACAGAGTGATCCCCGACAATCAAGGACAGTGAAACAGATCTGGATTCCAAAGAAGTTCATGACGGCACAAAGCTACAGCAAGCAAATTTGGATCCCAAAGATTTGTAAACAGGAACTCCCTTCAATACAATCAACGGAAACTCCTAGGTATTTCAAGGCGAGGGAATCAACACACAGAACAAAGCAGGTTTGGGTCGCAAAGAGTTTGTGGCAAGCACAAGCAAAGCGGAAGCAGATTTGGATTGTGAAAAAAGACAACAAGATAACGAAGAATCCATCTACTGATTCTACTACCGAAGTACCAAAACCAACCCAAAACCCGACCACCAATCCTTCAATCAAACAAAGAGCAGCTTTATTGGAAAGACTGTTGTATCAACGCTCTACAATTGCATTGGGAACTGATGACCAAAACAACTACAATGCTTCACCCACAGACACTTCATAGTCGTCCGGGAGGACTCAGACTAGGAGGGGGGGAGGTATACAGGAGCTACAAAGCAGCTACAAGCGGAAAAAACAAAGAAAAACAAAAATTATATTACAAGGGCAGTGTCTTACATGATTTTGTAATTTTTTATGTTTGATTGCGGATATTGATAATATTTATGCCCTTATATACCTTGTTTTGCAACAAGAAGAGATCAAATGATGAATTTGGGTCTCTAGATGTGTAAATATCACTAAATAAGAGTGTTTTTGGAGCTAAAAAGTGGAAAAAAGTGGTAATCCAAGTCCAGAAATCACAAAGAAGTGTATATTCATATACACAGGGTTACCAGCTATTTATCGTGTATGTTTGGAATTTTTTGGCTTCAATTTGCTATTTTCCTTTATTTTTTATGATTTTCTTAATAAAAATAAAAGAAAAATAAAAAAGCAGGTGAAATGAGATCGGAAAAAAGAAAAGAATAGATGGTGATGATCCTAATGACAAGGGCAACCCATGGTAAAAATGGGGTACAATTCTGAAAAAGTTGCGGAAAGCCCGAAATGACAGAATTTTGGCAAAGTGGACAAATTTCTCAGAAACAGGTCAAACGGAGTCCAAATTGAGAAATTTCAAATCCTAAAGTGCATTTCACGACGAGATAGGAGCACATGTCAAATTTGGTAACAAGTGATCCGGGAAGCCCGAAGTTAAGTATTTTTCACTTCACTATCAAGCTCATTTCCACTATTACCTTCTTGGAGAGAGCAAAGAGCACACAGGAGCATCCGACCTTCTACCGCCTTCTACGACTGCTACGAGAGCTCAGAGGACACCAGACATGAGAGGTAGACTCGTTGCCATAAGCTTTTGATGCTTATTGTTAACTTTTGTCGCGAAAACTCACCAAAACCAAGAAACAAGAGCAGACGGGGAATGGGGAGGAACGCTAGGTAGGGGCACAACCGCCTAACCAAACCTTGCAAGAACTTAGAGGTGGGTTACCCTAGTATAGGAGATGAGTTTCTAGCACTCAAAGCTCGAGAAAGAACGACTGGAAAAACCCTAGGTCAACAGAGCCTGCAAGAGGCAAACAGAAAAAAATTGTCGGAATGACACAAAACTTCTCAGGAAGCTTAACAACATCGAGGGCAATGCAACCTTGGAGTATCTCCGGGTTTGGATCACCAAAAGTAGGTCGGAACAACCGATTCGGCTGCGGACACACAAAGCGTCATTTTGGCATAACGGCTGAAATTGACGACCGAATGAGATGAAACTTCACGAGCAGTTTCCACTATACATGGATGACTTATGTTTGCAAGCAAAACCCAAAAGAAAGCTGATTCACTTACCGATGGTGAAAAAGACGCTTTCGGGCAACCAAATGGAGAAAGATGGAGAACGGGGAGCCAAAGTCAAGTTCAACCAAATAGGTGGCTTCACAACATATCCAATGAGCTGGAAATGCAACTCTCGAGAAGAAAAGTTGAAGAAATTCAACTCCAAGGCAAAAAGACGACTTCGGAGACTGAAATGCCTATAAGGGGGCTTTTTAGCTAAACTGATGACTTTTTAAGTTGAAAACTAGTTAGCAGGGCTTAGGGCACTAGCACAAAGCATTCTTTGCACAAAAAGACCAACATTTCAAGAAAAGACATCATATGCGTATGATGTCTCACAGCATAATTTTCACATCCATCTCAACATTTGAGTGCATAGCCTCATTCCACATGTTAATCACATCCTATGAACCAAGTATCATGAGAATTGGAGTTAGAAAACCCAAGGAAAACCAAAAAGACGCAAAGTAGGCCATAAAATTGATTTTTGGTCCTAATTTTGTCAAAATAACTCCAAACTCATTGAAACTTTGTAGGATTGTTGATTAACACATCTACAAGCTATCTGGAACCAAAAAGCACCATTTTGACACAAAAGACATCATACGCGTATGATGTCTATTTGCACTTACAGAGCCAAAAATGCTCATTTGTCATCATACATCCATTATATATATCTAATACATGCTACATATGAAGTTTGGAACCATTTGGTCAAGTGGATCACCCCATTAGCCCAATCAAGAGAAAATCCTTCATACAAAGCCTATTTTTGTCCCAAATCCAACATATTCAAGTCCAAACCAAGATCTGAGTATAAACAGTCCTTCACTAGCACATGGAGAGTCCACAGAACCAATCCCATGAAAAATTGACAAAAAAGACATCATACGCGTATGATGTCTCCAGAGCCATTTTTAGTCCAAATTCTATCCAAACTTGATAAATCCACTGAATAAGCCTATCTAAAGCCAAAACCAAGCTTATAGAGAAAATTGGTCCAAAAATGCACCAAAAGACATCATACGCGTATGATGTCTCACTATGTGATTTTGGCACCTCAGGGCTTCAACCACCAAACAGAAGTGATCTACATGCCATTTGAAGGTGAACCACCAAGTTTTATCCAATTTGGATCATAAAATCCATTTCCCTTTCAAAATTTTGCCAAGAGCCTGAACTGGACTGAACTGGCGAAAAATTGACCAAATGGGATCCAAACTCAAATCCAAGCATATGACACTCATGTATACACTATCAGCTACAAGCACAACCAATATGAAGTCATTCTGACACAAAAGACATCATACGCGTATGATGTCTCAAGCATGTTTTTGAGCCCAGTTTGCATATTTTTTCACCTACATTGCATCCTTAGGCCCTGAATAGCTCATGTTTCAATTTTCAAGTCATTTGAATAGTTGAAAGCTTCATTTCGGCTTTCAGTACTAAAAAGACGCTAACTTCTGAAATTGGAGTTACAGGATCCATGGATTCCGCTAAGTCATCGGCAACTAAGAGAAAAAGACCAACCATCAAGGATGCTCTTGCAAAAGCAGAACCTTTTGATATTCCCACAGAAACCCTCAAGCCAACCAAGACTTGGGTGGAGGAAGCAGTACTAGAAAAAGAAGGAATAAAGATCTACCAAGGGACTTTCACAGATCCTCAAGGGCAATCAGTCGATGTACCTATGATCCCACGAGAATTAGTGGATTATAGCAGATCAGAGAACATCAGCAGATACCTGGAAAAGGCTGACTTACACAGGTTCTTCACCTCGAGACCATCAGGTGTAGACACAAGAAGAGTGTATGAGTTGGCAACATCCATTCAGAAGGATGGGAAAGCCACGTTGACAGCCATGGATGGAGAAACAGTTGAAGTACAGATCACTCCACAGCTCATTGCAGATGCATTGAAGCTGCACAACAAAGGGAGTTCTGTCAGAGAAAGAAGGGAGGCCATAGAGGTCTATGGATCAAAGAAACAAAATACAACCTACGGAGATATGGCAGATCAACGAGCGCCAACCCTTTGCCGATTATACAACCAGTTTTTCCATGTGTGCAGTAAAAGACCGCAGAAGTATACTACACCACCCCATGCCATTGCGACAACCATCACATGGGCACTAAAGAGCAACATGCCAAAAGAGGTGAATTATGCTCAATACATCCACGAGCAAGTAATCTCCATGCACAACCAGAAGCCAAAGTACATAGGAGGAGGAGAAATCCTAACAAGAATAGCTTATGAAGCTATTGGAGCTAGGGATCAAGGGCCACGGGTTCCCTCCCAGAATGAGTGGCTTAGAGAAGCCGATGAAGAGAAAGAACAGCAAGAAGTATCCAAGAGGGCGTCCACAAGAGCACGCCGAAAACTAGAAATAGTTTCAGAACTTGAAGAGGCTGTGGACGAGCCGCTCAAGAAGAAAGCGAAGAAGAAGGCTGATCCCAAGCAAACCAAAAGTCAAAAAGCCGCAAGAATGGAAAGGCTGGTGGAGCAGTTCAGAGCGGAAAGAGCTCTAAAGGGGGACTTTGAAGAAATGTGGGAACCAGCTCAGCCAGGCCACATGTTGATCAATATGATCAATATATTAGAGCTTATGAGGAGTCGGCGGCTATACTGGAGCAACAACCTGTCGAGCCATACACTGAAGAGGAAGTACAACTTTTAAAAGCTGAGCTGAAAAAGGACGACAAGGGGAAGAAGGAAGTAGATGAGTCTACTGAACTTCGAGAGAAAGACGGGCAAGCAAACAAAGGAAAAGCCAAGATGACTGAGGACAATCAGACCTCCTTTGCTGATGTACCAAGCCCGAAGAAGATGGAAATTATTGTGGGGGAGACCACAATAGAAATAGAAACAGAAGTTATGAAAAAGCCGGAGGCCGGGACCAAGGAAAAGGAGATAGATCCATTTCAGCAAAAGAAAGATGATTATGAGGATCTGGTAGCGATCGGATACAGTGAAGAAGAGGCCCTGGAGGCAGTTTATGGGATTAAATAATTAGAGATGTTCTCACCTCCAAGGCTGAGGTATATAAGCCAAAGTTTTGTAACCTAAGGGAGATTTAATTATTAATCAAAGTGAGTTTTTGAGCGCCGTGACTGTGTCTGAGAGAGAGAGAGAGAGAGAGAGAGAGAGAGAGAGAGAGAGAGAGAGAGAGAGTCTTATCTTCTTGCTACGCGGGCTACGGGGCCGCCATTGGAGAAGCGACACCACCATTGTGTTAGCAACGGTGAGAGCTACGCACAGATACCAAGAGTGCGCGCTATCGGCTTCTAAGTGTGGTAAGTTCCTACGAGCTTCGGTGTGAGTTTTCTTCCAACTCGTGTGACGGAATAGAGCGTGCAGCATATCTATAGAACCACAACGAGTAGAGCTACACATTAGTACCATCTGGGTCAAGTTTCGGTCACCTGTATTTTTCGGCCTGTCTTCATACGCGTTTGCCGCACGGAGTGGTTATAGGTTGATTTTGCAGTTCAAGTCTTTAGGGTGTTGTTCTTACCTAGTGTATAGACTTCCCCTTGAGTTTGAGATCGATTCAATGATTCTAGATCCTGTTTCGTATAGCATTCGTTCGTAGTACGGATTTCAGTCACTTGCGTATTTTAGAACTTAGATTTGATTTCCTTAGTAGTGATTGTCATTAGAAGGTCGAGTAGGTGATTTGACACCCACCTAGTTGTTTCCATGCGCCTGCGGGTCAAGCTCCGTCCTCGTCTGACAAATTCTGTTGTTGGTTGAGTTCTCGCTATTTAGCTTCCGCTAGCGGCGTAACCGCCATAACAGTCACCTATTCTCTGATTGAGGGTAGTTTTTGAGATCCTGGGAACTTTTCCAATTTCTCATGGGTTTTACATATCCAAATTAGGTGATCATGGCCTAATTGGAACCCTCTCATGATGTACAACCTTTTGGGTATGAAGTGTTCTTTTTTTAGTGCCAGGTGGCAGCTATTGTGATAGCTATCACTAGGACTTGTAGTTGGCTTGGGTCATATCTCTACCTTCCCCATGTTATGTGGAGTCTTTTGATGCCCTACACTTGTCTTTTGGACATTCCTACTCTGTGCAGTGCCCAATTCTCTATGTGAGGTGCGTAGACCTTGTTTTTGTGTTTTTGGTGGGTGGGTTAGTTATTTGCATGTATACACATGTTCTATGAGCAGTATAGAACTTACCACTAGCTTTGCTCTCCATGGGAATGTGTGATCCGTGTGTATATTTGAAGAACGCATGTTCTCGCTCGCTCGCTCTCCTGCAAAGTCACTAGGTGGAAATGACTAGAAATTCCCCCTAGGTTAGTATGTGCCTACTACTTCCGGAAACCCATTTTCCTTTTTGATTCCATCATTACCTGTGTTTACCCTTAAATTAAATCTTCCATTCCTGCATTTGGACTTTGTATGACCCAGATACGACGGGTTTACCTAATTGAGCTAAATTAAGCCAAAATCAATCCCAAAAATTACTCAAAATTAGATAAGTTATTCTCAAATAAGAAAAGTAAGCTTGCTACTATGTGCAAAGTGTTTCAAGCCATCATTGGTCTATTTTTGTGCTTTTTTCTCAATTTTTGTGACCAAGGTTGACTGCATTATTAACAAAAAAAAGTATGGAAAACTTTTGTATCAAGTATATACAAGAGTACGGGGTTGTTTTGGCCTTGACTTGTCTTGAGTCCCCTTTACTTACTTTTCACGCATTATTAGCATTTTGTAAAAGACATTCAACCGTAACAAAGCACAACAAGGTTTAAGCCAATTGTAAACCAATGCTTGGTAATATATATAAACTTTTTTGCTTGAGTTCTGCCATGTCTTTTGACATGTCTCCCCCCTTCCGTGTTTGAGTCTCCTGGACGAGTTGGAAATTATGGGTTCAAGGTGGGTGGAGCCGTAGTTCTTGGTCCTTATAACCGACGTTAGAGTATGGCAACACATGCTTTCATAGGTAGCTGGAAAAATTTGACAAGACTAGCCATGCTGATGGCTTACTTGGGCTGTTTTGGTTGCTACACTTGTTGCTTCTACAGTTGCTTTGGCTGCCTAGTGAGTTGATGTTTGCGTTGTGTTTTTTTTGTTGGGATCTAGATCCAAGGCTGATGTTTTTGTGCTTGATATACTTCTTTGGCTATCCAAACTTTCTTTGTTGACTTGGTTGGTTTTTTATTGTGGAAGTGGTGCTTTGTTGGTTTGTTTGGCCACATATCGGGATTCAGCTGGCTGCACTTTGGAATTTAAATAAACTCTTGTGATTTTTGAGCTTGAATAAACCTCTTTGGTACCCATATTCTTTTGAATTTATAAGGGGTGATCCGTATGGGTATCTTAGATGTTACTGAAGTCTTTTCTAGCTTTTGGGTATTGAATGATGTTTTAGCATGTATTTCATCTTTCCTAACCCAAATGTGCTTTGTTTTGAGTTGTGGATTTGGTAACCATCTTGGTATTTTCTTTGGTGGTTGTTTTGTTAGATTCTTGGTTGATGATGGTGTGGATCGAGCTGATGCCATCTTAGCTGGATTTGTTGTCGTTTGCTTAGATTCTTTGGGAGTCCATTGCATGGTTCTGTAGGTAAACTGTCTTTGCCCTTGTCAGTATTTATTTCCATTGCTAGCCCTGGGTTTGTGACTTTGGTTAATGGAACCGTTTGCTTCTCTAATTTGGACCAAACTGGAGTAATCTATTTGAACATTGTACATCCTTTGCCATGGTTGTCCTAGCAATAGTTTGTGTTGATATTGATTGTCTTCTACCACCTAGAATTTGTGTGGGTAAACATAGTTATTGATTTGAACATGCAAGGTAACCAATCATAATGCTTTGATCCAATGGTCAATATAGCTCTGCATCTCCTGCCATATCTTGTGAAGCTCAATTGCTTGGCCAATCTGTATATACAAGGTGAGGGAAATGATTTTTCCTTGGGCTCCTGTGTCAAGTAGAGTGGTGGCGTCAACTTGGTTGGGACCGATCTTGACTCTAATCACTTGGTCCACTCTATCCTCCTCTTCAAATTTATTTATGGCAATGGCATTTGATCTCTAGTGGTCTCCCATGTTGTTTTTGTTGGCATAGAAGCCTTTGTTTGGCCATCCGTTGCTTGGCTTCTATCTGTGCTTCTTCCACATGCCATTGCTTTTCTTTTGTCCGTTGTTTCTCGTCATGGATCTTCTATAGCATTTTTGGGGTTAGTGGTAGATGATACTTTTTTAACCTACATTCACTAATCCAGTTAGGCATTTCCTCTCCATTTCATGTTGTAAGTTTGACAGCACCACTTGGTGATAAATTTTTTATCACAAATGGTCCCATCCCTCGCTTTTTGAGTTTCTTAGCATGTTGTTTATGGGTATACACCAAAACGTAATCCCCCAATTTTAAATTCTTTTGATCGCACATGCTTGTCGAAGAACTCCTTTTGGTGCCTTTTTTTAGCATAGATAAATGCTATCGCTTGAAGGTGTAGCTCGTCTAGCTTTTCCAATTCATCTATCCTTGATGACAATTCATGACTTGTCCATTCTAGTTGCTTAGCTACTTGCAGAGTTGGGAATAAGAATTCAATGGGAAGAATGGCAATAAGAATAAACACCACATTGTAGGGTGTCATTCCAATTGATGTCTTGCAGGCCACTCTATTGCCCATAAGGCCGAATGTAGCCTCTAGTCCCAATCTATTCGTGATATCGTCACAATTTTTATCAATATTGTGCAAAGTGTTTTATTAGTAGCTTATACTTGACCATTGGCTTGTGGATGGTATGGGATAGATTTCTTATGAATAATCATGAATTTTTCAAGAAGATTTTCAATAACTTCATTTAGGAAATGTGTGCCTCTATCACTGACAATTTCTATTTGCAATCCATATCTTACAAAAGAAATTTTCATTAAAAAAATTGTGCAGTGGTTCTGGCATCTGCCTTTCGTGTGACTTTTGCTTCAGCCCATTTTGTGAGATAGTCCGTGGCAACAATTATATATTGGGCATGAGATTTGTAAGCGGGTGGTGAGATTGGCCCACAAAGTCTAGACCCCACATAGAAAATGCTCTTGCTCCCATCATTGGTCGCAATGGCTGTTAGGAAATAGGATGTAGCTAAATAAATATTAGAGTAGCTTACTTAATGGAGAGAAACAAAATTTTCATTATAAGTGCTTCTTTTAGTTTTGTGAAGGAGCTTTACACTCTTTTGTCCAATCAAAGACAACTATCAACCTATATAAGGGTTGCGTAATGACCGCATACATATATATGAATTGTCAGTAGTATCCACAGCGTCCTATGAAAGATTGTACCTATTTCGAATTGGTTGATTGTCGTAGCTCCACAATCACCTTGATCTTGTCAAGGTGATCATACCATTCTCCGAGAAAATGTGTCCTAAGATTCTGTCTTGTCTTACCATGAAGACACGTTTTTTAGGGTTTAGGAAGATTCTATAAGTTCTGCATTTCTCAAGTATTTTTCTAAGATGCCCAATATGTTCATCACTAAGGAGAGAGTGAACGCAAAGTTCTTCCATATATATATATCCAAGCATATTTGCAAGTAGTCTTTGAAAGCGTGCATCATTAGCCTTTGGAATGTTGATGGTGCATTGGTCAAGCCAAAAGGCATTACCCTATAAGCGTAGATTCCCCATTTTGTGGCAAATGTCGTTTTGTATTGGTCTTGTACCAAGCCAATTGGTTGTATCCTAAGGACCCATCCAAGAAAGAATAGGCTTGTTTGCTTGCCACTTGTTCCAGCACATGTTCTGTGATTGGTAAGGGATAGTTATCCCTTATGGTTGTAGCATTTACCTTTTTGAGATTCACACAAACGTGTAATTTTCCATTTTTCTTGAGGACAACCACAATAAGTGACACCCAATTAGTGTGTTCAATCTCGTAGATGAATTCCACCTCCTTGAACTTATCAATCTCCTCTTTAATTCGTTTGACAAATGTGTCATTATAGGTATATGGACATTGTCTATTGGCTTTAGCATCAGTTTTCAAGGGAATCGTGTGTTGACATATCTATGGATCCACCCCCTTGAGGTCCTTGTAGGACCATGCAAAAACATATATATACTCCTTGAGGAGTTGTATGAGCAACTCTTTTTATTTTGCACTCAATTTTGTTGCTATGTAGACTAGTCTTGCAGCCTCTCTAGGTTCTGCTAGGTTTATTTGTTTTGCGTTTTCAGAGCCATCATAGGATTCATTTCCTATTTTCTCCCTGATAGCATTAGGAGTTTTGTTTTCCCTCTTATTCTCGGCATTGAATTACCTCTGGCCATGTTTAAGGCTCTCTTTTTTGTGTAGTGTTGTTGTCATCTAGGTTTTTGATTTGGAAAATCATAAAACCGGACATCAGCTATTGTTTCTTCTTGGTCACTCAGGTTGTCAGAGCATTCGTCATCCGCATCATTCTCATACTTGAATTGCTCTGAAGAGTCATAAAACAATTCTTTCTCCCCGTCTTTTTTTTTTTTTTTGATTTTGGGTTCTTTCGGGGTTTGGTTCACTTCTTCTTCCTCAACTACATTGACCATGTAATATGGAATCACACCATATCCGTCATTGTCGCAAAACTTGGTTGTGGGCCATTAGCCACGGCACACACATCTAAAGTTGCCCAAATTTTTTCCCATCATAGAGGTTCTAATTCTTCTTCTAGAAAGGGCTCTGGGATGTAATATTTGTCTTCTAAAACCTTTTCTAAAAGGCACTCCTCGTGCTTTAAGCTTCCACATTTTGAAGCTCTGCACATCCATAGTTGGTTGAACTTACCTAACCATGCTGGAATTTATGATCTTGTGAATGTAGTTGTCAAATTCCTCAATTGATGTTCTGGTTACATCCTGATAGTTGTGGTCCTTTATGTTAACACTAGGTTGGTAATGGGACACTTTTATGTCCTGGGACACTTTTATGTCCTGTTAAGTGACCATTTTCCTTGAATTATGTCAAGAGTTTCAAAATGGATTTTGAGGTGCTATCTGTCCAGAAATTTGTCTCATGAGCTGAAAAAAACTTGACATTTTTTTGGAATATCAATTCTATCTTTAACCTTGTTCTTGCACAACATTTCACAACCTAAACTGTGTGAAAAAACGGGTCATGTTTTTGGCTTTTTTCAACTTTTTGCAACTATACCACTCTAGAATTCATGTTTGTCAGGTCTATAATGCTAGAGAACTATCTTTAGTGGTCCTCAACATGTCCTGATGCTTCTAGGGAGAAATAAATGTTAAAGTTGGAAGTTATGACCAAATTACAAAAATTGTCAAATCCTGTTTTTAAGTCAATTTTAGATCTTCTATGATTTTTTTGGTGGCTTTCATGATATCCAAACGCATTTTTGATTTTCTATGTCACATATTGTAACATAAAGCTAATATTCCCTGAGTTTTGGGGCACCTAATACCCTATTTTGCATAGTAGACAACGATGGTTGATTTTTTTCAATTATGGAAGAAAACGAAACATTCTAGTATATCAAGTATAGCTTTTTCAATATTGTTAGTTTCTTGTGACAACTACATGAATTTTGTAGGTAGTAACCATTTCTAGTCATAAGGATCAAATTTGGCTAGATATTGAATAGTTTCTATGGGATTCTACAACTCATAATGTCGAACCCAGTTTTTTCATGCTTGCTGTATTTAGCACTTCATCTTTGTCCCCAAGATTTCCCTTGGTAAGAGATGTATTATTCTTTTGACATGCTCCATGGCTCCTTATGAACCTAAAGCACAATAGAAAACTAAGAAAACATGCATATATTATTTGTATTGAGCGTGGCTATAGAAACTTTGATGATAGGTTTGCAGAATGGTAAAAATTCAACTTTTTTGTACCTATTTCTTTTGGCAAAACAAAAAATAGTGAGTGAGAAGCAATCATATGTTCTGATCACCAACCCACTGAAGTTAACTAGGGAATTTATCTCAAGTCCTACAAAAATCCCTAATTTTATTTTTATGCAACAAAACGTAAGAAATGACTGTTTTGATGAAAACGTACTGGTCCATCAACTTTGGAGGCTTGGTGGGACCAAAAGATGAGAAATTTTACAAGTTTGTTATTTTTTCCATGTGTAGTAGGCCTTGAACTATAACCTCATGAAAGGATTTTACAAAATGAGTGGATCTACTATGGTTTTGGAGGTTTTTTTCAAAACCCTGAAAGGACACTTTTATGTCCTGTTAGGTTACCAACCTAGTGTTAATCTTAGTTGTTGTTTCCATGTTTCTCATATATATATGGTAAAAACCCCAATCCTGGACCATTTTTTGTTGTCTCATGTAGTTTTTCTTCTTGCCAAAGTCGACAACAACAAATGTATGCTCATATTCAATTCCGCAAGAGGTAACAATTACTTTCTTTAGAAGCCTCAAGGGTTTCTCCATATATCCATCTGCAAGCTGCAGTTTCATTCTTGTTGCTCTTAAAGTCAATTTTCCCCATTTTTTCTATGTTTCTTTAGTAGCAATGGCTACCCCATCTCCACTATCAATAATTTCCATGGTGGTGACACCTTGAAATTCCACAAGAAGAGTCGTATTGTCGTCTTCTCCTTCACAATATTCTTTGACTTTGTTCAACAATATTGGCCTGGTTATGAGGTGCGGCTTTTCAAGTTCTTTGATCCCCTCTTGAATTCGTGATGAAGAATCTTTTATACCAAAATTTTCAAGACAACTTCCTACCATCATCCACATGTTTGGTTGTATCCGTAGCAGCTCAGCTAGCATTATTGAGCATGTCACTAGTGTTGATAATATGTCTATTAGACCCTTAGAGTCGATCACTTTCTTGGAAGAGAGTCTCTGATATGGGATTGCCACAACATCTGGCTTGGCCTTGTGCTCTCGCATATAGGATTGTAGTATTTTTAGTGATTGAAGCTGGTTGTCCATAGATTGTATAAATCATTAGTCTCCCCAATATGATTTTGTTTCTAGATTCATTTGAGATCCAGCCTCAAATTCCTATATTGGTGGAAGAAACACTCCTCTTCCATCACCGGTCTGGTTTACCTGTCTGCTTAGCTCACTGGCTTCATTGGCCTCTTTGACTTGTTTCCACAGTTTGTCAAGACCCTCTATTTCTTTACAACCCTCCAGTGTAGCTAAGTGAAATCCCTCGGAAGAGTTATCTGTGGTACTCAATACTATCCTTGGTTCTAATGATGGGTCTTTGAGCTCTAGCCCATGCTTGTGACTGGGATCTGGTTCTATCTGCTCTTGGTTTGGTGGGATTACTAATGTTGGTGGAACGAGGGCCATATCCTCAGGTTTTCCAATTGGTGTAGCCTTTTCTTTTCAAGTTCCACATAGGGATATGTCATCCACCTTTGCTCTTGGGATGGTTGTTTTTGAGGCATGCTTTGTAAACTTTAAGGAGGGCATCTAGTGGCTTGTTGACTTTTTCCACCAGTATGGATCCTCCGAACTAATCTCTTGGGACTTCCGGCTAGGTCTGGCACGGTACTACCCCAGAGGTTCCCTTTTCTTTGTTTTCTTCGCCTTCGTTTTTCAGTTTGTCCTTGGTTTGTTTCAACTCGTCTTCTAAGGAATTTTGTTCATGTTCCTTTCTAGGTTTCATTCTAGCTTTCCATGTGTTTCATTGACTTTTTCACTCAATGCTAGGTGCATCGGTTTTTGATTCTTCAATGATGGGTTCATCTACCACTTTTTGAGCTTGGGCTCTCCTGATCACTCGGATTGGTATCACCGCTTTGTTTTCTAACCCACTGCTAGATGGTATTGCCTCTAGTATGTTCAATGTTACTTTTGATCCTTTGTTCGGGTTCTTTGGGAAATTGGGGATCAATTCCACACTCTAGGCAATATGCATTTACCCTAATTATTTCATCATGAGGACAATCTCTCATCAAGTGGTCTTTGCCACAGTTATAGCATGGTCACTTGGGTTGTTGAGGTGCTCCTTGAGCAGCCTTATGTTGATAAGCAGGTCTTGATCCCGCTAATCCTCCATTTTCTATGAACAACAATGTGTGTTTCTCCAAGTTGTATCTACCTTCTCTTACAGCATGTGCAATAGTTGGTGGTCCAATTGATCCAATCATGCTCCTGTTGGGGTTAAGGCCTATGTGCCTTGACCGCTCGCCGAGGTCATGGGCGCCCGCCCACTGTTACCCTATACTTATAGTGAGTATACTATATAGGGGGAGCTGCCACTTCACTATCTCCCCACCCACATCGTGTGTGTCTCCTTCTCTCTCTCTCTCACTCTCCGTCTGTGGTGCTCCCCGATCCCCTTCAATTGGTATCAGAGCTCAGTTGAGAGTGATGTATGCTCTTGTGGAAGCTCAGAAAGGAGTGTGGAAGATTGTGTGTAAGTGAAGGTGCTGCCCTAAAACTGTGTGCGCAGCAGCACTGTTTTCAGATTCGTTTTTCTCCTTGTAGAATGCAGATCTGAGAATTCTACCTTGAGGACCCATCCGTTTCGACGTGGTCTACAACTTTGCAGAAGAAACTTTTTGCAAATTCCTCACCGTTTTGCTGATATTCAGCTCAGACAAACTGTATACAGAAATTCCAGATTTTCTGTTGTCGCATTGTGTGCGAGTTTGATGCACTTTTGGAAGCACGGGAGATGCTTGAAGTTGAGTGCATAAATTCTGAGCTGAAGATGCAATTGCAGCTTGTGTTAATCTTGTGGTTTGAGGGTTTTTTGGTAGACTTGGGCAACGAAGTACGGAGGCGTTTACACACCACCGAAGCGGTCTCTTGAGAGACGCAGGTTTTTGGAGCACACAGGTGGAGCTTCTTTCACTGGTTTTCACAAAATACTTTGGCAGTGATTTTGTGCTTGGATTCATGGTCTTTGCAGATGGTTTGCATATGGTTATGGCACATGGTTGATGCCCATTATATATGCATTTTGGCGAGCACTTTCAAGTGCCGGTAAGCTCTCTTGAGAGCATTGTTTTCGCATTGATCAAGTTTCCGGATTGCAAATCTTTTGGCGTTTGCTTATGCGCAGTCACTCCGTTGATGTACGTTGAGTGCGGATTGCCATCGTATGTGAAAATGTGGAGCCATTTCGGCATTTCTACTCATTGGCATTGAGTAGTGTTATGGTTTATGGTAGAGATTGTACTTGAGTTTTTTGCTCAGTTTTGAGGGGAAATTCTGTCGGATTTTTCCCAGATTCTCGCCATAGTTTGTGATCGAGTGTTTACTCCCACTTTGACAGGTTTTGTCAGTTTGTACACAATTTTGTGTTTTTGTATCCACTCTCGCAAGAGTGAGGAGTTGTGTATCTTTCTTTGCTTGAGACAATGGTTTGCTCTCAGGTGGGAGAGTCTTGTGATCTCGAGCATTGTTTGCCATAGTTTTGCAGAGCTTATGCATGTATATTGAGTGTAGTTTGATGCGCATTGATTGCTCATTGTATTGAGCTTGCAGG
Source organism: Adiantum capillus-veneris (assembly GCF_014529385.1). NCBI lineage: Eukaryota > Viridiplantae > Streptophyta > Polypodiopsida > Polypodiales > Pteridaceae > Adiantum > Adiantum capillus-veneris. Next base: position 113,841,118 of record NC_140959.1, on the reverse strand, counting down.
ACAATGGTTATTTTGTGTTGATAGCCATTGTACGTCGAAACTCTGGCGAAATTTTCCCAGGAGTTTTATGCGTATCATTTATGCGATCTAGGTAGAGATTGTGGGTTGCACTCAGCATTTGCGTGCGGTGTTCTCTTGCAGGTGGGAGATTTGTGCGTGTGTATGCATCGATACTGCACAGTGTGGGCTTGATGATTAGCTCACAGATTGCAGTGTGATACTAGAGCATGCGAGGCTTGTATTGACATTGCGGGAGCTCTTGTGCGTGTGTATGCATCGATACCGCATAGTGTGGGCTTGGTGATTAGCTCACAGATTGCAGTGTGATACTAGAGCAGGCAAGGCTTGTATTGACATTGCGGGAGCTCTATTTTGGAGTGTGTCTCATAGGTTTTACATTGTGTTTCTGGCCATATTTGTAGACAATTTCCAGGTGTTGTTGGTGAGGTGGTTTTGCTTTCTAGTTTGCTACATTGTGCTCATGGCAGAGACAGGTGATCGCTCAGATTATGATCTCTCCGAAATGTGCATGTTTGATGGGTCAGACTTTGCAGCATAGAGAGAGTATATGCTTGATGCATTGACACAGCGAGGGTTGCATCGACCATTGAGTGGTGATGCAGGTAGACCTTCAAACATGTCTGACGATCAGTGGCAGGAGCTAGAGGAGATGGCACTATCTACGCTCTCTTTGCACCTTGCGGAATCTGTATATGCTCTTGTTATGTATGAGACTACTTCGAGAGCACTTTGGCGCAGATTACATGATATGTATGATAGATCTGAGTCATCACGGACTCGTGTGAGACATGTACATTCACGAGCACGCCGACAGGTGACATGTTGGTATTGTGGTCATTCTGGACACGTTAGACGGCGTTGTTTTCGTCGTATGCGACATCGTAGGAGACATGGCAGTCTCAGAGATGTATGTAGTGATGCCATGGACTCGGTTGCTTTGACAGTTGAGGCAGATGTAGTGTCGGAGTATACTAGTGACGGGGATGTCACTTTTACCTCGAGCTATGCACGAGATGCTATACATGTGGATAGTGCACTCCCTTCGCAGTGGTTGCTAGACGCAGATGCTATGTTTCATGTCACGCCGCATCGTGCATGGTTTTGTAGCTATTCTAGCGGGATGCTTGGCAGTGTACGTTTGACCGATGGATCGGTGCATGCGATAGTAGGTGCAGGAGATGTGAGACTGTCATTACCGAGTGGTGCATCTTACTTATTACAACATGTGCGCTATGTACCAGATTTGACAGTGAGTTTGATCTCGATTGGTCAGCTTAGAGATTGTGGATGTCAGATTTTGCTACGAGAGCGAGATTTTGTGATGCATTTGGGTTCGCTAGTGATTGCGAGAGGTGCCAGGAGTGGTATAGGTTACCCATTGCATGTGGATCACGGGAGAGACGGTGTTGTCTCTGTGATCATGCAGCCAGGTAGAGAGCGAGAGAGCAGGCGAGTCTCTTTTGCTTGTGGGTTGCAGGATGCTTTGCATGGAGTGCAGAGCAGTGACCTTGTTGTGCAGGTTGCGTCTACGGATGCACAGGTAGAGTGGGACAGCTCTAGTGAGTCACAGCAGGATGAGTCATTAGAGGTGATGACAGAGATGAGTCACATGGATGCTGAGATGTTGGCTATTGTGGAGTCATTTCTTGATATGCTTATGCCAGAGCTTGATGCAGATTCAAGACAGATGGATACTCTTGGTACACATGTGATATGTGGTGGGCACGAGGAGTCACTCCAGAGCTCGGATTCAGAGTTCCATGGTCTCTATGATAGGGGACAGGATTGCCATGAGTTGAGTTCTGAGTTCGAGGTGGCAGAGGTTGCCAGGGTTGCATCAACATTCGGTGTCCTCATGTACGAGATGCTGATCTCGAGGCCCGACATAGCAGTTGCAGTGGGAGCATTTGCAGCAGGGTTGATTAGTTGTTCGATGACTGATCTCGGCATAGAGCATAGGGGAGGTTTGCAGGTATTGGACCGATACTTGCAGGAGTGCATGAGCTCTTATAGACTCTTTGCAGAGCTTGGAGCTAGCTCTGTGTGGCTTCCACAGCGGGATGTTTGTCTATCAGTAGAGCCGGATGCACTAGCTCATCGAGAGTCAGTGGGCATAGGTTGAGAGAATCTCTCACCTTCTATTAGTTGTACACTAGTAGATCTTGCTTAAAGGCACATTGGCCTTTAAGTGGGAGGTTGTTGGGGTTAAGGCCTATGTGCCTTGACCGGTCGCCCAGGTCATGGGCGCCCACCCACTGTTACCCTATACTTATAGTGAGTATATTGTATAGGGGGAGCTGCCACTTCACTGTCTCCCCACCCACATCGTGTGTGTCTCCTTCTCTCTCTCTCTCACTCTCCGTCTGTGGTGATCCCCGATCCCCTTCAGCTCCATGGTTTTGATATTTTTGGTTCTTCAGGTGGATATCTTGCTTTTGGCATATATCCACTAGGCTCTTCATAATATGTTGGGATTGGCACTAAGGATTGCTACTCAGGTTCTTCTACTGTTGGTGTGTATCTAAATCGTACCGGTCTCGTCCCTGGAAGTGGGGGTTGTTGTCCCAAGATAGGTTGTGGTCTTTCAACTCCTTGTGGCCCTAGAAGAAACCCTATTGTACATCTAGGGACTAGCGAAGCTTGTGCTGGGGCTACTTGGGCTTGTGGGGCATATTGGCATTCCTTTATGTATCCTTTACTATAATAACACTCCTTGGTTGCATGATTTGTCCATTTCTGCTCTATCGCATACCACTTTGGTTGCTTAGCCTGCGGTTTAGCAAATTAATTTATCCTCTTGAGCACTTCTTCAATGAGTTGCTCCCGGTTTATTGGAGATTCAGATTTTTGTACTAACTTGGCAGATTTGGAGCCACTGTGCTATTATGAGGAATCATCATCAAAATCCTTGTATTCCCCCTCCTTGTAGGACAGCATAGTTATCTACCAAATAGAGTGCCTCCTTCATCAACTCATTCAATGTAGGGCTCTTTTTCATGTGAAGGTCTTTCATGAGAACTATGTTCCTCATTCCTTGGATAAAAATGAGCATTAACCTTGATTGGGTCAGCAATTCTTCTACTATGCAGAACTTCACATATCTCTTCAGCCTTAAGGCTGCTTTTCGTACGGACTCTCCTTACTTCTGCTTGACTTTGTGGATTTGTGAGACGGTGTTGTGGTCTATCCCTCTTTTAGGAGAAAATTCTTCAATAAAATCATCAAACATCTCCTCCATTGACTCAAAATATCTATGTTCAATAGAATCAAACCAAGTGGCAGCATCCTCCTCTAGAGTTAGTCCAAAAATTGCAAATTGCATGGAAAATTCTAGGACTTCTTCAGCTCTAATGATGTGTACAAATGCTACCATGTGATCACTTGGATCCCTATTTCTGGAATATTTATTGTTAACCCATTTTTGGACTTAAGATGGTCTGATCCTATGGTGATCCATCAATCTAAGCATAGGATCCCCCATTCCTCCTCTATGAGCTCTTTTTGGCTTAAGATAAGGCATGTGTTCTTCACCTAGGGGTGCTCCTAATCCATAATTCTTGGTAGGTCTAGCAAGTGGTCGTTCCTCTGCTCGGAACCTTTCTTCTCGTTTGTGTTCCTAGTGTGGTGCTTCGGTCCTAGTAGGATTTGACGTTCGTGTTCTACCCTCATCTTGGTATTGTTGATGGAGTGGTGGTATTTGTTTACTTCTAGCCCTGACATGGCTTGATATGCACTCCCTTTTACATTCAAATTTGGTGTTGCAAATTACTCAAGCCATGCTTGAAATGATAGTGGTGTAGTTTGCGAGTTCTGAGGGTTGTGCAGTGGATGTCTACTCAGTAGTGAAGTGGTGTCGTAATCATCGGATTGGTAGATTTGCTAGGGGTTTCTATGGGCTTTTTCTTCTCTTTAGAATCTTGTGTCAACAACTCTGGCGTTATCACTCTCCCCAACATCTTCTGGGTGAATTGGTTCATATTCTCGTCTGTACTTTGACAAAAATGATATGAGTTCTAGTTGCCGAATCATATGAAAACAAGTACAGGGCTTTTTCTTTGCTTAATTCATTCACATGGGGTTCCATGCAACTATAGTAAGAGTTGACTCTCCCATCTCCGTGCTTGTAAATCCCAATATTTTCATGAATTGTAGCCACTCTTACTACTCTCTTTTCATGAATGTAGAAGGCTCCAAGAAGATTAAGTATAAGAGGCAATTCTGTGTCTCCATAACCTTTTTCCCTTTTGCTACGTTGTCTCCATACCGATTGTAATTTTTTGGGTCTTTGACAATGAGATAGTGGTTTTCTTCCTCACCGCGGAATCTTTCACCATCATCGCTCACTAGGATTACTTCTAATCCTTTAGCTGGCAGTTCTTTGATACAAATACATTGATGTCCTCAAACATCCGTATATATTAGGGATCCATGGGTGTTTGTCCCCTTTAGGGAGATCGTCGTGTATTTTGGTAAGTTCAAGGGTTTTTGGGAGGTCCTACCTCCCATAGTCCCTTGATGTTGTTGGAAGCCTCCTCTTTGGTTGACACTAGACTCCCTTGGTCGTTCGTTACTCTTCTCTCTTAGAAGATACTTGCCCGATCTTAAATACGTGAAAAAAGAAGACAAATACTCTTTTGAAAAATCCCAACTTCTTACATGTGAGGTTAGCTAACTTTTGGTGTCTCTTTTGCTTTTGATACCTTGGATACGTGTATACACAAGATCGAGCACTTTGTCTCTTGTTTCATTGAGTGATTAGTTCAATTTTCTCTCAGAAATCTCCACTAAAATGCAAATTTTTTTTGAAATTCTGAAACCTAGGTCGAGAATCTGACAATTTAAAGCCTAATCTTAAATGAACTTCTTGAGGATGATTATGGAGTCTGTTTGATTCAACCAAGGTATTTCTAGAATCCTAGCAAGATGGCCTACAAGTTGGTGGGGTCAAATTTCCCAACCGGGTCAGATGGCAACTACGGCAGTATGTTGCTGGTGAGCTTTTTGAGTCTAGTCACTTTCTGTTGATTGGTCTTTGCCTAGTGAGTCTTTTGACACCCTGCTTGAAGTGTCTTGACACTACTTGTTGGGTCAATTTTCAGAAGTTTTCATTGGACCTTCCAGTTCTGGGTGATTAGAGGGCCTTTTACTGGTCCAAATGAGTTAAGGAAGGTATATTTGGGATCCTTGCACTATTAGGAATCAGACATCACCAAGCTGGTCCTAGTCTGACACCTTTGGCAGATACCACAATAGCTGGCTTCAGTAAAATTTTGGACTTCTGATACTTCAAGTGGTTTCCCTATCTCACCTATAAAGTCCTTTGCACCTATGGGCCACCTGTAATTTTGGGTTTTATCATGTTGAGCGGCAAGTTAACTCTCTGGTCCCGGTCACTCAAGCAATTTTGGGTGGTTTTACCCAATATTCAATCCTTTTTTACTGGAGGAAGGTGGGTTTGGCAAGTAGAGAGTCTCAAGATCCTAATGGTATGCTCATGCTGCAAAAATATGACAGGTGGCAGCAATCACGGTAGGTGCCACTGAGGTCTAATTTGCACTTGGTCAATTCCTGTTGATTCCTTACCTCTTCGGCTTCCCAATGATACCTTGTATGGCTCAAAATGATTAATTTTTTGTCTTTGTCCAAAGTTTCAAGTCCGACGCGGTCAATTACTGCAAATTCTGCTTTATCTCACAAGTGATGACTCAAATTTTACCCAAAGTTTCAAGATATGCTCTACTAGAGTGTATACAAGTTCACAAGCAAGAATTTCTCAAATCATACTCCGTTTTCAAGTTATGCATACTTCTTCCCTTTTGAGTCACTTTTGCGGTCAAAAGTCGCAATATGGTATTCAAAAGCAACTTTGGCTCGTTCAAGCAACACCAAAATGTAATTTTAGCTTAACTGCTACTCCTACAACTATTCTAATCAACAAAATAACAAAAAAAATACAAAACAAAACAAAGTAAAAAGAAGTGTTAACGGGGTAGATCATAGCGGAATTTTTGAATCTCGCCTGTTCTTACCACAATCTTCTACCAAACACAATTTACACAAGACTCAAAGCGCGGACTCAATGCACAATGCACTATAACCAACTACTAAGATCGACCTAACCTACAAGGAAACCAAAAGAGAACGCACGGCTCTTCAGTCTACCTGAGAAATCAGCAAGCCTCACTGACTCTCCTACCTAAAGGTAAATGTAATGAACTGTAACACTTGGGCACTGGGTAAAGAAGAACCTCACAGCGACCTCCTTTGTTAGTGTAAGTCCTACATCTCGGTAACGGTGCCAATGTTGGTGGATCACCACGATTGGACATTGTAGCTAGAGAGAACTCAAACCAACATAAATATGTCAATTCAAGGACATAGCTAATCCAACTAGTGCATGGAAACGTCGAAAGCAATGCCCAAACGGAAAAATATTGAGGAGAGGTGTCACTCTTAAGCAAAGAAGTAACTAAGTGGAAAATGCTTAAGTCTTCCGTGCGGTTTAACTAACACTCAATACATGAAACTTGAGATGGGGGATCTCTAGGCTGTAGGCAATAGGTTCTCAACACCAAAACCTGCAAAAGTCACAGTCGAGTAGATGAGAAACCGCAATTGATGCCACCTCTCAACTTCGCCCAAAAATTACAAATGAGGGGTCGTTTGGCTCCTCCTAAGGCCTAATTATATTAGTACATGCTTAGTTTCACTTAAAACACCATTAACAACACAAAACGATCATTTAAACACACTAGGCGACCTAGAGCTAAAACCGCTCATTGCGTCACACATACAACTCAAACATAGCACATTGAATATGTACATGATGCCAAGATAATGAAGAAGCAATACATGAAATTTCATTAGCAATGCCTGTACAAAAAGTAGTGAGTGTGCATGCGTACGCGACTCTTCACTATGTGAGCTCCAAAGTAAAAACATCCCCCTTGATAATTACAAATCTTGGCTTATTATATACCTAAGGTGGAAAATTTGGGTTTTTGGCTAAGAAGCATAAGTATTTCAAAAAAGGTAGTGGGCTTTGGCTTCTACCCTCTTCATTAGGGACAAAAATAGTTTGAAAACGATCAAACTTTTGAGTTCAGGATTTACAATGCCGGCTTAGGCGAAAAATAAATGAGTGAGGAAAAAAGTAGTTTTGCTTGCCCATCTGGATAGGCGTGATTGGGCTCCTTTGCTTCAACACATCTACATAAAGTATTTGAATTTTTGCATGGGTAATGCCTCTATCTAAAAGGGATGTTGCATTAAGACACAAACCATAAGTGGTCATGCTATGGATGTAGCACGCCAACTGATGTCAAGGGTCCCATCCATATATGGGTCCACAAAAGCACATAAGAGTCACCTCTGAATGTTGTGGGACTTATAGATTTTGTGCAATGAATAGGCCACTCCATTTGGAAGGCTAGAAAGAGCTATCATGTAACTTTGAGAACCCCAAAAGCTAAAATCCTCTCATCTCTAGGAAGAGATCTTCCATGCCATCCCCCATAGTGTCTACCATTATACGTCTGCACTAAAGATAATAGATGATTGGGAAATGCATAATTGCCATGGAGACAAAGGTTATTGCAAAACTTCCATTTGTATTCTTGGATTGTATGACCATGACGTGTGTGAGAATGACAAGCAGCTTGATCATAGATGGTATCCTCATCATCAAATAGTGAAATATTATTTATATTATTAAGACAATTATCTATAAGAATTTAAAAATATCAATTAGAATAAGGAATACTAACCATAGGTTGATCTTGGTCTGCGAGCATTGGTGCATGAGCATAAACACCCCAATCCACCTCATGTGACGACATTGGCATCGTGACCTTTGATGTAAGCCTTGACACATGGAATCCGTTCCTCTTCAGAATAAATTGAAGGCTCTCTTTTAAGGCTCTTCATGTCCCATCATATGAGAGTGGTCTCCATGGCTATAATATGGAGGCGATGGAGTATGAGAGAAATCTGAATCTGTATTAAAAAAGTTAAATTTTTATTTGATTAAAATACTAGTGTGTGTGTGCGTGTGTGTATGTATGTATGTCCATATATATATATATATATATATATATATATATATATATATATATATATATATATATATATATGTACATACATACATTTTTTCATACAAACGTACATTGTTTCCTCTTGTTGTAAACACAAACATACAATATGCTATAGTCCCTCGAAAGAAGAGACCTTCAAGATTCCATGAAGAGTCATGGATCCACTTTCGATGGGAGATGCTATTATGGATAGCATTCCTGCAGCAAAAAGTATGCCAATTGAATTTTTAATTAAATTACTTATATATTCATCTATAATGTAACTTTAATATCATTTTACTTTCAAGGAATGCAATGTAGGAGGCAACACAGGTTAGAGTGGCGAGCGGCCACATGTCCCACTTGGGTTGCATATGCAAGGATGGCTTCATAGCCACTTTCGTAAGTATATATTTATAGATTTTCATAGCATAGTTCTTAAAATGATGTGAATAAGAATAAACCTAAACTTTGGATCTGTTTTGTATAGACCAAAGGTTATGGTCAAAATCCGACTCTAGCAGAGATAGAGATGGCGACATACCAAGGATTCAGAGCCTTGCAGTGCATCCTTCCATCAGCACGCCCTTTTGTGAGTAATATTTGTAGCTTTGAGTTATTTGTTTAAGTTCAAATTATTTTCAAATTACTTTTTAATTGTCAATCGATTCAATTTAACTTTAATGAATGCAGGAGGTTCGTGCGAGAGAGAGGAGGAGGGTAGGACGATAGATGAGCAGTGGGTATACGTTGAAGCATCTTCATATGCTAGGGGGACAATCTTCACATCCTAGGGGACATGAGGATCATTCGGACAAGTTCAACATTAATACATAGCCATAGTGTCATTAGATAGATGATCATGTTTGGGTATTGCATTGTATATATACATACATTGATGATCTATATATTCAATCTACTTCAGTCAGTTCTAGTCTACTTACAATATAGTATTGTTAAGTTTCTTCATTAATATTCAATTTATTTTAATTGTTTTTGTTTATATTGTCAAGTTTTTTCATTCATTTTCAGTTTGTTTCAATCATTTTTGTTTAATCGCAAAGTGTCAAGGAAGAAAAGACCATATCATGATCATTCATACTTTCAATTTTGTGTTCTCATAAATCCGATCGTCTTCTTTTTGTAGTGTATGTAGAACACTCCCGAGTATGTACTTTCCGCTTCAAATATTTTGTGTGTGTGTGTGTGTGTGTGTGTGTGTGTGTGTGTGTGTGTGTGTGTGTGTGTGTGAGAGAGAGAGAGAGAGAGAGAGAGAGAGAGAGAGAGAAAGAAGACGAAGAAGAGAATTTTAACGTCGTAGGAAACTATCCCAAGAGACCCTAAAGATCTATCCGACAAGAGCCTTGTGTGTGTGTGTGTAGCAGTTCTAAATCTATAAATATACAAAACGAACACTACATGTTCACAGACCAACAATTCTAGAATAATACAATGGATTTGTACAATAATTTATTTGCAGTTGAAAATAAATTTTGTACAAGGTAATGAAGATAACAGAATATAGTGTGGGAAACCGCAATCCCACAATCTGGGAAATTTTGCATCACGGTAAGAAGAGATGGGATATGGGCTTGTGGTGAATTAGATAATGTTACTTTGAGGTCATAGATAGATCTTAGTTATTAGGAATAATTGATATGATGTTTCAAGAGGAGTATTATCAAAATGCAGTAAGAAATGTCATACCTGGAGCTTGATATGAGAACAATTTATTTAGATTATTCGCAAAACTTTTAACAAAGCACTAAAAATGACTGTGTGTTAAATTCAACAACAATCTAATCATACGCTAAATTTATGTGGCCAAAGATGGAATATCTTGAGTCTATTGATTTTAGACCTTATACTTCAAGAGAGAATTTGTACGAAATGGGAACAATCATAGTGATAGACATACAAGGGACATGCCATGTTAACAGTAAGAAGTCGACATGAATGTGTGATATATCTACTTACCATTGGCATTAAAAGTGGAAATATAATGCACAAAGAGTTTGTGAAATTCAAAATTTAGGTAGACTCGTTTGAAAATAATGCTAAATAAACATAGAACACAATTACGAACATTTGGATAGCAATAGCAAGAACTTATCGATTGTATGAGTAGTTGCAGGGCAACTTGTGCTTAAACAGTTTTGAAGCACTTAATTTTGGTTGAAAGTTTGATAAAAAAACTATTTCCAACTCAGTGAGACGATGTTCAACTAGAATGACCAAAGCTTCTCGAGATAAGCTGCAATTCTGAGGGTGGTTAGTGTATGACACTAGCGTCCAGATTATATATGAGCCTTGCCTGTTGCATTGTTTAGGTACCAGGTAGATGCGTGTTCTCTAATGTATTTTTGCCTTTTTTTATTATTATTATATTTATATTTATATTTAATGCAATTAGTGGATTATTATACATTGCATAATTGTCAAGAATATAACATGATTGACGTCAATTATCAAAACATAACAATAGGGGGTGGCGGGGGGTTGTGAAAAGAGAGAGAGAGAAATGACATGAAACGTTATAGTAGCCGTCTTTTAAATGCAAAAATTACCTACGAAAACAAAGTGAGACAATCCTTGTGGATCTAATACAATGTCTAGGTACACAAATAGACTAAAATCATCGTCGTCGTCGTCAAGTCCCGTGGATTCCCGGCATCAGGCGTTTATATGAGAAAGTATTGCATTGGAGTCGTAGTGGGAGGGGAAAGAGAGATAGTGAAACAAAATGAAATGTTATATTAGACGTCTGATGGCTAGCATCGGTGCTGTCCGAGAAAGTATGCAGTGGTTGCTGCAAATCTTCGGCAATGTCCGTTGATGTACTTAATTGTACTGGGGGATCCGGGCTGGTGGGTGAGGAGAGAGAGAAAGAAACGCAACTACATTTGGAAGAATTACCTTGAGTATGCTCCCACAAAAAGTTTCAAGATATACAAGCGTTTTTCTTTTTTGTAACAGCCTGCTTGAAAGCTGCAACCAAATCGATTGCAAAAAGGTTGGGGTTTGTTGGCATTCCAAAAGTTTGGGCGGGCAGTGTCCCATGCAAGCGTGCATCCAGCTTGTCGCAAGCCAAGGGGCCTCACATTCATCTTGCTCAACGTCAGCTTCACACCTGCTCACATGCCCTTGGCTTCATACTCATAGCAAGTTCAAGCAAGATTTTTCAAACTGTGATGGGCCGTCGTAGCGGTAAATGAGCTGAAATGATGAAGAAGTTGTGAAAGGGGTAGGGATTTCCCCAGGGGATTCACCTTACATAGTATGTAATCTATCATGTGAGTTCAATAGAAGGGACGTATTTAAATCCCTTAAAACTTACAGAAATAAATTTACATAACGACTTGTTTTTAACAAATCTCAAAAAAAGTTACAGAATTTAAAAGAAAAGGGTTCGTTATATTTCGTAGAAAATTCACAGAATAGGGATTTTAGAACAAGAGCCTGAACGCACGTGATATAGTGGTCTTAAATATGGTGAACCCCCAGGGGGGATTTCTAAGCAAGGGTCAAGAGAGGATTGAGAATGGGACGTCAGCCTCAGAAACTTGGGCATCAATGGTTGTTGATAGAGAGAGTTGGTAGAAAGCAACCTAACAACAAAGAGAGAGCGAGAGAGATAGAGAGAGTCGACCTGTTGAGAGAAAAAAGATTGACAGCCGCTCGTGTGTGTGTATGAGCTGCCACTGCATGTGCCTTATTGAGCATCAATGAAGAACGGCCGCCCCATGCATGGCATGATGAATAGTGGGTGTTGCACCCTCGACGTCTTCAGAGGCTGCGAGTACTTCGAAAAGCATGCACATCCTAGTGAACTCATTGATGGGTGGTGGGTGAGAGTGAGATGTTAGGTGGCCGCTTTGTTTTGCAAGGCATCACCGTTGTGAGGCCGTTGGTGTGTTTGTGGTTTTTATTCGACCAGAGAGAGAGATAGGTGGATGATTGTGGTTCTACATGCTTGCCACCGAAAGACTGCATGGCTACCATGCCAAGAGCTCCTGTAGTTTTCATGCACACCTAAGTGGTGCAAGCCGAACACAACTACAACTACAGCCTAAGCACGTGTTGACAACCACAACCATCATGTCGATGACGACCATACTGTATAGGCGGCACTCAATAATGAAGGTCATGTTGACCATCACGGCTACTGTGTGGCTCCTGCATTTCTATTTTTATTTTTTGTTGGTTTTTACCTTGGTTGAGTAGGAGAACGACCTTAGGTTGCTATTTCTTCATGCACCTTTCCTTCTTCTTCTTCTTCTAATTCCCCAATTTTGGTGGAAAGTGTAACTTATGAAGCCCCCTCGCCTCCTACAAGTTTCCTCTCATGAGCAATTAAGCTTGGCTAGTCCTCGAAGATCCTCTTTCTTGTCGAGTGTCACCAGATATGCTCTCTTGGTGCTAATTCTATAACAGGTAGACTCTCCTAATTTCCACATCTTTGTGGTGCGGCCAAGCCTAGAGGTCAATTAGGGCACGTTTCTAGATGCTAAGATCCACTATTCTTATCTCTTACCAATAAGCTCTCTTCTCACTTCCACTCCGACTTCTTCAATTTCCTCAATAGTATTAATCATCTGCCTATGTATGTTATCAAACGTTAATGATAATAATAACAATAATTCCTCCTAATCACCGTATAGGTGCAAATTTAATCCATACTCTACTGTGAAATATTTCATAATAATGCCTTAAATGATGAATCTCGACATCCATGTCCCTTAGAATTGTGATGAATGATAATGTCAAGACAGAGAACAAGGATAATAATTAAAAAAATAACAATTCTAAGACAACAAAACTACACTTATCTATGATGGGATGATTTATGTAGTCGCAAATTTGATCTTCAACCCCGCTATCTAATGTGCAATTTTAATTATGCATGTCTATGATCACCTACATCACCAAGAGCGTAGCCACGAGCTCTGATACCACTGCTACAAACGGAGAACGTGGTGGCCTACAAAATACCAAAAACAACGTACTAGAAGGCATAAAACGATAGACTTGCATATTTGACAAATCGCACAATGCATAATCCAAGTTGTACACGAACAGAGAGAGATAGAGAGCGAGATACAGCATAAGAGTGCGTGCGGATGCACCTCCGAGAGAGGAGACCTGCATCGCGTGAGAGAAGAGAGAAGAGAGAGGAAAATACACAGGCACTGGGTGCAAGTACCCCCGTGCAAGAGTGACCATTTCCCTCTTGCACGTATTTGATTTATAGATTTCTTGAATGGTCAAAGTGAGTACAAACTGGCCAGTCAGAGATAAATGGCCAAAGCTCATAAAGAGCACTTGAATAATCAAATATACCTAAAATATAATATCCTTTCGCATAAACCTTATCATTCCCACCTATCAACTGTACTAAACAATAAAATATCAATTCCATTATAGAGAGACCCTTGTGTGTGTGTTTAAGTATGAAAATCCCCTCATAATTGAACCATACTTAGACAATTGTATTAAATAACTTATTAAAATAACAATATTTTAACACAAGATGTCATAAACCTCAACTATCATTTCATATACATCAATACAACATTCTGTATGTAATGGATAATACAGTCATTTAGATAAAAAAATTCATCTTTGATCATTACAAATTGATATCTTAGTGTTATATCTTTGTGTGTCCAACCTTTGGGATGAGCTTCCACTACATTTACATGGAGAAGGATCTAATTGTTACATTGGACGATCTTCTGTTATTGTTGCAGTTGTCGTTGTAATCCCAAGGAAAGAATCTTTTACCTGCCACCATCCAAGAAACACAAGCCTGTCAGAACTGGCATTACTTGAAAAGACAGGTGTCAACGACTCCCTCCCCTTCTTATTGGTGTCAAAAATTACAACAAAAACTAACACCATAACAAAGATCTAATATTAATTTTGATCCATTTATTTATGCTAATGTTTACATCATTTTAATTCTAGAAAAAATCGGACAACATCTCCTTTGTAAATTGGATCAATTCTCAAAAGTCCAGTCTACTACCATCTCATCCAAGACCCCCACTTGAGGATTAAGGCTCTTTTAACATTCATTGAACGAATTCCAAAGTAAACATTTGTGCTAAAAATTATGCATTTATCCGGTAGAATCAAAAAGTACTTTATAATTGTGAATTCACCAATATATACTTACCTTCATCAGAAGTGATTTCCTACATACAAAGATAAAGTACATGTATATAAGACCATTTTTCTAGGTGGATGTTTAAGTTGGACAGCATGTTATTTATATATAGATTGTATTTTCAAAAATTCCAGTCATTACCACTTCTTCCAAGATCTTTACCTGAGGCATATGCATATTTATAATTTAATTGAGCTCGAAAGATCAATAATCTTAAGCTAGTAAGTAAAAATCCAAAAACAACCCAATCTATGTAAACTAGATCTGAGTGTCAAGCTACAATCCATGGAGGTAGCACAATGGAAGCTGTATGCCAACCATGTATGTAATAATTTAACAGCCATACTCAAAGTAATAAGTCATAATGTAAATTTTTTAACAATATTTTGCTTGTATCTACTTATTATGGTGAAAAATCCAGTACCTACATATTGTATGAAAATCTCACATGAGTTTGTAGGCAAACACAGTGATCATATCTGCCTATCCTCCACTGAGAGTTAACATTAAAGAAACTGATGTATGTTCAACTCAAAAAACATATGAATTTCAATCATGATTCAATAATGATTCAATGCATTCCCACCTCATAGTACAATATCCAATCCAAAACCGCTTCTAGAAGATATACTATATATAATGTCATTTATATTTATATATACCTATAAATGAGATACCAAAGGATATGTACCATATAAGGCGGATGTTTAATTTTTTATGTAAAGTCAACCTATAAACTCTACAATTATTATTAAAACCGAAGAGACATAGCATCACTCCAACTTCTAGTATTAAAGATCTCTAAAAAGAAAAATTTGGGCAACATCTCCTTTGTACAACAGGCAAATTTTTAAAAATTCCAGTCACTGCCATCTTGTTGAGACCCGAGCAGCTATTGCATCAAGCAACATTATCTGGCAAAGCATTTCTTGATTGCAACTCATTCAAGTATTACGCAGACAGGACCCGTCAGCAGGCGTACACAATGAGGTATGTAGTTGATTTTTGTTTATTGAGCATGTGCTCGATAGCTATGGTATGCAAGGGATGTGTGTGAATGATCAAGGATAACAGTCATCAAGCCAAGCAGGTACAGATGCAAGGCCATTTTTTTAATTTTTTATTTTGCGAATGATTAACAAGGTCGGCTTTATTTTGCTATGACTCTATGAAGCAAGGCTTCAATTTATACATCTTGCATTGAAGCTGGCCATGTTTGGCATATGCTATGGGAATACAACTTGGGACGGATATGGCAAAAAGTTTAGAGGTTATTTCATTCAGTACACAACGGATGTATATGACATAAGAAGGCGTATATGGATATGCGACAACTCTCTCTTGCAGACAGCAGATCTGGCTATGAGCCAGTTTTGAGTGAGATTCTCTTTCCATATTTCATGACAACTTGTTACAGCAACAATGACCAGGTTAGCCAAGTTTAAGTTTTTCTTGTTTTTTCCATGTTTACACTTTACTTGGCAATTACTGTCATGTGCAAAGCAAAGTGCTTCCGCAATTTCATATGAAGCAAGGCTTCTTCCTTTTGCCAAGGTACTGTCCATTGATTTGGAATCAAGGGCATGGGAAAAATAGGGAATATCAACTCACAAAATCCTTACCCATCTAAACTGTGCATGGCACTTATGTTTTGGCTCTCACGTTTGAGGCCATCACTCTCGCCAAGGGCTTAAAAAACTATATGCAAGGCATACTAACCAGGTGGCATGAATTTCACCGCTTCAGAGATTATGCTTCCGCTATCACACCGGACACTCTGTCACGGACAAACTAAGTTCTGGATTGTTTAAATTTTTGGTTGCTGTCAACACAAAATACCACTTCATGGAACCTAAATCTAGGACTTAATTCACAGGCAAAGTGCCATATTAAAGTCCTTTTTGGTAAAGTCACGACCCCATACATGGTAAGTGGGTCAAGCTGTGGCTTGTGGTTTATGTTCCCTCTCTTGATGAGAGCGTTATACAGGCAAATTGTTGCATGCTCATAGGATAAGCTGCAAGTCAGGCATAAGATGCGTTAGAGCACACAGATTGGGCACAACATACACAAAGTCGTCACTTAAGGAAATTTCCTCAGCCCAACATTCTCTCTCTCTTTCTTATTCATCTCCATGAATAATGAAAACTTTCTACGCAATTTGTGATACATGTTTTATTTGGGAGTCATCATGAGCCAAGGTGCTCTAACTCTCAGTTAGAAATTGGGCAAGATGCCCTCTACATTAGTCTTCATCGTCTCGTCGATTGAACACTAATTGCCATAAGGGCTATGAGCCACACACACTGGTTAAGAGTCATTATCAGATCTCGGGTACGACCCAACTGTTGGCATTCCTTGGGTGATTGTTCTTAAGATCAAACAGATCTACCGAGTGAAGTATACCACGACGTTACTGGACAAGCAAGAGTCTGGTCATTACGGATGTTTAGGGTGTCATTTTTGCACGACATGTTTTTAGTGCGACACTCGAGTTGAGATTTTGATAACCATAAACTCAACTCAGCCATTCTCTACCACGGATTTTAGATGCAACATACCGTAGCAACAGCATGGCAGTTCGTAAGAGCTAGGCTTTCCACTTGTGTGGATCTCCTGCTCTCTCTATAGCACTACGAGTGTCTATGGACGCATTGTTTGGGGTAAGACCCCGCGGGTGCTTAGTAAATCACCCCATATGCATTGAGGATCACAATTTGATATATTCCCATTGTACTTTCAAGAAAAGAATTCCACAATCTACCAGGGGATAGTGGACAACTTCAACTTTTCAAGTTGATTCTCATCATTTTGTACACGGTTGACTATGTTGGTTACCATTATCTGCTAGTTGAGCAGTTCTTACAAAGGGTCTTACCAAGGGGTTGACTACGTACATTCTACCCAATGGGTTTGGATTGCGAAGACAATACCTAGGGTTTCTAGTGCAATGTTGCTTGGTTTTTCACAGGTGGGAGATGTACTCCTGTACATTTGAATATGAGTAACTGAACTTTTAGTTCAATCCCCAGGGCCATGCCAAGGGCATGTCAAAACGCGTATTTTGGGCCGTAGTTTCCAATGTGCATTATGCTATTATGAATCCATTTGTAGGATTCGATTTGGCACATGTTGTCACATGGGATACAACATGGTCTAGGAACTCAAGGAGTTCGGTTAAGCCAGTGTGGAGCAATGAATGAGGGTCCCTCTCACTCTTGTCGCAGAGTGTTTAGAGTTACCTCCACACACAAGTACATCTTGTACTAGAAGGATACTCTTTTTTCAGACATCCTTATTTGAGACATATTCCTCATGTGGAGAATACGAGTCTCTGGGACAGACACTGGTGCCCCCCATTTCAAATATGTGTCACGACAAAGTCCCTAGGTGCTGGTCCACTCTGTTTTCTAGACCATTTTTCAGCACGACGTATCGGGAGCAATTTTAGTGGCCAGAAATTGTCGAATACATAGAATGACTTGTTAAGGTACAAGTGTTGCTAAACAACATTACAGATAGTTGTTTTATATATAGAAAGGCTATGAGTTGTTAATTAAAAAGTTTCATTGTTTGTACCTAAAAGTGATCACTTTTCACCTTCTATTATGGTTCAGACATTTTAGCAAGACTTGCAAAAGATTGCAACTGAAAGTATTTAATTTCTTTTCAGAACTATTTACATTCCTCTTATATATGTGCTAGGCGCATCACATTTGCCATAAGTATTGGCAAGAATCACCATGGATATACATCAGTACTCATAATTTAATCAGTAATGAGCATCTTATTTTACGAATTACAGTGACAACTAATCGCCTAGAGTCAAGACCTCAGTATGATTATAAAGCTGTCCAATGAGCAGTAGTTTAAAACCACCCAACAAACATCAGTTTAACCCAATTATAATACACTTAACTAAATCAGCTCAGCCCCATCTTAACAGCAAGCAGAGTGACAACCACTACCAAAAAATAAAGCACCTGTAGACTCGGAGGAGAAGACAACTCCAGCACAGCTTTCTCTTTAACTTTAGGCATGTTGTAGTCCCCACTCTTTATAAATTAGAATGCACAAGTACAGAATTACAACTACTAAGTGAGTCTAGTACTCACCTCAACCACATCAGTGTGGGATTTATAGAAGACAAAGTCCACCTGTAGGTGATTGGACTCGACAATATCTAGCAATCCCTGCAGTCGTGGTATCTCTTACAACCCGAGTCTCCAGGGATTTGAATCACACAAGATTTGTAAGCCGTGAACGCAGAAGCCGCGAGACAGTATGCACATAATTCCTAAGCAGAAGGCAGCGTGCGATAGAGCAAAAGACAGGGTAGGGTTACTGTTTAGAGGCGGTAAAGCAATAAGTAAGAACACGCTATCCAAGAGATAAAAAACTTTAGGGTTTATAGGCAACAAATAAAACCCATTTGAATAATTACACAAAGGAAGCAATAATGAATCCCATCATCTTTTAATGCTAGTGGTGAAAATTAGAGCAATAGTAACTGAGTACCACTATCTAGTTTGGACACTTCAGACTAAAGTCGATGCACGGCTCAAAAACTTCTATGAGGTAAAGACTCCGACACTGGAAGGTTTGAACAATTACTGATATTACCGACATTTTCTAAGAGACTAAAATCGATAGGAAGGCCAAAAGGGTATGTTCCTAGGAGAAACAATTGCCATGAAAACAAAGAACAAGTTAAAGTGTTTATAGGATTCAATCAGATTGGGCACATAAGGAGGGCCTTTAGTATGGATAACCACAGAATCATGGTTGCATTATGGGTCTATATAAGACAGGCATGTTATATCTCATAGTGCACTGTAACTGCCGTGGGCATTTCTAAACTCATTCACAGTTTACAAGTTTCTGTAATAGGTTGTCTTAAGCTGTGTCTTTATATTTGATAAGCTATGGCTTATATTCAAGAGCAGGTAATAGCAATATCTTTTGCTAATCTGCAGAAGTCAAGAGAGTCCATCCGTCAAAACACCATACTCCATTATGAACGTCTTCTATTCCCTCAATTAGGAACATCAAATGCACAGACTAAATGGTTGACATATTAAAAAAGAGTAACTCGGGTGACCCTTTGGGGTCAAGAACACTTCAGGAACAATATCCATCTGATGATGGTAAAGGAAGCCCCAGGGTTAGGTCCACAGTATTATTATGTGGGACATTTACTGAAGCGTGATTTTTCGAACGGTTATTTTTGCTAGCTCAGTTTCTACCACATCATAAAATATATTTGTATCCCCATTTTGGCCTACCCTTACGAGGATATTTTAACCAAACACCCCACACTAGGGATATGAGTGATTTTAGTCAACCGTATCTTACCTTTGGCCGAGCATCCAAACATTTGTTACTATTGTGGCAGCTGCCTGTGTGATCATGTAATGGAAGGGTTAATCGAGATGTAATGGTAAAAAAAGAGGTTTTTTAAAATATAAATCCATGCTCTTTCATTCCATTTTTTTTGTAGTGAAGCATGAGTAATGACACATGCAATTTTGTGTGTGTGTGTGTGTGTGTGAATACGTGTGTGTCTCTGTCGCAATCACAACATTGCGTTCAAATCGTAAGAGATAAAAACTGCTGCAAAAGTGGGTGTATGAGTACTTACCATTTTCTGTGTGTGTGTGTGTGTGTGTGTGTGGGGCACTCGGCCATATGCATCGTACCATATGGATGAAAGACTACTATTAGCTATGCGCAAGAGAAGAATCTGAGTTCTCTCTTTGTAGCAGATGCAGGTGTGTGTGTGTGTGTGTGTGTGTGTGTGTGTGTGTGTGTGTGTGTGTGTGTGTGTGTGTGTGTGTGTGTGAGAGAGAGAGAGAGAGAGAGTATGTATGAAAACACTTCGCGAGGTATCATGTACCTGGATGTGCATGTGTAGTGCCAGTATGAAGGGTGAGGAACATCAGGATGTATACGCAAGCAAAGGATTCCCGAAGGACATCCAATATACAAGCATAGCATAGATATATAAATCAATCAGCTCGCAGAGTGAGACACAGTTCGTGAGTGGAGAAGGGCCAAATAGGGATAATTGTATCTATATTAAGTAAGCAAGCGTGGGTGTGGGTGAGGTATATATCTGGTATAGATTAGGTACAACTAGCAATTACAAGTGGTCAACATTAAAAGAGAGCATGTTTGCTAGCAACCTACCAAGCCGCAATTTTTAAGTGGTCAGTTTACTGCGAGTGATCGATGTCACATATGATGTCCGAACAAAGTTGTAAATAGCAAAGATGATTGCAAGCCTAGCCAAGGTTATAGGACAATTTTGATAAAGCGAGATAATCAACAGACCGTCACGTTTAAATGTGTGTGTGTGTGGGGGGGGGGGGAGAGGGGGGGGGGGGGGGGGGGGGGCTCCCCCATCCCTAAGGAGAGTTGCCAAGGTTTAACAAATTCACTGTAGTCTAGATAGCGAGAGCAAGATCACCAAAGAGGGAAGTAGTCAGCCAAGGGTTAGTCAAGGAATTGTCAGCTAGATAAGTGTGTGTGTGTGTGTGTGTGTGTGTGTGTGTGAGAGAGAGAGAGAGAGAGAGAGAGAGAGAGAGAGGAGAGAGAGAGAGAGAGAGAGAGCCTTGGTAATTAAGCAAGTAATATGGTTGGACTCTCAAGAGCCCAACAAATATGTACTAAAAAAACGAAATAGCGTCGCTTAAGTGATGTATTGAACAATATGTAAAATGACTCCAAAAAATGATACGTCACTTAAGCAACGATGAGCGTCGCATAAGTGACACCTTTTTTTTATGACTTATCACTAGCCGGTAACCTAACAGGACATAAAAGTGTCATTTTAGGGTTTTGGAAATTTTTTTCAAAACCATAGTAGATCCACTCATTTTGAAAAATCCTTTCATGAACTTATAGCTCAAAGTCTACTACATATGGCAAAAATCAGAAATTTGTAAAATTTCTCATGTCTTGGTCACAACAAGCCTCCAAAGTTGATGGACCAGTGCGCATTTTGCCCAAACAAACATTTCTTCGGTTGATTGTATATAAATAAGAGTGTGGATTTTTGTAGGACAAGAGATAAAATTCCCGATTAACTTCAATGGGTTGCTGATCAAAACATATGGTTACTTTTGCCTCACTATTTTTTTTGGGGGCAAAAAAAAGGGTACAAAAAAGTTGCATTTTTGCCATTTTGCGGACCTATCATTAAAGTTTCTATAGTCACCCTCAATACAAATACTATATACATGTTTTCTTAGTTCCCTTTGGGTCTTTGGATCCAAAAGGAGCCATGGAGTATGTCAAAAGAATAATGTATCTTTTACTAAGTGGAACCTTAGGGACAATGATGAAGTGCTAAATACAACAAATATGACAAAACTGGGTTTATCATTATAACCTCTAAAATTCCATAGAAACCACTCAATATCTAGCCAAATTTATAGTTTATGATTAGATATGGTTACTACCTACAAAATATACACAATTGGCATAAGAAACTAACAATATTGAGAAAGCTACACTTGTTACACTAAAATGTCTCGTATTCTTCCGCGATCAAAAACCTCAAGCATCATGATATACTATGCTATATAGCATATTAGGTCCCCAAAAGCTGAAGGAAGATTATATTTATGTTATACATGACAATGACACTTACACAATCAAAACTTCATTTGGATATCAAGAAAGCCACCAAAAAAATCATAAAAGTGCTAATTTTGACGGAAAAACAGGATTAGGCAATTCTTGTAATTTGGTCATATCTTTCAATTTTAACACTTAGTTCTCCCTAGAAGCGTCAAAACATGTTGAGAACTACAAAGTCTTATCCTCTAGCAATCTAAACGTCACAAACATGAACTTTAAAGTGGTATAGTTATGAAAAAAAAGCCAAAAATAGGACTCGTTTTTTCACAGAGTTTAGGTTCAAAAATGCTGTGCAAGAGTAAGGTTAATAGTGAGATCGATATTCTAAAAAAAAATTCAAGTTTTTTCAGCTCATAAGACAACTTTGTGGATATATAGCACCTAAAAATTCATTTTCATACTCTTCAAATAACTCAAGCAAAATGGTCACTTAACAAGACACAAAAGTGTCCAAGGATATAAAAGTGTCATGTTACCAATCTAGTGTTATATGACGCTTTTGCATCGCTATAAGCGTTTCTTATACAACGGTTCTATAGCGACACTATTTTTGTCGCCGTTTATGTGACACAAAAAAATGTCCCTAGTGACAAAGCATCCTAGTAGTGTTGTGATAATGTGTGTATAATGGACAAATACAATTTTATAATAAAATACAACAAAAAGGACATGTGATTGTAGGCATTTATTCAGACTCAACCATAACCAAAGGTTTAACATATGGTGATAACTCAGTTGGTGAGACACTTGAATAGAATCCTCGAGGTTGGGAGCACATAGACACACATATATTCACACACACACACACACATTCACAAATATACACACATACACATGCATACACTGATACCGACCCATCCACACATACACACACACACACACATGCTAATACAAACAAGATGAAGGTTCATGCTAGCATTCTAAAAAGGTGAATCGTCACGTTGATTCTCCCGTTGGGATGGACCCTTATGAGGCTCTTAAATGAAAGGAAGTTTTACAAATTAAAATATCAATTCAATACTCACATCAAATGTGTGCCTACCTTCCTTTTTCACTTTAAGGATTTTTTAGATAATCAATAATAAATGAAAATAATAAAATGAAAATGAAGGGCTATGAAATGAAGGGACCTTTAAAATTAAAGAAGAATAAATTGTTTTATATTAAAAGGTAGTTTCAATATATGCTTGTCTTTGTTTGAATAATGTTGGATCATCGCTTGGGTTTGATTCTCTCGTTGGTGTCGAAGCCTCGCAAGGTTGGGATGATGTTGGCCTAGCTGGAGTAATTCTTTTTGGTTTTAATATATTAACTCACTCTTTGTGTTGAGTATTAAAAAAAAAGAAAGGAAAGTTGGGCCTACAATCACATCATTTGTGTGTGTGTGTGTGTGTGTGTTTGAGAGAGAGAGAGAGAGAGAGAGAGAGAGAGGGAGAGATAAATACATTAGATAGATTGAATTATCATCCATGGAGGTAATATGGGACGGAAGAAAAAACATTAGAGAGGGTTCCTTCTAAGTGGATGTGTTATTAGATACACTCAGTTAAGGACCGAGGGTCCAACGAAGGGTTAAAAAACAATAAAACCTAGGTGAGGGGTTAGCCAATTTGGGAGTTCAAAACTCCTGGACAATGGCTTTGACTCCTCGGTAAATTGCCCATTTTCTTGATGTGCACGCTTCATGCACCTTTTGGAGTTCTACCTTCTTTTGCTTGAGTTGGGAAGGTGTGAGATCTTCTGCAAACCAAAATTTGGTGTCTTTGAGAAGCCTCAATCGATGAAGGATCTTGATTAGATCTATCTTGTTCTTGAAAGTGAGAATCACATGGTTGGTGCGGTGTTCATGTGTGAGGGTGGTGATTGTTGCTTGATCCCATTGTACTTCCACAGGGATTATTATTTGAATTCAAGTAAGGGACTCATTGAACTTGAGACCCCTTTCTCCTTTCCAATATCTTGGGAGCTCGCCAATGCAAACATTGAGGGCTATATCTTCTTGCCGTTTCTATTCACGTATCATTGATGCCACATGGTTTTCAATCTTGCGAGAGATCTCCTCATGCACTTGAGTCTTGAATTCCTTTGTGAGGGTGGTCACTACTTCCCCTTTTGCTTTAGTGAGCATGGCTTCCATTTGTTCCGTTTCATTCTTGCTTTTCTCTGCTACAAGGAGACGGGCTTGTTTCTGTTCGCGTAGCATGGATGCCACACGGTCTTCAATCTTGCAAGAGATTTCCTCATGCACTTGAGTCTTGACTTCCTTTGTGAGGGTGGCCGCTACATCCCCTTTTGCTTCATTGAGCATGGCTTCCATCTATTCTGTTTCATTCTTACTTTGCTCTACTGCAGTGAGACAGCGGGCCTCAATTGTAGCGAGTCTCTTGTTCAGTTCATTGATCTCTTTACGAAGTCTCTCGAGTTAATTTCGAAGGCGAACGGGGCTGTCGAGCTTTGGGGGTGTTGCCACGACTCCGATGAAGGTTGGCTTGATGTGGGATAAGGCTCGGGTGGCCATGGCCGCTGCTTGTGTAATGTGACGAGTTGAAAACACCTTTACAATGGAAGGCAACCGAGCAGAGCTAGGACAATAGCCCAAAATGCGCAAGTAGAGCATCACAAGTCACAAGCAAACAACATCAGCAGCCTGTGCAAAGCATGGGCAGCTCGTATAGGTCTTCTTGCCTAGCTGCTGCATCTTCTACAACTTGCTTTCTTCACCACACTTGCTAAAGCGATGGAGCCTGCACATAGAAATATCCCTGGTGCTTGGTATTGCTACCGTTCATGGCTACTCTGTCTTGTGTGGGCCTAAGTGAGGGAGGGCATGAAGATAGATTTGGCAGGTTTTGTTCCATCTTCTTGAGCAGGGAGAGTGGGATGGCTCTGTGTCTAACCCCCTTGAGGGCACCGCCCCCGCGCTCATTGTGGAGTGGAAATACCTTAGGGTTTGTGTGTGTGTGTGTATGAGAGAGAGAGAGAGAGAGAGAGAGAGAGAGAGAGAGAGAGAGCGAGCTAAAATAAAGACAAAATTAAGATTAGCAAGTTTGATGGCACCATAAGACAAAAGATTTGAAACATTCCTTATTAATGTACTTTAATCTTGTGCAAGCACTCGTCTTCCTTGATTTGCATCTCCTGCTCACTTCCCATCGGTGGGGGAGAGATCGGTGTGTGTGTGTGTGTGTGTGTGTGTGTGTGAGAGAGAGAGAGAGAGAGAGAGAGAGAGAGAGAGAGAGAGAGAGAGAGAGAGAGAGAGAGAGAGAGAGAGAATTGCTCCAAATGAGAAAGAAGATACGTAGTAGATGCCTAGCCCATAGGATGTGTGAAATGATTTGGCCATACCTAGGCTCAAATTGTGTTTTGCCGGATAACTTTGTTTCTTCTATAAAGATACGCAAGAATTACAAGAGCACAAATTTTGTAGGTAATGCCATAAATCAAGGTGCTTAGGCTGGGTTTAGACAAGAGTGACAACAACGACACAACATCGGTAGCACTACTACTAGTAAAAACACTTTGCAAAATATTACAGCCAATGAAAGCAGCCTTGTGGCAAGACGATTGGTTGCTAGTAAAAATAACCAGTTGAAAAGTGGGTGGTGGTGTGGAGCTTCTTGGGGGGGTATCGCCCAACATAACGGCGGGTCTGAAACATTGAGTTTGTGTGTGTTCCAATGGTTGCGACTCCATGGAGTAGAGCCTAGAGGAGCTTGGGCGGGATCTGCACAGTGCAAATTCAAAACTTGTCCGGATAAAGGTCGGACGTGTGTGAACTGAACATCTCCAGCGGAAGAAGACACTTGGCGAAATTTCGATGATGACAGGACGGCTTCTTTCAAACAGAGAAACCAACCGCAGTACAGCCTACAGGATGAGAGAGAGAGAGATGAGAAGACTGGTAACGGAGTTGTAGAATTGCAGCTATTTGACATGTAGGGTTTGCGCATGCGCAGAGAGAGAGAGAGAGAGAGAGAGAGAGAGAGAGAGGAACGATGAACAGCAGTGATGACAACATTGTGGTCATCCAACGTGGGCAGCAGAAAGGAGACCCCACCACCATCTCCATCAATTGCCTTGATCAGCCTGGGCTGGCGTTCGACCTTGCTCGTGTACTCTTTGAATTTGGCCTGAATGTTGTCAAAGGAGGTAATCTTCTCATACTCATTTCCTGGTCTGGTGGGTACTGAAAAGCTGTTGGAATGCATCATCCAAGAAAAAAGTTATGGGGATAAACAGTTCCAAATGCACAGCCCATATGAAATCCATTAGACCTTAACTTCTACTTATGATCTTTGTCACAAAGTAAATTAAAAGCCTCTGTGAGGGGGCTGCTGCTACACCCACCAGCTCAGTTGCCTTCCTTATGCCCTTTGCTCGTGCGTTTGTTACACACTCTAGGGATGAATGTGCGCTCTCGGTTGGATGCCAAAGGAAAGCCTGCATGGCTGCTGCGTTGGCCAACTGAAGTCTGCTATGGGTGGTTTTCAATCTGGTCCTTGTGGACCATTGTGTGCATCGCACATCATGGGCTCATTTTAACCGTAAAAGCCGTTTTGGGTGGTTGAGGTAGGCATTTTGGTGGGCAGATATAGGGATTTTCTTGGGCGACTCCACCTTGACCCACACCTACGGCTACAGCATGATCACTCAGCAAGCATGAGGCAGCAGTTTGAATGGCTGTGTCCAGTGAGTGAGACTCAAAAGTTCTGAGGCTGTCAACCAATCTCTCTTGGGCGGTCTCTCTCTTCCAAAGTACAAATGAGGCAGGAGTATGTTTTGCCTACCATCTCTTTTCTAGTACTTTTCCCTACTAACTAATGATTTCCTTTAACCATCCTTATACACCATTTCCATCTCTATACCTCTATTTACTAAACTACTTTTAAAGTTGGACAAGGCTTAAGAATATTTCCATTCTCATCAACATACCATTTTTCTCCATCGCCACGACAATACACGGTGCTCTTTTGCACAAGGATGGCACTGCTCAGCCATTGCTATTTAGACTCGTCACTCCACACATGCACGAGCAATGTCTGTTGGGTTCTTCACCCTTGCCTTCAAACAAACCTTTGCTCTCATAGCTCTGCTTTTTGCCAGTTTCAAGCGTTTTTTTGGGGGGGAGAGAGAGAGAGAGGGGGGGGAAAGAAGAAGAAGAGAATTTTAACGTCGTAGGAAACTATCCCAAGAGACCTTAAAGATCTATCCAACGAGGAGAGTTGAACTCAAGACCTGTTATTCAAGAGGGAAATGGCATAACCAATCTACCACACTTGGGTGATAGAAAGGTTATACCATTTTCCTCTTCTTATTAGCGCGCGCACACACACCCCCGAGAAGAAGAGAATTTCAGCGTCGTAGGAAACTATCCCAAGAGACCTTAAAGATCTATCCGACGAGGAGAGTTGAACTCAAGACCTCTTATTCAAGAGGGAAATGGCATAACCAATTTACCACACTTGGGTGATAGAAAGGTTATACCATTTTCCTCTTCTTATTAGCGCGCGCACACACACATACACCCGAGAAGAAGAGAATTTTAACGTCCTAGGAAACTATTCCAAGAGACCTTAAAGATCTATCCGACGAGGAGAGTAACTCAAGACCTGTCATTCAAGAGGGAAGTGGCATAACCAATCTACCACACTTGGGTGATAGAAATGTTATACCATTTTCCTCTTCTTATTAGTGCACGCACCCCCCCCCCCCCCCACACACACACACCCGAGAAGAGAATTTTAACGTCGTAGGAAACTATCCCAAGAGACGATCTATCCAACGAGGAGAGTTGAACTCAAGACTTGTTATTCAAGAGGGAAATGGCATAACCAATCTACCTCACTTGGGTGATAGAAAGGTTATACCATTTTCCTCTTCTTATTAACGCACACACACACCCACACTCCCGAGAAGAAGAGAATTTTAACATCGTAGGAGACTATCCCAAGAGACCTTAAAGATCTATCCGACGAGGAGAGTTGAACTCAAGACCTGTTATTCAAGAGGGAAATGGCATAACCAATCTACCACACGTGGGTGATAGAAAGGTTATACCATTTTCCTCTTCTATTAGCGTCCACACATACAACCCACCCACACACACACACACCTGAGAAGAAGAGAATTTCAACGTCGTAGGAAACTATCCCAAGAGACCTTAAAGATCTATCCGACGAGGACCAAAGATGCATGCAAAACTGTTTCTCCTCTTCTAGAGAGGAGGGTGGAAAAGAGTTTCCTCTTCACTTGTGTGTGTGTGTGTGTGTGTGTGTGAGAGAGAGAGAGAGAGAGAGAGAGAGAGAGAGAGAGAGAGAGAGAGAGAGAGAAGAAGAAGATTGTTTTAATGTCGTAGGAAACTATCCCAAGAGACCTTAAAGATCTATCCGACGAAAAGAGTTGAACTCAAGACTTGTTATTCCAGAGGGAAATGGCATAACCAATCTACTACACTGGGTGATAGAAGGTTATACCGTTTTCCTTTTTTTATTAGCGCGCGCGCACACACACACACACCCAAGAAGAAGATTGTTTTAACGTCGTGGGAAACTATCCCAAGAAACCTTAAAGATCTATCCGGCGAGGAGACTTGAACTCAAGACCTATTATTCAAGAGGGAAATGGCATAACCAATCTACCACACTTGGTTGATAGAAAGATTATACCGTTTTCCTCTTTTTATTAGCGCGTGGACGTGCGCGCGCACCCGGAAGAAGAATGTTTTAACGTTGTAGGAAATTATCCCAAGAGACCTTAGAGATCTATCCGATGAGGAGAGTTGAACTCAAGACTCGTTATTCGCGCGCGCGCGAGAGAGAGAGAGAGAGAGAGAGAGAGAGAGAGAGAGAGAGAGAGAGAGAGAGAGAGAGAGAGAGAGAGAGAGAGAGAGAGAGCCGTGTCCACAACATGCAATGCAGAGGTCTTATCACTAGCTGTCTCATGGAAGGACCTAATGGCAGCGTCTAACTCTATTTTTACAAGCAAAAGAAAAACTATTGGTTATGGAGTATCATTGGGAGTTGCCGAAAGTTTTCAACGATGGCGCGTCCTCCTCGATAGACTGTCCATTTACCAACTTCTCTAGCTTCACAAACCTTGGTAAGCTCTTCTCTCTTACACCAAAGTTGCATAGGAGTCATCCTTTGCAAATCAAAACTAGGTGTCCTTGAGATTTTTTGATTGGGGTGTGTGTGTGTGTGTGTGTGTGTGTGTGTGAGAGAGAGAGAGAGAGAGAGAGAGAGAGAGAGAGAGAGAGAGAGCGCAATGAAATGATATGATATATTAACGTCTTCAAAAGGCCAAAATGACCTATGAGACCAATCACTTAGAAACTGGTGAATCTGATACCATGTCTGGGTACAAAAAAAGGAGATACTAAAATGAATTTAGAAGTGTTATTGTGTGGGGTATGTGTGATCATTGATGGGTGCCCAATACAAGAGGGTGATATAATGGGTGATGAATCCATCCTCATCTATACTCAATATGTCGAGATAGTATGGCTCGAATCCTTTGTTGTAGTCTCCGTCGATGTTGTGAAGCTCCTCTCCTCAGTTGTGAACATCTCGATCTCCCTAGCTTCAATGCTCGGTCAATGAGAGTAGCGTGGGTGTGAGTATGAGCTGAGCTTTGCAGTGGTGGCTGCTCCTTTATCTATCCTGTGTCTTGCTTGAAGAAATCAATAATCTGTCTTTGAGGTTGTCTCTCTCCAAATCTCCTCAATAAACTATCTGTGTGTCACAAACTGCTGACGTGTCAAAACCCTAAAGAATGGAGTCGACTTGCAGATGCCGGCCGAGGGGCCTAAACCCTAAGCAGAAGAAGAAGTCCTACCAACTTATGGAGACCTCGTCCGATGGGGCCCTAGTGACAAAGGATTAAAATAAAGCAGGACCCGCACACACACACAAAGTGATGATGTGGTAGATTTTCGAAAATTGCGCTGGCATGATGATGTGGCAGGCTGTACGGATTCCGCGTTTTGCGTTGGCTGATGACGTGGCAGCTGTACGGATTTCCGTAAATTACGTTGGCAGCTTTTGGCATTGCTTTTGGGACCAGAAGCTTTTGAGTTTTGAAGGCTTTTCACAGTAACTGCTTTTCAGGCCAAGGGCCTTTAAATATGTGGTTAGGGCTCATTCTCTGGCATGCTTCTTGGAGAAGGTGCAGAGTTTGGAGTACAGGCTTGTACTGTGTTGATGCAATATAAAGAAATACCGAAAGGGGCGCCAAGGTTTGGGGCCAATACTCTCTGGGGTGGAATTTCGCCACTCTGTGTCGCGTGTCGTCTCTCTCTATCAGTTTCAATTGTTATTTGAAGTGCTTAAAGTTGTTCAGTTTGATCTTTTCTATTGGCACGTGGTGCCCGTCTTGTGACAGTGGTATTAGAGCATCAGGCGTGTGCTTTTCTGAAAGCATACGGGTCCCACAAAAGAGCAGACAGAGCAAACCAGAGACTTCTAGAATTTATTTGAGGTATCTTCGCCCTTCGCCCTCCAACCCAGACTTATTAGCCACTCCCACCCTTATTTCATCGTGCATCGGACGCGCTCCCGTCTTCACCGCTCATGTCTTACAGGGCATAAGCCATTAAGATCACTTGCAAGAGAAGGATCCAAGATTTGTTTCGAGCTGCTGTTTTTCTCAGAGACAGTACCATGCAGATGTCTATAGCTACCAAGCAGTACACTCCAAGGACTTGGCAAGCTTTCAAGAAAATTTTTGCCCAAAGTAATATGGTTTCTGACATCTTCCTTCAGAGTGCAACTTCTGGCAGAGTGGGGTATCCTGAAATGCTTGCCATGGAAACCCTAGCAGATTATAACTTAAAATTTCTTGACATCTCCTAGTAGATGTCTCTTCACGATCAGATGACCTTGGAGGTCCAGTGCGATTGCTATCTTGGGACTACCATCTCCGCCAAAGAAACATTGTTTGTCCAAGAGCTAATGGACCATGCTGTGCTCGGCACGACCTCATGGAAGGAACTTAACCCTAATTTTTGGTACAGGTTTCAGGATGGAAAGTCAACCGACTTTTCAAAGCTCGACTGATGTCAAGATTGCTTTTTAAGTTTGAGTTCTGTTTGATCTTGTTTGGTGATCCTGTTTGAAATTTGTTTGAAATGGATGGTATCTGTTTTGAACCTGTTTTAGTGCCGATTTGAATTGTTTGACTCTGGTTTGATATTTGTTTCAATGATTGGTGATTTTACTCCTCGGTGGAGAAGTGAGAAAGACTATTTTGGTATTGTTTGAACCTCGAAACAACGCAGTCCGATGCCTCGGGAGCATTTCATTGTATGCTAGAAAACCTACGAATGACATAGGTCGATGCCTGGGGAGCGTGAACCTCCAAGCGATGCAGACTGTGGTCTGGGGAGCGTTTGGTTGTACAGTCCTCTGAGCTCATGGCTCGGACCTTTTTAAGCTATTTGCGGGGGGAGTGACGAGGTAGTCGTTGAGTAGCTTCATACCACAGACCGTTTGTCTCGAGGGAGTGCTCAGCGGTGCTGTTTGTTGTGTCTTGTAACATGCATATGTAAGCATTTGTGTTGCATTGTGATGTGCCAACTATTGAATATTCCTAATTGGATGAGATTGCCTGGGTATGTAATTTTAGTGCATCAAGACACTCGTGGAAGATCAGTACGGTCTGGGTGTGATGGCTAATTTTACTACGCCGGAATATCGAGAGTTCCGATCTGGACGAAAGGAGAAGCTAACTCCTTGATCAAAAGAGCCGAGAGGAGAAGCTAACTCCTTAACAAAAAGAGCAAAGTGATTGTCCCTCCGAATGACCCTCATAATTTTTTTTGAGCTAACTTGAGTTGTTTTGCAGATATGCTGTAATTGCGGACGATTACTCTCTTTCAAGAAGGGGAGATGTCACAAATTGCTGACGTGTCAAAGCCCCCTAAGAAGAACAAGTAACAGAAGAAGTCCTACCAACTTATGGGGACCCCGTCCGATGGGGCTCCAAGTGACATAAAGGATTAAAATAAAGCAAGACCTACACACACAGGCTTGCGCATGAACTGATGACGTGGTAGATTTTCGGAAATTACGCTGACACTGCTGATGTGGTAGGTTGTATTGATTTTCGTGTTTTGCACTGATTGTTGACGTGGCGATTGTACGGAATTCCGTGATTTACGTTGGCAGCCTTTTGGCATTGCTTTTGGACCAGATGCTTTTGAGTTTGAAGGCTTTTCACTGTAAACTGCTTTTCATAGGCCAAGGGCGCTAAGGGCTCATTCTCTGCCATGCTTCCTGGAGAAGGTGTAGAGTCTGGAGTACTGGCTTGTACTGTGTTGATGCAATATAAAGAAATACCGAAAGGAGCGCCAAAGTTTGGGGCCAATACTCTCTGGGGTGGAATTCCGCCACTTTGTGTCGCGTGTCGTCTCTCTCTCTTTCAATTCAGTTGTTATTGAAGTGTTAAAAGTCTGTTCAGTCTGCTCTTTTCTATTGGCACGTGGTGCCCGTCTTGTGACAGTTAAAGTGTCTACCATAAACTTTTTTAATTTAATCTTTTTTTTTTCGCATGTAAGATTCCGTTTTGTCTTTAGATTCAAAATCGTTGTCTTTGCTAGAAACTCTTTTCGACATAAAAGTATCGTGCTTCACTGGACATTGTAGCAGACATCTTCATCATTTGCCTCACATCTTCAGCTGCATGCGGTTTGTTCAGCATCCGGTGCTGAGAGGGGGTGTTAGACTTACACCACTCTGCTGCTTCACATAGGTTTAGGGCATACTTGTGTGGCTAGTATGTTTCCGGACTGGCCACCCATAGTCTAGGTTGGCCGCCCGAGTTTGGGGCCGGCCGCCCACCTTGTCCGGGCACCCTCATATATATTTCATTTCTTGTTGGGTCGTGGGGGATTTTATATGGCATTGCCCTACCTCCCCTTGGGAACCTATTTATGGGGGCAGGGGGGTACCCACTTCCATCATCTGGTCATGGTAGTCATGGGGGGCTGATCGGCCCCCTCTTCACGATATCTTGCGGTTGTGGTCTCTCTCTCTCTCTCTCTCTCTCTCTCTCTCTCTCTCTCTCTCTCTCTCACGCCTTTTGGATACTGATGTATATGTATATGATGCCTCGACTCTCAGAGAGCTCCATTGTATCATCTCACCCTGTGTATTCCCCTTGTATCAGCTTTCACCCCACCCCTACCCACTATTTTCTTTTCAGTTCTTTGTACTTTTTGTACCCAGACCTGGTATTAGATTCACCACATGTAACCTTTTGGTCTCATAGGTCATTTTGGCCTTTTGAAGACGTTAATATTACATTTCATTTCATCTCTCTCTCTCTCTCTCTCTCTCTCTCTCTCTCTCTCTCTCTCTCTCTCTCTCACGTGCCATCGTCTCCGTTCGTTGCACACTCTCATAGACATAAGGGAGGATTAGTTATGTCCCTAGAAATCTAGGTTGGGCGTCTGTTTGATCACCCACTTGGACATAGACCCTTGGCAGTGCACGTCTGGACACTCTTGCTAGGGTGTGGGCTGGTGGTAGGGGATCCCTATCCTTGAGGTGTGGCACTAGGCTGGTGTAACTGTAGGTTCCTAGGCTTGGGGATGATCCATTTTGTTTTATGTGTGTGTTTGGCTTGTGTCATTTCTTGTGTGCAGGATGGATCCTAGGGGAGCACTACAAAGAACTGAAGGCTTGATAGGCACATGCATGTCCTAGTTACCGGAAGAAGTTTGAGGACCTAGTTTGGTATGTCAGTTTTTAGATAATTTTAACTTTAGACATGAGATCCAAGATGGGACTTGTCATCAGCATTTTTGTTGCAGCAACAAAACAGGTAAAGGTCCAAGGGTATGCCATTTACTTTGTGACCTTATTGCATATGATTAGAGAAAGGTGAGTATGCTTTTTACCACTGAATGAAGAGTGTGCAAATTTCTCTTTAAGCTTTTTTTTGGATTTGTCTGTAGATTTGTCGAAAGATGGGCAATGGTGTCTGGTAATTTTTTGGGTGACTCCAAAAAATCAATGTTTCGACTCTGTAAAGTGGGCCACTCTGAAAAAATATCTTGTTTCTACATGTCCATCCACAATATTATGGTTGTTGAGACCGCTTGCATGTGAGATTAAACCCAACAGAGGTGTCTACATTTTGCAAACCTGGTCAGCGGATCGTTCCGGCCTTCTGAATGGTGAGTTGATTGTATTGATATTCTTTACTGTTGAAAGAATGAGAATTGCACTATGCTTAATTAAGGCACTTAAGGTGACATGCGGATGAAATAAACAGACAAATGCATAAGCTGGCAAATGTTTACCGCCTTATTTTACTGCTCAACTACATCGATGATTGTCGCTAGAGATATTTGTATAGATTTCTTGTGGCAGGTATTGCTTACATTCTATGGGACCTTGAGATAGTTGTTCAAAAATTGAAAGCAAGCACAACTCCAGACAGCAGAGCTGTGAATTTTTTTTATATCACTGACAACAGGTATTGTCTCTCACCGCTATTTCCTTATGAGAGTTTTATGAATCGATCTTTTGGCACGTATATTAATCAACCCTGTCTTCAGAGAAAAGCTTCATGAGAAGCAAAGGCAAGCCTTTGTTTGTGAACGTGTAAAGGATGGCCTTGGAGATTGGAGTGTCCACTGCAAAATCATCCTAGCAGGACCAGAATGGGGTGGGTTCGATTGCTCAACAGTTTCTATTCCTGTGCCCTTCATTGGTGGAGACTATGTGGGTGCAGAAAATGGGCACCTCAAGACCTTGTCTGAGAAAGCAAAGAACGTAACAGGGTCTTTCCCAATTGCCTCTGTTGTGCTGGATAACTCATTAAGTCCTGCACACAGTTTACTTCAAATCTCCTGTAAGGATCGAAGAGGCCTCTTGTATGATTGCACAAGGACACTGAGGGATTTTCAAATGCAGGTAATATTTGGTAGGGATTGGTACTCTGGTTCACAACTCATACGTCCTTCTTTATATGAGGATGCCCTGTGACAGGTTGCTTTTGGTCGTGTCGAAACCAATTCCAAAGGACATGGAGATATTGACCTGTTTGTGTTGGAATCAGATGGCAAAAAGGTTGTTGAGCCTGAGAGACAGAAGCTGCTGTGCTGCCGCCTTGAGATGGAAGTTGTGCAGCCGGTCAAGGTATTGGTCAGGAATAGAGGCCCAGATACAGAGTTACTAGTTGCTAGTCCCATCGAGCCCAGTGGACGTGGTCGTCCAAGAGTTCTGTATGACACAACTTTAGTAATCCGAAAGCTGGATCTTGGCATATTCCAGGTCAGAGTGCACTTCTGTCTGTAATAATTTGCGATTATGCTGTGTGATCATAAACTTGTTGTTTTGATGGTATAATCAAGTGATAATGCTGATTTTTTGATAGGAGACTAGTCCTAAGCCATAAGTGATGCTATTAGACCACTTCTGTTCATATTTTACTGACCTAAAAATCCATGAATCGCGATTTATGTACCTTTTAGAAACAGGAATACAAGGTCCACATAGGTTTTACTAGTCCTTGCCTATAGTCTCCTAGAGTTTTGTAGCATTTTGAGTTCATTTGGTTGAGGAAATCATCAATTAGTGAGTAGGAGCGAGGATTGAGCACGCGTTAGTTGTAAACTGTGTGAGATGATTCAGTGATTGTTTGGCAATGCATCTCTATTCACAATATCTCCATTGGGTCTGACAAATTCAAAGCGTCTACGTGCCCCATCCCAATCGCTTCTCCGAGTATTGACATAGAATATGTTACTGCTAGTTAGCTATACTATAGACATTCGTCGTGGCGATCCGCTAACATTGGCACCGTTGGCGAGGATTCGATCCTATGATAGGCGAGTGACCTTGTGACCGTATTCACTTCTTCCAAAAGAGCCACTTTAAAACCACCCCATTTTTCACTAGCAACATAGTAGCAAAATGAGGTTTTGTCACTTGGTAAGGTTTAGAGATCGAGGATTGTTTAGAATTACCATTTGGTAGCAAAGAGCATTGTGATTGAGTGATTTTAAAGCATACTTTCTCGTTTCTTTCAAAATGTTGTACACACCATCCCCATCAGCCGTATTTTCACATTTGATTCATTGTCATTTTTAATTTATAGGACTAGGTTAAGTAATTGAGGAGCGATCACTTTGGGTTGTATAAGTAAGGAAAAACTATATGAAAACCATAATTGGGCCAAAAAGACCATTACTCTCTACAATCCGAAGAAGTGTTGGTAAATAGAGTAAACAATGGCCAAATTTCAAAGTATCACCCAATATAGCTTCCAAAGACCCTGCAAAACAAAATTGGAAAATATTTGTGAAGGAACATGAATGGTTATTCATGTACCTCATACGAGAAAGTGGAAAACGTGAATGTATATTGAAACACAAGGGTTTGCTAAAACCAAAACCCCATCAATTCAAGAAAATTGAAAAAAAAAGCTTGAAAATTGCAGAATACATAGGGAAACTGGAGTTTGGGATCCAAACTAAACAGGAAGCAAGGGAATAGCTTGCAAATAGTCTCTTCAAGTTGCTGCTAAAATCTGGAGTCCAAGTCCTAACAAGAAAACTAAAGAGTTCGGCCATCAAAAAAACCCAAAAAATCAAAGCAAAGAGCTAAAAATATAGCAAAAGTCCCAAACCGCTTGGCAAACCAATTGTGGAAATCCTCTAAACATAGAGGGAGTAAGAATTTGACCAAGTCTTAGATTCTGCTGAAGAGGAACATGGATTGTGATTCATGCATCCTAGCAAATTGAAGGAAGTGAAAATGTGATAGCTCCATTAGTGTTTATACACAAAGTGCAATCACCTGGTAATATATAAAAGCAAAAGCTTACAAGAGTTGGCTCGCGATCCAATAATTTTACCACCCTCAATAGGGTTTCAGAGCTTGGAAGTGACGAATTGCAAATCTGATCAAAATTTGTTGTAAATAGGAAGGAGCTAAAGAACCCTTGAGTGTTGGTTATTTTGATTGGGATTCAAGGATCTCGATATGAGCTGTATCTTCGAGAAGGAGGCGACCGAACCTCAATATCCAGGTAATAGGTTGGGATTCCGCTTTGAATTTTTTGTTGCAAAATTGACGCTTTGTCGTACGTAATAGCTGGGAACTTGCCTGTGCACTGTGTGCGAGCCTCGAAAGGCTGCAAACACACAATTAGAAGAGCCTAACAAGCTCAAAGAAGCAAGGGTGTATCACTCATCGCTCAAGCTTCCGTCGTGAAGGATCCTGTGCTGTGAAGAAGTCGCCGCCGCCGATGCCGCGCTCTACCGCCTCGCCGCCGCCGATGTCGCTGCAATGCTCGATTACACTCTCTCTCTCTCTCTCTCTCTCTCTCTAGCATACACACACACATACACGAAGGAGAAGGAGACAGAGATGGAGCAAGAGCACTTCTTAGCTTACATCTCCCAGAATCAGGATTTCTAGATCAAAGGACCTTTCATAAGAGTTTAATCCAAACATGGGCGCCAACAGTAGTCGATCAAAGTAAAAATAGTATCAAATGAGATATGTGATGCGCCTCTCATCGACAATCATCCAAGCATTACATGAATTCGGTCGATTTGGAGATTCCCATAATGTGAGATTTTTACCAAAATACCTAATATGGTCTTATGTTTATAATCATGCATAGAGTCTTCGGTATCAACCTTGATCCATTTTAAGCCAAAAGCAAAAAATGTGATTATTTACTTCTAAATTAAAATGAACATTTTTTGCAATACTCAGTCTTTTTGTGACATATTTTAAGCCTTTGAGTCAAGTTTCACATAATTTGAACAAGATTCATCAAGTCAAACTCAATTTCTCGACAATCAGTACAGATTTCAGTGTTTATCAAGTTTTTGGTCTGTTTTGTGATCCAAACTCTATGAGCCTTCATAGGACCAACAAGCCCGATCCTTGACTCAGAACAAGATGATATCCATGGATGTTAATTGAACAAACGCCCATTTGCCAAGGTCAGCACCAAGCTACGGGGAGCATTGGGCAGTCACCAAGCCTCCTATTCGCTCGGTGCTGACTCCACTGTCGCATGTAATGACTTTAACACCAAGGTCAATACCAAGCGATAGGCAGCATTGGGCAGTCACCAAGGCTCCTATTCGCTTAGTATTGACTCCACTGTCTGACTGTTAAGGGTCTCCGTTGTCAGTTAACAAGCCCCAAGGTCTTTGCTGTCGCTTGTAGTGGCTTTAACACCAAGGTCAACCCCAAGCGATAGGGAGCGTTAGGTAGTCACCAAGCCTCCTATTCGCCCAGTATTGGCTCAACTGTTTGACTATTAAGGGTCTCCGTTGTCGGTTAACATGTCCCCCTTCCTGATGTAGATTCCGTTCTCGGAAGCTATTGAGATGAGTTCGTTCGTCGAGGTGGAAGAGCATCCGAGATTGAATATCCTTAGCCTTCTTCATTCACTGCAAAGTCAACCAACATTGACACAGTAATGGCATTCTCATATTCAATTAAAAAACATATGCAGTTGTAGACACACAAATTGATTGGTAACCGAATATTAAACAATTTGTCAGCAGTAAACGTTAAACTATAATATAATCAAACACATAAACAGTTGTAAAGGTCAAAAACTAAACAAGTCGGGGGTCGCTAATTTAACGGTCGAAAGGCATTAGAGGTCAACTATTAATACCATGGGCAAGCTTCTCAATTTTCTCTGGTCAATTACGTTGTTTAATCGCGAGAGCCAAGTATTTCATGTTCGAGGGCTGACTAGAGGCTATACCTAGAAGACCTTGTAGTTAAGCTACGTAAAAGGAGTTGCTCATGAAATCATCGCGTGTCTTTTCTTTTGACCCCCCAAAGTCTTTTCACATTGATTCAATTTTGATATGTGTGCTTATTTTGGTTTTTGGCTTTTCAAGGAAAAGCGTCCACATTGGGAACCTCTAGGACTCTAGTACCATAGGCGATATATGTGAGTGAAGTACCAAGTCAAGCTGAGATTTCTTTTCCAGCTTAAGATTTTACATTGTGGCACTTTTGATTTTTTTGTTTGTTCGTTTTCAGCATTTTAATTTTATAACTTTGGGGGGTCATATAACACGGTTACCCTCCCCGGGCTCATCATACTAGTAAACTCCCTTTATAATACTTAAGCTAAAGGTCATTAGGGACTAAGCCCACTAGAAAGCCCTAGTACATTGCACACCATGCTGCCTAAATTCGATTAAGAACCTAAAGTAACCATTGATTATTAGGAAGACATTCCCATGGTATTAAGAGAAGATCTCTAACTCCTAACTTGGTCAAACTAGCTTAATCAGACCGCTTGATTCTGAAACTTAGACAAGAGATTATGACAGAAAATTATAGAGAATCTAATGTTTAATCTAAGCAAATGTGTAGAATATTATACTACTAATCACAATTAAAGCAGACAAACATGGATCGTAAAAACAAAGACAAGGGCCAATGCTAATGGTCAAGAAACACCTGTTTGTGTTGATGATCGCGCTTGATTTGAAGAGTGAACGAGAGAAAGACTCCATGAAGTTTAAAGTCCTAATATCTTGTACGCACTAGAAAACACAAAGAATACCTCTAGGAGGCACATCAGTGGGAAGAGGCACAACCCTTATTGAACACAATCAAACAACATAAGGAACCCTAACTTAATTACTTGCACTCCCCCGAGAGAGTCAAGGGAATAGGATATTGTAGAGATTGGGGGGGGAATCCTAAGTCTAAATCCCTATCCTCGACAGCATCAAGAAAAACGAAGTCATCATCCGTCAGACCATATGTGCCGTCCGTGTAATCATGTAACTCTTTCTCATCATTAGAGGCACAAATATTCACTAAGAACATCACTACGTCTATAGTCATCTTGGTTAAGAGGGTAAGTTTGTGCAATCGGAGAGACGTCTTCTACTGAGTATGGATCAGTCGTGGGCAAGAGACGTATCAGCCATAACTCCTCGAAATTCCTCTCACACGCTAGCGTATCTACCAAATCCCATTCACATACAAGCACTGGGTAGACTATGTGAAACACTTTGCAAGTTAAAGAGGATACCTCTCACTCAAGGTAGGAGTGGATGACTCTATCGTACTAGCCATATTTGTACACACAGATAGATGATGGTTAGAGTGCAGATATTATAAAGGTCGTGTCCTTGTGCATAATGTGTTTTTATGATTTTGGGTCATGTACTAGAACTCGTAGGTCTCCAGATTTTTGTTTGGTGGCTCTTGCTCTTTTACTTTTTAATCTTGTTTTTGTGAGTATAATGCTTTATATATACATTCCCTAAAATTGGGAGATTGACAAGTCAGGGGGGAAGGTTAAGAGGGGAGTGAGTGAATGATGAATGTCAGCAAATATTTTCCCCTTCCTTGGGTAGATCATACCTTTTGGAATGATGTCGTCACTTTTTGAAACCAAATGTTCTAAGTTGTCTTGGGTCAAGACTTTGACCAATAGTTTTCGACCGCCCTAGGCATTTCATCTAGTTGCAAAAGTGGTAAGGTACTCTCCCATGATTTTATTTGCAACGTTGTTGTAGGCGGTGAACTTACAACGGGAGGTGCAAACTCTTTCTTGTTTGTATGGATATGTACAATGGTACGTGTTGAAGCTTTTGTTTCCGTATATGAACTTCCTGAAGAGCAAGAAGCTTCATTCATTTTTTCTATGATTGAGCTGAGAGAAACAAGCCTTTCTCGCTTGGGAACCCATACTAGCTCCGGATCCGGTGTATAGTGTTCTGTGATTTTTTCTTTTCCACGATCTTTTATTGGCTTTGTCGTCACAGGATTTGTCTCACATGGGTCAAGTGACAGGTAAGAACACAATTTACGTTTTGGCACCCAGATTTGATCATTTCCTTGATAGGATGCGTCTTGTGTGTCTCAAGCTTTGTTTCAACTACAGAATTTAAAGATCTAGAGAGTTGGGCTATAGGGACATATGGTTCAATATGCAATGTTTTTAATTTTATTTCCTCAGGAGGTATAGCTCAGGGACTATGGTTTGAGTGGCAGGGCTAAGAGTTTGTTTCTGCGTTGTGACACCCCCAACCCCCCAATCAATAGTGCATTTTGGTGGCTATCATCCACGTGCGTCCTAGATTTATATTACCCTCCATAGTTCCAATAGGCATGACCAAAAAGTCTTGAGCTACAACCTTGTTGTCATAGCTGACAGAAGTGTGCCAGATACCAAAAATCGCAGTTTTCTTCTTGTTGACATCCTTGACTTGGATAGTACTCTTAGATAGGGATGGTTTTCTTAACTGACACTACACTTCGTATGACAAAAGATTATATTTAGCACCCCATGGCTAACAAGGCCTGATATAGCACTTTCCTATAGGTGCTATTTAGTTCAATAGGGTATCTTAGAGGTGTGTCAAAGTCCAACCAATCATTCTCTGTTTCAACGTGGAATGCATGTGTAACTCCAAGGTTTGTCTCTCGTTGGCGTTTTATGCGTTGTTGTCGCTCCTTAGCCTTAGCTTGAGCTTGTATCTTCTTCAACTCTGTCTGTGCTTGGTGGTTGCTTTTTTTGATGGCTGGCACGTAGCTCCTCTTGGCTTAAAGGATCATAATATCTTTTAAAGTTTCTCCCATTGAGGAATCCAATGGTTTCAACTCCATCAAGAGTCTCCACACGAATGGTACTTTGTGGGGTGATTTCACATACTCCATATGGTCCTTTTTCCGCATATTTCAACTTTTTCTTTTAGTTTCGCACTCCATACATAAGGACTTTATCACCAACATTGATATCTTTGTTCTTTAGATGACGGTCAAACCATTTCTTCTTCCTATCTTTCTCCACAAGTGCATTTTGCACAGCCAATTGTCTTTCTTCGTCTAACCTTTCAAGGATATATAAACGCTTAACTAAAGGGTAACCATCCCCACCTTCTTGTGAAGCTACCCGTAGCCTAGGAATTTGTCACGAGGACGTGGCAACTGCTAACCTTAGTTGTTGGTTTCTTTCCAATGATTTTTGTTTAATTTTTGAGACCCTCTTCTTGAAGTTGCAAACGGTCGGACATTGTATGGCCAATGTGAATGGTAGTTTCACTCGCAAACGGAAAGTTGGTCGGCACTGGAACTCGTAAAGTAAAAGGATGTCTAGGCTCAGTTCAAGATCATGTAGGTCCCCCCGTCGCACTTAGCAAGTTGGTGGATACTAGGAAGTGAACTCAATAAAGGCATAAAGTCAAGGTGGGATCACCAACAGAAAGTATTCGACAGTTGGGCCACATTGCACTTTTGGATGTGGTCCCAATGAGGATAGATGATCAAATGACCAGTGGGAGCCCAACGGAAGCATCTCCTAAAAATTAGGGAATTGCTATTTTGGGCCGTGAAACGTGTTCGCGTCATTACCTTCAATATGACCAAGGGAACATTTTATCACTCTGCTGCAAAGTCAACTGCTGCACGAGTTGAGAGATTTTTAAGCAGGAAGCCCAATGCGGAGAAATTGCATGTATGAGTGCCAAGTGGCACTTTTTGGTCAATTTACTAAGTTTGGGACAACAGAATCCGTAACTGACTTTCTGGAGCAGTTTTGGAGGCTGTTAACTGTGAGTTTCAGCCATTTCTCTCCATTTTTGAGCTTCCCATGACTTTACCTAAGACATAGGAGCTCATTTTCAACATTGGAAGGCATCAGATGCGTGTTTACAGGGCTGTTTTGCTGCGTTTTCAGTGATATGCAGGTTTTGACAGCCATGGAAATCTTCCCCTTTTGCATCTATTTGTTCACAGATGCATTACAGGTCAAGGGCAGCAGAGGGGGCGCTCGATTTATGCTGGGGGAATGCTTCATTGAGAACCTGTCTCACAGGTTAAGAGCTATGGAGTGCTTTCTTTCCCTCCCATGTACAGTGTGGTGCTAGGAGTGATGCCCTGCATGCTACACACTGCTCTCTCTCCCCCCTACATGCAGTTATGTGATGCCCCACAAGAGGGCTCTTCATTTGATTGATGTACAACTGTGTGGGTTCATGCTTTTGTGCTGAGGCAAGAGCCTCCTTGAGCAGGAACAGGGGTAGCTAGCTGCTACTCCAAAGCAGGCACCGGTGAGGGTCATAACCTCACCGTACAGGTGCCTTTTTCCTCAAAGAGTGAGCCTCGATTGTTTTGGGTAAAGACACAGAGTGCAGGAACGCGGGATTACACTATGGTCGACAAAGGGAAGGGCATTATGGAAGAGGGTTCCTCTTCACAGGATAGATAGGAAATTCCGCATGTACGTCCTGCTAAAAAGTGGTCAAATTAGGACTGATTTTCTGCTGCGTTTTTAGGGTTTGCAAGTATGAACCAAGATGAGATAGGGATAGGTCTCACGGTGGTAGATTGGCCACTAGATCTCCTACGGGAGTGATGTAGGTCTGCCAGGTGACACGTTGCTCACCGATTCTTTGACGCATCGGTAAATCATCTTGAAATTTGAGCTTACTTGGTCGTGGGTGGTACGTCAGTGTTGTGGAATTATGCTCGTTTGCAGAGGCAAGAGCCTCTTGCACAGGTAAAAAGTTAAGGGACAGGTTGCAAGATGCTATGTGGTGAAGCTCAAGAACTATCCACCTATGGATGCAAAGTGGATGGAAGAGCATGAACTGTCAGAGTCACCAAATGTATTGCAGCTTTACCTTGAGGTCTTTGGGTTACAGCCTACGTATGCCCCAACCCAATGTCTACAAAGGAGGGGTAATGATAGAGCTAGCACATCAAATGTACTAATGAATTCAGTGCAAGAGCAATGTACAGTTTGACAAAAGTATGAAGGTCTCATTAAGTCATTTGTACATATGTTTTGACAGTCTTT
Source organism: Adiantum capillus-veneris (assembly GCF_014529385.1). NCBI lineage: Eukaryota > Viridiplantae > Streptophyta > Polypodiopsida > Polypodiales > Pteridaceae > Adiantum > Adiantum capillus-veneris. The sequence continues at coordinate 113,797,399 of NC_140959.1, read as the reverse complement.
CTTGCGGATACATGCGATGATAAAAGGGTGCTTACCACACAAGATCATCTATGGCATGTATATATGGTACGCAATCGAGGACGTTTGCGATTTCAAGAGGGGGATATGTCACGAGGACGTGGCAACTGCTAACCTTAGTTGTTGGTTTCTTTCAATGATTTTTGTTTAATTTTTGAGATCCTCTTTTTGAAGTTGCAAATGGTCGGACATTGTATGGCCAATGTGAATGGTAGTTTCACCCGCAGACGGAAAGTTGGTCGGCACTGGAACTCGTAAAGTAAAAGGATGTCTAGGCTCAGTTCAAGATCATGTAGGTCCCCCCGTCGCACTTAGCAAGTTGGTGGATACTAGGAAGTGAACTCAATAAAGGCATAAAGTCAAGGTGGGATCACCAACAGAAAGTATTCGACAATTGGGCCACATTGCACTTTTGGAATAGGTCCCAATGAGGATAGATGGTCAAATGACCAGTGGGAGCCCAACGGAAGCATCTCCTAAAAATTAGGGAATTGCTATTTTGGGCCGTGAAATGTGTTCGCGTCATTACCTTCAATATGACCAAGGGAACATTTTATTACTCTGCTGTAAAGTCAACTGATGTACCAGTTGAGAGATTTTTAAGCAGGAAGCCCAATGCGGAGAAATTGCATGTATGAGTGCCAAGTGGCACTTTTTGGTCAATTTACTAAGTTTGGGACAACAGAATCCGTAACTGACTGTCTGGAGCAGTTTTGGAGGCTGTTAACTGTGATTTTCAACCATTTCTCTCCATTTTTGAGCTTCCCATGACTTTACCTAAGACATAGGAGCTCATTTTCAGCATTGGAAGGCATTATATGCGTGTTTACAGGGCTGTTTTGTTGCATTTTCAGCGATACGCAGGTTTTGACAGCCATGGAAATCTTCTCCTTTTGCATCTATTTGTTCATAGATGCATTACAAATCAAGGGCAGCAGAGGGGGCGCTCGATTTATGCTGGGGGGATGCTTCATTGAGAACCTGTCTCACAGGTTAAGAGCTATGGAGTGCTTTCTTTCCCTCCCATGTACAGTGTGGTGCTAGGAGTGATGCCCTGCACGCTACACACTGCTCTCTCTCTCTCCCCTACGTACAGTTATGTGATGCCCCACAAGAGGACTCTTCATTTGACTGATGTACAACTGTGTGGGTTCATGCATTTGTGCTGAGGCAAGAGCCTCCTTAAGCAGGAACAGGGGTAGCTAGCTGCTACTCCAAAGCAGGCACCGGTGAGGTCATAACCTCACCGTACAGGTGCGTTTTCAGCGCTGTGTATGCGCTGTAAATTGACTGTTTTTCAGCCATACGGACGCCAGAACCATTGGGAATAGTGTCCCATTGGCAGAGGACAGTTAGGAGACTGTTTGGGTCTGAAAACATGGCAAAAACCAGTAAATACAGCAAGCTGAATTTACTGTTTTTGGGCAGGATTCAGAGGGTTTACACCTGTGCAAGTGAGATCCAGCAGGGGAATTGATTTCGCGCGAGTTTTGGGGTTGTTATGTTGCCGAAATTTGGCCAAATCAGGTAGTATCTAGTGTGATACAGGTAAAGGATTCCCAGGACCTTACTTTGTAATTTACCCTCTCAAAGAATAAAGAAATACCGAAAGGGGCGCCAATTTTGGGGCCTACAGGTTGTCGGCGTTTGCTCCGGGCATTCTAGCTTCCGAGCCGTGTGTGTATTCAAGTGTTAATCCCCGTCGCAAGTTCTCTTTGCAAAGTGCTCTGTGTGTGTGTTTAAAGTAAAGAATTTCGGGTGAAAGCCAAAGCCTACCGCCCCACGGGCCGGTTTCAGAATTACAAACTCCAATGGCATAACCGTTTCTTGGCCATACACCATTTTGAATGGTGTACAATTAATAGCCACTTTGTAAGTACGGTAAGCCCATAGAGTTGATGTCAGCTTCAAATCCCAATCTGTGTGTTGAACTTCGACTGTTTTGGTCAAGATAGATATTAAGGTCTTGTTAGTGCTCTCAGCTTGGCCATTTGCTTGTGGGTAATACAGTGTAGACTTATGGTGAGCTATCATGAAGTTTGTTGTGAGTTCCTTTATCACTCCATTTATAAAATGAGTATCATTGTCACTCACAATCTCAAAGGGACAACCAAATCTTGCAATAATGTTCTCAAAGAGAAACTTGGCAGTTGACCTTGCATCAGCTTTACGTGTCGCCTTGGCTTCCGCCCACTTTGTTACATAGTCAGTGGCAATGATAATATATCGAGATTGAGTGTTACAAGCTGCCGGACTATTGGGTCTACAAAGTCTAAACCCCATTTTTCAAAAAGTTGAGTCACTTTAACAGGATCTAAGGGCATCTTATCCTTTCGTTGTGTGAACTTGTAACGTTGGCATTCATCACATCCTTTTGAAAAAGGTGATGCATCCTTGAATAAAGTAGGCCACCAATAGCCTTATTGCAACACCTTTCTAGCAGCTAGTTCCCTTGAGAAATGTCCTCTGGCTATACCCATGTGGGCTTCTTGCAGTCTGTATAAATACTTATCCTTACGGACGCAACGTCTAAGAATATCGTCCTTCCCTAGCCTGTAGAGAGTTCCTGCAATGAGAGAATAAGGTTCACATTCTTTTAACAGTTTTCGAGCTATATCCTTACGAAGCTCCTTCGGTGGAAAACCATTAACTAGAAAGTTCACAATCTTCTCACTCCATTCAGGCATAGTCTCAACTAGAAAAAAGGAAGTATCGGGCAATGCATCATTGACTCCAGTAGGGGCTTCACCATTGGGTATGCGAGACAATTGATCCGTCATGACATGTCTTTTACCATGTCTCACGACAATAGTAAAATCAAACTCAAGAAGAATTAACAACCCATCGTGTAATTCTTCTCCTGGAACAAGGTTTATATACTAGATACAACAATGCTTTATGATCAACATAGAAAACAAACTTATTGGCAAGAAGGTAGTAGCAAAATTTCTTCACTGCATAAATTATAGCTTAACCTTCTCTCTCTGTAGTGGTGTAGTTTCTCTCAGTATCATTTAATTGGCGACTTGCAAAGCTAATGGGGCAGTTCAATTTATGTTCTCCTGGTTGATCTAGAACACACCCAATAACAAAGTTTGATGCATCAATATGCACATGGAAAATTACATTCCAATCGGGCACTAGTAAAATGGGAGCTCTTGTCAAGGTCTTTTTTGATGACTCATAAGCATGGTCACACTCCATAGTCCAATGGAACTTAATAAGAAGCTTGTACAAAGGACGAGTGTCACAAGGACGTGGCAGTTATTAACCATGTCACAGAGATGTGGCAACTGCTAACCTTGGTTGTTGGTTTCTTTCCAATGGGGTTTATTTTATTTGTGTAAGACCCTCTTTTTGAAGTAGCAAACGGTCGGACATTGTATGGCCAATGTGAACGGTAGATTCACCCGCAGACGTGAAGGGGTCGGCACTGGAATTCGTATGGTAAGAGGATGTCTAGGCTCAGAGCAAGATCATATAGGTCCCCCCCGTCGCACTTAGCAAGTTGGTGGATACTAGGAAGTGAACTCAATTAAGGCGTAAAGTCAAGGTGGGACTACCAAACAAAAAGTATCCGACAGTTGGGCCACATTGCATTTTTGGATGCGGTCCCAATGAGGATAGATGGTCAGAAGACCAGTGGGAGCCCAACGGAAGCATCTCCTAAAATTTAGGGAACTGCTATTTTGGGCCACGAAATGTGTTCGCGTCATTACCTTCGGTATGACTAGGGGAACACTTTACAACTCTGCCGCGAAGTCAACTGACGCACCAGTTGAGATATTTTTAGCAGGGAAAGCCCAAACTCGGAAACTGGGCGACGTGTCAGCTTGTGAGCGATTCTGCCACTCTGGGAGGCAAAAACGAGCTGCATATCATCAAAGGGGGCGCCATTTTCAGCCACAGGCGGATTGTAACAGGTACAGAAGCTATGGAATGCTTACCTTGCCCTCTATGCACAGTATGGTGACGGGAGTGATGCCCCGCACGCTACATACTGCTCTCTTTCTCCCCTACGTGCAGTTATGTGATGCCCCACAAGAGGGCTACTCATTTGACTGATGTACAGTTGTGTGGGTTCATGCTTTTGTGTTGAGGCAAGAGCCTCCTTGAGCAGGAACAGGGGTAGCTAACTGCTGCTCCAAAGCAGGCATTGGTGAGGGTCATAACCTCACCGTACAGGTGCAAAATCAGCGCTGTGTATGCGCTGTAATTTGACTGTTTTTCAGCCATACGGACGCCAGGATCATTGGGAATCGTGCCCCACTGGCAAAGGATAGTTAGGGGACTGTTTGGGGCTGAAAACAGGGCAAAAACCAATAAATACAGCGTGCTGAATTTACTGTTTTTGGACAGGAATCAGAGGGTATACGACAGTGCAAGCGAGTTCCAGCAGGGGAATTGGTTTCGCGCAAGTTTTGGGGTTGTTATGATGCCGAAATTTGGCCAAATCAAATGGTATCTAGGTGGATACACGTGAAGGATTCCCAGGACCTTACCTTGTAATTTACCCTCCTAAAGAATAAAGAAATACCGAAAGGGGCGCCAATTTTGGGGCCTACAGGTTGTCGGCGTCTGCTCGGAGCATTCTAGCTTCCGAGCCGTGTGTGTATTCAAGTGTTAACTCCCGTCGCAGGTTCTCTTTGCAAAGTGCTCTGTGTGTGTGTTTAAAGTAAAGAATTTCGGGTGAAAGCCAACGCCTACCGCCCTACGGGCCGGTTTCATGGTTCCATTGCCGGGATATCAATCACTTTTTCCTCAAAAAGTGAGCCTGGATTGTTCAGGGTAAAGACACACAGTGCAAGAACGCGGGGATTACACTATGGCCGACAAGGGGAAGGGAATTATGGAAGAGGGTTCCTCTCCAAAGGACAGGCAGGAGATTCCTATGGTTTTTGAGATTGGCGAGAGCTCATGGCCACGTCAGTCTGTACCTCCTGTCAACGTGAATGTCCCTCCAGTAGTACAGGGCTTTATGACAGGGCAACTTGAGGATGATGCATTTAAGACTCAGTTAGTTGCCGCGGTGAATGTCTTTTCGCAGCTGGTGCAGAATCCGAGGTTTATGGAATTCTTGCAAGCGCCACCAGTGCAACAGCAAAATAGGCAACCTACGCCGCGTACGGAGCTTGTTGAAGCTCAAGCCCAGGTACTTCATGAGGCGCAGGAGGAAAGGGAACACTCGCATGTTGCGGAGTCGGGGGCTCCAAAGCAGGTTCTTCCCGTGCTTGAACAGGTGGCTAGAACGCCTATTCCACAGGTTATGCCAGTTCAGCCCGCCACCTTTCAGAGCCAGCATGCTGTCTTGAATGGACAGGGAGCTGGATACCAGGCTATGCACTCAGTTTTTCCACCACCCACGGTACATCCTGGGTATTTCGGGGGTGGATCAGTGTTCCATAGTATGGCTGGTTATGCGTCTGGAAGTCAGCCGTACATGCCAGGAACAGTGTTCGGGGGTATGCAAGGCATCATGCCAAACCCCATGTATGGTACTATCGGCATGCAGCAAGGTTTCCACGGCAACCAGGGCCAGTTTGGGGTGCCACAGGGTTATTTTGGCATGGCTGGTTTTTCTGGACAGCAGCCAGATATCGCACCTCTGACGCAAAATGTGAATGGCCAACACGTGCCGATCATGCGTAGTACAGTGCCCATGTTACAGACCATTCCGTATGACAATTTGGGGGCACTAGAGAAGCCGAAGGCTTACAAAGAAGGTGGTGCAGCGGTAAAGTTCAGTACCTTCAGTGGTTTCGAGGACAAGACAAAGGCACTCACTTTCCTCCAGCAGTTTGATACAGCTTATGCGGGAGGGAATTTTACAGAGGCCTCGAAGGTTAGAAAAGCTGCCACTTTCTTAAAGGACAATGCGCTTACATGGTGGACGACATTGTTAATGCAAGGACAGGCACTCGCCACTTGGGTTTACTTCAAGCAAATGTTTGCATCTGCTTGGCTATCAAATGAATTTGAATCCGATGTCCTGACAGATTGGCACCAGCTTACGGCAGCTTCGTGCAAGAGCTTGCTGGAGTACAATAGGAGGTTTTGTAAAGCATTACTCTCAGTGACCTCCTACAGATTTGTGCCACTGACAGAGCAGATAGAGAAGTATTGTTGTGGGTTGCCTAAAGGGCTTCACGATTATTGTACAAAGAATAGAGTGGCTACCCTTACTCAGCTTATGGAAGTTGCGAACACGGGTCTTGCCCTGTTGAAAGGAGAGGACAGTGGATTTCCGAGCAGTGATAAAGGAGGGCAGCAGAAGAAAAATTCAGCGAAGAAGCCCTTTGTGAAAACGGCTCCTGATGCGTCACAGGGGTTTGAACAGGCCACCAAAGACAAGGATTCAGCTGGGACTTCTGGAGCGCAGGCAAAGAAACAGAAAAGGAAGCCTTTTGTGCGCAAGTCGCTCGAGGAAAAGAAGGTCCTAATGGCTGAGAACAAATGCTTTATATGCGAGCAGCCTGGTCACTTTTCTATCAATTGTCCACAAAGGAAAAGGCCAGCTGACTCAGAGGATAAAGAAGACCAAAAAGGCAAGAAGCCTAAACCCACGGCAGGTTTAGTGCTAGACATGGTGGGTGACAGGCCCAGCACAGATGCCAGTGAGTTATGCAGGGCATGGGGTAAAGTTAGGGATCAGACGGCACTCATCTTCTTTGATCCAGGTGCCAAAGCCAACTTTATCTCACCGGAGTTAGCTATGAAGCTCGGCATCAAAGCTGAAGAGATGGGGTACACAGCAGAGGCAGGGTTGGCATGTCCTGGCCACTCAGAGTGTGTTACTCCTATCATTGGAAAACTGCGTCTGCATATTCAGTCGTATGTGGACACTGAAGAGTTTTACATCATGCCGTTGGAAGGTTGTGACGCCTTGTTGGGGATCCCGTGGATGTTCCGAGTGCATGGAGTCTTGGATGCCTACAACAAAAAGATCACTGTACAGCATAGGGGCAAAACTCACATCTTGGATGTAAAGCTTAAAGGAGAGTCAGTCCCTATTGTATCTGCTTCTGCAATAAAGAATCATCTTTCTGTGTACTTGATTTTTGCACGTGATGTCTCAGATAGGGATCAGTCAAATTTATCTGTGTTAGATAAAGAAAGGTCAGCATTTTTGCAAAAGTTTAGTGACTGTTTTTCTGATTCATTACCGTCGCAATTACCGCCAGAGAGACCTGAGGACCATCGGATAGATTTGGTGCCAGGGTGTAGCCCACCAAATAGACCTCCCTACAGGGTTAGTGCGGCGCAGCAGAAAGAGATTATGGGCCAGGTTGAGGAGTTATTAGAGAAGGGGCTGATTCAGCCTAGTTCTTCACCCTTTTGCTCCCCAGTGCTCTTAGTGCAGAAGAAGGATGGCTCATGGCGCATGTGTATTGATTACCGTGCGTTGAATAAGAATACCATCAAGAATAGGTTTCCTATTCCTCGCATTGATGATATTCTCGATCGTTTAGAGGGTGCTGCAATTTTCAGCAGGATAGACCTGAAGAGTGGGTACCATCAGATTCGTATAAGCCCAGAGGATGTGCACAAGACTGCGTTTAGAACGACATTTGGTCTTTATGAGTTTCTAGTGATGCCGTTTGGGCTAACAAATGCTCCTGCCACGTTCAACAGAATGATGGACCGGATTTTCCGCTCGCATCAACAGTTTGTTGGAACATTCTTCGATGACATGATTGTGTATTCGAAGAATGAAGAGGAGCATAGGCGTCACTTGACCATTGTGTTCGAAGAGCTGCGCAGTCACAGGTTATTTGTCAATCCTAAGAAAAGTGAATTCTTCCTTGAAGAGATCCACTTTCTGGGCCATATAGTCTCAAAGGATGGTGTTAGAATGGATCCCGCAAAGGTCGAAGCTATCAAGACATGGCCAGACTTGAAGACTGTGCACGATGTCAGAAGCTTCTTGGGATTGTGTTCCTACTATAGAAGGTTTATCAGAAATTTTGCAGAGATAGCATCGCCTCTTCACGCATTGCAAAAGAAAGAGGTCACTTTCAGATGGACCCAAAAAGAGATTTCAGCTTTTAGTCTCTTAAAGGAAAAGTTGACTTCAGATCCAGTTATTGTTTTGCCAGATCTCAGGAAGTCATTTGTGGTCCAATGTGACGCGTGTGGCAGTAGCATCGGAGCAGTGCTAATGCAAGATGGACGGGTAGTAGCATATGAAAGCCGAATTTTGCAAGGGCCAGAGAGGACTATGCAAGTCTATGAGAAAGAACTCTTGGCCGTTATTCATGCGCTTTCTAGCTGGAAGCACTACCTCTTAGGTGCTGATTTTGTTGTCCAAACAGATTATCAGACCTTGCGATACTTCTTGACACAGTCAAAGTTATCCGAAAAGCATATGCGATGGGCAAACATTCTTTCCATGTTCCACTTCCAGATTATGCATGTGGAAGGCAAGAAGAATGTTGTGGCTGATGCGTTATCAAGAAAGCCACAAATTTCAGCTGTGTCAATTCCTTATCATCATGAGTTAGATGACATGAAGGAACAGTATACTGCTGATGAAGATTTTGCAAGGATCTTTGAACAATTACAAGAGGGGCAACATCACGAGCACTACCTCCTCAGAGATGGTTTTATGATGATGCATGGCAGACTTTGTGTCACTAGGCCACTGCGACATAAGGTCATGGAAGAGAGTCATGTCCCACCGTATGCAGGGCATCGTGGCATTGATGCAACAGTTAAAGCGGTAGAGACGTTCTTCTATTGGCCTACCTTGAGGAGAGATGTGGATGCCTTTGTGCGAGCATGCATAGTTTGCCAAAAGGTCAAGTTTGATAGGCAAAAGGCACCAGGGTTGTTACAACCACTTCCGATTCCGGATAAGCCATGGGAAAGCATTGCTATGGACTTTATCTTTGATCTTCCAAGGACGCCAACAGGGAATGATGGTATATGGACCATTATCTGCAGGTTCAACAAGCAGGCCCATTTTATCCCTGTCAAGAAGAAGATAAAATCTGATCAGATGGCACGCTTGTTCATGTACAATGTGTTTAAGTACCATGGTATGCCACAATCGATTATCAGTGATCGTGATCCTCGCATGACCAGTTTGTTCTGGAGAGGATTGTTTGAGAACAGGGGTACTACGCTCAAATTCTCGTCTTCGTTTCATCCACAAACTGATGGACAGTCAGAAGAGGCCAATTCTACTGTCTTAGATCTGCTGAAATGCTATGTGTCAGATAATAAGGGCAAGTGGGAACAGTATTTGCCTATGCTTGAGTATGCGTACAATAATACGGTGCATTCGTCTACTGGCAAAGCACCTTTTGAAATTGTTGAAGGCGGCAAAAAGGTTCCTCCCATTTTGCACACAAAGGACAAGATCTTTGAGGCAGATCGATATGTTGAGAACATGGATGAGATGTATAAGAAGATTAAAGTTGCCTTGGAGAAGACTCAAACAAAACAGAAAAAGGCTGCTGATCGTCACCGTCGTGAATTGCTACTATCACCTGGTGATTGGGTTCTCTTAAGGTTCGAAAAGGCAAGGTTAAAGAAGATGAAGGGCAAGGAACGGCTGTTTCCTAAGCTCAGCATGCGTTACTATGGGCCTTTTCAAGTGCTTGACAAGATCAGCGATGTGGCTTACAGGCTGAAATTGCCTGATGCGTGGAAGATTCATAATGCGTTTCACGTGAGTCTTCTAAGACCCTTCGTGGGTGATGTGCCAGAAGATATGCCAGTTGAGGATCAGCCAGAAGTTGAGGAACTTGATGAGATCCTGGTACCTGAGCAAGTTTTGGCACATAAGGACAGAAAAGTTAAAGGACAAGTTGCAAGACGTTATTTGGTGAAGTTCAAGAACTATTCGCCTATGGATGCAAAGTGGATGGAAGAGCATGAACTGTCAGAGTCACCAAATGTATTGCAGCTTTACCTTGAAGCCTTTGGGTTACAGCCTACTTATGCATTGCTTTTTAAGTTTGAGTTTTGTTTGATCTTGTTTGGAATTTGTTTGAAATGGATGGTATTTGTTTTGAACTTGTTTTGGTGCCGATTTGAATTGTTTGACTCTGGTTTGATAGTGGTTTCAATTATTGGTGATTTTACTCCCGGGTGGAGAAGTGAGAAATGATGTTTGAGAATGCTTGTTCATACTCATGGCCCGGACCCTTGTGGTTATTTGCGGGGGGAGTATTGAATGATTGAAAAGTGCTGTTTTTTTTTTACTCATGGCCTGGACCCTTGTGGTTATTTACGGGGGGAGTACTGTTGTTACTCATGGCCCGGACCTGGATGGTTATGCGGGAGGAGTATTAAGAAGTCTGAGCAGTGGTTACTCTCAACACCTCCAAACGACGCAGGCTGCGGTCTGGGGGGCGTTTGGTTGTAAAAGGCCTCTATATCTCATGGCCCGGACCTTTTTAGGTTATTTGCGGGAGGAGTGATGAGGGAGTCGTTGAACAGCTCATGGCCTGGACCTGGATGCTTATTTGCGGAGGGAGTGTTCATCGGCGGCTTTGTGTTTCTATGTCTTGTAACATGCATATGTGAGCATTTGTGTTGCATTGTGATGTGCCAACCATTGAATATTCCTAATTGGATGAGATTGCCTGGGTATGTAATTTTAGTGCATAAAGACACCCGTGGATGATCAGTACGGTCTGGGTGTGATGGCTAATTTTACTACGCCGGAATATCAAGAGTTCTGATCTGGACGAAACGAGAAGCTAACTCCTTGATCAAAACAGTTGATAGGAGCAGCTAACTCCTTGGTCAAAAGAGCAGAAAGGAGAAGCTAACTCTTTAATAAAAAGAGCAAATTGATTGTCCCTCGGAAATTTTTGAACTAGCTTGAGTTGTTTTGCAGATATGCTGTAATCGCGGACGATTACTCTCTTTCAAGGAGGGGAGATGTGACAAATTGCTGACGTGTCGACCTACTAAAGAACGGAGCTACCGGCCGAGGGGCCTAAACCCTAAGAAGAACAAGCAACAGAGGAAGTGTCACATAGTGATGACGTGGTTGCCCGAGTGCAGAAAACCCTAACCCTAATTTCTGCCAGAAACCCTAATTGCTGAAACCCTAATTCTGGAAACCCTAACCCTAAAACCTGCAAACCCTAACCTTAAAACTTGCAAACCCTAATTTCTGCCAAAAACCTTAATTCTGAAAACCCTAATTGCAGAAACCCTAATTTCTGCCTAAACCCTAATTGCAGAAACCACCTAATTCTGAAAACCCTAACTGCTGAAACCCTAATTCTGGAAACCCTAACCCTAAAACCTGCAAACCCTAATTTCTGCCAGAAGCCCTAACCCTAAGGCAGCAGACAAATTCCAAAAATTGCACTGACATGATGACGTGGCAAGCTGTACGGATTTCCGTGATTTACGTTGGCAGCTTTTTGGCATTGCTTTTTGGACCATAAGCTTTTGAGTTTGAAAGTTTTTCATGTAAACTGCTTTTTGGACGAGAAGCTTTTGAGTTTGAAAGCTTTTCATATAAACTGCTTTTCAGGCCAAGGGCCTTTAAATATGAGGCTAGGGCTCATTCTCTGGCATGCTTCCTGGAGAAGGTGCAGAGTCTGGAGTACCGGCTTGTACTTTGATGATGCAATATAAAGAAATACCGAAAGGGGCGCCAAGGTTTGGGGCCAATACTCTCTGGGGTGGAATTCCGCCACTCCATGTCGCGTGTCGTCTCTCTTTCTTTCAATTCAGTGCTAAAAGTTTGTTCAGTCTGTTCTTTTCTATTGGCACGTGGAGCCAGCCTTGTGACATAAGATCTATGATCAATTATAAATCTGTTTCCTAGAGGATGTACTCGACCAGTTACAAGATCTACTCGAATAACAGAGTCCTGGAACTTCAAGTAGACATGGTTTTTAGACCAGTCATGCACCATTTTTTCTTCCCTCATGAAAGGACGCCTGTCACATGACACATCCCAACCCTATGTGTCCGTGGACAAGCTACACCATAGCAGGGTTTCCGTCAAGTCCAGTCAAGTTAGATTAGAAGTCATTTGGCACTTTTGTGAGTCTATTCGTAGATCGTGCATGCCCAGTCACTCAGTGTAGATGCATATCCTCTGGTTACACACTGCATAAGCATAAGCATTTCCATCAGATTCCATCAGAGTCAGTTTGGGGATTTTTCAGATGACTTTATCCCATTTTTCCCTATTTTTGATATTTTTCACTTGTTTATTAAGTAACTTTTGTTGGGTACTCAGTAGGGCAAATTGGGTAAGTTAATATATAAGCAAACCCAAATTAGCACAAATTGGCAGATGAGCCAAGGAGCACAGCAGGCTACCAAGCAACAGGTGTTCCCTCCCTCTCTCAGCAAGACCCTCTCCAACCTTGGCGAGGCCACTCCCCTTCCACCCGCAGCCATCAGCGTTTTGCTTCCCGCATACTTGGTCCTTCCATCCCTAGCACCCATCGCCATCCCTCTCATGCTATTGGCGTTTTTTCCAACCTCTATCAAAGGCAGCGATCCCAGCCCTCACTAACGCTAGCAGGACAAGTCTTTAGCGTTTTTGATTAGCATTGGGAACCTTTGCAAGACAATCTATTTCAGCATTAAAGGACCTTCAGTGGCAGCGATTTTCAGCCCTAATCTTCCTGCTGTGGCAGAGTTTTCTCAGCCAAGGATCCTCCCCAAAAACGCAGCCTAAGGGTACAGGTAACCTAGCGTTTTTTTTCAGCAGTCATTTGCAGCCATTAAACCCGCAAGAAACAGCCCATTTTCAGCCCCGGAAACAGTCTATTTTCAGCCCGAACAGTCCAAGAAATTCAGCATACAGAAGATTCACAGTTTCAGCCCAAGTCGTCGTCGTCATCACCGTGGTCGTCATCGGCATAGTCCCATTGCAGCAGTCCATTGCATACGCATTGTACAACCTTTGTGCAAGTAGACCACTCTCGCCGACAAGAGTGGGGCCTTCGGAGGAGGGTTTTACAACCTCTCGGTGTTGTATCTCTTCTCTCTCCTTCTCTCAGTCTCATTCACTTGCACGCACAAGATCCACTCACTTTGTTCGTGATCACAGCACTCTCTATAAGACGGAAAGCTCTCTCTTTCCCTAAGAACTAAAAGGAACCTTGAGCAGTAAAGATCACTAATCTTGAGAAAAACAACATTCATTCCGCTGCACCTTACAACGCCCTAAGATCATCTCAGATGTCATAGTGTGCTTGGAAAAATCCATAACAATGAAGGTATTTCTTATTTTGTGTCCAAAAACCTTGATCTTGAGATCTCTTAGCATCCCAATAGGTTTAACAATAAACCCATTGGCCATCTTTGCTATTATGGTTGTGGTCCCCAGGTGAGGTCTTCCCATAGTTTCCCAGTAATTTTTAGTCACAATGCTAACCCTAGCTCCACCATCAAGGATTCCCTTCACGGTTAATCCCTTGGTAGTGATTGGTATGGTCGCATTGGACTCATTGTCCTCAAAGTATTGTCCCAACTTGTTAACAGGTATTTCTACAACAGAGCTCTCATCTAGGTTGGGTTGTGGATCTAAGTGTTCCTCCTCTATTGGCATCTCCCTAGCTCCATCCATCTGTGCAAATTGTGGTAGAGTGACTTTCAGTTCTCCGTTGAGGAAAGCTCGAAGAGCTAAGAATAGCTCGGGGTCTCCATATAGTTTGGACACGATGGTGGTTCTAGCTTCTGAAGCCATGAAATCCATCAATTTGGCAATGTTTAACGGAACTTTTTGGGCTTTAGTCCCTTGACGTGGGGAAGATGGGATCTCCATTTCTTCGATAGGGTCAGGTATTCTCTGTAAACATTCTTTCCAACAAGAAGTGTGTTAAGTATGGAGCCTGATTTACCCTTATAATTTTCTGTGGTAAAAGCACACATTTGTAAGGCTCCCATTATGAGGAGAAGCCATCGTGCGTAAGGAAAATCACTCGCCGGAAACCAAAATTTTCACGGTAAAAAATCAGGGGCAACTTTAGGGGCCTTCCGTCCTTGAGACTTTTTTCCCCCAATCGTCGGAATATTCCTTTTCGCCGGAATATTATGGCCGGACGGCGGCCGGAAAGTGGTCGGAAAACAACCGTCGGTTGCCGGTAGTCAATAGCCGGTGGCCGGTGGTCGGAAGTCAATGGCCAGTGGCCGGTGGTCGAATTCAAAAGCGGACTTGTCTTCTCAAGGGTGGCCACACATGGGCGGATTGGAGGGTCCAATTTGGACTTATCTACACAAGGACGGCTACACATGGCTGCCTTTCATGAGAGAGGGCAGCCTTTTTGGCCTATAAAAGGAGGCCATTTCTACACACATTTCATAGTGTGTGAAGTTGATGCAACAAGGTGAGTGTAAGGTGGTGAGAGTGAAGCAAGGCGGGAGCTCCATTAAGAGTATAATCCCTTTGTAAACTACTTCTTGTTTTGAAGTACTAAAGCCATTGAGTGGCTGCTTTCCCGTGGACATAGCCCACATTGGGTGAACCACGTATATCGTGTGTATTATCTCTCTCTCTCTCTCTACTCTATAATCTCGTGTATGTAAATCTGTCTCTCTCCATTAAGTAATCTACTTAATTATCTATTTAGCTACGTCTTATTTCCTAACAATTGGTATCAGAGCAAGGTTTGCTCGTAGCTAAATTATCTCAAGGAAAGGATTCCTTGAATTGAGTGGGAGTTATGGCGGAGGAAGGGAAGCTCAAGATTGAGAAGTTCAACGGCAAAAACTACCAACATTGGAAGATGCAGATTGAAGACTATCTCTACCAAAAGGACCTCTATTTTCCACTAGGCGGTCTTGCAAAGAAGCCCGCAACGATGGCAGATGAAGCATGGATTGTCCTTGATCGAAAGGCCCTGGGAACAATCCGGTTAAGCTTGGCATCAACGGTGGCCTTCAATGTTTCGGAGATGAAGACCACGGAGGACTTGATGAAGTCACTTGACGACTTCTACGAGAAACCATCGGCATCCAATAAGGTATTTCTTATGAAGCGCTTGTTCAATCTAAAGATGACAGAGAATGGTTCAGTTGCAGAACACCTAAATGACTTTAACACAAACATAAGTCAACTTCGATCGGCGAAAATCAATTTTGATGATGAAGTGCGAGCTCTCCTTATACTATCATCTCTACCGGATAGTTGGGACAGCCTTGTGATGGATGTAAGTAATTCTATTTCCGGTACAAATACTCTTAAGTTTGATGATGTTGTGGGTGTTCTCCTAAGCGAGGAAATGCGAAGGAGAAGTACAGGAGAATCATCAAGTACTGCACTATCAGTGGAAACAAGAGAAAGGCCTAAGGAAAGGTTCAAAAACCAGAAGGGTCGTGATCGCTCAAGGCGGAGCAAGTCACGCACAAAGTCAGTTCTTGAATGTTGGAACTGCGGGCAAGAAGGGCCACGTCAAGAAGGATTGCTGGTCCAAGAAGAAGGAGACAGAGTCTCAAGACAACAAGCCAACATCAGAGGCCAATGTGTCAGGTAAAGTAGAGCAAGATGCTCTAATTCTCTCATTAGACAATGTGTCTAATTTCTGGATAGTAGATTCTGGGGCTTCATTCCATGCGACACCACAAACATTTCCAAGACTACACCAAAGGTAATTTTGGGTATATATACTTGGGAGATGATGAAGCTTGTGAGATTGTCGGCAAAGGTATAGTTTCTGTCAAAACTGCTAACGGAAATGAATGGAAGCTTAAAGATGTTAGGCATGTTTCTTCTGTTCGCAAAAATTTGATCTCTACAGGACAATTGGACGATGAAGGTCACAACATTGCATTCGGAAACAAACGGTGGAAGATATCAAAGGGATCTTTGGTGGTTGCCAAGGGAGAAAAAGTCGGTACACTTTACTTGTGTACTGTTAGCACGCAACCTTCATCTTGTGCAGCAACTACGGAAGTTGACAGTGCGGTGTGGCACTACCGACTTGGGCATATGAGTGCCAAAGGAATGCAAATCCTTCAAACAAAGAAGCTTCTACCAGGTTTGAAAGAAGTGGACTTAGAGTTCTGTGAAGATTGTGTTTATGGTAAACAAAAGAGGGTAAAATTTCAAAAATCAGGAAATGAAAGAAAAAATAAAAAACTTGAGTTGGTTCATTCTGATGTTTGGGGTCTTGCAAGTACACCATCACTTGGTGGCTCATTGTACTATGTAACATTCATAGACGATGCGACTAGAAAAACATGGGTTTATGTCATGAAGAATAAATCCGATGTATTTTCCATATTTCAAAGGTGGAAAGCCTTTGTGGAGAATGAAATAGGTACCAAGGTTAAATGCCTCAGATCCGACAATGGAGGCGAATATTACAGCCAAGCTTTTGAAAGCTTTTGTGCTAGCAATGGCATTCGGAGGCAAAGGACAACCCCAAGGACACCTCAACAAAATGGGATTTCGGAAAGGATGAACAGGACAATCATGGAGCGAGCACGAAGCATGCGGCTACATGCAGGCCTACCGCTTGAGCTTTGGGCGGAAGCTGTAAGTACGTCTGTGTACTTAATCAATCAATCACCCTCAACGGCATTGGATGGGAGAGTTCCAGAAGAGGCATGGACAGGTAAACCGGTGAATTATGCATTTCTCAAAGTGTTTGGGTGTGAGGCTTTCATGCACATAGATAGAAGCTTAAGATCAAAGCTAGATGCAAAGTCCAAAAAGTGTTTCTTCATTGGCTATGGAGAAAGTGACTTTGGGTATCGCCTATGGAATCCTGAAGATGGTAAAATCTTAAGGAGTAGGGATGTAATTTTTAACGAACAAAATATGTACAAAGATTACTTGGAAAGAAAACAAACAAAAGAAACAGGTGATGAGTACATGGAGCTTGAGGACGGTGAAGACCCAAGGACTGCAAACGGTGACAATGTGCAACAACGTCAACCAAATGAGGAGCCTCAATCTATTCCCCGAAGATCTACAAGAGCAAGTAGACCTCCAGAAAGGTTCGTTCCTTCCTTTAACCATCTTTTGATCTCAAATTCTGGAGAGCCAGAATCATACGAAGAAGCTATGCAACATAAATCCAAAGAAGAATGGACGAAGAGCATGCAAGTGGAGATGGACTCACTACATTGCAACCAAACATGGGAGTTGGTTGAGTTGCCTAAAGGTAAGCGGACACTTCAAAACAAATGGGTGTACAAGTTGAAGGAAGAAGAAGGTGGGAAGAAAAGGTACAAGTCTAGGCTTGTGGTAAAAGGGTTTTCTCAAAAGAAAGGTATTGACTTCAATGAAATATTTTCTCCTGTCGTAAAAATGAACTCAATTAGGCTTGTCTTAAGCCTTGTGGCTGCTCATGATCTAAATCTCGAGTAAATGGATGTAAATACGGCATTCCCTCACGGTGACTTAGAGCAGGAAATCTACATGCTTCAACCAAAGGGGTATGAAGTAAAAGGTAAGGAGAAAATGGTTTGCAGATTAAAGAAGAGCTTGTATAGTTTAAAGCAAGCATAAAGACAATGGTACTTGAATTTTGATCGATGGATGTTGGATCATGGATTCACAAGATGCAACTCGGATCACTGCGTCTACACGAAGAATTTGGGAGATTGGAAATTCATCATTCTAATGTTGTATGTTGATGACATGTTGATTGCAAGTGCTAACATGCAGGACATCAAAGACCTAAAAGAGGAGCTGTTTAAATCTTTTTCAATGAAAGATTTAGGTGTTGCAAAGAGGATACTTGGTATGAAAATATCAAGGGACAGGACGAAGAAGACAATAAAGCTATCTCAAGAAGATTACATCAAGAAGGTACTAGAAAGGTTTGCAATGCAAAATGCAAAACCAGTTTCTACACCTTTGGCTGGTCATTTTAAACTAACGAAGGATATGTGTCCAAAGACACAAGAGAAGATAGCCTATATGTCTAAAGTTCCATATGCGGCAGCGGTAGGTTCTCTAATGTATGCTATGGTCTGGACAAGGCCAGACATTGCACATGCAGTGGGAGTTGTGAGTAGGTTCATGGACAACCCAGGTAAAGAGCATTGGCAAGCTGTGCAGTGGATACTTAGGTATCTAAAAGAGACAACAACAAATGCTTTGTATTTTGGAGAAACTGATATTTTTCTAGAAGGGTATGCTGATGTAGATATGGCAGGTGACAAAGATACTCGAAGGAGCACTACTGCCTATGTGTTCACGGTTGGAGGCACAGCAGTAAGCTGGGCTTCAAAGCTGCAGAAAGTGGTTTCACTCTCTACCACGGAAGCATAGTATGTAGCAATGACGGAGGCAAGCAAAGAAATTCTGTGGCTTCACAGATTCTTAGAAGAGCTTGGATTCAAACAAGACAATTGTGTCTTGTACAGTGATAGCCAAAGCGCTATCCATCTTGCGAAGAACTCAGCCTTTCATTCAAGGATAAAACACATTGAGGTGAGATATCACTTCATACGCACTCTTTTGGAAGAGGGACAGCTAAAGCTAGGAAAGGTGTATACAAGTGAAAATCCTGTAGACATGTTTACAAAAGTGGTCAACAAGGAGAAGTTGAGCTTTTGCTCATCTTCAATCGGCATTCAAGGATAAGAAGCCAGAATGGAAAGCAGTCACAGGTTTGGTTTGGAGATCAGTCTCCAAGTGGGAGATTGTTAAGTATGGAGCCTGATTTACACTTATAATTTTCTGTGGTAAAAGCGTACATTTGTAAGGCCCCCATTATGAGGAGAAGCCATCGTGCGTGAAGGAAAATCACTCGTCGGAAACCAAAATTTTCACGGTAAAAAATCAGGGGCAACTTTATTCGCCGGAATATTATGACCGGACAGCGGTCGGAAAGTGGTCGGAAAACAACCGTCGGATGGTCGGTGGTCGGAAGTCCATGGCCGGTGGCCGAATTCAAAAGTGGACTTGTCTTCTCAAGGGCGGCCACACATGGGCGGATTGGAGGGTCCGATTTGGACTTATCTACATAAGAGCGGCTACACATGGCTGCCTCTCATGAGAGAGGGCAACCCTTTTGGCCTATAAAAGGAGGCCATTTCTACACACATTTCATAGTGTGTGAAGTTGATGCAACAAGGTGAGTGTGAGGTGGTGAGAGTGAAGCAAGGCGGGAGCTCCATTAAGGGTATAATCTCTTTGTAAACTACTTCTTGTTTTGAAGTACTAAAGCCATTGAGTGGCTGCTTTCCCGTGGATGTAGCCCACATTGGGTGAACCACGTATATCGTGTGTACTCTCTCTCTCTCTCTCTCTCTCTCTCTCTCTCTCTCTCTCTCTCTCTCTCTCTCTCTCTCTACTCTACTCTATAATCTCGTGTATGTAAATCTGTCTCTCTCCATTAAGTAATCTACTCAATTATCTATTTAGCTACGTCTTATTTTCTAACAAAGTGAGTACGCCGACTTCCCCAGGATTTCAAGTCACTTTCTTCTTGGATGACACTAGGTATGGCTAGGGGTCTATGGAAGTTGTGAGGTTGTTGTTGCGTAGGGAACACTGTGTCTATAATCTGGATCTGTTTAGGTGCTGGCTCTAGATCCCTTTGGGTATCTTCTACCATACTCCTTAATTGCTTGACTCGCTCGATCTCATCCGTAGGGTTTGGGTAAGTTCTTATCTTCTTCTTGGGTCCTGGCCATTGTGGCTCATGACAATCTTTCTTGTTGGTTTCTTTCCCAGTGATCGTTTTGGTCTCCATGGTTTCACATGAATCAGAATCCTCTTCAACGTCGTTTATATAAACGAGGTCGTCACCAATCCCTATGTTGATCTTTGAACTGGGGTTTGACTTCGTTGCTTTTTGCGATCTCTTCCTTCGTGTTTTCTTCTTCTTTTGAGATTGGGCAATTGATGCCGTGTCTCTTTCCTCAAGAATATAATTTTGTTTTTGGAGCATCGATCGTGTGAGTACATTTACTGGTACACAGGTGTACTTTGTGATGGCTCCTCGGTAATCTCAATCTGGCGTGATCTTCGGTGCGTTTGGATTATTCGGACATTGGGCAATCAAATGATCTATGCCACATCGATTACACATGAGTATCGGCATTGTAGACGTGCTCGCTTGATTGGTTTGCATTAATGTAGCATTCTTTTGTAGTCTAATAGGACACTTGGCTACACAATGTGGACCTCCACACTCATAACATTGAAGAGGTGGTCTCTTGGCAGTGTAATTGATATTTTGGTCCCTTGCTGCAAAAACAGCTACTTGATAGACAGGTTTGACTTGTCCCCAATAGTCCTTTATATAGTATGGTGGACTTTCTTCAAGTGTATCAATCACATAGGCAATATTAGGGTCTATATCTTCCTCATGGCCTTCCAAACAAGCAATAGATGACTCACAATCCACTTGATTCACAGAAGTGATTCTCGGATGTGGTGGTTGCGGTCCTAACAGTGGAGGTGGTAGGGGTGTTGTTTGAACAACATTTTGGGCCCTAAGGACCATGTGTTGTGACGTTTATTCAAGAGGTGGGGCTGGCATCAATGCAGGCACTCGAGGTGTGTCCGTCCATGCTAAGGTTGGTCTATTGGCCATCGCGTGCTTAAATACTATGCAATCCTTAGCTTGATGCCATATCTCCCACAAGTATTGCAATTCCCATTGAATTTTACTCTAAAAGTAGGGCATTCACTGGTACTATGCGGACCATAGCATACTGAGCACCGTTGTTGCTCCCTTCTTAGATACATATGATTGTTTTGCGGATCATGATTGTCTCTTAAGACTCTCTTGAATGGCCTTGGTGAGATCTGTTAAAGTCATCTTAGATATTTTTGGCTCCTTAGCAACAAGCTTTAGGATCATTGGTTGATGCCCCGATGCTTGCGAGGTAGTAGATTTATGCTCAACAGACACTCTTTCTCCTTGAATCATTAAATTATCTTCCAATTGGATCGCATTGGTGATGACTGCTTTCCAAGTGGTGATACCTCTAATGACTAGGCCATTGTAGATATCCTCATGTCGTAATCCCCTAATGAATCTATCATGCAATTGGTTATTATTGAAGCGCTCATTTGGATTACAACCAGAATTGAAATGCTTCAAGCGACTAATAAAGTCTCTCACAAACTCTCCTTCCTCTCGTTGGGCTTTTTGGAGCTGAGATGCTACACCCCAAAGCACTCCCTCTCGTATGTATTCTTTAAGAACAATCTCCTTTTTTCTTCCACCCTTAGGGTTCTATACCAATCCCCAGCCTTTCCACTTAAGGTTAGGCTTACAGCATTACTATTATGTAGGTCATTGTGTTCTCCTAGGGAATCGCATATTTGTTCAAATACTTCGATATGCTTTCTCACATCCCAATCTCCACTAAACTTTTGTGTGAGCTTGGCTATTTGTATTGTCTTACTTCTATGCTCCCTATCAGGTGTGTGACGCATATTCTCAGCAATAGATCGACCAATAGCTTGAGCAAACGTTGCCAAGTCACCTAAGTGAGCAGGCACCGTGGGTGAAGGCGCTCCAGAGACTACATGTGGAGTAAGTATTGGCATTGGGCTTGACGCATAGGAAACCCTTGGGTTCCAAGTTTGGTACGGTGTTGTGTCATGTGGCGGTCCAAAGTTCATATGTGTGGCTCTAGGCATAGCAGACGTCGGATGTGATATGCTAATGCTAGCCGGTATGGTCCCATTGAAATAAGAGCTCGGGTGTTGTGGTTGTGGAGCATAGGTTGTTGAAACAATGGAAGGGGTAGGAGCTACATGAGTACGAGGACCTATAGGTGCATATGATTGATACACACTTGTAGGTACTGTTGCCGGCATTGAGCTACCATGTAGCGGTGCTTTACGAACAAAAGAGGTCCATGGCGTGTTTCTTGGCATGCCCATCATTGGGGTAGGCATGGTAGCCGTGGTGTCATCAGAGGAAAGATGAGCTAGACTTGGAACGGTAAAGCTATCACTTGCGGGCTCAGATTGCATTGAAACCCCTGGCGAAACAACATATGGAGGATCCATCGGACTTACCGAGAGAGTCTCCATTTGCGATAAGGTTGGTTGTTTAGCCTTCCCTGTATCCAAGAATCTCATGAGACCCGTTGAAGGCATGTGGATCCCCTTGTTTTGTCTCTCTAGCTCAATAATCCTATGGAGGACGTTGTTGATCCTCTACACTAGTAGCACCCGTTGTGGATTGTAGGACATCTAACCAACCCACGTGATAGGTGTGACTTGTGTATAGGTCGGTTAAAGTTTTCGTTTGTAGTTCGTACTCTTAGTTCTCATTTAGGAACGCTTCATCTAAGATTGAGGTGCTAGGGGTGTCCTTTGAACTATATGCAATGTGGCTCTCTATGGGTTGACTCTTAGTGGTCGCTAATTCAGGAGCACTCGATTGCTCCCCTAGCATGGGTGTTGACATAGGGGCTTTCTCTTTTAACTCTCTCCTTTGCTCTATCCTACGTAAGCTCTCGGTTTCCTTTTTCCTAGCCGCAATGATATACCGCTCAACCTCTTGTACTTCGGCAAGGTTTCTTCCATCAGGTAATATAACCTCTGAAGGGAATAGCTCTGAAGAGTCAGAGGGTGCAGTGAATGGAGTATTCACGTGCACATTCTCCAGGGACATGGGGTCTACGTTGGTCATGAATGACGAATTTACTTCCCCACCCCTCATTTATATCGTTAGCTCCGTGTTTGGAGCGAGTGGCTCTACTAAAGGTTTCCTTCAAGCGGCTAAACATGCTCGGCTTGCACCGTGGGCCCATGGCATGCATGTCTTGGCTTGCGATGGGGAGCGTTGGGCAGTCACCAAGCCTCCGATTTGCTCGGTGCTGACTCCACTGTCGCATGTAATGACTTTAACACCAAGGTCAACACCAAGCGATAGGGATTGTTGGGCAGTCACCAAGCCTCCTATTCGCTCAGTATTGACTCCACGGTCTGACTGTTAAGGGTCTCCGTTGTCGGTTAACAAGCCCCAAGGTCTTTGCTGTCGCTTGTAATGGTTTTAACACCAAGGTCAACACCAAGCGATGGGGAGCGTTGGGCAGTCACCAAGCCTCCTATTCGCCCAACATTGACTCCACTGTTTGACTGTTAAGGGTCTCCGTTGTCGGTTAACAAAAATTTCATGGTTTTAAGGCTAGGAAGGTTTTATTAGTTTAGAAGTCTGATTCTTGGAAGGGTTAGCACTGTGTCCACTTAGGAGAGTGTAAACCAAAGGGGAATCGAGCGTTTTGAAAGGAAGTATGTTGAATATTTTATCTAACAAATCCTTCCAAATCATGTTCGATCAACCCATGTGAGCTTTAAGAGTGAGGACGAGGTCATTTGAACCGTAAGTGTCAAGCCTAAGATAAAATTCATGCAGTTGCAACATTTGTTTGACAATGATCAAGGAGCCAATATCTATAAGGATCCGCAGAGCTATAGGAAGGCTGCATGGAGCAGGGAATCAGGTTTGCAAGAGAAACCTGTGCATAGCTCTTGTTGAGAAGGCCATCATTTTCCTCATTTTCTTTCTTTTCCACGATGCATAGGGGCATGGATGTTAATAGAGTCTTCTTTCTGCGTTCATCCAGACCACCTCTATGACCATGAGTCCTTTAGTATGCATGTTGTTTGGCATCTTGAACCTAAGAATTCTGGCAGATAAAGATTGGCAAAGTAGGCATGCAGCTTAAATATCCACTGAACAATGACACGCTTATTACGGCACCTTGCCTAGCGAGCAAGGATCCCCTTTCCAAATACCTGTTCTGGTATCTTTAGAAGAAATTTCAATAGTAAAGACAGCTTGTCAAAGTCTTCTGGTGTGATGGTTTAAGAGAATGAGTCGTCTTTTGCAAGAACTTTCATTGTTGTGAGCTCTCCTCCAACTTTAATGACCAGCACCATTGACACTAAACACCAGTGGTGGCAACCGTGTGTGTCATGTTTTTAAGTATATACCTACTGTTGAAAGAGCTATATTGGCCGCTAATATGCTGCCTTCTTGTTGCAGGCAGAACTAGGAAGGTGTATCATTGGCGATCGTAACTGGGAAATCTACCGGTTTTTACTTTCCGACCGACCAGATTTATCAAGTGGCACATTCAGAATTCTGATTAGTGAACAAACCAAGCACGTTTTATTAACACTAGTGTGGCCGGTGGCTTCGCCGCCTCTTTCTCTCTCTCTCTCTCTCTCTCTCTCTCTCTCTCTCTCTCTCAGCGGCCCGGTTCTCTCTCTCTCTCTCAGCGGCAGGTTGCAGTGCGCACACCTCCGGAGCTGGCCGGTTGAAGCTGCTCACGACACGTGGCCGGGGGGGGGGGGGGGGGGGGGGGGGGGGGGGGGGGGGGGGGGCGGAATCCCCTCCCCTTTTATCTATTAGTATAGATAACTTCTGATAATTTTAGGGGCTTTCTTCCATTTAAACCCCCAAGGAGCATGCAGCAACATGGGTTGTTGCTTGAAACATACGATTAGTTGGTAATCAATGGTTGCTATATCTTTTTTCGCAGAAAATCACTTTTGCGTATATCTTGATTGACAGCACCATATGTAACGTGACAGCTTCTGCTTCTCAATGATTTGTTATCAAAATAGACCATATGGGTGTCGGAAACCCGAGTATACATTAAGGAAGCCATCATCACAAAGCAGGCTTTGATTTGTGTTGCAGAAGGGCCTGCATAAAAGGTTTGCAACTAGCGATTGATGGGCCATTTGGGATGATCAGTGACAGCTGTAACTTGTTTGAGCTTCTTTTAACAAAATAAAATAAAAACATTAGCGCTCTGTGGATTTAAGGATTTGGTTATATATCGGGTTGCTTGCCCGATATATAACGAGTTCAGTCAGCCTGGGTGGGGAATAGCCAGTTGACCAAAATGAAGGTCAATGCAGAGCTTATGCGCCTTGAACTTGGCACGATGAGAGCCTGCAGCTCTTATGCCATTACTACAGGAAGCAATTTAGCTTGCATTTAGCATTTTTCAAGCAGATTTGATATCTGCCCCTCCTGAATTTTTGAGTTCTCTCCTCTGCTAATTGCCCTCCAGTAGAAAGGCTAAACACATTTCCCTACCATCCCAATGTATTCTTATAACTTAGTTTTCTCCATATGCGTATGGTATTTTTGGCATGCTGTAGAGAGGGAAAGGAGATAAATTTTTGTTTGCTTTATTTAAGTCTGTAAAGGGTTCCTCCATTTGAGGCATCATGTAACTTCCTTGTCCTTCCTTTGTTTTATACTGCCAACCTTTTGTATGCCCTTTTTTTGAAGTTTCTAAATGAGTCCTTCCCATGTCACTTCCTTTTCTTTAGGCTTTCTTTGTTGTAGGATGGCAATGTGAACATTCATCTTGTTTTTCAAACGTTTGGAAACGCGGGAAAAAAGGGAGTATGATATCGCATACCGTACTCCACCTGCAAATTTGTCGCGAGGTCTTCTAGTGCTGAATTTTGGGGCGCTTTTGGCTTGAGCAACTATAGCAAAGGCTTATCATGCAGGTGCAAGCTTGAGTTGTTTATGGATTCGAGTTCAACATGAAGTGGAGCATATTATTGAATATTTTTGGATATAATAAATTGCGGTCATGTATGGTTCAGCCCAAGCTAGCTGATCAAACTTTTTTCTTACTTCCATACCCAATGCGAGTATGCGAATAGTATGGAAAATGTGTGGAAAAAGCTATCCTTAGAATCCTTTGCATCCCATTCAAAGTGCAGTGCACCACAATGGCATTTCAATACCCTCTAGCAGACAAGACCCGAGTCTAGATACCTCGCAAAAGATACATATGCACTCCTTGTGAAAATAACCAGAAAGCAATTGGATATTGAGGAAAAATTGAGAAACTAATGCTAAAATGTGTCTCCGAAAGACGAGGAACTATTTAGGCGGGTGCATTTTGAATCATGTGTGTGTGCCTGCACCTAGATCATCTCAAATTTTACAAAATATAGTTAAAAAATTTAAACTTATATAGATATTACCTTCTCAATTGTGGCTTGAATCAAAATGAGAAGGATTCAAAACCACTGCAAGTTTTCCCCGAGCCTTGAATCAAAATGAGAAGGATTGTAAACCAGTGTGTCCCAATTGCAAAAAAAATTGCAAGCAAATGATTCCTTTATTGATTGTCTTGGGAGAGTCAACCCATTGGGAAAGCATGTTCTTGAGGATCTCCTGTAGATGCTCAATGGTAATATATAATACCGTGAATGACAATAATGCCAACAATATTTTAATGCTTAGGTGACGTAGACCACTCATTTGTTATTAAGCTACTCCATATATAAACTCTCTCTCTCTCTCTCTCTCTCTCTCACACACACACACACACACACACACACACACACACACTACAATGGCAATGTGCGTACAAACCCCATAGGACTAGTGCACATTGAGGTTTCATGTTGCTTTTACAAATTAGGACGTCCATATGCATATCTTCTTGTAGTATCCTTTCAACTAACTAGTATGGCCGGCCGCCGAAGCTCTCTCCCCCCCTCTCTCCCTCTTTATCACATGCAAAGGGGCTTATTTTTGTTTTGGACTTTAGTTTTCAAGTTGCAGATTGCGACACGTGTAAAGGCCTCCCCCTTCCGCCATATATTATGTTAGTATATATAAATATATATATATATAAACGAAAAATCAATACTGGAGTGCTTGGTCTCGTCGGAATGAAAAACCGACTGAACCATCGTGCTCATTGAGAAATGTTGCAAATCGCTGTGGAACCACCTTTTTTTTTCTTCATATATTGTATTGTCTTTTGGTTCGGGAAACTCAAAAAGTAATAGCGAAAAAACCGTTGAATGAAAAAAAAATCGTTAGCGTCTAAAATTTAATTGTTTTCTACTCCACATCGCTATCGGCTCGTTTTTTTTGTTCCCGTAGGAGCGGCCACAAAAATGATCGGGTTCTTGAAAAACGTGCAACGTCAGAACGACAGTTTTAAAATTAAAGTTGTAAAAGGAAAGGGTCTCTCATTTTTAAAAAAGTTGAGAGTTGTGATGCATTTGGGTTCGCTAGTGATTGCGAGAGGTGCCAGGAGTGGTACAAGTTACCCATTGCATGTGGATCACGAGAGAGACGGTGTTGTCTTTGTGATCATACAACCAGGTAGACAACGAGAGAGCAGGCAAGTCTCTTTTGCTTGTGGGTTGCAGGGTGCTTTGCATGGAGTGCAGAGTAGTGAGCTCGTTGTGCACACAGTTAGGGCACAACTTGAGCAGTCACACAGAGAGGTGACAGAGTCAGACATCCATGCTTTGCTAGTGACTGAGCAAAGCAGAGAGTCAGTTGTGCGAAATACTTCTATGCAGGATAGACAGGTAGAGCGGTCTTGCTCTAGTGAGTTACGACAGGAGGACGTTGTGCAAGAGTCTATGTATACGGAGTTAGAGCATGAGAGCTCTAGTGAGTCACAGCAGATTGAGTGGTCATGTTTGCAATGGATGATTGCAGAGGAGATTGAGATGTCAGCAATTATGCAATCATTCTTTTCTATGCTCGACAATGAGCATGGAGATATAGTTGTGCAGGATATGTCTTCCAGCAGACACCTAGAGCAGCTGGTTTGCTCTGAGGTTGCACGACAGGTTGATGCGTCTTTTGTGGATAGTCAAGAGATGCATGTGGCTGACACGCCTTGTCAATCAAAGATGCCTATTGCCAGGGATATATATGTTGATGCATGCTCCGTAGAGCTACCAGGGCCCGCTAGCATTGCATCGGCATTCGGTGGTCTCATGTATGAGATGCTGATCTTGAGACCGGATATCGCAGCTGCAGTGGGTGCATTTGCAGTTGAGATTATCAGTCGTTTGTTGACTGATGATGGCATAGTGCACGAGGGAGATATGCAGGTATTGCGTACATACTTGCAGTACGTGTGCGGTACATCTGGTGGTGTATGGACTTACACGGGAGCAGGACAGCCGGATGCACACGATCACAGCCATCCATATCCGTGTGTCTCCTTCTCTCTCTCACACGATCATAGCATAAGTGTATAGGGGGTTGCTCACTCTTGGAGTCTCCCCACCCATATCCGTGTGTCTCCTTCTCTCTCTCGCACTCTCCGTCTGTGGTGCTCCCCGATCCTCTTCAATATCAAAGTGATGTGATGACAGAGATGACTCACATGGATGTTGAGATGTTGGCTATTGTGGAGTCATTTCTTGATATGCTTATGCCAGAGCTTGATGCAGATTCAGGACAGATGGATACTCTTGGTACACATGTGATATGTGGTGGGCACGAGGAGTTACTCCAGAGCTCGGAGTTAGAGTGCCATGGTCTCTATGATAGGGGACATGATTGCCATGAGTTGAGTTCTGATTTGGAGGTGGTAGAGATTGCCAGGGTTGCATCAATGTTCGGTGTCCTCATATACGAGATGCTGATCTCGAGGCCCGACATAGCAGCTGCAGTGGGAGCATTTGCAGCAGGGTTGATCAGTTGTTCGATGACTGATCTCGGCATAGAGCATAGGGGAGGTTTGCAGGTATTGGACTGATACTTGCAGGAGTGCATGAGCTCTTGTAGACTATTTGCAAAGCTTGGAGCTAGCTCTGTGCGGCTTCCGCAGTGGGATGTTTGTCTATCAGTAGAGCCGGATGCACTAGCTCATCGAGAGTCAATGGGCATAGATTGAGAGAATATCTCACCTTCTATTAGTTGTACACTAGTAGATCTTGCTTAAAGGCACATTGGCCTTTAAGTGGGAGGTTGTTGGGGTTAAGGCCCATGTGCCTTGATCGGTCGCCCAGGTCATGGGCGCCCGCCCACTGTTACCCTATACTTATAGTGAGTATACTGTATAGGGGGAGTTGCCACTCTTTGAGTCTCCCCACCCACATTGTGTGTGTGTCTCCTTCTGTCTCTCTCACTCTCCGTCTGTGGTGCTCCCCTATCCCCTTCACTAGCATCAAAAAAAAATCTTCGAGCTTGGTTTTGGAATGGGTCCAATAATAAAAAGCTAAAGGAAAAAATCACAAACCCCACAAAATGATTCAAAGCACTTGCGAAACGAGTCATGAAGAGACAACTAGTTATGGGCAAAAAAATTGAATCTAAAGGGAAAATTGCAAGAGGTAAGGAGAAAGGGATTTGGATAGAGCGTATAGAAGAGCTCACAAAACATGTGTAGGATTTTACAAAGACCATATCATTTCCAAGAAAAACTGAAGCCTATGATGCACACATTGCAAAAGTGATAAACATACAATTGATGAGTATCAACTATATGTATTATGTGTTATCCGGCTATGTGTGGACCAATTGTAAAATGAAACCGAAGCATTTTAGTATGAACACCAAAGTATTGATGATAGCAACAACAAGATGGAGTCCAAGAAGGAACCTCTACGCCATTAAGTACTGCCACTAGAGGAGACTATAATGGAAGAGGATGTTATGGCCAAGGAAGAGTTTAGAGTGGTGGTGGAAGAGATAGAGGAAGGATGGACTACAATCGCTACGTTTGTGACGAGTATGGGAATTTTGTAGTTGCATGTCAGGAAGCCGGTTGAAGAGATCAAACTAGCTAAAGTGAAGATGGTTCTTGTGGAACCAATACCAGTCAAACTCAATGATAAGGAGCAAAGGGGTGACTATGGAGCAAATGATGGTTGAGCCCAAGAAGAATGAGAAGTCTCGATGGAGTAGAGAGAACATTACAAGAGGGACCCAAAGAGAGGTATGGAAGACTAATGGTAAGGAATGAATGGGAATTGGCAATTCGCAACACAAATGTGCTGTTCGTGAGCATTAATAGTTTTTCTTTGATTTCTCCATTGGATGTGCATTGTCTTTGAATGGTTTCATTACACTTCTTGCACACAACCACTTCTATGGCTAAGTAGAAGAGAAATCAATCACTCCATGAGGAATATAGAGCATCATACCAACATGAACATTAGAACCATGAGTAGTAGTAGTAGCAACATGAAGTGAAAGAAGGACAAAAGCAACGCTTCAACCTTAATATTAGTAACGGGAGCTATGATAACATCCATCGAAAAGTAGAAGAGGAAGCTCTATTAAAAAAACTTCATAAAGATTCAAGGGAACAAGTATCGCAAGTTTTTAAGGGAACCGATGACACGAGGGAGGAGAGGTTTGTAGAAGAATTACACCATAAAATTGGGGCAACCAAATTGGAGGGCAAGGCTATGCACGTCTACGATATAATAATTGATCAAAGGGACTTACGAGGGCAATGTCATGCAAGTCAAGAGGAGAATAGGCAAGGTTGTACAGGCCAAGACGAGAATAAGTGACCATAGGTACTTTTAAGGGAAGCAAGAATAGTGGTCAATCACTCATGAAATGAACCAACTAATGATAACTAGACTCCTCAAATAATGACTAAAACACCAAACCGGAGTTTGAAGGTGACATAGACTAAGCCTGAAGAGACTCCTCAAATAATGACTAAAACACCAAACCGGAGTTTGAAGGTGACATAGACTAAGCCTGAAATCAGTGACAAAAGCTTCACCTTGCGAGAGTAGGCCGGGCACCGTGCCCGGCCCCCCGGCTCGCTAAAGTAAAAAAAAACTGATACTTGAAAGCTTCTAATAGCCTTTCACAAATTGGGTTTAAAATTTAAGGCTTTGATGGGGTAGGGAATGGTCAGTTTAATGACCATCCTCCATAATATTGACGGCCACATGGCGACTGGCGGAGGCCTAGAGCCACGGTGAGAGTCAATAGTATGGGAATGGTCATGACCATTCCCGACCATCAAGGTCGCTGGGAGGGGGCGAGGTACAGAAGATTGCGTAGGCCGTAGAGCTCAAATACAATAGTGGTTCACGTGCAGAGATTGCATTTCGTATGCTGACATGTCGATCGTTGCTTGAATCCCCACTTTTGACGTGTTATGCAATCATTTGCAAAATATTTAATAGTATTTTGCTTGTTGATGTGGCATGCATCCAATGATTGCAACATCTGATTCTGTAGGAGAAGCAACAGTGGACGGAGGGCTTAGATCTTCTGCCCCCCGACCAACGACCTTGATGTTTTGCAAATTGAACTATCAACGTAGGAGCAAAATTTTGATATATACCAAATTGAAGAAAGAGGAAGAGAAATGGAGATGGTGGAACTCTTGATGAGAACATACAAAAGTGGCAAGCCATAAGCGCAATTGGAATAGTTGTACAGACAATAGAAAGAGCAGGGGCTACTGACACCCCATCTAAACACAACCATAGACTACCAAATGGATGCACACACACTCAATATCAAGATACATGCTCTCTCTCACACTCTCTCTCTCTCTCTCTCTCTCTCTCTCTCTCTCTCTCACACACACACACACACACACACACACACACACATGCTCAAAATCAAGAGAGAGAGAGGGGCGTTAAGTTTCAATCCAGGGCTTTCCCTTTGACTAGGTGTATGTTAAGCGTTAGGATTTTACGCGTGTGTGTTGAGTCTATATGTGCCTATCTTTCTCTATATACGAACCATCTTGATGAAGTGGGACAGATTGTCTACCAATTAAAAATTTTGAAAGCTTGAAAAAGATAGAATGTGAGAGAGGAGAGAGCGAGGCCATCGACCGCAACAACCGCAACAAAAGAAGGGACATCGAAGGAAGGGAGGAAGCAAAACTTCCGCCATGGTTGATTTTTAGCAGGCACCAAACCCTTCAAAATTCTATAATTTTTCGAGCATCTTTTGAAGGGTCAATGATATTTTCTCTGTCAAAGGAGGACAAAATGCCCCAAGACGGGTAAAATGCCTGGCAAAAAGCAACCCTGAAGTCTTCCTGGAGGATTGAAGCAATCTACTTGCATGCTTTGGGTCGGACAACTCATGAGGTTTGAAATGCACATGTTGGGTGTGGGACTTGAGTTTGGATTATGGGGTAATGGCATTGGGAAACGGATTAAAGAAGGGCGACTCTTTCTTCGGTCTTACCGCAATAACAACGAGGCTGCGCTTTCCTTTAACGAGTGTCCTCTCTCTCTTTCTCTCTCTCTCTCTCTCTCTCTCTCTCTTTCCAGCTTCTATTTTTAGTCGTTCGGCGCGGCGCTGCATGTCCTCTCCTTCCGCCCCCCACTCTCTCTCTCTCTCTCTCTCACAGAGTCTCACACACACACGGGCCCTAAGGACATTCTTCAAGGTACGCGGTATAACCCATTTCCAAACAGGCTAACGCGAACGCAAAGCGTAAACCTTGGGAGGGTGGACTCTCCTCTCTCTCCCTCCCACTCTCAGACTTTCCTGCTCAATATACATTGCTCTAGCCTCTCTCTCTCTCTCTCTCACACACACACACACACACACACACACAGCACGCACGCGCACACACACAGCAGCTGAGCTTCCAAGTGCCTGAACTATGAAGAGGCCATGGCCTCTCCATCATCTGGCAATGGGGCTGCTACAATTTTTGTTGATAATCCTCTTGGGAGCCAAATGGAGTGATGCCGCTGCAGCATCGCCTCTTGTAAGTAGCAGCAAGGCACCAAGCTCTCCAAATGCATATGCTACAATCTTGTATGTGGGCACACCCAGGGACTATGAATACTACATCGCCGCTCGCGTCCTGCTGCGATCACTGGCCGTTCTCCATGTCAACGCAGACCTCGTCCTCATCGCCTCCCAAGACACGCCGCCCCCATGGATTAACAACTTGTACGTCAATCTCCAATCAAAGCTTCTTTAAATAAATCATCAAGAGAATGGCATATCTGTTGAATCAAGAAAGTTTGATTTGTTGGGTCTTTTTCTTATGGTTGGAAAATCTTTCCTTTTTGTGCATTTTGGGTGAATTTTTGGAATGATTGGACATTGGGAAGCTGAGGAATCACATGGGCATCCTTGCAATGAGACAGTCCTACAGGGAGAGCGATCATGAATTATCTTCTCAAATAGTGTCAGAGATCGTCAATCACATGGATGCCCACTCGGAATGAAACTCAGGGACTCATGCACTCACAAGTTGACTTAGGATGGACCCCTAGAACAATACCTTTGTTTTCGTATGACAAGGTGCAGTAGTATCATCGCCCTTACCCTGCAGTTCAGAGGCGTAGATTTTGAGTTTTTTGAGAATGGTGTAAACAATGTCTAGCATAGCCAGGTCTCATAGTTTTAATCTCTCACAGAGATGTCTTACTGTCTGCCTTAATGTGAAGATCTGCTTAAGGATGCAGTCATTTTCTTGACCATGTGATATATATTTTTTGCCTGCAATACTCTGACAATACTCAATGTTCGACAAAGATGCAAATTCTTTGTAAGTGTTTTGCATGCATATGTATTGTTGTTGCCATTGGTGAGAGTAAGGGTTCCCTGAAAGCTTCAGTGCAGGAATAAATTTTGGATTATAGATGTATAGACCTGAATATAGCCATTTATGTGTATATGTTTGTCTAAATCTCTTGGGGTGTATTTTTTAGTGTTCAGGAAGGGGTCCGGGTGGTTCAAGTAGAAAACATTCCGAATCCATATGCACACCAGAGTGGGTTCAACAAGCGCTTCATGTTCACACTGAACAAGCTGCTTGCTTGGAAGTTGACAGAGTATGAGCGGGTCGTAATGCTGGATGCTGACAACTTGGTCTTGCACAACATGGATGAGCTTTTCCAATGTGGGCAATTCTGTGCCGCCTTCATCGATCCATGCATATTTCACACAGGGCTTTTCGTTCTTCAGGTGATTTTGCTGCCCATTTCCGTAAAGATGCTGATTGTGCGAGTACGTAGTGCTTAGCGATTGGTACTTAAGGAACACAATTGATGTGCGTAGAGCAAGCTCCTGCCCGAACTTTCCGACTAGTTTGAGTGTATGGATGGATGATAACTGGAGTCTCATTCTTCAATTATTGCTTGTTTCCATTGCAGCCATCCCTGGATGTGTTCAATGACATGGTTCAACGTGTGGTGGCAATGGCTAAGAACAGAGATGGTGCGGATCAAGGGTTCCTGACAGATTATTTTCCGGACTTGTTAGACATGCCCATGTTCCATCCTCCAAGCAACGGATCCAGATTAGAAGGGAAGTTTCGGCTACCTTTTGGCTACCAGATGGATGCATCATATTATTGTAAATTATTTTTCTGTTCTCTTTTAGAATAGGATAAATCTTTGGATAAGTTGAGATTATATGGTGGTTATTTTGAATTAAGAATGGAAATTTTCTGTTTAGATTTGCGGTTGAAATGGCGTGTTCCATGTGGACCAAACAGCGTTGTCACATTCCCGGGAGCTTCTTGGCTTAAACCTTGGTATTGGTGGTCCTGGCCCATTCTACCATTGGGATTGTCTTGGCATGAATTGCGAGCATCCACAATCGGGTAAGAAATTAATTGTCAAATGAATCTCTTGCCTCATTTCATAACAATAAATTTCTGTATATATCTATAAATGTAAACGTATATGTATGTACACATACGTGTACGTTTACATATACCTATATATGTAGAGGTAGATACAGATAGATATGCTAAGAATCTTTGTTTGGATGAGTGAGTAAGCTTATCCATGTTCCTTGTGCTTTGTGCCAACAGGTATCAAGAAGAGTTTTTTCCCCTTGCTGGTCAAGCCATCCTATACATAGCTGTGATATTGTTTGTGATAGTGAGTATGTGGCGTCGACGGCACGATGAGGGCTGCAGGGTCTGTATACCAAAGAGCGTGTGGGCAGATTATGGCTCCTACATCCAAAGTTTTGTGGAAAAGCTTTTGACACCCATGTGCATTGTGGCCAGCTTACTCCTGCCAATGGCTATGGTGCCCATAGCATCATATCCTCTAATGGGATGGGCAATAGCAATGCTGGGATCCTTGGCTTTCCTAAGTGCAACTATGCATTTGCTCCGCTTGCCCCTGCTGGCGACATTTACTCCTTGGCTGCTATCCTTGGGGAGCTTGGTGGTTATGGCTTCCCCTTATTACAGAAATGGGCTAATAAGAGCCTTGGCCATTATGGGCTACCTGGGTTTTGCGACGCCATTCTTATGGTGGGCTTTGACACAGGTTACCAAGAGCAAGAATGTGCATGTGGAAAAGGAGCCCACAAGGTCACAAACAGTTCTATTGAAGATTTGCTAGAGATGACAATGGCACTATCAAATACTGAACTGAAATGCTAATTTGGACCTCCTTGGATGCTTGAAGCAATCGCAATATACGCATAGTAAAGGAGCAAACAATGGGTTGCTAGCTTGACGTCACATCTAGCTAGATTTTGACAGTCTAATGTGGGGGTGCCTTCGTTTAGAGACAGAGAGCTATCCATGGTTGCAGTAGAGCTGGCGAGAGCTCAAAAGGATTGCCACATTATTTACTGCATTTGATTTTGCTTCTCAACACACAGCTTTACAAGATCATTCTTTACACATCTACATTTTTGATGTGTTCTGTTGTAGAGTTACATGTTTCATTCTTTTAAGGTGAAGGAGACTCTGATTTTTGTATATGAAGAACCCCCCCCCTCAAGCCCCCTTCCCCACTCACAAATTTATCCTTGTTTTATGCCTTCATGGCATCTATGTCCAAAGTGGAATGTAATACGGATGTACTTAATTTGTTCTTTAGGTCAGCGTTTGGGCTCACAAGGAATTCTCTCTCTCTCTCTCTCTCTCTCTCTCTCTCTCACAGGTCTCTTTAACACTAGATTGGTAACAAGACACTTCTATGTCTTTGGACACTATTGTGTCTTGTTAAGTGACCATTTTGCTTGAATTATTTGAAGAGTATCAAAATGAATTTGTAGGTGTTATATATCCACAAAGTTGTTTTATGAGGTGAAAAAAGCTTTACATTTTTTTTGGAATATCAATTTCACCATGAACTTTACTCTTGTATAACATTTTTGAACTAAAACTCTTTGAAAAAATGGGCCTTGTTTTTTTGGTTTTTTTTTTTTACTTTTTGCAACTACCATTTTAATCTTCATGTTTGTGAAGTTTAAACTGCTAGAGGATAAGACTTTGTAGTTCTCAACATGTTTTGACACTTCTAGGGAGAATTAAGTGTTAAAATTGGAAGTTTTGATCAAACTACAAGAATTGCTTCTTTTTTTTATCAAAATTATCACTTTTATAAAAAATTTTGTGGTTTTCTTAATATCCAAATGTAATTTTGATTGTGTAAGTGTCATGTATAAGAGAAAGCTAATCTTCCTTGAGTTTTGAGGGATCTAATGTACTATATAGCATAGCATATGATGATAATTGAGTTTTTCGAGTGTTGAAGAATATGAGACGTTTTAGTGTAGTAAGTGTAGCTGTCTCAATATTGTCGGTTTTTTAGGCCAATTGTGTGTATTTTGTAGGTAGTAACCATATGGAATCATAAACTTTAAATTGAGCTAGATATTGAGTAGTTTCTCTAGGATTTTAGATTTCATAATGTTAAATCCAATTTTTTCATGTTTGCTATATTTAGCACTTTATCATTGTCCCCAAGGTTCCACTTAGTAAGAGATCCATTATTCTTTTGACACTCTCAATGGTCTCTTTTGGATCCAAAGGTCCAAAGGGAACTAAAAAAACATGTATATAGTATCTGTATTGAACGTGATTATAAAAACTTTAATAATGGTTTGTATAATGATAAAAATGTAACTTTTTTAAACCTTTTTTTTCCCCCCGCAAAAAAGATAGTGAGGAAAAGGTAACTATATGTTTTGACCACCACCCCATCAAAGTTAATGGAGAATTTTATCTCATGTCCTACAAAAATCCTCACTCTTATTTCTATACAATCAATCGTAAGAAATGATTGTTTTGGGCAAAATGCACTGGTCCATCAACTTTGGTGATCAAGACATGAGAAATTTTACAAATTTCTCATTTTTTTTCATATGAAGTAGTTTTTGAACTATAAGCTCATGAAAAGATTTTCAAAAAAAGTGGATCTACTATGGTTTTGGATTTTTTTTCCAAAACCCTGAAAGGACACTTTTATGTCCTGTTAGGTTACCAGACTAGTGTTAAGGTCCCTTGGGCTAGTTTCCTACGACATTAAAATACTCTTCTTCTTCTCTCTTGCGGGTGACAAGAGTAAGACACATGCACCAAAGAAAGAAGGCTACATCAAGAGCTTTTTGTAGCAAACAAGCAGAAAGAAGACCTCGCACATTGCAATCTGTCGGACGCCCTGCACCGCTCACCTTTGGACATTTTGCTATGCCTGCTGTCACGCAGGATGATAGTGTTTATGAAGCCCCATTTAAATCGAAAGCGACATTTAGGGGAGGTTTCGAGAGAGCGCACTATCGTTAGGTTCTGTGGGAGCATATAAATTGTCCAGAGTGAAAGATGACTTAATGTATGAGAAGGTATAGGTGATGATTAAGGCGAAGGTGATGATTAAGGTGGAGTTGAGCCTTTCGAGGGGTGATATTGAAAAAGAGATGCATGCAAATGCGGAGACTTACAAAAAATCTATGTGTGTAAATTTGAGGAAAGAGTTGGACAAAGAGATGCTTGGTAAGCATGACGAGATGCACACATCATTGAAGGTCGAAATGCAAACTATAGTGAGGACAGGAATAAAAAATGGAAGAATGCATGAATGAAAAGGATGCATTAATCAAAGCACTTAAGGGAGAACTCACAGCTTGTAAAAATAGCATCGCAAAGGAGGGAAAAAATCAACCCTCAATGATAAAGGATCTTGAAAGCATTTAGGAGCACGTGAAAACTCTGTGTGAAGAGGAAGATCAAAAGGCACGAACAACCTCTTCATGGACGTAGCACCTATTCAAAACTC
This sequence comes from Adiantum capillus-veneris, assembly GCF_014529385.1. Lineage (NCBI taxonomy): Eukaryota > Viridiplantae > Streptophyta > Polypodiopsida > Polypodiales > Pteridaceae > Adiantum > Adiantum capillus-veneris. The sequence continues at coordinate 113,759,727 of NC_140959.1, read as the reverse complement.
AATAGAAGGTGGATAAAGCTAAAAAGTGGACTGAGGATGAAAAGAAAGGAAAATATAAGATGAATGAAGCCACACCGACATCCACTATCATCAATATGTCAATTGAGGAGGAGCAAAAAAGGAAGATTAGAGCCCTTCATGTGTGTGTTACAGGTCTCAAAGACACTGGGAAAGAAGAAGAGGAAGTGAAAGAACTCTTGAAGCGCATGGACATTTTTGAACCCACACACATAGGGGCTTGGAGAGTGGGAAAGAAGGGCAATGATAAGAAAGGAAGTTCGAAGGAAAGAGCACTCATTATACATTTACCTACATTGGAAGCTAGGAAGGAATTCCTGAAGAAGAGACCAACACTCAAGCAAACTCGGATATTTTTGGGTGATGACCTCACTCTAACACAAGTAGGGTACATGCAAGATCTAATGTTAGGATAAAGGAAGCAAGGGAAAAAGGAAAAATTACTTTCTAGAGGGAAGGGAGAGTAGTGGTTTTGGAAAAAGGCACCGCATGACGTTGTGAGACCTATGGGACCAACCTTCAAATGGCAGCATGGAATTATATGAAGCTAGATGTAGGCACATTTGAGGATAGCTTCAAGGGAAGAGACATTATTTTTTAGTCGGAGACGCATCAGACTCATGATGGCACATTACCTAGAGTGACGGGGATACCATTGGGAGACTACTTGTAGACATGATGTGAGATCAACGCAAAGAGGACGTGGGTCAGGAGGTGTGACAGTCCTATTCAGGGAGGAGCTTCAGCCCCTCATTTGTATTGTTCGAAGAGATGAGCAAGCCATATATATGTGGGTTAGAGTGAGAGCGGAGACAGGTAGGACACTCTACATGGAAATATGCTATTTTGCTCCCAATACATCTCATTATGCATTGCCCAAGGGGCAGTCTCCCCACATGATATTGGATGAGGACATATGGGAGTTCTTTAGACATGGAGATGCCATTCTTTTGGGAGACTTTAATGCCAGGACGAACTAATCTTAAACAGCTTTCTATGATGCCTCAAAGGAAATGTTGAAGGAATTGGATGTCAATGATATGGGATTGGCCAGGTGGGAGGATGAGGAGCACACTGGATATGCGGGATATATGATAGACATGGGGACTGCAAATGGACTAGCCATCTTGAATGGCCTCCAAAGATTTCTAGCATCGACTGGGTTCCTCATAGACATGAGGCTAACACAACGGATTATGTTTTGGCTCAGCCCAGTTTTATACCCTCTATTCAAGACTTTACAATCGGGCCTAGGCCTATCGGGGTAGCAATAGATCATGTTCATCATCTCATTCTAGTTTCTCTCTCTCATTAACTCCACCCCCCTCATCCCTCGTGTACATACACACACCCCCTTGTCAATCTATTTTGTTTAGTATCTGTGTGCAGGTGTTGTATGTCGTGTTTGGGAGCGTATGTTAGTGCCTAGTACTACACCTAGGATTGGGCACTGAGGATGTTAGTGGGGATGTTATGGTATTTAGTCAATACTATGCATGATGGAGCTGATGGTTATGTTGTCTTGTGGGTGACTACCGTGGGCTATACCTTGCACTTTCCTCTAAGTGGGCTTATCTTGGATTCATCTAGGTATATATGCTTATTTTTGGCACTTTTGTTATTTTTGTTGAGTATGTAGAGCACACAAACGAGTATGTTGTTTTGTCTCATAGATTAAATTTGGCCTCTACTAGACCTCAACAAAGCTTGCTTTCTTTGAGAGAGCATCCACAAGTGTAATGCTCTTACTAAGGTGGTAAGGCAAAGACTTCTATCTTGCACTTGGCTCAAGATGTGGTCACGTGAAGCATAGCTATTAGTAAGATTTTTGATGCAACTGCACCAAAATCATGAAAATTACAAAAGACCTTGCATAGTTGACAATTGCATATAAGACAAATAACAAATAAATTATTGGTGCACAAGTGAGGCACATAACTATGCATCATGCGACCACTACCTTATATTAGGACAAAATCAAGGGCAACGTATGGAATTGTCATTATCCAAACCACAAGGGGCGAGTTGTAGGGACTCTACAGCTCTACAAGTCACCTTCACGTGAAGATATGAGCTTAAAAGTGGCACCACTTTGCCATAATATCTAGTACAAAAAGTGGACTCGTTTGGATGTTGCAAAAGGATGACTTGCTCCTTTACATGCACTCCTGGGTAGAAAAGTTCAATGTCATTAGATTTCCTTTTTTTTTTCCCATCCAGAGCACGACACTCCTTTGATACAAGAGTATAAAGCTATTTGATTCCCAATGACCCACATGGTTCACACGCAACTCCTTTGGTAGAAGAGTATAATGCCATTAGATTCTATCATGCTCCGGTTCATTTTTTGTCATTTTTGGTAGGCACCCTTGCCCTTCAAATTTGCAAGATTTAATTAATTTTTTGGCATTTTAATTTATTTTTTGAAGAGTAGCTCACATTTTTTCGCATAAGAAATTGGGCAAAATTACCCATAAAGTGCCTATCAAAACGTAACCTTGGTGATCCATCAATAGTTCGACAAATAATTGTAAAAAAGCAAAGCCAAAATGTTCTCCATGGATGCCTTTACAACGACTTAGTAGACCCCTCGAACTTAGTAGACCCCTTACAACGCCTTAATAGACCCCCCGAACTTTTATGAGAAATCATAGACCATTGGATTAAACTTGGTGAATAGGGCCACATGGGCAAGTCAATGTTCTTCCCTGCTTTTAAGTTTTGATGGAGTGCTTTGGAGTTAGGGGACCACAAACTAGTTTTCTTCATCTTATTTAGTTATTAAGATGGGGTACAAGCATTGTCAAAAGACTTATCAGTTTTTGTGTTCTGACTGACTAGAAAAAAACACACAAAATGGTCAAATTTTGTCCTTTTTTTCAAGGTAAGCTTGGAATTTGTCCAAGATGTCGCTATTTTAGCCAGTGAAAAATACACTTAAGTGCCGATTTTTATGGTCTCACATCATCTTATGTAGGCCGCTCGGACTATTCACCTTGTTTAAGTCAATATTTTTTCTTGCTTTTAGGTTTTGATGGAGTGCTTTGGAGGTGCATTAATTAGGGGACCACAAACTCTTTTTCCTCATCTTATATCGTGTAGCGTGTTTAAGAGGGGGTACAAGCACTGTCGAAAGGCTTATCAATTTTTGTGTTCTGACTAACTAGAAAAAAAAAGCACAAAATGGTTGAGGCAAGCTTGGAATCTGGTCAAGATGTCGCTATTTTAGCCAGTGGAAAATACACTAAGAGCTGATTTTCATGGTCTCACATCATCTTATGTAGGCCACTTTGACTATTCACCCTTTTTAAGAGGTATTTACCACAAAATGCATTAGATATTGTCACTTTCTTGAAGGCAATGCACTTGCTACTTCATATTAATGTAGGATGATTTAGCAACTCAATTGCTACTACTGCTTAATGGCTCCACTCTAGAAAAAATGCAGATGTTTTCATCTACAGAATGGCTGACATTTAAATATCACACCTAACAGTGTAGAATGTGAATATGTGTGTGTGTGTGTGTGTGTGTGTGTGTGTGTGTGTGTGTGTGTGTGTGTGTGTGTGTGTGTGTGAGAGAGAGAGAGAGAGAGGGAGGGAGAGAGAGAGAGAGAGATTCACCTTCCATCTCTTGTACACTCTTGACTTTCTACGTTCTAGAGTATGTCTATTTTCTTGAGGACTTTACATTTTCCAACGCATTTTGCTTCTACTAGTATGTGACCCACGCGTTGCTGCGGCCAAGGAAACAATGCCCCTATTCTCATAGGGCTATCTGCGGCCAAGGAAACAATGCCCCTATTCTCATAGGGCTATCTGCGTTCTAGAGTATGTCTATTTTCTTGAGGACTTTACATTTTCCAACGCATTTTGCTTCTACTAGTATGTGACCCACGCGTTGCTGCGGCCAAGGAAACAATGCCCCTATTCTCATAGGGCTATCTGCGTTCTAGAGTATGTCTATTTTCTTGAGGACTTTACATTTTCCAACGCATTTTGCTTCTACTAGTATGTGACCCACGCGTTGCTGCGGCCAAGGAAACAATGCCCCTATTCTCATAGGGCTATCTTCTCTTCCAAGTGGAACACTATTAATACTCTCTTCTTACATGTATAGTCTATCGCATTCATAAAAGTGATGCATGACACGACCTCTTAATAGATGCTGCAAAGCATTCTTTGATACCAAGATTGGAGAAACTTCTTATAGACATTATTTTTCATGAGGTGCTAGCCCTTGTTCAACAAACTTAGGAGTGCTCTAATTCTATTGGGGTGTGTGTGTGTGTGTGTGTGTGTGTATATATATATATATATATATATATATATATATATATAGAGAGAGAGAGAGAGAGAGAGAGAGAGATTCCTTCTTTTGGTCTACCTTGATCTAGCAATGCTACCAAGCTTGATTATAGAGATTAGATAAGTTAACATGGTGAAAAGAGATGAAAGGTAAGAGAAGTCAATGTAATAGTAAAACTTTTCTTTTTAAAAATGAAGTGGGTTCTAGAATTGGTTTCAATGATAAGAACACAATTGGATTCAATGTCTCAGCTCCACACTCTTACTTGCTTCTATCCTTGTATCTTTCTTATGAGCAAGACATGGTAGTAGTGCACATCATAACTACTTAGGGTTGACAAAAATGCTACCAAGTTGAGAAGTACAAAGTGGGTAAGCTAGCAAACGTTTAAAGGTGAAGGCCCATAACTGCTACATTGTATATTTATAAAACTTTTCATATCTAAGAGTAGGGCTTATACTTTCCAATGTACCAAGAAAGTTTCCAATTTCAAAGAGATGAGTTGGATTTCTTTTAATATTAAAAATGTAGTTGACCCTTCCATCTATGTTTCTCTCTAGATGCCTTGCTTGCATCTCTATCTATGTTTTGTGCACAAGCATAACACCTAATACAATAATCCATAAGTAGCTTAGTACAATAAGGTGCACACTATTTGTTCATGTACACTTTCATGTCATTTGCACCTTAAAATTCAATAGAAATGAAAGCAAAATAAGGTCACTCAATTGTTTATTTTTGCAAGAATTTTGGCCATTATGTTAAACTGAAAGACGTGGTGCAAAATTGAAGTTGTGACCTGAAATCATGCATGTCATTGATCTGTATCTGCCTCTCTCCCCAAATTATAAAAGCATGTTCCTTGTTGAGAGAGCAGATTGTATTCAACCATTTACATGCTTGAGCCTATTCCCTTACGCACAATCTATATCATACCAACCATTTGGCTTAGCTCTTGATGCCTTAAATGTGAGACCAGATATTGAGGCAGTGTAGGAGAGCCTCTTCTCGTATACAGATTATGTCCCTTGAAAATTTGAGAGTATAGATATCATAACCTACTTGAGTGCTCAACTTTTGATCAGATGAAATTTATTGTCTTACATTTTAGCCTGGATCATGGCCTACATTTATTGCCTCCTAGAAACTTCATGGATCCAAATTTGTCTTTAAAAATTAGATTTTCATTAAATAATAAAATATCCACAACAATTGTCATTTTAAAAAAAAAAAGGGTGCACTTAAGCTGGACCATTTACTTTATGTAAAGTAGAAAACCTTCTCATTATTTTAATTTTTTTTGAAAATACACATGTTTGTTTCCAAAATACGCTGATATAGGGCTACCCATGCCCTTGTGGCAAGCTGTGATGAGTAGAAGTTTACTATTATAGTACACCTATTGTGTTCTTGGTCGCCTCGAGGAGAGGAAAAATGTGTAATCTTAAGCACCTCAAGGCTCAGCTTGAGCTTGAGGTTGTTTTGTAATTTCTTTGAGATTTAAATACATTCACTCACTATTGTGAGTTTCGAAAGAAAAATATTTAAAAATACACTCACACAAATTTCTAAAACCTATGAATATTGGTCTTTAAAAAAACCTTTTGAAGAAACAAAACCAAATTTATCTTTAAAAATTAGATTTTCATTAAACGATAAAAAATCCACAACAAATTGTCAATTTTTTTAAAAATGTGCACTTTTTTTAAAAATGTCCTCTTAAGCTGGGCCATTTACTTTATGTATAGTAGAAAGTGTCAAAAGTCTTCTTGTTATGTTTGCTTAAATGGATACAATTACTTTGTGTGAAGTAAAAAGTGTGATTTATAATTCCCAAAAGTCTTTTCATTTCCTGTAATGTTACTATTCACTTTTGCATTTTAAATCTTCCTACCCTTGACTTTTGCATTTTAAAATAGAGTTTTATAAGGTTTTCTCTGAAGTAAAGCGGTGAGTCACACATGGAGGGTCTCTCCTTCCTTGAAAAATTTAAGCTTCTCTCTCTCTCTCTCTCTCTCTCTCTCTCTCTCAAACACACATATACACATTCAACATTTGTTTGTCTCTATGGGGTCTTGGAGGAACCCTCCCTCTCTCATCGCCCCCCTACCACCCCCCCCCCCCCCCCCCTTCTCTCTCTCTCTCTCTCTCTTTGAGTAACAAATCTTGAGTTTGACTTGTCAGATTGATCTCTAAGACCCTTTGGTTTTTTTTCTACATTAGATTCTTCTCATGTGTGTCTGAGAGTGTATACATCTCACTTTTTCTCTATCCCCCCCGCCCCCCCCCCCTTCTTCTCTCTCTCTCTCTCTCTCACACACACACACACACATGTGTGTGTGTGTGTATATATATATATATCTATAAAGGAATGTATATGCACATACATTATAAATTCTTCTCATGGATATGTTTGTCTTTGTGTGTGTGTGTGTGTGTGTGTGTGTGTGTGTGTGAGAGAGAGAGAGAGAGAGAGAGAGAGTTTGCAAAGTGTGCTCTTGATGGAAGTACCTATCTTTCTGAGGCTGCTCATCCTCTCTCCATTTTTCTTACCATGGGAAAGATTTAATCCTTTAAGAGAGATTTTGCATTTGGTTTTTGGTTTTTCCAATTTGCCCATGTGGCTAATTGTACTCAGGTCTCACAGTTCTACATTGTTTCTTCAATGCCCTCAGAATCATCATCATTTGTATTAATTCTTAGAGCTATTTCTAAGTAATACAAATTAGCCTCTTCTGTGAGAGAGAGAGAGAGAGAGAGAGAGAGAGAGAGAGTTATTGAAGGTAGAAATTATCTTCTTCTTCTTCTCTCTCTCTCTCTCCATCTATGTATCTATCTACGTGTGCGTGTAGTCAACCCATTGTTTCATCCCAAGGAAAATCTTGTTTATCATCTTTTACCAAAAATTGAGGATATTTTAATGTGAGCGGTTATGAGAGTCAATCTCTCTTTGATCTCTTTCTCTCTCCCCCTATCTTCCTTTCATTGATTAGTGCCTTTTGGATCTCTCTCTCTCTCTCTCTCTCTCTCTCTCTCTCTCTCTCTCTCCCCACCCCCCCCAACACACACACACACATACACAGAACCTCTCTCTACTCTCTTCTTCTCTTTGATCAATGCCCCTTTAATCTCTCTCTCTCTCTCTCTCTCTCTCTCTCTCTCTCTCTCTCTCTCACACACACACACACACACACACACACACACACACACATGCACGTGTTGAAATTGGCCTATCTACCATTCCAAAAAGTGATTCACACAAGATGTACTCCTGCTAAATCTGATAGTGGACTACCCACGAGATTCCTCTCTTTGCCAACCCTCCCCCTCTCTCTCTCTCTCTCTCTCTCTCTCTCTCTCTCTCCAGTGACATACTTGAGTTGCATCGAGAGCTACCCATGGATGGCCAAGTTTAGCCACTAAGCAGGCAAGCTCTCCTCTTTGCATAAAAGTATACTCAATGTTCGAGTTTTTGTTAATTTTTTTTGTCATGTGCATGCACATACATACATGCACTCACTATATTAACCGATAAATTAGAGAGAAGGGACAACAATATATGTGCCCAATGCTCAACAATTTTTCAAGCACTTTAAGAAAGGTTATAGAAGTGTCTCTTTATAGAAATTTTTAAAATTTTGAAAATACAATTGTTTGTTTCCAAATTACATTGATATAGGGCTACCCATGCCCTTGTGGCAAGCTGCAATGAGTAAAAGTTTGTTACTATAGTACATCTGTTGTGTTCTTGGTAGCCTCGAGAAGAGGAAAAATGTGTAATCTTCAGCACCTCAAGGCTCAGCTTGAACTTGAGGCTATTTTGTAATTTCTTTGAGATTTAAATACATTCACTCACTATTGTGAATTTGGAAAAGAAAAATATTTGAAAAGACATTTGCACAAACTTCTAAAAGATATGAATACTGGTCTTAAAAAAAACCTTTTAAAAAAAACAAAACCAAATTTATCTTTAAAGATTAGATGTTCATTAAACAATAAAATACCCACAACAATTGTCAAATTTTTTTTAAATGTGCACTTAAGCCGGACCATTTACTTTATGTAAACTAGAAAGCCTTTTGATTTTACATTTTCAAAAATCTTTTTTTTTTGTTATGTGTACTTAAATGGGTACAGGTACTTAGTTACTTTGTATAAAGTAGAAAGTGTTCGATTTTCAATTCCCAAAAGTCTTTTCATTTCCTCCAATGTTACTATTCACTTTTGCATTTTAAATCTTCCTACCCTTGACTTTGACATTTTAAAATAGAGTTTTGATAAGGTTTTTTCTGAAGTAAAGCAGGGAGTGATACATGGAGGGTCTCTCCTTCCTCGAAAAATTTAAGCTGCTTCGTATATAGTATAGAAGGTTTCAAACTGTTTTTCATTCACTTTTAAAGATTCCTCCCATTAAAATGAATTGGGGGCACCTACTTCATGGAAAGCTTGATATTTTATCCAAAGATTTTGAATTTGAACCTTGAACAATACAGTAAAGGTTCATTAATATGATCATTTTTTGACAAACCTCTTTTGTTTCCAAACCGTTTTATCATGAAGCAATGAGCTAGAACACTCGATTTATTCTCAACTAAATGGGATCACTCTTTGATGAATTAAGGTCACATCCCCTCCATTTGTTCAAAAACTGCCCAAGCCGCAAAATCAACAAATGGGTGCAAGAGAGTTGGAAGATTATCTTCTATACAAAGGACCTCATCCTAGGAGGCAAAACCCATCCATTCTGCACCCAAATCACAAGTTATTGCTATTTGAAACAGATATGAAATGCCAAGAACCGTCATGTATTTGAGGGAAAATATGTCGCGGCTCAATTCGATGATGTTGTGAGTGAGAGCATTGTGCGCATTTATGTCATTGGATCAAAGAGTAGGGCCATTGCTAGCATTGAAGAATGGAAATATGCACTTGTGTGTATCGGATACTAGTGTATTAATACTTAGTAGCTCTTTGTTAGTCTCTTGATGTGTATTCGTACAAGCCCCCTTTTGGAAACATTGCCCACTAAAAGCACATGTAGTGCTTGAGGTTGATTGTATATCCTTTTATGATTCAATAACATCTCCACTCACAATTGTGAGTATGGAAAAATAAATAAATGGCCAGATACCTTTTTTATGCTGATAAGCTAGTCTTATTGTTGTTTCTCCTTGCTCCTATGTTCAATTTGTGAATTTGGTATACAATTTGTTTTTAGCAAAACTCACAAAATGAAAAAGGATTAAATTAAAATACCAAAAGAATTACATAAATCCATGCTCGAAACGAGCCACCATGGATGTTGAAAAGGGGGAATGCAAACATACCCAGAAACACTAACAGATTGCCTCTGTATGGCCCATAATGATCACAACACCCCACTCCACTCAAAAGAATGCAAGAACTGACACAATTTGCACCACACAACCTATAAACCACCAAATTGACAAGCCTGTTCGCACCTCAGTGAATCTCAAATCACACAATACCAATCCAGCTGTAATCACACATGCCGACACCACACAACATTTCTCTCTCGCTCACTCTTTGTACCACACAAAGAAACGGCCTAGGGTGCAACTCACACACACCATCACCAACAACAGGAGAGAAAATAGAAGAGAACATAAGGGGGGTGGGGGGGATTGACAACCGTAAGGGGATTGTGCTTGATTCATCCAAAAAAGTGGATACAATGCTTGTCAAAGCTCTCCTCTTCTCTCCAAAAACACCTCCTTCTTTGTTAGCAGCTCTCTCCTCCTTCCTTGAGAACTCCCTAAAAAGGACCAAAAAAATCCCCCTTATAGGGGGGCATGTGATCTATTTTTGGCAACCCCTATTTTTATCGGACACGTGCATTTTTAGCCTGCATGAGAACCCCCACTTGGATGGCGGTCAACCTTCACACCTTCTCTCTCATGTGAGACCCCTCCCAAGGAAACGAAGAAGCCATTGTTGGGGGAGTGTAGCTTTCCTCTCAATTAAAAAAAGCGCCCCATGGGCACTCATATGAAAGCACCCCAAATTGGGCTCCAACTTCCACATCGGCACTGCCCGCCACTGTCCGGCACCGTAGCAACATTGCATCACCGTGCAACACTGTGAGGCCGCCAAGTGGCACCAACACATCACCCACGCAGCACTGAGCGCCAATGGTGCCATAGCCAAGTCAAGAGGGAGCTTCCTCACTCTCTTCAATGCCTTATGAGAGGGTTTCAACATTGTATATGTACCCCTCTCCCCATGATCTCTCACCTCACCTACGGGCTCATTCAATTGCCATGTGGCATTGCCCTACATCTCCAAACCTTGAGGCTTTAAAAAACCCTTCCCAAAAGTTCACAAGAAGCACATATTTTCCCCCAGTGGAAACTCCCATGCTTCCCTTTGGTGTTTGATTGGCCTTTTGTAAAGCCACAGTGGGAGTATGCATTTCTAGATTCGATCATCAAAGATTCTGCCCCATTTAGACTCTTTTACGATCGTGAACGATGCGCCCAAAAGCTGCCAAAAGTGATCTGACCCATCACCGCTATGGTTGTCCTCCAACTTCAACTTGCCACTACTCGCGATCTCGATTGGCACCCCGTAACTTCTTGTAATCTCCTCCTACCACCTAGCATCCATGTAAACCTTGGAAAACTTAAAAAAAACCCAGATGGAACACCTACCGAGGGCTGTCAAACTGGCACGCAATTGGCCCCCATGAAACTTTAGCTACTCATAACTTGGCCATTCAAACTTTGATTGTCAATCCAAAAAGACCGAAATACAACATAAGATGAGCACTTCAAGCTTATGCATTCACTTCTATTCTGATCCACCAATTGCTACCGCCCCGTCCGACAAGGATTTGCAAACCACTTTAAACTTCAAACCGCCATAACTTTCACCTTGTAGCCCGGATTGAGAAGCCATCTAAACTAGCTTATAGATCCCACTGAGGGCCACCTTTGGCACTTCCACTCTTACACTTTTCACACTTCATCCATCCAGCTTTGATAGGCACCATAGTAGAGAACTGTGGCCCAAAAAGCCACATAAAGCATACATATCCACTGCCCTTCGCTTGCCCTACCTTTAGAGCAACCTTACCATTTTTGCATCACCTTGAGAGCACACATAAAAATGCATTGAACTCGTTGTAGCATCGACCAACTTTAGCTTCACCATCATTGCACAACCCGCTTGTTGAACATTTAACAAAAAACATGACTATTGTAATTTGGAAATTGCAAAACTAGCAAACACTGTGAGCTAAGCAAAAAACACTAATATATGTCCAAAGTATTATTTGTGGTGTAAATGGATCCTGTTTAGGTTGGTTGCCCAACCCCTTCAATCAAAACTTGATGCATCACAAGCACCAACTCCCTTACAAAATATAGCTTGAGACGCACGCCATTCACCCTGTGTTTGAGAAATCGACCATTCATCCTCATCAGCTGATAGGTACCACTGTGGGGAAAACGTGATGGACCACCTTATATGGCCCAGTCCACTTCTTCTTGAACTTCTTTTGGAAAGTGAAATCAAGGTAGCTCTCATATTATATCACTAAATCTCCCTTCTCTATCTGCTTCTTCGACAGGTGTTGATTAAACTTTGCCATTCTTTTCTCCCGTTGCTTCACATGGAAATTTGTTGCTACTTTTCAATCCATCTTTAAAGCTTCAAGAATTGCTATTATATCCTGCAAAACATCTTGATGAGATTTATCAATATGCCAATACCTTTCAATGCACCTAACATGACGTGCACCGATAGCACTGCCTCTTTTCCATAGACCAAGTCATAAGGGGTAAAGTTGGTAGAAACTTTATAAGAAGTCTGGTACACCCACAAACACTAGCTTCCCAATCTTTGATTTGCTTGTACACATACTTGGTGAGCATTTTGATAATCTGTCCATTTGCAGTCTCTACTAGACCGTTGCACCGTGGACGATAAAGAGAAGGAAACCTGTGCTAAATGCTCAACTTGTCCACTAATGCATGCACCAACTTACTCCGAAATCCTTGACTGCGATCATACATGAGCACCCAAGGCACTCCAAACCGGCAACATATGCAATCAAAAACAACTTGCAACCATGTGAGAATTTACCCCTTTTATCACTTTAGCTTTAACCCACTTGGTCAGAGAATCAATGACTTCTTATCGCTTGTGGACTTGGGTAATGGAACAATAGCATCCAAAACCCACTTCTCAAATGTATCTTGAGCTATGATAGTCCCTTGTGGCTTGGCTACCAATCTTCTTTCACCCATAGTTTGACACTCGTAGCACATCTTGCACCAATAGTGGACATGTCGTACAATAGAAGGCCACCAAAAACTAGCTATAAGAACATGGAAAAGTACCTAATCTTTGCCTTGATTTATGCTCTCCTCATGGCATTGCTCCAAAACCATGCCAATTTTCTCTTTATAGAGGACACTATAGCACTCCATCTCGACCATATGTCATCAGATCTTTGCCAACCAAAATGAACTTGCAAGCCTTCTAAACAATCCTTCTCTTTTTTCGTTTTGACAATCCTTCCAAACATTGACATGTGCTCAAAAAATAATCAATCTCGTTTAAGGTCTCTCTACCTACATACATCATAGGTGCTATATGCTAATTGAGTCTGTACACGACTACTAGCCAACTGATTTACTTGTTGGTTTTTCTCTCTTCTAACATGCTTAAACTGCACTGCTTCAAAAAAACTTCAACAACTTGTTTATGGAAATTATGCATCAACACAGTGACAATAGCCACTGTACCCACCGTCATGGCAACATAGAAGTCATCCTTTATTGTTAGGAGGACACGTTGTTGGCAACTGGCATAAAATCTCCTTCACCCTGTCAAAGGCTAGTTGTGCATCTTTTGTCCACTAGAAACTATGAATGTGGTGACTCAACTTTTGGAGAGGATATACATAATGTGAAAGATTTTAAAAGAACCTAGATTTGAACATCACTCACCAAATCATATTCTGGAAATCCTTCTACTTGATCTTTGGACGACGCCTTCTCTTGCTTGACTACGATTTTTCTCAACATTCATTCACCTTCTCTTTGCCCTTCCGAGACATAATTTCACATTTGGTATTCTGTCTCCCTTTCATTTCTTGTCCTTTTATTTTCCAAATCATCCACATCCAGATTATTCACCCCAATGATATTAACTCTAGGCACTTCTTCATTACTTGACGGGGCTGCCTGTTTCTCTCTCTGACCATTGAATTGTGCTTGCCCTTTGCCTCCATCAAACAATGGGTATATGCCATCTTTTTCTCTCGGTGGAAGTGAGCAATCTGGAGCATAGTGGCCCTCCTCTCCACGTTTATAACATCTTCCATGCAACGGCCTAGCCCTGCCTCTTCTAGCCCTTGGTTGACCTCTATCCATGACACTCAAATGAAGCTCTTGCATCTGCTCAGTTAAACCTTGAACAATATGTACCCATTGTTGGGGTTTGCCACCAGACCTTAATTTGTTTGACTTTTTGCATGGGCTTCTTCTCTTGGACTTGGAACTGGGATGAGAGCCATAGCTTCAACCCCAATGCGCTTTGTTCAATCTTTTTCTTGATTTTTTGGCTCTTTGCCTATGCAATTACAACTTCTCCATTGTAATTCTTTGGACTCTCAAAATCCACCTTCTCTTGAACCTTGGGATGCAAGCACGCCATGTGTTCGGTTTTCAAGCCCGGAGTCCAATGTGTCAAGCCCGTGGTGGGAATTCCTTTGTAGCATGCAGTCACACTCCAACTCCAGGTTTAGTATGCATGGAAAGTTGTAGTTATACATACATATATATATATATATAATAGCTTTTTTAATCAATGATAGTGTTGATTTTTCCTTGTTGCTATGTTGAGCTTCTCTCTGTCTCTCGCTTCCTCTCTTGCCATGGCCTCTGCATGCCACCATCCACCCTAATCTCCTCATTACCCCTATTAATCAGAGCACCCATGCCGTAGGTGTGGCGGGCATCATCTCTCAACACACAGCAGCAGAGGTAGGCATCCTCAGGTGGGTAGATAACCGTGCAGGTGGGTTAGCACACAACATTTTGATAAGCATTCTAAAATGCCATCGATTGTGCTCCAGACCTAGTCGACAGGTCTACACGTGGGCGTTCTAGAATGGCGGCCTTTCTGGTGGCATAGTTGCAATAGCTGCGGTAGTGGCTACATCATCTCAAAATGAAGGGAATTTGGTGGGTTGGTGAAGCGTTGTAGCTTCAACAAGCATCTCAAAATGCACTAAAATTCTAGGCGGTTTTCAAAGTCCACCAAGGCGACAAAGAAGGTGAAATTCTGCACATAGCATCTATGTGCATCTTGAAACGCCTCTAGACGGCAAGGACTTCAATTGTGTGCAATTTTGCATGCATATTAAAATGTTGCATGGCCAAGGTATGGACGGACATTATAGCAACAAGTTGAAGAATTTTTATCAACATTTGCACATTAATTGGTGGGATTACCAAAGCACTTCAAAACATCACTTGAGAGGTTGATCAACAAGGGTTTTTTGTGGCATATCACAAAGCATATCACGCATGGCATCAAAGGTGGATTGATTTAATGGATCCGGCTTCCACACTTGGAAAATCAAAGTGAAGGGATATTTGATGCGAAAGAATCTTTGGAGCGTAGTCAAGTCTCTATCAACAGACGAAGCAAGCACATTCGCTTGCTGTTACAATAGCACTATCCACCGAGCAGCAACGCAAGGACGAGCAAGCATTAGGTATTATTTTGACATCTTTGGAAGATGATTTTATTCATTATTTGGATGACATAAATCTTCAAATGCTACTTGGATGGAATTAGCAAAAGTGATTTGGTCCTAAAGCCAAGTACTAAAAAATGAGCCTTAAAATGGAGCTGTATTCTCTTTCTATGCGTGATGACAAGAATATTGTAGATTTAGATAACAGATTGAAAAGCATCCGCACTCAGCTAATTTATGTTGAAGACCCTATGTCAGATGAAGATCTTATAGCTGTTTTCCTTAACAGCCTACCTGCAAAATTTTATCAAATTGTAACTATTTTAAAGGAGAAGAATTCGCCGCCTTCTTTGGATGGTATTGTTAATTCATTGCAGGAAGAAGAAAAACGAGTACCACGTGTTAGTTCTACCATACCTACTACATATGTAGCTCGTGGTTGTACTTCGACTACAACTTCAACCACGCCTACTATCAGCACTAGACCTTGTGCGATATATGGCCGCAACAATCATCAAACTAAGGATTATTTCAGGAAAAATCCTTGCATCCATTGTGGAAAGACCAATCATCCTTAGGATAAGTGTTTTAAGAAGAATAAACTAGAGGTCAACATGAATTAATGTGATGAAGATGGTGAAGCACCAATGCTTCTCGTAGTGACGTCCTGTAGTTTTTCAGTTTGTTTTATGTCAGTCATTTGTCAATAAAATGTACGGGTTATAGACACTGCCACACATCAGTGGTAAGACCACCCTTTTATGTTTGATTATGAGTTCTTGTAGTCTCACACTAATGGTTGTTTGAGGGAAGTGCACACACATTTATTTTATTGTCAGGGGAGGGGGCTTCTACTCATAGTTTCAGGTGATTGAACTCTGCCATAGTTTGTATCAAGTCCTTTGTTGGTAGTTTGGGCCGGGAGGGGGGGCGGGGGGGGGGGGGGGGGGGTGTTGGGTATTCAAGCCCGGAGTCCAATGTGTCAAGCCCGTGGTGGGAACTTCCTTTGTAGTATGCAGTCACACTTCAACTCTAGGTTCAGTATGCATGGAAAGTTTTAGTTATACATATTTATGTAATAGCTTTTTTAATCAATGATAGCTTGCTTTTTCCTTGTTGCTGTGTCGAGATTCTCTTTGTCTCTTGCTTCCTCTCTCGCCATGGCCTCTGCACGCCATCATCCACCCTAACCTCCTCCCCATCACCATGAACTTCTTTAATTTGAAGTAATCACCATAGGCCAATTGCATGGAAGATGTGAACTCTGTCCAACACTCTTCAAAACAATTAAGAAAAACACCAAACTCTTCATTCACATCCTACCTTAAGGTCTTAAATCTTGCATCCAGATCAACCGGGGATACCTCTTTATGAAATTCTTGCAGAAAGCTAGCCTGCAGAGCCACCCATATCAACCTTGGTTCTCCGTCCAAAGCATAAAACCATACAATTGCTTTTTCTTGCATCAACAATGGAATCATCTGCATCTTGCTATCTTTATTTGGCATATGCAACAACAACATATATAGCTCAAAATCTGCCATCTACTCCTCATTTTGCTTGCCAATGAGAATTGCCCCATAGATTTTTGCTGCCATCACTTCTTTATGAAAAAACCACTTCTTTGATCAAACCAACAAGCAATCAAATTCTCCTCAATGGGGGCACCAGAAGATGGAAAGAGGCAATGCAAACACACCCAAAAACACTAACAGTTTGCCTCTCTTTAGCCCATGATGATCACAACACCCCTATCCGCTCAAAATCATGCAAGAACTGATGCAATTTTCACCACATAACCTATAAACCACCAAATCAACAAGCTTGTCCACACCTCGGTGAATCCCAAACCACACAATAGCAACCTGGATTCAATCACACATACTAACACCACACAACATTTCTCTCTCGTGCTCACTCTTTGAGCCACACAAAAGAACGGTCTGGGGGGCAACTCACACACACCAACACCGACAATAGGAGAGAAAATAGTAGAGTACAAAAAGGGGGTGGGGGGATTGACAAAACCGTATAGGGATTGTGCTTGATTCATCCAAAAAAGTGGATACAACGTTTGTGCCCGGGGGATTCACTCTATATAAAAAACGGTACGCCACATGCGAGCAGAAAACTTTGATAAAACCCCTATATACGACTCATATTAGGGAATATGACCCCCCTTTCTACGCTTGTATGGCAATCAATGCAAAAAGTTATCATACCCCTATCTTACATATAGAATTTAGGTCTCACATGATCTAACTGAGTAAAAATAGTCAAAGAGCGTGTAGCATAGTGACTGGCAACGTACTAAGGAACCACTTATGTTGATAACTAGATGTATCCTCAATGTGTTTTAGTTTGACTTTCAAACTATGTACCCGTTCAGCTTGCACTCTAGCTACTCATCCAATTCTGCCCCATCTAAATTACTCAAAAAACATTGTCATATAGTTGTGCTAGGTTCTTTGTGTAAATTTGCATCTATACAAACTCTTTATAGCTTTTATCCCTCAACAAATGAACTATTATCACAAAACAAGCAATTGATACAAAGAAGTGTTAATTCTTGCATGGATCTTTGTAGCTATTGACTCAAGAGTTCAAGGGCAGACTCTTTTGGGAAGCCATGATTTTGAAACACAAAACTTTTCTCTCATTTTTCCCTTTTCTCACTTCCCCTCCCCCCAGCCAATAAATATGATACCCCCTCCCTTATTTTTAAGCTTGGGAGATAAATTATCGGGGGCCTGCCCCTAACTTATACGCTTATGTAACTTGTAAAAAAAAACCCCTCCCTTGCACTTACGTGGTGCGGTAAGTTTTCCATGGTGAATCCCCCGGGTGCTTGTGAGAACTCTCCCTTGCTCTTCAAAAACACCTCCTTCTTCCTTAGTATCTTTCTCCTTCTCCTTCCTAGAGAACTCCCTGGAAATGACCCCCCCCCCCCCCCCCCCCCCATAGGATGTGTGATCTATTTTTGGCAATCCCCATTTTTATCAAACACTTGTCCATTTTTAGCATGCCGCATGAGAACCCCCACTTGGATGGTGGTCACCCTTCACACCTTCTCTCTCATGTGAGACCCCTCCCAAGGCATCAAGACCGAGTAAGGTGCAACGATTATGTATGCTTATATGGTTTTTAGGGACAGACGGCTATGCCAGGGTGCATGTCAAATATGGAAGGTTGAAGGGTGAAAAGTGATAAAATGGGAGTGCCAAAGGTGGCTCTCAGTATGGACTACAAGCTGGTCCAAACGGCTCCCCAAAAGGAGCTACGTAGTGAAAGATAAGGCAACTTGCAGTTAAAAGTGGTTTGCAGACTCGTATCGAATTGGACAACTACAAATGATGAGTCAAAGATGAAGTGAGTGCATGAGCCTGAAGTTCTCATTGTACGGTGCATGTCCATCTTTGCGGATCAACAATCAAAGTTCAAACGAACAAGATATGGACAATTGAATTTTCAACGGGGGCCAATTATGTGCCAAATTGATTGCCTTGATTGGTGTGCCATTTGGGGTTTTCACAACCTCTTTTGGGTTTTTATGGGAGATATGTGGTATGTGAAGGCCATAGGAGTTGACAACATGTCAATTACCAACCGCATATGACTTGCCAATTTTGGCGGCCTTGGTTTGCAGGCTCGAGAATCTTGGAATGTAGTGTGGGTATTCAAAGCGGGGTACCAAATGTTTCAAATGATTTTGTTGGTCATCTAGACGATCAAGAAGATCCATCTAAAAACAAGATAGGGAGAGAGAAGACTTACACATGTGGACCAAAACTTAGTTTATGCTCTATATTTATCAAAATTCAATTTTGATGAGTTCTTTAAAATATTTTTGATGTTTTGGACCCAGCTCTATAAATACTCTTTTAACTCTTATGACTCGGTATTCTCTTAGAACTCTCACACAACAACGTGGTCTATAGTTATCTTCTAGCTTCTCTTTCCCTATGAGAACTGCAAGTGCTTCAAACTTCTTGGCAACTTCGACAATCCTTAGCATTTGGGAGCACATTGCCAAGTAGTAGTACATATCTTCTAGACCTAACCACATCCTAAGTTGAAGTAGCCTTAGGTTGGCAAACCAATCCCTTGGACTATCATCGATGTAGATAAAGAATTGACGAAAAGGTTCTGGATGTCGTGTAAGATAACTACGGTCAACACTCTTCCAATATGTTGTGTTTCTTGGCATTGCAAAAACTTTGGTCCCAATTTGGCATTTAGTTTCCTTTAATCGACACACACTCTGAGCTTGCCGTCCTTCTTTGGGACAACCACTATAGGCAATAACCAGTCGCTCGCTGCTTGCTACCTCTGTAATGAATCCAGCCTTTTGCAAATCATTTTGTTCCTTGACGTTCTTTGCATAATTGGGGTTCATTCTGTATCTCTATGGTCTTACTAATCTAGCATTAGGTTTCAATGGTATGCGTTGACGGCATACTTCTGGATCTACTTCCTTCAAGTTTGTATGTTCCTAAGAAAATACGTCTTTATACTTTTGGAACAATGTCTTGGCTTTTTCCTTGATTTTTGGCCTTAGATTTTTGTTGATTTTAATCATTCTGGGTTTCTCTTCTGAGCCAAGATTCCATTCTTCTAATTCTTGATCATTTGGAAGCAACCAATTTGGCCCACCTCCCTTTTCTCTTAGCCAATGATTCAACTTCCTTATTTGTCCAAATGCCAGCAACATAATCATTAACCTCTCAATCGTCTTTGTACCATACTTATTACACAATCCTTTCGGTCTTAGTGCCTTCCTCCATGATCTAGTGTTATCTATCTTTATCAGGATTCTCCTACTGAAGCCTTGAATAGTCAATGTCTGGTTTGCATAATCATGTATCATGCCCCAACAACTCTTAGCCATGGTCTTCCTAACAACATTTCATAGGCCCCTTGCACATCCAACATTAAGAAACTGGTTTTAAATTTCTCTTTTTCCACCCTTATCTGCATGTTTTCAATGAGACCAATGGCTTGGACCACCCTATGATCTGCCATTATTATTATGAAGGGAGTTGGCTTAATCTCGGTTATTCCCAGTTTTTGTCGAAGATGCTTGCTAAGAATATTCACTCCCGCTCCTCCATCCAAAATAATACCAGATAATGGTTCCCATTGTTTCCTGAGCTTGTAGTCTATTTGGATTACTAGAATCTCATCATCTATGATAGCCGCCAAATCCACTGTTCTAGCCTTTGCTTCTACTTTTCTCTTATGACTGATAAATTTAGCCTCCTTAGGCAATGTGCATCGAATGTCATCCAACTCTACAATTAATTTCTAAATCCAATCACAGACCTTAACATTTATCTCATCTTGATCATTGTTTAAGCTCATGATGTTTGAACCAGAAGACTTCTCCCCTTGAGAATCTTCACAGTCCATTCAACTAGTTTTCTTGTAGTTGCTGGTTGGCTTTGTGACAAATCCACCCGATTCTTCCCTAGGCTAGTACATCCTGCCTCGGACATGTCTGCTCTGACTTACCTTGATTCTTCTCTTAGGCTTTGTATTGCAGCAATCATAGACTCATCTAGTACATTTGCTACCTTCTCCGGTTTTGGTTCTGAAGACTGAGGTGGTATTTTGTGAATGGTCCAAGTGTCTGAACTTTTTGGTTGTTCTGGCGCCTTCCTTAATAGATTTTTAGTGATTTTTGTTGCAAGATCCCTTTGTTCTTGCCATTCAACTACTATCTTTTTTTTTATCCTTAGCCTTCCACATTTTCTGGCCTTAGTAGTTTGACTATCTTCTTCAGTATGGATTTCTTCAATCACTACTCCTTTGCTCCTTGTGACCACTCTTACGGGTACTGGCTTTGACAGTTTTTGGTCAGCTACCTTTGGCTTCGGTGTATTTGGACATTGAGCTGCAAAGTGGCCATACTTGCCACAAGTATAATAGTTCATCCTTCTTTGAGAGAAATCTCCCCTGCCTCTACCCCTTCTAGTTCCATTTTGATAGCGTCCCTTGCCCCCTCCAATGTTGTAGTGGCTTCATTCTCTCTAGTCCCACTGGCCTCATTTACCTTGGGCACTTTTGGATTCGTGAGGGCAATCATTGACATGTCCTTTCCCTTTTTGAAGTGTGACAACAGTTGAGGACCGGATTTATGTGGAGCTGGTCCCCCCTCCAATAGGCATTTGTATTATGATTTCTCCCATTAAGAGAGACTTGTTACAATACAATCTTTGTGTTCCTTGTGACCTAGGTGATGCAATGAAGATGAAAAGCTTCATGCATCACAAACATAACATAAACTTGAAGAAAGCTTTAACTATCCCAAGCCTCAGTCCCAAGACCTCAAACACCTTCGAAGGTGGAGAGAGCTAGCAGGGAATGAGGGTAGGGAAGAGGAAGAAGAAACATTTCGTAGGAGAAAGAATTAGTTCCTCACTTATCATAACTCTTGTTGCTAGCATACATAATAGCATAGTAATGAAGAAGAAGGAGATGGAAAGCTTAAGCATTGAAGCATGGCTCTTGGTTGGATTTGCACTCCATATCCAAGAGTGTTGGTGTAGGCTCTCAACCTCTACTTGCTTGGAGAAGGAGAGGGAGCTCTTGCACTTTGCATACACACAAGGAGAGTGTTTGTGAGTGTGTGTGGGTGAGTATACCCCCTAAGCAACCCCCTAGCTTGCTTGGGTCGACCCCCTCTTGTAGCTCATGCTTGAAGCTCATTGGACCCCTCCAAGCCTAGCCAATAACAAGCAGGAGGCATTACAAGCAGCAAGGGTAGCCTTGAGACAAGTGTCCCCCTTTCCCCTTTGAGAGAGAGGGATAGATAAATGCTAAATCAATTAATTAAATCTCCTAAATTATTATTGGACCCCTTGGGTGGCCAACCAATAGGCTTCAGGCACACCATGAGGGCAACATGAGGAGGAACTTGACAAGTGTCCCTTTTGCTTTCTTTGTACCATGCATGCCTTGTGTGAGTGTGTGGGTGTTCTCTCTCATCCCCCCTCATGTAGGGCTCGCCCCCTCCTTGTAGGGATTGAATATTTTACTTTTTGACACCTCAAGCCCCTCATGCATAGGCCCAGTTCCCACCACAAGCTTGGCTCATAAGCACTTTAAGCTTGGGCTGGGTTCTCATCTTAAGTGCAACCCTAGCATCTCAAGCATGTCAAGCACCTCAAGCTTCTCAATAATTAAGCACCTAGAGCACCTCAATCATCAAGCACCTCAAGCACCTTAGTCATCAAGCATGACAAGCAGGACAAGCACCTCGAGCTGGGTCGGGTTCCCGCGCCTCAAGCTCAGCCCTAACTTACCTAAGGTCAAAGGCCTTTTACACACATTATTGGAGGTCTTCAATGAAGCTAACCCTAAGGTCTTATGCTCCATTTGTTAGCCTTGATCTTTGATAGACCATCTCTCATTTGGGCCCCTTTACCATTGGCCCCGTGTTGAGATAGATCTATAAGCACATGTCTATATCTTAACACTTGTTCCCGTTTATTCTCCCACATTAAGTGATCAATTTAATATGAGAAAATCATTTGGGTTGGTTAGATATTAGATATTAGATATTAGATTTTATGACATTACCTCTCTCTTGAAATCATAGTCGTCCTCGACTATGAGGTAGAAGAGATAAAGCCTTAGTCATTAGTCAATTTTACTTAGCGGGTAGAGGATCCCTTTTTACCCTACGACATCTTTCCAAGATGGATGACTAATCCATTTGGTGCTTGGGAGACATAGCTGCCGCAAGCATGTCTGCTCTTTAGTCCATTTCATTCTCCCAAAGTAGAGTGACAAATTCTACTTGGTGTTTGAGAGACGTCGTCATCACAAACATGATTCTAAGCATGCATACTAGTTAAATTTGTGCACAATTAAAAAGAGGACTAGTCTTATAAGACAAAAACATGAGTCATTTAAAAGAAATTTGTACATTTGCTTACTCTAATGTAGCATTGTAAGCATTGACAAGGTTCATACTATCCTTAAGTTGTATTCCTTGCATCCATCTAGCATCTTCAAAAGGATAATTTTGGAGCTTAATAAGATACCGTCGGATAATCTTACCATGTCGTAGTACCTTGTCTTCATGCCAAAGAACAGCTTCGGGTTGTAGCACCTCTTCTTGGTCTTCAACTTCGAGAGGGTCTTCAATAATTGGTTCAGTTGGTGGCTCTCCTTTGTAGGGCTTAAGTAGGCTTACATGAAAGGCATTGTGTATGAGCCAATGGTTGGGCAACTTGAGTTGATAAGCCGTCTCATTGATGGGTTTCAAGATTTGGAAAGGACCATAGTATCTTTTTGCTAGTTTAGCATAATACTTTTGATGGCCCTTAGGATTTTTGCCCGTCGTTTGCCTTAATCGAGCCTTAGGAAACTTGAGTAAGACCCAATCATTTTCTTTGAACGTTAAGGCTCTTCTATGCTTATCAGTAGCAGCTTTTTGCCTTTGTTGAGAGATGGATATAGCCTCCTTAATCTTTTGAAAAGATTCTTGTAGGTGACGGCTATACTCATCGGCGGCGAAGATCTTCCCATGTACTTTGAGTAGCAAGGGACTTTTAGGTCTTCCCTCAATGATCTCAAAAGGTGCTTTTCCCGTAGAAGTATGTACAGTATTATTGTAGGCATACTCTACAAGAGGTAAGTACTTTTCCCATTGTGAGCGTTGATCTACTTCGGTAACATAAGTTTTGAGTAGATCGAGTATCGTAAGATTGGCTATCTCACTTTGGCCATCTGTTTGTGGGTGATAGGCCGAAGAGAAATTCAATCTTGTTCCTAGATTTTCAAAGAGACCTTTCCAAAAATTGCTGGTCATTCTAGGATCTCTATCTGACAAGATGGATGGGGGTAATCCATGGTGCTTGAAAATCTGAGATATGAAGAGAGTTGCCATTTGATGTGCCTTAATAGTCTTTTTGACAGGAATAAAATGTGCTTGCTTGCTAAACCTATCAACTATTGTCCATATTCCTGTATTCCCATGGATAGACTTGGGTAATCCAAAGATGAAATCCATGGATATACTCTCCCATGGTGAATTTGGGATAGGCAATGGCTGGAGTAATCCAGGTTGCTTTCCTCTATCATACTTGGTCTTTTGGCATACTACACATTTTGAAACATACTCTTGTATGTCCACTTTCATGGTAGGCCAATAGAAATTCGTTTCTACTCCTCGGAGAGTAGGTTGAATACCTCTATGCCCCGCATATGGAGGAGCATGGGATTCATACATAACTTTCTCACGAAGGGAATGGGTAACACATAGCCTATTGCCGTGGAGAAGATAACCATCCTACAAGGTGAATGGTTCCTCTTTCTTTCCCAAAGCAAGGACTGACATTATTTCTCTAAAGTCAGGGTCAGTTGCATACTCATCTATCATAGAGGATAGATCATTGTGAGTAGCTATAGACACCGCATTAACTTTGTGTCGTCGTGAAAGTGCATCGACCACTTGATTGTGCTTACTAGCTATGTGAGAAATATGGAAATTAAATTGCGAAAGAAAATTTGCCCACCTCATTTGTTTGTTGGAAATCTTGGTTTTCGTCATGAAATACTTGAGACTTTGGTGGTCAGTTTGTAGGATAAATGGAGTCCCCAATAGGTAGTGCTTCCATGTGTCTAGGGCATGTAGAACAGCTAAAAGCTCTTTCTCATAAATGCCCAAGACTCGTTCATCAATATTGAGCCTTCAGCTCTCATATGCTATGGCATGCCCTTCTTGAAGCAAAAATGCTCCAAGGCAATCACCACAAGCATCACATTGGACCTCAAATGGCTTTGAGAGATCCGGAAGCACGAGGACTGGTTGGGAAGTAAGCTTCTCTTTGAGCTTTTCAAAAGCATTTTGCTCCTTAGCAGTCCATACAAACTTAACGTTCTTCTTAGTTAAGTCGTGTAGTGGTCCTGCTACTTGAGAGAATTTTGCTATGAAGCGTATATAGTATGCGCACATACCAACAAATCTTCTTAGCTCATGTAGATTTCTTGGGTTAGGCCATGCTTTTATTACCTCTAACTTTGATGGATCCATTTGGATACCATCTTTAGAGATAATATGACCTAGGTATTGAATCTCTTGAAGGACGAATTCGCTTTTCTTTTGGTTGAGAAAAAGCTTGTTCTCCCTCAATGTTTGAAAAATCACTTGGAGATGTTGCTTATGTTCTTCCAAAGACTTGGAGTAGATGATGATATCATCAAAGAACACTCTAGTGAATTTGTGGTATGGTCTAAAAATTTTCTCCATCAAACGATTGAACGTAGCTAGTGCATTAGTCAAGCCAAAAGGCATGACTAGATATTCATAAAGACCAAACGTTGTGCGAAACGTGGTCTTTAAGATATCTTCATCCACTATCCTTATTTGATGATAGCCACTCTTAAGGTCAATCCTACTGAAGTAGGTAGAGCCTTGTAGCTTATCAAACAGATCTTCTACCCGAGGTACAGGAAATCTGTTTTTGATAGTGATATGGTTTAATGATCGATAGTCCACACACATACGGTATGTACCATCTTTCTTTTGCACTAAAAGGACCGGAGAACAAAGGGAGAGGAACTAGGCCTCACCATCCCTTTGTCTACCAGCTCTTGTACTTGCCTCATGATCTCCTCTTGTTGAGCTTGTGAGACTCGATAAGGAGGCTTGTTAGGTGGTGAGCTTCCAGGAAGGAGCTCAATGCGATGGTCATCATCCCCTCGTTTTGGAGGTAAGTCCATAGGGATATCATCGATGAACACATCTTGGAATCCTTTTAGAAAATTAGACAAGTCTAACTCTTCTTGATTCCTACCATTTACATTTGATGAAACATTAGTATCTTTTAGAGACTCTTTGACAAAAATCATGTACGCAGAAACTGAGCTCTTCATTGACTTATACAAAGCAAGAGGATTTACAAGTGGAATAGTGCGACCACGCTCACTAGCATCTATATACATGTTCTTTCCCCTGTAGGTGAAGTAGATTCTCCTTTCAGGGAACTTCATGTTGGCAACCTCTTTTGGAGCTTCGATGGTGGAAGCCCTAGGAGTCTCATTGCGAGTATTCTTCTTGGGGCAAGAACGATAGCCATGTCCTTGCTCCCCACACTTGAAACACTTATGGTCCTTCTTGATTTTCATGAAAAAGCACCCACATTGGGAACCTCTAGGGCTCTAGTACCATATGCAAGACATGTGAGTGAAGTACCAAATCAAGCTGGGATTTCTCTTCCAGCTTAAGATTTTACAATATTGCACTTTTGCTTTTTTGTTTGTTTGTTTTTCATTCTTTCAATTTTGTAATTTTGGGGGGTCATATTGACATTGTTACCCTCCCCAAGCTCATCACAATAATAAACTCCTTTATAATAGTTAAATTAAAGGTTAATAGGGACTAAGCCCACTAAAAAGCCCTAATACATTGCACACAATACTGCCTAAATTGATTAAGAACCTAAAGTAACCATTGATTATTAGGAAGGCATTTCCCATGGTATTAAGATAAGATCTCTAATGCCTAACTTGGTCAAACTAGCTTAGTCAGACTGCTTGATTTTTAAACCTAGACAAGGGATTATGACAAAAAAATTATATTAATCTAATGTTTTAATACTAAATAAATGTGTTGAATATTGTGCTACCAATCACAATTAAAACAAGCAAACATGGATGCTAAAAAGGACAAGAGGCAATGCAAATAGACAAGAAACACTTGTTCTTGTTGATGATCCTGCTCGATTCTAAGAGTGAATGAGACAAGGATTTCATGAAGTTCAAAATTGCAATTACTGGAATGCATTCTTGCACACACTAGAAAACACAAGGAATACCTCTAGGAGGCACATGAGGCACTGACCTTTATTGAACACAATCAAGCAACATAAAGAACCCTTACCTAATTATTTGCACACCCCCCCCCCCCCCCTTAGAGAGTCAAGGAAATAGGATATTGAATAGATGGGTGGGTAGCCCCTATCCTCGCCATCGTTGAGAAAAACAAAAGTCCATTCATGAGACCATATGTGCCATCCGTGTAATCATGTAACTCTTCCCCATCATTAAAGGCAATCGGAGAGATGTCCTCTACTAAGGCAGGCGTCCTCTACTAAGTGTGTAATTGGAGATACATCCTCTACTAAATATGGATCAATTGTGGTCAAGAGACGTATGAGCCATTCTAATTCCTCAAAATTCTTCTCACACACTAGCATATCTACCAAATCCTATTCACAAGAAAGCACTGGCTAGACTATGTGAAACACTTGTGAAAAGTAAAGAGCGTACCTCTCACCCAAGGTAGGAGTGGATGACTCTAGCGTACTAGCCATATATGTACACACAGATAGATGATGGTTAGTGTGCAAATATTATAAGGGTCATGTCAAAAGGTCATGTCCTTTGTGCATAATTGTTTTTATGATTTTAGGTCATGTACTAGAACTTGTAGGTTTCCAGCTTTTTGTTTGGTGGCTCTTGCTCTTTTACGTTTTTAATTTTTGTTTTCTTGAGTATAAGGCTATATATATATATATATTCACTAAGATTAGAACATTGAGAGGTCAGGGAGGAAGGTTAAGAGGGGAGCAAGTGAATGATGGATGTCATCAAACACTCCTCCCTTCCTTGGGTAGATCATACCTTTTGTAATGATGTCATCATCTTTTGAAACCAATTGTTCCATGGTGAAGACTTTGACCAATAGTTTTCGACCACCCTAGGCATTTTATCTAGTTGCAAGGGTGGTAAGGTACTCTCCCATGATTTTATTTGCAATGTTGGTGTAGGTGGTGAACTTACAACGGAAGGTTCAAATTCTTTCTTGTTTGTATGGATATTTACAATGGTAGGTGGAGGTTGTGTTGAATCTTGTGTTTCTGTTACACAACTACACGAAGAGTAAGAAGCTTCATTTGTTTTTTCTATAATTGAGCCGAGCGAAACAAGTCGTTATCACTTGGTACCCAAACTAGCTTTGGATGAGGTGTATAGTGTTCTGTGATCTTTCCCTTCCCACGATCTTCAATTGGCGTTATCGTTAACAGGATTTGACTCACATGGGTCTATAGGTGATAGGTAAGAACACAAATTATGTTTTGGCACCCAGATTTGATCATTCCCTTCATAGTAGCCTTGGGCTTCCAATAGTCTTTAAGGAATCCAACGCAACATTTTTTTACATGTTTTGGATTGAATCGGGTGTTTCTTACAAGGCTTCTGTTATTTAGCATAAAAAATTTTCGTTAAAGAAGCTTTAGGGACCCATTTGTATGTTCTCTCTATTATATCACGATGGGTCTTTTGTGTTTCAAGTAAACCTTCTCACTCTGTAGTGGTGTAGCTCCTCTCAGCATCATTTAATTGACGACTTGCAAAGAAAATGGGGTAGTTCGATTTATGTTCTCCTGGTTGAGCTAGAACACACCCAATATCAAAGTTTGAGGCATCAATATGCACATGGAATATTACATTCCAATCGAGCACTCATAGAATGGGAGCACTTGTTAAGACCTTTTTTAATAACTCATAAGCATGGTCACACTCTGCGGTCCAGTGGAACTCAATAAGAAGCGTGTACAATGGGCGAGCTATCTTGGTCAAGTTTAAAATAAACCGCCGGTAATAGCCAACATGGCCCATGAACCTTTGAACTCCTTTATCACTAGAATGGTAACATGACACTTTTATGTCCTTGGACACTTTTGTGTCCTGTTAAGTGACCATTTTGCTTGAAATATTTGAAGAGTATGAAAATGAATTTCTAGGTGCTATATATCCACAAAGTTGCCTTATGAGCTGAAAAAAACTTGACTTCTTTTTTTGGAATATCGATTTCACCACTAACTTTACTCTTGCACAACATTTTTGAACCTAAATTGTGTGAAAAAACGGGTCCTGTTTTTGGGCTTTTTTCCATTTTTTGCAACTATACCACTCTAAACTTCATGTTTGTGAGGTTTAGATTGCTAGAGGATAAGCCTTCATAGTTCTCAAGATGTTTTGATGTTTGTAGGGAGAGGTAAGTGTTAAAATTGAAAGTTATGACCAAGTTACAAGAATTGCATAATCCTATTTTTTGGTCAAAATTAGCACTTTTATGATTTTTTTGGTGACTCTCTTGATAACCAAATTCAATTTTGATAATGTAAGTGTAATATATAACATAAATATAATCTTCCTTGAGTTTTGGGGGACCTAATATGCTATATTGCATAGTATATGATGATGGTTGAGTTTTTTGATTGCAAAGAATACGAGACATTTTAGAGTAGCAAGTATAACTTTCTCAATATTGCTAGTTTCTTAGGCCAATTGTGTGTATTTTGTAGGTAGTAACCATATCTAATCATAAACTACAAACTTGGCTAGATATTGAGTAGTTTCTATAAGTTTCTAGAGGTCATAAAGCTAAACAGAGTTTTTTCATGTTTGCCGTATTTAGCACTTTATCATTGCCCCCAAGGTTCCACTTAGTAAGAGATCCATTATTCTTTTGACATGCTCCATGGCTCCTTTTGAATCCAAAGGTCCAAAGGGAACTAAGAAAACATGTATATAGTATGTGTATTGAGCGTGACTATAGAAACTTTGATGATAGGTCCGCAGAATGGCAAAAATGCAACTTTTTTGTACCTATTTTTTTTTCCCAAAAAAATATTGGTGAGGTAAAAGCAACCATATGTTTTGATCACCAACCCATTGAAGTTAATGGGGCATTTTATCTCATGTCCTACAAAAATCGCCACTCTTATTTATATGCAATCAACCGTAAGATATTGCTGTTTCAGGCAAAATGCACTGGTCCATCAACTTTGGAGGCTTGTAGTGACCAAGGGATGAGAAATCTTACAAGTTTATCATTTTTCCCATATGTAGTAGTCCTTGAACTATAAGCTCATGAAAGGGTTTTTCAAAATGAGTGGATCTACTATGGTTTTGGAATTTTTTTCCAAAATCCTGAAAGGACACTTTTATGTCCTGTTAGGTTACCAGTCTAGTGTTATAGTTTTCTGATTTGTAGGTGGTGGCAAATCAGAAATGGCTTTAATTTTGCTCTTGTATGTGGAAATCCAATTTTTGGACACTATATGCCCTAAAATGACTCCATGTTCAATCCAAAATTGGCATTTGAAAGGATTTAATGAGATACAATACAGTCTGTACTTTTCAAACACTTTTCATAAACATGATAGATGTTCTTTCCAAGAGGAATAAACACAAAGGTCGTCTAAGAAGGCTTCGCAAAACTCCATCAAATATTCTCTAAAAGCAGTGTTTATTAATCTTTGGAAGGTAGCAGAGGCATTGGTTAAGCCCAAAGCCATAACACGAAATGCAAACACTCCAAATTCAGTTATAAAAGCAGTTTTAGCTTGTTCCTCTAGTGCAATTGTGATTTGATTGTAGCCAAAGTACCCATCTAAAAAACTATAAGCTTCCTTCCCTGCAACTCTTATATGGCAAGGGGTAATGGTCTCTTCTAGTGGCGGCATTGACCTTCTTGAGATCCACGCACGATCTGAGTTTTTCATTCTTTTTTGGCATAATAACTATTGGAGACACCCATTCTAAGTGCTCAATAGGGTATATGAATCTGCATTTGACAAGATTTTCAATCTCTTCTTGAACAATCTTTGTATACTTAGGATTCACTGGGTAGGGTCGTTGCTGGACTGGTTTAGCCATGCTTTTCATGGGAATTGTGTGTTGCACCACAGAAGGTGGAACACCTTTCATATCATGATATGTCCAAGAAAATTTATCCTTGAATTCCTTGAGAATCTCTTTGAGTACATATTCCTCAGTCTCTGTCAGATCTTGGGCAATGAAAACAGGTTTGGACTCCTCATCTAGGTCTACTAACTCTATTTCCTTAACTATCACGGGACCATCATAGACTCCATTATTTCTAGCAATATGTGTTCTTTGGGCCTTTGTATACACAACCTTACGCTCCTCCGTGGTGTAGGATTTGAAATGCTCATGTGTAGGATGTAAGTCTAAGGGGTCTTGTTGTTCTGTAGATTGTGATTTCTCTTTCGCTTTGTTTTGTTCTTGAGCTAACTCTCAATTTTTTCGTCTCCTTACGGTACGGCTTAATTTTGGCTCTCTATAGTAGCCTCTAACTGTGCAATGTCAATGGGTTGGGAACTGCACCACATGACTCTTTGAAGGTATTCACCCTAGTTATCTACTAACTTACGATGAGCATTACATGTCCCTATATAATTAAGCCATTCTGCGGTAAATTTCTTTTCATTTATTCTAGCATGTACATTTTCTCAATATTGTCGCCTCTTATATGTCTTACTCTTCTTGTCTAATTTTTTATTATGGCCGATCTCCAATGAAGAGTCACTAGATGAATCGCTACTCATGTCTTCTTCTCTCCCGGATAGATTGTCATCTCGGGTACCACTGGGTCTTAAATGGTTTGTCCCCACATTTGCAGCAAGATTTAACTCAGATCCTTCGTCTTCAAAGTCAACTCCAATTGATGATTCTGACTCCAAATCGTGTGGGCTAGAGTCTTTTGAGATGCTACTGGTTCCAATGTCATTCAAGCCTTCATCTGATAAGTCATCAGAAGCTATATGCATTGCTTCCATCATATTTAAAGGTACAAATGGTGGCATTTTATCCCCCTCAGGTGTTACCCACGTCGTCTCCCTATTTGCCAAGTGTCTATGGTTGCTTCAAGGTGGACCCAATCCACATTGTCAGACTCAATCATCCCAGGTACAACATCCATATAAGGAGAATCTTCCCGAACATCAGTGTCCATTTTACACGTGTAGCAATACTGCAATGGGACCGAGTTAATTGTGGTGTTAGATCTATGATCAATTATAAATTTGTTTCCTAGAGGATGAAAGAATCTTGGAACTGCAGGTAGACATGGTTTTTAGACTAGTCATGCACCATTTTTGCTTCCCTTATGAAAGGACGCCCTAAGATCATCTCAGATGACATAGTGTGCTTGGAGAAATCCATAACAATGAAGGTATGCCTTATTTTGTGTCCAAAGACCTTGATCTTGAGATCCTCTAGCATCCGAATAGCTTTAGCAATAGTCCCATTGTCCATCTTTACCATTATGTTTGTAGTCCCAAGGTGAGGTCTTCCCATAGTTCCCCATCAATTTTTAGTTACAATGCTAACCCTAATGCCACCATCAAGGATTTCCTTCACAGTTAATCCCATGGTAGTGATTGGTATGGTCACATTGGATTCAGTGCCTTCAAAATATTGTCCCAACTTGTTAACAGGTATTGCAACAACAGAGTTCTTATCTAGGTTGGGTTGTGGATCTAAATGTTCCTCCTCTATTGGCACTTCCCTAGCTCCATCCATTTGTGCAAATTGTGGTAGCCCAACTTTCAGTTCTCCATTGAGGAAAGCTCAAAGAGCTAAGAATAGCTCGAGGTCTCCATATAGTTGGGACATGATGATGGTTCTAACTTTTGAAGCCATGAAATCCATCAATTTGGCAATATTTAACGACACTTTTTTAGCTTCAGCCCCTTAATGTGAGGAAGATGGAATCTCCATTTCTTTGATAGGGTCAAGTAATCCCTCTGTAAACATTCTCTCCAACAAGAAGGGAGTACGCCCACTTTCCCATGACTTAAAGTCACTTTCTTCTTGGATAACACTTGGTATGGCTAGTGGTCTATGGACTATGTGAGGTTGCTTTTGCGTAGGGAACACTATGTTGGTAATTTGGATCTGCCTAGGTCCTGGATCTAGATCCCTTTGGGTCTCTTCTACCAAACTCCTTAATTGATTGACTTGCTTAATCTCCTCTATAGGGTTTGGGTAAGTCCCTATCTTCGTCTTGGGTCCTGGCCATTGTGGCTCATGTCAATATTCCTGGTTTTTTTCTTTCCTAGTGGTTGTTTTAGTCTCCATGGTTTCACCTGAACCAGAATCCTCTTTAGCATCATTCATATATACCAGGACGTCACCAGTCCCTATGTTGGTCTTTGAATTGGGGTCTAACTTCGCTGCTTTGCAATCTCTTCCTTTGTGCTTTCTTCTTCTTCCAAGATTGGAAAAATTGATGTTGTGTCTCTTTCTTCAAGGATATAATTTTGTTTTTGGAGCATTGATTGTGTAAGTACATTTACTGGTACCACAGGTGTATGCTGTGATGGCTCCTTGGTAACCTCAATCAAGTTCAATGGCGTGATCTTTGGCGCATTTGGATTATTAGGACATTGGGCAATCAAATAATCTATGCCACATCGATGACACGTGAGTATCGGCATTGTAGACGTGCTCGTTTGATTGGTTTGCATTAGTGTGGCATTCTTTTGTAGCCTAATAGGACATTCAACGGCTACACGATGTGGAATCCCACACTTGTAGCATTGAAGAGGTGGTCTCTTGGGAGTGAAATTGGTATTTTGGCCTCTTGCCACAAGAGCAGCTACTTGATAAACATGTTTGACTTGTCCCCAATAATCCTCCATGTAATATTGTAGAGTTTCTTCAAGTGCATCATCCCATAGTCAATATTAGGGCTTATATCTTCCTCACAGCCTTCCAAACAAGCAATAGATGACTCACAACCCACTTGATTCACAGAAGTGATTCTCGTACGTGATGGTTGCGGTCCTAGCACTGGAGGTGGTAAGGGTGTTGTTTGAACAACATTTTTGGCCCTAGGAACCATGTGTTCTGACGTTTGTTCAAGAGGTGGGGCCTATATCAATGCAGGCACTCGAGGTGTGTCTGTCCATGCTAAGGTTGGTCTATTGGCCATTGCGCGTTTAAATACTATGCAATCCTTGGCTTGATGACCATACCTACAATATGCATTGCAATTGCCATTGTATTTTACTTTAAACGTAGGGAATTCATTGGTACTATGCAGAATAGAAAATTGAGCACCATTGTTGCTCCCTTCTTGGATACATATGATTGTTTTGTGGAGCACAATTGTCTCTAAGGCTTTCTTGAATGGCCTTGTTGAGACATGCTAAGGTCATCTCAGATATCTTTGGCTCTTTAGCAATAGGCTTTCTGGTCGTTGGCTCATGCGCCAATGTTTGCGAACTAGTAGATTTATGCTCAACAGACACTCTTTCTCCTTGAATCATTAAATTATCCTCCAATTGAATCACATTGGTGGTGACTACTTTCCAAGTGGTGATACCTCTAATGAATAGGCCATTGTAGATATCCTCATATCGTAGTCACCTAATGAATCTATTAAGCAATTGGTTCTTATTGGAGCACTCATTTGGATTACAACGAGAATTTAAATGCTTCAAGCGACTAATAAAGTCCCTCACCAACTCTCCTTCCTCTCGTTGGGCTTTCTGGAGTTGAGACGCTACACCCCAAAGCACTCCCTCTTGTATGTACTCTTTCAAGAACATTCTCCTAAGAGTAGGGTAAATTGTTTTCTCTTCCACCCAGTTAGGGTTCTATACCAATCCCTTGCCTTTCCACTTAAGGTCAAGCTTAAAGCATTACTCTTATGCAGATCATTGTGTTCTCCCAGGGAATTGCATATTTATCTAAACACTTCGATGTGGTTCCTCACATCCCTGTCTCCACTAAATTTTTGTGTGAGCTTGGCTATTTGCACTACCTTACTTCTAAGCTCTCTATTTGGCGTGTTATGCATATTTTCAGCAATGGATCGATCGATAGCTTGAGCAAATGTTGCCAAGTCACCTAAGTGAGCAGGTATGGTGGGGACAGGTGCTCTCGAGGTTGCATGTGGAATGGGGGTAGGCATTGGGTTTGGTGTATATGTTGCTCTTGGATTACAAGTTTGGTACGGTGTTGTGCCATGTGGTTGCCCAAAGTTCATATGTAAGGCCCTGGGCATAGCAGGCATGGGATGTGACATGCTAATGCTAGCTGGTATGGTCCCATTGAAATAAGATCTTGGATGTTGTGGTTGTGGAGCATAGGTTGTTGAAACAATGGGAGGGGTAGGAGCTATATGAGTAAAAGGACCTATAGGTGCATATGATTGATACACACTTGTAGGTATTGTTGGAGGCATTGGGCTACTATGTAGTGGTGCTTTACTAACAAATGAGGTCCATGGCATGTTTTTTGGCATGCCCATCACTGGGGTAGGCATGGTAGCCGTGGTGTCATCAAAAGAAAGATGAGCTAAACTTGGAAAGGTAAATCTATCACTTGTGGGCTCAGATTGTACTGAGACCCCTGGCAAAACAACATATGGAGGATCCATCGGGCTTATCAAGGGAGTCTCCATTTTGTGATAAAGTTGGTTGCTTCGCCTTCCCTATATCCAGGAATCTCATGAGACCCGTTGAAGACATGTGGATCCCTTTGTTTTGCATCTCTAGCTCAATAACTTTGAATGCATACTTTTCAACTTTTAGTATAAGATGGTTTTTAGTAATCATTAAATCTAGGAATTTCATTATAACCCTTAGGATATTTTCTCAAATATTTATTAACATAGCAAAAAATAGCACCAAAAATTAGCAGGCTTGATTTTTAGAGCAGGCAGGTACTGAGAGAGGATATCTGGACCTGCCAGGGACATTTTTAGCAGCAAGGGGCGCCTTCTTGAAGATGGGGGGGCTGCTTGAGCTGTAAGGAACTGACTAAATTAGCCAGAGAGAGTCTATGTGTGCTAGAAAAACTATAAATAGGACCCTAGGTTTCTCATTTTCTCTCAGACTCGGAGTCCTGGAAAGAAATCTCTCACGCAAGAGAGATACTTCACGAAAATCAGTTAGGGAGAAAAACCAAGTAATTAAGCGAGGTAATTATGCTAATCCTTATTAATTAGTAATTTAGATCTATTTTTCTTAATCAATATATTAACTAAAGAAGATGAGATTATTATTTACTATTAAACACTCTAATTTATATTATTTATTTGTTGATTACTTGAACTTAATGAAGATTAATAATCTACTTAATTGCTAACACTAATTAAGATTTAGATTGATTAATTTTGGCCTTAATTAATAGATTTCATTAAACAAACTTAGTTAGTTCTAAGATAATTATTAGAGCTTAATCATACTGTTAATAAGCTAGGAGAATTATATCATAATTTTTGATTAATTTTTATAATTATTTAAAAAAAAATTAGCTATTTTCAGCTATAAAACTAATGGGAAATCAGTAAAACAAATCACAATATATATATATCAAAGGAAGAAATATTGTTAAGAACACGAGGTAATTATCTCATTGATCAAAAATTAATGTAGCTATTTAATTAAGCCAAAATAAATTGATTTTAGATAAAAATAAAAGGGAAAAACTAGCTAATCAAGTTAGATAACTATAAGATAATTATCAAAGTTAGTAAGCATCATAAGTAAGCCATGATAACTAGATTATGATCAAAATAATAATATAGCTATTTAATAAAGCCAAATTAAACTAAGTTTAGCTAAAAATAAAAGGGGAAAATTAGCTAATTAAGTTAGATAACTATTAGAGTTAGTAAACATCATAAGTAATTTGTACAATTAGCTTAAGATCATAAAATTAATCTAGCTATTTAATTAAGCCAAAACATGTTGATTTTAGCTAAAAAATAAAAGAGGAAAATTAGCTAATCAAGTTAGACAATTAAACAATATTTATCAAAGTTATTAAACATCATAAGTCAGTCGTGATAATTAGTGTATGATCAAAAGATTAATCTAGCTATTTAATTCAGCCAAAATAGACTAATTTTAGTCGAAAATAAAAGGGAGAAATTATCTATTCAATTTGCATAATTATAAGATAACTATGAGACTTGGTAAACATCATAAGTAAGCCATGATAATTAGCTTATGATCAAAAAGAAAATCTAGCTATTTAATTAAACTAAAATAGAATGATTTTAACTATAAATTAAAAGGTAAAATTAGATAACTAACTTCCATAAATTACAAGGTAATTACCAGAGTTAAGAAACATTATCATCTAGTTGTGATAATTATAGTATAATTAGTTAATTATTTTAAGTAATTATGATGCATTAAAAACCCTATTTTAAGCTAAAAATTAATTAGGATAAATAAACCTTACTGCTAAAAGTCTCTAGGAAAATACTAGAAGTATTCAATACCAACCATGGCAGCCAAGATGTTGTCATAGATTGACCTACCTTTCATAAATCCATGATGGTGGGGTTTGATGATTTTATTCAAGGTTGGAGCCAGCCTTAGAGCAATCACTTTAGCAATGATCTTGTACGAAAATGTCATCATAGAGATAAGCCTCCAATGCTTCAACAAAGAGCAGTAAACCAGCTTGGGGATAGGTTTGATCAACCCTCTTTTTAGGCTGGAATCCAAATGACCCTCGAGCCCTGTTGCTAGTTGTGCTATTGGGATTTTGATATCCTCCCAGAGTTCTAAGATAAATTCGACAATTAGCCCATCCCACCCAGGGGACTTTTCTTTCCCCGTAGCCTGTAAGGCAATATTGTGGAGACATTCGTTGAGGCAAGTGTCGATAGAATTTACAGTAGCCATGGACTACCATTTCTTTCGTGCTTGTTTCAAAGGAGACCCGATGGTAATGGTCTCCAAAACCACCCTACAAGGAGAGTATGAATTCGAGCTCAAGCAGTGCTTGGATAAACTTTTAAAAAACGCATGCCCTAACCACTCTAGAATTGTGTGAGCTTCCATATCAACCCTCAATAGACCCAGCCACAAGAGGACAATGCTCATTCTGAGAAAGAACCTAATTTTCTTGAATTCTCAAAGTATCAACAATGCAAATTACATCATCTAGACTTCGCATGCCACCTTCACTGGAGCCACCTTTCTTGATACAACTTGAAGACATTTCAAAATAGATCAATCATCTAAATACACCAATCATCAAAAGGTTAAGTTCAAAAAACCCTTCCCTGGACACTACGGATAGGTATCATTAACCTCAACCATGCCATAGATCGTAATTTCAAACTCATGCTTATGTATGCTTTACCCTGAAGATTACCATGTTTATTAATATAGTTCACAAGATTTATTTTCAATACTTTCATATTTACAACGAGTATTTTCAAGTGACTTATTCGGTTATAAGAAACTCACTGCATCCAATCTAACCATGATCGATCAAATTTTATCAAGAACCACACCAAATGGGACACATATTAGCTACATGGTATATAAAGTGTTTGTCTTCATAGATGATTGTTAAATTGGGTTCCTGCAGATGGAACACTCATCCATCATTTTCCCTTACTGATTATGGTTCAACACTGAAACTTTGTATAGCTACTAATCAAGACCAAGCAGTCTTGGTTTGAGGTATTTTTGACAGGTACTCTGACAACCGATGCTAAGGCACATGGCCTCCAAGTTTAATCATGCCACGCCAAGGATAATCTCACCACGAGTCTACATATCAAATATATTGATAAGTGTATTTTCTAACACTGAAACAGTTCCAAAGACATCCTTTGAAGTTTTCAAGGGTTATCAAACAATAGTTTTATGTCAAAAACCTAACCATATAATTCCCATTACCCGTATCATTTCTCTTCCTATATCGTTGGAATCTATCCACTCAATAAGCTGCCAGATTGGGCTTGTTTTGGTCATATGACATATCCAGTGTGTGTTTCTGAATATGATTGTTCACTTTTGTAAGTTCCTCTGCTTTCTATCTGTTTAGAACAAAAATTGTTGACATTCATTCATGGTAATTATCAGTTTTCTATCATTTATGGATCATTACTTGACAACTCTGGTTTATCATAGATAATTCCATATTATATGTTTTTCAATGTTCATGCTACTAATCATGGCATAAAGGCCACTTTTAGTTCTAATGTTGACAGATCACAAATACAATCACTTGTAAGTACAAAAAACTCTCGAGGATTGTGAGTTTCAAACTACAGATAAGTATCCAATTTACAATGGTTCACACTCTTTTTAAAAATCCAAATACCGAGTCATTGACATGTGATAAACTTACATCGTTGATTTACTACTTATGTGCTAGCTTAAATTCAAAGATATAAAGATGTCTGTATACTGCAATAGACCAATTGTTCCATAATGGTATTTTCAAACTATAGATAAGTATCCAATTTACAATGGTTCACACTCTTTTAAAACATCCAAATACCAAGTCATTGACATGTGATAAACTTACATCGTTGATTGACTACTTATGTGCTAGCTTAAATTCAAAGATATAAAGATGTCTGTATACTGCAATAGACCAATTGTTCCATAATGGTATTTTATTATACTCTTCAAAAGCGCATATATTACCACATCTCCTGAATTGTTTACATCCAGACATCAGGCTTCCTAGCCCTACGAGGTACTAAATTTCTAGTGGTCTTATTTTCAAAAATTCTCATTTGTGCATACTTTATGTGCCACCTTCTAGGGTTTTAATGCAGGATATGTTGGGCAGGAGGACTATTTAAATTTTATCATTTCTCCGTGTCCTCACCTCATGCTTAGACAGTTGCTATATTTTGGATCATCGTGTAATTTTGAAGCATATTTAAACATCACACCTAACCTTGTAATGTATTTTAATACTTAATTTCTCTTCTCATAAGCATAGTCACAATGCATTCCACATAGCCTTTTAGAATCTTTGAGGACCCCTACCTACACTTGTAGTTGATCATGAGACCACCACCACACGCACTGGCATGGTTTATAACCGCTATCTTTTGACCTTCAGAGGCCACCCTAGAGAGGCTTCCAAGTGGATGCCTGAATTTTATTTCGCAACTTTTAGACCTTCTCCACACTTTCCATCACTCATGTCCAGTTGATTCTTTAATGAGCAACTGAGGACAATTGCTATCCGTGGTGGGAGGGATGTTACGAGACTGGGCACCCTCCTGTTGCATGTGGTTGACTGCAATTGGGATAACTGGCTTAATGGTTAATTGTGTGCTCTCTATTTGATTTTATTAGTAGTGAGTGCATGATGGTTTGTAGATTGGAATTTTGGGAGTTGACGAGGAGGCGCCGAAAAATAAAAATTCTTTGAGTCATTTTATCCTAGCACAATATTTTAGATCTTTTATCAATAAGCCACTATGGCTTCTTTGTAAATAGGATAGTGAGAAACCACCCTAAGAAGGTCATGCAACAAGTAATGTGTACCACTGATAACTAAAGTAGGACTAAAGTGTAAAAGAGGGGCCTCCAATTTTTGGCACCAATAATAAATCAAATATCAAATACCAAACTCCACAAGAGGTGCCGTGGAGTTTTGAGGCGCAATCTTTAGGCCTTTCTTGTGTAGATGCTTTCAATTTTTCCCTTTCCCCTCTCTTAACTTATGTCTTGGGCTATGGAGTTTCCCTATGGCATCTTCTTGTGTAAGAGTGTATAAGAGTTTCCTCCGTCCTTCCTTCTTTTCTCTGTGTACTATTATGTGTAGATATGTCAACATCTCCATCTCTTATTTATGTGTCAACATATTCGTTTTCCATCTCTCTCTTTTCCATTCTCCATCATGGCTAGTCAAATTGTTGAATTTCATGGCCAAGGGTGGAAGCCCACCCTTGCTCCCAACATTGACCTTAAAAGTAGCTATCATCAAATAAGGATAGTGAATGAAGATATTGTAAAGACTGTGTTCTGTAAAACGTTTGTTCTTTATGAATATCTTGTCATGCCTTTTGGTTTGACAAATGCTCCAGCCACGTTCAACCGCCTAATGGAGAAAATCTTTATGCCCTATTGCAAGTTCACTAGAGTGTTCTTTGACGATATTATCATCTACTCCAAATCTTTGGAGGAGCATAAGCAACACCTCCAGGCAGTTTTTCAAGCTATGAGGGAGAATAAACTTTTCATTAACCAAAAGAAGAGTGAATTTTTCCTCCAAGAGATTCAATACTTAGGTCATATTAGATGGTATCCATATGGATCCAACAAGCTTGAGGTAATAAAAGGATGGCCTAACCCAAGGAATCTACATGAGCTACAAAGCTTTATTGGTATGTGTGCATACTATAGATGCTTCATAGCTAAATTCTCCCAAATAGTAGGACCTATGGACTGCTAAAGAGCAAAGTCCTTTTGAAAAGCTTAATGAAAAGCTTACTTCTCAACCCGTGCTTACACTATCGGATCTCTCAAAACCATTTGAGGTCCAATTTGATGGTTTAGATATTCCCTTGGAGA
Organism: Adiantum capillus-veneris; assembly: GCF_014529385.1. Classification (NCBI taxonomy): domain Eukaryota; kingdom Viridiplantae; phylum Streptophyta; class Polypodiopsida; order Polypodiales; family Pteridaceae; genus Adiantum; species Adiantum capillus-veneris. The sequence continues at coordinate 113,718,543 of NC_140959.1, read as the reverse complement.
AATTTTGTCTCAAGAAGGGCATGCCATAGCATATGAGAGTTGAAGACTCAATTTCAACGAGCGAGTATTGGGCATCTACAAGAAGGAGCTACTAGATGTTACATGCCCTTGACACTTGGAAGCACTATGTATTGGGGACTCCATCCATCTTACGAACGGACCACAAAAGTCTCAAGTACTTCATGATGCAAACCAAGCTCCCCATCAAACAAATGAGGTGGGAAAATTTTCTTTCGCAATTCAATTTTCATATTGCTCAGATTGCTGGCAAGCACAATCAAGTAGCTGATGCTCTGTCATGACATCCAAGAGCCAATGCAGTGTCCATAGCAACTCACAAATATCTATCTTCTATGATAGATGAGTATGCTACTAACCCCGATTTTAAAGATGTAATTTCAACCCTTGCCTTAAGGAAGAAAGAAGATCCATTCACCTTGCAGGATGGTTATCTTCTCTATGGAAATAGGCTATGTATTACTCACTCTCTTCATGAGAAAGTGATGTATGAATCCCATGCTCCTCCCTATGCAGGGCATCAAGGGATTCAACCTACCCTTCACGGAGTAGAGACGTATTTCTATTGGCCTACCATGAAGACGGACATACAAGACTATGTGTCAAAATGGGTGGCATGCCAAAAGACAAAGTATGATAGGGGGAAGCAACCTGGATTGCTCTAGCCTTTGCCAATTCCTAATTCGCCATGGGAGAGCATATCCATGGATTTTATCTTTGGACTACCCAAGTCCATCCATGAGAATATGGACAATAGTAGACAGATTTAGTAAACAAGCACATTTTATACCTCTCAAAAAGACTATTAAGGCACACCAAATGGCAACCCTCTTTATATCCCAAATTTGTACACACCATGGCTTGCCAACATCAATAGTGTCGGATCGAGATCCTAGAATGACCAGTAATTTTTGGAAGGGTCTCTTTGAGAATCTAGGTACTATGCTTAATTTCTCTTCGGCCTATCACCCACAAACGGATGGGCAAAGTGAAATAGCCAACCTTACAATTCTAGATCTACTTAAGACCTATGTTACCAAAGTAGATCAACAATCCCAATGGGAAAAGTATCTACCTCTTGTAGAGTATGCGTACAATAACACTGTCCACACTACTATGGGGAAGGCACCTTTCGAAATTATTGAACGAAGACCAAAAAGTCCCTTGCTACTTAAGGTACATAGGAAGATCTTCGCTGCTGATGAGTATAGCCGAGACTTACAAGAATCTTTCCAAAAGATTAAGGAGGCTGTATCCACCTCGCAGCAAAGGCAAAATGCTGCTGCAACAAGCACAGAAGGGGCCTTAGCTTTCAAGGAAAATGATTGGGTCCTACTCAAATTTCCTAAGGCCCGATTGAGGTAGACTACGGGAAAAAATCCTACGGGCCAAAAGTATTATGCTAAACTAGCAAAAAGATGCTATGGTTCTTTTCAAATCCTAAAACCAATCAATGGGATGGCCTATCAACTCACGTTCCCCAACCATTGGCTCATTCACAATCCTTTTCATGTGAGCCTACTTAAGCCTTACAAAGGAGAGCTACCACAAGAACTAATCATTGAGGACCCGCCCGAGATCGAAGATCAAGAAGAGGTGCTTCATCCCAAATCGATTCTTCGACATGAAGACAAGATACTAAGACATGGTAAGATTATCTAACGGTATCTTATTAAATTCAAAAATTATCCTTTTGAAGATGCTAGATGGATGTAAGGAACACAACTTAAGGATAGTATGAACCTTGTCAATACTTACAATGATACAAGAAAGTAAGCAAATGTAAATACTTCTTTAAATAAAAAATGTTATTGTCTTATAAGACTAGTTCTTTTTTTTATTGTGCACAAATTTAAGAAGTATGCATGCTTATAATCATGTTTGTGATGGTGATGTCTCTCAAACACTAAGTAGAGTTTGTCACTTTACTTTGGGAGAATGAAATGGACTCAACAGTAGACATGCTTGCGGCAGCTAAGTCTCCCAAGCACCAAATGGATTAGTCATCCATTCTGAAATGATGTTGTAGGGTAAAAAGGGACCCTCTACCCGCTAAAAAACATAGACTAATGACTAAGGCATTATCTCCTCTACCTCATAGTCAAGGACGACTATGATTTCAAGAGAGAGGTAGTGTCATAAAATCTAATATCTAACTAACCCAAATGATTTTCTCATATTAAACTGATCATTTAATGTGGGAGAATAAATGGGAACAAGAGTTAGAATATAGACATGTGCTTATGGATCTATATGAGCACGTGACCAAAGTCAATGGGTCCAAAGGAGAGGTGGCTTGTCAAAGAGAAATGCTAGCTAATGGAGCTTGAAAGACGTCAGGGTTAGCTTCATTAAAGACCTCCCAAGATTAGTGTTAAAAGTACTTAGACCTAAGACCTTAGGCAAGCTAGGGCCAAGCTTGAGGTGCTTGTCATGCTTGCTGACTAAAGGTGCTTTTTGTCATGCTTGCTGACTAAGGTGCTTGAGGTTCTTGTCATATTTAATGACTAAGGTGCTTGAGGGGCTTCATGACTGAGGTGCTCAAGGGGTGAGGTGTTCTCAAAGTCAACATGCATCCCTAAAAAAGAGGGGGCGAGCCCTACAAACAAGGGCATGAGAGAGAACACACACACACTCAAGGCAAGCCAAGTCCAAAGAGGAAACAAGGACACATGTCAAGCTCCTCCCAAGGGGCATGAGAGAGAACACACACACTCACTCAAGGCAAGCCAAGTCGAAAGAGGCAACAAGGACACATGTCAAGCTCCTCCCCAGGTTGCCCTCATAAGGTGCCTAAAGCCTATTGGTTGACCTCTAAAGGGGTCCAATGAGAATTTAGTTTATTTAAATAATTATCTAGGCATTATCAAGCCCTCTCTCTCAATGGGGTAAGGAGGACACTTGTCCAAATGCTACCCTTGTTGCTTGATATGCCCTAAGCATGTGATTGGCTAGGCTTGCAAGGGTCCAATCAAATTCAAGGATGAGCTACAAGGAGGGGTCTCGACCAAAGAAAGCTGGGGGGGTGCTTGGGGGTATACTCTCTCTCACACACACTCACATGCTCTCATCCTCACTTTGTGAAAGTGCAAGAACTCCATCTCCTTCTCCAAGCTTGAGAAGTTGCCTACACCAACAACTCTTGGCTATGGAATGCAAATCCAACCAAGAGCCATGCTTCAATGCTATGCTAGCCATCTTCTTCATTTCCATTACTATGCTACTATGCTATGCTAAGCTCTATGAGTAATGGTATGAGAGGACACTATTTATTTCTCGTAAGAATACCCCTTCCCTACCCTCATTCCCTGCTAGCTCTCTCCACCCTTGAAGGTGTTTGAGGTCTTGAGACTGAGGCCGGGGACAAGTTAATGCTTTCATTTAGCTAAGTTATGGGCATAATTGTGGTGCATGAAACTCTCTATCTTCATTGCACCATCAAGGTAGCAAGGAACACAAAGCTTGTATTGTACCAAGTCACTCTTTATGGGAGAAGCTATAATACAAAAGCCTTTTGGAGGGGGGACTGGCTCCACATAAATCCGGTCCTCAACTGTTGTCAAGTTCTCTAATATTCTCTCTTGCAAAGTATTGTTCATGCCAAGTTAATCAAATATAATGGTTATGTTGTTACCTCTAATCAAGTTCACCCTCTATTTTCTTAAAGTATTCTCATAAAAATGCTCATTACAGTTTTCTTAATTCCGCTATATTAGTCCATTTCCATTACATATCTTTTTTTAGAGGATTATAATACAAGACCTTTTGGAGGGAGGACCGGCTCCAAACAAATCTGGTCCTCATCAAGTTGTCAATCTTAATTGTGTGCTCTCTTTGAATTGTGTGCATGATTATAGTGTTTTCAAAGTGTACTTGTGTAAAGAAATCAGCCCGACCGTCTTTCTTTTAGGGAAAACTCTCTCCTTTCATAGTTAAATTCCGTTGAATCTAAAAGTAAGTATTAGATTCTCTAATATTGCTTGTGCTAAGGAGAGGATTCACCATCAACTTAGTGGCATAACTTCTGCTTTCAAGTTAATGCCAATGTTAACACAAAGCAAGCTCGACACCGAGAGCACAATGCACATATATGGACTTGCAATGAACATGTCTAGAAAGTCCTTCAAAATAATAACTGATATAGAAAAAAATGTGCAACAAAAAATGACCTTAAAAAGGAACTTGAATGCCAGTGTTAGAGTGATGCAAATGGTAGCGCTCATCAGAGAGCCTCGACACGAAATTAGGTTGTTCAACATCGTCAAGGCTACAAGAGTGAACCATTAGATTCTATAAGTTGAACATGAAATGTTGTGGGCTCAAACCATTTGTATGCACAAGTGAGAGGTGCCTGTGCTACAATGGCTAGCTTCACTTGCTATGTCGGCTGCATTCAAGACCCTTGTTGTTGTGTTTGTGTGCTACCTAGCTACTGCACCTATGCAATGCCACCAAAAACATCACCTCTACTACGTGAAACATGTCTTAGAAGGTAGCCTTCATATCTCTAGTATGGCCCTTTGCAATTTGGTGGCCTATATCTTCTCTTTTACCAATGTCTGCTCACTATATCAACTTCAATACTTTGCCATTGCTCTCAATTGCGATGGACCCACCTCAAGTATGCTCGATCATCATCCCAAGATTATCCCTTAAACTTCCCTCCTATCTATTTTCCACATAATTTGAATTTTCACAAGGTTCGTAAAGAAATTCTTGAGGAAAATCCGATTTTCAAATGGAAAAATATGGAGTTATGATGGTGTTAGTAATCGTAGCAAGTGAATCAATCAATTGTCATCAATAGTAGATTTTTCAATTACATAGAAATACAAAAAAATTTGTTTTCATGTTTTGTCAAAAAAGCAACATACATCACTATGCCCCTAGGCCAAAAAGGTAGGGATTAAGCTAATATTATGGCAAAGTCTTCTTCTCCTTATTAATAGAGAATTCTTTTCCAACAAAATGAAAAGCACTTGATTGTGTTCTTTCTAATTTCCAATTATTCACCTTGCAACCCATAATGATGCAACCAAATACCCTTATGGTTGTGGCAAGACTCAGCTCTTAGTCACTTAAAGGTGGCCTTTAATCGTGTTCTTTCTTATTTCATTGATTTACCTTGCAACCCGTAGTAATGCAACCAATTGTGCTCTTTCTAATTTCAATGATTCACAAGCACCTTGCAACCAATTACCCTTATGATTGTGGTGAGACTTTGCTTTTTTTCTTCTCAAAACTCACAATTTGTGAGTGGATTGTATTAAGCACAACATAGAATTTACAAAACAACCTCAAGCTCAGGCTGAGCCTTGAGGTGCTGGAGATTACAGAATGGATGTCTGCCGCCTCTCACCTAGGCTAATTACTTCTACGAGGTTGACAACATGCCATGGGTAGCCCTTGCTCGTTCACGCTTAATAAAGAAATCTCAAAGGTGGCTAAGTTGCACTTCAAATTTGAAATGAGAATTTTTTAAATTGAAAACTGTATCTTTCTTCTTGCATCTCTTTCCTCTCGAGCAGTACAGCTCACGCGTTAGTGGAAGTCTTTCAGACTATTGTCGGTCGAACTCGATCACCGCTACAAGTTTTGCTCAGACAGGGAAACCTGCTCGATGGCAAGAAGACCAACAATCACAGGTAACGTTCTGCGTTCATATTGCTTATTTTGTGCCCGCATATGCGTGCGTGTGTTTGTGTTTGTGTGTGTGTGGCGCTGTGCACACATGAACAAGTCTTTACATGGGCAGTTCACTCACAGAATTGCTTGTATCTACATGTTTTGATGCAGACCCTGGGGGCAAGAAACCTCAAGCTATTGAATTGAGTGACATGGCATTGGAAGAGACCTCCACTTCATCATCTGAGGTATCCATGCGTGATGATTGCTTACTCTTGCTACATGAGTGTTATTTCTTGTGTGTTCATGTGTTTAAAAGGTGTGCAGTCTGCATGTTTTGCCAATGAGAATGTTTAGATTGGGAATGCACATATTATTCTAGAGCTCTTATTTGGAGAAGCTGACCAGATGTGGGGACTTGTCTAGCTAGAGGCTTTCTCTTTACAGGAAGTGAACATAATAGAAATGTCTAAGTACAAAATAAAAATAAAAATGAACTAAAGTGAAAAAAGTAAAATCATCATCTTTAGACTTTATCATCATCATCATCAATTTCCGAGGATGCGCGGCATTGGGCATTGTCCAAGAAAGTATTGCATCGATCGCTGAAGAGCATTGTCAATGTCCACCTCTGTAAATAGTCGTACTAGACGTCTCCCATGTCGTGCGAGAATAGTCCTTATCTTCTGATGGAGCCTTTGTCGGTGTTGTGGTCGCCCTCTTAGACTTGGGCTTCTAGCTCTTCCGAGCTCAATGGCTCTGTCTACTAATATACCTCTAATATAGGTGGGCTCTGAAGTTTGCTATGAAGCTTGCTCGTCTGACTGCCAAGTCCTTTCTCTAAAGAAGTCAATGATCTCCCTCTGTGAATGTCTTCCACTGTCTGATCTCCTCAAAAGAGTCTCCCTGTGTCTGCGTAGCTCTAGCGAAAACAACCCGAGGCATCTCTGATCCTAATATCTCATGACTCTAGCGAGGGGTCCAAAGCCCTCTCTGAATAGACAATGAAAGCGGCCTTGTATCTGATGTAACTCTGTCTTTGGCTCTATGCACTCATCAGAGGAGTTCACACGAGATATGGCCATGCTCATGGCATATGGGATTTTGACATTCCCAGAGAAGACGCCACCATCTTGGGTGGACAGACACTTACCACTTGACCTCGACATGTCATATCACTTGCTTACACAGGAGCATTTACATGGACTTAGGGAGAGGATCTTGGATCTCTTCTTGGGCAGGTTCATTGCTTGGATCTACAGATTGGAGTGGGTCTGCAGTGCTTTGGACTCTCTTGGAGAGTTTACCCCGCAAGATGCGGGAGATTAGGTATTATTATGCACCTATATCTGGAGTCACCCGGAGCTTGGCTTGTGTGGTAGTGCAGTTGCTCTTCTACACTCCTGATCATTTGGATTGCTACCTTCAGAGTTGCTTACACTCACCCTCGGTAACCTTACAACAAACTTATCCCCCAACCTGGGCAACAGGCCACTCCCAGCTCATTCACTTTGAGAGCCACACCGAGATGCGGGTTAGTGGTGTTGTTGGAATGGATTTTGTCTTGGTTGAGACTGGAGGATATGGAGGCAGGAGATACAGGCAAGACGGTGCAGACAGATTGGTCTGGCCTTTCCTCTTCTCAGAGGTTCTTCACAGCGCATACTGCTCAGTCTGGCTTCTCTTCTTCATATATGATGATTACGGTGCAGAAAACTTGGTCTGACCACACCTCTTCTCAGAGGCTTTGAGTCTGGCTTTTCCCTCATCTTGGATTACCCTACCTACTGACCGGACACCATGCGGTTTCTGGGTGATTGCTACAGTTTACGGTAGCTTCTACAGTGCAGACTCAATAGCAACACACGAACATAAATTGCAAAATCATTGAACTTGACAAGAAAGAGAGAGGAGAGTGGACAAGGCACGGCGGAGTTCCGAGCCAAGGCCCAAGACGCACTAGCCCCAAAGACTGGCGCCCCTTCCGATATTTCGTTATTATTAGGTTCGCAAAATACAGCTCCTCGAGGTTTCAACTCTCCCCGAGACTGTGCGCCCATATGCTCTGAGAGAGTGACCCTAGGGACACTTATAAATAAATAGTACAAGGGATGCCCAAAAGCAGAGCCCCAAAAGCACTTAAAACAAAAGCACTTCAACCAAAAGCATCCGCTCCCAAAATCCCACACAAAGGCTGCCAAAATCTGCCAGTAGCGCAAAACGCGGAAATTTGCTTACGTCAGCATCAGCAACACAAATCACGGAGCTTGCCATGTGGCACAGCCAGCGCGATTTATGGAAATCAGCCTCAGAGTTTAAGCTTTCGATTTTTAGGGTTTTAGGTCCCTTGGCCGGTGCTCCACAAGTTTTTTAAGTTGGTGGGTTAGGATTTTAAATTCCTAACCCCTTTTTAGCCCACTCGGCCACAACTTCTTTTAAAGTTCTCCTGGGTTCAATTTCTTTTGTCCACTCGGTCATTTCTCTGAGTTGGGCATGCCATGTCATCTTTTTGTGACATCCCCCTCTCTTGAAAGAATTGTAATCGCCCTCGATTATGCCTGCAAAACTGCCAAAGAACAGAAACTTTCTTCAATAGACACGTACTCTATGTACTCGTGCACCAGACTCCACCAATCCAACACTTCTACAAAGATATTAGTCATCGATCAATCACATTTCTGTCAAGGGTCTTAGATACTTTCATTCCTTGCTTGATAGCTTCGAATGGAATGCCCAACGTGACAGAGCAAAATGAGTTCAACACAGTTTTTTGAAGATGCGCACTGAACATGCAAGCTTTGCTTTCTCCAAGAGTCTCCCTTCTAGTTGCACACAGAGCTACAACAGTTGGGAGCTGGCTAGTACATGGTGGCTTTTCGGCAGCCTGTGCAGCTTGTAACCAACCTTTGGAGAGTCAGCGTCACTGTCTGTGGGACTGCCCCATGGCACAACAAGTTTGGCTTCAGGTTCTCCACAGTGCGGCAGTACACTTGGGGTGCTACAGCCTGGTGTACCCTTAGGGGCCCTACGCTCCATTTTGAGCTAGCCTCCACCAACAGGACTCTTCGGGCCTTTCTTCACCACGGTCTAGGGTGCGCCCAGATGGCACTACCATCCACCTGTGTGGCTCTTTCCTCCTCCCATTTTGTGATTTAGTCCTTATTGTACATATTTTGTTTACTCACTGGGAGAGTCTCCCCATGTTGTTGATGTAGCCCTCTCTGGTAGAGGTGGTTTGTAGCCCTATGGGCAGTTTTATTAACTAATGGAAGGATCTTTTTTTCGGGGGGAAAAAAAAACAGCCCGTGCTTGAGTGGTGTTCAAGAGGACGTTCGCCTCATCACGGTTGACAATTTGAAGGAACCAATTGAGTGTCACGTGACACATCTAACCCTATGTGTACGTGGACAAGCTACTTCATGACTAGGGTTCGTTCAATTCAGTCAGTCTAGAATAGAAAGTGATCTGGCACTTTTGTGAGTCTGTTCCCAGACCGTGCATGTCCATACACTTAGATTAGATGCATATCCTCTGGTTGCACACAACATGATCATCAGAACCCATTAGTAGCATTTTTATAGTGCATAGACCTATTTTGAAAGTATTTTCTCTATTTTAGCCCATTTTCACTTATTATTTTTAAGTGACTTTTGTTGGGAACTAGGTAGGGCAATTTTACCAAGCAAGTACATAAGCAAACTAGCGCTAGCACTTTCTGACAGAAGAGGCAACAAGAACTTCGCATTCAGCAAGCACCTTCTCAACAAGATCCCCCACCGGCGGCGTTTTAGCCATCAGAATGTTACGTGACACATCCAACCATATGTGTCCGTGGACAAGCTACAGTACAAGGGTTCAGTCAGTCGAGTCAGTCTAGATTAGAAGTGATCTGGCACTTTTGTGAGTCTATTCGTAGACCGTGCATGCCCAGTCACTTAGCATAGATTCATATCCTTTGGTTGCACACAGCATGATCATAAGCATTCCCATCAGAATCAATCAGGAGAATTTTCTAGTGACTTTAACCTATTTTCCCTATTTTTGACATTTTTCACTTATTATTTTTAAGTGACTTCCCAACAAAAGTAGGTAGGGCAATTTTGCTAAGAAAATATATAAGCAAACCCAAGTTAGCACTTTCTGGCAGAAGAGGCAGCAGGAACTTCCCGCTCAACAGGCACCTTCTCAGCAGGAACCCCCATCAGCACCCTTGGCGTTTTTGGTCTCCATCCTCGCCACAGATACCCCAACGTTTTCAGTTTGACATCGCTAAGACCTCCAGATCCCTGGCGTTTTTCAGTTTTGCACCATCGCCAACACATCAGAACAGCGAGCGTTTTCACTAACACTAGCAGTGAAATCAACGTTTTTGGTTTTCAGCCCTTACCGCATCAGATGGTCAGCGTTTTCAGCCCTATTGGACGACAGCAGATTCAACCCTAGTTGGTTGCAGATGATCCCTAAATTCAGCCCTTGAAAACGCAGCCAAAACAGTCATTTTCAGCCACCCAAAACAGCCCAAAGAATTGCAGATTTTCAGCAGATAGAAGACCACAGATTTCAGCTCTAAAGTCGTCGTCGTCATCACCGTAGTCGTCATCGGCATAGTCCCAAGTTGCATCAGTCCATTGCATACGCATTGTACCACTATGTGCAATCATAAGTAGACCACTCTCGCCGACGAGAGTGGGGCCTTCGGAGGAGGGTTTTACAACGTCTCTGGTGTCGTATCTCTCTTCTCTCTCTATCTCTCAGTCTCATACACTTGCACGCACAATGTCCATTCACTTTGTTTGTGATCATAGCACTTTCCATTAAGAACGGAAGGCTCTCCCTTCCATAAGAACTAAAAGGAACCTTGAGTACAATTCGGAGCACTCATCTTGAGCAAAGCACAAACAATCATTCCGCTGCACCTAACATTGGTATCAGAGCTTTGGTAGTGTTCTGTATCACTCAAGGAAAGAATCACAAGAATCTTTTTGCTTGTTGAGGTTGCACGAACCCAAGTTCGCTTGGGCGTGTCGATTCGTAATCGTGTTTTGTTGAAGAGTGACAGGAATCCCAAGAAAGAAGGCCTTGTCCAGCCTCCCCTTGTGTCTCTTTTCACTCATTGAGAGCGGACCGTGCACTTAGCGGCCGGCCAATCGACGTGAGGTGGGAAAAAGCAACCTTGGTGTGAGCGCAAGGCCGCCAAGGGGTGCGCCCGCGGAAAGGAGTAGAACTCGGGTGAAGAGAAGATCCTTCTCAAACGCGGTTTGCAAGCGAAAGAAAACCTCAAGACCCTCAAGACCCTCAAGAACCCAAGTTCCTCGTGAACTTAAGAACCCAAGAACCCAAGTTCGTCGTGAACTTAAGAACCCAAGACCACAAGAACCCACAAGAACCCATGACTTGAGAATGGTCATCACTCTAAGCGGAATGGATACTTCGCTTGGAGGTGATTAGCATGAGAGAGGCGAAGAATTTTCCCCAGCAGGAGGTTTTTCCGACCCTTCCCCATCTACGACAACGATTGCACTCACTCCAATGGAGGAGTTGGAGCTGATGTTTTTGGAACAAAATTTACAACGCGAAGCAAGAAATGCAGCAAGAAAAGCAGAAATGGAGCGTAAACACCAAGAAAGAATGGCAGCCATAGCGCGTGAGCGCGAGCAAGCACGCTTGGAAGCCAAAGAACGACAAGCCAAATTGGATGGTGAGCGCGCAGAAAGACAAACAAAGAACAAGCAGACTTTGCTTGCGAGAACAAAGCAAGATTGCAAGAGATGTTGCGACTCTTTTCTCAAGTGCAGGCACAGATGCAAGAGATTCAGGAGGAGCATGATGATGATTTGATTGACAATGACTTGCATGATGATTTGAATGACAATGATAAGCATGATGATTTGGATGCCAATGATTTGCATAATGATTTGGATGACAATGACAAGCATGATGATTTGCATGATCAAGATGTGATTTCTCACAAGCATGATGAGTTGCATGAAGATGATGTGATTGTTCACAAGGATGATGTGATAGTGCATGCTTTTTTCTAGCGAAGCTAACCTCGTTGTAGATTCGATCAATCACGAAGAACCGATCTTGGCTTTCGGGTTGAGGTCCAAAGAACCCCCACAGGACGATTCGATCATTCAAGAAGAACCGATCTTGGCTCTCGAGCCTAGGTCCAAAGAACCCTTACAGGAAGTATTATGTGTTCGCATGATGGATACGCACGCATTGTTCGAGTGTTTCATTCGTGATCGGTTCCTGTATTTTAGTTAGCGTCTTTATGTGATCCCTTTTCCTAGGCATGACATATTGTACGTTGAGCACGTTTCACTCATGAATGAGCACGAATGTATGCGGATTGTTCATGAGCAGCTGAAAAGTATGTATTCACGGAAGTCACATTCCATGTCTCTTCCTTGGCATGACACATTCATAGAAAGAGCACATGAAAGTATGAGCACCAAGCATGGGCATTTCTGTTGTGAATTGCCAAAGTTGATTGCTTTAGATCATAAGAGAAAGATTCGATCTCATTGTTTGCATGTGTGTGGTGAACGGATTGGCACTTCGTCTCTTTGTTCATCTACATTGCATGTACAGTCTATCAGGACGACAAGATTTTTTCCATTCACTTTACATGGAATAGGTATGTTCATGGTTTTGTGTTGGAAATGGTTTCAGGGATTTTCAGCCATGGAGATTCTTGAAGAAGAAAGAAGCATGACTCTCGACGAAGTTGAAGCATCGAAGGAGCCACAGAAGACTTTGTCGCTTTCGGCGCGGCCCAGAGAAGCAAGCGTTGCAGACCTTTATGAAGTTCAAGTACCGCATGACCCACACATCAGAGTGGGCCGGCGAAGAGTCCCTTCCAGGATTCCGGATGCTTTTGGCGATCTCCCTCGACGCCATACAGTTCGGTCCCAGTACCTCACTTTGAAAAGGAGGGGATGTCACGTGACACATCCAACCCTATGTGTCCGTGGACAAGCTACAGTACGACAAGGGTTCAGTTAGTGCAGTCCGTCTAGATTAGAAGTGATCTGGCACTTTTGTGAGTCTATTCGTAGACCGTGCATGCCCAGTCACTTAGCATAGATGCATATCCTCTGGTTGCACACAGCATGATCATAAGCATTCCCATCATAATCCATCAGAATCAGTTTCCAGTGACTTTAGCCTATTTTTCCTATTTTTGACATTTTTCACTTATTATTTTTAAGTGACTTCCCAACAAAAGTAGGTAGGCCAATTTTGCTAAGAAAATATATAAGCAAACCCAAGTTAGTACTTTCTGGCAGAAGAGGCAGCAGGAGCTTCTCGCTCAGCCGGAACCCCCATCAGCATCCTCGGCATTTTTGGTCTCCATCCTCGCCACAGATACCCCAGCGTTTTCAGTTTGACATCGCTAAGACCTCCAGATCCCTGGCGTTTTTCAGTTTTGCACCATCGCCAGCACATCAGAACAGCCAGCGTTTTCACTAACGCTAGCAGTTAAATCAGCTTTTTTGGTTTTCCGCCCTTACCGCATCAGATGGTCAGCGTTTTCAGCCCTATTGGACGACAGTAGATTCAACCCTAGTTGGTTGCAGAGGATCCCTAAATTCAGCCCTCGAAAACGCAGCCAAAACAGTCATTTTCAGCCACCCAAAACAGCCCAAAGAATTGCAGATTTTCAGCAGATAGAAGACCACAGATTTCAGCCCTAAAGTCGTCGTCGTCATCACCGTCGTCGTCATCGGCATAGTCCCAAGTTGCATCAGTCCATTGCATACGCATTGTACCACTTTGTGCAATCATAAGTAGACCACTCTCGCCGACGAAAGTGGGGCCTTCGGAGGAGGGTTTTACGTCTCTGGTGTCGTATCTCTCTTCTCTCTCTATCTCTCAGTCTCATACACTTGCACGCACAATGTCCATTCGCTTTGTTTGTGATCATAGCACTTTCCATTAAGAACGGAAGGCTCTCCCTTCCATAAGAACCAAAAGGAACCTTGAGCACAATTCGGAGCACTCATCTTGAGCAAAGCGCAAACAATCATTCCGCTGCACCTAACATAGAAGGCCCAACGCTTTTGCATCAAGATCATCCTCCAGCGTTTTTGCATTGCAGAATAGCCCCGGTCACAGCACAACAACAGATCAGCCCTAGCGTTAGCAGATTCCACAGCATGACAACAAATCAGACCTAGCGTTAACAGATTTCCACCGCAAGCACATAATTCAGCCTAGCGTTTTTGGATCAGCAAGACTAACCAACGTTTTTGCAGATCTTCGCGATAGAACCAACAGAAGCACCAACATTTTCAGATTTCAGCAGTTAGACCTCGCAGTAGAATCCCCGAACCTCATAAATCTCACCTTCGCGCAACAGATCCTCGCCGCATGGTCAGATCCAGCGAAGTTTGCAGTTTCAGCCCGGAAAACGTAGATTTCAGCATCTGTGTTTTCATCGCGTTGTCGTTGCATTGTCACCATCCACATCATCATCGACATAGAGTCAGAATTCAGCAGATAGAAGATTTGCAGATTTTAGCCTTAGCATTTTCAGATTTCAGCCTGTCTCGTCGTCGTCCTCATCGTCGGCAAGTCCAAGCATTGTAGAGATTTGTGCAATCAATAGTAGATCGCTCTTGCCATAGAGAGTGGGGCCTTTGGAGGAGGGTTTGACAACATTCTGGTGTCGTATTCTTCTCTCTCTATCTCTCAGTCTCAGCACCTTCATTCACAGTGTTCACCCACTTTGTTTGTGTCCATTGCACTCTCTCACTAAAGGAATGGAAGGCTCTCCCTTTCGTAAGTAAAAGGAACCCTTGAGCACAGTTTGGAGCACTCATCTTGAGCAAAGTTCAACATTCACATCCGCTGCACCTTACATTGGTACCAGAGCTTTGACAGTGTTCTGTATCACTGAAGGAAAGAACCACAAGAACCACATAATTTTTTTTGCTTGTTGCGGTCGCACGTAACCCAAGTCCTCTTGGGAGTGTCGATTCCTAATCGTGTTTTGAAGAGTGACAGGAAACCCAAGAAAGAAGGGCTTGTCCAGCCTCCCCTTGTGCCTCTTTTCACTCATTGAGAGCGGACCGTGCACTTAGCGGCCGGCGAATCGACGTGAGGTGGGAAAAAGCAACCTTGGTGTGAGTGCAAGGCCGCCAAGGGGTGCGCCCGCGGAACAGAGCAGAACTCGGGTGAAGAGACGATCCTTCTCTAACACAGATTGCAAGTGAAAGAAGAACCGCAAGAACCTCAAGAACCTCAAGAACTTAAGAACCTCAAGACCCTCAAGAACCCAAGAACCGAAGACCCACAAGACCCCAAGTTCCTCGTGAACTTAAGAACCCAAGACTTCAGTGGATGGTCATCACCCGAAGTGGAATGTATACTTCGCATGGAGATGGTGAGCATAACAGTGGCGAATAAGAGTTTTCCCCACCAGGAGGTTTTTCCGACCCTCCCCCTTCCCCATCTATGCCAAGGATTGCACTAACTCCTATGGAGCTTTTTGACAAGATGATGACGGACAGGTAGTTAGAACGCGAAGCAAGAACAACAGAAAGAATGGTAGAGATTGATCGTAAGTACCAAGAAAGTATGACAGCCATAGCGCGTAAGCGCGAGCAAGCACTCTTGGAAGCCAAAGTAAGACAAGCCGACTTGGATCGTGAGCGCGAAGAAAGACAAGCAGAATTTGATCGCAAGAACAAAGCAAGAAAAGCGATGAGCGACCAACACATGAAAGAGTTTTTGCGACTTTTGTCTGATGTGCAGGTGGAGTAGGAAAATGAGACTCTCTCAGTCTCTTCTTCCCAAAGTCTCTTCTTCCCAAAGCATGACACACATGATTTGCATGATTATGATAAGCACGATGATTTGAATGACAATGACAAGCATGATGAATTGCATGATAATGACAAGCATGATGATTTGCATGAAGATGATGTGATTGTTCACAAGGATGATGTGTTAGTTGATACTTTCTCTAGTGAAGTTAACCTCATTGTAGAGACGATCAATCACGAAGCACTGATCTTGGCTCTCGAACCTAGGTCCAAAGAACCCCCTCAGAAAGAACCGATCTTGGCTCTCGAGCCTAGGTCCACAGAACCCTCCCAAGAAGTATTATGTGTTCGAATGATTAGTCAGCATGCATTGTTCGAGTGTTTCATTTGTGATGCTTTCTTGTATTTTAGTCACCGTCCTTATGTGATTCCTTTTCACAGGCATGCCATATTGCACGTTGAGCACGATTCACTCATGAATGAGCACGGATGTATGCAGATGATTCATGAAAAGATGAAATGTTTGCATTCAAGGAATTCACATTTTATGTCTCTTCCTTGGCATGACACAGTATCAGAAAGAGCACAAGAAAGATTGAGCATCAAGCATCGGCGTTTCCATTGTGTTTTGCCACAGTTGATTGATTTAGATCGGAAAGTTGAGATTCGACCCCATTGTTTGCGTATGTTTGATGAACGGTTTGACACTCCATCACTTTGTTCATTTGCATTGCATGCACAGTTTTTTCGAAGGAATAGTATTTTTCTAGTCACTTTACATGGAATGGGTATGTTCATGTTTTTGTGTTGGAAGTGGTTTCAGGAATTTTTAGCTTCGGAGATTCTTGAAGAAGGTAGATGCATGACCATAGACGAAGCTGAAGCATTGAAGGAGCCACAAAAGCCTTTGTGTCGCTTTGTGCGCGGCCCAAAGAAGCAAGCGTTGCAGACCTTTATGAAGTTCAAGTATCGCATGACCCACACATCAGAGTGGGCCGGCGAAGAGTCCTTCCCAGGATTCTTCCAGAAGTTGTTTGCGATCTCCCTCGACACCATACAGTTCGGTACCAGTACCTCACTTTGAAAAGGAGGGGATGTCACGTGACACAACTAACCCTATGTGTACGTGGACAAGCTACTTCATGACTAGGGTTCAGTTCAGTTCAGTCAGTTTAGAATAGGAAGTGATCTGGCAATTTTGTGAGTTTATTCGCAGACCGTATATGTCCAGACACTTAGATTAGATGCATATCCTCTAGTTGCACACAACATGATCATCAGATTTCCATCGGAACCCATCAAAAGCTTTTTTACAATGCATAGACCTATTTTCCCTATTTTAGCCAATCTTCACTTATTATTTTTAATCGACTTTTGCTGGGAACTAGGTAGGGCAATTTTACCAAGTAAGTACATAAGCAAACTAGCGCTAGCACTTTCTGGCAGAGGAGGCAGCAGGAACTTCGCGTTCAACAGACACCTTCTCAACAAGATCCCCCACCGGCGGTAAAACCTAGCATTTTCAGCCATTAGAAGGCCCAGCATTTTTGCATCAAGATCAGCCTCCGGCGTTTTTGCATTGCAGAATAGCCCCGGCCACAGCACAACAACAGATCAGCCCTAGCGTTAGCAGATTCCACAGCATGACAGCAGATCAGACCTAGCATTAGTAGATTTCCACCGCAAGCATAGAATTCAGCCTTGTGTTTTTTGGATCAGCAAGACAAACAACGTTTTTGCAGATCTTCGCGACAGAACCAACAGAAGCACCAACCTTTTCAGTTTTCAGCAGTTAGACATCGCAGTAGAACCCCTGAACCTCGTAGATCTCACCTTCCTGCAGCAGATCCTCGCCGCACGGTCAGATCCAACGAAGTTTGCAGTTTCAGCCCGGAAAACGCAGATTTCAGCATTTGCATTTTCAGCGCGTCGTCGTCGCATCGTCGCCATCGACATCGTCACCGACATAGAGTCAGAATTCAACAGATAGAAGATTTGCAGATTTCAGCCTTAGCATTTTTAGATTTCAGCCCGTCTCGTTGTCGTCCTCATCGTCGTAGACATCGTCGGCAAGTCCAAGCATTGTAGAGATTTGTGCAATCAATAGTAGACTGCTCTCGCCATAGAGAGTGGGGCCTTCGGAGGAGGGTTTGACAACATTCTGGTGTCGTATTCTTCTCTCTCTATCTCTCAGTCTCAGCACCTTCATTCACAGTGTTCACTCACTTTGTTTGTGTCCATTGCACTCTCTCACTAAAGGAACGGAAGGCTCTCCCTTTCGTAAGTAAAAGGAACCCTTGAGCACAGTTTGAAGCACTCATCTTAAGCAAAGTTCAACATTCACATCCGCTGCACCTTACATTGAGGATGACTGAGGACAAGACACTTTTTGGGATATGTTTCTTCCAGTGGCTACTTCTCGGTTGGTTTCATTAGAGAAGCAAATGCCACACTATTGTTGTGGATTACTTGATGACAGAGAGAGAGATAGTTATTGCGTGAAGCATAAGTCTTATAGCATTCAAGAGTTGATGGGCTATCTTCAGGACGGCTACTCATTGGATCTTTGACCTTTCAGATGGACCAGTCGCAGACCAAGGGAGACGAGAAAGACACCAAGAAGGGAAAGAAGAAGGTCAAGAAGTTTGTAAAGAGAAAAGTGGGTTGAAGCACCTCAGTTGATGACCGAGAAAAGGGCTACAACTTGATCTACTGCAAACTTTGAATAGCAAAAGTGACTTAAGAACCGAAAGCACGAACCATAGCCAAAAGCTCTTTCCAATAGGGTCCGTTCTGCCTTTGAAAGTCGACTTTCATTGGTAATCACATGACCATCCTGCTATAGCACAATACCAATGCTACTACCACATGCATCACAGGGCATCTTAAACAATTTTTGAAGGTCTGGGAGATCAGAACTGCCCTTAAGTAAGGTTTGCCTTCAAGTTGTCAAAAGCTGTCGTTCCTGATTGATTCTAGCTTTGCAGATTCCATGCTGACACCATCCTTTGAATTGTGAAATCAAATGGCCAGGAAAATGAAACTCTTTCATGAAGGCTGACTTTTCTCACGATTAAGGATCAACCATTTCTGTGTTAAGAGGCTAGAGCTTCAGTTACCTTGGTTATGTGCTCTGTGTTTTGTCTCAGATTGAAGAAAACAATAATGTCATCAAAGAACGTCTTATCAAATCTTTTGTCTTCTTGGAAGATTGTTCTGCTGAAAGTAGTCCAAATGGCTTAGCCAGAAACTATACAAACAAAAAGACATTCTGAAAGCACAATGTCAAGAATGCCGAACTCAATACTCTCCTTTTTTTGCATAACATGCTGTCATGCTTCTGGTTAGTTGGAATTGCTGTTGTGTTTACACATGTCAGATGCAATTTTCTTAGAATTTTTTATTTATTTCATGCTATATGACAGTTTAACATGGTACTTGCTGCAGGTAATTACTAGACTACCAACAGCATCTGCAGAAAAGCCTTGGGATATGCTGCAAATATTAAGCAGATTTCCTGCTATGAATCAAGCCTCAATGACACTTACTGAAACTGCGTCTTCGTTTGGACGTGGATTAGCGACCTTGCTTGGTAAGCTTATCTGCGAAGCTGCTTCAGGCTATATTATCATTACCAAACAGCTATACTAGGTTACACAGACTAGTCGACTTGTCTCCGTACATTTGCAGCTCGTTATTTGCATCTTATCAAAAACTCTTAGAATTTACTTCTCATAAGAAGGATATGTTTTGGCTGTGACAGATGATGTTGCTTCTGGGGCTACCTCGAGCACACAGAGAGTTGAGGAGAAAGGGCGCACAACAGTTTCAGTATCATCTTCAAACATTGACCAGAATAAAAGTTCTGCTTCTTCAACAGCTAGCAGCCTGGATCTGGCCACAAGGCAAAACCTTGCACTAGAAAGGGCAACAGCTATTCTGAATTCTACAAGCACCACCTTTATGGAGTTTGGACAACGCTTATTGGGAACTCCACCTCTTTTATGGCAGGGGTGAGTTATTCTGGATGTTGCCTTTCCAAACAAAAGAACCTGCAGCATTTTGTCTACAATAGCAAACGTTGATTGATAATGCATAATATTCCAAGTCTGTCCCCTAACTTTGTACCAAGGCTCGTGTCCTTTAATCGAATCCTGGCTTCATTTCACATTTTTCATGCTTGACTAACCAAGTATTGATGTCAGCCTTCTTTCTTTCTGGCCATCATGCATGTCTCTCTTGTTTGTATTTTGTACTACTTTGGGGCACTAGATCACTTATTCATTCAGCTCTGATGCTTCTGTTGGCATCAAGCACTATTCACAGACTTTTTAGACCATCCAACAATCCATGGTTACTGTAGAGTCGTGCAGTTTGGTTTGTTAAGTAGTGGGGTGCAGAAATTCATGCAGAATGATGTAGGACAAGTTGCATGCTGCACTGAGTAGTTTATGTACAAGCTTGTGATGTCTGACTCTTCCAGAAAAGAAGGGGGTCCTCCAGGGTTCAGTTTGTGACACTGGACCAGGCAAGCGGGAATCTTGTACGGAGCCCTCTCGATGTGTATAGGGCTCTGCTATTTTTTGACAGATGAGACGTGGTTTGCTCTTGTGCTGTGCATGTGGTGATGCTCTCACAGCTAAGATTCCAGTAGAGTTTGTGCTGTACGTACATGAAGTGAGAAGCAAAGTCTCTGTCAGGTGACATACAGATTTAGATAGAGGCAGAGTGTATGGTGACCATTAAGGTGGTCTTTCATCCAACATTGGTGAATGAATCTCCTGTTGGGGATAAGCCTCGTTTACAGCTCGTGTGTGATAACATCAAGCGAGAAAGCATCTGGAAAGTGATATCATAATCACACCCTAAATATGGCACGAAACCCATCTGTTATATTTCAGCATTGTAGACTCCAACAATTTATGTGTTTCGCTGTTGTCTGTTTTAAGTTTTATAGACTCATGCATGCTTCCATTATATCCGTTCAGTCCATGTGGTTATCATTTTAGTTGTGCTATTGCTATCACCTATTTGAGGGTCGACTTTTTTTGTGAGACTCAGAGCATACTGATGAGCGCAAAGCGGTGTGTGCAAGTGAAAGAGCACGAGGAGAAGTGCAGGGCTTGTGCCTTGGAGAGGGGCGACTGCTTGCAGAGAAGGGGGCGCTAGGGAACGAAGATAGCGCAGAGAGAGAGCGCTACACGGTAGTTGAGGGGAATAAGTGAGTGAGCCAAAATTGGGCTCACATTCCCTTTATTAAAAGTATAGGACCAATTTTAAAGTTAGTGGCCAAGTTCAATGTGAACTCGGCCAAAGGTTAATAACCTTTAAAACTATACACAAAAGGGAGCCATTTGGGCCTTTAACCCAACAACCTCCCACTTAAAGGCATAAATGGTGCCTTTAAGCTACGTGACTCCCACCATCTGTATGCATAGCTGATGTTGTGCTTTGGGTAAGCACTTAGTGAGAGCATCTGCTGGATTTTGTGATGTATGGACCTTAACCAATGTAATAAGGCCATCCTCAAGCACTTCTCGAATGAAGTGGTACCGCACATCAATATGCTTTGTGCATGCATGAAACATGGCATTCTTTGCCAGACATATGGCACTCTGGCTATCACAACCAAGCATAGGTGCCTTGTCAGGCAAACCAAACTCGCTTTATAGACGTGCTAAAAAAATGGCTTTTTTGGAAGCCTCAGTGTCTGAAATATATTCAGCCTCTGTCGTAGACAATGCAACGATCTTTTGCAATCTAGAACACCATGAAACAGCACCTCCTGCAAGAGTAAACACATAGCCACTTGTGGATTTCCGTGTATCCACATCACCAGCCATGTCAGAATCACAAAATCCCTTCAACTCCAATGGTCCTTTACCATAGCAGAGGCATTTGTTTTTAGTCCCTTTCAAGTACCTCATTATGAACTTCACTGCATCCCAATGCATCCTGCCTGGATTAGCCATAAACCGGCTCACAACTCCCACTGCATGGGCTATGTCATGCCTAGTAGCGACCAGTTGATATTGTGCTAATTCTTTCTATCTTTTGTGGTGCGTATGCCCTATCAACTACCTCATTTTTGTGCTAATTTTTCCGATTTAATGCTTCTTTTAGTGCTAGGCTTCATTATGGCTGAGTCTGCCCTTGATCTCCGGAGTCATGACAGAAACTCAGCATGCTGAACTTTGTGTTGATGTATGCTCATGTGTGTGCGCGTGTGGTGTGTGTTGTGTTGGGGAGCATATGTTAGTACCTAGTTCTACACCCACTATTGGGCACTGACGACGTTAGTGGGGATGTCGTGGTATTTAGTCAATACTATGCATGATGGAGCTGATGGTTATATTGTCTTGTGGGTGACTACCATGGGGCTATACCTGAGTTTCCTTCAAGGGTGAATCTGGGCTTATCCTGGATTCATCTAGGTATATTCTTTAGTCGTATTGCGGACATGCAGACTTCACATTGTGAAGTTTTCGATCGAGTTACGACCAGTTGATATTGTGCTAATTCTTTCTATCTTTTGTGGTGCGTATGCCTTATCAACTACCTCATTTTTGTGCTAATTTTTCCGATTTAATGCTTCTTTTAGTGCTAGGCTTCATTATGGCTGAGTCTGCCCTTGATCTCCGGAGTCATGACAGAAACTCAACATGCTGAACTTTGTGCTGATGTATGCTCATGTGTGTGTGCGTGTGGTGTGTGTTGTGTTGGGGAGCATATGTTAGTACCTAGTTCTACACCCACTATTGGGCACTGACGACGTTAGTGGGGATGTCGTGGTATTTAGTCAATACTATGCATGATGGAGCTGATGGTTATATTGTCTTGTGGGTGACTACCATGGGGCTATACCTTGGAGTTTCCTTCAAGGGTGAATCTGGGCTTATCCTGGATTCATCTAGGTATATATATATATATAGCATACATAAGTGAACCACAAGCTGAAGCGTAAGGCACACTTTGCATGCCATTGGCTTCTTCCTTTGACTTGGGGCAATTATCCTTTGAGATTTGACATATGGTTGTAATGGCACACTAAGAGGCTTTGCTTCAGCCATGTTAAATCTGTCCAGCACCTTTTCAATGTACTTTTCTTGCGGCAAATACAATATGCGCTGGTCCCTTTGCCTTGTAACACGCACTCCAAGTCTATGTTTAGCTGCAAAGCTTTAATCTCTTCCTGCATAGCAAGCTCCCACCTATCGCTGTGCTCACATGTCTTTGCCTCTTTATATGTAAGAGGCTCTCCCTCATCTGTCAACATAATGTAATGCAAAGAGGGATCATATCTACTCACGGGCCGTCTCGGACGAGTAGACTGCCTCACCCAATGATCCACATTATTTGGCAATGGGTTTACATCAGGGGGCATAATAAAATCATCAACAATGGGCTGTTGTACATCATTTTTAGCACCATTTTCAGCATTGTTTTGTGGCTGCAAATGTCCTTTAGGAGCCTCAATTTGCTGCCCAACATCTTCTGGCTCAAACGCCACTGGATCATCTACATTTTCAGCCTTATGTGGTGCATCCTGAGGGTCAAGAATAGGCCTAACAGGTGGCTGGTCATGCTGAAATTTGACCCTTTTATGGTCATGCTTTGAGGCACAATTGTTTTGAAGCAGCCTTGCCTCATTAAAAACAACATCCCGGTTGCGTATAACCCTTTTGAGTTGAGGTAACCAAATCCTGTAACCCATTTCGCCTTCTTCACCATATCCCATGAAAAGGCCTTTAATGGACTTGGCATCTAGTTTACTCCTCAACTCAGGTCTAACATGCACAAAAGCCTCGCAACCAAAAATGCGTAAGTGATCATATGAAGCAGGCTTGCCAGACCAAACCTCTTTAGGGATGTCACCTTTCAAAGACATGTGAGGGGATCATTGCATATATAGACTGCAGTTTTCAAAGCTTCTCCCCAAAATCCATGAGAGAGATTAGCTGTGGACAGCATGCATCTCACCCTCTCACAAAGTGTCGTATTGAATCTTTCAGCCACACCATTAGAAGAGGGGTTGTATGGCACAGTAAGCTCTCTCTTAATGCCTAAATTTTCATAAAATTTGTTAAATTCAGCACTTGTAAACTCCCCATCATTGTCCATACGCAAGGATTTTAGCTTTCTACCTATTTGGGTGGTCACAAATGCATGAAATTTCTTAAACGCAGCAAAGGCTTCATCCTTAGATTTAAGCAAATAAACCCAAATTTTCCTAGAATGATCATCAACAAAGGAGACAAAATAGCATGCACCTTCCATAGACTTAGTAGGCATGCTACATACATTAGAATGTACAAGATCAAGCACACAAGATTTACGAGAGACACCGGAGTAATAAGAACGCTTTACTTGCTTGCCATATTGACATTCATTACAAAAGTAAAGCTTTGTGCCCTTAGCATCAAGCTTGTTCAAAGTACAAAGTTTAGAGAGGCCCTTTTGGCTCATATGGCCAAGCCTCTTGTGCCACAACTCCATGTGAGTTAATTTCAGCCAATGCAATAAACTTACCCAACACGGCCTTTCCATGCATACAGTAAAGTGTCCCTTTCTTTGTGCCCTTTACAATCAGCCTTGAGCCTTTAGTCATTTCCATGATCCTCTCTCAAACAAGATGCTGTAACCATGCATATCCATCTGACCAATAGAAAGCAGACTCTTCTTGATTCCCGGCACGTATCTAACATCATGCAAGACAAGCTCATTTGTGCCATCTATGGAGAGATGCACAGTGCGAATACCCTCAATGGAACATGCATGATTGTAAATCTCATACATCCCCTTTAACTTCTTCCACCATCAAAAGCAGTTGTGAGACCTTTCAAATCAATGACTGTCTCATCGGTCATGGCCATTTTAATGTATGTAATTGCCTTCCTATTCATGCTAACCCATGCTTCGTCCGTCATATTCTGTGGCTTTACTTGTTCAAGTGCTCCTTCACAATCCTTAAGAAATAGGATTCCCTGGATCCTGTCCTTCCAAAGGTCGAAACCTGTTCCATCGAACCTCCTAATCTCGAAGAGATTCTCCACATCCGAAGAAGATGAGGCCATAGTTGCACGAATAAGAGGGCTAATACGCTGAATTTTTGGGCAAAGTGCACAAAAGCCGGAGTATAACCTCACAGGAGTGTGCACTACAGCTCCAAATGGTCACATGGGCAATTTGGGGCAAAATAGGTCGATTTAAACACAAAAAACAATTTTTGAAATTTATGCGCAGGAAATTTTAGCGAGTGAATTTGTGCTAAAAAACAACAATTTTAGTTGTTTTTAGCCTCATAGAACATACATAAGGCTAATGCACAACGTTTAGAAGCATGTATGAGCAAAAGCCCCAATTTGTAGCATCAAATTGCACAAAAATGAGCCACAAATGGTCATACATAGCCAAAACTTGTCAAATGTGCGTAGATTGCATCAATTTGCACTTTCCCCAATGTAGACGCATCATAAAAACACTTGCAAAAACGTGCGTAAATCTGAAATTTGCTGAAAACACCTGTTTTGGGACCTGTTTTTCGGCAATTTCTTTGTTTTCGGGTAGCGAGGACTTAGCAAAGATGTTCCCACACCTTAATACATGATTGCAAAACCTGTATTTTGCTGTCATAACCTGAAATTTGTTTATTTTGACCTAATTTCAGTCCGTTTTAGGTCAATTTGACTTGCCGGGAGCCCTCTAGTGTCCGGGGACGAGTCCTTTGGCGATGAAATTGCAAAATCTCGCGTGAAAGTTGACCTCCTTGGCTAAAAATCAGCGTTTGCAGGTTTGGGAGCAAACCCTAATTTGGCTTTGATACCAGTTGATGAGCGCGAAGCGGTGTGTGCAAGTGAAAGAGCACGAGGAGAAGTGCAGGGCTTGTGCCTTGGAGAGGGGCGACTGCTTGTAGAGAAGGGGGTGCTAGGGAATGAAGATAGCAGAGAGAGAGTGCTACACGATAGTTGAGGGGAATAAGTGAGTGAGCCAAAATTGGGCTCATATTCCCTTTATCAAAAGTTTAGGACCAATTTTAAAGTTAGTGGCCAAGTTCAATGTGAACTTGGCCAAAGGTTAATAACCTTTAAAACTATACACAAAAGGAGCCATTTGGGCCTTTAACCCAACACATACTCCTCTGAGGGTGCCCACATCATGCACCTGAGCACCGGTAGATGTCTCTTCTTCACCAGGATGTGAGAGGAGGTGTAAGAGTTTTCGAGGTTCATCTGCTAGTTTCCCGTCTAGATCTAGAGAGAGAGGGCTTCCTTATGGCTGTGCCCAGCCTTGTGAGGCTAGTCTTTGGTTTGCAAGTCTTGGACAGTGCCCATAGTGAGTCCGGTCAGGTCAATTACTATTTATGGTCATGGGTGGCATATGTGGGGTCAAGTAGTTCAGCTAGAGCCATTTACAGGAGAGGGGGCACCCCTTGTTGGTAGATTGTGTTTAGGCCTGGGTCATGGTTGGGATATGTAGGGTCGGGGAGCCCAGTTAGCAGGGGAGTGGGGGTAATTCCTTACTTGTAGATTGTGTGCAGTCCTTTTGTACCTCTTGTTGATAGAGATTGCCCGTAGGTTGTGCCCCATCTCTCTTTCTCTGCTCCCCTGCTCGCTCGTTGCTCTCCCGCCCCTTGCTCGCTCGCCATCGCTCGTTGCACCCCTGCCCCCTGCTTGCGCGCTCTCTCCCCCCCCCCTCTGGCTCGCTGGCTGCTCCCCTGCCTCCTGCTCGTGGCCCCCCCCCCCCGCTCGCTCGCTGCTCCCCTGCCTCCTACTCGCGCGCTTTTGCTCGCTCGCCTTCCCTCTCTCTCTCTCGCTCGCTCGCTGCCCCCCTCCCCCAGCTCGCGACTGCCTTGGCCTCCCCTCCCCCCCCCCCCCCCCCCCCCCCCCCCCCCCCCGCTCGCTCGCCTTCCCACTCTCTCTCCCTCGCCCCGTGCCCCCGCTGGCGACCCCCCCCCCCCCCCTGCCTCTTTCCCGCAGCCCTTGCATAGAGAGACAATGGGCATTTTTCCTAGAGTAGAGAGTGTAGTCCCAGAGCGTAGAGAGAGGAGGAGTTTTGTAGGCATAGAGAGAGAAAGAGGGGACTCTTTAGGCGTTTTTTAGGCGTAGAGAGAGAAAGAGGGGATTTTTCAAGTGGAGAGAGAGAAAGAGGAGAGTTCAAACGTAGAGAGAGAATAAGTCTGCATGCGGGGAGAAATGAAATGTTATATTAATGTCTTCAAAATACCAGAATGACCTATGAGACCAAACTGATACAAAAGTGGTGAATTTGTTACAATGTCTGGGTACCTTAGTACTAAAGTACTAAGTGTGAAAGTGTGAAAATAAATGTGAAAAAACTAAATACAAAGTATTAAATAAACTTCTTAGGAGCATTCTGGGTGTCTGGCTAGAATGCTTCTAATTCTTTGTTGTAGTCTCCTCCGGTGAAGTGTGCTTCTGCATCTCGGTCGTGGTCGTCTCGATTTCTTAAGCTCAATCGCCCTGTCAATGAGGGTGCCTTTGGTATGAATGTGGGTACTCCTTTGTGCTGGCTGCTGGCCTCTTGCTTCTCCTTCCACTCCTGCTTCTCTCGATCCGAAGAAATCTGTGATCTGCCTCTGAGGCTGTAGTGCTCTTTGTCTTCTCATTAGATTATCCCTGTGCCAATGTAGTTCCAGTAGGTACAAGCCTAAGCATCTTTGGTCTTGGTATTGCATGACTCTATCTAGAGGTCCAAAGCCTTCTTTAAATAGGCAATGGAAACGCCCACGTATCTCATAGTATAGGGTGCAATGGCATATGTAGTGTAATTCTGTCTCCGGCTCCATTCCGCATAACTTGCAAATTCTGCTCTCAGGTGGGATTCCCCTAAATCTGCCAAATTCAATTTCGAGCTGGTGTGAGGATGTACGAATCTGACCAATAGCACATCTCAAACCATGAGACAGGTGGGTATCCATGTAGCTCGGGCGAATCACAAATCCATCTTCAGATAGTTGTAGGAAGTTTTTTTTGTAGTCGGCCATCTTCGTGCCCAATTCTTGTGTAGGGTCTACCCATGTCCTCTTAATATCCAACTGGAGAGAGAGAGAGAGAGAGAGAGAGAGAGAGAGAGAGAGAGAGAGAGAGAGAGAGAGAGAGAGATTTATCGTCCACGTAGGTCATATATGACCCATGGGACCATCACAAAAGACATTACATTGACTTGTTGCTTCTAAGTGAAGCCATCGGATACATATCAGTTAAGGACTGAGGGTCCAATCATTGGGATAAGGGAAAAAAAAGGAAACAAGATCTAGGGAGGGTTGGACAGAGCCTTTTTGGGGGCTCGAAATTCTTGAATGATGGCTTTACCACCTCGATAGACTGCCCATTTACCTTGCTTGCGGGCTTCGTGCATCTTCTTGAGCTCTCTCTTTTTTATCTTCAATTGAGTTGTGGTCAGCTCCTCGTTGATCCAAATCTTTGTCTCTTTGAGGAGTCGGGCTTGTCGTAGTAACTGCATCTTATCCTCTCTATCTTTGAAAGTAAGAAGACAGTGTTCGGGTGGCACTTGCCTGTGTGTATCGTTGATCCAAGAAACCTTTTCAGGCTTGATGTTAATTGGTTGAAGGATGTCGTTGAGCTTGGTGATCGCTTCCTCGAGAGTGTCCTCGATGGTACACCATGGCGAGGGGAGCCCACCAATGCGAACCTTGAGGGCATTTTCTTCTTGAAGTCTTTGTTCGCGGAGCTCTGTTGTCACGCAGGTTTGGACTTTGGCAAAGGCGATCGATTGGGCTGGAGTAACCTTTGATTCGACTTCTTTTGCTTTGTCGGCGGCAAGCTCGACCATGGAGTCAAAGCGTGCCTCAAGCTTGCCAAGGCGAGCTTTGAGGTCGCGATTCTCCTCCATTACCTGATCAAGGGCTGCTTGGAGTTGAGCAATTTATGTGAGCTTGCTTGGGGCTGCAACGATTGTTGCGAAGCTTGGTCGGCTCTTTGCGGAGGGCTTAGGAGTGTTCATTCTGGGAGAGGGTCGACTACCGTGGGAACAAACCCTAGGTAGAGAGTTTGTTTAAATAGGCTTAGGCGGTTCCAAGCAGAGCATGAATTGGGAGTATCCTTTGATTCGATTCTACCTGCAAGTGACGCAACAGGGCGGAGCACAGGGCTTCAAGAAACAATCTCGGCCCAGTGCTCTCAAAACAAAACAAAAGCTGGAAGCTCGTGTAGCCGAGATTAAACCAGAAGCAGCTCGTGCAGCCGAGAGTGAACCAGAAGTTCGTGCAGGCAAGACCTTCGTGAGGGGCAAGAACTTTGCCGGGGCTGTGAAACGTTCGACCTGCAGAGGCGAGGCCAGGGCGGGCTTGAGCTTGTAAGTGGGCAAGGCCGCGGAGTTCAGGTGGGGCAGGGCTGGGCTGTTAATGCCCCCCACAGGGCAGCCCCTCACCCAGGGGGAGACTAGAGAGAGAGAGAGAGAGAGAGAGAGAGAGAGAGAGAGAGAGAGAGAGAGAGAGAGAGAGAGAGATTGCTTTTATTTACGTCTTCAAAAGGCCAAAGAAAACTGGCCTATGAGACAGATCCATGTACAAAAATGTGAATATCCTCTGGATATCTGGTATGTGCAAAATGACCGGGTAATAATGGCATCCGGTGTTCAAAATGTAGTGTGGTAAGTGACCGGGTAATAACAAAGCATCCGGTGTGTGGATGTGGGGGTGACCCGGTAATAACAAAACATCCGGTGTACATAAAGAGGCATGTATGTGTGTAGTGAGAGTGAGGGGAGGAGGGAGGGGGGTGGTGTGGTACATCAGCTCCATCCAGTAGTGATGGCAGGGTGTAGTATCTGGTACATCCGTGAGCCTGATGTGAGGACTCTGGCTATGCCCGCCATGTCTAGTGTCTGCTCTGCCCTCCTCTGAATATATGCTGTATGTCGATCCCTGATGGCCTGGACCTCTCGTCTGTGTCTCTGAGAGGCCCTGGAGCGATATCCTGGTAGTCGTGGTCTCCGCCTAGCTCTGGCCTCCTCAGCTCGTATCAAAGTCATCCCCTGATGTGTGGATGGCTGTGGCTGCATGGGTACTCTAGCTTGGAAGTAGTCTGTAAGGTGTCTGCCTGTCCGATCCTCCACCTTCCCCCATCTGGAGGGCTCTCTCTCTATGCTGGTGCATCTCCACCAAGAGTCTCCCAAGTAGTCTCTGATCTAATGATGTCATCACTTTCTGTAATGAGACCTCTGGCTTGTCAAATAGAGTGGGGTACTGTGATGTGATCTCCTCGTAGTGAGGGCATCTGCATAAGAAGTGGCTCTCACACTCTTACCTCCTGCTTGCATAATTTGCATATCTTGGCCTCGCGTGGGACCCGTGCTGCTCTGCCGCTCTCAATCTCAAGCTGGTGGGATGATACTCTGAGCTGTCCGATGGCTACCCTCATGTCATGTGGTAGATATATATCCATGTAGTGGGGCCTCTGTATGAACCTGTCCTCTGTGAGCATAAGGAAATGATCTCTGTAATATGCCATCTTCGTGGCCAATGGTTGCGAAGGTGTGAGCCAAGTCTGCTCTACATGCCTTTGTATGAGCTCATATCTGATAACTGTGTTCCTCTTAGTGTGTGAGAGGGCCTGGCGTGGTGCATCTGGATCATACTGTGAGGGAGGCAATCTGTCCATAGAGTAGCCGTATGTCTGAAGCCATCTAGTCACACTCGCGTACCATGATCTCTCATCCCTAGAGTCTGCTAGCCCGCAGGAGGCCTCAAGAGCAAGGCGAGGTAGACTGTCTGCCCTCATGTCTCGCAGCCTGTGGGGGTATCCCACTGTCTGAAATAGCGTCTCCACTACCATGGGTGGTGCACCGAACTTTGCTCTCACAATATCATGTGGGACTGATGGCTTGCTCCGGATCATCCGGGCAAGCAACAATATCTGTGGCCTCTCGAGTCTGCTCCAAGCCTGCTCTGATAATCTTGGGGTCCACACTGGGGCAGCGTATAGAAGAGCTGGTGTCACCAAAGTGTCACATAGCCAGCTCTTCGTGCAGGGCTCCTGGAAATGTGTCTGATGGCATTTCCTCTCAAGCATGGCTAGAGCTGCATACGCTCGTGTGGTGCGATCTCAGGCTGCATGTGCCATAGAGAAGCGGCCAGTCCTGACTGTAAAGGTGATGCCCAAGTATACATATGACTCTACTACCTCAATCTGGCTGCCCTCAAAAGAAAAACTGATCTCCTCCGAACAATGCCTGATGTGTGGAATATCAAAACCTTGGTCTTGCCAAAGTTCTTTGTCACTCCTCTTTGTGTACAAAATAAGTCTAGAGCCTGTATGTGGAGCTGGAGATCCTCCTGTGACTCTGCGAGTAAAATAATGCATATAGCATAATATGTACCTGAGTGCCTGATAGGTCGGCGCTTTCTCCTCCTCTGTCGTATGTAGGTCCCTCATCTCATCTATGTACAAACCAAATAGAGTAGGGGAGAGTGGACACGCCTGTGTCACCCCGATGGTGCTAGTGATGCTATCTGATAGTCCTCTTGGGCATCTGACCGTGCTTGACACTCTCTCATACAAAGCATATATGGCCCATATCATGTCCGGTGGTATCCTAAGAGATATGAGTCATTGTAGTAGTCTCTCTCTGGGGACTGTGTCAAAGGCTTTGCGGAAGTCCACAAAGCAACAATAGAGGCGTCTCCCTCGGCTTCGTGACTGCTCTATCAGGCATTTGAGAGTGAAGATGTGGTCCACAGTAGAGAATGTGCGTTTGAAGCCTGCTTGTCCGGAGGCGCGTAGCCCCTCGGTCTCTACATATCTGCTCAACTTTGACTCTAAAACTGCTCCATAAATCTTGGCCATGATATGACCAATCATGATAGTCCTGTAGTTGGCTGGAACCATGCGGTCTCCAACCTTATATAAAGGCACAATAGTATGCATAGTCCAGCTCTCTGGAAATCCCTCTGCCAATGCCCTGTTGAACAGGTGTGCAATCAATGGAGCCAAAGTGTGTGTAGCTTATATAAAATGCTCACCCTGAAGCTCGGTGTGGTCCGTGGCTCGGCGGTGCTGTAGACTCTGAATGCCTCGTCTCACCATATCTATTGTAAGGTGCAGCGGAAGTGAATGTTTGAACAGAGAAACCCTTGAGCACAGTTCGGAGCACTCATCTTGAGTAAAGTTCAAACATTCACTTCCGCTACACCTTACATGGTATCAGAGCTGCATGGCTTCCTTGTAGTCTGCCAACAACTCTGGATAATCCTTGAAAAACTCTTCGTCGACCCACAACGCTATGAAGTTCAAGTACCGCACGACCCACACATCAGAGCGAGCCATCGAAGAGTCCCTTCCAGGATTCCGGATGCTATTGGCGATCTCCCTCGACGCCATACAGTTTGGTACCAGTACTTCACTTCGAAAAGGAGAGAGTGTCACGTGACACATCCAACCCTATGTGTCCGTGGACAGGCTACAGCATAACAGGGTTCCGTCAGTCCAGTCCGTCTAGATTAGTAGTGATCTGACACTTTTGTGAGTCTATTCGTAGACCGTGCATGCCCAGTCACTTAGTATAGATGCATATCCTCTGGTTGCACACAGCATGATCATAAGCATTCCCATCAGAATCCATCAAAATCCTTCAGGGGAATTTTCCAGTGCATTAAGCCTATTTTCCCTATTTTTGACATTTTTCACTTGTTATTTTGGTGACTTTTGTTGGAAAGTAGGTAGGGCAAATTGAGTAAGTTTGTATATAAGCAAACCTAGACTAGCACTATTTGGCAGAAGAGGCAGTAGGAGCACCGCTCAACAGGCACCTTCTCAGCAGGAACCCCCAGCAAGGCCTAGCGTTTTTGCTACACAGCAGAGAGGCTACCGTTTTGCATCAAGACCCTAGATCAGCCAGCGTTTTTGCATTTGCAGATTCCCAGTGACAACAAAACCACAGATCAGCCTAGCGATTTGCATTTGCAGGACATCCGGCGACAACAGATCAGTTTTCAGCCCTAGCGTTTTTGGTTTGCAGATCAGCCCCAACGTTTGCAGATTTACTGCGACGGAACATCAGCGTTTTCAGTTTTCATCAGTTAGACACCGCAGATCAAGTCCCGAACCTCGCAGATCTCACCTTTCTGCAACAGTTCCTCGCCGCTGCAAGGTTTACAGTTTCATCCGGAAAATGCAGATTTCAGCATCTGCGTTTTCAGCATCTGCGTTTTCAGCGCGTCGTCGTCGCATCGTTGCCATCGACATCGTCACCGACATAGAGTCATAATTCAGCAGATAAAAATTTGCAGATTTCAGCCCTTAGAGTTTTCAGATTTCAGCTTGTCTCGTCATCGTCCTCATTGTCGTCGACATCGTCGGCAAGTCCAAGCATTGTAGAGATTTGTGCAATCATAAGTAGACCGCTCTCGCCATAGAGAGTGGGGCCCTTGGAGGAGGGTTTTACAACGTCTATGGTGTTGTATTCTCTTCTCTATCTCTCAGTCTCATACATCTTCACGCACAGTGTCCATTCACTTTATTTGTGTCCATTGCACTCTCTCACTAAAGGAACGAAAGGCTCTCCCTTCTGTAAGTAAAAGGAACCCTTGAGCACAGGAGCACTCATCTTGAGCAAAGTTCTAACATTCACTTCCGCTGCACCTTACATTGGTATCAGAGCTTAGGCAGTGTTCTGTATCACTCAAGGAAAGAACCACAAGAAGCACATAATTTTTTTTGCTTGTTGAGGTCGCACGAACCCAAGTTCGTTTGGGCGTGCCGATTCCTAATCGTGTTTTTGAAGAGTGATAGGAATCCCAAGAAAGAAGGGCTTGTCCAGCCTCCCCTTGTGTCTCTTTTCACTCATTGAGAGTGGACCGTACACTTAGCGGCCGGCCAATCGACGTAAGGTGGGAAAAAGCAACCTTGGTGAGAGCGCAAGGCTGCCAAGGGGTGCGCCCTTGGAAAAGAGCAGAACTCGGGTGAAGAGAAGATCCTTCAGCGAAAGAAGAACCTCAAGACCCGCAAGAACCTCAAGAACTCAAGAACCCCAAGAACCAAGACCCCCAAGAACCCACAAGAACCCACGACTTCAATGGATGGTCATTACTCGAAGTAGAATGGATACTTCGCTTGGAGGTGATGAGCATGAGAGAGGCGAAGAAGAATTTTCCCCACTAGGAGGTTTTTCTGACCCTCCCCCTTCCCCATCTACGTCAAGGATTCCACCAACTCCTATGGAGGCTTTAGACCAGATGTTTATGAAAAGGAAGTTAGAACGCGAAGCAAGATATGCAGAAAGAATGGCAGAAATGGAACGCAGACACGCAGAAAGAGAAGCAGAAAGAAAGGAAGCCAAAGCAAGACAAGAACAGAGCGACCGACACAACAAAGAGTTCTGGCGACTCTTTTCTCACGTTCAGGCACAGATGGAAGAGATTTGGGGAACGGAGACTCTCTCAGTCTCTTCTTCTCCAAAGCATGACACAGAGGATTTGCATGATTGTGAGAAGCATGATGATTTGAATGACAATGATAAGCATGATGATTTGAATGATAATGATGAGCATGATGATTTGCATGATCAAGATGTGATTTCTCACGAGCATGATGATTTGCATGATCAAGATGTGATTTCTCACAAGGATGATGAGTTGCATGAAGATGAGGTGATTGTGCACAAGGATGATGTGTTAGTGGATGCTTTTTCTAGCGAAGCTAACCTCGTTGCAGATTCAATCAATCACAAAGGATCGATCTTGGCTCTCGAGCCTAGGTCCAAAGAACCCCCACAGGACGATTCGATCATTCAGGAAGGATTGATCTTGGCTCTCGAGCCTAGGTCCAAAGCACCCTCACAGGAAGTATTATGTGCTCGCATGATTGATACGCACACATTGTTCGAGTGTTTCATTCGTGATCGTTTCCTGTATTTTAGTCAGTGTCTTTATGTGATCCCTTTTCCTAGGCATGCCATATTGTACGTTGAGCACGTTTCACTCATGAATGAGCACAAATGTATGCGGATTGTTCATGAGAAGCTGAAAAGTATGTATGTAAGGAAGTCACATTCCATGTCTCTTCCTTGGCATGACACATTCGTAGAAAGAGCACATGAAAGTATGAGCACCAAGCATGGGCGAAGGTCCACTTCGCGTTTAGCTGAGTTGATTGCAAGGTCTACATGAGCACTCAGTAAGTGCTTCAAGAAGGAAAATCCAAAGGCCAAATCTTTAGGAGGGGTCACACACCTCGGCATCAAGCCTAAGGATCCAATTCGGCAGAGTAACTTACTCTCCATGAAACGCGAAGCGAGCATATCTTTTTGGTGCACAGGATGCAATCTCTGCACCAGGAAGTCTTTGATATGAGCTTATCTGCTCGTTGAAGTAAGGTACGTTGCAGAAGGGTACCTTTTAGGCTTATTGAGCACCGGTCCGTCCCTTGACCAAAACGATGAAGCCTATCTGATTCCTTCCTTGGCATACAAACCAAGGTTTTCCTGAGATTGCCGGAGAGTCAATCCCACTGATACCTTGAAGCTTTGGCATACTTTAGGACTCGATTGAACCTGAATGTTCTGATGTGAGTCTTGCAAACTTGAGGGCAAGACTTGAAGTAGTTAACTTGTAGAGAAGAAGATTGGCCGATCCGCTTCTGTTCCTTGTTAGCTGCTTGAAGCTTGTCGCTTGAGTTGAGCCTGAATGCTCACATGTATCTGTTTAGATCTGGAAGAACTTTGACTTGTTCTTAACAAACCTGCCTTCGTTGGCCGACGAAAAACAAACTTGAGAATCACTCATCTTGGGTCTTCTTGTTTTCCCTTGCTTAGATCCACTGCGATCTGGATGAAGGGTTGAAAGTGCGGTTGGAAGAAAGAGGGTTGATGGTGCGGCTCATTCTCTTGAGCCCGATGTGGTTGCACCACATACCTTTTCTTGTGTGCCCGTGAGGCTCCATCTTGAGCCGAATGTTGGGCTTGATTGCATGTGCACCTGCCGAGGCTCCTGTTTGAGCCGAGTATAGGTCTTGATTTCAATGTACCTGTAGAGGCTCCTGTATGAGCCGAGTTTAGGTGTACGCTTCGTGGTACCTGGATGGGCTCCTTGTGAGCCGGATGTAGGCATATCTGCTGTTTTTACCTTGGAGGGGCTCCTGTCTGAGCCCGGATGTAGGTGGATTTGCTTGTTGGGTCTATGTCACCGCTAAGTGGACATAGCCTTGATTGCCTGTCTTCTGTTGAAGATGTGCCTACTTTGATTGGGCTGATGTTGGCTTATGAATGTGAGCAGTGCTATCTCGTAGACCGTCACTGCGGGAGGCATCACTCAACATCCGGCCTTCTTGTGGGGGGGCCTTCCTCATGTGGCTCTTGCGTTGAGCCATCTTTGTGGGGGGACTATCCCCGAATCTGTGTGCTAAGGAAAAAGATGCATGGCCTGCTCGTTCGCTGGCTTCCAGCTTCGCTGTGGTGCTCGGGCCACCATCTCTGGGTCATCCGGCTTCGAAGAAGAAGTGCGCGGTCCACCCAAATCGAGTTGGGTCCCCAGCATGGCTGAAGGGGCTCGGTCCACTGCTTATGGGTCCCTGGCTTCGCTGTATAGAAAAGAGGCACGGTCCCACCCGAGTCGAAATCGGGTCCCCGGTTTTGCTGATGCTAACTGACCCTTACATAGCTTGATGGTCTACAGGCACATGGTCCTACTTGTGAAGATCCTATCTCTTTGCATGTTGAGGCTCTAGTGTAGCTTGATGTTCGGTAGGCACTCGGTCCTGCTTTTGAAGTTCACTTCGCTGCTTTGAGGCTCTAGCTGTAGCCTGATAGTCCGTAGGCACTCGGTCCTGCTTTTGATTATCTGTTAGTTGGTTACTGCTTGCGTCTTGATTGAGTTTGGGGATTGTTGCCTTGCTTGGCTCACCTGCTGAAGATAGGGGCTAGGATCCGGTCATCTTACCTTCACCTGCCGATTGAATTCTCCTCAAGAGGTACTCTCGACCTCACGTTGATAGAGCGCGGCCTTTCCCTGCCAGCTCGTCTTGCCGATGCTGAGGAGGACCTTCCTTGGCACCTACCTCGCTGCTGCTGATGTTGCTGAATGGAGGGGGCTGTCTAGCCTGACCTCGAGAGAGTCCCACTGGACTACATGCTGGGGTGACATCTCGTTGTCTCCGCACGGTGAAGAAGCCTTGGCTCTACTCCTCTGCCCTGACTGCGTTGAAGCAGGCCTTGTATCTTAGGATATACGCTGGCTGGCGGCTGGTTGTTGAATGTTGTCTTTCTTCAAGTCACCGCGTCTTTGAACTGCGCCCAACACAATCGAGGAGATACTTAGAAGGATGAGTGACCCCATCCCATCCCGGGTGCTTTATAGCTCGCGGCTGTCCTTTGTAGATGATTGATACATTTTGTGTGGTAGCATCCTTGTACCTGTTCCTACTTCCTCTGAAGTGGTGTCTTTCTAGTCCTTTGGTTCCCACTTGCATGAGGGTGGAGTATTCCTAACGCGCCCTCCATCCACGGCGGTGCTGTTCCGATTTCCCATGGGGGCTTGCCCAGGAGATTCTGGTATGCTTCACTTAGCTCCACTGTTATGACGATCAAGGTTCCCAAGCCTAGGCCGTTGAACTGCTTTGCTTTTCTTTCCTACCTGTGAGTTCTTAAGTTGGAGATTCCGTCCAAGCTTGTTTGCTATTCGGGTTCGAAGCCCTTGTAGACAATCTGCACTTGCCGTCGATATTCGTGTCAAAGATCACACTCCCTGTACATTCTTCATTCCTTGTACCCTTTAGCTCGATGATGCTGGGTTTGCATGTTCTGAACGAGGGACAGCCTGTCACGTTGCCCGTGACCCTGCCACAGGGGTCTATGTGCATGTGCTTGCATTCTGAAGATGAGCCACTGCCACTGTGACTCTGAGCCTGTGCCACCAGGCTTGAAGTGCCAATGCTAAAGTCACCTCGCCGTCCTTGTTGACAGCGGAGGCTGTATTTGAATGAGTCGGTCCCTTATCTTAGGCCGTGTCATGAGGACGTGGCAATTGCTAACCTTAGTTATTGGTTTCTTTCCAATGATTTTTGATTAATTTTGAGACCCTCTTTTTGAAGTTGCGAATGGTCAGACATTGTATGGCCAATCTGAACGGTAGTTTCACCCGCAGACGGGAAGTTGGTCGGCACTGAAACTCGTAAAGTAAAAGGATGTCTAGGCTCAGTTCAAGATCATGTAGGTCCCCCTGTCGCACTTAGCAAGTTGGTGGATACTAGGAAGTGAACTCAATAAAGGCATAAAGTCAAGGTGGGATCACCAACAGAAAGTATCGGACAGTTGGGCCACATTGCACTTTTGGATGCGGTCCCAATGAGGATAGATGGTCAGATGACCAGTGGGAGCCCAACGGAAGCATCTCCTAAACATTAGGGAACTACTATTTTGGGCTGTGAAATCTGTTCGCGTAATTAGCTTCAAAATGACAAGGGGAACATTTTATTACTCTGCTGCAAAGTCAACTGATGCACCAGTTGAGAGATTTTTAAGCGGGAAGCCCATTGCGGGGAAATTGCATGTATGAGTACCAAGTGGCACTTTTTGGCCAATTTACCAAGTCTGGGAGAAGAGAACTCGTAAGTGACTAGTTGGAGCAGTTTTGGAGGCTGTTAACTCTGATTTTCATCCATTTCTCTCCATTTTTGAGCTTCCCATGACTTTACCTAGGACCATGGAGCTCCTTTTTAGCATTGGAAGGCATCAGATGCGTGTTTACAGGGCTGTTTTACTGCGTTTTCAGCGATACGCAGGTTTTGGCAGCCATGGAAATCTTCCCCTTTTTGTATCTATTTGTTCATAGATGCATTACAGGTCAAGGGTAGCAGAGGGGGCGCTCGATTTATGCTGGGGGAATGCTTCATTGAGAACCTCACAGGTTAAGAGCTATGGGGTGCTTGCTTTCCTCTCTATGTATAGTGTGGTGCTAGGAGTGATGACCTGCACACTACACACTGTTCTCTCTCTCCCCTACGTGCAGTTATGTGATGCCCCACAAGAGGGCTCTTCATTTGACTGATGTACAGTTGTGTGGTTTCATGCTTTTGTGCTGAGGCAAGAGCCTCCTTGAGCAGGAACAGTGGTAGCTAACTGCTACTCCAAAGCAGGCACCGGTGAGGGTCATAACCTCACTGTACAGGTGCATTTTCAGCGCTGTGTATGCGCTGTAAATTGACTGTTTTTCAACCATACGGATGCAGAACCATTGGGAATAGTGCCCCATTGACAGAGGACAGTTAGGGCACTGTTTGGGGCTGAAAACAGGGCAAAAACCAGTAAATACAGCGTGCTGAATTTACTGTTTTTGGGCAGGAAGCAGAGGGTTTATGCCAGTGGAAGAGAGTTCCAGCAGGGGAATTGGTTTCGCGTAAGTTTTGGGGTTGTTATGTTGCCAAAATTTGGCCAAAACAGGTGGTATCTAGCTCGATACAGATAAAGGATTCCGAGGACTCTTCTTTGTAGTTTACCCTCTCAAAGAATAAAGAAATACCGAAAGGGGCGCCAATCTTGGGGCCTACAGGTTGTTGGCGTCTGCTCGGGGCATTCTAGCTTCCGAGCCGTGTGTGCTTCTAGGTTTCCTTTGCACGTTCTCTCTGTGTCTAAAGTAAAGAATTTCAGGTGAAAGCCAAAGCCTACCGCCCCACGGACCGGTTTCAAGCCGCTCTACCAAGCCATACCAATACCAGGTTGAAGCTCAATGGATGATAGTCACGTTTGACTCTGGGTCCGCTTACCTCTTCACAAGGTGCTGGTCAACTCCTGACGAGCCTGACTGATGAGAAATTTCATTTCTGAGGGCCGATCTAACTGGAGGCCGATTGAAGGTGATTGCTGAAGGGGACACTTAGCATTGTGCCCTTGCGGCTGCCCGATGACTGGCCGCTGCTTTTGCCTCTTGATGGATGCTTGATGAGCATGGAGGGACTCTTCACCTAGAGCCCTCGCCGAAGAATTGACGACTCGAACTACGCCTCATGGGCATGTCTTCTGTATATACCTTGAGCCACGGTTGGGCATCTGCTGCCGGGTTTACCACATTCCATTGGAGTCGCGTTACTTTGCAACCCCGGTCACATTCCTGGTGACCCAGTGCGTTTGCATCGCTGGCTCGCACCTTCTGTGATCGTCTTGGTAGTAGATATTGCGTACTTTGCTTTTGATGTCCCGCCGTTGAAGATCGCGGGTTTAGCTATGATCTCATTGTTTGCGTGTGTGTGGTGAACCATTTGGCAGTCCGTCTATTTGTTCATCTACATTGCATGCACAGTCTTTTAGGAAAACAAGATTTTTCCACTCACTTTACATGGAATGGGTATGTTCGTGGCAGGTTTGCCCTGAGAGAGAGAGAGAGAGAGAGAGAGAGAGAGAGAGAGAGAGAGAGAGAGAGAGAGAGAGAGAGAAATGAAATGTTATATTAACGTCTTCAAAAGGCCAGAATGACCTATGAAACCAAACTGATACAAAAGTGGTGAATCTGTTACAATGTCTGGGTACCTTAGTACTAAAGTACTAAGTGTGAAAAGTGTGAAAGTAAATGTGAAAAAACTAAATACAAAGTATTAAATAAACTTCTTAGGAGCATTCTGGGTGTCTGGCTAGAATGCTTCTAATCCTTTGTTGTAGTCTCCTCCGGTGAAGTGTGCTTCTGCATCTTGGTCGTGGTCGTCTCGATTTTCTAAGCTCAATCGCTCTGTCAATTAGGGTGCCTTTGGTGTGAATGTGGGTACTCCTTTGTGTTGGCTGCTGGCCTCTTGCTTCCCCTTCCACTCCTGCTTCTCTCGATCCGAAGAAATCTGTGATCTGCCTTTGAGGCTGTAGTGCTCTTTGTCTTCTCATTAGATTATCCTTGTGCCGATGTAGTTCCAGTAGGTACAAGCCTAAGCATCTTTGATCTTGGTATTGCATGATACTATCTAGAGGTCCAAAGCCTTCTCTAAAGAGGCAATGAAAACGCCCACGTATCTCATAGTATACTGTGCAGTGGCATATATAGTGCATTTTGGTCTCTGGCTCCATTCCGCATAACCTGCAAATTCTGCTCTCAGGTGGGATTCCCCTAAATCTGCCAAATTCAATTTCCAACTGGTGTGAGGATGTACGAATCTGACCAATAGCACATCTAAAACCATGAGACATGTGGGTATCCATGTAACTCGGGCAAATCACAAATCCATCTTCAGATAGTTGTAGGAAGTTTTCTTTGTAGTCGGCCATCTTCGTGCCCAATTCTTGTGTAGGGTCTACCCATGTCCTCTTAGTATCCAACTGTATAAGATCCTGTCGGATGGTGGAGCCTCAAGAGAGTATTGGAAGGGGGGCAATCTTTCCATACTGAACCCGTGTCTCTGAAACCACGAGGACAGTTGCGCATACCAGCATGATGTATCCCCTTTCATTGCCAATTGTCGAGAGGATTCGAGGGCCGGTCTAGTATATCGGCCATTATTTGTATCCCACAAACCATGTATAAAGGACACTGATTTGGTAAGAGCTTCAATTTCTATCGGAGGGGCCGCTAGTTCCGCTTGGGTAATCGCGTGTGGTACGGAGGCCTTGGCTCTAATCATTCGGGAAATCATAGATACCAAAGGTCTCTCCATTGACTTCTAATTATCCTGATCCACAGATGGTCCCCAAATCTGGACCCCATAAAGCATAGCCGAAGCCACCACAGTATCGAAGAGCCAAAGTTTTGTTCGTGGTTCGAAACTGCACTTGTGAACACATCCTCTCCAACCCAGGGCTGCAGAGGCTCTGGATAATCTAGCATCCGCTGCTTTCTTAAGAGTAAACTTCGGTCCTGCAAATACCACCCCAAGGTATGTGTATGCATCTGTGTACTCTACTGTATCATGGCCATATGCAAATGTAGGTGCCGATCTCCTAACCCACTGCAGTGTGGTGTTAAACACCATAACTTTGGTTTTACCCAAGTTTACCGACAGTCCACTGTCCTCTGCGAATTTATGTAATGCATCTAGCTGCCTCTGCATTCCATTTGGTGATTCTGCTATCAATACAATATCATCTGCATACAACAACAAAGGGATCCATGACCTTGCAAGTTGAGCACCTCTGTCACCTTCTCTATCAATGTAATCTGATACCTCATCTATGTACATACCAAATAAAGTGGGCATCCCTGCTTTACTCCAACGGTGGAATGAACAATGTCGGAATCCCCTTCTGGAGTACGTACATAACCAGTTACTGACCCGTATAAGACCATGATCCCCCAAATAATCTCTTTGGGGACCCCTAACTCTTGCATCTTGCGCATCAATCTGGCATCAAAAGCTTTCTGAAAATCCACAAAGCAACAATACATCCTTCTCCCGTTTGGTCTTCCTTCCTCAATAATGGCTCTGAGCGTAAGAATATGATCTAAAGTGGAATAACCCCTTCTGAATCCAGCTTGTCCTGTTGCCCTTATGCCCTCATTCTCTGCCCATCTACTCAATTTTTGTTCAAGAATGGATGCGTACAGTCGGGTCAAAGTGTGACCTACCATAATGGTACGGTAGTTCCCGGGTATCATAGGATCCCTTGACTTGAAAATAGGTACGATAGTAGATAATTTCCAAGATTCAGGTAATCCTTCACACTGACCCGATTAAACAGACGAGCAAGGACTTCTTAAAGTAGATCCCTGGCATGGATCAGATGTTCTGCTACTAAACCATCATGATCATATACTCTTCTTGTCTTCATCTTATCAATGGCTTTTTCCACCATTTCCGTAGTAAAGAAAGTACTAGTAGCAAGGCATGGCTCTAGCGGATCTGGTAATGGAGGCTGTCCAGATACCATATATAATGATGTTACATATTGACCCCAGATCTCAGGAGAAGTAATCGTCGGAGGCGGTGAGTGCTCGTGAAATAAGCGCAAGGCCTCATGTGAGTCCTGACTCAAGAAGAGCTGATATAAATCCTTCTCCAGTTTGGCTAAAAATGCCCTTTTCTTGCGACGTATTATACGCCGAAGAGCAATCCGAGACAGCTTATATGTGATGATCCCAAGTGTAAGCTCTTTCTGGACCTGGGTTCTCGTCTCTCTGCATTCCTCGTCATACCAACTGTTTTGAGGCATGTTCCCAGATCCTCTCTTCTGGTCAGGTTGAGTATGTGGGTATGCCTCTTGTGTTGCTCCATGTAGTATCTCTGTTAATTGAGAAGTAATCTCCTCTATAGTATATACTGGCTTGGCTGTCCACATCCTATTATAGATCTTTTCCACATAGACTGAATCAGTTTCTGGCGTGAAAGTATATCTTGTGTGTGTCTTCTTCCTTTGTACTTGGGAGGCATTGTATTGGAAGGAGATTGATAAGGTCAATAGAGCAGGATCCACTGCAATCCCAACCGGTTTGGGTCCCACCTTAA
This sequence comes from Adiantum capillus-veneris, assembly GCF_014529385.1. Lineage (NCBI taxonomy): Eukaryota > Viridiplantae > Streptophyta > Polypodiopsida > Polypodiales > Pteridaceae > Adiantum > Adiantum capillus-veneris. The sequence continues at coordinate 113,675,738 of NC_140959.1, read as the reverse complement.
AGTCCTTGATACTAGAAATAAAGCTTGGTGAAGTCATGACATAATCCATTGTACTGGCCCCATGCCTGTGCGGGAAGCATGTGAATCCCCCAGATAACGGGAAATTCTTTAGACCATTAAGTATGGCCAAACCATGTATAGTTGCCATCTCCATGAGATGTCGCCCATATTTAGTGTGTTCTTTATCCTGTGAGTTTCTAGTAAGCCCCCTCTGTGATAAATCCACTTCTTTGAGCATTTCCTCAGAAGTATCATAGAATATTGCTTGAGAGTTGGCCGTTCTGGCATTAAAGTCTCCTAAGAGAACGATGTCTCCATGGCACCTACATCTAGCCTATATGATCCATTAGAATTCCACGCTGCTATCCGGAGCGTCGCCCCATAGGTCTCGCACCGTCATGCTGAGCGCTTTTCTAGAACCACTACTTTCCCTCCTCTATAAAAGGCGATTCTCTTGCTGCCCTGATCTCTGGCATCGACTCTTGCATGTGTGTCACTTGTGCCAATGTAAGGTCATCTCCCAGGAAAATACCGGTTTTCTTAAGAGCTGGCCTCTTTTTTAGAAATTATTTCCTTATTTCTATTTTCGGGAATCGGAGAATAAGTGCCCTATCCTTTACATCTCCCTTCTCATCGATTCCTTTCTTGCCCACTCTCCATGCACTTGTGTGAGTAGGTTCTGTGATGCCCATGCGTTGTAGCAGTTCCTTCACTTCTTCATCTACATTCTCTTTGTCTTTGACTCCTGTGACCCGCACATGCAGAGCCCGAGTCTTCCTTTTCTGCTCTTCCTCAATGGTGATATTAATAATGGTAGAAGTAGGTGTGGTCTCGAGCATCTGGGCCTTCCCTTTCTTCGCATCCTCAATCCATTTCTCTGCTTCATCAACCTTTTCTTGTGTCTTCACAAGACGTTCCGCACATGAAGATGCCGTTTTCGATTTTTGTTCATCTCCTTCCCGTAGAGTTTTCATCTGATCCTTCATGTCCTCGAGCTCCTTCAGCACCGAAGGTTGGTCATCTCCCTTCTCCTTAGTTGCAGATATGCAAGCGGCAAGTTCTCCTTTTAGCTCCTTGATTATTGCATCCTTTTCCCCCATGTGTTTTTCCATATTTGTTCTCCATGCTTCAAAACTTGCTACTCCCTCATCGAGTTTCTTTTGCATAACGCATTCTGTTACATTTACTTCGGCCTTGATTAGGTTTCGTAATTCCGTTTTCAAGCTCTGAATCTCCTCATTCTGTATCCCCCGGATCTCTCTCCTTACTTCTCTCATCTTGTCTCCCTGTAGCTCTCAGCGCTCGCGTGCATTTCCTTCCTGATGTCATCTCTCATGTAGTTTAGCTCTGATTTGAGCATCACCTGGACCTTCTCCATCATTAGTTCATCATGTATCTTGGACGTTTTCCCCACTCGTAATGATCCTGTAGATAGTACAGTATCTCTGTTTCTCCGCTTAAATGTAGCTGTTGTTTTTTTTGGGGTGGTGTAGCTATCTACACTCGGCCCTTCCCCTTCGGTAGGCGGATCCATCGAACCCGACCCGCAAATGTGGCGACCCCTGCTACAAGCTGATGGAGAATGGAGATCGTATTAAGACTCTTCAGGCTGACGCGCGCGCGCGCGCGCGCGAGAGAGAGAGAGAGAGAGAGAGAGAGAGAGAGAGAGAGAGAGAGAGAGAGAGAGAGAGAGAGGGAAAAAAAAATAAAAATTAACTTCTTTGCTTCGCTTCTGTCCCCCTCTCCCTCTCTTGCTGCGGCCTCTCAACCATGAGAAGCAAAATAGCAAGGATGACCCAGTGGAGGATGCCATCCAAAAGTGCAAAGAAGAATTGAGCGAGTCCATCAGCAAGATCAACCGCCACCTCTTAGATACTATTAACGAAGTCGACGCACGAGTGGCAGTACAGAAAAGCACGATACACACACTCGAGGATCACGTGAAGGACCAAGATGAGGAAATCGCACTACTCAAGAAAGAGCTTGCAGAGGTGCGATCGCAGAATGACCTCGAAGAAGGAGAGCTTCAACCCTCTGTCATTGAAGAGCTTAACACGATTAAGGAACAAGTGCGAACCATCAAAGAAGGTGGGGAGCAACAAAAAGAAACGACGACCTCGTGGGTAGATGTCATCACAAAGACCCAACAAAAAGTAGAAAAGACCGAAAAATGGATCGAGATTGTCAAGAAAGGGAAAGGCAAGGAAATAACCCCCACTCTCATGCCAACCATCATCAACTTGACACTAGAAGAGGAGCAAAGGAGATGTGTACGGGCCTACACGTAAGGATATATGGCCTCAGAGACCAAAATAATGTGGATAAAGAGGTGAAAGAACTCATGACTCTGGTGGGAGTCAGCGAGCAAACGCATATGAGGGCTTGGAGAGTGGGCACTAAGAAAAGTGGGAGCAATAGAGAAACCTCGAAGTAAAGGGCACTCATTCTCCGCTTCCCCTCCATGGAAGCGAAGAAAGACTTCTTGAAGAAGAGACCGACTCTAAAGAAGACTGGCATCTTTCTTGGAGATGACCTTACCCTCTCGCAGATTGCTCATATGCAAGAAGTAATGCCGGAAATAAGAGCAGCAAGGGAATAGGGGAAGATTGCTTTTTACAGGGATGGAAAGGTGGTGATATTGGAGCGACGTCCCACATGACGGTGCGAGACCTATGGGACCACAGTAAAGATGGCAACCTGGAATTGTAATGGGTCACTCCGTCTTGATGTAGGGGCCTTTGAGGATAGCTTCACGGGGAGAGACATCATTTTCCACTCTGAGATGCATCAAGCACCTGGACAATCCATGCCACAGGTGAGCGGTTGCCTGCAGTGTCACAAGACGGGCACCATGTGCCAATAGAAAAGAACAGATTGAACAGACTTTTAGCACTTTAATAGCAACTGAATTGAAAGAGAGAGAGAGACGACACGCGACATGGAGTGGTGGAATTCCACCCCAGAGAGTATTGGCCCCAAACCTTGGCACCCCTTTCGGTATTTATTTATATTGCATCAACATAGTACAAGTTGGTACTCCAGACTTTGCACCTTCTCTAGGAAGCATGCCAGAGAATGAGCCATAACCTCATATTTAAAGGCCCTTGCTAGAGGTTTTGCACCTTCCCAGCTAGACCGCACACATTCCGACAGTGCTGCCCCCCCCTGCCCCCCACTCATTTCGTTCTCTGCCGTACTCTCCCCAAAGGTTTCTTTCGATGGAGGCCGTGATACAACACTCATGCACCGCCTCGGTGTGTGTTACTTCCACATTAGCAAACTGGGAAGAGGACTCAAGAGGTAAAAGCTGCACCATGTGCATTGCTTTTTCCTTCCCCTTGTCTTGAGCAGCAGATTTCCCAGTGGGACAATCCTTTTTGCTATGTCCAGTTCCCAAACATTTAAAGCACAACTTTTCTTTTTTGGCTTTCTCAAACTCTTCCGTTGAGAGAGGACCTCTTCTGAGAGAGAGAGAGAGAGAGAGAGAGAGAGAGAGAGAGAGAGAGAGAGAGAGAGAGAGAGAGAGAGAGAGAGAGAGAGAGAGAGACGTGATGAATACTTCCTTTGCGAGCATGTTTTTGTTGTTTCTATGGCATAGCACAAGGAAATCCGTACAGCCTGCCACATCATCAGCGAGCGCAAAACGCGGAATTCCGTACAGCTTGCCACGTCATCATGACAACACAATTTTCGAAAAATCTGCCATGTCATCAATTTGTGTGTGTGTGCGGCTCTTGCTTTATTTGAATCCTTTATGTCACTTGGGGCCCCATTGAACGGGGTCCCCATAAGTTGGTAGGACTCCTTCTGTTACTTGTTCTTCTTAGGGTTTAGGCCCCTCGGCTGGCATCTGTAAGTTGGCTCCATTCTTTAGGCTTTGACACGTCAGCAGTTTGTTACATGCAGACAGGAGACCAAATCGGAGCATCGAGGACGGGGCTCAGGGGGAGTGGCAGTTCTATTCAGCGAGGAAGTGCAGCCACTGATATATATAGCACGCAAGGATGAACAGACTAGGTACATGTGGGTGAGGCTCAGGGCAGAAACGGGTAGATACCTCTACATTCATCAACTAGAGGACAATCCCCCTTTGCTATTTTGGATAATGACATATGGGAGTTTTCCAAGGATGGTGACATTATCATACTAGGGGATTTCTATGCTAGGACTGCCCACCACCAGACAATGTTTTATAATTCCGAAGAGATGCTTAGGGAGCTGGATGTCACAGAGATGGGTCTATCCAGACTATCACAAGATGAAGAATACACTGAATATGGCAGATACTTGATAGATATGGGAATCGCACACAGATTGGCCATTGTGAATGGCCTACAAAGATTTTCGACAGCCGGAGGTTTTACTTGCTTTCCACACCGACATGGTGCCAGCACATTGGATTATGTTATGGCCCAGCCAGATCTCATTCCATTCTTTCAGGATTTTAGAGTAGCAGTTGATCATGCTATCGTGTCTTTCACCCTGACCTTTCAGTTCAGCACAGCTCCATTAGGAGAGGTCTCCACACACTTGGTATACCTTCATGAGGGAGACGGATTCTATGTATATGGATGAGATATACAGAAAGCTATGCATCCAAGAGCCGGGACGGCCACTAGATGAACTCACTCAGATACTGACAGAGACGCTCCATGATGCAGCATCAAAAGCATATCCCCACAGCCAGCCCACACGGAGATGATCTGGGAGCATGCCCCAGAACAGTTGGTATGATGAGGAGTGCAGAGAGACGAGGATCAAATTACAGAGGGAAGTGCTCATGGGTATTACCACACAGACAATCAGGGATTATCTTTCGCTGCCAAGTGCGACGAAAGAAAAGGACCCATCTATCTCAGCTAGAGCGGGATCTTTATCAGCTATTTATAAGTCAGGACTCAGGCAAAGCATGGAGGTTATTACACGAGCATTCACCACCACCAACGGTCACCTCCACTGAGACATGGGGGGAATATGCCACATCTCTCTACACAGTATCAGGGCAACCACCTGTGCTGGACCCACTAGAGACATGCCCGGAGACATGTTCTTTCTTTACTGCTGAGAGGGTAAGGAAAGCCATTGACAGGATGAAGACAAGGAGAGCACATGATCATGATGGTCTGGTAGCAGAGCATTTCATCCATGCCAGAGATATGCTTGCAGAGCTCCTGGCTATGATGTTTAATCGAGCTATGAAGGCTTCCCGGAGACTTGGTCTTCTCTACGATTGTGCCTATTTTCAAGTCAGGAGATCCCATGATTCCCGCGAATTATCGCACCATCATGGTTGGTCACACATTAGCTAGGTTGTATGCATCCGTTCTTGAGCAGGAGCTGAGTAGATGGGCAAAGCGAGAGGGCATAAGAACACCAAGGCAAGCAGGTTTCAGGAGAGGTTTCTCCACTCTTGACGAGATTCTGACACGCAGAGCTATTATTGAGGAGGGTAGACACCATGGTAGGAGGATCTATTGTAGCTTTGCGGATTTCCGCAAACGCTTTTGACACAGTGCCGAGAGCTAGACTTATACGCAGACTACAGGACATGGGTGTGCCTACAGAGCTGATATGGGGTATTCTGGCTCTATACAGGACAGTGATGGGGCGGGTATGCACCATTGAGGGAATGTCTGACATGGTCCACTCCAATATTGGAGTAAAGCAGGGATGCCCCCTATCCCCGACTCTTTTTGGGATGTATGTGGATGAGTTTTCGGACTATGTAGAGCATCAGGGGGACAGGGGGGACTCAGCTAGCAGGGACATGGATTCCGCTGTTACTATATGCTGATGATATTGTGCTGATTTCTGACTCTCCAGAGGGGATGCAACGTCATTTGGATGCTCTGCATTCATTTGCTCGTGATAGTGGATTGTCTGTCAATCTGGGGAAAACCAAGGTTATGGTGTTCAACACCACACCACAGTGGGTCAGGAGGTCGGCACCCACATTTATGTATGGCCAGGAGACTGTGGAGTACACAGATGCATATACCTATCTTGGGGTAGTCTTCGGTGGACCGGTGTTTTCACTAAGGAGAGCATCTGAGACTAGACTGACGAGAGCATATGCAGCTTTGGGTGGACTGGAGAAGATGTGTTCGCAGGTTCAGTTTCAGGAACCGCGAACAAAGCTTTGGCTTTTTGACACTCTGGTGACTCTAGCTGTGCTCTATGGAGTTCAGATATGGGGACCCTCAGTAGACCACCATGGGAGATCTGGCAACACAGATGGATGGAGATGTATGGAGAGGCCTCTGGTCTCTATGATGGCTCTGATGATTCGGGCTAAGGCCTCAGTACCACATGAGATTATCCGAGCCGAGCTGGGCCCCCCCCCCCCCCCCCCCCCCCCCCCCCCCCCCCAATGGTGGAGGCATTGACGAGATCAGTATTCTTTATGCACTCCCCAAGGACAGATACGCTCGGCTTGCCCTGGAGTCATCTCGACAACTAGCTCTACAAGGTGATACAGCATGTTGGTATGGACAAATGACAGCATGGTTTCAGTCGCATGGTCTCAACATGGATAGATTACCTCCGCTTCAATACTCCCTGGATGCACCCTCCTTGTCTCTCACACGGACAGAGACCACCAGACTCATACGTCAGGATCTTATTCAACTAAATACCAGGAGCACATGGATACAGCTGACACAGGAGTTCTGCACGAAGATGGCCTTCTACAGAGAGCATCTTCTCCAACTCACGGAGGACGGCTTTGTGACTAGGCCTGCATACATGGATACACACTTATCTCAAGGAATAAGATGCGCTATTGGACAGATATGTACATCCTCACATCAGCTTCAGATCGAGACAGGCCGATTTCGAGGGGTGCCGGCAGAGACAGAGCTGCACTACACATGTCACTGCCCGGCATACTATGAGATATGCGGCCGCTTCCACTGCCTGTTCAGAGAAGGGTTCGGACCTTTTTCTAGAGTCATGAGATACAAGGATCAGAGGTGTCTCGGGTTGTTCTTACTAGAGCTGCGGAGACTTAGGGAGAGCTTGTTGAGGACATCAGGGGAAAGACAATCTCAAAGACGAATCACAGCTTTCTTTACACTAGCCAGAGGAGAGCCAACGGAGCAGTCATTACAGCAGATCTCAGAGCCTACTCATACTAGAGGTGCACTGCTTGACCGAGCCACTGAGCTTGGCAGATCCAGACGTCCACGACCTCGGGGGGTCTCCCACTACCGACGAAGGCTGCAACAGAAGATACAGATCACTCTAGCTCGACATGCAAGACGCCCAACCAGGGTGCTGACCATGGAGGAGGTCGATGAGATCAGACAGTGACCGATGAGAGATTTCATATGAACCCACAAACCACCACCCCCCCCCCCCCCCCCCCGATTTCCTTTCTCCTTAGTGTTAGTTCTTTGTAACTTTGTAATTTCCGTACTCAGACATGGTATCAGATTCCCCAATTGTAACTTTTTGGTCTCATAGGTCATTTTGGCCTTTTGAAGACGTTAATATAACATTTCATTTCATTTCATTTCTCTCTTGCCCCTCTCATCTTCTCCTCTCTCACTCTCTTGTGTGTGTCACCATCCTTTCTGTTGCATTCTGACATCTTTATTTTATTATCACAGCATTTGTTGCGGGCCCTTCTGTGCATGTGGTTTAGATGGTCATTCTTAGCATGACAGAACGACTAGATTGTTGTCTCTCAGTTTATACCATACCATCTATTTTTGCCTTAGGTTTTTCAGGAAATTTATGCTTAGATTCCTGTGCAGAATGTTAGATCGAGTGCAAACAACATGGAGAGGTTCTATGGATGATATCGGTTGGCTGCAACGATTACCTGGTTCTGTGGGTGTTCAGGACCGGACACAGAGATTTGGGCAAATTCTTGAGACAGTGTGGTATGTAAGGTCATGGTGTTACGAAGCAGGCCATTTTTTCCTTTGCTTTGAATGTAGATATTTCTGGAAGTTTGATTCTGACAAGTATTCTGCAGCCATGGAGTGCACTCTCTGCCAGATGACCTGGTCTACCTCTTAGTACCAGGTCTATGATCCAGCCCCTCACCTGAAAATTAGATGATAGGCGGCTTTTTTCAAGAAAGTAACTTCTACGGTGTTTATGGGCAGGCTTGTTTAGCAATCATGGTCCATTATATTTTGTGGACACAAAGGCTTATTTCTTAAAGCTTGGACTGACTTGCCATATAGCAAAAATACATAGTGAGGTACATCACAATGCTTTGAACACCATCACACAAAAATGTTTGAATGTGGTTTCCTTGCCTGTTTTGATAGGTAACTTAAATTATTGCAGGCTGCTGTAGAGACAAATGCATCTGTTTTGAAAGATTATATCGAGGAATTGTACTGGGGTTCAGGCAAGCAAGTGGCAGTTTTGGGACACAGCAAGGGAGGTGTAGACGCAGCAGCAGCTGTGGCCATAAATTGGCCGTCTCTAAGAGACAAGGTTGTTGGACTTATATTGGTTCAGAGTCCTTACGGAGGAAGCCCTATTGCCTCTGACATGCTGAGAGAAGGACAGATTGCAGATGTTCAGACACGGTATCTTCTTGAATTACTGATTCAAAAAATGGTCAAGGTAACTCTGCTTTATAATCATGTAAATCAAGAGCTGTTTAAAACTATGCCAAAGAAGGCAAGAATGTTGCAATTTGGAGGAAAAATACTAGCAGCCAAAGCCAAAAATGATCTTTTGCTTTTATCTCATCACAAAATGCACCTAGAGTAGATTGACGTTCTTCTCAGTGCATTTCTTATGTGTTTGATTTTTGCTTATGAAACCGGCCTGTAGCCTCACTAAAGGGGGGTAAACTTTGGCTCTCACCCGATCCATATGCTGTTTAACTTTGCATGTACTTTAAGACACAAAGTAACTTCACGAATAAACCTGGTACTGAAATTCAACACTTGAAAACAAATCACGACTTGGTAGCCAGCGTGCTCCCAAGTAGACAGGGACACCCTATTGGCGCCCCTTTCGGCATTTCTTTATTCCAATTAACTTGGAGAAAACCTGTAAACTTCTACAAGCTGTCCCACTTTTAGTGGGCTGAAAATTGTCTACTCTAGCCCAATTTCTGCAGCATAACAACAGTAGGAGGCTTCATAGCCAAAATCCCCATGTCATAGGTGACTTTCCACCCGCATTAGAGTACTTTTACAAACATGTGAGAAAATACAGCTGGCTGAATTCTCTGTTTTTCGCCTCTAAAATGCACCGGAACACCTGTTTGACAGTTCCCTAGCTTTCCCGAAGCTCCTGGGACTCTCAGGCATCAAAAAGGGTCAAAACCCTAAACCTGCAGAAAATTACAGCAAGCTGTAATCCTCTGTTTTGGCTTCGTTTTGCGTGCCGAACGCACCTATAGGTAGCCCTTGAGTTTTTGCACTTGTAGGGCTACTTGCCCTTTGATTTAGACGAGATTTCTTGCGAGAAATCTCTCTAAATCAAACTGTACCTGCTTGGCATTAGCAGTTAGCTAATCCAGTACACCTGTGCAAGAGGCTCTTGCCTCGACAATGTAAGGTGCAGCGGAATGAATGTTTGCGCTTTGCTCAAGATGAGTGCTCCGAACTGTGCTCAAGGTTCCTTTTGTTCTTATGGAAGGTAGAGCCTTCCGTTCTTAATGAGAGAATGCTCTGATCACAAACAAAGTGAATGGACACTACGTGCAAGTGTATGAGATTGAGAGATAGAGAGAGAAGAGAGATACGACACCAGAGACGTTGTAAAACCCTCCTCCGAAGGCCCCACTCTCGTCGGCGAGAGTGGTCTACTTATGATTGCACAATCTGGTACAAATGGTATGCATGAGACTGATGCAAGTCTAAGCTATGTCGACGACGACGATGGTGATGACGAAGTCGACCTACGTGTTGAAATCTGCAATCTTTCTACTGCTGTTCAAAAACGCTATGGCTGAAATCTGCTAATCTTCTATCTGCTGAATTTTGACTCTGTCGGTGACGATGTCGATGACGACGACGCGCTGAAAACGCAGATGCTGAAATCTGCGTTTTCCGGGCTGAAACTGTAAACCTTGTAGAAACTGACCGTGCGGCGAGGAACTGCTGTAGGAAGGTGAGGTCTGCGAGGTTCGGGGCTCGATCTGCGGGTGCTAATTGCTGAAAACTGAAAACGCTAATGTTCCTTGCTGTTCCGTCGCGGTAAAGCTGCAAAACGCCGGGGCTAATCTGCAAACCAAAAACGCTAGGGCTGAATTTCTGCTCCTGTCGCCAGTTGCTCTGCAAAATGCAAAACGCTAGGCTACTCTGAGGTTCTGCTGTCGCCGGAATCTGCAAAAGCAAATCGCTGGCTGATCTGTGATGAAAACGCTAGGTGATGCCTCTGCTCCAAAAATGCTAGGTCTCCTGGGGGGTTCTGTTGAGAAGTTGCCTGTTGAGCGTGGAGCTCCTGCTGCCTCTTCTACCATTTAGTGCTAACTTTGGTTTGCTTATATATTTTCTTACCCAAATTGCTCTACCTACTTTTTTTTTTTTTCGAGAAAAAGATCCTTCTATTAGTTAATGAAAGCTGCCCGTAGGGCTACAACCACCTCTGCAAGAGAGGGCTACAACAAACATGATGGGGAGACTCTTTCAATGAAAGAACAACATATATACAATGAGGCTAAATCAAGGGATGGGGGGAGGGAAGAGCCACACAGGTGGTCGGTAGTGCCATCTGAGCACACCCTGGACAATGGTGTAGAAAGGCCCAAGGCGCCATAGTCGAAGGAAAGCCTCGCGACGCTCCCGCATGCGGTCGGAGCTGCCTTGTAGTCCCTCAAGCTGTCCTCTGAGAGTATGGATCAACTCTAGCCAAAAGTCACGAACAGTCTCTACTGGCGGCACAGAGCGGGCCTCAAAAATGCGGAAACAGCGGGCCTGCCAGATGAACCAAAGTGTCAGGCCACTGATGAGCTCCCAACACTCCTCTCTCTCACTGCACCACTCCTGTGGAGTAAGCTCTGCAGTAGCAGGCTGGAGTGTAGGACGCCCCCCCTGTATCACTATCATCCTGCTGGTGGAAGATAGCTCAAACTGAAGTGCCGGGCCCATGAGAGTGGACCAAGCCGCTGCCCCCCAAGTGTATTGTCTAGCCGTGGAGAGAGTAGGCATCAGCCGAAGAACTCGTAGCCACACCTGCTGGGCCGAGGGACAGTCCCAAAGACAATGGCGCTGACTCTCCACCAACTGGTCACAGGCTGAACATGCGGCCGAGAGACCACTATGCAGAAGCCAGCTCCCTACTGCTGTAGCTCTGCGTGCAACCAGCCACTTAAACAAAGTGATGCACCTCGGCTGTCTGGAGTCCCACAGCCTATAACCGGCCTGTACAACGTAGAGGGCGGTACTATTTCAATTACCTGTTAACTTTACACAGAGCACTGAGAAGGGAAGAGAACACAGTTGCGTCCAACGACTAGAATTTCACTGCGCACACGAGATCGACACCCTGTAGGCCCCAAAGACTGGCGCCCCTTTTGGTATTTCTTTAATTTAGAGAGAGAGAATTACAAAAAGAGAGTCCCTGGAAGATAACACTTGCATCGAGCTAGTACGCTCCAGATTCGGCAAAATTTCGGCAGCATAACGGTACCGAAATTAATCCGAATCAGTTTCCAAGCTCAGGACTCTATCCCACTGGCGTTATCCCTCAGTCGGGAGCACGAAACAGTAAATTTCAGGTCGCTGTAATTTCTGGTTCAATCCTATTTTTGATCTGATTTGGGCACACGATGGTCCCTACACTGTTCCCTGCACCTTGGGCTTGGTGCCCCTTGATTCTGGAAACATTCCGGGCACAAAACAGTCAAAACAGAGTAAAAACAGCAAGTAGACAGTGCTGAATTTACTGCGCAATCGAGAGGTTATCACCCTCTCGTGGACCTGCTTTGGTGCAGCAGCTAGCTACACTGGTTCCTGTGCAAAGAGGCTCTTGCCTCGGCATGAAAGCATATTTCCCCACAACTGTACATAGGTCAAATGAGAAGCCCACTAGTGGGGCATAACATACTGTACGTAGGGGAGAAAGAGAGGAGTATGTAGCATGCGGGGCATCACTCCCGTCACCATACTGTGCACAGAGGGCAAGGTAAGCATTCCATAGCTTCTGTACCTGCTACAATCCACCTGAGGCTGAAAATGGCGCCCCCTTTGTTGATATGCAGTTGGTTTTTGCCTCCTAGAGTGGCAGAATCGCTCACAGGCTGACACGTCGCCCACTTTCCGAGTTTGGGCTTTCCGTGCTAAAAATATCTCAACTGGTGCGTCAGTTGACTTGGCAACAAAGCAATAAAATGTTCCCCTTGTCATTCTAGAGCTAATGACGCGAACACATTTTCCGGTCAAAAATAGCAGTTCCCTAAATTTTAGGAGATGCTTCCATGGCGTCCCTATCGGTCTCCTGACCATCATTGAAGACTACCATTTGACGAACATCTACAATGTGGGTTAATTTACTGGCCCCTTTCAACTTATAAAGTTGCAGTGACTTGACGAGTGGCCCAAATTCCAGTTTGGCGCACACGAGCTTCCATACTCATCAGAATCAGTGCTAACTGGCCCGGGCAGTCCCTGTCTGACCGACCTAGATCCCCGATGTGAGAAACCCATTTGGCTGCAGCCGTTTCACACTGGCCATACAATGTCCACTTGCACCTTTTCAAGGGTTCCGGGACAAACAAGTAAAAATAAAATAAATATATCTAATACTTATTTACGGAAGGCAACAGGAAAAATACACCTCTTGGTGAGACACCCCACCCTTGAAATACTGCAAGCGACCTCGCTTGCATGCCAATAATACATGCGGATATCTCCTGATATCACATATATTCTATGATGGGAATCCAAGATATACATGCTTCCGGAAATGTAGCGTGGGACGATTAAACAATCCCACCAACCTGGCTACGACACATATATCAAGCATAGAAGTCTTCTAGTGTACTCTTGAGCACAAACTTCTCTAGCTAAATTCTGTATGGAAAGAGTAGATACAATTGCTTAACTACTCTCTTGAGCATCATGAACCATGCTCTTGCCTTGCTCCAAAAAGGCTGCATCAAGTCACTGTGGGTTCCATCTGAAAGGCTTCAAGATACAATTGCAATAGCTGAGGTGAATCAACCAATTCAGAGTCTTCCATCCATTTGGCATCTAACGATGGATAGTTTTTGAACTTCACCAAATAGCGTCTTGCAACTTTTCCTCTAACCTTTCTTTCTTTATGTGCCAATATCTGTTCAGGAACAAGGGTTTCATCCAATTCTTCCACTTCGGGTTGTTCCTCATCAAGCATATTCTCTGGCACATCACCAACAAAGGGCCTTAGAAGGCTGACATGAAAAGCATTATGTATTTTCCAGCCTTCTGGTAGCTTTAACCTGTAAGCTACATCGTTGATCTTTTTTGAAATATGAAAAGGACCATAATATCGCATACTGAGCTTAGGAAACAAGCGTTCCTTGCTTTTCCTTTTCCTTAACCTGGCCTTTTCAAAGCGCAAAAGTACCCAATCACCAAGTGAAAATACAAGTTCACGACGGTGACGATCAACAACTTTCTTTTGCTTAGCCTGAGTCTTCTCAAGAGCAATCTTTATCTTCCTGTATGTTTCATCCATATCTTGCACATACTTGTCTGCCTCAAATATCTTGTCCTTAGTCTGCAAAATGGGCGGGACTTTCTTTCCTCCTTCCACTATCTCAAATGGTGCCTTACCTGTTGACGTATGCACAGTGTTATTGTAAGCATATTCAACCAATGGGAGATGGGGTTCCCAAGTTGCCTTGTGCTCTGAGACATAACATTTGAGCAGGTCCAAGACAGTAGAATTTTCCTCTTCTGACTGTCCATCAGTTTGCGGATGAAACGAAGAAGAGAACTTGAGCGTAGTGCCCATGTTCTCAAACAATGCCTTCCAGAAAAGACTCGTCATACGTGGATCCCTGTCACTGACAATTGACTGAGGCATCCCATGATATTTAAAGATATTGCTCATGAATATCTTGACCATGTGTTCTGGCTTTATCTTCTTCCTAACAGGAATGAAATGGGCCTGCTTACTGAACCTACAAATGATAGTCCAAATCCCATCATTTCCTGTTTGCGTCCTTGGAAGATCAAAGATAAAGTCCATTGCTATACTTTCCCATGGCCTATCAAGGATCGGCAATGGCTGCAACAATCCCGGTTGCTTTTGTCTGTCAAATTTGACTTTTTGGCATACTAAGCATGATCTTACAAATGTGTCAACATCTTGACGCAAAGCTGGCCAATAGAAGAATGCCTCAACCCCTTTCACTGTCACATCAATTCCACGATGCCCAGCATAAGGTGGAGCATGACTTTCCATCAAAATCTTTGGCCGTAACTGTTTAGTAACGCATAACTTTCCATGCATCATGAGAAAGTCATTCTTAAGCATATAGTGCTCATGATGTTGCCCATCAACAAGGTGGTCATAGATCCTTGCAAAATCTGAATCTTTAGCATATTGTGTCTTCATTTCGTCTAGTTCACAATGGTACGGAATTGACACTGTTGAAATTTGGGGCTTTCGTGACAACGCATCAGCCACCACGTTCTTTTTCCCTTGCACATGCACAATCTGAACATGGAACATTGACAAGATGTTTGCCCATCGCATGTGCTTCTCAGACAACTTCCTCTGTGTAAGAAAATATCGCAAGGTTTGATGATCCGTTGCCAACAATTCTTTCTCATAGACTTGCAAGTTCCTTTCAGTCTTCAAAAGAATTCTGCTCTCATATGCGACTACTTGGCCATTCTGCATTAAAACTGCACCAAGACTATGGCCACGCGCATCACATTGAACCACAAAAGGTTTAGAAAGATCTGGCAAAATAATTACCGGATCTGAAGTCAGCTTCTCTTTCAAGTGTTTGAACGCTAAAATTTCCTTGGCTGTCCACTTGAAAGTAACTCCTTTTCCTTGCAGTGCATTGAGTGGAGAAGCAATCTCAGCAAAATTTCGGATGAACCTCCTGTAATAGGAACATAAGCCTAGAAAGCTTCGAATGTCATGTACGGATTTCAAGTCTGGCCATGACCTAGTTGCTTCCACTTTAGCGGGATCCATGTGTACCCCATCCTTTGAAACAATGTGCCCAAGGAAGTGAATCTCTTGCAAAAAGAACTCACTTTTCTTCGCATTAATGAGTAGCCTATTCTTGCGTAGCTCATTGAAAACTGCGGTCAAGTGATCTCTATGCTCCTCTTCAGACTTTGAGTAGACAATCATGTCATCAAAGAAGGTACCCACGAAGTTTCTATGTGGTCTAAAAATTCTGTCCATCATTCTATTAAATGTGGCAGGAGCATTTGTGAGACCAAATGGCATGACAAGAAACTCATAGAGACCAAATGTTGTCCTGAACGCAGTCTTATGGACATCTTCTGGTCTAATGCGTATCTGATGATACCCGCTCTTTAGCTCTATTCTTGTAAACAATGACGCTCCCTCAAGCCGATCAAGAATGTCATCTATCCTCGGTATGGGGAACCTGTTCTTGATGGTATTCTTATTCAAGGCGCGATAGTCAATGCACATGCCCCATGAACCATCCTTCTTCTGCACTAAGAGTACAGGCGAACAAAAAGGGGATGAACTGAGCTGACCCATAATCTCTTTCTGCTGGGCTGCACTAACCCTGTATGGTGGTCTATTTGGTGGACTAGAACCTGGCACAAGATCTATAGTATGATCCTCATGTCTCTCAAGAGGTAACTCCCCTGGCAAAGAGTCTGAAAAACAATCACTGAAACCACTCAAAAAAGTTGACCTATCTTTATCTAAGGTAGACAAATTAGATACAACTTGAGGTACTTCTTTTGCAAAGATCAAGTACACTGAAAGATGATTCTTTATTACAGATGAAATACCAGAAGCAGAAACAACTGGAACAGACTCGCCTTTAAACTTTTCATCAAGGACACGAGTCTTTCCTCTATGTACAAGGGTAATCTTTTTGTTGTAAGTATCCACCATAGCATGCAACCTGTAACACCATGGGATACCCAATAACACATCACAGCCCTCAAGCGGCATAATATGAAATTCTTCCGCATCCACATAGCTCTGAATGTGCAGACGAAGCTTTCCCAGAATGAGAGTAACAGGCTCTGAATGTCCTGGGCATGCCAAACCTGCTTCGCCTGTCATACCCATCTCCTCTGCAGGAATGCCCAACTTTGATGCCAATTCTGGTGATATGAAATTTGCACGGGCTCCTGGATCAAAGAAAACCAGCACTGTCTCGTCTCTAACTTTGCCCCAAGCTCTGCACAGCTCCGTGGCATCTGTGTTTGGCTGATCTCCAACCAAATCTGGAACAAGTCCTGCACTCGGCTTTGGCTTCTTCCCTTTATGGTCTGACTTGTCATCCTTATCCTGTGACTTCTTCTGTGGGCCAGAAAAGTTTCTTTTTTGTCCTTGTCCTCGTTCCGAAGAAGATTTAGACTGCTTCTTGGACGTATCAGCTTCTTCAGTGGAGGGCTTCTTTGCAGGAGACTCAGAAGGCTTTGCTGCAACATTGCCCTTGGCTGAAAACTGTTTGCCCTGGGCCCCTTTCTTGTGGCTATTAAATCCATCGGAATCTCCCTTCGACAGATTGTTGGCCACTCTTGCATTCTCTATCAATTGAAACATATTCGTGACAGTAGTCTTTGTGCAGTAGTCCCTGATTTTCTTGGGCAATCCGCAACAGTACTTCTCAATTTGTTCCGACAAAGGCACAAACCTGTAAGAGGTGACTGGCAACAGTGCGGCCCAAAACCGTTTATTGTACTCTTCCAGATCCGCACACTGTTTAGCATTCAACTCGTGCCATTTGGTCATCACATCCACTTCAAAAGTGTTTGTCAACCATGCAAGCGCAAAAAGTTGTTTGAATTGGACCCATGTTGTTGGGGCTTGACCTTGGTTCAACAATGCGGTCCACCATTGAAGCGCATTCCCTTTCAAGAGAGTGGCAGCCTTGCGTATCTTTGAAGATTCCATGAAGTTGCCTCCAACATAAGCTGCATCGAACTGCTGTATGAAGGTCAAAGCCTTTAATTGGTCCTCAGTTCCTCTGAAAGTTTCAAACTTCACTCCCTGCCCACCTTCCTTGTAATCCTTAGGCTGACTCAAAGGAGCCACATTATCATAAACAGGTGCCTGTAACAGTGGTGCTGCATGAGTGTTCATTCCAGCACTCGCATCAACTGTTTTCCCTGTCATATCTGCATTTTGTACGTATGGCTGCGAAAAACCAGCCATACCAAATTGTGTTCCAGGCACTCGAAACTGGCCATAGACACCCTGAAAACCTGGTTGGACACCCATGTTCGCGTACATAGGGTTACCCATGCCTGTTTGCATTGTCCCGAACACATTCCCTGGCATATAACCTGTGGAAGGTCCAACCATAGCTTGAAACACTGAACCACCTCCAAAATAACCAGGATAAGTATTAGGTAATGGAAGGGTCTGACGCATAGCGTGTTCATTGCTCCCTTGACCATTCACAAACGGTTCCTGTCCAGCTAAAGCAAGTTGCTTTGGATCATTGGACACCGCTAGTTGCTCAACCACATGGGCTTTCCCTCGAGCATCATGAGTCCTCTGCGCATTGGAAATCTCCTTTTCCTGCAACGGCTCAGTCATGCCCTGTGTAGGAGGCTGAAAACCCTTTGTCGGAGCCTGTAAGAATTCCTACATCCTTGGGTTGTTAGCCAATTGCTGAAACATGTCCATGCAACAACGCAGTTGAGTTCTAAACAACCTGTTCTCTTCTTGAAGAGTTGAAGGAATTTTCTCTGTGCCATGTGAGGAAGATCCCTCTTCAGGTACTTGGTCTCTCTTCTCTGCCATATCGACAAGCTCTGTGTTGCTTTCACCCACAACAATCCACGCTGCACTTTTTGAAGAAAAAGTGACTATCCCGTCGATGGAACCATATAACTGGCCGGTACAACGTAGAGGGCGGTACTACTCAATTACCTGTTAACTTTACACAGAGCACTGAGAAGGGAAGAGAACACAGTTGCGTCCAGCGACTAGAATGTCACTGCGCACACGAGACCGACACCCTGTAGGCCCCAAAGACTGGCGCCCCTTTCGGTATTTCTTTAATTTAGAGAGAGAGAATTACAAAAAGAGAGTCCCTGGAAGATAACACGTGCATCCAGCTAGTACACTCCAGATTCGGCAAAATTTCGGTAGCATAACGGTGCCGAAATTAATCCGAATCAGTTTCCAAGCTCAGGACTCTATCCCACTGGCGTTATCCCTCAGTCGGGAGCACGAAACAGTAAATTTCAGGTCGCTGTAATTTCTGGTTCAATCCTGTTTTTGATTTGATTTGGGCACATGACGGTCCCTACACTGTTCCCTGCACCTTGGGCTTGGTGCCCCTTGATTCTGGAAACATTCCGGGCACAAAACAGTCTCAAAACAGAGTAAAAACAGCAAGTAGACAGTGCTGAATTTACTGCGCAATCGAGAGGTTATCACCCTCTTGTGGACCTGCTTTGGTGCAGCAGCTAGCTACACCGGTTCCTGTGCAAAGAGGCTCTTGCCTCAGCTTGAAAGCATATTTCCCCACAGTTGTACATAGGTCAAATGAGAAGCCCACTAGTGGGGCATAACATACTGTACGTAGGGGAGAAAGAGAGCAGTATGTAGCGTGCGGGGCATCACTCCCATCACCATACTGTGCATAGAGGGCAAGGTAAGCATTCCATAGCTTCTGTACCTGCTACAATCCACCTGAGGCTGAAAATGGCGCCCCCTTTGTTGATATGCAGCTGGTTTTTGCCTCCCAGAGTGGCAGAATCGCTCACAGGTTGACACGTCGCCCAGTTTCCGAGTTTGGGCTTTCCCTGCTAAAAATATCTCAACTGGTGCGTCAGTTGACTTGGCAACAGAGCAATAAAATGTTCCCCTTGTCATTCTAGAGCTAATGACGCGAACACATTTTCCGGTCAAAAATAGCAGTTCCCTAAATTTTAGGAGATGCTTCCATGGCGTCCCTATCGGTCTCCTGACCATCATTGAAGACTACCATTTGACCACCATCTACAATGTGGGTTAATTTACTGGCCCCTTTCAACTTATAAAGTTGCAGTGACTTGACGAGTGGCCCAAATTCCAGTTTGGCGCACACGAGCTTCCATACTCATCAGAATTCAGTGCTAACTGGCCCGGGCAGTCCCTGTCTGACCGACCTAGATCCCCGATGTGAGAAACCCATTTGGCTGCAGCCGTTTCACACTGGCCATGCAATGTCCACTTGCACCTTTTCAAGGGTTCCGGGACACACAAGTAAAAAAATAAAATAAATATATCTAATACTTATTTACGAAAGGCAACAGGAAAAATACACCTCCTGGTGACACAGCCTCTGCCAAAAGGCTGCCAAGAACTCCATTGTGAGGCCCTCCTCCTGCCAATGATGTGTTGCAGCGGGGCGGGCCTCTCTCTGTGCTCCAAGTATATGACGTCCAAGTCGAACAGTGTACTGAAAGAAGGGGACTCTTGGGTGGTCTGCAGAAGAGAGGGGGTCTCTCCATAGCCACTCACCAGGATCCCACTGTACTCGTGCCAGTGGACAACACTCCCAAGCCCATAGCCTCCAGTGTCCAGTCTCCAGAGCAGCTGGGTCACGGTCTATGAAGCAAGTCCTCCCACAGATGCCCACAACTCGGATCCTCTGAAAACAACACTCTGCTACCTGCGGGGCCTCTACTGCAACTTACTGTAATTGTCCCCCACCTTGAAGCTCGAAGAACAGGGCTCGGACAGTGTCTGAGCAGGCCCTGACTGAAATGAGGACCTCCAGTTGTGTGAAGGCTCCCATCCACCGGGGTGCTACTGGCTTGAGAGGCGTGAGCCACTCAGCTGGAACTGACTCTGAGATGTCCTGACACATGCTCTACACCCCTCTCATGCCCTGCAGCTGGAAACCCTGTACCTCCTCTGACAAACCTGTAAACACTATCCAGTCACCTAGAGAGCGCGCTGGACCTGCTGCCATGGGACCCTAGGAAACATGAGGCCGACTACCAACCAAGTGGCCTCTCTGAGTGCTAACCATGGGGTTCCAGACGAGGGGCTGCCGTAGGCGCTCCTCTGTGCACATCGGCTGTCGCTGCTCCAGGCCATGCCGTAAGAGCTCCCAAGAACGAAGCAAACTCACAGTGAAGTAGTCCTCCAGTCTCCTGCTCAAACCAACTCGGCGCATCTCTGTAAAGATCCATCTGGTCGAAGGTTGCCAAGGGCCTTGTAGCGCGGATAATGTGTCGTGCTCTCTACAGTGTGGGTGCCCCTCAGTGCAATGTGCGTGACAATCTCACTCAACAGATGGAAACTCACTCAAACAGAATGAAACACAGAAACAATGGATAACAACAGAACAATAGAGACACAACAGTGGACCAGAACATGTGGACTCGACTATCTCAAAGAACCATGTACAGACTCTGGCGTGGCAGCACCCTCAGCTCCAGCTCAGGATTCACAGGTACAAATGGGGGTGTCGAGGCTCAGATGTGCAGGGATGGTGAAGCAGTGCTCTGTGCAAGACTCGCTGCTCTCAACGACGATGTTGGACCAAAGGTGAAGCCGATGATGATAATGACCCAACGGCTCATAAATGTCAGCCACCTAAGCCAATCTCCAAAGTGAGTGGTGGTGGTGACCTGGCCACGATGTCCACTAGACCATCGTCCGTATCCTGCCACGTGTCATTGCCCAGCCCAGCCCATAGAGTCCGTCCAGAGTCCGACTAGTGTGAACCAGGCCAGACCAACCGTACTAACTGAGTGTCCTATGAAAGTGACACTGTAGCCTGCTACAGGTTGCCCGCCACAAGACCGCTCACCGTCTCGGTGAGAGGAAAATATTGAAAAACTAGGAGATACTGAAAAAATGTGAAATAAAACCAATCGGTACTGCATGTATATCTTTCTTGAAGCAGGTGCTTGGTCCACCCATGCAAGAAATGATTGCAACTGGCAAGAGAATTCAACTTTGGAGGAGGAGGTTTCTTTGCTCGATCACAACACAGGATGGCGGATTCTTATGCAGAGATGATGACAAAGAATTTAAAGAAGTTCCAAGTAGAGTGTGAAGAGCTGCAACAAACTCTTGGCACTTCTCAAGCTGAAAACCAATGAAGTGTAGTCGCTCTAAAGGAGGCATATGAGAGGCTCTTGAAGGAGTTGCAGAGGCCAGTCGTAGTTGTTGAGGAAGAGCATGAAGGGTTCACAAAGCAGATTGAAATGCAGACTTCTTGACACGAAGCAGAATGAAACGTAGACTCCTTGACGAGAATTTTTGGGTTGCAAAGGGAGCTTGAGGTTACTGAAGATGATCCCGTTTCTTGTTTCTGATACCTACTCTGTGGGTTCTGAAGATGGAAGAATCAAGTTCAGCGCCTCAGGAGATTCAATTAAATGTAAAACTTCTGGCTGATCCATCTCCAGTAACATGCCGGTAACTTTTCTTGCGTGATCCTGTTCTAAATGATCTACAAGTGGATACAGCTTCTCGCCCAACATCAATCTCTGTTGTTGAGGAGGAGCTGATGCTAAGGCTGATGCCAAAGCTGCAATCGGCATAAAGCTTGTATCAGATGTGCTCAAAGGCATTCCAGCCATTTCATAGCTATTGGCTCCTTGAAGAGATACTTCCTAGCCATTCCTAGACGTCTGAGAGTAGCGTAGTGGCCGGTTCCGCCACGAGAAATCATCTGCTGAGGCAGAAGCGGTTGCTGCTGAGGCTGGGTTTATTAGATAGGGCAGGGGTGGGCAGGGGCGAGGGGCTAGGGACTAGGGACTAGGGACTAGAGGCTAGGGGCTAGGGACTAGGGGCGAGGGGCTAGGGGCTAGGGGCGAGGGGCTAGGGACTAGGGACTAGGGGCGAGGGGCGAGGGGCTAGGGACTAGAGGCTAGAGGCTAGAGGCTAGGGGCTAGGAACGAGGGACTAGGGGCTAGGGGCAAGGGGCTAGGGGCGAGGGGCTAGGGGCTAGGGGCTAGGGACTAGGGACTAGAGGCTAGGGGCGAGGGGCTAGAGGCTAGGGGCTAGGGACTAGGGACTAGAGGCTAGGGGCGAGGGACTAGGGACCAGGACTAGGGGCAAGGGACTAGGGGCGAGGGGCGAGGGGGGAAGGGGGGCGAGGGCGAGGGGGAAGGGGAGGGTTAGGGTGAGGGACGAGGGGATGGGAAAGGGCGAGGGCGAGGGGAAAGGGGGAAGGTTAGGGCGAGGGCGAGGGTAGGGGCGAGGGCGAGGGGGAGGGTAGGGCGAGGGGAGGGGGAGGGATTAGCTCGAGGGTGAGGGGGAGATGGGAAGGGTAGGGTGATGGGTAGGGTGCAAATAAAGAGCACGTAGCTATCATGAACAAGAGAGATATCATGATCTTGGAGTTCATCTTGCAGGACGGGTTCAGTGAAGGGAGTTTGCTAGACACAGAGGAGAGCTTTGTTATGGTCTGAGAAGCAGACACCATAGGGGTTGATGTTTGAAGCAGAGTTACGCGGAACGGGAACGGCGACGGGCCTCCCTGCAGAACGGGGGAACGGGAATGGCGCGGAACGGGAACGGCGCGGAACGGCAGGCTAAAAAAACACCCAAATATTATTCTTTTTAGCGTTATGTGTTTGAATACAAGTAGTATTAGAGTCCTTTGACTCTAATACCCACAAAAAACACGATTCGAAGACCATTTAACCTTATTATGACTTGATTGGGATGTGAGGCGCCCAGAGTACATAGGCAGATGAACAACAATGAGCAAACACAATGCCCATAGTACATACACAATGCTCTCAAATAATTGCAAGAGTAGTAGTCAGAGATAACACTTTGGAATTAATTATGGCTAACATAGTAACAAGCCTCAAGGGCCGCCAGCGGCCAAGGTGCTACAAAAAAACCATAAGGGTTGCAAGGTTCAAACCAGACTTCAGTGACCACAATACCAAAAGACTGAAGGTGACAAATACCATAAAGATGCTAGTAGCTACAAATGGCAAAGAGGGCAAGGCTCAAGCAGCCATACAAAAAGGTGGATAAATGGCAGACTCAAGACTCAAGAGCCACTAGCTTGAGAGGCCTCCCAATCCGTAGTAGCCGGCTGTAAATCATGCACATCCTCCCATTCCTCATCATCGAGGTCTAGGTCCGGCTCGATCTCAGCCACAGATGAAGTACCTGGTGTTGGTGGATGTGCATCTCCACCCGCCTGAGAAGCCTCTTGCTCCATCTCCCACTGTGTAAAAGGATCTGTCTGTTTGTCTGTACTCTTGCAAAGCATTTTCAAATTTGCGCTGACGAAGACAAGATCATTAGCCTTCTCCACTCCAAGCCGATTTCTCTTCTTGGAAGCAATGTGGCTAAAGGTACTCCACAATTGCTCCAAGCATGAGGTACTAACTGACTGGCTGAGAATACGGATCGCCAATCTCTGAAGCTCAGGGCCATCATAGCCATAGTCCTCCCACCAAAGCACTGAACCTATTTTCCTGCGATCAATCTGAGCATCTGGACTGCCAAATGACCCTCGCATCTCTCTGTACTGTCTCAGCTGATCTCTGACAATGCGTCGCCCATCTCTGTCTAGAACCATCTTGTTTAAGATCTCTGTAAATTGGTTCATGACTTCCCTATCTGTCTCTTGCCCTGCACCTTGGAACTCTGGATCCACCATGTACGCTGCCCCGTGTAAAGGAGAGGCATATGAATTCCACCTCGAGCTGCAAAGCGCATGGATCTCCTCATATCGCTCTGCGTTTGGCTCAAGCTGTGCAAGCTGCTCAATCATGCGGTCCATTGCCTCATAAATCTTGCCAATGCAAGGATCCATGCCATCCAAAACTCGAAGCAAATGAACCACCGGTTTTACCTGTGCATCTAGACTCTTGAGCTCCTTCCAGAACTCAAGATCCTTTGCCTTATCCTTGCACAAAATCCCTGCAACTGTCTTTGCATAGGGGGAGGTGGTGAACTCATCACTGATGAAGACCTGTCGGACCGCATTTTGACATTCAGACAGCCTGCGTACAAGAAGAAAGTTGAATGCGAAGCGGGTATCTGAATACTTTAGAAGCACTTTGCCGCCCGACCTCTTGAGGTACTCACTCCGAACCAAGTTGTGATTGTTGATGAAAGTAACCATCTTCACTGCATCAGCAATGACTGGAGCATTCCAGTCTAACTTGCCGATGTCTTTTAGAAGGTTGTTCAAGCAGTGTGCCATGCAAAAGCACACTGTCACATGCGGATAGTGGCCCTCTATGATAGCTGCTGTTGCCCTGTTTGATGCCTCCCCATCTGTGACAAAGGCCACCACGTGTTGCTCACCGATGGTTTCTATGGCCGCTGTCCACTCTGCAGAGAGAACATCGGCGGACTTGCCACTCTCAGTGGCATCATGAGAGTGCACAAAGTACATCTCTCCACTGGAGTATGCGACGAGACCATGGATAGATCTCTTCCTTGTATCGCTCCACCCGTCAGCAATGAGGGAAACGCCATGTTTTGCCCAAAGACGCTGAATGTTGAGGGTTGCTTGCTCCACGATAGCCTTCTCTCGATCGAGCAAGGTGGTTCGGAGAGCCTCTGAAGATGGTGGCACATAGCCGGTGCCATACTCTCCTATCCGTTGCACCATGACTTTCCAATACTCCGACCTATTTCGATCAAACATAGAAGAGGTTAGTATCAAAAAAGTGGAAACGACGATAACGGAAGAAATGAGAGAGAAGATTGATGAATCATAAAACAATGAACATACCTCGCTACGACAAATGGGATATGGTCGTGATAGAAGAATCGGGCCACGGCCGCATCCACCTCTTCCTTCTTCTTTGGGTCCCAAGAGGTGGCAAGGGTCTTTTGGCGACGAATTGGACCTTTTGAAGATGCACCAACACCTACACCGGGTAGAGAGGAAGAAGGGAAAATGAGGGTCTTTGGATCAATACCTTTGCGTGCCGGCTTGGCTTTATGGTTGAATTGCCGATCCTTTTCCTCGAGCTCCTTCCTCTTCTCGATGGTTACGTTGGCACAAAATTTCACCTCATGTCCCGGCACTCGAAGAAAGTGTGCCCTCACTTTGTCATGCCCCCCTTTCCGCGTGTAAGAGCATAGCTTGCATCCCCATGCACGAGAACCTCCCGCCGCCGACAAGGTGCCCTCCGAGGTCACTTCATCCCACCACGACCATTCCTTCGCCTTTTGAGTGTTGCCCGCATGAACGGAGGGGGTTGAACGAGAAGAAGAGGCCATGGATGACGGATTATCCGTGAAAGAGAGAGCTTGATCTTGAACTTTGAGAGAGAGAGAGGGCTTGAG
Organism: Adiantum capillus-veneris; assembly: GCF_014529385.1. Taxonomy (NCBI): domain Eukaryota; kingdom Viridiplantae; phylum Streptophyta; class Polypodiopsida; order Polypodiales; family Pteridaceae; genus Adiantum; species Adiantum capillus-veneris. The sequence goes on along the minus strand of NC_140959.1, from coordinate 113,650,364 downwards.
AGAGAGAGGCTTGCAGCTTGATTCCGTGAGAGCTTGAAAGAGAGCTTGAGCCTTGAGCCTTGAAAGTTGAGGGTTAGAACTTAGAAGTTAGCCCAAGAGAGAGAGAGGTTGAGAGCTTGAGCCTTGAGGCATGCTGCGGCGCCACACTATGGCTTGAGAGTTGAGAGCAAGCTAGGGAGAATGAGCTTGGCTTGAGAGTTGAGAGCAAGGCTCAAGCAAGGGAGAATGGGCCTTGAGGCTTGATGAGTGTGTGAAGAATGGGGGAGGAGGGGGGCATTATATACTTTTTTCATTGCTGAAAATGGCCGTTGGCTGCCCAACAGTCATTTTTTTAAATTTCAAAAACTGCTGTTGGGGCCGTTCCGTCCCGTTCCGTCCCGTTCCAGTCCGTTCCGGTGACAGCTTTCAGCCGGAACGCCGTTCCGTTCCGACGCGTTCCAGAAACCTCCAGCCGGCCGGAACGCCGTTCCGGTGTTCCAAGGCCCTATAATGCCGTTCCCCGGTAACTTTGGTTTGAAGGGGGGTGAACTGCTGTAAAAGAGATTTCTTACTGCTTTTATGCTTCTTCATAGGCTCAGGTGGCACATTAGATTGAGTTGCTGTGGAATCATTTGAAGAGGGTGTTCCTTCAGGCAAAGAGTGAATAGAGACTCCATAACAAGGCATAGATTTGGTAGCCTCCAACCACTCCAGCAGATCTTCGTCCGACCCTTCAGGTGTAGTAGGCTGTTCTTGTTCAGGGTTGGTTTCCATTGACAAAGAAACTTGCTGCACCGCTGGATCCATACCTCCTTCCAAAAGGATGGGTTGCATCGGGGAGCCAGAAGTTTGTATCCACATTGCGTCGTTTCCCCAATCATGAAGTGCTTTAGTGTGTCGCAGCCATGGTCTTCCAATGAGCAAAGGAAATCCGCCCTCAACCTGGGGAAGACGAACCACCACAAAATCCAAGTTAAAAGTAAAGTTTTGTACGTGCAGAGGCACATTGTCCACGATGCCCACTGGGTATACTGTTCGTTGATCGGCCAATGTAACTGTGAAGGGGGCAGGGCGAGTAGGTTGTAGACCTAGAGCTAACATAGTGAACTCGGGCATCAGGTTGATTCCAGATCCACCATCAACGATGACGCCAGATAGCTAGTGCCCAAGAATAGATACAGTGAGACGAGGACTTTTATAATCGGTGAGGGGAGCAGTTGGATAGGAAATCAAATAAAACTATGAGGGTTGTACAGGGAGGTGCCCACCACTAGGCCCAGCCCCCGGGTACAGAGACTGAATGACTGACAGGGTGTCACTTCTAAGTGTTGCGTTGAGCCTTAGCATGTCATATAGTGACACCTGCTGAAAAGTATTTTTCAAGATAGCTTCTGCTGTGGGCTTGTCGCCTTCAAACTGGGCTCCCTTTGGGACCTTAATCTGTTCCAAGTCAGCCACTGCTTCCAAGAAGGCTCCATCAATGTTAGATAACAGGGAAGTTCGTTTGCTCTGAACAATTTTGAAGGACTCGTCCTTTGGGTCAGGTAGACCAGATTGAGGAAGTGGGAACTGGCGAGGTGGACCTGTGGGCAGACTGAGACCAAGAGCTGCTCTTTGTGCCCGAGTAAGGACACCAGCAGGCTCCTCCACTTGCAGTGGCTTAACCACATGAGTAGCAGGTGATGGTTGAGGCATGGTGTTCACAGTAATCAAATTTATCTTCGGGAAGGTGAAATCTTGCTGGTTCTGAGTCGAGCCTGAAGACGTGAATGCCCTTTACGTGGGACAATCCTTACTGTAGTGATCCTTCGAATCAGGGCAATGACGACAAGGAGGGGACCCCTCAGGTAAAGGACACTTGCTCTAATAATGCCCATATTCTCCGCATCTGTAGCAGAGTATGGGCCGATTGGAAGGACGAAATGGGGGACGAGGTGGTTGTTGCATGGAGTTGGAGGCTGAAGTGTAGAAGCTTTGAGGGGTTGAGGTGGCATTAGCATTATAAAAACTTTGAGTCGGGAAAGTACTTGACATACCTTGGACAGCAAGGGTATTGAGCAAAGGTGGCATGTAGTTGGGATGGCCGTAGTGGGAAACCATGTTGGATGCTGGTGCTAACCCCTGTTGGAGTTTAGGACCAAGACTTTGCTGTATTTTGTGCAATCCCTTTATATAGTAGCAATCCTTATCTTCATGACCTGATTTTTCGCAGAAGTGGCAATAAGAGCGAAGGGGACAGTCCTGTGGAGGGTGTCCTGGAGAGCGGCATGAACTACACCATACCATAGCCTTAGTCTCCTGCTGAGACCTGAGCTCTTCTAACTCTCTTTTAAGTTGATCATAAGCCTCTTGATGTGGAGGCTTCTCTTGTCTGAGAGAGAAGGATCTCTCTTCTTGCAGGGCCCGCTGTAACTTTAGGGCTTCCAGTTCCCTTCGTAAAGAAGTCAAGGGGTTTGTTGGATTGTTCACGAGTACAGGGGCAGTATCTAACCTAGGAGAGTCAGTGAACTGCATTCTTGCTCCCTCTATTCTAGTAGCAGTAGCAACAAAGTCTTCCAGACTGGCTTCAGGACGGAGGCTTTCTCTGAGCTTTTGTTGAGAAGTCTTAGGCAGAGCCTTCTCCACCCACTTCTTCACCATGAATTCTCTTGGTTGCTGAGGCAGCTTGGCTATCAGGGACTTTGTTCTGGTCATGAGCTTTGCAAATGTCTCCTTGGGCTGGAGCAACAGGTTGGCCAACTCATCTAGAATCTTCTCTTGATAATCCCCTGGTCGGAAAGCTTCACAGAACTGCTGTCTTAACATGGTCCAAGTAGTAAAGTGGTTTTCAGCAAACTGACTGTACCATTTATCTGCGAGACCATCCAAGGTGGACGGAAAGAGCACCAGGTATGCATCTTCTCTATTGAGGCCACGACCTCTGCAAAGAGAGACAAACATCCGAGCATGGTCGTCTGCATCCTCTGTGGAGAGACCCTTAAAGGTAGGGAACTTGATGTTCACCTTTGCCAGAACACTTGTGAGCTCCTCCATGGCCTCTTGCTCCTGAGTCTGTTGCTCACTAGCTTGCTGTAACAAGATGGGGGAGAGCCTTACCGGAGAAGGTGACCTGGAGGATGTAGAACCGGTCGAAGGAATGGAGGTATCCGTATGAGTAGGTATGGGTGATGGGGTTAATATGCTTCTACTGGGCACCAAGGGTTGACGCCGTTTGTGGTAGTACTTCAGAGGACTCAGTAGTGCACTTTGACGCTCCAATGACCTCCTTGTATGTGTCATGCAGTAACCGCCAACCCCACCAAGCTTTGGGCAAGAAGACCTTCACTTGGGCAAGACAACCTTCACTTGGCTGAACATTGATCTAGACTCTACTAGACCAGGGCGAGTGACTAGACCACCTGGCCTGGACCAGGACGAGGAAGGACTAGACCAGGGACGAGAAGGACTAGACCAGGACGAGGACTGGGTGGACTAGGGCGAGAGAGGACCAGACCAGCAAGGCGAGAGACTAGACCAGCTAGATTAAGCTGTCAAGGGTGAAATTGGACCAGACCAACAGGCTGCACAAGCGAAGCGAAAAAACGAGCTACTCAATAGAGTGAGACTTCAGTTGAGGTCCCACCGTGATCGCCAAAATGAGAGAACCTGTAGCGCGGATAATATGTCGTGCTCTCTACAGTGTGGGTGCCCCTCAGTGCAATGTGCGTGACAATCTCACTCAATAGATGGAAACTCACTCAAATAGAATGAAACACAGAAACAATGGAGAACAACAGAACAACAGAGACACAACAGTGGACCAGAACATGTGGACTCGACTATCTCAAAGAACCATGTACAGATTCTGGCGTGGCAGCACCCTCAGCTCCAGCTCAGGATTCACAGGTACAAATGGGGATGTCGAGGCTCAGATGTGCAGGGATGGTGAAGCAGTGCTCTGTGCAAGACTCGCTGCTCTCGACAACGATGCTGGACCAAAGGTGAAGCCGATGATGATAATGACCCAACGGCTCATAAATGTCAGCCACCCCAGCCAATCTCCAAAGTGAGTGGTGGTGGTGACCTGGCCACGATGTCCACTAGACCATCGTCCGTATCCTGCCACGTGTCACTGCCCAGCCCAGCCCACAGAGTCTGTCCAGAGTCCGACTAGTGTGAACCAGGCCAAACCAACCGTACTAACTGAGTGTCCTATGAAAGTGACATTGTAGCCTGTTGCAGGCCTCCTGACTGAGGTACCTTGGCACGAAGCCTCTACAACAAGAACTCCTTCCAGGGCTCCTCACCTGGAAGAAGTCCTTTGACTATGAACTTCCCAAGAAGGGCTTTGCTCTGCTGTGCTGGATCAATGATCCCAAGCCCTCCCTGAGAACAAGGAAGTGTGATGACCGACCAAGCCACCTTGGCTCGGGCCATCTGAGTGTCACGTCCTGACCAAAGGAAGTTCCTGATCAGCCTCTCTACGTGGCTGATACAAGAACTCGAGACGATCCAGCAGGAAGTGATGTACCACATAGTCGCCAATAGCACTTGGTTGGAAACTACTACTCTACCAGCCAGTGAACGTCGTGCTGAGCTCCAGTGTAACAGCTTTCTCCTGATGGACAGGAGAAGAGGAGCAATCTGCTGCTCGGGAGACAAGTCCAAACCAACTTGACAACCCAAGTATCGAACTGCAGTCCCTGGGGGAATCCACCTGAAACCCTCTCCTGGCATCCAATCTGGCACAGGAGCACTACCAACCGAGAAAGCCATTGTATTTCTCCAGTTGATTAGTGCGCGCGATGCACAACAGGAGGTCTCCAAAGCCTGCTCATAGCTGAGAATATTGGCCTCCTGGCCATCTAAGTACAAGGCTTAGTCATCAGCAAACTCAGCGTCCAGTAGCTCATCTCCCCGAATAGGGAGTGCTAAGCCCCGAAGACTAACGTGCTGTGACACCAAAAATCTGCTCATCGCCTCCGCATAGAACAGAAAGAGAAAGGGGGCAAGAGGACAACCCTGTCTGACCGAGCGTGTGAGCATGAAGCGCTCACCTCTCCCTCCTCCCAAAAGCACCTGACTGTGAGCCTGTCTATACAAAGCTGACACCCCTCTGATCCAAGCATCTGAGGAGCCCATCCTGCGGAGAGTGCCCTCTAGAAAGTCCCAGTCAACTCGGTCGTATGCCTTCTCAAAATCTAGAAGAAGAATCACAAGGTCCTCACCACGGAGTCGTGCCTGGACAAAAGGCTCCCAGAAAGTAAAGATGTTGTCAAGGATACTGCGTTCCTTGACAAAACCTGTCTGAGTCCCATGTATACGGCTCTCTGAAAGTGGTTGAATCCTCAAACTCAGAGCCTTGGCAAGAATTTTGTAGGCTGAGTTGAGGATGATGATAGGGCGCCACTGTCGAATCTCATCCAAGGAGCCACCCTCCTTGGGAATGAGGTAGACCAGGCCCTCACTTATGCTGTCAGGCATCACTCTTGTGTGCAAAATGTACTGAAAAGCACGACAAAGATCTGGGCCAAGCAGGTCCCAGTACTCCAAGAAAACGCTGGGAGTCAACCGATCCTCACCTGGACAGCTACCACGAGGGAGGGCCCTAAGAGCCGTGTGCAGCTCCTCAAGCTGAAGTGGCATCTCTAGCCTCTGGCGCATCTCCTCTCTCACAAGACATGGCATCTGTGCCCAAACCTGCTCCCTGCATGCATCCTGCCGCTCTGACTGAGGCTGTGTCGACAGTAACTCACGGTAAAAGTCAGTAGCAACTGCACCCATATCCTCGGGCTCACAAGCAACTGACCCATCGGGCCTCCTCAGCTGAATGACCGTGGCATGCGAGTGCCGAGGTCCCACTGTCTCAAAAAAAGCACTAGTCACTCTGTCACCCACGTGAGTCTACTGAGATGCCTGTTGGTGAAAGGCAAACTCATGACGCCTCTCCTCTGTGCTAGCAAGCTCCTGTCGAGCCTGCTGTAACTGCTCCTCCAACCATGGACTGTCTGGATGTTGCTCCTGCATCCTCTGTAGTGAAGCAATGCCTTGTCTGAGACGCTGGACGCTGATCCGCCTCTCGCTGTAGCCCGGCGAGCCAGAGACTCCTGAAGAAAAAAGTGGCTAAGCTGAGCTAGGCTTGAGGCCACTCTGTCTGCAGGTGAAACCTGGTTGTCCATGCCCTCTGACCAGAGAGCCTCTACCCTCTCTCTGAGTGCCGAGTCCAACAAGACCCTCTCTGGGATGCGAAGCATCGTGCTCCCAATCCTCTGCCTGTCTGCCACCGTGAGGATCACTGGTGTTTGGTCCGAGAAGGCAGTCCCTGCCAGGATGCCCACTGAACCCCCCAAGTCACTGAAGTGGTCACTAGTGTAGAAGCGATCTATCCGCGATAGATTCACTCCTCCCACTCTGCGGTCCGATCTAGAGAAGGCAAGGCCTCACAAAACCAGAGTGCTGCCATGTATCCGAGACCCTCAAAGTCATACATAACCTCTCTGAAGCTGCCAGCTCGACTCCATGCACAGTAGCATGGCTGCCACCAATCCTGTCAGAAGGGTCCTCCAACATGTTGAAGTCCCCTGCTATGCACCAATGATCGGCCTGCGGCAAAGACTCAACAATCTGTGACCAAAACTCTGCACGATCACTCGCCACATTAGGCGCATAGATGTTCAGGAAGCCCACAAGGCCACCTTGGACCTGCATAGTAATCCACTGAGCCCTGCTTGGCACAATAATCCCTCTGCCCACAATGGCCTGTTGCAATGAGTCCGCAATAGTCATACATACCCCCCCTGGATGCCTCCAGGTCCAAAAGTAGCTGACCAAAAGGTATCATATCGTCCACGCAAAATCTGACCACATTGCCGAATGCGGCTCTCACTCAGATGGTGCTCCTGAAGCATAAGGCGATCAATCTCTCCTCCCACAAGGCAACGCTGAAGCTCCTGACACAATCGGCCCGGCTGTCGTTGAAACTGGGGCCCACCTAGTCCCTGCACGTTCCATGAGACGATCCTCATGGGGAGCGAGAGAGAACAGATGCTGCCGCAGCAGCAAGACGGGCTATCTTCAAGGGAGGCTTGGATGGGGAGTAATCCGCATCCGAGCATCCTCTAGATAGGCGTGACTGTAGTGAGTGCCTAGCCGAAGCCCAAGCAGAGCGAGCTGTGCATAAAGCAACCTCCTCTGTCGAGGAGTCCTCATGAATGTATACATAGAAAGGCAAACACTGCGTATCAGCAAAGAAGTACACCACAATGTGCCTACATCCTGCTGAGTCTGGGGGTGTCACCGCAAACTTGGCCAATGGCCACAAAGTCTGCAGCATATCTGTAACTCCAAGTTCTCCCATATGGTGAGAGAACTCTAAGACCTGTGTATGCAACCATCGCACCACTGAGTCGAGGGACCACTCTGTGTCGGCCCTACCACAGAGGGGGAAGGAGAAACCAACTGCTGAGTCCAAGGCCTGTGTCCCCCTAGCGGCGAGGAACATAACATGGACCCTGAAGCAGGCTGCCTCATGGTCTGCTGCGGAGTCGCCAAGAAAACGAGCGAACCCGTAGTCGAAGAAGTCCCATCGGCGTCGAATGTCAATGCTCGTCAGTCCACGAGGGATAGCTGCAAGGGAGGATGTCTGAATCTGCAAAGGGGGCCGCAAGAAAGGCTGACCCTCTCTCGTTAGGCGACTCGCGGCAAAGGCGCTGCGAAGAGACCTCCTAGCCGCCGGAGAAGGACCAGTCTCCTGAGCCGACTGTGAAACTGGAGCAGGAGCGGGGGGGAGAAGGAGCTGGGGAGAGTGGAGGAGAAGAGGGGCGAGATGGGGCGACAGAGGTAGAGGGGCGAGGTGGAGAGGTGACGGGAGCAGAAGGCGGGGAGGGTGAGGAAGAGGGGGGAACTCTGGGGGGGGGGGGGGAGTGGCTGTCGGGGGAGAAGCGGAGGTGGGGGCTGGCGCAGGGATCTCTTCTTGCTCAAGAGGACCAAAACGGTTCCCCGTGGGAACCCACTGCTGCTGAGTAGGCACCTGAGGGCCACTCTGAGTGCCAGGCTGACGCTGTGGCCCCTTGCGTCGTCGGCCATGGGCCTGCTACCACCCCTCCTCCGCTGGAGCCCCAGGCTCGGAGGGTGGCTCTGCATCTGCGCGCTGTGCCGCTGGCTGTGGTTGCGGGCCAGCCGTGGCAGGCTGGGATTGAGGCTGTGGTGCAGGTCGCGGCCTCCTCCGTGGACAGGCCTTCGCTAGATGGCCCATTTGTCGGCAAATGAAGCACTGGTTCGGGAGGCCTGAGTACACACTCTGTTGAAACCAACCCCCACTCACCCGAGGTAAAAGGATAACCTTCGGGTGCGTGTGGGTATCTCTGACCAAAATTCGAACTGAGGGAATGCCAGCCGCCTTGGCAGCTACTGATGCTGCCGTGCAAGGTGTGTGCAGGACAGTCCCAATGGCGGAACCGATCTTGGAAAGAAGTGGTAAGTACTCCCTCCGTAAACCCGGAAAGCAGACTGAGATGGGGATGTTTGCCTCCTCTACTAGAACATCCAAAGCTGGGTCAAAACCATGTCGCCACTGTCGAAAGTGGGCACGTGATGCTCGGATGGCCAGTGGACTCATAGCAATGACCTTGGACACCATCTCGGAGGACTCAAACTCGATCTGATAGTAACCCCGTCCGAGAATCTGGACATCCAAGATCTTGCTCACCTTTGCGAGAAGGCGGGCCTGGAGGAGGTCTCGCAGCTCTCCTCTGCTAGGTCGGGTGCCGAGAATCTTGCAGATGATCGAGGTCGCCTGCAATCGCTCTACCTCTGCGGCAAGGCTCGCTTGCTTTGTAGGCGAGAGAGCAAGTCGAATGGTGGACTCAGCGGGGTCGTGCGAGGGGGCTTCTGGCGAGTCCCTCTGTGGCAAAGCTGGAGTCTCCATCTGTGTCTACTGCTGTTGCGTAAGAAGGGGGCGACGGGAGGGTGCTGCAATTGGGCGCGCCAAACACTGCTCCAAAGAATTGAAACAGGTGTCGAAAATGCCGAGCTGCAGGGAGTTGCCGATGAGGAGGAACCCAACGGATAGGCTAGCGGGTTGAGGCGGGGGGGGGGGGGGGGGGGGGGGGGGGGGGTAGTGGGCTGGGGCAAGCGGACAGGCAGCGAACGGGCGCAAGGGATAAGGCGGCGGCAGCTGGGGCTGAGGGCGGGTGGACGGGCAGGGACAAAGGCAACGCGAGGGGGGGCAGCGGGGGTTGAGGTCAGGCGGGAGGCAGCCAGCTGAGGATAAGGCAGCGCTGGGGGGGGGGGGGTTGGGGTGGGTGCGATGGCGCAGCGGGGCTAACACAGCAGCAACGAGCGTGTCATTTTTTTCAACCGCTTGATTCTTGATATTGCTCTACCTACTTTTGTTGAAAAGTCACTTAAATTAATAAGTGAAAAATGTCAAAAATAGGGAAAATAGGCTAAATGCACTGGAAAATTGCCGTGCTGGAATCTGATGGATTCTGATGGGAATACTGATGATCATGATGTGGGCAACCAGAGGATATGCATCTACACTAAGTGACTGGGCATGCACAGTCTGCGAATAGACTCACAAAAGTGCCAAATCACTTCTAAATCTAGACTGACTGGATTGACTGAACCCTTGTCGTGGTGTAGCTTGTCCACGGACACATAGGGTTGGATGTGTCACGTGACATCCCCTCCTTTTCAAAGTGAGGTACTGGTACCGAACTGTATGGCGTCGAGGGAGATGACCAAAAGCATCCGGAATCCTAGAAGGGACTCTTCGCCGGCCCACTCTGATGCGTGGGTCGTGCGATACTTGAACTTCATAAAGGTGTGCAAAGCTTGCTTATTTGGGCCGTGCCGAAAGCGACACAGTCTTCTGCGTTTCCTTTCTTGCTTCAACTTCGTCTAGAGTCATGCTTCTTTCGTCTTCAAGAATCTCCATGGCTGAAAATTCTTGAAACCATTTCCAACACAAAAACATGAACATACCTATTCCATGTAAAGTGAGTGGAAAAATCTTGTCTTTCTCAAAGTCTGTGCATGCAATGTAGATGAACCAATAGACGGAGTGCCAAACCGTTCACCACACACATGCAAACAATGAGATCGAATCTTTCTCTTATGATCTAGAGCAATCAACTGTGGCAATTCACAACGGAAATGCCCATGCTTGGTGCTCATACTGTCATGTGCTCGCTCTACGAATGTGTCATGCCAAGGAAGAGACATGGAATGTGACTTCCTTGAATGCATACTTTTCAGCTTTTCATGAACAATCCGCATACATTTGTGCTCATTCATGAGTGAAACGTGTTCAACGTACAATATGTCATGCCTAGTAAAAGGGATCACAGAAAGACGCTGACTAAAATATAGGAAACGATCACGAATGAAACACTTGAACAATGCGTGTGTATCAATCATGCGAACACATAATACTTTCTGTGAGGGTTCTTTGGTCCTAGGCTCGAGAGCCAAGATCGGTTCTTCCTGAAGGATCGAATTGTGCTGTGGGGGTTCGTTGAACCTCGACTCAAAAGCCAAGATCGGTTCTTCGTGATTGATCGAATCTACAACGAGGTTAGCTTCGCTAGAAAAAAGCATGCACTATCACATCATCCTTGTGAACAATCACATCATTTTCATGCAACTCATCATGATTGTGAGAAATCACATCTTGAGCATGCAAATCATGATGCTTGTCATTGTCAATCAAATTATCATCATGCTTCTCATAATCATCCAAAACATCATGCTCATCATTATCATTCAAATCATCATGCTTATCAGCATGCAAATCCTGTGTATCATGCTTGGGAGAAGAAGAGACTGAGAGAGTCTCCGTCTCCTGATCCTGTTGCATCTGTGCCTGCATTTGAGAAAAGAGTCGCAACATCTCTTGCATTCTTGCTTTGGTCTCGCGATCAAATTCTGCTTGTCTTGCTTTGTTCTCACGATCAAATTTGGCTTGACTTTCTTCTTCTACCAAGTCGTGCTTACGCTCTATGGTTGCCATTTCTTCTTCGTAGTCACGATCTGTGGCTGCCATTTCTTCTTCGTAGGCCTTTCTGTCTGCTTCTCTTTCTTGGTCCAACTCCTCCATAGGAGTTAGCGCAATCCTTGACGTAGATGGGGAAGGGGGAGGGTTGGAAAAACCTCCTGGTGGGCTGCTGTCGCCAGTTGCTCTGCAAAATGCAAAACGCTAGGATGCTCTGAGGTTCTGCTGTCACTGGAATCTGCAAAAGCAAATCGCTGGCTGATCTGTGATGAAAATGCTAGGTGATGGCTTTGCTCCAAAAACGCTAGGTCTCCTGGGGGGTTCTGCTGAGAAGTTGCCTGTTGAGCGTGGAGCTCTTGCTGCCTCTTCTGCCATTTAGTGCTAACTTTGGTTTGCTTATATATTTTCTTACCCAAATTACCCTATCTACTTTTGTTGGAAAGTCACTTAAATTAATAAGTGAAAAATGTCAAAAATAGGGAAAATAGGCTAAATGCACTGGAAAATTTCCCTGCTGGAATCTGATGGATTCTGATGGGAATACTGATGATCATGCTGTGTACAACCAGAGGATATGCATCTACACTAAGTGACTGGGCATGCACGGTCTGCGAACAGACTCACAAAAGTGCCAAATCACTTCTAAATCTAGAGTGACTGGATTGACTGAACCCTTGTCGTGCTGTAGCTTGTCCACGGACACAGGGTTGGATGTGTCACGTGATAGACAATCATGCATAAACCCAAAGAACTGTACATACAGATGAATAGCCCTTGAGTTAGGCATCACGGCTCTTTGTTCAAAAGGGGGGAGAGGTGCATGAGACCAGAATCATCGTGCTACATAAGACAGAGGGGAAGGCAAGCTTTGTATTTAACCTGTGAACTACTCATACACACATTGTAGCTTCACAATGTGGTTTAAATTACCTCGAGAGATTGATTTTTGGCGGCCCTTCTTGCTGAGATGTCTTGTAGAATGGCTCTGGAGCTGACACATGTCCACTTTTCCCTTTTGGTTTAAATTCCTAGTACCCACCCACTTATGACGTCTCAATGAGGGGCCTAAATGACTTTAACTAAGCCTAGCCACCCTTTTACCAGTCAGATTTCAGTGCCGATCAGCCCAACCATCTCGTGGCTGCCTGGCCTTCACTGCTGCGAGTGAAACACTCTGCCATCGGCCGTTTCACAATGGCCATACAATGTCCGGCTATTTGTGACTTCAAAAAGAGGATCCCAAAATTAAATAAAAATCAAGGAAAGGAAACCAAAAATTAAGGTTATTGTTTGTCACAGTCTCGTGACAGCTTACGCAACTATCACCGAACTGTGCATGGGGATATAGAATCCTGTTCAAACTTTGTTATAAATCGATAACCTTTCTGTTCTTTTTTATTTATTTTTTCCTATTTCTATCAATAATGTTTGGGTTTCTTCTGCTTTAAAACTTCTCAAGTTTTTCCTAATACTATCTTGGCTTCTCTCCTCACCTTTCATACTGATATCTAGTGCGAAGTCTTTTCAATCACGTTACAAGATCTTCATTAATTAGTTCATTTGAACACAATGTTGTGTGCGATGTGTTACGGTTATAACGGTTGCAAATTAGACAGGAAAATACTGGTTAATTGCCTTGGTACTCATCTTTCTTAGACTACAAGAAGGGGATGTGTCTATCCTTCACAATTTTAGCAACCTTCCTAGCCGTCTTTTCCGAACGTGGGAGTCTTTAGGAATATGGTGCAACCATCTGACCCTGATCGAGTGCAACCACCTTTGCCATTGCGGTTGCCCCCACCTCCCCTACCACCATCGCCGGCGCCACTAGGCTATAATGGTTGGAGCCCGTATGGATACCCTTATTATCCGTACTTGGGATTTGTGCCTAACCAACCGAAAGATTTCAAGGATGGTGGCACGACAATCAATTTTTCACCTTCTCCGGGGTGAATATCGGAAGAAAGCATTGCAGTGCCTACATCAATTTGACAACATCTATGCTATGGGGAACTATAGAGAAGAATCCAAGATTTCTTGAGGAGTGGGGTTTATGTAGTGGTTGAGTTTAATCGCGACACAACTGCATGCTCCAAGGACGTGACAAGCTTTCAAGACAATATTTGCACGCAGTTATATGACTTCTCTCTTTGAAGTCCAGATCTCGTTGGAATGGGGCGACTTGAAAATTCTCGCCATAGAAACCATGGAAGACCAATACAAATGTAACAAACTTGGACACCCCAAGTCAAGATTCTACCGCGACACAACAGAGATTCAATTTAAAACAGTTCACAATTCACACTTGAGTCGACATGGCTTGGCGTAGTTCCGTGCCTAGAGATATTGGCCCCAAAGACTGACGCCCCTTTCGGTATTTCTTTTTGTATTAATCTGTGTTCAAAGTACAAGAGAGTGGGTAGGTGCTCATCCTCAGACTCTGCGTCCAGATGCTCTGAGAAGTGAGGGCCTAACCACTTATTTATTGGTTACAAAGGATGTGCAAAAGCAGAGCCCCAAGAGCTGTCAACTTTATAAAAGCTTTTAAAAATAAAGCAACTGGCCCAAAAGCCTTGCTAAATTAAAGCATCCAATCCTCAAAAGCTTGCGTAGAATCAGCCAGCGCGAAAGCAGGGTCTCCGTACTGCTGTCCGTACACTCTGCCACATCAGCATGCCAGCTGATTTTGCACCGCAAATTCCGGGACCTCCGTACGTACTACAGTAGCCTGTCAACGCTTTTTGCGGGTGTGTGTGTACCGAGGTCTGTTGCCACTCTGCCCAGGGCCATGCCACGTCACCGATTTGTGACATACCCCCCTCTTGAAAGCATTGTAATCGCCCTCGATTACGCCTGCAAAACAGACAGAGGCCATAAACTATCTTAGTAGACACTGTCTGTTAGTACCAACACACTAGGCACAACACATCTAGCACATGTACCAATTGATAGTCACATCACAGACATCACTTGACATCACAGGACATCACATGACAAATCACATTAAAAAATCATTCTAAATCTCAGACCATGATTAATCGGCAACGTATTTAGCAATCGCATCTAGATCTAGTCGGGACCTCATAGATGCCCGGTTAACTAATCCATATTGCAATCATGTCTATAGAGATTTATGAGACCGAATTGCTGCAATCATTTCGTCTATTCATATTCATTATCGAAAATTCCAATTCACAAAGTCATACAGTAGAATACTGTCAGCTCAGCAGTATCCTTGAAACCCAAAGGGACATCAGTGACTCTATATAAAAAATCGGAGCAACCTGTCCACAAAGGAGCGAAGTGACTCTCTTCTTGTGCAAACCCGCTGCACTAGATTCGCCCATGCTGAAATCGAGGTTCTATCGGAGTAGACTATGCTAAACCGAATGCTTTAAGGTAAAGGTTCACAATTTGAGGAGTATGTGCTAGGTCCTCCTCCATCCACTTCTCCATCCACAATTTGAGGAGTATGTGCTAGGTCCTCCTCCTCCATCCACTTCGCATCCAATGCGGGATAGTTCTTGAATTTAACCAAGAACCGCCTCATCACTTGCCTCATCACTTTACCTTTAATCTCTCTATCTTTATGTGCCAATATTTGTTCTGGAACGAGTAACTCCTCGCTTTTCTCCACTTCGGGTTGCTCATTTGGCTCCCCATCATTGGACACATCGCCTTTAAAAGGCTTCAAGAGACTCGCATGAAAAGCATTGTAAATTCTCCAAGTATCCGGCAGCTTCAGTCTAAAGGAGACATCATTTATCTTTTCTTTTATCTGGAAAGGTCCATAGTATCTCATGCTAAGCTTTGGAAAAAGCCGCTCCTTTCTCCTTTTCTTTCTCAGGCGTGCCTTCTCAAAACGTAAGAGCACCCAATCGTCTTCCTTTAATTTCAAATTGCGATGGTGTCGATCTGCTGCCTTTTTGTCTTTCCTGAGATTTCTCTAAAGCCTCTGGACCTTGGCAAAAGCAATGTCCCAAGTCCTTCATGTATTGGTTGGCTTCAAAAATCTTATCTTTTGTGCTTAGGAAGGGTGGAACCTGCGTAGCACCTTCAATAATCTCAAATGGCGCCTTTCCCATCGAAGAGTGGATCGTGTTATTATAGGCAAATTCCACCAAAGGCAAAAACTTTTCCCATTGAGTCTTCTGATCCGAAATGTAAGACCTCAATAAATCCAGTATGATTGAATTTGCAATCTCAGATTGCCAATCTGTTTGCGGGTGGAAAGATGATGAGAATTGCAACCGTGTGCCAATGTTCTCCTAAATAGCCTTCCAAAACAAACTCGTAAATCGGGGATCTTTGTCAGAGACAATTGCCTCAGGCATGCCATGTAATCTGAATATCTGGGCAATGAACAATCTCGCTAAATGATCTGGCTTGACTGTTTTCTTCACTTGAATGAAATGAGCTTGCTTGCTACATCTGTCAATAACAGTTCAGATACCATCGTGCCCACTCTGTGTCTTCGGGAGATAAAAAATGAAATCCATTGGAATACTTTCCGAGGGGCGGGTGGGAATGGGTAAAAGTGTTGCTAAATTGGCTATATCTTACAGAAAAATAATTCTAAATGAATTATTGGATTTATAAGTGAGAGGGTTTTCTCGCTTGGAACACCAAGGAAAAAATAATTCTAAATGAATTATTGGAATTTTAAGTGAGAGGGTTTTTCTCACTGGAGACATCTGAGTACAGAGTATTCCTAGTGCGTCATTTCAAGTAATGACGGGAACACTGAGAACGGGAATATCTGTAAGGCCACCAGGAACGGGTACTTCTGATGCGTCACATCGGATGGGTGACAGGGAGCATCGGAAAGAAGTATCTGACCATCCGGGAACGGACATCTCTGATGCATCATAGGATGGGTGACATAGAGCATCGTGAAGGAGATTGTACCGTAAGTTCGGTAGGAAAGGACTAGGTGATGGGTATTCCTGATGCGTCACAAGGTGGGTGACGGGTGCATCGGAAAGGGAATATCCATAGTCGGGAGGAAATTCCAAACTGTGTTAGAATTGTGCACAAGGAAAAAGCAAGCACTTGAATGAAGATGGGTTCAGAGGAAACTTTGAGGAAAAACAGATGCTTTCTGAGAAAGCGGGATTGCTTTTCGGAAAAGCAGATGCTTTCCCGCGAGGAAGTTTATGTTTGCATTGTAATTGTGCGTGTGATTGCATCCAGGGACGCCTGGGAAGTGCTGTGAGAGCATTGTTTTTAACTGATAAGGTTTTATTGAGTTTTTGGGCAGGTTCAGAGTAACTTTTTAAAATACGCCGGCCGCCATTTAATAAGTGGGCAGCCATCTGATAAATAAGGCAACAGATCAGCTAGCGTTTTCTCTCTCTCTTTTTCTGGCAAAACGGGAAAAAAAAAAAAAAAAACGGTCGCGATCTCTACGCGAGCAGCTATTCGTGCCTATAAAAGCATTACATGCCCTCACTCAGAGAGGAGGACCAATCTTTGCAAGGAGGAGATGCTACTGCAGATTTCAGCCGTAAAGAAGACGTTGCCGGTGATGCCCATGGCTGCCCCAAGTGTACCAAATGTCGCCAAGACCCAGTGCGCGAGTTCCCTCGCGAAGAAGTGCCTACGAAGCGTGTTTCCATCGCGACAAGTTGCTGTTTTTCTCTGTTTTCAGCCCACAAACGTCGTAGACGGGGCTGATTTACGAGAAGGAACCCGAGAACACACCTCTTTTGTGTGTAGGATTGAAAGAGAGGATTTTCTGTGGAGAGATCTCTTCTGAGGAATTGCTTTTCGAGAATCGAGTTGCGTTTCGAGCGTCGAGACTTTGAAGGTAACGATTTTCATGTTCTGATCTTTGAGTATTTGATTGCAGGTGTACTTCCTCTTCGTGAGGGAGAAGGAGCAAAGGAAGGCATGAGCCTCTGTAGGAGAAAAGCGCTCTGAGGAACTAGAGCCAGATCAGCCCAAGGGTTTCGTACCCGAGTTTGGGAAGTAGATCCACGGATTGGAGAGAGGTAGTCTCTCAAGTTGTGATCCGGAAGTTGGGATTCCCAAGTAAGAACTTCGTGTCTGGGAAAGCAGAGTTGTTCTGCGGGAAGAGGACTCTGGAAAGAGAGTGGGAAAAGAGTTGTAGGGATGCCATGCCCTGAGTCTGGAAGGTGAGATCGAGAGGCGAGAACCTTGATTCTCGAGGAATTGTAATAAGGAACGGAAGTTCCTTGGAATAGGGTTTTGCCCTAGGAATTGGAAGCTGAGGCTTCCAAGAACCATCAAGTCTTATTCTAGAACGAACGTGGTAATACGTTCGGTTCAAGTGCTTGTATAGACTTCTCCTCAGTAATAAAGATACTATTACGGGGGGGGGGGGGGACCAACCCATCTTTTGGTCCCCAGTATTGTGTCGATCTTCTCACTCTCTATCTCTCTCTCTATTTATTTCTCTCTATATCCTCTGGCTTCAGTAATAAGTGATAAATCCTATTTATCTGAATGTATTTTATATTGTTATGCGCTCCCGTTTGTGACAAAAAGGCTGTAACAATCCTTGTCCTTTATGCCTGTCAAATTTGACCTTCTGGCATACCAAGCAACTGCGTACAAAATCGTCCACATCCTTCTTGAGTCTCGGTCAAAAGAAGTAACGCTTGACACCTTTCAAGGTGGTATCAATGCTGCGGTGACCCGTAAATGGTGGGCAGTGGCATTCGGTTAGAACCTTTTTCCTCAACGGCTGTGTAACACACAACATCGTCTTCTTCATCAAGTAGCCATCTCGAATGGAATATCCCGCTACTATCTTCCCATTCTGTATTCGACTGAATACATCTAAAAAATCTGGATCTGTGGCGTACTGATCGACCATGTTCTCGAAGCTTCTATGATGAATCGTGGAAATAGCCAAGACCAACGGCTTCCGCGACAAAGCATCTGCCACCAAGTTTTTCTGTCCCTGCACATGGACAATCTTGAAGTGAAACTGTGACAAGATGTTAGCCCACTACATCTGCTTTTCCGATAGCTGCTTCTATGACAAGAAGTAGCGTAAACTTTGATGATCAGTGAAGAGTGTAAAATCGGCTCGGACTAGGTAATGTCGCCACTGAGTAAGAGCGTGGATAACCGCCAAAAGCTCTTTCTCATATATCTGTGCTGTCAATTTCGGCCTTGAAAACAATTGGCTCTCATAGGCAATGACGTGGCCTTCTTGCATTAAGACTGCACCTAGACTACGACCACAAGCATCACAATATACTTTGAATGGCTTTTGCAAATGCGGCAAAGTCAAAACTGGTCTTGTAGTCAATTTCTTTTTCAATGTCTGAAAGGAAGTCACCTCTGTGGGTCCCCACGAGAAAGGGACTCCTTTCTGTGTCAAGATATGCAAAGGGGAAGCAACCTGTGCAAAGTTGCTAATGAACCGCCGGTAGTAAGAACATAAGCCCAAGAAACTTCTAACTTCATGGACATTCTTCAAATCGGGGCCAATCACGTATAGTCTCAATCTTGGCCGGGTCCATCTGCACTCGTGGTGCTGAGACAATGTGTCCCAAAAAGTGTATCTCTGATAAGAAAAATTCACTTTTCTTTGCATTGATCACCAACTTGTGATCTCGCAATGCCTGAAAGACCTATAGCAGATGTTCTCTATGTTCTGCCTCATCATTTGAGAAGACAATAATGTCATTAAAGAAAGTGCCAACAAAAGATCTGTACTCTCTGAAAATCCTGTCCATCATTCGGTTAAAAGTCACTGGAGCATTGATGAGGCCAAAAGGCATCACCAAAAATTCGAATAAATTGAAGCTCGTCCGAAAAGCTATCTTGTAGACATCTCCCGGCGCGATTCAGATCTAATGATATCCGCTTTTCAAATCGACCTTGCTGAAACAAGAGAATCCCCGTAATCCGTCAAGAATATCATCGATCCTTGAAATCGGAAATCTGTTCTTGATGGTGATTTTATTGAAAGCTTTGTAATCAATGCACATTCTCCAAGATCCCCAAGGGCCTGCGAGGCGAGTCACCATCCGCTCGTCCTGAGGATCATACCATTGATCTGATACCTGGAAGCACACCACGGAACCGGCCACCTTACTGTGTGAGCCGAGTCCAGAACGAAGAAATTATGAACCAAGTGAAAGACCTCTTGGAAAAGAGTCTTGTCCAGTCTAGTACTTCAACCGTATCGCTCTCCAGTGTTGTTGGTTTTGAAGAAAGACGGATCTTGGAGAATGTGCATCGATTATAGAGGTCTCAACAAAATCACCATGAAGAACAGATTTCCGATATCTAGAATCGATGATATACTTGACAGATTACAGGGATCATCGTGCTTTAGCAGGATCGATTTGGAGAGCGGATATCATCAGATCCGAATCGCACCGGGAGACGTCTACAAGATAGCCTTTCGGACGACTTTTGGGTTATTTGAGTTTTTGGTGATGCCTTTTGGCTTAACCAATGCTATTGCGACATTTAACCGAATGATGGACAAGATTTTTCGAGAGTACAGACTATTTGTTGACACTTTCTTCGACGATATCATTATTTTCTCCAAGGGTGTGGCAGAACATAGAGAACATCTGCTTTAGGTCTTTCAGGCATTACAAGATCACAAGTTGCTGATTAATGCGAAGAAAAGTGAATTTTTCCTACCGAAGATACACTGTTTGGGACACATTGTCTCGGTAGCAAGAGTGCAGATCGACCCGACCAAGATAGAGACTATCCGTGATTGGCCCGATTTGAAGAATGTCCATGAAGTTAGAAGCTTCTTGGGTTTGTGTTCGTACTACAGGCGGTTCATTAGAAAGTTTGCAGAGGTTGCTTCTGATTTGCATATTTTGACATAGAAAATAGAGGTGACTGACGTTCAGACATTGAAAGAGAAATTGACTACAGGACCAGTTTTGACTTTGCCGGACTTGCAAAAGTCATTTGAAGTATATTGTGATGCTTGTGGTCGTAGTCTGGGTACGGTCTTAATGCAAGAAGGCCATGTCATTACTTACGAGAGCCGATTGTTCTCAAGGCCGGAATTGACAGCACAGTATGAGAAAGAGCTTTTGGCGGCACTACCTACTTGGAGTGGATTTTATTGTCTTTACAGACCATCAGAGTTTGCGCTACTTCTTGTCACAGAAGTAGCAATCGGAAAAGCAGATGCGGTAGGTGAACATCTTGTCACAATTTTACTTCCTGATTGTCCATGTGCAGGGACAGAAGAATTTGGTGGCGGATGCTTTGTCTCGGAAGCCGTTGGTTCTGGCTATTTCCGCGATACATCATAGGAGGTTCGAGGAAATGGTCGATTAGTATGCCACAAATGCAGATTTTGCAGACATTTTTACACGGATACGGGATGGGGAGATAGTAGCGGGATATTCCATTCGGCTACTTCATGAGGAAAACCATGTTGTGCGTTACACAGCCGTTGAGGGAAAAAGGTTATGACTGAATGCCACTGTCCACCTTTTATGGGTCACCGCGGCATTGCTACCACCTTGAAAGGGGTAGAGAGAGACTTCTTTTGGCCGACACTCAAGAAAGATGTGGACGAGTTTGTGGGCAGGTGCTTGGTATGCTAGAAGGTCAAGTTTGATAGGCATAAATGGATTTCATTTTTGATCTCCCGAGAACACAGAGTGGTCACGATGGTATCTGGATTGTTATTGACAGGCTTAGCAAGCAAGCTCATTTCTTTCCAGTGAAGAAAACAGTCAAGCCGGATCACTTAGCGAGACTGTTTGTGGCCCAGATCTTCAGATTCCATGGCATGCCTGAGACGATTGTCTTTGACAGGGACCCCATATTTACTTTTGGAAGGCAATTTGGGAGAACATTGGCACGCGGTTGCAATTCTCGTCAACCTTCCACCCGCAGACTGACGGGCAATCTGAGATTGCCAATTCAGTGGTTCTAGATTTATTGAAGTCTTACATCTCGGATCAGAAGACTCAGTGGGAAAAGTACTTACCTTCGGTGAAATTTGCCTACAACAACACGATACACTCTTCGACGAGGAAGGCGCCATTTGAGATTATTTGTAAGGTGCAGCGGAATGAATGTTTGAACTTTGCTCAAGATGAGTGCTCCGGCCTGTGCTCAAGGGTTTCTTTTACTTACGGAAGGGAGAACCTTCCGTTCCTTTAGTGAGAGGGTGCAATGGACACAAACAAAGTGAACGGACACTGTGAATGGAAGTGCATGAGACTGAGGGATAGAGAGAGAAGAGAATACGACTCCAGAGATGTTGTAAAACCCTCTTCCGAAGGCCCCACTTTCTATGGCGAGAGCGGTCTACTTATGGTTGCACAAATCTCTACAATGTTTGGACTTGCCGACGATGTCGACGACGAGACAGGGTGAAATCTGAAAATTCTAAGGCTGAAATCTGCAAATCTTTATCTGCTGAATTCCGACTCTGTGTCGATGACGATGTCGATGGCGACGATGCAATGACGACACGCTGAAAATGCAGATGCTGAAATCTGCGTTTTCTGGGCTGAAACTGCAAACTTCGATGGATCCCACCGTGCGGCGAGGAACTGCTGCGGGAAGGTGAGATCTGCGAGGTTCAAACTTGATCTGCGAGTGCTAAAGGCTGAAAACTGAAAACGCTGGTGGTTCTTGATGTTCTGTCGTGGTGAATCTGCAAAACGCCGGGGCTGATCTGCAAACCAAAAACGCTAGGGCTGATTTGAATCCTTTTGCGAAAACGCTAGGGCTGTTGCCGGATGTCTTGCAAATGCAAAACGCTAGACTGATCTGTGGTTCTACTATCGCTGGGAATCTGCAATTGAAAAAACGCTGGCTAATCTGGTGCAAAAACGCTAGGCCTTCTGTTGACAGAAAACGCTAGCCTGTTGGGGGTCCTGCTGAGAAGGTGCCTGTTGAACTGAGTTCCTGCTGCCTCTTCTGTCAGAAAGTGCTAGTGCTAGGTTTTTATTTATACAAACTTAGCAAAATTGCCCTACCTACGTTCAACAAAAGTCACTTAAAAATAATAAGTGAAAAATGTCAAAAATAGGGAAAATAGGTCTATGCACTGTAAAAATGCTACTGATGGGATCTGACTGGAATCTGATGGTCATGCTGTGTGCAACTAGAGGATATGCATGGTCTGCAAACAGACTCACAAAAGTGCCAGATCACTTCCTATTCTAGACTGACTTGACTGAACTGAACCCTGATCATGCTGTAGCTTGTCCATGGACACATAGGGTTGGATATGTCATGTGACATTATTGAAGGTGCTACGAAGGTTCCACCCTTCCTAAGCACGAAAGATAAGATTTTTGAATTCGATGAGTACACGCGCGACTTGGATATGGCTTTTGCCAAGGTCCGTGAGGCTTTGCAAAAATCTCAATAAAGACAGAAAAAGGCAGCAGATTGCCATCGTCGTGATTTGAAATTGAAGGAGAATGATTGGGTGCTCTTACGTTTTGAGAAGGCACGCCTGAGAAAGAAAAAGGGAAAGGAGAGGCTTTTTTCCAGCTTAGTATGCGATACTACGGACCTTTCCAGATCTCCGAAAAGATAAATGATGTCTTCTTCTGACTGAAGCTGCCTGAAACTTGGAGGATTTTCTATGCTTTTCATGTGAGTCTCCTGAGGCCTTTTAGAGGCGATGTGTCCGAGAATGGGGAGCCTGATGAGCAACCCGAAGTGGAAGAAAACGAGGAGATCCTTTTTCCAAAAGAGATATTGGCACATAAAGACAAGAAGATTAAGGGTAAAGTGATAAGGCGGTTTTTGGTTAAATTCAAGAACTATCCTGCATTGGATGCGAAGTGGATGGAGGAGGAGGACCTAGCAGATACTCCTCAGATTGTGAAATTTTTACCTTGAAGCTTTTGGTTTAGCATAGTCTATTCCAATCGAAACCCCAAATTCAGCTTGGCCAAAAATCTGGTGTAGTGGGTATGCACAAGAGGGGAGTTACTCCGCTCCTTTGTCAACAGATGCCACGAATTTTGAATACTAGAGTCACTGATGTCTCTTTGAGCTTCAAGGATACTGAGAGCTGACAGTATTCTACTGTAATGACTTTATGAAATGGAATTCCCGATAATAAGATACTGATTTGTTCTTGACTTGTCGAAGTGCAGGAACTGATAGACGAAATGACTGCAGCATTTTGGTCTCAATGATCTTGATAGACATGGTTGCAATAGGGATTAGTCAATCGGGCATCTACGAGGTTCTGAGTGGATCCAGATGCGATTGCTAATTGCATTGCCGATAAATCATGGTCTAAGATCCGAACGAATGTTGAATGTAATTTGTCATGTGATGTCCTGTAATGTCAAGTGATGTCGTGTGATGTGACTGTCGATTGGTACATGTGCTAGATGTGTGTTCCTAGTGCGTCGATACTAACAGTTAGTGTGTGCTAAGGCAGTTAATGGCTTCTGTCTGTTTTGCAGGCGTAATCGACTGCGATTACAATGCTTTCAGGAGGGGGGTATGTCACAAACTGGTGACGTGGCTGCCCGGTACACACACCCTCCCCGCATGGACAGCCCCCGGAAATGACCCTGAATTGCTGATGTGGTAGGCTCCGTACGGACAGGCCGGAAATTTGCGGCGCATATCACGGAATTCCATACTATTGACGTGGCAAATTTTACGTACGGAAAAACTGGCAGCTTTTGCTTGGTGTTGCTTTATTTTGGCTACGCAAAAGAGGAGAGAGAGAGAGAGAGCTAAACGCTCTATGTTATTTTACTAATGAAAGAGAGAGACAGAGAGATTTTGCTTTATTTCGGCAAGGCTTTTGATTTTCAGCTTTTGGGGCTCTTCTTGTGGCATCCCTTGTAACTTTTAAATAAGTGGGCAGGCCTCCCACTTCTTAGAGCATCTGGACGCAGAGTCTGAGAGTGAGAGCCTCCCACTCGCTTGTACTTTGCAATAGATTAATACAAAAAGAAATACCGAAAGGGGCGCCAGTCTTTGGGGCCAACATCTCTAGGCACGGAACCCCGTCGGGCTTGTGTCGAATCAATTGTGAACTGTGAACTGTTTTGAAGTGATTTATTGTTGGTGTGGGGGTAGATTCTCGACTTGGAGTGTCCAAGTCTGTTACAGATGGGTCCCCTGCATCACACATTGATTCTCGAGGAGAATCTGACAGACCCGTCAAGTTTTTTTTGTTTGTTAAAGAATCTTTGTGTCCCGACCCTGGACTTATTAGCCACTTCCAATCTCGTCCATTGCGCATTGGGCTTGCTCCCGTCTTCATCGCTCTTTCTTAAAGAGCAGAAGCCATAAAGAACCCAAGAGTACACATGGGTTCCCAAGAGTACACATGGGTTTTCGCGGAGAATCTGACAGAGATAACACTTCTCGGTGGGAAGGCAAAGAAAAGTTGCAATCCGGTGCGGGAACTGAAGAAAAGAATGAAGAATTGGGCAAATTTTCGGTGGGGAAGTTTGCCATAGCAGAGTACCAACATCAATTGCAGGTTGACACGTGTGTGAAAAGATTAATGAAGTACTTCCAGAACCCGAAATATGTGAAATATTTGAAGACTTATCTGATGGATGAGATTCACGTGAGATGGCGAGAGGCCATTGATTCTCCTCTGAGGTTGGGGAGAAAGCTGAAAGGGTAGAAGAGTGCAGAAAAGCGGAAGTTGTACTCGTAGAAAGAGCTGGATAAAGCTCTTGAAATGAAGATGAACCAGATAATGAAAGGCTTGAAGCACCCTCGGAAGAAGAGGAAATCGGTAGATTTCCCTAGTTATTTGGGCTGGAAGTGGAGTTTCGGGGTGGCAAGCAAATCCAAGAAGGGTGCTCATTTCAAGGATGACTCAGATTTTTCTTCGTCTTCAGAGAGTTCCGACAATTTGTCATCCTCTAGTTCCAGAGAGGATGAGAAAAGGCGGAAGAAGTGGAGAAAGAGCAAGAAAAGCAGTTTTCTAAAAAAGTCTAGAAGGCATAGGATGGTCTAGTAGTCTCTCGACCTGGTCTAGTTCTCTCTCGTCCAAGTGTAGCCAAGTGGTCCAGTCACTCGCCTTGGTCCAGTGGCGTTTGGGCCAGTGTCCAGTAAGTTACAGGTCTTCATGCCCAAGGCTTGGGTGGGTTTCTAGTTACTGTATGACACATACAAGGAAGTAAAAGAGTGACAAAGCTCACTACTAAGTCCTCTAAAGTACTACCACAGGAAGCGTCAACCCTTCGTGCCAAGCAGAAGTCCACCAGCTCCATTACCCCTACCTTCCCCCTCAACCAGTTCTACACCTACCTAGTCACCCCCCATCAATAAACTTCTCATCCCCTGTGTTACAGCAAGCTCCAGTGCAACAAGCTTCTGCACATACAGGCATGGAGGAGCTCACAAGCGTTCTAGCTAAGGTCTCCACATCATGAGGTTTTGGACCAGATCAAGCGCGAGCTAGAGGAGCTCAGGTCTCAACAGGAGACTAAAGCTATGGTCTGGTGTAGCTCATGCCGCTCTCTAGGGCACCCTCCACAAGAATGCCCCCTTTGGGCTTATTGCCACTTCTGTGAAAAGTCTGGACATGAGGACAAGGATTGCTACTATCTCAAGGGATAGCTACAAATACAACAAAGTCTTGGTCCTACTCTTCAACAAGGGCTAGCACCTGCATCCAACATGGTTTCCCCCTATGGCCATCCAAACCACATGCCACCTTTGTTGACAGCCCCTCCTATACAAGGTATGCAAAGTACTTTTGCCTCTTAGAGCTTTTATCATGCCCATGCTCCCTCAAACCCTCAAAGCTTCTACGCCTCCACCTCCAACGCCATGCACCAAGAGCGAGGACCACCTCACCCTTCGACTCGCCCATTGAATTGGCCCACTTTGTGCTACACATGCGGGGAATATGGTCATTACTAAAGCAAATGCCCCTTGCCAGAAGGGTCGCCTCCGTGCCATTATTGCCCTGAAGCGAAGGATCACTACAGTAAGGATTCTCCCAAACTTCGTGCATCCACGACTTCGAGCCCAAGTCACAGCCAAAGTGAGTTTACCTTTCCCAAGATCAATCTGATAGCAGTTAGCACCGTCATTTGGGAAAGGTGGAGTGGAACACCGTCATTTGGTGGCCCCTAATGACAAGTTCAAACTGGGGTTCTTACTCGAGCCCAGAGGGCATCCTTGGGTCTCAGACTTCCATTCAATTCCCCTCTTCCGCCCACGATCCCACCAATGGATACCCCGCTTCCAGCTGTCGACAAGCCATTCCCTAGTGCCAAGCACGGATCCTCATCTTTGCTCTCCTATATTGATGAAGCTTTCTTGGAAGCAGTTGCTGATCTACAGCAGATCAAGGTACCAGAGAAAGCACTGGTAGAAAAAGGAAAGCTTATAGTAGAGACAATCTTGAAGAACACTTTCCAACAAATGTCGCTCTATGACATCAATTTGACTGATGAGATCTTGATTCAGAGAACCCAATATACCTCCAACAATGAAAGTAGAAAGAAAAAGAGTTCCCAAGAAAAGAAGGATAAGGATACACGACCCCGACTGACTCTTCGAGAAAGGGCTAACTATATCAGAGAGGGGAAGTGTTTTGGTTGCGGGGAACAAGGAGTCCCATAGTTACTTGGAACGGGAACGGGGAACGAGAAGGGGGGGCGTTGGAACGGTACCGGAATGGGGAGGGGGACACTGGAACGGTACACTAAAAAAACGCTAAAATCAGCCTCAAAATAGCCTATAAGTTAGTAAACAATTGTAAACCAAGCTTCTAATATCTAGTTGCACAATTTGAATCATGGTTAGGCATGTTTTAACATGTCGCTTGTGCGCGTTAGTGGTTGCGGACGGAGCTTGAGAGAGGGATAGAGGGATGGAGCTTGAGGCCAGAGCGTTGAGAGAGGGATGGACTCCGATGGAGGGATGCAGGGATGGAGCTTGAGAGCTTGTGGCTTCAAGCTTGAGAGAGAGGGTGAGAGTGGCTCCCCAACTTCAAATTTGTGAAAATGGCTGTTTTTTCAAAATTTGTTTCCCCTATTCCATTGTTACGTTCCTGTTTCGGAGCGTTAAAACGTTCCCGTCACCGTTTCGACAGACTGCACTGGCTGGTACGCCGTTTCGATAGGGCAAGGGGCCGTTCCGCACGTTCCCTGTTACACTCACATGGACACATCTCCACAAAGTGCCCCAAAAAGGCAGAACAAGAACAGATTGAAGACAGGCGAGAGAGTTCCAGAGTAGCAGAGGAACGTGGTAGAAAAGGCAAGATGAAAGTAGGACTGGTACCAGATTGCATGGGTACTGACCCAAGCCTGATTGATGAAAGTACAGAACTTTGCCGAGATTGGGGCAAAGTGAAAGATCAAGAAGCCCTGATTTTCTTCAATAGAGGAGCTAAGGCCAACTTCATTTCACCTGAATTGGCGGCGCAGCTCGAGATTACACCCGACAAGATGGGACCATCGGCAGAGGCAGTTCTAGCGGCACTTGGACGGGACATAGCCATTACACTTGTCATTGGCAAACTTCGAACTTGCATTGTCAGGGGTATTTAGGGCACGAGGACTTCTACATCATGCCTTTGAAAGGGTGTGATGTCCTCCTAGGAGTCCCTTGGTACATATGAGTAGTCGTTCTGGGCCAGTGATATTATCTTGTACGTAGTCGTCTAGAGCGGGTCTTACACAGAGCACATTAGCACCATCCCTGCACATCTGAGCGTCGATAACCCCATTGTACATGTGAGTCCTGGGCTGGAGCTGTGAGTGCTGCCACGCCAGAGTCTGTACACGGTTCTTTGAGCTAGTCGAGTCCACATGTTCTGGTCCACTGTTGTTATCCATTGTTTTTGTGTTTCATTCTGTTTGAGAGAGTTTCCATTTGTTGAGTGAGATTGTCTCGCACATTGCACTGAGGGCAGCCACACTGTTGAGAGCACGACATATTATCCGCGCTACAAGTGCTCTCATTTTGGCGATCACGGTGGGACCTCAACTGAAGTCTCACTCTGTTGAGTAGCTGGTTTCTTCGCCTCGCCTGTGCAGCCTGTTGGTCTGGTTTGGTCTGGTTCAGCTTAATCTAGCTGGTCTAGTCTCTCGCCTTGTTGGTCTGGTTCTCTCTTGCAGTGGTCCACCGAGTGCTCGTCCTGGTCTAGGCCTTTCTCGTCCCTGGTCTCTGGTCCTTGGTCCTTGGTCCTGGTCTAGTCCTCGCCCTGGTCCAGCCCTCCTCGTCCTGGTCCTTGGTCCTTGGTCCAGGTCTAGTCCTCGCCCTGGTCCAGCCCTCCTGGGTCCTCGGTCCTGGGTCCTCGGTCCTGGTCCTGGTCCTGGTCCTGGTCCTGGTCCTGGTCCTGGTCCTGGTCCTGGTCCTTGTCCTTGTCCTTGGTCCTTGGTCCTGGTCTAGTCCTCGCCCTGGTCCAGTCCTCCTCGTCCTGCCAGCTAGGTGGTCTAGTCATTCGTCCTGGACCAGGTGGTCTAGTCACTATCCTCACTTGTTCGGTTTTAGACCCGTGTTGTTCACTGCATGACACATACAAGGCGGTCAGTTGAGCGTCAAAGCGCACTACTGAGCCCTCTGAAGCACTATAACAGAAGACGCCCTGTGGTATCTAGTAGAAGTCCATTAACCTCATCAACCATACCTCCACATACGACATCCCTCATTCCTTCATCCGGTTCCACATCTTCCAGATCAGCTTCTCCAGCAAAGCTCTCTCCTATTCTGCTACAGCAGGCTATTGAGCAATAGGCTCAACAAGGGGCCATGGAGGCGTTGGCTAGTGTGTTGGCCAAGGTAAAAATCAAGTTCCCCACCTTCAAAGGACTCTCCTCGGAAGATGCGGACGACCATGCACGGAGGTTCGTATCTCTCTGTAGAGGACGTGGTCTTAACAGGGAAGATGCTTATCTGGTACTTTTTCCATCAACCTTGGATGGCTTAGCAGACAAATGGTACAGCCAGTTTGCAGAGAATCATTTTTCAACTTGGGCAAACTTAAGACAACAGTTCTGTGCAGCTTTAGGCCGGGCGACTACCAAGAGAAAGTGTTGGATGAGTTGGCCAACATGGTGCTCCAACCAGAGGAGACTTTTGCAGAGCTTATGACCAAAACCAAGTCTCTGGTTGCCAAGCTTCCCCAGCAACCCGGTGAATTCATGGTTAAGAAGTGGGTGGAGAAGGCGCTTCCCAAAACCTCTCAACAAAAACTCCAGGAGAGCCTCCGACCCGACGCCACTCTGGAGGAATTCATCGCCACTGCTACGAGGATAGAGGGGGCTAGGAAGCTGTTCACCAGCCCCCCTCACATAGAGACCCCCTCTGTGTTTTTGGACAATCCTTATGATCCTTTATCTTCTTTACGCAGGGAATTGGAAGCCCTAAAGTTACAGCGAGCTCTTCAAGAGGAGAGATCCTTCTCTCTTAGACAGGAGAAGCCCCCACATCAAGAGGCTTATGATCAACTTAAAAGAGAGCTAGAAGAGCTCAGGTCTCAGCAGGAGACTAAGGCTATGGTATGGTGTAGCTCATGTCGATCTCCAGGGCATCCTTCTCAGGACTGCCCACTTCGAGCTTACTGCCATTTCTGCGAGAAGCCTGGCCATGATGACAAAGAGTGCTATTATCTGAAGGGAATGCGGCAACTACAACAGAGCCTCGCCCCCAACCTTCAACAAGGGTTGACACCTACATCCAACATGGTTTCACCCTATGGTCATCAACACCCTATGCCACCTCTGCTGACAACACCTCCTATGCAAGGTATGCACAACAACTTCGCATCTCCCAATTTTTATCATGCTAATGCTCCCTCAACCCCTCAGAGCTTCTACACGTCACCCTCAAACTCCATGCAACAACCACCTCGTCCGCCGTTCCGTCCCTCCAATCGGCCCATTTTATGCTACAGATGTGGAGAGTATGGGCATTATCAGAGCAAATGCCCTCTGCCAGAAGGCTCTCCTCCGTGCCAACTTTGCCCTGAGGCTCAGGATCACTACACTAAGGATTGTCCTAAACAACGCGCCTCTACCTCTGCGAGCCCAAGTCAGAGCCAACCGGAATTCACCTTTCCCAAGATCAATTTGATAGCAGTTAGTACCAACCCCAAGCCACCACTTTCTGCCCATATGATTGCCTCTCAAGACAAGTTGCAGCTGGTAGAGGAGCCAGCTGGTGTCCTCACATGAGCTCAGAGGGCAGCCCTCGGCCTCGATCTTCCAGCAGGTACAGCCCTTTCCTCCCCAATGTCTACACCTCCTCCAGCAGCTGACATGCCATCCCCTAGTGCTAAGAAAGGATCTTTCACTATGCTTTCCGATATTGATGGGGCTTTCTTAGAAGCAGTTGCTGACTTACAAAAGATCAAGGAAACTGAGAAGACATTGATCCCAAGAGAAAAACCTACAGTAGAGACTATATTGAAGAATACCTTTCAGCAAGTGTCATTGTATGACATGCTTCGACTTGATGCAAATTTTCGAAGTGACACCCTTGCCATCATTCAATCTCTGTACCCTGGTGCAGGGTCTAGTGGCGGGCACCTCCCAGTGCAGCCCTCCGAATCCTACATGATATCCTATCCCGAAGCTTCACTTACTGATTACAGGAGTCCGCGTCTAACCGTTTCTATTATGAGCCGCGAATTCTCAGGGGTCATAGTAGATGGTGGGTCGGGTATCAACCTGATGCCTGAATTCACTATGCTGGCATTGGGTCTCCAGCCCACTAGGCCTGCCCCATTCACAGTGGCTTTGGCCGACCAGAGGACTGTCTACCCCTCGGGCATTGTAGAAAAGGTGCCTCTGCAGGTTCAAGATTTCACATTCAGCTTGGATTTTGTGGTGGTTCGCCTTCCCCAGGTAGAAGGCGGCTTCCCATTGCTCATTGGCAGACCATGGCTACGACACACGAAAGCACTACATGATTGGGGAAACGATGCAATGTGGATACGAACCCCTGGCTCCCCAATGCAACCGATTCGCCTTGAAGGTGGAATGGATCCGGTGGTGCATCATAGTTCCCTGTCCATGGAGTCCAATCCCGAACTGGAACAACCTACTCCGCCGGATGGGTCAGATGAAGACTTGCTGGAGTGGTTGGAGGCTACCAAATCTATGCCTTGTTATGGAGTCTCTATTCACTCTTTGCCTGAAGGAACATCCTCTTCAAATGATTCCACAGCAACTCAATCTAATGTGCCACCTGAGCCTATGAAGAAGTATAGAAGCAATAAGAAATCTCCTCTACAAACACCTTTGGTGTCTGCTTCTCCGACCAGAACAAAGCTCTCCTTTGTGTATAGCAAACTCCCTTCACAGAGCCCGTCCTGCAAGATGAATTCTAAGATCATGATCGCTGTATTGCTCATGGTAACTGCGTGCTCATTATGTGCACCTATCTACCCTATCCCCCTCGCCCCCTCACTACCCCTCGCCTTACCCTACCCCTCACCCCCTCGCCCTAGCCCCCTACCTACCCCCTCGCCCTCGCCCTCGCCCTCCCACCTACCTACCCCCTCGCCCTCGCCCTCCCCTTCCCCCTCTCACCTACCTACCCCCTCGCCCTCGCCCTCCCCCTCTCACCTACCTACCCCCTCGCCCTAGCCCCCCTACCTACCCCCTAACCCTCGCCCTCGCCCTCGCCCTCGCCCTCGCCCTCGCCCTCGCCCTCCCACCTACCTACCCCCTCGCCCTAGCCCTCCCCCTCCCACCTACCTACACCCTCGCCCTTGCCTCCCCTTGTCCCCTAGCCCCTAGCCTCTAGCCCCTAGCCCATAGTCCCCTCGCCCTTAGCCCCTAGTCCCTAGTCCCTAGCCCCTAGTCTCTAGTCCCTAGTCCCTCGCCCCTAGTCTCTAGTCCCTAGTCCCTCGCCCCTAACCCCTAGTCCCTAGTCCCTAGCCCTAAAAAAAAAAAAAAAAAACCAAGGTTATTAAAAAAAAAAAAAGTGTAGCCTGCTATAGTGTCACTTTCACTTTCACACGACAGTAGTTTGCAGTTGGGCTTTGGTCAGTTGGTCTTTGATTTGGTCGGTTCCACTTGGGCAGAGACACGTGGCAGGATGGTGGGTTCCTGCCTAGTTAGAGGCTTAAGGCGATTGCAAGCAGTGTAATGTTCTTAACTCCACCTTTGAGGTATGTATGGTCATGGGCCTAACACCTACTTCAAGAAAGATCTACGGATGCAGTACCGAGTCGTTTTCCTTCGCAGCTTTTTCAGTATTCCTCTCACCGAGACGGTGCGCGGTCTTGTGGCGAGCAACCTGTAGCAGGGCTACAGTGTCACTTCACAGGACAGACAGTTGGACAGTTGGTTACACTTGGTCCTGGTTCACACTGGACGGACCCTCTGGTCTGGGAGCGACACGTGGCAGGGTACCTACCGACGGTGGTCTAGTGGACTTCGTCGCCAGGTCACCACATGGCTGACATTTATGAGCCGTTGGTGGCTCTTTATGGTGATACATATGAGTAGTCGTTCTGGGCCAGTGATATTATCTTGTACGTAGTCGTCTAGAGCAGGTCTTACACAGAGCACATTAGCACCATCCCTGCACATCTGAGCGTCGATAACCCCATTGTACCTGTGAGTCCTGGGCTGGAGCTGTGAGTGCTGCCACGCCAGAGTCTGTACACGGTTCTTTGAGCTAGTCGAGTCCACATGTTCTGGTCCACTGTTGTTATCCATTGTTTCTGTGTTTCATTCTGTTTGAGAGAGTTTCCATTTGTTGAGTGAGATTGTCTCGCACATTGCACTGAGGGGCACCCACACTGTAGAGAGCACGACATATTATCCGCGCTACACAAAGAAAGCAACCTTGACGAATGAAAAGGGCGGAAAAATTGTACTTGATGTGAAATTGAAGGGCGAGTTCGTCCCTATTGTATCGACTTTGGCCATTTCCAAATTAATGAAATCCAGTCTCTTTGTTTACTCGATCTACTTGAAAGAGTTAAAGGATGAACACAAAATGAACATGTTTGAACTTGATAAAAAATGCCAAGATTTTCTCTATACACATGCTGATTGTTTCTCTGAGGGCCTGCTAGGCAAGTTGCCCCCGTCTCGTCGTGAGAATCATACTATTGATCTGATTCCTGGAAGCACACCACCGAACCGGCCACCTTACCGTGGTAGCCGAGCCCAAAATGAAGAGATCATGAACCAAGCGAAAGACCTTCTGGAAAAGGGTCTTATCCAGCCAAGTACTTCACTCTACTGCTCTCCAGTGTTGTTGGTATTAAAGAAAGATGGATCTTGGAGAATGTGCATTGATTACAGAGCTCTCAATAAAATCACTATCAAAAACAGATTTCCAATTCCAAGGATCGATGATACGACTTCAAGGATCCTCTTGTTTCAGTAGGATTGATTTGAAAAGCAGATATCATCAGATCAGAATCGCTCTGGGAAATGTCTACAAGACAGCCTTTCGGACAAGTTTCGGTTTATATGAATTTTTGGTGATGCCTTTTGGCCTTACCAACGCTCCAGCGACTTTCAACCGAATGATGGATAGGATTTTCCGAGAGTATAGATCATTTGTCGGCACTTTCTTTGATGACATTAGTCTTCTCCAAGGATGAGGCAGAACATGGACACCATCTGCTACACGTCTTTCAGGCATTGCGGGATCACAAGTTAGTTATCAATGCCGATAGAGTGAATTTTTCTTGCTGGAGATACACTTTTTGGGAAACATCGTCTCAGCAGTAGGAGTACAGATGGACCCGGCCAAGATTAACACTATTTGTGATTGGCCAGATTTGAAGAATGTTGATGAAGCTAGAAGCTTCTTGGGCTTTTGTTCTTACTACCAGTGGTTCATTCGAAAGTTTGCAGAGGTAGCTTCCCTTTGCACATTTTGACACAGAAGGGAGTCCCTTAGTCACAAGATGGACACCACGTGCCAATAGAAAAGAACAGACTGAACAGACTTTTAGCACTGCAATAACAACTGAACTGAAAGAGAGACGACACGCGACACGGAGTGGCGGAATTCTATCCCAGAGAGTATTGGTCCCAAACCTTGGTTGTCACGAGGACGTGGCAGCTGTTAACTATGTCACGAGGACGTGGCAATTGCTAACCTTAATTGTTGGTTTCTTTCCAATGATTTTTGTTTTATTTTTGAGACCCTCTTTTTGAAGTTACAAATGGTCGGACATTGTATGGCCAATGTAAACGGTAGTTTCACCCATAGATGGGAAGTTGGTCGGCACTGGAATTCGTATAGTAAGAGGATGTCTAGGCTTAGCGCAAGATCATGTAGGTCCCCCCGTTGCACTTACCAAGTTGGTGGATACTAGGAAGTGAACTCAATAAAGGTATAAAGTCAAGGTGGGATCACCAACAGAAAGTATCCGATAGTTGGGCTACATTGCACTTTTGGATGCGGTCCCAATGAGGATAGATGGTCACATGACCAGTGGGAGCCCAACGGAAGCATCTCGTAAAAATTAGGGAACTGCTATTTTGGGCCGTGAAATGTGTTCGCGTCATTACCTTCAGTATGACAAGGGGAACACTTTACAACTCTGCCGCGAAGTCAACTTGGCAACCAATCGGGAGATTTTTAGGTAGCAACCCCGAAATGGGCAAAAGCTTGTAATCACGCCAAGTGGCACAATTTCATGCATTTGCCTCTTACAGAAAATTTGGCGCTGAATTTCTAGCTGAGGGAGGTCTCATTTTGCATTTGTCACAGGTTAAGAGCTATGGAGTGCTTTCTTTCCCTCTCATGTAGAGTGTGGTGCTAGGAGTGATGCCCTGCACACTACACATTGCTCTCTCTCTCTCTCTCTCTCTCTCTCTCTCTCTCTCTCTCTCTCTCCTACGTGCAGTTATGTGATGCCCTACAAGAGGGCTCTTCATTTGACTGATGTACAGCTGTGTGGTTTCATGCTTTTGTGCTGAGGCAAGAGCAGGAACAGGGGTAGCTAACTGCTACTCCAAAGCAGGCACCGGTGAGGGTCATAACCTTACCGTACAGGTGCGTTTTCAGCGCTGTCTATGCGCTGTAAATTGACTGTTTTTCAGCCATACGGACGCCAAAACCATTGGGAAGAGTGCCCGACTGGCAGAGAACAGTTTGGGGACTGTTTAGGGCTGAAAACAGGGAAAAAACGAGTAAATATAGTGTGCTGAATTACTGTTTTTGGGCAGGAATCAGAGGGTTTATGCCAGTGGAAGTGAGTTCCAGCAGGGGAATTGGTTTCGCGCAAGTTTTGGGGTTGTTATGTTGCCGAAATTTGGCCAAAATAGGGGGTATCTAGCGGGATACAGTTAAAGGATTCCGAGGACTCTTCTTTGTAAATTTACCTTGTCAAAGTATAAAGAAATACCGAAAGGGGCGCCAATTTTGGGGCCTACAAGTTGTCGGCGTCTGCTCGGAGCACTCTAAATTCCGAGCCGTGTGTGTACTTAAGTGGAATTTCCCGTCGCAGGTTACCTTTGCAAAGTGCTCTGTGTGTGTGTGTGTCTAAAGTAAAGAATTTCGGGTGAAAGACAAAGCCTACCGCCCCACGGACCGGTTACAAAGTTCCGTTGCCGGGACATCAATCACTTTTTCCTCAAGAAGTGAGCCTCGATTGTTTTGGGTAAAGACACAGAGTACAGGAATGTGGGATTACACTATGACCGACAAAGGAAAGGACATTATGGAAGAGGGTTCCTCTTCGAAGGACAGGCAGGAAACTCCTATGGTCTTTGAGATTGGCAAGAGCTCACGGGCACGTCAGACTGTATCTCCTGTTGATGTGAATGTCCCTCCAGTAGTTAAGGGCTTTATGACTGGGCAACTTGAGGATGATGCGTTCAGGACTGAGTTAGTTGCCGCGGTGAATGTCTTTTCGCAACTGGTGCAAAATCCAAGGTTTATGGAGTTCTTGCAAGCGCCAACAGTGCAACAGCAAAATAGGCAACCTATACCATGTACGGGCTTGTTGAGGCTCAAGCCCAAGCACTTCATGCGACTCAGCAGGATAGGGAACACTCTCATGTTGCGGAGTCAGGGGCTCCAAAACAGGTTTCTCCCGTGCTTGAACAGGTGGCCAGAACGCCTATTCCACAGGTTATGCCAGTTCAGCCCGCCACCTTTCAGAGCCCTCATGCTGTTTTGAATGGACAGGGAACTGGATACCAGGCTAGTTTTTTCACCATCCACGGTACATCTGGGTATTTCGGGGGTGGATCAGAGTTCCAAAGTATGGCTGGTTATGCGCCTGGAAGCCAGCCATACATGCCAGGAACAGTGTTTGGGGGTATGCAAGGCATGATGCCAAACCCCATGTATGGTAGCATCGGCATGCAACAAGGTTTTCAGTGCAACCAGGGCCAGTATGGGGTGCCACAGGGTCATTTTGGCATGGCTGGTTTTTCTGGACAGCAGCCAGATATCGCACCTCTAACGCAAAATGTGAATGGCCAAGATGTGCCGATCATGCCTACTACAGTGCCCATGTTGCAGACTATTCCTTATGACAATTTGGGGGCAGTGGAGAAGCCGAAAGCTTACAAAGAAGGTGGTGCAAATGTAAAGTTCAGCACTTTCAGTGGCTTTGAGGACAAAGCAAAGGCTCTCACTTTTTTCCAACAGTTTGTTACAGCTTATGCAGGAGGGAATTTTACAAAGGCCTCTAAGGTCAGGAAAGCTGCCACTTTCTTAAAGGACAATGCGCTTACATGGTGGACAACATTGTTAATGCAAGGACAGACACCCACCACGTGGATTTACTTCACCACGTGGATTTACTTCAAGCTGTAGCTGGCTACATTGTCACTTTCACAAGACACACAATTAGTACAGTTGGTCTAGGCTGGTTCACACTGGACGGACTCTCTGGGCTGGGCAGTGACACGTGGCAGTAGAGATATGGACTGGTCTAGTGGACATTGTGGCCAGGTCACCACATGGCTGACATTTATGAGCCGTTGGTGGCTCTTTATGGTGGTACATATGAGTAGTAGCGGTTGGTCATCGCGATTATCTTCTTCACCTCTGGTCCAGCGACGTAGTCAGCTAGAGTGAGTCAATACACAGAGCACGTCTTCACCATCCCTGCACGTCTGAGGCTCGACACCCCATTGTACCTGAGAGTCTTGAGCTGGAGCTGAGTGTGTTGCCACGCTAGAGTTTGTATATATTCTTTGAGATAGTCGAGTCATTTGTTGTCTATTGTTTCCTGTTTTCAGTCTGTTTGAGTGAGATTGTCACGCACATTGCACTGAGGAGCACCCATTGTAGAGAGCACGACACACTATCTGCGCTACAGGTGCTCTCATTTTGGCGATCACGGTGGGACCTCAACTGAAGTCTCACTCTCTGTGAAGTGCACATCTTGAAGCTAGTTGGGTTTATCTAGCTTCGCCTACTTTGCCTGGCACTGTGTAGTGGTCTGGTCCTCGCACGCCCTGGTCCATTTGGTCTGGTCCTCTCTCGCCCTAGTCCATCTGGTCTGGTCCTATCTCGCCCTCGTTCAATTAATCTGGTCTCTTAGCCTGGTCCAATCAGTCCTCGTCCCTGGTCTAGTTCTCCTCGACCCTGGTCTAGTCCTCCTCGTTCCTGGTCCAGCCTGGTCTAGTCACTTACCTGGTCTAGTAGAGTTTAGACCAGTCTTCAGCCAGTTCAAGGTTTTCTTGCCCAAATCTTGGTTGGATTGGTGGTCGCTGCATGACGCATACAAGGAGGTCAATCGAGCGTCAAAGCGCACTACTGAGTCCTCTAAAGTACTACAACAGAGGACGACCCTTGGTACCTAGTAGAAGTCCATCAACCTCACCACCCATACCTCCACGTACGACATCACCCCTTGCTCCCTCCCGTTCCACATCTTCTCGATCACCTTCTTCAGTAAAGCTCTCTCCTATTCTGCTACAGGAGGCTACTGAGCAACAGGCTCAGCAAGGGGCCATGGAGCGGTTGGCTAGCGTTTTGACCAAGGTAAACATCAAGTTCCCTACATTCAAAGGACTCTCTTCAGAAGATGCTGACGACCATGCAAGGAGGTTTGTATCTCTCTATAGGGGTCGTGGTCTTAACAGGGAAGATGCTTATTTGGTACTCTTTCCATCCACCTTGGATGGCTTAGCAAACAAATGGTACAGCCAGTTTGCAGAAAACCATTTTGCAACTTGGGCAGCCTTAAGACAACAGTTCTGTGCAGCTTTCAAGCCAGGTGACTACCAGGAGAAGGTGTTGGATGAGTTGGCCAACATGGTGCTTCGGCCAGAGGAGACTTTTGCAGAGCTTATGACTAAAACCAAGTCTCTAGGTTCCAAGCTTCCCCAGCAACCCGGTGAATTCATTATTAAGAAGTGGGTGGAGAAGGCGCTTCCCAAAACTTCTCAGCAAAAACTCAGAGAGAGTCTCTGACCCGACGCCACTCTGGAGGAGTTCATTGCAGCATCTACTAGGATAGAGGGGGCTAGGAAGCTGTTCAACAACTCCCCACACATAGAGAACCCCTCTGTGTGTTCGGAAAGTCCTGCTAATCCATTAACTTCTTTACGCAGGGAACTGAAAGCCCTAAAGTTGCAGCGAGCTCTTCAAGAGGAGAGGTCCCTCTCTCTTAGCCTCCACATCACGAGGCATTGGAACAGATCAAGCGCGAGCTAGAAGAGCTCAAGGGTCAGCTAAGGCTACAGTTTGGTGTAGCTCATGCCGCTCTCCAGGGCACCTTCCACAGGAATGCCCCCTTCGGGTTTACTGCCACTTCTGTAAAAAATCTGGACATGAGGACAACGACTGTTACTACCTCAAGGGATTGCGACAAATACAGCAAAGTCTTGGTCCTACTCTTCAACAAGGGCTTGCACCTGCATCCAACATGGTTTCTCCCTATGGCCATCCACACCATATGCCACCTTTGCTGACAGCCCCTCCTATGCAAGGTATGCAGAGCACTTTCCCTCTCAGAGCTTTTATGATACCCATGCTCCCTCATCACCTCAAAGCTTCTATGCCTCCACTTCCAACTCAATGCACCAGGAGCAAGGACCACCTCGCCCTTCAACTCGCCCTTTGAATCGGCCCATTTTGTGCTACAGATGCGGGGAATATGGGCATTACCAAAGCAAATGCCCCTTGCTAGAAGGGTCTCCTCCTTGCCGTCATTGCTCCGAAACGAAGGATCACTACAGTAAGGATTGCCCTAAAATTCGTGCATCCACGGCTTCGAACCCAAGTCAAAGCCAGAATGAATTTGCCTTTCCCAAGCTCAATTTGATAGCAGTTAGCACCGTTTCTCAGCCGCCCCCTTCTACCGACGTGGTTACACCTCAAAATAAGCCGCCACAGTTGGTAGAGGAGCCACTTGGCGTCCTCACCTGGGCCCAGAGAGCCGCTCTTGGTCTTAGCATTCCAGCAAGTTCAACTCCCACACACAGTCTCACACCAGTGGATACCCTACCTACTGCAGCTGTTAACAAGCCATCCCCCAATGCAATGAAAGAATCCAAATCTTTGCTCTCCGATATTGATGAAGCTTTTTGGGAAGCGGTTTCAGATTTACAAAAGATCAAGGTACCAGAGAAACCACTGGTAGAACAAGAAAAGCTTACAGCAGAGACAGTCTTGAAGAACACTTTCCAACAAGTGTCCCTCTATGACATGTTGCGGCTAGATGCGAGTTTCAAAAGTGACACCCTTGCAGTTATTCAGTCACTTTACCCTGGAGCAGGTCCTAGTGGCGGGCACCTCTTAGTGCGACCGTCAGAGTCCTATATGATATCCAATCCCGCTGCTCCACTCATTGATTATAGAAGCCCTCGCCTGACAGTGTCCGTTTTGGGTCGGCAATTCTCAGGAGTGATAGTGGATGGTGGATCTGGCATCAACCTGATGCCCGAGTTCACTATGTTAACTCTAGGTCAACAGCCTACTTGCCCTACTCCCTTCACAGTTACATTGGCCGACCAACGGACAATATACCCAGTGGGCATCGTGGACAATGTGCCTCTCAAGGTACAAGACTTTACTTTAAACTTGGATTTTGTTGTGGTTCGTCTTCCCTAGGTTGAGGGCGGATTTCCTTTGCTCATTGGAAGACCATGGCTACGACACACTAAAGCACTCCATGATTGGGGAAACGATGCAATGTGGATACATACTTCTGGCTCCCCGATGCAACCCATTCTCTTAGAAGGAGGCATGGATCCCGTGGTGCAGCAAGTTTCTTTGTCAATGGAAACCAACCCTGAACAAGAACAACCTACTACACCTGAAGGGTTAGATGAGGATCTGCTGGAGTGGTTGGATGCTACCAAGTCTATGCCTTGTTATGGAGTCTCTATTCACTCTTTGCCTGAAGGTACACCCTCTTCAAATGTTTCCATAGTTACTAAACTTAATGAGCCACCTGAGCCTTTGAAGAAGCATAGAAGCAGGAAGAAATTCCCTCTACAGGAGTTCACCAACCTTCATCATCAACACCATTTGCTTCTCCAACCAGAACAAAGCTCTCCTCTGTGTCTAGCGAACCCCCTTCACGAAGCTTCCTTAAGACGGGATACAACAAAAACAATATTGTTTTCGAGTTTGATGATGTCCCTGATCATCATATGTATCTGCTGCAGTGCCATCTTCCCTCACTACCCCCTGCCCACTCACCCTCTCCCTCTACCTACCCCTTGCCCCCCTTCACTCTCCCTCGCCCTTCCCCACCCCTCCCAACTCGCCCCTACCCACCCCCTCTCCCCCCTACCCTCTCTTACCCTCGCCCCTACCCACCCCCTCTCCCCCCTACCCTCTCTTACCCTCGCCCCTACCCACCCCTCCTTGCCCTCGCCCCTACCCAGCCCCCTTCGCCCCTACCCACCCCCTCCCTTGCCCTCGCCCCTACCCACCCCCTCCCTTCCCCTCGCCCCTATCTATCCCTCCCACCCCTCTCAGCCTCAACAAGTTTCCCCCCCCCCCCCCCCCCCCCCCCACCCCGCAAGTTTTTCCCCCACCCCACATTTCAGCCCACTAGCATGTGGTTATCGAGCATTCATCTGGTGGCCATCCTGTTGCTGTGAAAGCTTTTCGTTCTGCCATCATGATAGAGCTTAACCATATTTGCAGTGTTGCCCCACCTTATGGTCATCCCTCGAGTAACACCTTATGGTCATTCCCCTTATCGAAAACAGTGTTGTGCAGAAAGTGTTGCAAGGTTCATCTGCAAGTATGGACCAGGTCATTTTCCTCTCACTATGGTTAGGGACGATAAAGATGTGCTGGATCCAAACTGAGCATATCTCTTTGCAGTGGAGCCTCATTCTGTTTTGCTAATTGGGATTCTTCGACTATGCAATCATATTGGGTTCCTGCCTATTCAAAGGCTTAAGGCGTTTGCAAGCAGTGCAATTTTTTTAACTCCACTTTTTGAGGCATGTAAGGTCATGGTTGGGCCTAACCCTACTCCACGAAAGATATACGGATGCAGTACCTAGTGGTTTTTTTTTTTCACAGTTTTTTCAGTATTCCTCTCACCGGGACGGTGAGCGGTCTTGTGGCGGGCAACATGTAGCAGGCTACAGTGTCACTCTCACAGGACACACAGTTACTACAGTTGGTCTAGGTTGGTTCACACTGGATGGACTCTCTGGGCTGGGCAGTGACACGTGGCAGCAGAGATACGGATTGGTCTAGTGGACATCGTGGCCAGGTCACCACGTGGCTGACATTTATGAGCCGTTGGTGGCTCTTTATGGTGGTACATATGAGTAGTAGCGGTTGGTCATCGCGATTATCTTCTTCACCTCTGGTCCAGCGACGTAGTCAGCAAGAGTGAGTCAATACATAGAGCATGTCTTCACCATCCCTGCACATCTGAGGCTCGACACCCCATTGTACCTGAGAGTCTTGGGCTGGAGCTGAGTGTGCTGCTACGCTAGAGTCTGTATCCATTCTTTGAGATAGTCGAGTCATTTGTTGTCTATTGTTTCCTGTTTTCAGTCTGTTTGAGTGAGATTGTCACGCACATTGCTCTGAGGAACACCCATTGTTGTAGCAGGCTACAGTGTCACTTTCACAGCAAGACACACAGTTAGTACAGTTGGTCTAGGCTGGTTCACACTGGACAGACTCTCTGGGCTGGGCAGTGACACGTGGCAGCAGAGATATGGACTGGTCTAGTAGACATCGTGGCCAGGTCACCACATGGCTGACATTTATGAGTCGTTGGTGGCTCTTTATGGTGGTACATATGAGTAGTAGCGGTTGGTCATCGCGATTATCTTCTTCACCTCTGGTCCAGCGACGTAGTCGGCTAGAGTGAGTCAATACACAGAGCACGTCTTCACCATCCCTGCACATCTGAGGCTCGACACCCCATTGTACCTGAGAGTCCTGGGCTGGAATTGAGTGTGCTGCCACGCCAGAGGTTGTATTTATTCTTTGAGATAGTGGAGTCATTTGTTATCTATTGTTTCCTGTTTTCAAT
This sequence comes from Adiantum capillus-veneris, assembly GCF_014529385.1. Classification (NCBI taxonomy): domain Eukaryota; kingdom Viridiplantae; phylum Streptophyta; class Polypodiopsida; order Polypodiales; family Pteridaceae; genus Adiantum; species Adiantum capillus-veneris. The sequence goes on along the minus strand of NC_140959.1, from coordinate 113,608,065 downwards.
CTGTTTGAGTGAGATTGTCATGCACATTGCACTGAGGAGCACCCACTGTAGAGAGCACGACACACTATCTGCGCTACACAAGCAAATGTTTGCATCTGCTTGGCTGTCAAATGAATTTGAATCCAACGTCATGACAGATTGGCACCAACTTACTTCGGCTACATGCAAGAGCTTGTTGGAGTACAATTCAGAGGTTTTGTAAAGCGTTACTCTTAGTGACCTCCTACATATTTGTGCCATTGACAGAGCAGATAGAGAAGTATTGTTGTGGGCTGCCTAAAGGGCTTCGGGACTACTATACCAAGAACAGAGTGGCTACCCTCACTCAGCTTATGGAAGTTGCTAACACTGGTCTTGCCTTGTTGAAAGGAGAGGACAGTGAGGTTCCGAGCAACGACAAAGGAGGGCAGCAAAAGAAAAATTCAGCGAAGAAGCCCTTTGCGAAAACGGCACTTGAAGCGTCACAGGGGTCAGAAAAGGTCACTAAAGATAAGGATTCAGCCGGGACTTCTGGAGCGCAGGCAAAGAAACAGAAAAGGAAGCCTTTTGTGTGAAAATTCCTCAAGGAAAAGAAGGTCCTAATGGTTGAAAAGAAATGCTTTATATGCGAGCAGCCTGGTCACTTTGCTACCAACTGTCCACAAAGGAAAAGACCAGCTGACTCAGATGATAAAGAGGACCAGAAAAGCAAGAAGCCTAAACCCACGGTAGGTTTGGTGCCAAATATGGTGGGTGATAGGCCCAGTACAGATGCCAACGAGTTATGCAGGGCATGGGGTAAAGTTAGGGATCAGACGGCACTTATCTTCATATATACAGGTGCCAAAGCCAACTTTATCTTACCAGAGTTAGGTAGAAGCTGGGCATCAGAGCTGAAGAGATGGGGTACACAGCACAGGTAGGGTTGGCATGTCCTGGCCACTCAGAGTGTGTTACTCCCATTATTGGAAAACTGCGTGTGCATATTCAGTCATAAGAAGAGTTCTATATCATGCCATTGGAAGGGTGCGATACACTACTTGGGATTCCCCGGATGTTCAAAGTACATGGCGTGCTGGATGTCTTCGGCAAGACGATCACCCTTCAGCATAGGGGCAAAACTTATGTTTTGGATGTAAAGCTCAAAGGGGAGTCTGTCCCTATTGTATCTGCTTCTGCTATCACTTCTGTAATAAAGAATCATCTTTCTGTGTACTTGATTTTTGCACGTGATGTCACAGATAATTGTCAGTCAAATTTATCTGTGTTAGATAAAGAAAGGTCAACATTTTTACGAGAGTTTAGTGACTATTTTTCTGATTTATTACCGTCGCAATTGCTGCCAGAGAGACCTGAGGACCATCGGATAGATTTGGTGCCAAGGTGTAGCCCACCAAATAGACCTCCCTACAGGGTTAGTGCGGTGCAGCAGAAAGAGATTATGGGCCAGGTTGACGAGTTATTAGAGAAGGGGCTGATTCAGCCTAGTTCTTCACCCTTTTGCTCCCCAGTGCTCCTAGTGCAGAAGAAGGATGGCTCATGGCGCATGTGTATTGATTACCGTGTGTTGAATAAGGATACCATCAAGAATAGGTTTCCTATTCCTAGAATTGATGATATTCTCGATCGTTTAGAGGGTGCTACAATTTTCAGCAGGATAGACCTTAAGAGTGGGTACCATCAGATTCGTATGGGTACCATCAGATTCGTATAAGGCCAGAGGATGTGCACAAGATTGCGTTTAGAACGACATTTGGTCTTTATGAGTTTCTAGTGATGCCGTTTGGGCTAACAAATGCTCCTGCCACGTTCAACAGAATGATGGACCGGATTTTCCACTCGCATCAACAGTTTGTTGAGACGTTCTTCAATGACATGATAGTCTATTCGAAGAATGAAGAGGAGCATAGGTGAAACCGGCCTGTTTAATCCAAAAAGGGCGGTAGATCATAGACTTAAACCTTATTTGCTTTCACCCATCTAATTTGTCGCCCACTTTACCTGTACTTTCAAGACACAACAAAGGGGAAAGGGATACAGGTTGCCAGATTGCAGCTGTATGAGAAGACCGACACCAGACTGGCCCCTAAATTAGGCGCCCCTTTTGGTACTTCTTTATTCTTTAACAGAGGGAATAAAAGCTGTGGTTCCCTACAAGCTGCCTCGCACAACCTTGGCTGAATTTCAATTGTTCTGACCCGATTTCGGCAGCATAACTGTACTAGGACCCTTCACAGTCAGTATTCCCACGCATTGGATGACTTTCCTGACGCATACGGACACTTTGCAAAACCTGGCGAGAATCTGCAGCACGCTGAATTCTCTGTTTTCTGCCCCGAAAATGCGCCAGATCACCTGTACAGCGGTCCCCTCGCGTCCCCGAACCTCCTGGGGGTATTAGGGTCCGTTTAGGGCCAAAACCCTAAACCTGCAAAAATACACAGCAGGCTGTAATTCACTGTTTCGGGCTCCGTTTTGCGTGCCGGTCGCATCCGTAGCAAGTCCTTGAGCTCCCGCACCTGTAGGGCTACTTGCCCTTTGAATCGGACGAGATTTCGCATGTGAAACCTCTCTGAATCACTTGTACGAGCGGGGGATTAGCCGCTAGCTAATCCAGTACTTGTGCAAAAGGCTCTTGCCTCGGCAATCGCGCATGAACCCACACAACTGTACATTGGTCAATTGAAAAGCCCACTAGAGGGGGATAACATACTGCCATAGGGGAGGGAGAGAGCAGTGCGTAGCGTGCAGGGCATCACTCCTGGCATCGCATAGTACATAAGAGGGAAAGGAAGCACTCCATAGCTCTCAACCTGTGACAAAATGCAACTGAAGCCCTCTCCCAACTTAAAAATCAGCGCCCATTTTTCTGTAGGAGGAAAGTCCATGAGAAATTGACACTTGGCGCATTTACAAGCATTTTCCGGTTTCGGGTTCGCCGCTTAAAAATATCCCGACCGGTTGCCCAGTTGACTTCGCGGCAGAGTTGTAAAATGTTCCCCTAGTCATACCGGAGGTAATGACGCGAACACATTTTCAGGTCCCAAAATAGCAGTTCCCTAAATTTTAGGAGATGCTGCCATTGTATCTTTCTAGGTCATCTGACTCTCTTTGTACACCGCAGCCACACCAAGAACTGAAATGTAGCCTCTGTAGCAAAGGATTCCACTTTGTCTAGTCAATGACTCCACTTTGGCTAACCATAGTCCTTGTCCAACCTTAGTGCTCTCTTGCCCTCGGGCCTAGACTCCCTCTGAACAGTTCTACATTAGCTATGCAATGCAGGGCAGTTAGATTTCCAGAGGGGTGTTTCCAAAAAGTGAAAATGAATAAATAATAGGAAAGAAATCAACAAAAAGGATAGATAGTAGTCACACGTTGGTGACAATTGGCGTCACTTGACCTTCGTGTTCAAAGAGCTGCATAGTCACAGGTTACTTGTCAATCCTAAGAAAAGTGAATTCTTCCTGGAAGAGATCCACTTTCTTGGCCACATAGTCTCAAAGGATGGTGTCAGAATGGATCCCGGAAAGGTCGAAGCTATTAAGACATGGCCAGACTTGAAGACTGTGCACAATGTCAGAAGCTTCTTGGGATTGTGTTCCTACTATAGAATGTTTATTAGGAATTTTGTAGAGATAGCATCACCTCTTCACGCTGTGCAAAAGAAAGAGGTCACTTTCAGATGGACCCAAAAAGAGATTTCAGCTTTTAGTCTCTTAAAGGAAAAGTTGACTTCAGATCCAGTAATTGTTTTGCCAGATCTCAGGAAGTCATTTGTGGTCCAGTGTGATGGGTGTGGCAATAGTATCAGAGCAGAGCTAATACAAGATGGACGGGTAGTAGCTTACGAAAGCCGAATTTTGCAAGGGCCAGAGAGAACAATGCAAGTCTATGAGAAAGAGCTCTTGGCCGTGATTCATGCGCTTTCTAGCTGGAAGCACTACCTCTTAGGTGCTGATTTTGTTGTCCAAACAGATCATCAGACCTTGCGATACTTCTTGACACAATCAAAGTAATCCGAAAAGCATATGCGATGGGCAAACATTCTTTCTATGTTTCACTTCCAAATTATGCACGTGGAAGGCAAGAAGATTGTTGTGGCTGATGCGTTATCAAGGAAGCCACAAATTTCACCTGTGTCAATTCCTTATCATCATGAGCTATATGACATGAAGGAACAATATGCTACTGATGAAGACTTTGCAAGGATCTTTGAAGAGTTGCAAGAGGGGCAACATCATGAGCACTACCTCCTAAGAGATGGTTTTATGATGATGCATGGCAGACTTTGTGTCACTAGGCCATTGCGACATAAGGTCATGACCCACCGTATGCAGGGCATCGTGGTATTGATGCGACAGTTAAAGCGGTAGAGATATTCTTCTATTGGCCTACCCTGAGGAGAGATGTGGATGCCTTTGTGCGAGCATGCATAATTTGCCAAAAGGTCAAGTTTGACAGGCAAAAGGCACCAGTGTTGTTACAACCATTGCCAATTCCGAATAAGCCATGGGAAAGCATTGCTATGGACTTTATCTTTGATCTTCCAAGAACGCCAACAGGGAATGATGGTATATGGACCATTATGTGCAGGTTCGGCAAGCAGGCCCATTTTATCCCTGTCAGGAAGAAGATAAAATCTGATCAGATGGCACGCTTGTTCATGTACAATTTGTTTAAGTTCCATGGTATGCCACAATCGATTGTCAATGAGCGTGATCCCCGCATGACCAGTTTGTTTTGGAGAGGATTGTTTGAGAACATGGGCACTACGCTCAAGTTCTCGTCTTCGTTTCATCCACAAACTGATGGACACTCAGAAGAGGCTAATTCTATTGTCTTTGATTTGCTGAAATATATGTGTCAGATAATAAGGGCAAGTGGGAACAATATTTGCCTATGCTTGAATATGCGTACAATAATACGGTGCATTCGGCGACTGGCAAGGCACCTTTTGAGATTGTTGAAGGCGACAAAAAAGTTACTCCCATTTTGCATACAAAGGACAAGATCTTTGAGGCAGATTGATATGTTGACAACATGGATGAAATGTATAAGAAAATTAAAGTTGCCTTGGAGAAGACTCGGGCAAAGCAGAAAAAGGCTGCTGATCGTCACCGTTGTGAATTGCTGTTATCACCTGGTGATTGGGTTCTGTTAAGGTTCAAAAATGCAAGGTTAAAGAAGATGAAGGGCAAGAAACGACTGTTTCCTAAGCTCAGTATGCGTTACTATGGGCCTTTTCAAGTGCTTGACAAGATCAGTAATGTGGCTTACAGGTTGAAATTGCCTGATGCGCGGAAGATTCATAATGCGTTTCACGTGAGTCTTCTAAGACCCTTCGTGGGTGATGTGCCAGAAGATATGCCATTTGAGGATCAGCCAGAAGTTGAGGAACTTGATGAAATCCTAGTACTTGAGCAAGTTTTGGCACATAAGGATAGAAAAGTTAAAGGACAGGTTGCAAGACGCTATTTGGTGAAGTTCAAGAACTATCCGCCTATGGATGCAAAGTGGATGGAAGAGCATGAACTATCAGAGTCACCAAATATATTGCAGCTTTACCTTGAAGCCTTTGGGTTACAACCTACCTATGCCCCAACCCAACGTGTGCAAAGGAGGGGTAATGATAGAGCTAGCACATCATATGAATTCAGTGTAGTAGATGGAAATGACAAAAGTATGAAGGTCTCATTAAGTCATTTGTATCTTTGTGTTACGACCTTTCTTGCGGATACATGCGATGATAAAAGAGTGCTAACAACACAAGATCATCACTGGTGTGTATTTATGGTATGCAATCAAGGACATTTGCGATTTCAAGAGGGGGGTATGTCACGAGGACGTGGCAGCTGTTAACTATGTCACGAGGGCGTGGCAATTGCTAACCTTAGTTGTTGGTTTCTTTTCAATGATTTTTGTTTTATTTTTGAGGCCCTCTTTTTGAAATTGCAAATGGTCGGATATTGTATGGCCAATGTGAACGGTAGTTTCATCTGCAGATGAGAAGTTGGTCGGCACTGGGATTCGTATAGTAAGAGGATGTCTAGGTTCAGTGCAAGATCATGTAGGTCCCCCGTCGCACTTACCAAGTTGGTGGATACTAGGAAGTGAACTCAATAAAGGCATAAAGTCAAGGTGGGATCACCGACAGAAAGTATTCGACAGTTGGGCCACATTGCACTTTTGGATGCGGTCCCAATGAGGATAGATGGTCAAATGACCAGTGGGAGCCCAACGGAAGCATCTCTTGAAAATTAGGGAATTGCTATTTTGGGCCGTGAAATGTGTTCGCATCATTACCTTCGGTATGACCAGGGGAACACTTTACAACTCTGCCGTGAAGTCAATTGGGCAACCAGCCGGGGGATTTTTAGGCGGCAACCCCGAAATGGGCAAAAGCTTGTATTCGCGCCAAGTGGCACAATTTCATGCACTTGCCTCTTACAGAAAATTTGGCGCTGAATTTCTAGATGAGGGAGGCCTCATTTTGCATTTGTCACAGGTTAAGAGCTATGGAGTGCTTTCTTTCCCTCTCATTTACAGTGTGGTGCTAGGAGTGATGCCCTGCATACTACACACTGCTCTCTCTCTCTCTCTCTCCTACGTGCAATTATGTGATGCCCCACAAGAGGGCTTTTCATTGGCTGATGTATAGTTGTGTGGTTTCATGCTTTTGTGCTGAGGCAAGAGCCTCCTTGAGCAGGAACATGGGGTAGCTAACTGCTACTCCAAAGTAGCACCGGTGAGGGTCATAACTTCACTGTACAGGTGCGTTTTCACAGCGCTGTCTATGCGCTGTAAATTGATTGTTTTTCAGCCATACGGACACCAAAACCATTGGGAATAGTGCCCCATTGGCAGAGGACAGTTTGGGGACTGTTTAGGGCTGAAAACAGGGCAAAAACGAGTAAATACAGTGTGCCAAATTTACTGTTTTTGGGCAGGAATCAGAAGGTTTATGCCACTAGAAGTGAGTTCCAGTAGGGGAATTGGTTTTGCGCAAGTTTTGAGGTTGTTATGTTGTCGAAATTTGGCCAAAACAGGCGGTATCTAGCCGGATACAGTTAAAGGATTCCGAGGACTCTTCTTTGTAATTTACCCTCTAAAAGTATAAAGAAATACCGAAAGGGGCCCCAATTTTGTGGCCTACAGGTTGTCGGTGTCTACTCGGAGCACTCTAGCTTCCGAGCCGTGTGTGTACTTAAGTCTAAATTCCCGTCGCCGGTTACCTTGCAAAGTGCTCTGTGTGTGCGCCTAAAGTAAAGAATTTCGGGTGAAAGCCAAAGCCTACCGCCCCACAGGCCGGTTTCATTGGCATCCCTTTTAGTATTTCTTTATATTGCATCAACATAGTACAAGCCGGTACTCCACGCTCTGCACCTTCGTCCAGAAGCATGTTAGAGAATGAGCCCATGGCCTCATATTTAAAGGCCCTAGGCCCAAAAGTTGTATACATGAAAAGCCTTAAACTCAAAAGCATTTGGTGTAAAAGTAACTGGCCCAAAAAGTTGGCACTGGAAATCAGCCCCTGTAAATCGCGGAAATCCGTATAGGCTGCCACATCATCACTGTCAGCGTGAAACGTGGAAATCCGTACAGTTTTGCCACGTCAGCATGTCAACACAAAACCTGGAATTCTGTACAGTTCTGCCACATCATAAGTCAACGTGAACTGCGGGATTCCTTACAGTTGTTACTTCTGCTTCTTCACTTAGGGTTTAGACCGCTCGACCGAGATCTGCAAGTCGGTTCCGGTCTTCAGTGGCTTGACACGTCAGCAATTTGTGACATCCCCGCTGCTTGAAAGAAAGTAATCGTCCGCGATTATAGTATATTTGCAAAACAACTCAAGTTAGCTCAAAAATTTCCGAGGGACATTCTGAGGGACAATCAGTTTTCTCTTTTCGTTAAGGAGTTGGCTTCTCCTTTCGGCTCTTTTGATCAAGGAGTTGGCTTCTCCTATCGACTCTTTCGATCAAGGAGTTGGCTTCTCATTTCGTCCATATCGGAACTCTTTATATTCCGGCGTAGTAAAATTAGCCATCACACCCAAACCGCGCTGATCTTCCACGTGTGTCTTGATGCGCTAAAATTACATACCGAGGCAATCTCATCCAATTAGGAATATTTAGTGGTTGGCACATCACAATGCAACACAAATGCTCACATATGTATGTTACAAGACACAACGAACAGCGCCATTGAGCACTCCCCGAGACAAACGGTCTGCGGTATGAAGATACTTGACGACTACCTCGTCACTCCCTCCGCAAACAACCTAAAAAGGTCCGGGCCATGAGCTGATAGGACCGTACAACCAAACGGTCCCTCCCCAACCCAGTCTGCATCGCTTGGAGGTTCCAAGCATACAACCAAACGCTCCCCAAACATCGGTCTACGTCGTTCGGAGGTTTTCTAGCATACAATGGAACGCTCCCCAGACATCGGCCGAGGTTTTCAAACATACAACGAAACGCTTCCCAAAACTTGGGCTGCGTCGTTTCAAGGTTCAAACAATACCAAAACAATATTTCTCATTTCTCCACCCCGGGAGTGAAATCACCAATCAATGAAACTAGTATTAAAACCAGAGTCAAACAATTCAAATCAGCACCAAGACATGTTTAAAACAAATAGCATCCATTTCAAACAATACTTTCTCAAACAATGTTCAAAAGTATCTAACTATAAACAAATAGAGAGGTGATTCGGGGCTTTGTTCAAACAACCGAACTTGAGGACGACTGGCTTGCCCTTCTGCATCACGATGATGGTTTGGTTCCGAACCTGGAGACAGGCACCACGTAGCAATAGAAAAGACAGACTGAACAGACTTTTACCACTTCAATAACAACTGAACTGAAAGAGAGACGACATGCGACACGGAGTGGCGGAATTCCACCCCAGAGAGTATTGGCCCCAAACCTTGGCTCTAAGGTGTAGCGAAAGTGAATGTTGAACTTTGCTCAAGATGAGTGCTCCGAATTGTGCTCAAGGTTTCTTTTACTTACGGAAGGGAGAGCCTTCCGTTCCTTTAATGAGAGAGTGCAAGTGATCACAAACAAATTGGGTAAATATTGTGAATGAAGGTGTTGAGGCTGGGAGATAGAGAGAGAAGAATACGACACCAGACAGGTTGTCAAACCCTCCTCCGAAGGTCCCAGTCCCTATGGCGAGAGCGGTCTACTATTGATTGCACAAATCTCTACAATGCTATGGACTTACCGACGATGTCGACGACGACGAGGACGACGGTGAGACAGGCTGAAATCTGAAAACGCTAAGGGTTGAAATCTGCAAATCTTTATCTGCTGAATTCTGACTCTATGTCGATGATGATGTTGATGGCGACGATGCGACGACGACGTGCTGAAAATACAGATGCTGAAATCTGCGTTTTCCGGGCTGAAACTGCAAACTACGTTGGATCTGACCGTGCGGCGAGGATCTGCTGCAGGAAGGTGAGATCTGCCAAGTTCGGGACCTCTACTGCGGTGACGGACTGCTGAAAACTGAAAAAGCTGGTGCTTCTGATGGTTTCGTCGCGGTGAATCTGCAAAACGCTGATTTGTCCTGCTGATCCAAAAACGCTAGGGCTGAATTTCGTTTTGATGCAAAACCGGTAAGGATCTGCTGTGTTTGCTAATACCGAGGCTGATCTGCTATGCAAAAACGCCTGGGGCTGATCTTGCTGAAAAACGCTAGGGGTTTTGTTGGAAAAAACGCTAGGTGTCTTTGGGATCTTGCTGAGAAGGTGCCTGTTGAACCTTGGTTCCTGCTGCCTCTTATGCCAGAAATGCTAGCGCTAGGTTTTCTTATATACTTGCTTGCTAAAATTGCCTACCTAGTTCCCAACAAAAGTTACTTAAAAATAATAAGTGAAAATTGGCTAAAATAAGGAAAATAGGTCTATGCACTGTAAAAATGCTCGTGATGGGTTCTAATGGAAATCTGATGATCATGCTGTGTGCAACCAGAGGATATGCATCTAATCTAAGTGTCTGGACATGAACAGTCTGTGAACAGACTCACAAAAGTGCCAGATCACTTCCTAATCTAACTGAACCGGATTGAACCCTTGTCATGGAGTAGCTTGTCCACGTACACATAGTGTAAGGTGCAGCGGAATAAATGTTTGAACTTCGCTCAAGATGAGTGCTCCGGAGTGTGCTCAAGGGTTCCTTTTACTTACGGAAGAAAGAGCCTTCCGTTCCTTTAGTGAGAGTGCAATGGACACAAACAAAGTGAATGGACACTGTGAATGGAAGTGCATGAGACTGAGAGTTAGAGAAGAGAATACAACACCAGAGACGTTGTAAAACCCTCCTTTGAAGGCCCCACTCTCTATGGCGAGAGCGGTCTACTTATGATTGGACAAATCTCTACAATGCTTTGGACTTGCTGACGATGTCGACGACGATGAGGAGGACGACGAGACGAGCTGAAATCTGAGAACGCTAAGGGCTGAATCTGCAAATCTTTATCTGCTGAATTCTGACTCTATGTCGGTGACGATGTCGATGGCGACGACGACGACGACGACGACGCGCTGAAAACGCAGATGCTGAAATCTGAGTTTTCCGGGCTGAAACTGTAAACCTTGTGGAAACTGATCGTGCGGCGAGGAATTGCTGCGAGAAGGTGAGATTTGCGAGGTTCGGGACTTGATCTGCGGTGTCTAAGGGCTGAAAACTGAAAACGCTGAGGTTTCTTGATGTTCCGTCGCGGCAAATCTGCAAAACTCTTGTTTTCCTAGAAGACTGTGCATGCAATGTAGATGAACAAATAGACGGAGTGCCAACCCGTTCACCACACAAATGCAAACAATGAGATCGAATCTTGTTCTTCTGATCTAAAGCAATCAACTGTGGCAATTCAGAACAGAAATGCCCTTGCTTGGTGCTCTTTTTTATTTTTGAGAAAAAGATCCTTCTATTAGTTAATGAAAACTGCACATAGGGCTACAACCGCCTCTGCAAGAGAGGGCTACAACAAACATGATGGGGAGACTCTCCCAATGAAAAAAAAACATATATACAATGAGGCTTAATCAAGAGATGGGAGGAGGGAAGAGCCACACAGGTGGACGGTAGTGCCATCTGAGCACACCCTGGACTATGGTGTAGAAAGGCCCAGGGCGCCAGAGTCGAAGGAAAGCCTCACGGCGCTCCCGCATGCGGTCGGAGCTGCTCTGTAGTCCCTCAAGCTGTCCTCTGAGAGTATGGATCAGCTCTAGCCAAAAGTCACGAACAGTCTCTGTTGGTGGCACAAGGCGAGCCTCAAAGATGCGGAAACAGTGGGCCCGTCAGATGAACCAAAGTGTCAGGCCACTGATGAGCTCCCAACACTCCTCTCTCTCACTGCACCACTCCTGTGGAGTAAGCTCTGTAGCATGCTGGAGTGTAGGTCGCCCCTCCTGCATCACTACCATCCTACTGGTGGAAGATAGCTCAAACTAAAGTGCCGGGCCTGTGAGGGTGGACCAAGCCGTTGCCCCCCAAGTGTACTCTCGAGCCGTGGAGAGAACAAGCATCAACCGAAGAACTCATAGCCATACCTGCTGGGCCGAGGGACAGTCCCAAAGACAGTGACGCTGACTCTCCACCAAATGGTCACAAGCTGCACATGGGGCCGAGAGACCACTATGCACTAGCCAGCTCCCTACTGCTGTAGCTTTGTGTGCGACCAGCCACTGAAACAAGGTGACTCGCCTCGGCTGTCTGGAGTCCCACAACCTCTCCCAAAAGGCTGCCAAGAACTCGACTGTGAGACCCTCCTCCTGCCAATGATGTGCTGGAGCGGGGCAGGCCTCTCTCTGTGCTGCCAGTATATGACGTCCCAGTCGAACAGTGTACTGAAAGAAGGGGACTCTTGGGTGGTCTGCAGAAGAGAAGGGGTCCCTCCATAGCCACTCACCAGGATCCCACTGTACTCATGCCAGTGGACAACACTCCCAAGCCCACAGCCTCCAGTGTCCAGTCTCAAGAGCTTCTGGGTCAGGGTCTATGACGCAAGTCCTCCCACAGATGCCCACTACTTGGATCCTCTGAAAACAACACTGCTACCTGCGGGGCCTCTACTGCAACTCACTGTAGTCGTCCCCTACCCTGAAGCTCGAAGAACAGGGCTGGGACAGTCTCTGAGCAGGCCCTGACTGAGATGAGAACCTCCAGTCGTGTGAAGGCTCCCATCCACCGGGGTGCTACTGGCTTGAGAGGCGTGAGCCACTCAGCTTGAACTGACTCTGAGATGTCCTGACACATGCTCTGCACCCCTCTCATGCCCTGTAGCTGGAGTCACTCCTCTGACAAACGTGTGAACTCTAGCCAGTCACCTAGAGAGCGCGCTGGACCTGTTGCCATGGGACCCCAGGAAACATGAGGCCGACTACCAACCAAGTGGCCTCTCTGAGTGCTAACCATGGGGTTCCCGACGAGGGGCTGCCGTAGGCGCTCCTCTGTGCACGTCGGCTGTCTTTGCTCCAGGCCACGCCGTAAGAGCTCCCAAGATCGAAGCAAACTCACAGCGAAGCGGTCCTTCAGTCTCCTGCTCAAACCAACTCTGCGCATCTCTGTAAAGATCCATCTGGTCGAAGGTTGCCAAGGACCTCCTGACTGAGGCACCCTGGCACGAAGCCGCTGTAGCAAGAACTCCTTCCAGGGCTCCTCACTTGGAAGAAGTCCTCTGACGATGAACTTCCCAAGAAGGGCTTTGCTCTGCTGTGCTGGATCAATGATCCCAAGCCCTCCCTGAGAACAAGGAAGCGTGATGACCTGCCAAGCCACCTTGGCTCGGGCTATCTGAGTGTCACGTCCTGACCAAAGGAAGTTCTTGATCAGCCTCTCTACCTGGTTGATACAAGAACTCGAGAAGATCCAGCAGGGAAGTGATGTACCACATAGTCGCCAACAACACCTGGTTGGCAACTACTACTCTGCCTGCCAGAGAAAGTCGTGCTGAGCTCCAATGTAACAACTTTCTCCTGATAGACAGGAGAAGGGGAGCAATCTGCTGCTCGGGAGACAAGTCCAAATCAACCTGACAACCCAAGTACCGAACTGCAGTCCCTGGGGGAATCCACCTGAAACCCTCTCCTGGCATCCAATCTGGCACAGGAGCACTACCAACCGAGAAAGCCACTGTCTTTCTCCGGTTGATCAGTGCGCCCGATGCACAACAGAAGGTCTTCAAAGCCTGCTCACATCCGTGAAGGTTGGCCTCCTGGCCATCTAAGTACAAGGCTGAGTCGTCGGCAAACTCAGCGTCCAGTAGCTCATCTCCCCGAATAGGGAGTGCTAAGCCCCGTAGACCAACCTGCTCTGACACCAAAAACCTGCTCATCGCCTCCGCATAGAACAGAAAGAGGAAGGGGGCAAGAGGACAGCCTTGTCTGACCGAGCGTGTAAGCATGAAGCGATCACCTCTACCTCCTGCCAAAAGTACCTGACTGTGAGCCTGTCTATACAAGGCTGACACCCCTCTGATCCAAGCATCTGAGAAGCCCATCCTGCGTAGAGTGCCCTCTAGAAAGTCCCAGTCAACTTTGTTGTATGCCTTCTCAAAATCGAGAAGTGTCTGGGTCCCATGTATAAGGCTCTCTAAAAGTGGTTGAATCCTCAAGCTCAGAGCCTTGGTAAGAATTTTGTAGGCTGAGTTGAGGATGGTGATGGGGCGCCACTGTCGAATCTCATCCAAGGAGCTACCCTCCTTGGGAATGATGTAGATCAGGCCCTCACTCATGCTGTCAGGCATCACTCCTGTGTGCAAAATGTACTGAAAAGCACTACAGAGATCTGGGCCAAGCAAGTCCCAGTACTCCAAGAAAAAGCTGGGAGTCAACCCATCCTCACTTGGACAGCTACCACGGGGGAGGGCCCTAAGAGCCGTGTGCAGCTCCTCAAGCTGAAGCGACATCTCTAGCCTTTGACGCATCTCCTCAGTCACAAGACAAGGCATCTGTGCCCAAACCTGCTCCTTGCATGCATCGTGCCGCTCTGACTGGGGCTCTGCAGACAGTAACTCACGATAGAAGTCAGTAGCAACTGCACGCATATCCTCGGGCTAACAAGCAACTGACCCGTCGGGCCTCTTCAATTGACTGACCTTGGCATGCGAGTGCCGAGGTCCCACTGTCTCAAAGAAAGCACCAGTCACTCTGTCGCCCACCTGAGTCCACTGAGATGCCTGTCTGTGGAAAGCAAACTCATGTCGCCTCTCCTCTGTGCTCGCAAGCTCCTGTCGAGCCTGCTGTAACTACTCCTCCAACCAAGGACTGTCTGGATGTTGCTCTTGCATCCTCTGTAATGAAGCAATGCCCCGTCTCAGACGCCACTCCGCCTCTCTCGATGCAGCCCGGCGAGCCAGAGACTCCTGAAGAAAAAAATGGCTAATCTCAGCTAGGCCTGAGGCCACTCTGTCAATAGGAGAATCGTGCCTGTGCATGCCCTGTGTTTAGAGAGCCTCTACCCTCTCTCCGAGTGCTGAGTCCAACAAGACCCTCTCTGGGATGCGAAGCATCGTGCTCCCACTCCTTTGCCAGTCTGCCACTGTGAGGATCATTGGTGCATGGTCGGGGAAGGAGGTTCTTGCTAGGATGCCCACTGACCCTCCCAAGTCACTGAAGTGGTCACTAGTGTAGAAGCGATCTATCCGCGATAGATTCACTCCTCCCACTCCGCGGTCCGATCGAGAGAAGGCAAGACTGTCTGGGAGCCTCACAAAACCAGAGTGCTGCGATGTATCCGAGACCCTCAGAGTCATACAAAACCTCTCCCAAGCTGCCAACTCGACTCCATGCACAGTAGCATGGCTGCCACCAATCCTGTCAGAAGGGTCCCCAACATGTTGAAGTCCCCTCCTATGCACCAATGATCTGTCTACGGCAGAGACTCAACAATCTGTGACCAAAACTCTGCACGAGCACTCGCCACATTGGACGCATAGATGTTCAGGAAACCCACTAGGCCACCCTGAACCTGCATAATAATCCACTGAGCCCTACCTGGCACTATAATCCCTCTGCCCACAATGGCCTACTACAATGAGTGCGCAATAGTCATACATACCCCACCCTGGATGCCTCCAGGTCCAAAAGGAGGTGACCAAAAAGTATCATATCGTCCACGCAAAAGCTGACCACATCGCCGAATGCGGCTCTCACTCAGATGGTGCTCGTGAAGCATAAGGAGATCAATCTCTCCTCCCTCAAGGCAACGCTGAAGCTCCTGACGCAATCGGCCCCGTTGACGTTGAAATTGGGGCTCACCTAGTCCCTGCACGTTCCATGAGACAATCCTCATGGGGAGCGAGAGAGAACAGATGCTGCCACAGCAACTAGACGGGCTATCTTCGAGGTTGGCTTGGATGGGGAGTAATCCGCATCCGAGCGTCCTCTAGATAGGCGTGACTGCAATGAGTGCCTAGCCCAAGCCCAAGGAGAGCGAGCCATGCGTAAAGCAACCTCCTCCGTCCAGGAGTCCTCATGAATGTATACATAGCATGGCAAACACTGTGTATCAGCAAAGAAGTAAACCACAATGTGCCTACATCCTGCTGAGTCCGGGGGTGTCATCGCAAACTTGGCCAATGGCCACAAAGTCTTTAGCATGTTTGTAACTCCTAGTTCTCCCATGTGGTGAGAGAACTCTAGGACTTGTGTATGCAACCATCCCAACACTGAGTCGAGAGTCCACTCTGTCTGGGCCCTGCCGCAAAGGGGAAAGGAGAAACCAACTGCTGAGTCCAAGGCCTCTGTCCCCCTAGCGGCAAGGAACAGAGCATGGACCTTGAAGCAGGCTGCCTCATGGTCTGTTGAGGGATCGCCGAGAAAACGAGTGAAGCGGTAGTCGAAGAAGTCCCAGCGGCGCCGGATGTCAATGCTCCTCAGACCACGAGGGATAGTTGCAAGGGAAGATGTCTGTACCTGCAGAGGGGGCCGTAAGAAAGGCTGACCCTCTCTCGCTAGGCGACTCGTGGCAAAGGCACTGCCAAGAGATCTCCTAGCCGCCGGAGAAGGCCCTGCCCCTGGGTCGACTGTGGAGCTGGAGTAGGAGGGGGGGGGAGAAGGAGCTGGGGGAAGCGGTGGAGAAGAGGGGCGGGAGGGGGTGACAGAGGTAGAGGGGCGAGGTGAAGAGGCTGCGGGAGCAGAAGGCGGGGGGGAGGAAGAGGAAGAGGGGGGGAACTCTGGGGGGGGAGAGGCTGTCGAGGATGAAGCTGGGGTGGGGGCTGGAGCAGGGACCTCCTCCTGCTCAAGAGGACCAAAGCGGCTCCCCGTGGGAACCCACTGCCTGCTGAGTAGGCGCCTGAGGGCCACTCTGAGTGCCAGGCTGACGTTGTGGCCCCTGTCGTCGTCTACCACGGGCTTGCTGCCATCTCTCCTCCGCTGGAGCCCCAAGCGCGGAGGGTGGCTCTGCATGTGTGCGTTGTGTCTCTGTCTGTGGTTGCGGGCCAGCCCTGGCAGGCTGGGGCTGAGGCTGTGGTGTAGGTGGAGGCCTCCTCCGTGGACAGGCCTTCGCTAGATGGCCTATCTGTCGACAAATGAAGCACCGGTTCGGGAGGCCCGAATACTCCACACTGTTTCTAAACCAACCCCCACTCACCCGAGGCGAAAGAATAACCTTCGGGAGCGTGTGAGTGTCTCTGACCAAAACTCAACTGAGGGAACGCCAGCCGCCTTGGCAGCTACTGATGCTTCCGTACGAGGTGTCTCCAGGACAGTCCCAATGGTTGAGCGGATCCTGGATAGAATTGGTAAGTACTACCTCCGCAAACAAGGAAAGTAGACCGAGATGGGGATGTCTGCCTCCTCTACTAGAACATCCGAAGCAGGGTCGAAACCATGTCTCCACTGTTGAAAGTGGGTACGTGCTGCTCGGATGGTCAGTGGACTCATGGCGATGACCTTGGACGCCATCTTGGAGGTCTCAAACTCGATTTGGTAGTAGCCTCGTCCGAGTATCTGCACGTCCAGGATCTTGCCCCCTCTGCGAGAAGGCGGGCCTGGAGAAGGTCACGCAACTCTCCTCTGCTAGGTCGGGTGCCGAGAATCTTGCAGATAACAGAAAGTCGCCTGCAATCGCTCTACCTCTGTGGCAAGGCTCGCTTGCTCTGTCGGTGAAAGAGTAAGTCGGATGGTGGGCTCAGCGGGGTCGGGGGAGGGGGCTTCTGGCGAGTCTCTCTGGGGCGGAGCTGGGGCCTCCATCTGTGTCTACTGTTGTGGTGAAACGAACGAGCGGTGGAGAAGGTCTGCAGACGAGCGCCGAGCACTTGCCCAAAAGGACAAATGCTATACGAGCCAATATGCAGGAAAAAAAGAGGGGGTGGGGGGGTTGGAGCAGCTGGATACTGTGTGGGACCGCAAGCGGGATGGGGGGAGTATGGCAATGTGCAGGCAAGCAGCAGGCGGCCCGCGGGGCAGCGCGATACCAAGAGGGAGGCAGCGGGTGGCTGTGGGGCAGCGCGCAGGAGCGGCGGGAATAGGGGGGCAGCGCGTTGGGGTAGGCAGGAGTGGAGGCAGCGTAGGGGTAGGGGGGGGGGGGGGGCAGCAGCAGTAGCGAGCGCGTTCATTTAGTGCTCATTATTTCATGTGCTCGTTCTACGAATGTGTCATGCCAAGGAAGAGACATGGAATGTTACTTCCTTACATAAAAATCCGTATACATTTGTGCTCATTCATGAGTGAAACGTGCTCAACGTACAATATGTCATGCCTAGGAAAAGGGATCACATAAAAACGCTGACTAAAATACAGGAATGATCACAAATGAAACACTCAATCAATGCGTGCTGACGAATCATTCGAACACATAGTACTTCCTGTAAGGGTTCTTTGAAGTTTGGACCTAGGCTCGAGAGCCAAGATCGGTTCTTCTTGATGGGGTGCTTTGGACCTAGGCTCGAGAGCCAAGATCGATCCTTCGTGATTGATCGAATTTGCAATGAGGTTAGCTTCACTAGAGAAAGTATCAACTAACACATCATCCTTCTTGTGAACAATCACATCTTCTTCATGCAACTCATCATGCTTGTGAGAAATCACATCTTGATCATGCAAATCATCATGCTTGTCAGTGTCATCCAAATCATCAAGCTCATCATTATCATCCAAATCATCATGCGTATCATCATGCAAATCATGTGTGTCATGCTTTGGAGAAGAAGAGACTGAGAGAGTCTCCTTTTCCCGAATCTCTTGCATCTATGCCTGCACTTGAGAAAAGAGTCGCAACAACTCTTGCTCACGCTCTATGGCTGCCTTTCTTTCTGCTTGTCTGCGATCCATTTCTCTTTTTCTTTGTGCGTGGCTGCGATCCATTTCTGCTTTTCTTTCTTTGCATTCGCGATCAAATTCTGCCCTTCTTTCTGCATTTCGTGCTTCGCGTTCTAACTTCCTGTACATAAACATCTGCTCCAACTCTTCCATAGGAGTTAGTGCAATCCTTGACGTAGATGGGGAAGGGGGAGGGTCGGAAAAACCTCCTGGTGGGGAAAATTCTTCTTCCCCTCTCGCATGCTCATCACCTCCAAGCGAAGTATCCATTCCGCTTCGAGTGATGACCATGCACTATGATCTTTGGTTCTTAAGTTCACGAGGAACTTGGGTTCTTGGGGTCTTGAGGTTCTTGAGGTTTTCTTTCGCTTGCAATCTGTGTTTGAGAAGGATCTTCTCTTCACCCGAGTTCTGCTCTTTTCCGCGGGCGCACCCCTTGGCGGCCTTGCGCTCACACCAAGGTTGCGTTTTCCCACCTCACGTGGATTGGCCGGCCGCTACGTGCACGGTCTGCTCTCAATAAGTGAAAAGAGGCACAAGGGGAGGCTGGACAAGCCCTTCTTTCCTGGGATTCTTGTCACTCTTCAAAAACACAATTAGGAATCGACACGCCCAAGTGAACTTGGGTTCGTGCGACCTCAACAAGCAAAAAAAATTCTCTTGGTTCTTGTGGTTCTTTCCTTGAGTGATACAGAACATTGCCAAAGCTTTGATACCAATGTTAGGTACAGCGGAATGAATGTTTGAACTTTGCTCAAGATGAGTGCTCCGAACTGTGCTCAAGGGTTCCTTTTACTTACGGAAGGGAGAGCCTTCCGTTCCTTTAGTGAGAGAGTGCAATGGACACAAACAAAGTGAATGGACACTGTGAATGGAAGTGCATGAGACTAAGAGATACAGAAGAGAATACGACACCAGAGACGTTGTAAAACCCTCCTCTGAAGGCCCCACTCTCTATGGCGAGAGCGGTCTACTTATGATTGCACAAATCTCTACAATGCTTTGGACTTGGTGACGATGTCGACGACGATGAGGACGACGATGAGACGGGCTGAAATCTGAGAACGCTAAGGGCTGAAATGTGCAAATCTTTATCTGCTGAATTCTGACTCTATGTCGGTGACGATGTCGATGGCGACGACGACGCGCTGAAAATGCAAATGCTGAAATCTAAGTTTTCCGGGCTGAAACTGTAAACCTTGTGGAAACTGACCGTGCGGCGAGGAACTACTGCGAGAAGGTGAGATCTGCGAGGTTCGGGACTTGATCTGCGGTGTCTAAGGGCTGAAAACTGAAAACGTTGAGGTTTCTTGATGTTCCGTGGCGGTGAATCTGCAAAACACCGGGGCTGATCTGCAAATAAAAAACGCTATGGCTGAAAATGGTTCTGTTGTCGCCGGATGGCCTGCAATTGCAAAACGCTAGGTCTCTTGTTGAGTCTTCTGTGGCGAGGGATCTGCAAGAGCAAAAACGCTGGCTGATCTGGTCCAAAAACGCTAGGTGGTTGCTGTGGAGCAAAAACGCTAGGGCTTGGGTTTTGATGAGAAGTTGCCTGTTGAGCGTGTGCTCCTGCTGCCTCTTCTGCTAGAAAGTGCTAGCCTGGGTTTTCTTATATACAAACTTACTCAATTTGCCCTACCTACTTTCCAACAAAAGTCACTTAAAAATAATAAGTGAAAAATGTCAAAAATAGGGAAAATAGGCTAAATGCATTGAAAAATTCCCCTAAAGGATTCTCATGGATTCTGATGGGAATGCTTATGATCATGCTATGTGCAACCAGAGGATATGCATCTAATCTAAGTGTCTGGACATGCACGGTCTGCGAACAGACTCACAAAAGTGTTAGATCACTTCCTATTCTAGACTGACTTGATTGAACTGAACCTTGTCATGCTGTAGCTTGTCCACCGACACATAGGGTTGGATGTGTCACGTGACACATAGGGTTAGATGTGCACGTGACATTGGCGTCCCTTTTGGTATTTCTTTATATAGCATCAACACAGTACAAGCTGGTACTCCACGCTCTGCATCTTCATCTAGAAACATGTCAGAGAATGAGCCCATGGCCTCATATTTAAAGGCCCTAGGCCCAAAAGTAGTTTACATGAAAAGCCTTAAACTCAAAAGCATTCGGTGCAAAAGTAACTCGTCCAAAAAGCTGGCGTTAGAAATCATCCTCCGTAAATCACGGAAATCTGTAGAAGCAACCACGTTATCACTGTCAGCATGAAACGTGGAAATCCGTGTAGTTGTGCCACGTCATCATGTCAGCACAAAACCCGGAATTCTGTACAGGATGCCACGTCATCAGTCAACGTGAACTGCAAGATTCCGTACATTTGTTGCTTTTGCTTCTTCACTTAGGGTTTAGACCCCTCAGCCGGGATCTGGAAGTAGGCTCCGTTCTTCATTGGCTTGACACGTCAACAATTTGTGACACCACCCTTTCTTGTGGGGATGACAGAGGTGACTGCCTTTCAGACACTTAAAGAAAAACTGAGTACGGGACCAGTGTTGACTTTGCCGGATTTGCAAAAGTCATTTGAAGTATATTGTGATGCTTGGGAGCGGTCTTAATGCAAGAAGGCCATGTCATTGCCTATGAACGCCGATGTTTTCAAGGCCAAAATTGACAACACAGATTTATGAGAGAGAGCTTTTGGCAGTGATCCATGCTCTTGCTCAGTGGCGACATTATCTGCTCGGAGCCGATTTTACGGTCTTCATTGATCATCAGAGTTTACGCTTGTCACAGAAGCAGCTTTCGGAAAAGCAGATGCGGTGGGCTAACATCTTGTCACAGTTTCACTTCCAGATTGTCCATGTTCAAGGACATAAAAACTTGGTGGCAGATGCTTTCTCTCGAAAGCTGCTAGTCTTGGCTATTTCCGTGATTCATCATAGAAGCTTCGAGGACATGGTTGATTAGTATGCCACAGATCCGGATTTTTTCGATGTATTCACTCGAATACACAATGGGGAGGTAGTAGCGGGATATGCCATACGGGATGGCTACTTGATGAAGAAAATGACCGTTGAGGGAAAAGGTTTTGACTGAGTGCCATTGTCCACCTTTTATGGGTCACTGTGGTATCGACACCACCTTGAAAGGTGTGGAGCGTTACTTCTTCGAGCCTCAAGAAAGATGTGGACTTTGTACGCAGTTGTTTAGTATGCTAGAAGGTCTAAGAAAGAAAAAGGGAAAAGAGCGGCTTTTTCCAAAGCTTAGCATGAGGTATTATGGCCCTTTCTAGATAAAAGAAAAGATAAATGAGGTCTCCTTTAGACTCAAGCTGTTGGATACTTGGAAGATTCATAATGCTATTAATGTGAGTCTTTTGAAGCCTTTTAAAGGTGATGTGTCCGATGAGCAATCCGAAGTGGAGGAAAGCGACGAGATACTAGTTCTAGAACAGATTTTGGCACACAAAGACAGAAAGATAAAAGGTAAAGTGATTAGGCGGTTCTTGGTTAAATTCAAGAACTATGTTGCATTGGATGCGAAGTGGATTGAGGAGAAGGACCTAGCAGATACTCCTCAGATTTTGGAACTTTACCTTGAAGCATTTGATTTAGCATAGTCTACTCCAATAGAACCCCGAATTCAGTGAGGGTGAATCTAGTGTAGCGGGTTGGCACAAGAGGGGATTCACTCCGCTCCTTTGTCAACGAATTACCCCGATTTGAATAGAGTCATTGATGTCCCCTTTGGGTTTCAAGGATACTAATGGACTGAGTAGTATTCTGTTGTATGACTTTATGACAGGAATTCCTGAAAATAAAAATGATTGATTTGTACTTGACTTTGTTTGAGTGCAGGAACTGAAAGACGAAATGACTGCAGCATTTTGGTCTCATAAATCTCTATAGACACGATTGCAATAAGGATTAGTTAATCAGGCATCCGTGAGGTCCCGACTGGATCTAGGATTACTAAATATGTTACCGATGGTCATGGTCTGAGATTTGGAATGAAATTGTCTGTGATTTGTCATGTGATGTGACTGTCGTTTTTGTAAAAGTGCTAGATGTGTCGTGTCTAGTGCGTCGGTACTAACAGTTAGTGTCTACTAAGACAGCCTATGGCCTCTGTCTGTTTTGCAGGCGTAATCGAGGGCGATCACAATTCTTTCAAGAGGGGGGTATGTCACAAATTGATGACGTGGCAGTGCCCGGACACACAATGACGTGGCAGCCAGTACGAACGCCCAGATTTTGCGCTGATCGTTGACGTGGCAGGACAGTACGGCAGCTGATGTGGCAGGCTGTACGGAAATTCCGCCTTTTGCGCTGACACGTTGACGTTGCACTATACGGAATTCCGCAATCTGCGCTGCTGCCTCTGGTTGATTTAGCATTGGCAGCTTTTTGGACGGTTTGCTTTTTATTTTAAAAGCTTTTGGGGCGCTGGTTTTGGCATCCCATGTAATCTTTATAAGTGGCCTTAGGGGCTCACTTCTCAGAGCATTTGGACGCAGAGACTGAGAGTGAGCACCCGCGGGCTCTTTGTACTTTGTGCATAGATTAATATAAAAATAAATACCGAAAGGGCGTCAATCTTTGGGGCCAATACCTCTTGGCACGGAACTACACCGGGCGGTGTCGTCTCTTGTGAATCGTTTGGAAGTAAATCTCTGCTGTGTTCGGGGGGGGGGGGGGGGGGAGCAACTATAGAACATAGCTTGCTGCTGCCCTCGCCCCCCTCCCCTACGCACGCACCTGCATACCCCCCCTCTCGCCTTCGCTGTCCCCCCCTCCCCCCCCCATCCCCCCTCAGGCTGCCTTGCTCTGCCCGCTCTCTGCTTTGCCCGCTACTAGCTCAGCGCGCGAGCCCACCCGCCAGCCTCAGCCCCCCCCCTTCCCATTTCTCAGCTCGCAGGAAGCTGTTTTCTCAGCCTACTGGGAGTTTCGCGTCACCATCCCCCTTCTCGTTTCAGCAGCAGACACAATGTTTTTGCTAAAGCTGCGCAAACACTCGGAGAGTCTCTTAAGGAGATTAGACAATGGGAGACATTCATAGAGGAAAATCACTGACTTCTTTAGAGCAAAGACTCAACAATCAAATGAGCAGACTTCAAAGTCCACCTGTATTAGAGGTATATTGACTGATAGAGTTATTGAGCTTGGGAGAGCTAGACGCCCACGTCTACGAGGGCCACAACGACATCGACGGAGGCTCCATCAAAGGATCATGACTATTCTAGCATGGCATGGGAGACATCCAGTACGGTTATTTACCAACGCGGACATTGATGATACTCTTCAGCGACTGATGCAGTACATCCTCGGAGAGCGCCCGATGTTGGACATCCTTGGACACTGATGTTCATTTTAGCTTTTATTTTACTTCATGTTATTTTGTACCCAAACATTGTATTAGATCCACCAAGATTGTATTAGTTTGGTCTCATAGGTCATTTTGGCCTTTTGAAGACGTTTGATATAACATTTCATTTCATTTCATTTGTCTCTCCCTTGCTGTTTTTACAACAGCAAACCTAAAAACCTGGAAATTCAGCCCTCCTCTTGAAGCTCCAAGCTCTCTTTCACCACAACTGCAACGAAGAAGATGGACTACTGCTCTTTTTCCAAGATGGACGGAATTTATCTCTTGTATATATGTGGAACGTTCCTTGTATGTTGTAGTTTGTGTTTACGCATGTGCACATATGACATCTTGCGTGAACTCTGAGTGTGAGTCTACTTCAGCTCACTCTTAGGTTGATTGATTGTAAGCTCAATTCTAAGGGCATTGGATTGAGCAGAAATACATTTTCTTCGTGCGCACGTGGCGAGGGGGGGTTGCCCATCGTCAACCCTCATTGTCTCGCTTTCTAGTCTCTCTTGTGCATATTATTTTAAGTCATCTTTAAGTGGTGGAAACTAAATAAGCACTATGCATTGTACGGGGCTCTTACATACGCCCCTCATGTGCAAAGTGTGCTATGATTGTGAATCGTTCATTCGGGTCTTCTTATTCTGGTGGTCGTGTTTTCCGTGACTAAGTCTTCTACAGTTTGATTGCTGGTGGTCGTTACATACTGTCTCAAATATTTTTTCACTCGGGCCAATCGCTGCTCCTACCAACTGAAAAAGTAGATGCCTTGTATGTGCTTGGAATCAAGTATCACTCCCAACAGTTTTTTTTCTGACTGAGAAAGGCCTGATGGAGCTTGTATAAGGGCAATTTCAGTCCTTGAAAGAGGATCCATGGTGAAAACAAGAATCGATTTCTACTTGAGAGGGACCTACTTCCATTATTCTTAAAGGTAGGTGTTACAACTTACAGGCATCTGAGAGGCTGTTATGGGAGCAAGGTTGGATGTTGGTTTTCTTCTCTTCTCGGTTGAAGATTTGGTTGCTCAAATTGGAAGGGATCAGGACTTCTTTTTTCTGGGCACTCAAGGGCAAAGAGATGAAGACATTGGCTAGATTGGAAGGGGGATATGGGGTTTTCCACTTCCTCTTTTCCATGCATGTGGACTCCAAAGATTTTTCTGTTCAGGGAAAGAATTTTCTTTCTTTTTGTTTGGGGGGGGGGGGGCTTTTTTTGTTAAAGTGCTACGCTGAATTTCTCTCTTTCACCTCAAATCTCTGTGTGAGACCATTTAATTATCAGCTATGTTCTTGTGTGCAAAGTTTTCATCATTGTCCATTTGACTGGGTCCTCTGTCCCTGCCCAAAGGCAGTTTTAATGTGCGCTAGAACACTGGAGGTGAATCCCAGGTCAGTACTGCATCATCTACATAAGCAGCAATGCTACATACAAAGAGGCTATAGAAGAGAATGAGGCATCGTCTTTATAAATCTGCTGTCTTTATATCTTTTGACATTGCCGTCTTGATTTTGTTGCTTCTGTTTGCACACTGGAAGGTTCTGGTCCTTTTGGTCTTATTTGGAAGCTTGACGTGTGGCAATGTTTCGTTTATAGAACAAGTTTAATTTTTTAAAAAATAATTTTTTAATGTTCAATGAAGTGATCAATTGGCTATTTGACAGGGTGACATGAAGGCACTGGAAGACTTGACTTACACAAAGAGGCAAAATTTTCTAGCAAAGCATTCACTACCTCGGGAATTTCCTGTGGTTTCCTTTCATACAGAAGTTAGCATCGCTCCGAAAATATTTTCAACCATGTCGCACATAGCCCATGCTGAGCTTCCATGGTACCTTTTCAGCACGGAGACAGCATCCAATATGCTACAGGCTCCTACTAAGCTTCCTGTTGTCATACCCCTTCCCGCAGTTATGGCGATGTGTGCGAAGCACATTGAATTAAGGTACAACCACAAAAGTGATGGGCTAGTTGTCAGGGAGGATGCAGAGGCTCCTGGTTCTGTGGTGGTCAGACCTGACCGCAAGCTTGATCACGCTTGGATGGTTTACTCATCTGCACGAAACGACTGTGATAAACCGGATGCTTCACAAACGTGTGAAGCCTTGCTAACATTGCTCCTGGAAGCTTGCAAGAGAACCAAAGCAGACTAGCAATCATTTTGCAGATTGATAATGCTGTTCAACACTCGTGTACGAGGGCCAAGTTGGACGACCTGTAATTTGTACAGATCCTCAACTTTTGTGGAAGAGAAAATCTGCTAAGCACCCCATGATGATGATGCTTAGTCATGGCATATGCTCGCAGGTTCCAAGGATAGAATTCATGTGTATAAGACACATTCAACTTCTTATATTCATCAACATTGCCTCATTGCTCGTCTTGTGCGTTGTCTAATGTTGAGCTGTGGTTTTCTATATGACTTACATGTAAGTGAGGTGCGTGCTTGTAGTTTTGTGCCAAGGAGAATGCTCAATCAGTTTGGCAGTTCCAATTTGAAGCCAGTACTTGTCAGGCTTTTGTCACATGGTTCGTCAGCTTTTATGAACATGAACATGCTACCCCCCCCGCCCCGTGTGCACGGAGTAACATGTCTTGAGTTCAAGACTCCTTGGATAGATTCATGAGGTCTTTCAAATTTATTGCTGCATCGGAGGTGGCATGAGTTACTTGGCACAATAAAAAACTTCTTCCCTTGAGAAGAGGCAGTAACAGTTAGTGTCGATGTTGTGGAGGTCAGACAGATGACTTCAAGAAAAAGTCTATCTAACTTGCTTACACAAATGATAATGATCAACGAATGCGGTACACATACATCTAGGAGAAAGTGGTCTCAAACCATTGCTTTATGTGACCCAAAGGGTTGGCAGAAATCTCTTTATGTTGCAGGGGTGTGTTAGTTTTTGGTTCTTAGTGATGCAAGAAATGCAACAATAACTTATGTGAAATCATTGTTTCTGAATGCTTCGAGGACCTTTGAAATGCCAAAGCTAAACTAGCAAATTCCTCGTTGTAGAGAGAGAATTCACTATTACATACTAGCCTTTCACAAAACTGATGCTGATGTGCCTAAAGGCATGAATAATAATATCTAACAGAGCTCAAAAGCATCATACATGAAGACACCCTAACATCTATTGATTTTGCATTCTACGGTAAATGACCGATTCACATGTGCTATTCAAGGGTCCGGGGATGGCCAACTTGATGACCATACAGAATTCCAAAAGGAGAATTTGAAAACTTGAGCAAATTTTTGCTATTTATACACTTTTTCTCAATATCTAGATGGGATCTTTCCTCTCTTGCTCTCAACTTGCATTTTTGGAATCTTAAAGCGATGGGATTGTAAGTTGAGACACTTTTCCGGAGCACTTGATCACACGACCCATTATAACGCTCCATGCAATAATATCAAAAGTTGTTGTACAATCTGGTTGCTTAATAATATGGCCCACTTAGCAAAACTAAGTGCATTTAATACCTAGTCGACTTGCAAGGATGCTAGCCATGAGCTTCGATCACCAACAACAAACAAATTTTGTAGCAAAGAGAAGGCAAGAGCCTTAGCTAAACTTGTGCAAGCATTGACTTAACCAACCACTAACTTAAAAGATTGACACAACTTCACAATGTGGTATGCACTTTCCAAGTACCTCTTTTTGATGAGTGACTATTGCTATGTCGTGAGAAAGACGAAATTTTGCAAGCCCTTAATAATCTTCAGAGTCTGTGGTTAGGCTCTTGCATATGTTTGGGAATGGCTTCCTTGACATAATTATCAGTACTCGATACCAAACGGCCAGTTAAATGGCCAACTAGATGAAATATTAAAGTTTAGTATTGTTAAAATCTTGATCACTTGGGTGTGATATGCCAAAATCAAGATGTGAGCTTCTAGAATGGCAACCAATATATCAACCTTTGCTTAAGCTGCTTTTGCATGTATTTGGGAAAAATCATTCAGATTAAAATCGGTCTTCTATTTCCCCCTCAAAAAGCTTATTCACCATAGAATATTAGTAGAGAATCTCCCTAATCAGCCTCCACAAACATGCCCTACTTAAAGACAAAGTCATGTGTTGCAAAGCAAAAGGTTCCATATTTGTCATTGGCAAAGTCATGTGTTGCAAAGCAAGGTGTTCCATATCATTGATTGGCAAAGTCCCTTTTCCATGCGAGTTGAAGGATGCTGACAATGCTAAGTGATCATCCTCGTTTGGTAGAAAAAGCTTTTAGTAAGACATTTAGCTATAACAATCTTGGCCTCAGAAATTGCTACCTAAATATGATTTCCGTTTCCATGGCTTTGATCATAGCTCATGACTAGAGATACTTTAGTCATTCCTAGAGGGGGTCCACCATCCTATATAATGTGCGCTCGTAGGATACTTAAAAAACCGCTCTGTTAAAATGTGGACATGAGTAGGTTGACCCCTCTTTTTTAAAAACGAATAACGTTTTTTTTCCAAAATGGATTAAAAAATCCCTCTTGTAAATATATCTCTATTAAATTGCTTAAATTTTCAAAATTCAAGAGCCCCTCCTACTGAACTCAGGCGATATGTTAACATGATTATATAGTGGATCCATCGAGAGTACACTTAGAAAGCTCATCGTGGTGCATTCTTCCATACTAGTGTAAAACTCTTCCTTTCAAACAAGTTGTATTTAGTGCACTTTATATAAGAAAACAAAAGCATTTTTAATGGATGGTTTAGATTTTTGAAGGCATCACAACACCACACTACACAATCATAATTCTAATGTGTCCCCTTTGCAAGCAATTTCATACTTTTGTGCGTTGGAACAAGGGTTTATTCTCACCACAAGCCCATAGAGAAAGAAAAAAGATCATGGATTTATTTTCCTTAAATTCGAATGCCTAAGGGTATTCACCCAACAAGGCTCTACCATGAGTTTCTTTCTTGAAACTTGGATAGCAGAGGCTTCACATGTGCCTACAATTGCCTCTAACCCCCATATTGAGGGGTTTTCAAAGGAAGGATTGGATCAATGTGGATGTTTAAGCCATCAATCCACGATAGCATGTAGGTGATTGTGTGCTTGAACTGAGGCTTGTAGCGACATATTTTTCCACCACTTTGTCATATGATTTAATACCCATCTAGAAAGGCTCTACGTAACATTATGCTTGATGTGGGCTTGTAGCCACATACCTAGCCACCACTTCATGGGATCTCTTTGAACAAAATTCCTCTTGATGTTATTAGAGAGGCCCTTTGGTAACTTTGTGCTTAAAGTAGGGCTTATAGCTACATATCTAGCTGCCACTTCATGGAATTTCTTTTACATCAAGTCTTTTTAATACTAGAAACCTTGTCATTTTTGGAACAAGGAAATCAGCTTCTTTCCAATTTGTGTTCATAGTTTTCTCTAAAGAACTACTGGATAAACAAGCTCTATTACACATGACCTCCCAACTTTCTTAGTAAGAAGCACTCCACATCATTTTTATCACTTTTAACAGATCCTTTGCATAATTATCATACCTACATAGACATTTAAAGGATGTGAAACCTCTCCTTGCAAACCGCAACCCAAAGGCAGTTATGAGCTATATTTTGGGTATATAACTTTAATGACAATTTGTTTGATTTGTTTATCCTTTGGGTGGGCAATGAAGGGGGGCCTAATTCTATGAATACACATAAATTGTTCCCATATTATATGTTTCTTCTCATCGCTCCCTCCATCACTCGTTCCATCGACCTGGTAGTGTTGCATAGCTGTTAATTAAATACGAAATACTATGAAGAGAGCATTCCTATTACCTTAGAGCATACATAACTATAACGCTTGCATATCCTTGTAGATTATTTAGTATAGTATGGTATTGCTATTTACCCTCTCTACAAGACTAGTTAGCTAGCCAGTTAATGTAACCACTTTAGAAGCCTTATAGATAACATGATATATTATGGGATAGTTATCCAGCTAGCTAGTTGGCTAGTCCCCCCCCCACCCCCTAACACCATCCCTCACCCCCCCACCCAAGAAAAAGATCCTTCTATTAGTTGATAAAACTGCCCATTGGGCTACAAATTGCCCTGACAAGAGGAGGCTACAGTAGACTCTCTTGAGAAAAAAATGTGATATGTTTAGTGACGTCTAAATCAGGATATGGGAGGAGGAAACAACCACACAGGTGGCCCGTAGTGCCATCTAGGAGTCCCATGGACCATGGTGTAGAAAGGCTTTGGGTGCCAAAGCTGTAAAAATGCCTCATGGTGCTCTCACATAAAATCGGAGCTACCCTGAAAACTAGGCTCTTAATAGCTTAATCTGGAATCAAATGTGAATTGTGCCCCCGATCTTCCAATTCTAGGCCCAATTTTCAATGTAATGATTGCGCTTGCTAATTTGTGGCTTATAAAATTTCTTATAGTTCGTCTACGTTCTTTAACTAAACTGCGGCACCACTTTTCAAAACTAGGCTAAAACAAAAGTAGTCTTGGACGAATCAATTAAGATCCGTTTTCCAAAGGTTTTCCCTTATTTTAAGTGAAATTCAAGGCTTTGGCAAGTTTTACAACTTAGATTTTGCCGGTGTTCTCCAAAATACGCTTAAATTCTCAACCCTAATTCACAATTTTGACTGGTAAAATCTGTCCTAATGGCTGGGTTTTACAGAAACTCGATTCCTCTATTTTGCTTCATGTAATCTAGTTTTGTCTTTTGCTCTTTTTTTTTACTATGATTTTTTGGGTTTTTTTTGTGAATTTTATGATTTTTTAATGTGGTTTTTTTGTGAGCTTTTTGTGATGATAAGTTTTTTTGTGTGTGTTTTTTTTAAAAGAGTCTTCTATGATTTTTCTCGTGTTTTTAAACATCTTTTGTGAATTTTTATGAAATTTTTGGTGTTTTTTTTAATTTTCCTAATTCTTTGGACTTTTGTGTGATTATTCTTTTTTTTTAGCTACATAGATACTCGGCATATATGTTCCATACCACATTGTAAAGCAATCAATGCAACTAAGTAAAATCCTCTTTTCATAATATAGCAAAACAAAGAAATGGTTTTATCATGAGAATCATAGTGCTATTGTGAGCTCACATCCTTTTATCTATCTTAGGCAACTTTTGAATGTGGTCTAGATGAAAAGTTAAATTAAAAATAGTTTGTGCGCGTCTGTCACACATGTCAATGCAAGGAACTTGCCGATACACTGTGTGCGAGCCACAAATGGCTCCAAGGACTCAACTAGCCTAAACTAGTAAGTTCAAAGATGGCGATGGTGTGTCACTCATCGCTCTACGCTTGTTGTCGTGGAGGATTGTTCGCCGCGAAGAAGAAGGAGCCTCCACTGCGCCGCGCTCAACCACTTCGCTGCCGCCGTGCCGTCGTTGCAATGCTCGATCGCACTCTCTCTCTCTCTCTCTCTCTCTCTCTCTCTCACACACACACACACACACACACACACACACACACACACACACACACACACACACACACACACAAGGAGATGAAATAGAAGAAGAAGGATGTGGAGCAAGAGCACTCTTCAATTGCACAAATGAGAGAATAAGTGAATTTTAGGTTTAGTTGACTTTTATATGAGCTCGCCCCATTCACACTTGGACGTCCATGCTTAGCCAACTAATCTCTTGAATGTCCCAGTAAGAGTGCGCCTCTCATCGTCGATCACTCTTACCCTTTTCCTATTGGACTGACAAGCCCGGTACCTGAATCTACCAAATAAATAATATGGCGTTCATCTTAGGTGATAGGAATATGCCACTGTCGTGCCGTCGTCGCAATGCTCTCTCTCTCTCTCTCTCTCTCTCTCTCTCTCTCTCTCTCTCTCTCTCTCTCTCACGCATACACACACATACAAGGAGATGAAGAAGCAGAAGATGGAGATGGAGCAAGAGCACTCTTCAATTGCACAAATGAGAGAATAAGTAAATTTTAGGTTTAGTTGACTTTTATATGAGCTCGCCCCATTCACACTTGGGCGCCCATGCTTAGCCAACTAATCCCTTGAATGTTCCAGTTAGAGTGCGCCTCTCATCGGCGATCACTCTTACCCTTTTCCTATTGGATCGACAAGCCCGGTACCTAACTCTACCAAATAAATAATGCGGCATCCGTCTTAGGTGATAGGAATGTGCATGAGGGTTAACATGCCCCCCTTCCTGATGTAGATTCCGTCCTCGGAAGCTATTGAGTAAAAGCTCGCTCATCGACGTGGAAGAGCATTTAAGATAAATGTCCTTAGACTTCTTCGATCACTGCAAAATCAAACAACATTGGCATAGTAATTGCATTATCATATACAGTTAAAAAGCATATGCAATTGTAGGTAGACAATTTGATTGGTAACAAAATTTTAAACAGAATTTGATTGGTAACAGAATTTCAATATAATCAAATGCATAAACAGATGTAAAGGTAAAAATTAAACAAGTCTGGGGTCGCTAATTTAACGATTGAAAGGCACTAAAGATCGACTATTAATACCATGGGCAAGCTTCTCAATTTTCTCTGGTCAGTTAAGTTGTTTAATCACGAGAGCCTTGTATTTCATGTTCGAGGGCTGACTAGAGGCTATACCTAGAAGACCTTGTAGTTAAGCTACGATAAAAGGAATTGCTCATGAAATCATTGTCTGACTTTTTTCCTTTTCTTTGACCCCCCAAAGTCTTTTCACATTGTTTCAATTCTGATGTGTGTGCTTATTTTGTATGCCTTGGGTTTTTTGCTTTTCAAGGAAAAGCGCCCACACTGGGAAGCTCTAGGGCTCTAGTACCATAGGCGATACATGTGAGTGGAGTACTAAATAAAGCTGAGGTTTCTCTTTCAGCTTAAGATTTTACATTGTGGCACTTTTATTTTTTTTGTTTGTACATTTTCAACATTTTAATTTTGTAACTTTGGGGGATCATATAACACTGTTACCCTCCCAGGCTCATCACACTAGTAAACTCCCTTTATAATACTTAAGCTAAAGGTCAATAGGGACTAAGACCAATAGAAAGCCCTAGTACATTTCACACAATGCTGCCTAAATCGGATTAAGAATCTAAGTAACCATTGATCATTAGGAAGGCATTCCCCGTGGAATTAAGAGAAGATCTCTAACCCCTAGCTTGGTCAAACTAGCTTAGTCGGACTGCTTGATTTTTAAACCTAGACAAGTGATTATGACAAAAATTACATTGAATTTAATGTTTGATACTAAGCACAAAATGCTCGCTATGTCTATGTTATTTTTCGCTACACACAAGTTACTAGACCATTAAGTGGTACATTGGTATCAGAGCACAATGTTTCTCCTTTCTTGCTCAAGAAGAGAGATACTCAAGCTAACTATAAATGGTTGGTATTTTTATTGCAATTGATAAGTAGAATAGGTATTTTTCAGCCTTGTAGTGTGCCTGCTTCGTGCAGATAACGGGGCATCACCGTCAAGAGCTATGGTCTTAATAGTGGAGTCCTATGGGGCTTGCCTACGACTTAACCACTATTGAGCTATTAGAATACCCTCTCCTTTATTCCTTGCAATTAATGATATTCAAGCCACAGGTACAGGAGCTTGAGTGATTTTCTAAAGGGGTTAAGAGGAGTAGCAACTAGGGCTTGAAGTGCCAAAGTACACTTAAAAATTTTACACCTAAAGTTGTTAGAATGGCTGACAATAGTAAAGAGAGTGAGATTAATGATGATAGCTTTGATTTTGGTAATGAACAGGCTACTAATGATGCCCCTATGCTTGTTAATTACCTTGTTACTAGGCTTCAACAAGCCATGGGCAATCCATCCCTCCAAAGTGAAGTGCAACGACAGCTACGTGCTCATGGGATTCTCCAAACTCCCCACCAAGAAGAGAGAGTACCTAGGAAGCCTCCTTGTGAACTTCCAAAAGAGGCCTCTCCCCGATAAGGGAAGAAGAAGAGGATGCGTCCGAAGGGCTCAAAATCTACTACTTGATGATTCATCCCTTTCTCAAAGGAGAACTCAAGTTTCAATGGTAGAGCCCCCACCAAAAGAACGAGAAAGAAGTGAGTCTCATGCCACCTCGACACGCGGAGATGGCTCCACAAAGATGGTGGACAAAACGCTTTCCAACACCTCCTAAACGAAGAAGACCATCTCACACTTCTCTACACCATAATTCAAAGAGGGACGACAAAAAACAAGAGAAGAAAAACGCGAGAAAGAGGTCACCCTCTTCTCTATCTTCTTCATCCTCTTCCTCTTTGAAGAAAGTGATGGTGCAGACAAGGAGGAACAAGGGAAGAAAAAGGCCTGGATGGAGAGAGCAACAAAAGCAAAACACCTAGCTAGATAGGCATGAACAATACTTCAAAAAGAGAGAGAAATTAAGCTATTGACAACAGTTGAGGACCGGGTTTACATGGAGCCGGTTACCCCTCCAAAAGGCTTTGTATTATAGGTTTCCCCCATCAATGGAGACATTTTACAATACAATACTTTGTGTTCCTTCAATAAATTTCTGGTGCAATGAAGATGGACGCTTCAAGCAGCAAGCTTACACTTGAAAACACAACATCAATTCCCTCACGGTCTCTGACCCAAGACCTCACACACCTTCGAAGATGGTGACAGCTAGCAGGGTATGAGAGTAGATCGAGAGGAAGAAGGAGTATTCTTACGAGAAAGAAGTATGTCTCCTCACATAATCACTCTTAATAGCTTAACATAGATTAGTAATTAGCATGATGGAGGAGATGAGCATGCATTGGAGCTTGGCTCTTGGTTGGATTTGCATCACAAAGCCAAGAGTTGTTGGCGTAGGCCTCCCTTCTCACAAGCTTGGAGTAGATAATGATCTTTCCATGAAAGCTTGAGAAGGAGTTAGTCTTCTTTACTTCACTCATGATCTTGTGTGAGTGTGTGCGTGATAATGCCTCAAAAAATAAGTCCCCCTCTCTCTCTTGGTCGACCCCTCTTGCTATTTGCTCATGATGGCATCTTATTGGCCCCTGCAAAGCTTAGCCAATGACATTAAGAAGCATAAGTGATAGCCTTGTGACATGTGTCCCCATTTCCCCTTTTGTGAGAGCTTTAGGTATTTAAATAATGCAATTAAACTCTCATTGGACCTCTTAGTCTCCTGGCCAATAGGAATCAGGCAAGCCATTGGCTGCTAAATGCTCATTGGACCCCTTGGGAGACTGTTTAATAGTCTTCTAGAGAGATTAATTTATATTGGTTCTTTTATCAAGTGTTTTTAAATGAGTTAAACTAAATTTACTCTAGCCTAATTCTCATTGGTCCACCTCTCAGTGTGTGAGTTTCTCTCTCATCCCCTACGAAAATGGCTTGCCCTCTCTTGGATAGGGATGTGGGAAGACTTTTGCGTCTTCCCACAAGCATCCAATTTTCCCTAAGGTTTGACCATTGAAGATTTCATTTAATTTTGGAACCTTAGCATTTTGGAAGTCTTAATGGGCTGAACCTTAGGGTCTTTGAAGCCCATTGATGCACATTGCTCTCTTGCAGATGCCCCCCCCTTTAGATCCCTATTTTGCCTCCTTTGGATCCCTATTGTGACAGGTCTGCCAGCCTAACCAATATTCTAGCTTTTTCTCCCTTGGTACTTTCCCATATTAAATGATCAGTTTAACATGAGAAAATCATTTGGGAGAATTATATATTAGCTATTATGACACATTATAAACACATGAAAAAATTTGATTAATTATAAAAGCCAAGCGTGCGAGTACTTCACATAAGCTTAAAGGGAGACAAGGGATCTCACAAAGGAAAAAAGAGAGATTTTACTAAAACATGGCATCATGGCATTTGCCAAGGCGTTTTGACTTATTGAGTCTCATCAGGGCATTCCATGAATACAAAAAAATCTCTCTTTAGGCTATTGGTTTTATAAGCACTTTTGGAGGGAAAAAATCTAAGACTTTTGGAGGGAAATGTGGGTAGGTGGGCATTCATTGGGATTGAGTACAACTTTAGAGTTTCAATGGTGATGGATGTAGACCAAGAAATAGATTGGATTTGTTGGGCATTCATTGGGCTTGTGTACAACTTTAAGAGTTTAAAATGGTGATGGGTGTATACCAAGAAAAAGATTGGCTTTCTCTAGTTGAGCATTAAATGGGCTTGTATACAACTTCATAGTGATGGATGAATACCAAGAAATAGATTGGCTTTGTTGAAAGTCGGTGTAATTCCTTGGGAGTGGAAATTTGTAAGGTGTTAATTTTGGTGATCTTTAGAGAGATTGCATAAAAGTGGTACCAATGGCTAGGGGGTTTCATGAAGCACTGGAATCCTTGATAAGGGTCAGAAGATTAGATTTCTCCAAGAGATTTTGTCGTAACCCCTCCTTCATTATACAAGATTGAAGTCTTGAGCTATGCAACAATGAATTTGATGTACATGGCTAGCTTAGGTTAAGGTTTGGGGCCAGGGTGTGGTGGAAGGTTAGGTTGAGGTTTGGGCCTGGGGCCAGAGTGTGGTGGAAGGTTAGGTTGAGGTTTGATCCAAGAGTCTGGTGGAGGCAAACGTTTAGCTTAAAAGAAGCTTGGGGTTATGGGGGCAAGGTTAAATTTTCTTATGATTATAGTTTTTATGAGGGCAAGGCTATCTTAGTACCAGTCACCAACTTGGCAAGGAAAAAAGCGATGACAAACTAGAAAA
The DNA here is from genome assembly GCF_014529385.1 of Adiantum capillus-veneris. NCBI lineage: Eukaryota > Viridiplantae > Streptophyta > Polypodiopsida > Polypodiales > Pteridaceae > Adiantum > Adiantum capillus-veneris. The sequence continues at coordinate 113,571,822 of NC_140959.1, read as the reverse complement.
TTGGTGCAATTTACCATAGGCTAAACTGATAAATGACCTTGCAAGGGTTGCATCTCCATCGGATGTATGTGGACTTGGAAGGGTTGTATCTCCATCGGATGTATGTGGAGACTTACAAATTACAATTTAGTACAATTGTAAGGTGGGGTGCAAGTCTGTGTCAGTAGGTTGTTAACTGTGTCCAGCGAGTGGATAGTTAAGTAAACAGGAGGTTGGTTATGATAATAACACTGTATCCAATAAAAAGCAGGTAGAGGAATTTTTAAGATAGGTTAAGGTATGCAAGGTTTTAAGACAACCAAAAAGGGGCAAGGTTTAATATGGTTTAGCATTAGAGTTTTATGAGGTCGGGTTCAACTTAGTTCTAGGTCACCAACTAGGCGAGGGAAAGACCGGGGAATGTACAAGGTGGAAAAATGGAATTAACTTTCAAGGTAAGGTCAAGGAGGATTAAAGTTGTAGGTTATAAGATAAAAGGAAGGTGGGGTCAAGGCACATAAAGCTATCAATTTTAGCAAGGTGCGGATGTACAAGATGAAGGGATAAAACACATGTAGAAGGGGGATACAATCCACATATAGCTATAAGATTGGTGCCTTTTAGATGAGGGTAAAGTGATAGATTCCTTAGAAGGGCTACATCTGCACCGAATGCATGTGGAGATTAATAAACAAATTGTACAATTGTAAGGTGGGGTGCAAGGCCGTGAGGGTAGGTTAATCACTACGGTCTTCTAGCAAAAGATAGTAAAACTGCCTCGAGGTTAGCAAAGCTAAAAGGACCTTGTATGTTGAAAATTTTGTTATGGTAGTGGATAGTCAAGTAGAGAGACATGGTTGCATGGAGACAATAAGGGGCGCTTGAAGGTGGGCAAGTGAGGTTTTCTCTACTCATGGGTTTGATGGAAATGGTGATTGCTTGGCTTGGGCAGTGTGAAGTAAGTAGATCTATGCAACAAGTGGATGTTTAACTAATGCAAGGGAAAAGGAATAAAGTTTGAGCTAGCTACTCTTCAAGTCTCAATACCAAGAGAACTGGTTGGACTTGATGTTCATGCAAGGGCAAGGGACCTATAACTGGCATGGATCATCAGTTGTGGAACAAAGGAAGTCCACAAGAGCAAGAATCATCACTTGTGGATGCAATAATTGGATGTTTCAAACACCTTAAGACACTCCAACTCAATTCTTAGCACTAAGGACACATGATCTTGATCTCATTAAGTAGCTAAAGTTTGCTGGCTTGCCGCACCTTTTAAACTCTTTCCAGAACATACTCATTGCATCTACAAGCAATGTAGGAGATAATGAGTAGAACTTGCTGATTAGCTGAAAAATGAAAAGTGAAGCAAAAGGGCAAGGAGGGGGGCGGGGGGGGGGGGGGGGGGGGGGGGGGGGGGGGGGGGGACTTGCAGTAAGAGCATGTTGCAGTGTTTAACCTCCTGTTTAGCTCTTTGAACGCGTCTTTTGTGTGCCAATTTTGAGCACATTAATGAAAGAATTAAAAAATGTTTTGTATGTACAAAATATAGTACACATAATGTAAAAGAACTTTGTCTCTTTGAGTGTTGAATGAATTTTTTATTTTGGGCTCCATTCGATGCTCTAAAGTTTAGTGAAAGCAAAAAAATGCTTGTATTTTCTTCTCTCTCTAGACTTTTGAAAATTGCGGGCTAATTTTGGAGAAAAGGAAGTCAAAACTAAAAAGGTTTGATATCTCAATGATCGTAAAACTTTTGAGACAAAAATTTTAAGTTCTCACAAGACTTTCCAAATTCTTGTTAAAAATTGAGTTACGAGCTCTAGAAAAGGGCCATTTTTTGTGCCTTACCTAAAAAAAAATCCTCCTTTTTTGTTTTATGTTAGATCATGTTTTTTGTCGATTAAATATGATTTGTGCTTTTTAAAAGTCTCGATCGGAAAATAGAAAGCACAAAAGCTATTAGTATCAATATTTCTATAAAGATGGTTTTGTAGCTTACATAGCATTCTAGTAAGTAAACCCTACAAACAAAGAAACGTGTGCGCACACAGAACACAAAAACACAGAAGAAGCACACATACATCGCACATAGGTACAACATTCATGCGCACATAGGGATCGACATCACAAGCCGCGCGTAATGCAAGTACGAGGCCATCATCCCGCACAAGGTACAAAATCGTCATCATGAACAGGAGGCCATCAACGTACAGATTCGTGCTAATGCGTACAGTGATAAAGACGCAAGAGCTTCCTAAAAGGTCCAACTCTCTCTCTCTCTCTCTCTCTCTCTCTCTCTCTCTCTCTCTCTCTCTCTCCCTCCTTGTATAGTTAAAGGTTCTCTATCATTATTTCTTGTGTACAAAGATACAGAGTTTTTGGGCAGAATTTTTTAATGTGTTTGCATCCCTAAATCACTCCCATGTACAAAGATGCACTAATCAGTCAAATCTGTCATTCTTGCTTGCTATCTCTCTTAAAAATAAAAAAAATACACAGTCATAAGATTAATCTCTTGCTATCTTCATCCTCTTTCCTCTTGCATATATTCGTTAACATGCAAATGTTTGTTATCTCATCATAATTGTCATGCATAATATTTATAGACATTCACATCTAACCCATGCAGTAGACATGGGTATTTACATAAATAGCAAAGATGACTGTACCATTATAGTACTTGTAAACTTGAATGAACGGATGACTTACTTGTGTGATTTTTTGAGATCGATTCTTTCAGTGAGTGATGGAGACCTCTTGAGTTTCTTTTCCTCTAATCCATTTGTAGATCTGATTGTAATGTGGTTTTTCAATAGAATAATGTAGTCTAGTAAAATTCCTACTCACCACAAAAACAGTTGAGACTAGGACAAGTAGAGAAACAATAGTAAGTGGATAGAAATATGATGTGTTGTTGGGATGCAAAAAAATGATAGGGATGGGCTAGGGCTTTCTTCCTTTTCAAGAGCTTAGGCTAGACATGTGGTGGGTGTATGCTGTTCGCATTTCTCTATGGGATATAGGTTGGACAAGTGGTGAACCATTGGACTTTAAGGACCTCCAAACAATACCTTGTACACTCAACCATTCTTGGTATGTAGGTTGGACAGATGGTGGACCTTGTTTGAATACAACTTTCTCTGATATTGTAGCAATTTTTAGGTGGGATAACTTGAAATCTATAAAGACTAGTATCACTTTAGTCTCTTATTTTTTGGTTTGGGTGGGATAATCCAAATTCAAGTGACATAATTTAAACTTAGGCGGGATAATTAGATTACACATGGTTTGAATTTAGGTAGGATATTTTGAATTTGGGCGGGATAATCACATCTTCTTTAGAAAACTTGAATTTGAATTTGAATTTGGGTGGGATATTTTAAATTTGAATTTGGGTGGGATATTTTAAATTTAGGTGGTCAAATTTGAATATTGACGGAAAATTTTAAATTTTGGCGGCGGCTAAATTTGAATCTTGGGAATTTTTTTTAAATTTAGGCGGCTAAATTTGAATTTGGTTGGGATATTTTAAGTTTAGGCCATTAGATTTGAATTTGAGTGATAAATTTGAATTTGAATAAATATTTAGGTGGGAAAGTTTTGAATCTCAAACCAAAATCTCCATAATACAATGTATTGTAGCTTGGACAAGTGGTGGACCTTTAGGCCAAACCATCCATACTACTAGACATAATTGGTGGAGTGTTGTCTGCTCAATTTCAAATGTAGCTTGTCTCAGCAAAAGGTGGGACTTACAGCTTGGACAAGTGGTTGACGATGAAACAAAGCTCATCATGTTAAACATATATTTGGGTTTTCCATGTTTCCCTCAAGCTTAGCTTGAAGAAGTAATGCAGCCTTCTTCTCTCTAGGTTTACCTACAGCCTAGCTTCGCCAAGTGATGGAGCCTACTTTGGACAAGTGATGAAGCTTTCTTCTCTCCATGTTTCAATGGAGCATGGATGGAGTAGGTTATGGAGATTTATATAATCTTATAGGTTGGACAAGTGATCAATGTTAAAACCAAATATTTCATATTTTAGTAATTGTATAGGTCAATTATACCTTGATACTAAATCACCCATGCTACAAGATAGTAGGTTAGCAAGTGGCGTCTTTCTATTATTTCTCCATGTCCAACTTACAAAATGCATATACCTTTCATCTATAGGTCAATGGATCTTTACTGCAAACCACATATTATCTATGTACCCTACCTTGAAGACGTGGTTGGGAGTTGCTTCTCTCCATACTCCAATGGATCCTAGCTTAGACAAGTAGTGGACCATCATGGTGCTTAGCTTGGACAAATGGTTAAACCTACTTCTCTTTGTCTTTCAATAGAGCTTGGCTTAGATAAGTGGATGACCTTTGATTCTCCCCATGTTCCAAGGGAAAATCCTTGATATTGAAAATAGCTAGGGTTTTCCATGGTTAGTTGTAGCTTTCTTCTCTTCATGTTTCAATTGATCTAAGCTTGAACAAGTGGTAGAGCTTATCTTCTCTCCATGTATCAATGATTCTTGAGACCAAACATTCCCATTCCTATCTTAGATAACTAGCTTTCCTTGCAATTCTCTCTAGAGGTTAGGCAAGTGTTGGATCTTTGAGCTAAATGAACTACTATCTATGAATCTTAGGTTGTACAAGTGGTGGAGATTTTCTTCACACCATGTTTCAAAAAAAATTATCTTAGACAAGTGGTGGATCTTTAAACAAAACTCCCCACGTACAACATATATCTCGTTTTTTCATGTTTTAATAGATCCTAGCTTGGACAAGTGGTGGACCTTAAAACAAAACTCCCCATGTACACCATATATCTAGTTTCACCATGTTTCAATAGAGCCTAGCTTGGACAAGTGGTGGACCTTGAAACAAAAATCCCCATGTACAACATATATATATGGTTTTTCCATGTTTCAATAAAACTTAGATTTGAGAAGTGGTGGATCTTTTTGTTCTCAATGTTTCAACAAATCCTATCTTGGATGAGTGGTGGATCTTAGCTGCTCTCCATTCTTCAATGGATTCTAGCTTAGACAAGTGGTGGACGTTGGAACCAAAATCCCATGTACAATAAAACCATCATTGAGTTTTCACATTTTAATGGAGCTTGGCTAAGACAAGTGGTGGGCCATTTATTATCCCCATGTTCCAATAGAGCTAAGTAATAAAATAATAAAATCCTTGATATTGAAAATAGCTAGAGTTTTCCAAGGTTCAATGGAGCCCATTTTGGACATTTGGTGGAGTTTTCTTCTCTCCATGTTTCAATTGATCCAAGCATGGACAAGTGGTGAAGCTTATCTTCTCTCCATGTCTCAATGATTAATGAGACCAAAAATCCCCATTCCTAGCTTAGATAAATAGCTATCCTTCCACCTCTTTTTAGAGGTTAGAAAAGTGTTGGATCTTTAAACTAAACAAAGTACTATATATGAAGCTTAGGTTGGTCAAGTGGTGGAGATTTTCTACACACCACGTTTCAATAGAGATTAGCTTTCACAAGCGGTGAATCTTTAAACAAAACTCCCCACGTACAACATATGTCTTGTTTTTCCATGTTTCAATAGATCGTTGCTTGGACAAGTGGTGGACTTTGCCACAAAACTCCCTATGTGAAACATATATCTAGTTTTTCCATGTTTCAATAGAGCCTAGCTTGGACGAATGGTGGACCTTGAAACAAAAATCTCCATGTACAACATATATACGGTTTTTTCTGTTTCAATAGAGCTTAGATTGGAGAAGTGGTAGAGATTTTTGTTGTCATTGTTTCAACAGATCCTAGCTTGGATGAGTGGTGGATCTTAGATGCTTTCCATGATTCAATGGAGCTTAGCTTGGAGAAGTGGTGGAGCTTGGAACCAAAATCCCATGTGGAATAAAACCATCATGGGGTTTCTATGATTTAATGGATATTAGCTTGTAAAAATGGTTAATCTTGATTCTTTTTGTCTTTCAATGGAGCTTGGCTTAGACAAGTGGTGGAGATTTTATTCTCCCCGTGTTCCAACATGGTTCAATGAAGCCTAGTTTGGACAACTAGTGGAGCTTCCTTCTCTACATGTTTCAATGGATCCAAGCTTGAACAAGTGGTGGAACTCATCTTCTTTTCATGTCTCAATGATTCTTGAGACAAAAAATCCCCACCCCTAGCTTTGATAACTAGATTTCCTTCCACATCTCTCTAGAGGCTAGGAAATTGTTGAATCTTTGAACTAAATGAACTACTATCTATAAAGCTTAGGTTAGACAAGTGGTGGAGATTTTCTTCACACCATGTTTTGATAGAGATTGGCGTAAACAAGTGGTGAATCTTTAAACAAAACTCCCCACGTACAACATACTTCTGGTTTAGGGTTGATTCAATAGATTCTAGCTTGGACAAGTGGTGGACCTTGACACAAAACTCCTCATGTACAACATATATTCTGTTTAGGGTTGTTTCAATAGAGCCTAGCTTGGACAAGTGGTGGACTTGAAACAAAAATTCCCATGTACAACATATATATGGTTTTTCCATGTTTCAAAAGATCTTAACTTTGAGAAGTGGTAGAGCATTTTGTTTTCATTGTTTCAATGGATCCTAGCTTGGATGAGTGGTGGATCTTAGCTACTCTCCATGCTTTAATGGAGCCTAGCTTGGATAATTGGTGGAGCTTGGTACCAAAACCCCATGTGGAATAAAACCATCATGGGGTTTTCATGTTTTGATGGAGCTTAGCTTGGACAAATGTTTAAACTTGCTTCTCTTTTTCTTTCAATGGAGCTTGGCTTAGACAAGTGGTTGAGCTTTGCTTATCCCATGTTCCAATAGAGCTAAGTAATAAAAAAATAAAATCCTTGATATTGAAAATAGATAGGGTTTTCCAAGGTTCAATGGATCCCAGTTTGGACATTTGGTGGAGCTTGCTTCTCTCCATGTTTCAATTGATCCAAGTGTAGACAAGTGGTGAAGATTATCTTCTCTCCATGTCTCAATAATTAATGAGACAAAAAGTCCCCATTCCTAGCTTAGATAACTAGGTATACTTCCACCTCTTTCTAAAGGTTAGGAAAGTGTTGGATCTTTGAACTAAATGAACTACTATCTATGAAGCTTAGGTTGGACAAGTGGTGGAGCTTTTCTACACACCATGTTTCAATAGAGGTTAGCTTAGACAAGTGGTGGATCTTTAAACAAAACTCCCCACGTACAACATATATCTGGTTTTTCCATGTTTCAATAGAGCCTAGCTTGGACAAATGGTGGACCTTGAAACAAAACTCCCTATGTACACATATATACGGTTTTTCTATGTTTCAATAGAGCCTAAATTTGAGAAGTGGTAGAGTTTTTCCTTGTCATTGTCTCAATGGATCATAGTTTGGATGAGTGGTGGATCTTAGCTACTCTCCATGCTTCAATGGAGCTTAGCTTGGACAATTGGTGGATCTTGGAAACAAAACCCCATGTGGAATAAAACCATCATGGGGTGTTTTCATGTTTTAATGGATCTTAGCTTGGACAAATGATTAAACTTGCTTCTCTTTATCTTTCAATGGATCTTGGCTTATACAATTGGTGGAGCTTTGTTTATCCCCATATTCAAATGGAGCTAAGTTGACCAAAAGGAAATCCTTGATGTTGAAAACAGTTGGAGTTTTCCATGGTTTAGTGGAGACAAGCTTGGACAACTGGTGGAGATTTCTTTTCTCCATATCTCAATTGATCCAAGCTTGGACAAGTGGTGGAACTTATCTTATCTCCATGTACCAATGATTCTTGAGACCAAACATCCCCATTACTAGCTTACACAACAAGTGGTGGAGTTTGCTTCTTTCCATGGTTCAATCCTAGTTTGGACAAGTGAATTTTTATTATACAATGATGTATAGGTTAGAGACATGGCTGATTGTAAGGCCAAACATTTTGTTTTTTTTTAAACGATAGGTCGGAGAAGTGATCAATCTTCTATGATCTCCACATGCCTACATTAGACAACCAGTGCCATCCCAACTCTCTATGTTGTTTAGAGTTGAGCATGGACAAGTGGTGGACCTTGTTTGTCTCTTCCCCCTTAGTTAACTAGTTTACAAACTTACTATATGTACTTGATTGGATCATCTAGCTTGAACTAGTGGTGGAATTAATAAAAAATGATTTTTTTTAATTGTTTGAGGAAGAGATGGCTCCAAAAAGAAATGTTACAAGGGGTTGCTGTCTCAATCGACTATACTTGCAATGATCTTAGGAATTGGTATTTGATTATACATGGTCATGAGGGTTCATAATATCATAAGGTGCATCTTTTCATTGCAAAAAAGGAGAATGATAGTCTGTTTGAAGATGTTGGACAAGTAGTGGAAGTATCCATCTCTTTAGTTGATAGTCATCCATAGGCAGAGTGCATTGACATTGTAGTTCCAATGAATCAAGAATTTTAACTATCTTCAAGATCATATGCATTTGCACGCATGCCTCGGAATAAATAAGAGACCATGTACTCTTGAGAATGGAAGATTGGAGAATCAATTGCAGATCTCACAGCAAATCAACTTCAAAGCTCCATCATTGCCACACTGCAAGGAAAAAAGGTGAAAGATTCACGAGACCACCTGCAAAAAAGCAAGCCAAAGTGCAAAAAGTGGTACCTAAGGGAACCAATTCCATTTTGGATCTAGACAATGCATCTTTGACATCCTCAAAACAAGGTTCAACATCAAATATCAAAATTGTGAATCCAAAGGTTTTAGAAGTTGAGGCCATGAAAGGACATGAAAAAGACACAGGTGGAATGAACAAGTACATAAACTATTTTCCTTTCCAATATTGATGTCCCTATTCAAAATTGTTGGTTTGCTCTGGATCACTATAATACATGTATTCTGGATTAAAAACATGCTAAAAGCATGCTATTTGGATTTTCACGCAGTACAACTAAGCCTGCAACATGTGCATACTTGATGCCCATGCACAATGCAAAGACAAAGAAGGCTACTCCTTTGGTAGTAGAAAAGGTAGAAGAGAGCAAGTTACAAGATTATCATTATTGGATTCTTGATGGTGGGCAACATTCAATCTATGCTGCAAAAGTATTGCTCCATAATAAACAAAAAATTAAAGAGATATTTCAAAGGTTGATTGATGTGTATAAATTTAGAAAGGCTTGCATTGTTGTAATGCTCCTCCATTTGTTTCAACTGCTATATTTTCCATTGCAAATGATGAAGCTAAAGCATTGTATGTCAAGCAACCTTATACTCAAATATTGAGACACTTGCAAAGTCAATGGATCTAGTCATCAGGACGGCCACCAAGGGCGGCAAGTGGGGTTGGAGAGGGACATGTATCTCGTGTTGGATGGGCTATAAGTCACTTTTTTCCTTTCTTGTAGTCTTTATATTTAAAACGATGTTCAATCATTTTATTATGGATATATTTCTTTTTAGCCTTTTCTTTGATTGGCAAAAATGAGTGCAAGAGCAAGTTGGATTGCTAAACAAGCGCACATGGACATGGTGACATATTCTGATGAAGTTTATGATTCTTGGTTAGAAATCATTGAAAGACTAGAGGAGGAGAGTAGGAAACCCCCAACAACTGCATTTAGATTCCTTTACGACCTTGACGAATCAAAGGTAAAGACTATTCAGCAAGAAATCAAAGATGAGAAGATTTTGTTGTCAAAGAGAGCAAAAGATGGTGATGTTACTGGTATGTATGATCATATCAAGCAACTCAAGCAAGACAAATTGATTCAAGATGCACTTCTTGAGGGTTTCAATGCTTTGAATGTGGCACCACCATGTACAAATTGGGAAGACGTTGCCAACATGTATAGCATCAATGATGCAATTTATAAAACAATTTTGATGCTATGTGAGGAATGGCTCAAATATAGCTTGAAGCGTGGAATAAAGAAAACAACTTGGCCAGATGAAGCAATAAAATATATGCAATGGGCAGTTCAACTTCAAAAGCAAAAAATTGAATCTAGCAATTTGCCATGGTATATATATGTGGTGAGCCTATAGATGGAAGGAAATCTCTACTAATGCCTATTGGCTTATGTGTTTTAGACTTGAGAAAACACTATGGGGGTAGTTTGCAGTGGAGCAAGGAGACATTTTACAATGCTTTGGATGGGATCTTTGGCTATTGTGGACGGTCAAAAAATTTTGGGTTTGTCTTTCTTGTATGTGTGGATTTCACTAAATTTACAAATTTTCAATGTGCATTTCAAAGATTGGGAGATAATCTGAGCTACCATTGTTGTGGTGCAATGCATCACTTTCCATTAGATCCTTGTAAAGGAGCAATTCAACTCCTAGCAGTTTCTGCCTTCTTGGGACAAGGTAATGCTTTTGAAGAATTAAGATCAGATCAAAGGAACATCGCATGCCGATTGATTGTTCATTGCTTCAATTATCAAATGAAGGCATGACAAATTTACAATATTTAAAAGCCAAAAAAGGGATTTGGTCAAGCACTACATTCACACTATTGTTTTGAAGATCACAAGCTTGTTAATGTCTTTGGTGATGGCTCCTTGGTTGCACAAGAAGGACTACAACAAAAAAGAAGAAGTCCTATGCTTGGTTGAGAGAGTGGAGGAGCAAAAAACCTTAGCAATCACGCTTCTAGATCTTGCTAAGGCCCATGCTAATATAGAAGAGTGGGTTGGTTTTCAAACCCAACAATCCATGTTGCAACCAGATGACAATGTGCCTAGTGAAAAGAAGATTTATCCACAAGAAGAAGAAGAGTGTCATTTATCATTGGAGGACTATTTGGAAATGGAGAAACGTACGTTTTGAACTTCTTGTATATATTAATGTTTTCTTTTTGGCAGCTTGATACTCTTAGTGTTAGATTTTGTTTTATATAGTATTGCTTGAGTCCATCTTTTTTATATCAAGTATGTAATTTTTGAATGGTGAATCCTTAGATTAAAAATATAAGACTAATCTAAACTTGTTACCATATACATGTGGTAGTAATGTGTGTGAACACACTAGGACCACCGGGGAGTTTTTCGCCTCTTTAGGAGGTTTTTTCCCTCGTGCATTGTATATACGCCCATCACTCTAGGGCTACTCATCTTTCCATTGCACACTAAGTAATACACTCTCTGTTGTGTGCCTTGAGATTCCTTCGTCTTCTCCAAGCGGTGTGTTACTTGCAACCCTGATTCCAACAATTGGTATGAAAGCAGGTCATGTCCTCCCGGGCTTAGTCACCAGCATCTCCAGAACACCCCTGCTCGTTTTCTCAAATTTCAACGAGATTTGGTGAGCATCAGCAGATCGACAAAAGATTTTTGTGAGCTCGCAGAGCTTGGTTTGCCTAAAATTTAATTACCGTTTCATTTCGACCTCCGTTTCCACTACAGCCAACCATGTCTGAATAGGCAATTTTGTCATTTTGTGCAAAATTTTTGTCAGTCCCAATTACTACTGCATAACAGGTCCCATACAGTCTACTGTGGGTTGTGCTATATAGCACGTGATGATCTCACTCAGTTTCTCCTTATTTTGGGCAGTTTTCACATTAGGTGCATGCATTTTCCATGGCTAACAACAACACAGATGTATTCAAGATGTTTGCTACTGAGGATAGATTGGATGGGGACAATTATTCTATGTGGTCTTACATGATGCAACATGTACATGTATCAAAGGGAGTTTGGAACATTTTGCAGGTGTTAACTCTTACAGACACCCGGATCACCTTCAACGGATGCCTTATCATTATTTAATTGAGTCATGGACTAGAGTTGTCGGTCCAATAGGTATGTAGGTGATAGTTGATGAGAGGTGCACCACTTATTTCATTTTCACAGCATTTTTACGGTGACCCCCGGCCGCCACTATGGTGCCCATGTGTGAATGGCAAACTCTTATAAAAGGTCTATTTTGACCTAAAAACCTTATTCTTTGAGATGTAAGCTTTGAAGTTCTCTTGCTCTACCTCTATCTTCTCCTCCTTCGTGTGCTCATGTGTGTATGTGTGTGTGTGTGTGTGTGTGTGTGTGTGTGTGTGTGTGTGTATGCTTGAGAGAGAGAGAGAGAGAGAGAGAGAGAGAGAGAGAGAGAGAGAGAGAGTGCGGCGAGGCCATTGAGTGCGGCGGTGGTGGCGGCTCCTTCTTCTATGCGGCATAGGATCCTTCATGATGGAATCATTGAGTGGTGAATGACATACCATTGCCCCTTTGAGCTTGCTAGGACTATCTAGTTGTGTGCTTGTAGCCATTCGCGGGTCGCACATGGTGTTTTGGCAAGTTCCCAGCCTCTAGCACGAGTGACAAAGAGCACATTTTTGGCGTCGTTGATGGGGACTGCCTTGCACTAAGCTTGAAGACGGCACTCATTGCTACCTCTTGAAGCTATTCACTTTTGTCACTACTAGTTTTGTTTGAGTTTGTGTATATCTATTAGTGGCTGTAAGATGCACGTTTAGCAGGATTTGTTAGCTCTATTGAGTGCAATAGTGTACATGTTTTGTTAGATCTGTAATGTGCAAAAGTTAGCAGATCTATTAGTTAGTGTAAATCTGTAACGTGCAGTAGACAATGAGTAGATTGAGTACTCTGTGAGTGAGCAATTTTGCTATGTTAGGAAGTGTAGACAATGTGCAATAGTTAGTGTGCAGTTTTGTGTTAGACAATGTGTGAGCAGAGGTAATGTTAATTAGCTCTATTAGAAGTGTGTTTTTGTTGCGAGCTTTTGATTTCGAGCTTTTGCAATGAAAACCATTTTTGTGAGCTTTTTGAATTTACATTTGGATCATTTTCTAGTGACACAAAAAGATAACCAAAAAATAGCCAGTACTCATAGGATACACACCAAAAAACATGCTTCAACTCCCAAAATTCCTAACTTTGAGCTTGAATATTTGTCAAGATATGAATCACAAAGGATACACCTATAACAAGAGAGGATTCAAAAAAGACTTCAAAGGGTGGATATGGTTGTTAGTCCAAGGATGATGTATGACCATGTGCTCCTTAGATTTTCACTTGTGTTGAAGGCCAAGAATGTGCACATTCACATAATACATGTGTTTGTAGGCAAGAAATGCCTTTTAAGTAGATTCTCTCTTCTAAAAATCATAATATGTGCAATTAGGCTCTTCTTTGATGTTTGGTGATTAAAGGAATGAACAATCTAATGTAAACTCTTCTCATGCCCACTAATATTTGAAGATATCATTAATGTAATACAAGCATTAAAAAGCTCGAAAATAATGTTTCAATTCCAAAAGCTCGAAAAAAAAAGCTTGCAAATATAAAATCTCCCGCTATTTGCTGTAGACAGGTTAGACAAAGCTGCTAGGAGCTGCTATGTGTACGCGTGAGCTCGGCGCCCACGCACAGCATTATCTACAAAACCTTTTTGTAAAAATAAATAAATATTTTGTTGTTCTATGATTGTGATTATCTTCCACTTCCTTTTGTTGTTGACCTAACTCTCGATTTTGTCGTCTCCTTACAGTATGGCTCAACTTTGGCTTTTTTGTAGCCTCTAGCTATGTGATGTCAATGGGTTGTGGACTACACCACATAATGCTTTGAAGGTATTCACCCCAGTTATCTACCAACTTCCGATGAGCATCACATGCCCCTATATAATTAAGCAATTTTGTGGTAGATTTCTTTTCATTTATTTTAGCACGCACATTTGCTCGATATCATCACCTCTTATATCTCTTACTCTTCTTGTCAAATTTTTTATTACGGTTGATCTCTAGTGAAGAGTCACTAGATGAATCGCTACTTGTGTCTTTTGCTTCCTTGGATACATTGTCATTTAGGGTACCACTAGGCCCTGAATGGTTTTCCCCACATTTGCACTAAGATTTAACTCAGATTCTTCGTCCTCTGAGACAATTTCAATTGATAATTCTGACTCCAAATTGTGTGGGGTATTGTCTTGTGAGACGCTACTGGTTCCAATGTCAGTCAAGCCTTCATATTGTAGGTCAACAGAAGCTATATGCATTGCTTCTATCATATTTAATGGTACAAGTGGTGGCATTTCATCCCCCTCAGGTGTTACCCAGGTCGTCCCCCTATTTCCCCAAGTGTCTAGGATTGTTGCTAGGTGGACCCAATCCACATTGTCAGACTCAGCCATCCTAGGTAGATCATCCATATAAGGAGAATCTTTCCCAACATCAGTGTCCATTTTACATGTGTAACAATATGTAACATTTAATGGCCTAAAAACTTGTGTGTAGCGGAAATTAGCATGAACATAGTGTGCATTTCATTAGAATAGATTCCTAATGAGAATTACAAGAGTGCTTGGGTGGAGAGAGCAACAAAAAGCATAACACCTAGTTAGATAGCATGAACAATACTTTCAAAAGAGAGAGAAATTAAGCTATTGACAACAGTTGAGGACCGGATTTGCATGGAGCCGGTCCCCCCTCCAAAAGGCTTTGTATTATGGTTTCTCCCATCAAGAGAGACATTGTACAATACAATTCTTTGTGTTCCTTCAAGACTAGCTAGTGCAATGAAGATGAAAGCTTCATGCACTAAGCAAAACACTTAGCAAACACAACATCAATTATCCCCGGTCTCAGACCCAAGACCTCACACACCTTTGAAGATGGTGAGAGCTAGCAGGGTATGAGAGTAGATTGAGAGGAAAAAGGAGTATCTTACGAGAAAGATGTACATGTCTCCTCACATAATCACTCATATTAGCATAGCTTAGCTTAGTAATTAGCATGGTAAAGGAGATGAGCATGCATTGAAGCTTGGCTCTTGGTTGGATTTGCATCCACATGCCAAGAGTGTGTCGATGTAGGCTTCTATCTCACAAGCTTGGAGTAGGTGATGAGCTCTCCATTAAAGCTTGGGAAGAGATAGTCTTCTTTACTTCACACATGAGATTGTGTGAGTGTGTGTGTGATAATTCCTTGCAAAAATCATCCCCCTCTCTCTCTCTCTTGGGCGAGACCTCTTGCTATTTGCTCTTGCTCTACCCTCATTGGACCTCCCCAGGTCAAGCCAATGACTATTAAGAAGCATAAATGATAGCCTTCTGACATGTGTCCCCCTTTCCCCTTTTGTGAGAGCTTTAGGTAATTTAATAATTCAACTAAACTCTCATTGGACCCCTTTGCCTCCTGGCCAATAGGAATCAAGCAAGCCATTGGGATGATGAATGCTCATTGGACCCCTTGGGAGACTGTCCAATAGTCTTCTAGAGGACTTAATTCTCATTGGTTCGTTTATTAAGTGTTTTTAAATTAATTAAACTAGATTTACTCTAGCCTAATTCTCATTGGTCCACCTCCAAGGCCATCCAATAGGAATTGGGTACACCTTGTGGGCATCTGGGCTAGGGAGCTGATATGTATCCCTCATTCCCTTTGTGTAAAGGGAGCTTGTGTGTGTGTGTGTGTGTGTGACTTTCTCTCTCATCCCCTACTCCCAAGGCTCGCCCCCTCCTATGTAGGGATTTGTAAAGACTTTTTGGGTCACACACCAAGCATCTAATTCCCCTATGGTTGACCTTTGGACACAACCTTTGAATTTTGGAACCTTAGCATTTTGGAAGTCTTAATGGGCTGAACCTTAGGGTCTTTTTAGCCCATTGTTGCCCATGGATCTTTTGCAGATGCCCCCCCCCCCCTTTGGATCCCTATTTTCCCTCCTTTGGATCCCTACTATGGCCGGTCTGCTAGCTTAACCAATATTCTAGCTTTTTCTCCCCTGGCACTTCCCCATATTAAATGATCAGTTTAACATGAGAAAATCATTTAGGAGAATTAGATATTGATTATTATGACATTACCTCTCTCTTGAAATCATAGTCGTCCTCGACTATGGTCTAGAGAAGATAAAGCATATTCATCAGTCCTTTTCTTAGCGGGTAGAGGATCCCTATGTTACCCTACGACATCATTCCACAATGGATGACTAGTCCATTTGGTGCTTGAGAGCCTGAGACTGCCGCAAGCATGTCTGCACATTAGTCCTATCAGTCTTCCATAGTAGAGTGACAAGCTCTACTTGGTGTTTGGGAGACGTCGTCTCCGCAAACTTGATCTAAGCATGCATACTACTTCATTTTTGTGCACAATAAAGAAAAAGAGAGTCTTATAAGACAAAAAACTTTGTTCATTTTTAACATTTTGTACATTTGCTTACTCTTGGAAAGCATTGTAAGCATTGACAAGGTTTAGGTTATCCTTTAATTGTATGCCTTGCATCCATCTAGCATCTTCAAAAGGATAATTCTTAAACTTAATAAGATATCATCAGATAGTCTTACCGCCTCTTAATACCTTGTCTTCATGTCGTAGAATGGACTCGGGCTGCAGCACCTCCTCTTGGTCCTCGATCTCCGGTGGGTCTTCAATAGTTGTTTCTTGAGGTGGCTCTCCTTTGTAAGGCTTTAATAGGCTCACATGGAAAGCATCGTGTATGAGCCAATGATTGGGCAACTTGAGTTAATAGGCCATCTCATTGATTGGCCTAAGAATCTAGAAGGGACCATAGTACCTTTTTGCTAGTTTAGCATAGTACTTTTGGTGTCCCGTAGGATTCTTGCCCGTCGTGTGCCTTAATCGAGCCTTGGGAAACTTTAATAAGACCCAATCATTTTCTTTAAAGGCTTGGGCTCTTTTGTGCTTGTCAGCAGCAACCTTTTGCCTTTGATGTGAGATAGAGATAGCATCCTTAATCTTTTGAAAAGATTCTTGTCGGTCTCAGCTATACTCATCTGCAACGAAGATCTTCCCATGTACCTTAAGTAGCAAGGTACTTTTTGATCTTCCCTCAATTACCTCAAAAGGTGTTTTTCCCGTGGAAGTGTGTACACTGTTATTGTAAGCATACTCCACTAAGGGCAAGTACTTCTCCCATTGGGATCTTTGATCTACTTCTGTTACATAGGCTTTTAGTAGATCGAGAATGGTTAGGTTAGCTATTTCACTTTGGCCATCCGTTTGTGGATGATAGGCCGAAGAGAAGTTTAGCCTTGTCCCTAAATTATCAAAGAGACCCTTCCAGAAATTACTGGTCATTCTAGGATCTCTATCCGACACTATGGACATTGGGAAGCCATGGTACTTGAAAATTTGTGAAATGAAGAGGGTTGCCATTTGATGGGCTTTGATAGTCTTTTTGACAGGTATAAAATGACCTTGTTTACTGAACCTGTCTACTATCGTCCATATTCCCGTATTCCCATGGATAGACTTAGGCAATCCAAAGATAAAATCCATGGATATGCTCTCCCATGGTGAATTAGGGATTGGCAAGGGTTGAAGCAATCCAATTTGCTTCCCTCTATCAAATTTTGTCTTTTGGCATACCACACATTTGGAAACATACTCTTGTATGTTCACTTTCATGGTAGGCCAATAGAAATATGTTTCAATTCCCTTTAAGGTAGACTAAATCCCTCTATGCCCCGCATAAGGTGGAGCATGTGATTCATACATTACTTTCTCACGTAGTGAGTTAGTAACACATAGTCTATTGCCGTAGAGAAGATAACCATCTTGTAAAGTAAATGGTTCTTCTTTCTTCCCTAATGCAAGGGCTGAAATCACATCTCTAAAATCAGGATCAATGGCATACTCATCTATCATTGAGGATAGATCATTGTGAGTTGCTATGGAAACCGCATTCACTCTCGGCCATCTTGAGAGCGCATCAGCTACTTGATTATGATTGCCAGTAATGTGAGCAATATGAAAATGAAATTGCGAAAGAAAATTTGCCCACCTCATTTGTTTGTCGGAGAGCTTGGTCTCCATCATGAAGTACTTAAGACTTTGGTGATCCGTTCGCAGAATGAAAGGAGTCCCCAATAAATAGTGCTTCCATGAGTCTAAGGCATGTAGAACTGCAAGGAGTTCCTTTTCATATATGCCTAGAGCTTGCTCAACAGGGTCGAGCCTTCGACTCTCATAGCCTATGGCGTGCCCTTCTTGAAGCAAAACAGCTCCAAGGCAATCACCACAAGCATCACATTGGACCTCAAATGGTTTTGAGAGATCTAGTAGTGTAAGCATAGGTTGAGAGATAAGCTTTTCTTTAAGCTTTTCGAAAGCATTGTTCTCCTTAGCAGACCACGCTTTTCTTTGTTAGGTCATGTAATGGTCCCGCAATTTGTGAGAACTTTTCTATGAAGCGTCTATAGTATGCACACATACCTATAAAGCTTCTTAGTTCATGAAGATTCCTTGGTTTAGGCCATCCTTTTATTACCTCTAACTTTCATGGATCCATTTGGATGCCATCTTGAGAGATAATGTGACCTAAATACTGAATCTCTTGCAAGAAAAATTCACTTTTCTTTCGATTAACATAAAGTTTATTCTCTCTCAAAACTTGAAATATTACCTGGAGGTGTTGCTTGTGTTCATCTAATGAATTAGAGTAGATGATAATATCATCAAAGAACACTCCAATGAAGGTTCGATGAGGCCTGAACAGCTTCTCCATCAAGCGGTTGAAAGTGGCTGGTGCATTGGTCAAGCCAAAAGGCATGACAATGTATTCGTAAAGACCAAATGTGGTGCGAAATGCGGTCTTTACAATGTCTTGATCAACTATCCTTATTTGATGATAGCCACTTTTTAGGTCAATCCTACTGAAGTAGTTCGATCCGTGTAGCTTATCAAATAGGTCTTCTACCCGTGGAACGGGAAACCTATTCTTGATAGTGATCCTATTTAGTGCTCTATAGTCGACACACATTCGATATGTGCCGGGTTTCTTTTGCACTAATAGCACAGGTGAGCAAAATGGAGATGAGCTAGGCCTAACCATGCCCTTCTCAACTAACTCATGCACTTGCCGCATAATCTCCTCTTGTTGAGCTTGAGAAACTCTATAAGGAGGTTTGTTAGGCGGTGAACTTCCTGGAAGAAGTTCAATTGCATGGTCATCATTACCTCGTTTAGGAGGTAGCTCACAAGGGATGTCGTCAATAAAAACATCTTGAAACCCCTTGAGAAAATTGGATAACTCTAATTCCTTTTGGTTGCTTTTATTTTCTTTTGCTAAAGCATTAGGTTCATTTTGAGAATCTTTAACAAAAATCATGTACACGGAAATAGAGCTCTTTATTGACTTGTTGAAAGCTGGTGTATGTACAAAGGGAATAGTGTTACCCATTTCCTTAGCATCTATATACATGTCTTTTTCCCTGAACTTAAAGGAGATTCTCCTTTTACAAAATTTAACATTGGTAGCCAGGCGGTCAAACCATGGTGCCCCTAGGATTACATCCTCATGCTTGAGAGGAGAGATAAAGAAGTCCTCTTTGTCCACATAGCTTTGAACATGAAGCCTCAATTTCCCAATTAAGGGAGTGATTGAAGCTTCTTGCTCCTTGAAAGCACTGTCTGCGGGTAGGACATCTCCCATCTCGTAAGCTTGTATGCCTAGCTTGGTTGCCAACTCTATAGATATAAAATTGTGAGTAGAACCAGGGTCAAAGAGAATAAAATCATCATGTTCTCTTACCTTTCCCGAAGCATGGCATAGAGGAGATCCTTTGTGGTGAGTTTGATGAGTCTCCTCCTCTTGGATTTCAACCAAGGAAGCTCTAGGAGGATCTTGGCGGTTGTTCTTTTGGGGACGAGCGCGGTACACATGCCCTTGTTCGCCGCACTTGAAACACCGGTTCTCCTTGCGATAACGCTCAAGCTCTTCAGGAGAGAGTTTTTTTTTACCTTTGTAAACTCCCTTCTCTTTAGCTTTGTTGGAGTTGCCCTTAGGAGACTTTTGGACATTGTCCTTCCCCTTAGGCTCGTTGGAACCCTTGTTTTCCGTGGGCTTATTATTTCTTTTAGCCCCCGTTTGGAAATTGATTCGAGAGGCCACCATAGTATGGTGTATTACCGCCGATATGGTATGTGGCCTTTGGGAGTTGACATACTCTGCCATTTCTTCGGTTAAGCCCGCACAAAATTGTTGCTTTTGCTCTCCAAAATCCAACTTTTTGAAGACAGTGGCTTTGAGTTGTAGGTCCCAAAACTTGTCTACATATTTGTGGATGGATTCATAGGGAGAGAGCTTTAAGCTTCGCCATTCGGTGAGTACTTTGTCTTTGGCATCGGTGGCCAAAAACTGCTTCATAATGGAAGCTCTTAAAGCTTTCCATGTTCCTGGAGCTTCACTGTTGGCTCGTAGGCTAGACCACCATTGCCTGGCGGACTTTTGAAAGTGCATAGCTACATGGCGTAGCTTAGAGGACTCTGTGAAGCCCTCATCTCCAAACGCCGCATCGAACTGTTGGATAAAGGCCAAGACTTTGTCCGTAGCACCAAAGGTACCATCATAGGTAAGGAAAGAGATGCTCTTCCCTCCCTCTTTGAATTTCTTCAACTCGGACGACCTCTTCCATGCGGCATAGGATTTCCTATGGCCTCTTCTTTTTGATGGTTCAAAGGTTGCACCATCACTTTCTTCAGAAGGTGAAGAATGTGAAGAAGGTGGAGAAGAGGGTGACCTCTTTCTCGCCTTTTTCTTGTCTTGATCTGCGTCGTCTTCACCATCACTTTCATAAGAGGAAGAGGATGAAGAAGATGTAGAAGAGGGTGTCCTCTTTCTCGCTTTTTCTTCTCTTGATTTTTATCATCCCTCTTTGAATTATGGTGTGGAGAAGATTGTGATGGTCTTCTCCGCTTTGGTGGTGATGGAGAGCGTTTAGCCCGCCGTCTTTGTGGAGCCATCTCCGCCGAGGTGGCGGGAGACTCACTTCTTTCTCGTTCCTTCGATGGAGGCTCTTGAATTCTCCTTTGGGAAGGAGATGCATCATCAAGAAGTAAATTCTTGAGCCCTTCATATGGATTCTCTTCTTCTTCCCGAATCGGCGAGAGACCTCTTTTGGGAGTCTCACAAGGAGGCTTCCTAGGTGTTCTCTCGTCATGGTGATCAACTTGGAGAATCCCATGAGCACGGAGCTACCGTTGCACTTCACTTTGGAGAGATGGATTTCCCATGGCTTGTTGAAGCCTAGATACAAGATAGTTAACAAGCATCGGAGCATCATTAGTAGCTTGCTCATTAGCAAAATCAAAGTTATCAACATTAATTTCACTCTCTTTACTATTGTCAACCATTCTAACAACTTTTAGGTGTAAACTTTTTGGGTGTACTTTGGCACTTCAAGCCCTAGTTGCTACTCCTCTTTACCACTTTAGAAAAAGCACTCAAGCTACTGTACCCGTGGCTTGAATACCATTAATTGCAAGGAATAGAAGAGAGGGTCTTTCAACACCAAAACAGCACCCGCTCCTGTCAAGCTTCTAATAGCTCAATAGTGGTTAAGCCGTAGGCAAGCCCCGTAGGACTCCACTATTAAGACCATAGCTCTCGACGGTGATGCCCCGTTAACTGCACGAAGGCAAACGCACTACAAGGCTGAAAAATCCCTATTCTACTTACTCACAGGAAATTAATAATACCAACCATTTATAGCCAGCTTGAGGACCTCCCTTCTTGAGCAAGAAAAGAGAAACCTTGTGCTCTGATACCAATGTAACATTTAATGGCCTAAAAACTTGTGTGTAGCGGAAATTAGCATGAACATAGTGGGCATTTCATTAGAATAGATTCCTTATGAGAATTACAAGAGTGCTTGGGTGGAGAGAGCAACCAAAAGCATAACACCTAGGTAGATAGCATGAACAATACTTTCAAAAGAGAGAGAAATTAAGCTATTGACAACAGTTGAGGACCGGATTTGCATGGAGCCGGTCCCCCCTCCAAAAGGCTTTGTATTATGGTTTCTCCCATCAAGAGAGACATTGCACAATACAATTCTTTGTGTTCCTTCAAGACTAGCTAGTGCAATGAAGATGAAAGCTTCATGCACTAAGCAAAACACTTAGCAAACACAACATCAATTATCCCCGGTATCAGACCCAAGACCTCACACACCTTCGAAGATGGTGAGAGCTAGCAGGGTATGAGAGTAGATTGAGAGGAAAAAGGAGTATCTTACGAGAAAGATGTACATGTCTCCTCACAATCACTCATATTAGCATAGCTTAGCTTAGTAATTAGCATGGTAGAGGAGATGAGCATGCATTGAAGCTTGGCTCTTGGTTGGATTTGCATCCACATGCCAAGAGTGTGTCGATGTAGGCTTCTATCTCACAAGCTTGGAGTAGGTGATGAGCTCTCCATTAAATCTTGGGAAGAGATAGTCTTCTTTACTTCACACATGAGATTGTGTGAGTGTGTGTGTGATAATGCCTTAAATCAGCCCCCTCTCTCTCTTGGGCGAGCCCTCTTGCTATTTGCTCTTGCTCTACCCTCATTGGACCTCCCCAGGTCAAGCCAATGACTATTAAGCAGCATAAGTGATAGCCTTCTGACATGTGTCCCCCTTTCCCCTTTTGTGAGAGCTTTAGGTAATTTAATAATTCAACTAAACTCTCATTGGACCCCTTTGCCTCCTGGCCAATAGGAATCAGGCAAGCCATTAGGCTGTTGAATGCTCATTAGACCCCTTGGGAGACTGTCCAATAGTCTTCTAGAGGACTTAATTCTCATTGGTTCTTTTATTAAGTGTTTTTAAATTAATTAAACTAGATTTACTCTAGCCTAATTCTCATTGGTCCACCTCCAAGGCCATCCAATAGGAATTGGGTACACCTTGTGGGCATCTGGGCTAGGGAGCTGACATGTGTCCCTCATTCCCTTTGTGTAAAGGGAGCTTGTGTGTGTGTGTGTGTGTGTGACTTTCGCTCTCATCCCCTACTCCCAAGGCTCACCCCCTCCTATGTAGGGATTTGTAAAGACTTTTTGGGTCACACACCAAGCATCTAATTCCCCTATGGTTGACGTTTGGACACAACCTTTGAATTTTGGAACCTTAGCATTTTGGAAGTCTTAATGGGCTGAACCTTAGGGTCTTTTTAGCCCATTGTTGCACATGGATCTTTTGCAGATGCCCCCCCCCTTTGGATCCCTATTTTCCCTCCTTTGGATCCCTACTGTGGCCGGTCTGCTAGCTTAACCAATATTCTAGCTTTTTCTCCCCTGGCACTTCCCCATATTAAATGATCAGTTTAACATGAGAAAATCATTTAGGAGAATTAGATATTGATTATTATGACACAATACTGCGATGGGGCCGAGTGAACTGTGGTGTTAGATCTATGATCAACTATAAATTTGTTTCCTAGAGGATGTGCTTGACCAGTTACAAGATCCAGTCAAATGACAGAATCTTGGAACTGCAAGTAGACATGGTTTTTAGACCAGTCATGCACCATTTTTGTGTCCCTCATGAAAGGATGTTTTAAGATCATCTTATATAGTGTGCTTAAAGAAATCCACAACAATGAAGGTATTTCTTTATTTTATGTCCGAAGACCTTGATTTTGAGATCTTCTAGCATCGCAATAGGTTTGACAATAGACCCATTGGCCATCTTTACCACTATGGTTGTGTTTCCAAGGTGAGGTCTTCCCATAGTTTCCCATTAATTTTTAGTCACAATGCTAACCCCAACGCCACCATCAAGGATTCCCTTCACAATTAATCCCTTGGTGGTGATTGGTATGGTCGCAACGGATTCATCGCCCTCAAAGTATTGTCCCAACTTGTTAACAGGTATTTCTACAAAAGAGTTCTCACATAGGTTGGGTTGTGGATCTAAGTGTTCCTCCTCTATTGGCATCTCGCTATCTCCATCCATCTAAGAAAATTGTGGTAAAACGACTTTCAGTTCTCCATTGAGGAAAGCTCGAAGAGCTAAGAATAGCTCGGGTTCTCCATATAGTTTGGACATGATGGTGGTTCTAACTTTTGAAGCCATGAAATCCATTTATTTGGAAATATTTAACGGCACCTTTTGGGGTTGAGTCCCTTGACGTGGGGAAGATGGGATCTCCATTTCTTCGATAGGGTCAGGTAGTCCCTCTGTAAACATTCTTTCCAACAAGAAGTGAGTACGCTCACTTTCCCATGACTTTAAGTCACTTTCTTCTTGGATGACACTAGGTATGGCTACGGGTCTATGGACCGTGTGAGGTTGCTGTTGCATAGGGAACACTGTGTCTGTAATTTGGATTTGCCTTTGTGCTAGCTCCAGATCCCTTTGGGTATCTTCTACCAAACTCCTTAATTGCTTGACTTGCTCAATATCCTTTGTAAGGTTTGGGTAAGTTCCTATCTTCTTCTTGGGTCCTGGTCATTGTGGCTCATGACGATCACTCTTATGCACGTCATTGTGTTCTCCTAGAGACTCACATATTTGTTCGAACACTTTGACATGCTTCCTCACATCTCCGTCTCCATAAATTTTTGTGTGACTTGGCTATTTGTAATTCCTTACTTCTAAGCTCCCTATCAGGTGTGTTACGCATATTCTCAACAATAGATCGACCAATAGCTTGAGCAAGTGTTGCCAAGTCACCTAAGTGAGCAGGCACCGTGGGTGAAGGCGCTCCAGAGACTACATGTGGAGTAGGTATTGGCATTGGGCTTGGTGCATAGGAATCCCTTGGGTTCCAAGTTTGGTACGGTGTTGTGCCATGTGGTGGCCCAAAGCTCATATGTGTGGCCCTAGGCATAGCAGACGTCGGATGTGACATGCTAATGCTAGCCGGTATGGTCCCATTAAAATAAGAGCTTGGGTGTTGTGGTTGTGGAGCATAGGTTGTTGAAACAATGGGAGGGGTAGGAACCACATGAGTACGAGGACCCATAGGTGTATACGGTTGATACACACATGTAGGTACTGTTGCAGGCATTGAGCTACCATGTAACGATGCTTTACTAACAAATGAGGCCCATGGTGTTTTTCTTGGCATGCCCATCATTGGGGTAGGCATGGTAGCCGTGGTTTCATCAATGGAAAGATAAGCTAGACTTGGAAAGGTAAAGCTATCACGTGTGGGCTAAGATTGCACTGAGACCCTGACGAAACAACATATAGAGGATCCATAGGACTTATCGAGGGAGTCTCTATTTGCGATAAGGTCGTTTGTTTAGCCTTCCCTGTATCCAAGAATCTCAAGAGACCCGTTGAAGGCATGTGGATCCCCTTGTTCTGTCTCTCTAGGTCAATAACCCTATGGATGACCTCACAAACTCTTTGTTGTTGATCCTCTACACTAGTAGCACCCGTTGTGGATTGTAGGACATCTAACCAACCCTTGTGATAGGTGTGACCTGTGTATAGGTCGGTTAGAGTTTCCGCTTGTAGTTCGTACTCCCAGTTCCCATTTAGGAATGCTCCATCTAGGATTGAGGCGCTAGGGGTGTCCTTTGAGCTAGATGCAATGTGGCTCTCTATGGGTTGACCCTTAATAGTCACTAATTCAGGAGCACTCGATTTCTCTCCTAGCAAGGATATTGACATAGGGGCTTTTGCTTTTAACTCTTTTATTTGCTCTGCCCTACGTAAGCTCTTGATTTCCTTTTCCCTAGCCGCAATGATATATTGCTCAACCTCTTGCACTTGGGCAAGGCTTCTACTATCAGGTAATATAACCTTGGAGGGGAATAGCTCTGAAGAATCAGGGGGTGTAGTGAATGGAGTATTCACGTGCACACTCTCCAGGAGCATGGGGTCTACGTTGGTCATGAATGGAAAATTTACTTCCCCACCCCCTCATTGATATCATTAGCCCCATGTTCAGAGCGAGTGGCTCTACTAAAGGTTTCCTTCAAGCGGCTAAGCACGCTCCTCCAAGACCGTGGGCCCATGGCATGCATGTCTTGGCTTGAGCTATCAGGATTAGGCATCGGGTAACCCTCCATGAGGTTGTAGTCAGAGGAAGAGTCACTAGACGTAATATGTGGGTCCTGAGTGGTTGTACCTTGGGTTCCCACTAAGGGCCTAGAGTCTAAGGTAGAGGAATAATGAGTGCCCGCGTAAATGGAGACACTCTCGATGTGCTCTACCTCTAGCACACAACCAGAATGTAGGTGCATGTGACCTCAACACTCTAGAGATGTTGGTGAGTGCCCGTGAAGGCTGCTCACCTAGTTGTTTAGGTATTTACAACTCAATTTTTTTGATATTGTTGGTCCCTTTTTTTAACCGAGCCATGAAATATGGCATATGATAGCTCAAAACAAGCATCTTGGCTAGAGAGATGGATCGTGCTTTACAACCCCCAATTCGGTTACGTACAACCCTCAGAATCCTAAAACTAGTCTTTTCCTAGGTGGGGAGAGGGCGAGAATTAATAAGTCCAAAGAGTGAGTGTGAAGGGGATGGTGGAGGACTTGAAGAACTTGTCCCACATGCCCTCCCTTTACTTGAGATCCTAGTCTTTTTATCTAAGGTAGTGTGTGTAGTATATCATAAGACTGAGGATTGAGGCCTAGGCCTGGGCTTAGGGTTGGGCTTGGGGTTTGATCCCAATCCCTTCCTTTTAGGATAAGGTTTTCTAAATTCAATTTTTGAAATTGTTTTTGGTCTCAATATTTTCAAGATTTTTTTTGGTTGTTTTTTTTTTTTCAAAAAACGTTTTTCCTGAGGATAATGTGGTCGGGTGGACACCGACCATCCACACGCACCCAACAGCTCCTAGGAGCTCTGTCTAGCCTCCTTGCAAGTAATTAATAGCTAATTAATTGTCTAGCACAGAATTGCATACTCACACACAGTCAACTCTGCTGCTCACTGACTACTCTACTTCTCACTGTCTACACTCACTAACAGCTCTACTAACACCTGTAGAATACAGATTTTGCAAAACTAACAAAAACAAGTACAATGCAGCACTAATAGAGCTTATAGACACTAATAGAATCTGACAAAAACCTGCTTAAACTTCACATTACAGTCACTTAACAGTAGTTAACAGAAAACCTGCTCATCTGCCCATTGCATCCACTTAACAGTTCTCACACAACACAGCAAAAAACAAAAAACAAATGGAAGAAAATCTTCCAGAGGTAGCACTGAGTGCTCCTCAAGCTTAATGCAAGGCATTCCCCGGTAGCGGTGCAAAAAATGTAAGCTTTTCCGTACGTGTCGAAGCTGGGAACTTGCCTGTGCATTGTGTGTGAGCCTCAAAAGGCTGCAAACACACAACTAGAAGATCCTAGAAAGCTCAAAGGGAAAGGGGTGTGACACTCACCGCTCAATGCTTTCGTCATGAAGGATCCTGTGCTGCGAAGATGAAGGAGCCGCAGTCAATGCCGTGCTTAACCGCCTTGTTGCCGCCGATGCCGTCGCAATGCTCGTTCACACGCACTCTCTCTCTCTCTCTCTCACAAGCATACACAAATATACACACACCTGTGAGCACACAAAGGAGAAGGAGATAGAGATGGAGCAAGAGCACTTCTTGTTGGGATTCAAGCCAACCGGCCGGACATCCCACTTACTACTAACCCATCTACTAACTTAACCATTATACACTTATTCTTTAATACAACAGAATAAGGAGCTACAATAGTATAACATTGCTATGCTCTCCACCCAAAGCAGGTCTCTCTCTCTTTGCTCTCGCACTTGCACTCGCACACGCTTCCCGCGGCACCTTCAACTGGTATCAGAGCATAGATTTATGCTTGCCGTTTTTGTGTTCGCGGGCGCGTGCACTTTCAAAAGTGCAAACAAGTTTCCGATTTCGGCATCGACAAATTCAGCGTTACGAGAGTGTTTCCAGTAGGTGTCCTGAGGTTTTACCACCCTTTCGAAGCTGTTCGTGCATTCAAAAGCTTCATCCGAGCTACGCTTCAGGAGTTGTATTTTTCAACTCCACTTTTGTTACAACTACAGGTACACGTACATGACACAGGTGTAGGTTGTTCATAAACTATTTTGGGATGGTATACAGCCATTATATGCCTATTATGTGCTATTGAGATGGTGTTTATGGGCTGATTAGGAGCGCTTTTCGGCATCGACATAGTCTCGGGTTTTTCAGGCATCCATCTCCTCACAGGTTCTTGCATACATACATGACATCCAGGTTTCTTACAGGTTGCAGTGTTTAACATCAGCACAGATTTAAATGGGAGTATTTGATGCGGATATGCATTGTTTTGGCACTTTTGATAGTGCTTGAGCTCTTTTGAGAGCGGTTTTACTCCCCGCAGGGATTTGTTTATTGCTTTCACATTTTGTTTGGCGTCTGTTTGAGCATGTATACTGCACCTTATAGTATTGTTGATAGTGGATGTATGTTGAGTTGCGGAAACTACCATATATACCTTTTGTGGAGCCAACTTGGCTTGTTTCTGGCAGTCCCGACCGTTTTTGAGACTCGGTTCGGAGGCCCTTTCAGAGATTGGGCTGGTTTCTTGTTTGCATAACCTTTTGTGAGGGTTGATAGCGTGAGGTTTTCTTGAGCTAGGGGATTCTCGAATGTTGAGATCCTTTCGGTGATACAGGTTGCTGGAGTACCCCTTTTTTGTGGCCTCGCACATGTATAGAGAGGGCTAGGTGCATTTGATGCCGTGTTGGCAGTTTTGGGAGATCTTTTGACTTTTTATGCACAGTTAGTAGTTGATGCGCCTGTCTTATGCTCTGAGAGCATTACTTTTTATGTGTTATTGATCTCTTGTGACAGTTTTGGATTGAGATTCTGTCAGTTTTTCTAGGGAAACTCTGCCGAATTTTTTCTAGAATTACCAGTTTTTATTGCCATATTATCTTTAGCTTGCAGCCATGTCATCTAGTGGTGAAAAGGATATTTACAATATCTGGAAATTTGATGGGACGAATTTTGCTATCTGGAAAGAGCAAATTCAAGATTTTCTTATACAAAAAGACCAACTGGATCCTATCATGGAGCACCCAGAGGGTGAGTATACAGATGTTGAGTGGGAGAAACTTGATGCTAAGGCCAAATCTACCCTCCATTTGCATTTGGCCGAATCTGTGTACTTTACTATAGTTGGAGAAGGAACTGCTAGAGGTGTATGGGATAAGTTGTGTTCTAGTTATAAGAACAAAAGTGCCACTAATAAGGTTTTCTTGATGAAGAAGCTGTTTGACCTTCGTATGAAGGAAGAGGGCACTATTTCTACTCACATTAATGAGTTCAATATCATTTTCACTCAGTTGACCACTCAGGGTTTGGTCTTCAATGAGGAAATCAAATGTATCTTCTTGCTATGCAGTTTACCCTCGTCTTGGGATACGTTCTGTATTGCGATTAGCAACTCAGCACCTGGTACCGGTCTAGTGTACAATGACGTCCTTGGGAGTGTGTTTACCGAGGAGATTCGTAGGAAATATCTTGAATGCAAGAAGGGTGGTGATGCGTATGTTGCTAGTGATAGACAGAGGGGTAGCACTCAAAGTCGTGCCAAAAGCAAGGAATGTGGGGGCTCATGCAATAAGTCTTGGGGTTTTGTGCGTAATGTCGAGTGCTATCACTGCCATAAAAAAGGGCATGTGAAGAAGGATTGCAGGAAATGGCAGCAAAGCAAGAAGGATAAACAATCCGGTGAAACTTCTAAGTCTGATGATTTAAACAAGGGCAAAGCAAAGTTAGAGGAGATCAATGTGTTAAAGTCCTCAAATGCTCTTATTGTAGAGACTCTTCCAGCGGTTGTTATGCCACTTACCTCTGACGTATTGATCTTCACAGCAAATCTACCTGTCAAGGCTCTTGTTAAAGAAGATGCGCAGTATGTAGTGAATTGGATAGTAGATTCTGGTGCGAGTTTCCATGTGACACCACATAGAGAGTGGTTCTCTACTTATTCTCACTCTTGTGGCAAAGTGAGACTTGGTGATGCTTATGAACTATAGACATTGAGGATGTCGGAAACTTCAAATTGCATCCAAGGAATGGCACGCACTTTACTTTATGTAATGTCACACATGTGCCCAAGTTGACTAAAAGCTTGTTTTTTGTTGGTCATCTTAATGATTTGGGCTACAACACCACATTTGGCAATGGTTCGTGGATAGTGCGCAAAGTTAATCTTGTTGTACTCAGAGGTCAGAATCATGGTACCTTGTATTCCATGCATGTGTCAGATGTTGGCCATGATTACATATCTATAGCCGATCTGCCGTCTATTACTGAGTTGTGGCATTGCCGGCTAGGTCATATTAGCCAAAAAGGAATGAGAACTCTGACTCGTTTTGGCTACTTACCTGTCTTGTCTTATGTTGACTATCCTGTTTGTGAGCACTGTATCTATGGCAAACATACTAGAACCTCTAGATTTAGTGCATAGTGATGTTTGTGGTCCTATGTCAACCAGATCTCTAGGGGGGGGCAACTATTTTGTGACATTCATAGATGACTCTACTCGAAAGGTGTGGGCATATCCTTTGAAACATAAGGATCAAGTTCTTCCTGTGTTCCAAAATTTTTTAGCACTCGTTGAGAATCAGTCAGGCAAGAAACTCAAGAGGTTGCGGACTGACAACGGTGCAGAGTATGTCTCCAAGGAGTTTGACAATTTCTGTGCTAAAAGGGAGATTAACAGGTAGTTTACTGCACCATACACACCAACTCAGAATGGAGTTGCTGAGCGCATGAATCGTACGATTCAGGAAAGAGTCACAGCCATGCTTTCTAGGGCAAATCTCAAACAAGAGTTTTGGGCAGAAGCCGTCTTGACCGCAGTGCACATTATAACTCGTTCGCCTAGTATGCCATTGAATTATGAGATTCCAGAAGAGTTATGGTCTACATGTAAACCCCACTATGACCATCTAC
The DNA here is from genome assembly GCF_014529385.1 of Adiantum capillus-veneris. NCBI lineage: Eukaryota > Viridiplantae > Streptophyta > Polypodiopsida > Polypodiales > Pteridaceae > Adiantum > Adiantum capillus-veneris. The sequence continues at coordinate 113,541,212 of NC_140959.1, read as the reverse complement.
ACGTTTTTGGTTGTGAAGATTATGCTCATGTGCCTAAACAACTTCGACAGAAGTTAGAGCCAAAGTCACACAAATGTATTTTCATTGGATATGGTGCAGATAGAGAGATGGGATATCGTCTCTGGCACGTGAAATCTCATCGAGTCATCCGTAGTTCAGATGTGATCTTCAATGAGTCGAAGATGCATAAACAACCTATCAAGGAAATAGAGATTCGGAGAGTCACTTTTGAGGATGTTGCCTCAGAGACAGTGAAATCAACTCAACGGGCTAGTGATGTACCTTCCACTAGCAATGCTCCAGAGGGAGCGGATAGCAATGGTCAAGGAGTGAGATGGTCTACTAGAGTGTCTTGTCCACCTGTGCGTTTCGAGCCAGGTCTTGATTACAACATGTTGACTGATTACAGTGAGCCAAGCTGCTACCAAGAAGCTATGATGATGGATGATGTGGTGAAGTGGGAGCAGGCTATGGAATCTGAGTATAACTCGATTCTGGCTAATGACATTTGGGACTTGGTAGAACTGCCAAATGATGCGAAAGATTTACCTTGCAAATGGGTTTACAAGAAGAAATTTACCTCAGGTGATCCAAATCCAAAGTACAACGCTAGACTTGTAGCTAAAGGGTTCAAACAGTAAAAGGGAGTCGATTTTGATGAAATCTTCTCGCCTGTGGTCAAGATGAAAACGCTTAGAACCGTACTTGGTCTTGTAGCGATTGAGGACATGGAACTTGTCCAAATGGATGTGAAGACAGCATTTCTTCACGGGGATCTTGATGAGGATGTTTACATGCAGCAACCTGAAGGGTTTGTTCAGGAGAATGCATCTCATGAGGAGCTAGTATGTAAGCTCAAAAAGGCACTTTATGGCTTAAACCAGGATTCGAGGCAGTGGTATCATAAATTTGATGCATGTATAAGGTCTCAAAGATATAAAAGGAGCAAAGAGAATCACTGCTTGTACACAAGAAAGCTAGATGATGGCTCGATGATCATTCTAGTTCTGTATGTTGATGACATGCTTATAGTAGCTGGGAAATCCATTGTGGAAATTGCCAACTTGAAGAAAACACTTAGCAATAATTTTGCAATGAAAGATTTGGGGGATGCTACACACTTTCTTCACATGCAAATCAAAACAGATCGCAAACATCGTATTCTTGAGTTATCTCCGGAAACATACATTGAGAAAGTTTTGCAGCGTTTCAATATGCAGGGGGGGAAAGCATTGAGTACCCCAATGCAGGCATTCTTGAAACTCAGCAAGGAAGATGCACCCAAATCTGATGCTGAGCGAGCTGAAATGGCTAAGGTACCATATTCTTTGGTAGTGGGCAGTCTCATGTATGTTATGGTGGCCACAAGACCAGACATTGCTTTTGTAGTGGGAATAGTAAGCCGATATATGGCAAATCCTCGCAGCAAGCATTGGGAAGCAGTGAAGCACATTCTTAGGTACCTCAAAGGTACGGTCGGCAGGTGTTTATGCTTCGGGAACAGTGATGCATCCATCGTGGGTTATGCGGATGCAGACTATGCGGGTTGTGTCGACAATAGAAGATCGACATCTGGCTATGTCTTTATATTTGTTGGAGCAGCAGTATCTTGGAAGTCATGTCTTCAAGATTGTACGTTGTCTTCCACTACGGAAGCAGAGTACATTGCATTGTCGGATGTAAGTAAAGAGGCTGTATGGCTATCTCGCTTAGTCAGAAATCTTGGCATTGATGAGACTCCAGTGATATATTGTGATAATCAGAGTGCTCTTGCATTGGCAAGGAATCCCGTGTTTCACTCCAAATCAAAACACATTGAAGTCATGTATCATCTCGTGAGAGATTTCTTGGCCAAAAAGTTCATTGATTTGGTCAAGGTACACATTGACGACAACCCAGTAGATGCTTTGATGAAAGGCTTATCTTTGGAGCAGTTTACACATTGCAGTGAGTTGATGGGTATAGGTTGAATCCACTAGATTGCTTCACGGTGGTACATATCAGGTCACTTGGGCTGCGTTGGCCTTCAAGTGGAAGTTTGTTGGGATTCAGGCCAACTGGCCGGACATCCCACTTACTACTAACCCATCTACAAACTCAACCATTATACACTTATTCTTTAATACAACAAAATAAGGAGCTGCAACAACAGGATAACGTTGATGTGCGCTCCACCCAAAGCAGGTCTCTCTTTCTCTGCTCTTGCACTTGCACTCGCACACACTTCCCACGGCACCTTCACTTCTTAGCTTACACCTCAGAGAATGAGGATTTTTAGGTCAAATGGTATAAGAGTTTGGACCATTCACACATGGGCACCCACAATGGCCGGTCATTGCAAAACTACTGTAAAAATAAGATGAGGGGTGCGCCTCTCGTTGATGATCACCTACACACCTATTGAATAGACAAGCCCGATCCATGACTCAATCAAATAAATAATATGTGTCCGTTGTCGAAGGTGATAGGGTGTCCATGAGCGTTAACATTCTCTCCCTCCAAAAGTGTCCCAAGCTCTCTTTCTCTCCCCTCAGCTGCTAAAAAGTGCAGATCTGCAATCTTTATCCCCACTCTCTCTCTAAAATTCCCTGACATCTCTCTCTCCTCCTCTTCTCATTCTAGGACTTCTTTTTGTAAAGTAGCCTACCGCACATCATTCTATCTCTTTAACATCTCCTTCTAGATTTACAACCTCTTCCTCCATAGCTACAACATCTCCTTCTAAGATTGCAACCTCTTTCTCCATAGCTACAACATCTCCTTCTAGATCTGCAACCTCTTTTTCCATAGATCCAACATTTCCTTCCAAATCTACAATCTCTTATTCTGTAGCTCCAACATCTTTTTTTCTAGATCTGTAACCTCTTTCTCTAGAGCTCCGAGATCTCATTCAATCGCCAACCTCTATCTCCATAGCTCCAACATCTCCTTCCTTGATCAAGGTTCCCTAGTCCACTTTCACTCTCTTCCCAAGCTTGCATCTCTCTTTGGAGTTCCATAACCTCTTTCTTGACATGCAACATCAACTTTCCTACGCTAGCTCCGTATCCCTATTGGAGCCGTGACTTGACCTGACCAGGGAGATAAACCAGTACAAGAAACAGATACAAAAGGTGATCAGATACATAGCCCAACAAAACCTGAGAAATAGTAACACCATATCCAAGCTTATACACATCGATCAATCTTTGATTGAAGCCTTTCCAGGTAGTAATATCCTTCAGCGATCCTTGTTTCTAGCTGATCAATTTTAATGGCCATTTCATTTTCCCAATCAACCCTTGTGAGGCCATTGTCGTCCAGATCACTCCCTCTAGCACCCAGCCTTGGACCTGATCATCGAAGAATTTGGAGTCCTTCTGGATTTTCTTTTTTGTTCGATATAAAGTAACCTCGTCTTTGGAGATTTGAATGTCCTGCACATTTAGAGATGACAACAGGGTTTTTAGACCTGGGGTCTGGTAAGCAATTTCAAACAATTTACAATTTCACTCTTTCCAGATAAGCCATAAAAACTTAGCTCTAGCCTTATTCCAAAATACTGTTAGAATTCCTATGTTGTCTCCTAATAGGAGGTGTTTCCAAGATGGGGAGCAGTCCAATGTATTAAGTAGAGGAGACAACAATGTTTGTTTTCTAGGCAAGCTACAAACAGATGGGCTATATTTTCGACCCCCCTTTTGTATCTATAACAGATCCCTATACTAAGATTAGCTTTCATTGCCCTCTTGCCCGTCTATATCGCTTTGTGAAGAATTAGCAAGAGCAATACTAATTTTTTTGGGTTCGATAGCCTAGGACCATATATTTTTAAATTTAAAATTCCCACTGGGAGCGGGAGTAGTTGACTTTCCATCTTCTATTGAGAGTGTTGGGAATGGAATCGACTGCTTTGCTTCTCTTCCATACTGGGTTGTGGAGTTGAACTGCCTGATTCTGGACCGGATGAGGGAAAGATCCCAAGGCTTGGCTCTGAACCGAAGAGACAAATCGATATTTGTTAGCTAGTCTTGGGTTCCTGAATCCCACAACTGGGATCACGACCCAGGACCCTTCTTGTGGAGGATTAGGGCTTTCCTATAGAGGGGAGGAGAAAGAGGAGGAATGCCTATACAAGGCCACCAAATAGAATCATTAGGGGGCACCAAGAACCTATGTTGCGAGAGGGTATTAAGTCGAAGATTGTCTCTGTGTTGGTTCCATGCTTGCATGAAGGACCTCAGCAGGTCACATCCGACTGGGGAAACTTGTTTGATTCCCAAAGAAATAATAGAGATAAGGATCCCTTGAGATCAGAGAACCGAAATTTGGTTAACTTCCTAAATAGAAGCCTTTCCCATTCCTCATTAGGTTGTTGAAGGGCAAAGACAATTAGTTTAACTGCCATCTTATGAGCAATGTGATTAAGGTTTTTGACTCCTAAACCCCTGTTGTGCTTTGGAAGAGCACAAATATCCCAAGAGACCTTGGCATTTTTCTTCACAAAGGGGTCACCTGTGCATAGAAAATTTGTGTAAATCTTAGAGATCCTCAAAAGATGACAATCTGCTGGTCTCCAACATCCAAAGAAAAATAACACGTAGGCATTGAGAAAATGGTTGATGAGTATAACACGCCCTGCCAGGGAATGCTGTTGAGTTTAGATTGGAACTTGTTGCACACCCAGTCCCATCGAGCCTTCAAAGAAATGCCAAACCCCATGGGGATGCCCAATAGTCTAAAGATCTCTCCTTCCTTGATGATCTTGCACCCAGTCCTGTATATCCAATCGGGGATAGCATAGTGTGAGAAAACCCCAGTTTTGGTATGGTTTACAAGAGGCCTTGAGGCTAGACAAAAAAATTTCATTACCTCCTATAATTTTGAGAGGGTGGATTCATCACCAGCAAGAAGAGCATTAGTGTCATCCGCGAACTGAGAGAGACACTGCTGGACATCGGAACCAACTATGGAAATCCCTTTAATGGGGCCCTTAACCGTCCTACCTTTAACTAGACAGTTGAGGGAGTCAGCTGCTATGGCAAACAAAAGGGGAGCTAGAGGACAACCTTGTCTCACCGATCTTGAAAGTGCAAACACATCCAACAAACCGCCATTCAAAGACACACTTGCTTGTGCATTGCCCATAAGAGTCTTGATAAAAAGGACCATTTGATCACCAAAGCCCATGGCTTCCAAACATCTGAGAATGAAGGACCATTCCAGCTTGTCATGGGCTTTATCAAAGTCAATCTTAACAAAAACAATTTTTTGTCCTGATTCAATAGCATGTTCAAACCCTTCCCACAAAGAGATCACAACCTCGACAAGTTTCCTTCCTTTGATGAATCCCTTTTGTTCCTTAGAGATACATTTCATGATCAGGGTGCAAATTCTGTTGGACACAACTTTAGCCATGATTTTGTAGGTTGTGTTTAGCATAGTCAAAGGTATTCAGTTAGACATGTCCTCCTTGACTCCTCGTTTGTGGAGTAGCTTGATTACGCCCGTATTGATGGAACACGGGAGAGCTTGGTGGAAAAGGGACTCTTCCCAAACAACCAACAAATAGGGGGCTAATAGCTCTTTGAATTGTTGAAAGACCTCTACTGGGAGACCATATTGTTCGGGGGTTTTATAGGGCTTGAGGCTCTCAATAGCCAGTAGAATGTCAGAAATGGACGATGGGATTTTAGCGGCAGCAGTCTCTTGAGTTGGAATAACTTTAGATCGGCATGATAGGTTTTTAATTGGGCTTCAATTGCTTCCAGAGACATTGTCTTGGGGGGGCTGAACAAGGAGGCAAAGTGGCCTCTGACATATTCTAAATTTTTGGTTTTAGATGCTATCGGAGTTGGGGCTTGGAAAAAGGGGATCTGATCCCTTGCATTTTTTTCCCTAAGGGATTTGAACATCTCTTTGTACAGTCTATCTATCTTTCCTGCCCACCATTGCTTAAAGAAGGCTAATGAGTTCTTTCACATGACATCCTCCTTTTGCCTAAGCCTCTGACGCAGAGATGAAATGGTGCTCTGGATATCTTCTGAGGAGGGAGAAACTTCAAGACTAGCTAGTTCTTCATACATTTTGTCCCTTCGTTTCCTGCAAATTAACGTGACTTCCTTTCTAAAATGAATAAGCTTATTTTGAGTGTCCTAGATAGCTTGGCTCCAAGCCCTTGCTGGGGAGTGGCTAGATGTGAAGGCCCAAGACCAAGTATCTTGGATGGCCTCTTGAAAACCTGGTAGGTGAAACAAGGAGGGATCTGTGTGAAACCAATTGTTCCTGACTTTAGAGTCCTTGTCATCAATGGTTATCATTAACGGATAGTGATTAGAGATACACGTGTTGTATCTTGGTTTAGCCTTGAATCTAGTATAAAAATTAGCTTGGGAAACATCCACATAGCATCTATCCAATCGTGCTTTCCTTGCTAAGTCCCCTTTCCCATAATTCTGCCATGTGAACTCCCCTATGTTTCCTATATCCTAGAGCTACTGCCCATGTTTGAGAGATTCCCAAGCGTCACGTTCTGGACCCGTGACAGTTATACCCTTAGAGAGGAATCTGTCCTCCAATGTTTCTACCATGTTGAAATCCCCAACCACAATGAGGGGTTCTCGAAGAGCAGCCAAGGCTTTCCAAATTTGAATGCGAACAAAGTCAAGTTCGTGCTTCTGAAATCCTCAGGGACACCCAGAACACAACCTCCTGAACCATGGGGGTGAGTATCCTGGAACCAAACATGTTTCTTGGAGATCCCTTCCAAAGTAGATATCAATTCTTGACCAGTGGTTTTGACCTCCTGAAGAATGAGGAAGTCAACGACGTTGTTCCTACTCCAGTTATCTATCTTCTTGACTTTGTTGGGGTGTGAAAACCCCTTTACACTCCAGGACAATAGTTTCATTTGGTAACTCTTTTACTTTTGTTGTTGCTTGACTGCCTCGGTGGGGTCTTGGCCACACTAGCATGGTTACGTTTTTTGTCCTTCAAAACATCCATGGGTGTAGGGACATTAGGAACATGGACAAGTGCTAGATTGCTACTAGATCTATTTTCTTTGTTAAGGTCGGGCAGGGCCTGGTAGTCAAGAGCGTTAACCTCTTCTTCCAACCTTGATGTTGCTACACACACATTCTCTTGAGTAGGAGGGATGTACTCCCCTGACTCATCTAAGTCTACATATTCTTGTAGGCGGGCCAAGACTACAAATCTGTTGTGGAGAGAAAAACCAACCACTGCTCTATTTTCCAGGTCTTGCTCGACTTTCCTGACTTGAGCAGATGGTAAAATGAATGAAAGCTTATCTTGAGGTGCTTGTCCTTCGCCAAGGTAAGTATTTCCAACGGATGCAGGATCTGCCGGTCTTCTGATAGAGTCTTTGCCATTTGGAAGCTGCTCTTTGCTCTGGAGGAGGTTGTGCCGTGCAGAGAGGGCGTGTTGAAGCTTCTCAACGAACTCTGGTGGTAAAACTTTCGCAATGAGGGGGTCAGTGCTTGACAGGACCTGGGGAGGTCCTACGGGAGCCAACTAGACTACATTCGGGAGTAGTAATGATGTGCGATGCGGGAGGGGGTTTGCTACATCCCATGCGTTTGAAGAAGGTTAGTGAGAGGGGAAAGGGGAACGTTGTGGGAATGCAGATGAGGCGAACATCCCGCCAGAGCGGGTAGGCACGGGGGAGATTAGCAGAGCTTAAGCCATCGATACACAGAACTTAAGCCATTGTAACTCATTCTAGGGGAGTCGTCTCTACAAACAATCCTAGCTTTTGCATCTCTTCTACAGTGGCCCGTCACCTCACTATTATACATCATAGATCCTCTGTGTTGGAGTGCCCTCTCCATTGGCGTGCTGCCACATATGCCATTTTGTGCAGAACCCGCTACAGCCATTGTGCATCCTCCTCCACTCCTCAGGTGTGACCCCTACCCCTTACTCGCATACAATTTTGTCTCGTGTTATGATGAAGAGAGAGAAACACAAACAAAGCACAATATATATACCCTATCGTGCGTTATCCTCCTGTCCGGCCACTTGTAAAATACCCCCCCCTCCTCGGTGCCCCGCAAAAGTTAAAAAATACAAGAATCCATGTGCTGCAGTGTTTGGGAAAAATCATTCTTCCAAAGATACAAAATTTGTTTCCTTGAATTTGCCTAGAGGAAATTTCAAAAAATTAGTTTTTTTCTTCGGTTTTTGCACTATTTTTTAAAAAAAATTAGGGTGTAATTTCTCCTTTTCACCTTGCTCTCAACCAACGTTTTTGAAATTGAAATAGGCACAATATTAGGCTAAGACACATTTTCCCCGAACAATGATGCGTTGATCCCTAGTTTCCAATTCGCACTAAAATACTTAGCTTTGTGCCAGTCGCTTGTCCCACCACCTGTAACAAAACCCCCCTCGTGCCAAAAGAATCTCTCTCTCATTATCTCTCCTCCATGTGCCCTTCTCCCCTTTTTTGCTCAAAAAGTCTTCTTTAAAAGTTCCTTTCCCTTCCCACTCTAATTATTTAATTTTTTAAATGGCATCTTCCTATGATTCCCTCGAAACTAATGAATCCAAAATTAAACCGACATGCTAAGGGGTGGTTTTCTTATATCTATATTAAGATGACAGAGTGTGCCTGCCAGGTGGCAGCAAATCCGTGCAAAAGCTTCTTATATGGTGCAGTCAACCAGGCCACGTCTTCGCTTCGCCCTTGACTGCACAGCGCCAGGCCACCTCCGCTAGGCCACGTCATCTGGCTTACGTCCAGCACTGCGACTTGAATGTGCGCTCTCCTCCTCCTTGAGTTGCGGCCTCTCTCTCTCTCTCTCTCTCTCTCTCTAAGCCATGCGACTCCACGTCCAGCACTGCGCCAGCCCCATGCGACTCTCGAGACATTGCTTGCGACGGCTGCGGGACAGTATAATCAGGTTGCGGGCAGTAGGTCGGGCTGCAATATGGTGCAGCTATAAAAAGCCACACCTCATTTGAGGTTTCTTTCCAGTGGGAAGCGATGGCAAACGAAACAATGTGCGTGTGTGGAGAGAGAGAGAGAGAGAGAGAGAGAGAGAGAGAGAGAGTCCGCATGGAGAAGGGGATTCAGGGAGTCCACGTGGAGGATGGAGCTCTCTTGGTGGATGGATCATGGGCGGTGAGAAGCGGCCTGAAGGTGAAGACAATGAGCCTAATCCGTGTGGGAGGCGAAAAGGCAGGAGAGAGCGAGCGAGAGAGAGAGTCCACCATTAGGAGATGAGGAGTCAGCTTTAATATATATGAGGGGACCGGCATGAAGCTGCAGAGCTGTCGCCTCTTGGATTTTGGATTGGCCTGCTGAGCATTTGCCAAGAAGAATGAAGAGCCAGTAGCTGCCATTTGCCAGCTTTCGAGGCCCGGCTCATCCTTCTCTCTCTCTCTCTCTCTCTCTCTCTCTCTCTCTCTCTCCATTCTTTTACGGTGTTTCATGTGTTTACAGAGAGACGGAAGAGCTTCTATGAGCAGAATTTGTGTCTTTAGCAATTACCCTACATATAAAAGATTCACACAATGGAAGCTCTAAGCTTAACTTCGCAGGCGGCCACTGTCCACTACCTCTACAGGAAGGTGGGCTTATTTGCAGAGACAAATCATGATCCAAAGTCTTTCGAATGGCCGCTTCTGTCAGCTCAGGATCAGCACTGGAGCCGATGTCTTTAGGCGGCAAAACCAGTGCGATGGTCGCAGTACCCATCTATATTGTTTGTGGTGGTGCATGCATGGAGCCTTAGCTGCAAACACTAGGTTAATAAGATACAGTCTCAGAGGGAGTTTTACGTAGCTATAAGCTTCTATATGAGGGGCACTTCCACTTCTATCCATGTTCATTTTTTTATGAATTCACTTCATGAAAGCTTATATCAAATTTGCATGTGAGTATGCAGCTGCAGCATGAGCCTGTGTAAAAGCCCTCTTAATTTATTCTCTCTCTCTCTCTCTCTCTCTCTCTCTCTCTCTTCTCGGCGGCAGCAAGAGCTAAGAGTTTCCCATGGGAAGTAGAGATGTTTGTAGATGCGCAGGAGGATGCGAACCACCACTTAGAACTACTAGAGCCTCATCATCTATCTCTCGGCATTCTTTTACAACGCTGCATGCGAGTCCTCCAAACCAGAATTGTCAATTCCCACAGAAGGCTAATTCACCAATTAAGTCACTCTTGGCTGCCATTGCTGGCCAAGAATATTGTGACTCCAAACGTGTGTGTGTGCGCGCGCGCGCGCGAGAGAGAGAGAGAGAGAGATGAAATGATATATTGACGTCTTCAAAAGGTTAAAATGACCTAAGAGACCAATCCATTGCAAACTGGTGAATCATACCATGTAATTTGAGTACAAAAAAGAGATGCTAAAATGAAATTAGTAGTGCTACTAGCTAAGACTGTGTGGGGTATGTGTGATCCTTGATAAAATAGGTGCCCAATAGAAGTGGGTGATATAATGGATCATGAATCTATCTCATTTGTACTCTTGACGTTTAGATAGCAAAATGAAGGTGAAGAGGCGGGTGTACCCTACACAGGTCTCGATCATAGGGGCGCTCTTTCTCTTTGGTGTAGCTATCGGCCCAGCTCCAGAGCGTTCTCTCTCTCTCTCTCTCTCTCTCTCTCTCTCTCTCTCTCTCTCTTTGCCGAGGACCGAAGCGCTCTCTCTCCCTTATCGGCCTAGCTCTCTCTCTCTCTCTCTCTCTCTCTCTCTCTCTCTCTCTCTTTGCCGAGGACCGAAGCGCTCTCTCTCCCTTATCGGCCTAGCTCTCTCTCTCTCTCTCTCTCTCTCTCTCTCTCTCTCTCTCTCTCTCTCTCTACTGTACTCCTTGCTCCAGTTCGCTCTCTCTCTTTTTCTTACAGGGACTTAAAAGTTGAGTGCTCTCTCTCTTTCTCTCTCCCTCTCCACAGAATGTTGCAGCAATGTAGTATGCACCCTATAGGCTCAATTGAGATGCCCAACATATGAGAGCATACAGGTCCAATATACAACCCTTTTCACGAGACATCCCACACATTAGAGTCGAGACACCAGAGACAATTAGGTTGATTCTTATAAAGATCTCGAGATAAAGATTTAGGCATAAAGAGACTCTCCTTAAGTCACCCACACACCCCAATGGAGGATGGTAGTCACAATTCATGTACCTTTTTCAACAAAGATTACAGTACCACTGACTACTTTCAAACAAGGGTTGCATTATAATATGCGAAGATTGTTCGAGCCTGAAGATTGTTCAAAAAAGCTTCAAGCTCCCCTCTAAGATTATCAAGCGTCGTGTTTTCTCTTCCAGCTCCAGCTTCGCCTCCATGAGCTTCATCTGCACTCTCTCTTCACGCTAAATCTCTGCCATCTGCAGCATTTTGCACTCCTCCTCAACTTTCTCTCTCAACTTAGCAGACTCCAACTTCATTTCCTCCACTCGAGCTTTATCCTCCCCAATCTCTCGCAAAGTAAGCTGCAACCTGCAGGAGAACGCCAAAAAAAGACAGCGGGGTTAATGAATGTTAACTCTCTCTCTCTCTCTCTCTCTCTCTCTCTAATAGTTTTCTACGACATATAAATCCTTTTCTTCTTCTTCTTCTTCTCTCTCTCTCTCTCTCTCTCTCTCTCTCTCTCTCTCTCTATCCCCATCTTGGCGCAAAGTAAGATGTAGGAGGACGCCAAAAAAACGCAAGCCACCGGAGAGAGAGAGGCTGGCCATACTAGTGATTTTGAAAAGAGGAAGGATCAAATCCATTGGCGTTAAATCTTTTGATATTCTTCAAATAGAATACTCCTCTTCAAAGAGTTATGAATGCTATTCTTCAATGGGAAAAGGAGACATCATTCAATACAATTCTTGAAAAGTAGAAAAGGGAAGGGTGACTAGGACAAGTAATTATTGCTTTTCGCCCTCCTAGAGGCCTTAGCACCCCAACGGTTGAGGTCAATCAAATTTCCAAATTTCTTTGCTAGACAAGCCCATAGATTTTTTCACCCCCTTTGTCCCCCGTATTGCAAGTAGAGGAGTCTTAAGGAAATAACATCATCCCCATAAATGAGAATTATGACATACATTTCAAAATTGTTCCTTGGGTGAAAAAGATTTTAGCCTTCTAATTTTAGAGAGAGAGAGAGAGAGAGAGATATTTTTCATTTTCTTGAACAATTCTTGAAGTCGTATTTTTGAAGTCCTTGGATGTGGTGTGGTGGGAAACGTCTCTTAATGTGAGTGTGTTGAGAGAGAGTGTGTGTATGATGAGAGAAAAGAAGGGGGGGGGGGGGGGGGGGGGGGGGGGGGGGGGGGAATAACCCATTGATAGGGAGAGTCCTTGACGTTGATGACCTTTGAAGATCCACAAGGGAATGGAGTCTTACAAAACCGCCAATAGGTGTATTTAATGTCTCTTTGTGTTTGGATGCAAGCAAAGGGTAAGGTTGGGCATGTGGATAATTCTCTTTCTACCTTCCCCGCGATGGTGGTGGAAAAAGAAAAAAGTAAGGTTGGGCGTGTCATGCATGCGACTTATATAAGTAGGTCGCCACAATTTTGGGTTCAATTGTATTAAAGGGTATCTTAGAAGATCCTTTGTTGGGGGGTTAAGAAAAGTTGGACTTTCTTTTCGAGGAGAAAAGCAAATTCGTAAATGTTCAGGTGTCGCAATATTCATATTTCTTAGAGCCGAGATATTTGTCATCTTTTTTGAGGAAGTCAATACTGTGAATCCATGAGTGCCAATCGGCAGGGGAGAAGGCGACCGCGAGCATCGATAGGAAAGTGAGAGCATGTGCAGCGCAGGAGGTGTGTCAAGACAGAGGCAGAGAGAGAGCGAGGAGGAGGGGGAGTCTGGGGGCAATGGTTCGCGACGAGCAGGGAATTACGTGTAGGCAACGATGGCGAGCATCGAGTTGAGCAGAGGAGACCTGAAGCGTCGAAGCCAACATTGGCTAATCTGCAGGTGGGCAGAGCGATCTCTCTCTCTCTCTATCATTCATTTGTCTGGAGCAGTAGGAAAGACGATGCCTTTGAGGGTGGAAAAGGGAGGCATGCCAGGAGCTTCAGCAGAGGGATTTTTTTTTCGCTTCTCAAGTGACACATGAGGCCGACTCTCTCTCTCTCTCTCTCTCTCTCTTTCCACACTGATTGTGAATGGGAGTTGTCCTTGAGGGACAAGCGAGCGAGTCAGACAGGAGACGGGATGATCACTAGGGAGGAGTAGAAGTGCCAATGTAGATGTTTCTTGTGGATAGCGCTCACAAGCGATCTGGAGCGGAGAAGTGCGGACACGCATGAACAAGGGCTACAATCCTTTTGCTTTGAAATTTGGCAGATTCCCTCGAATATCCATGGGAAATTAATAGAGTTTTAGAAACTTGACCGAACAGGAGGAGGTCTTGACCCATGTCTTTTTTAATAAGAATCTTGGTAGATCCCTTAGAATTGAAGGAGGGAAAGAAAAACAAAAGAGAAGGAAAAAGCATTGGGTTCAATCTTTTTTGGGAAAATGAGCAAAATACCCATCTAGTTTCTCGGTTGCAATGAACCACATACACTCAAAAATTGATTTGAATTTTCAACCTCACCTTATGCCACCTGGCCATGAGTAAAATCATAGCATTGACCCCACAACCTCCCACACACACTTATTTTAGTGTATTATGGTCAAGCAAGTGCTCTTGGACGCTTCCACATGAGGGGATGATGACATCCTAGCAGCTCGCACTTTGCAAAAATAATTAATGATTGTGGCACTTTGCACAGGTAGCCCAACTTGGGCGTTGAAAGCTTTTCGACCAGATGCTCTTATAGAAATTCTTTTTATACTAGTAAAACGGCGCCGCCTTCGGCGGTGGCATGGCTCTCTCAAATCTCTCTCTCTCTCTCTCTCTCTCTCTCACACACACACACACACACACACACACACACACACACACACACAAACATTTTCGTATTCTATTCCTCGTGTGTGTTGGGAGTTGGTGCCTTCTCATTGTCTTGCTGGCCAAGGTCTGCTCCACTAATGAGGATGTACATGCCAATGTCATTTGCCATCCTAGCAACTGCTCCACTATCACCCCCGTCCCGTGCTCTCCTCATCCCAAACCTAAATATAATCTCTCTCTCTCTCTCTCTCTCTCTCTCTCTCTCTCTCTCTCTCTCTCTCTCTCTCTCTCTCTCTCTCTCTGTGTTGAGTGTCCGTGCTACCATCCTATGTGCTGCTCAACTTGATGGTGAAGCTCTCCTCCTCTTATAAGGATGATGATCATCACATCGATGAGGTCTCCTGAAGTCCAGCTACTCATGTAGTCGAGCTGCCCTTGTCCCCTACTCTCCTCAACCTGAACTTGAAGAGCATCTCTCTCTCTCTCTCTCTCTCTCTCTAACTTGACATGTTATGAGTCAATAATGCCATTGTTTTGCTAAGCTTGCTCGTCATCCTAGTGGCCAAGCTCCTCTCTTCTCATGATGAGGATGATGATGATCATATCAACAACATCTCCTACCACATGGTTTCATTTCTCTCTCTCTCTCTCTCTCTCTCTCTCTCTCTCTCTCTCTCTCTCTCTCAGTGTGTGTGTGTGTGTGTGTGTGTGTGTGTGTGTGAGATTAATATAGCATTTCATTCTCTCTTCCTCAGGCCCGGGCAGTGTTCGGGACAAAACATTTTTCCAAACATAGAAAATTTCTTTCCTTGAATTTGTCAAGAGGGAATTTTTAAAAATTATGTTTCTTTTTTAAATTACACTATTTTTCTCTATTTTGGAGCGGAACTTCTCCCTTTCTCCTTGCTCTCAACCAGCATTTTTGAAATTAAATCGACATGATATTAAGCCAAGATACATTTTTCCCAAGCATTGGAGATAAGGGAAAAAATCACGTGAAAATTTCAAAAATATAGTGTAAACTATTAAAAATGCCAATTCTTTTGCAAATTTTCTATCCTAAAGGGTATTTTGTATGTTCGTCAAAATGAATTTTTCTTGGACCACATGTCACTCCCGTACATCTCTCTCTCTCTCTCTCTCTCTCTCTCTCTCTCTCTCTCTCTCTCTCTCTCTCTCTGGCCTACCCTGGTTCACCACATCGTAGCTGGCACCCCCACAACTTGCTACGGCACTGTGACGGTTGACCCCAGTAGCCCGGGCCCAATGTTCAAAAAAACTATTTTCCCAAACATACAAAATTCCCTTTCTTGAATTTGTCAAGAGATAATTTTTTAAAAGTTATGTTTTTTAATTTAAATTGCACTATTTTTCTCTATTTTGGAGCGGAAGTTCTCCCTTTCTCCTTGCTCTCAACCAGCATTTTTGAAATCGAAATCGACACGATATTAAGTTGAGATACATTTTCCCCAAACACTAGAGATAAGGAAAAAAATCACGTTAAAATTTCAAAAAAAAGCGTAAACTATTAAAAATGCTAGTTGTTTTGCAAATTTTCTATCCTAAAGGGTATTTTGTATGTTCGTGAAAATGGATTTTCTTGGACCCTCTCTCTCTCTCTCTCTCTCTCTCTCTCTGTGTGGCCTACCCTGGTTCACCACGCCGTTGCTGGCACCCCCACAACCTACTACGGCACTATGACGGTTGACCCTAGCAGCGCGGGCCCAATGTTAAAAAAAACTGCTTTTCCAAACATACAAAATTCCCTTTCTTGAATTTGTGAAGAGGAATTTTAAGAAATCAAGTCATTTTCTCACATTTTTACACTATTTTTCTCTATTTTGGGGTGGAATTTCTCCTTTTCCCCTTGGCTGGGCCCAATGTTCTAGAAAAACCATTTTCCAAACATACAAAATTCCCTTTCTTGAATTTGCAAAGAGGAAATTTTAAAAATTAGGTTATTTTTCTCTATTTTGGGGTGGAATTTCTCCTTTTTCCCTTGCCATCAACATGCATTTTTGGAATCGAAAACGACACGATATTAAGCCAAGACACATTTTTCCCAAACATTGATACAAAATTCCAATTCAAGAAAGGGAATTTGCGAAGAGGAAATTTTAAAAATTAGGTTATTTTTCTCTATTTTGGTGGAATTTCTCCTTTTCCCCTTGCCCCCAACATGCATTTTTGGAATCGAAAACAACACAATATTAAGCTGAGACACACTTGCCCGGACATGAGGCCGTGTGATTGTCCCAACCCGTCTCAATTTTTCTCTATTTTGAGGTGGAATTTTTGGAAATTTTAAAAAATCGGGCCATTTTCTCACATTTTTACACTATTTTTCTCTATTTTGGGGTGGAATTTCTCCTTTTCCCCTTGCTCGGGCCCAATGTTCAAGAAAAACCATTTTTCCAAACATACAAAATTCCCTTTCTTCAATTTGCGAAGAGGAAATTTTAAAAATTAGGTTATTTTTCTCTATTTTGGGGTGGAATTTCTCCTTTTTCCCTTGCCCTCAACATGCATTTTTGGAATCGAAAACAACACGATATTAAGCCGAGGCACATTTTTCTCAAACACTGATACAAAATTCCAGTTCAAGAAAGGGAATTTGCGAAGAGGAATTTCTAAAAATTAGGTTATTTTTCTCTATTCTAGGGTGGAATTTCTCCTTTTCCCCTTGCCCCCAACATGCATTTTTGGAATGGAAAACAACACGATATAAAGATGAGACACACTCGCCCGGACATGAGGCCACGCAATTGTCCCGACCCGTCTCAATTTTTCTCTATTTTGGGGAGCACGAAGTCCTCTACGCATTGATGTAAAGACAGAAATTTTTAGAGTTATGGAAGGCGTTTCTGTAGCAACATTTCCGAAGTGAACAGGTTCAACAAAATTGATTCTCATCTCCTATTTTACATACAATGTCTTCCGGCACTCGCAAGGGTTCTTCTTCTTCAACAAGGTCCACAACCATTGTGGAAAATGATCCAAAATCTCCTAAGTGTGGAGATAGCAACATAACCACCCAACCAACGACATCGGAAACCATGATCATGGCGTACTTGGTATCATTGCAAGAGACCGTAAACAAACAAGGCGAAGACTTACGAGCACTTGCAATGGAGAATGGCACACTAAGGGTACTTGTGGTTGAGAATGAGAATCTCAAGAGGACACTTGAGATCCAAACAACACGTTTGATGCAACTTGAAGAGGAAGTCAAGGAATGTAAACGCTCTCTTGTGGACTTGAATGCTTTGAAGGAGCGGATGAGCAAAGTAGAGCATGACCATGTATTGAAAGAGGAGAAATTTGACACTATGAGCCGGGATGTATGCGACATGAAAAATGTATGCACAAACAAGTCTTGGGCTGATGTATGTGGTAGCAATGTGGTTTCTAATTCCTCACTCATGCAAGCTATGGTTCAAACAAAGAATGTTGAGAATGTGGATGTGGAGGAGTTGAAGGAACGGAAGCGACGTTCCAAGAACATTGTTATTCGTGGAATTCCCGAAGAGAAGTTAGAGACACCTCCTTCTCTTGCCATTGTTATTGAAGATTTCTTCAAAACCCACTTTGGCATGTCCGGAGTTATGGTCTATGGAGCACATAGAGTGGGGAAGCAAGGAGCTCCTCGCT
Source organism: Adiantum capillus-veneris (assembly GCF_014529385.1). NCBI lineage: Eukaryota > Viridiplantae > Streptophyta > Polypodiopsida > Polypodiales > Pteridaceae > Adiantum > Adiantum capillus-veneris. The sequence continues at coordinate 113,523,708 of NC_140959.1, read as the reverse complement.
CGGGAGAACGGCCAATTGTATGCACCATGCCGGATGAGACCAAGCGAAAGATTATCCTTGATAATAGTTGGATCTATTTGAGGGATACAAAATGTTTTGTATGTGAAGATAGCACTATTAAGCAACAAAATATGCGTCGCAAGGCATATGAGGAAAAGAATAGTAAAAACAAGGAGATCTCTCATGAAGAAAATGTGACCAAGGAGGAGGCAAGTCTCTCAAGCAAATAGGGATGCGTGACCTATGAGACCGAGTTACAATTGAAAATATGCTTTTGGAATTGTAAGGGATACCCATGGAATGCGGGGGTTGGCATTGATGAACTAACAAGCAAAGCCGATGTTGTACTTCTTGTTGAAACTTGGGAGCATGATACACAAAGGATTAACGGCTTGGAGGATTACAATGTACATTCATTGATGTGGTCAAAGAATCTCAAGCAACGAAGAGGACAAGGAGGGTTAGCATGTATGGTTAAGAAAGGATTGGAAGATTTTGTATCAATTGTGAAAGATGACAAGTACAAACGTTATGTATGGCTGAAAATTATGACACCAAAAAGAGCACCCATTTTTGTAGCCGGTTGCTACATTCCTCACCATGATTCTCCCTTTTATGCTTGCATGGATAGAGATCAACCATTTTCTGATTTGGAAGAGGACATTGCTTATTTCAAAGGTGAAGGTGATGTTATTGTATTTGGGGATATGAATGCTCGCACAAAAACATTGCAACATGATACTCAACAATTTGATATGCCATACATTTCAAGGGAGTTGGAGGAAGTTCACTTGTATGATCGTACTTCAATGGATGAGAAAGAGCCGGATCACTATGGAAAGTTACTTTTACACATGTGTAATAGCACGGGTATGCTCATTGCCAATGGTGTATCTTTGTGGAGTGGAACCAATGGATTTACATGTAGGAGACATAATGGGGATAGTGTGATTGACTATATGCTACTCTCTGAAGCCATCATGTATCGCATAAAGAGTTTTATGTTTGGTCAATGGACCCCGGAATCCGACCATCGCACCTTATATATTGACCTTTCATGTGGAGAAGCAACTAAGCATGATAATCTCAGCCAAAGGAAAGAGAAGTTATCACTATGTATGGATTTCAAACGGGCACCAATGTACATTGAAATGGTTGAGCAAAAATTATGGATGACAAAACTTCAATGTGATGCACCATTGGAAACTAAATGGGAAGCTTTCAAGAAAGCTATTTGTTCTTGTGCGGAAGAATGCTTTGCCATAAAGCATCTCCATGGTATCAACAAAGATAGATCACACAAAAGTTGGTTTGATAAAGAATGTCAAGATGCTCGAAAGTCCTTGATAAAGCTTGATGCAACTATGGACAAAGACAACTATCAAAGTCATTTGCATACATACAAGGCATTGATTCAAAAGAAGAGAAGAAGATGGGAAGTAAAGCAACAAGAATTTCAAGTCCAAGAAAAGGCACATGCATGTGGAAGATTTTGGAGAAACTTGAGAGGCAAGCGGGTTGAGAATTTTGGTAACTTGAGTCTAGTGGATATGTACACACATTGTAGGCAATTATATGAGCAAGAAAATACTGAAAAAATACCATTTTATGGTTCACTCCCATGTATGCCGTCTTTTTTTACTATTGAGGATGTATGCGGTGGGCTTGAAAAGTTGGCCACTTGCAAAGCGGGAGATCTTCAAGGTATCAAGCCGGAGATGATCAAATGGACGGGAGATTTTACCCATGAGTGGATGTGTGATATGTTCAACCTTGCACTTCAACATGGTATGCCTTATGATTGGAGTACTAATTGGGTTAAGCCTTTGCATAAAGGAGGGGATGTAAAGAATGTAAGCAACTACCGGACTATAATGATTGGGTCTCTTATGGCAAAGTTGTTTGGGTGCAT